>NW_028227262.1:79955000-82355000 GCF_978045245.1 Mus caroli | reverse complement strand
GTAGCCTGGGCTGGCATTTGTGTTCTCTTAGTGTCTGTATAACATCTGTCCAGGATCTTCTGGCTTTCATAGTCTCTGGTGAAAAATCTGGTGTAATTCTGGTAGGCTTGCCTTTATATGTTACTTGACCTTTCTCCCTTACTGCTTTTAATATTTTGTCTTTATTTAGTGCATTTGTTGTTCTGATTATTATGTGTTGGGAGGAATTTCATTTCTGGCCCAGTACATTTGGAGTTCTGTAGGCTTCTTGTATGTTCTTGGGCATCTCTTTCTTTAGGTTTGGGAAGTTTTCTTCTACAATTTTTTTGAAGATATTTGCTGGCCCTTTGAGTTGAAAATCTTCATTCTCATCTACTCCTATTATTCATAGGTTTGGTCTTCTCATTGTGTCCTGAATTTCCTGTATATTTTGAGTTAGGATCTTTTTGCATTTTGCCTTTTCTTTGATTGTTGGGCAGATGTTCTCTATGGAATCTTCTGCACCTGAGATTCTCTCTTCCATCTCTTGTATTCTGTTGCTGATTTTCGAATCTATGGTTCCAGATTTCTTTCCTATGGTTTCTATCTCCAGTGTTGCCTCACTTTGGGTTTTCTTTATTGTGTCTACTTCCCTTTTTAGGTCTAGTATGGTTTTGTTCATTTCCATTACCTGTTTGGATGTGTTTTCCTGTTTTTCTTTAAGGACTTCTATCTGTTTGGTTGTCTTTTCCTGTTTTTTCTTAAGGATTTGCAACTCTTCAGCAGTGTTCTCCTGTATTTCTTTAACTGAGTTATTAAAGACCTTCTTGATGTCTTCTACCATCAACATGAGATATGCCTTTAAATCCGGGTCTAGGTTTTTGGGTGTGTTAGGGTGCCCTGGACTGACTGAGGTGGGAGTGCTGGGTTCTGATGATTGTGAGTGGTCTTGGTTTCTGTTAGTAAGATTCTTACGTCTACCTTTCACCATCTGGTAAACTCTGGAGTCAGTTGTTATAGTTGTCTCTGCTCAGAACTTGTTCCTCTCGTGATTCTGTTATTCTCTACCAGCAGACCTGGGAGACTAGTTCTCTCCTGAGTTTCAGTGTTCAGATCACTCTCTGCAGGCAGGCTCTCCTCTTTCAGGGAAGGTGCACAGATATCTGGCATTCAGACTTGCCTCTTAGCAGAAGATGAAGGCCCGAAACAGGACCTGTCCCAGAAGCTCTTAGCTTCTGTAGTTCACACTCTCACCTGTGCAGACTAGTCTCGGCGGAGTCCGGGAACCAAGATGTCTCCTGCAGATGCTCTGGCAATTCCCTCCCAGGCCGGGCAGACACCTCTCCTCTGGCAGGGAAGGTGCCCAGATATCTAGAGCCCGAAAAGGGGGCTGCCTAAGAAACTCTGTGGCTCCTGCCTGTCCCAGAAGCTATTAGCTTCTGTAGTCCACACTCTCACCTGTGCAGACTAGTCTTGGTGGAGTCCGGGAACCAAGATGTCTCCTGCAGATGCTCTGGCAAAGCCCTCCCAGGCCGAGTGGACACCTATCCTCTGGCAGGGAAGGTGTCCAGATCTTATTTCTTTTCTCAAGAGAGATATATTAGATAATATGGTAGCTCTGTTTTGAGTCTATTTGACAAACATTTATATGTATTTCTGTATTCTGTTCTAATTTGGAAATACAGATCCAAGATACAACACTTGCCTGATTGGATTTCTATCACAGAAAAGCAAACCAAAAACATATTCATTGCTTCATGAGGTTACCCTTCCCACATGTGTGACACAAACACCTAATTTGCATTGTGGCCAATACTGTATGAGTGTGCCCTTCTCTCTACATTCTCTCTAGCACTTATTATTTATTGTTACTTCTGGATAAAAGCTATAGTAAGAAGCATAAAGAAATATCTCATTGAGGTTCTTATTTGCATTCCTCAGAGAATTACTAAAGTTAACCTCCTTTCCTTACATGCTTGTTGGCCATTTATGTGTCTTCTTTTTCATGATGTTTATTTAGCCTGTGTATTGTGTATTGAGAAAGTTTTCTTATTGCAGTGACTAAATGTCTAACAAAAGTGATCTTCAATGTTTAGGGGGTATGAAAACTATGAAGATTGGCACCATAGGAGCTTCAACAGTTGCTGTTTAGAACTCAGTGGATGATAAGACAGCAGAGATGGTCCTAGAAACTGGGTCAGATTTCAACCTTGAAGGCCTGTCCTAGTGGCCTATGTCTACTAGTCAGACCTTATCTCCCAAAATGTACATTTCCCTCAAGAAGAGTACCCCCAGCTAAGGACAAAGATGTCAAACATGCATCTGATAGAGACATTTTTATGTAAAACTACTAAAAGTCTTTGGTCCATTTGTAATCTTAGGTGTGTGTTTGTTTGGACTTAGGTTTATGCTGCTAGTTGTATGAGTTTCTAGGGTTTTGCTACGATTAATTCCTCACCAGATGTCTTTTCCAGTTTTGACTTTGTTCCATTTGCTAATTGTTTCTTTTGTCACCTGTGATTTGGATATCATAGTATCTACCAAGACCAAAAGCAAAAATAAAAAAAGAAGCCCAAGATCAAGAGTTTCACATTCTATTAAGAAAACAGAAGCTAACAAGACAGTGAAAGTAGAGGAAATGTACCCCTATCCCAGACACATGCCAGAGTGAAGAAGGTGTTAGTAGAAAGTCAATATAAAATGAATAGAGTATGGAGACTAAACACATGAACTGTTAGTAAGGTGCTGTAATGGATGTCTTGGCAGCCACCATGCTAGAGAAACATTCTAAATATAAGGTCAAGTGGCTATAAACTAAAGTAGCACTAGGGTACAAGATTGGAGGATTAAGCATTAGAACTTAACACTTTCTTTGAGATGCATGTTTCCCAGTAGATAAGTATTTTAACCATTCATAGTCCAATTTCCCAATCTAAAATAAAGATTAACAAGAACCAGAAGGAGAAGGAGGAAGGAAATATGAACCTTAGAAGATTGTAAACAAAAAAGAAAAATGATACAAACCAGATTTGTGTTTTAATGTAAGAGGTCATACAGCAGGTAAAATAGCTCATTTTTGGTTAGTTTATTGACAACCTAATATAAGCCAGCATCATTGAGGAGGAGGGAGCTTCAACTGAGTAAGTCTCCACTGGATTCACCTGTAGACTATGAGGCATTTTCTTGATTGATGATTCATTCATGAGGGTCCAGCCCACTGTGTAGAGATATCTTTCTTTTCAGACAGTCCTGGAATGAATAAGGAACCAAGGTGAGTGAGCCTTGGGAAGTAAGCTAGTATATAGCACTCCTCCAGGGTCTTTGCTTCAGTTCCTTTCTCCAGGCCCCTGCCTTGAGTTTCTGCCCTAACTTTTATTCCTGACGGGCTACAACTGTAAGCTGAAATGGTTCCTTTTCTCCCCAGGTTGCTTTTGCTCATAGCAATAGAAAGCAAACTAGAACAATGATAGTCTATTAAGTCCATAGAACACAATTAGGGATTTGTACTGTCTGGAGATGTATTGGCTGACATTTTATGAAATTATTCTGTGTCATAATAATTCTAAATTTCATATGGTTCTTAAATCTTAATTTTTCAATAGAAAGAAAAAAAAAGAAGCTACATGCACTTGAACAAGGCTTAAACACCCATTTTAAGTTCCTGTTTTTTCCAAGAAGAATTTACAAAGTCCTTAACATTTGATATAAAACAATCATATGCATGGCTAGAGTTTTTTTTATATGGCATTTCTCAATATTAACATAAATTTTTGTTTTCAATACAATTGATCATATTTAAAACTGAGTTACCAATTGCTCTAGGTTAAGATAAATTTAGACAGTATGTGCTATAGATGAAACAATCAGCACCCGTTCCCCTTTTCATATCATTGATTCTGTGGTGTCACACTTGACTTTCCTATGTTCTATTTCTATTTTGTCAGAAGCTCCTAGCATAAATGAGTGTGTGAATTCTTCTGCTCCTGGATTGAAAAGAATTTGTCCTGTGTGGTAATTTGAATAAGAGTGACCCCTATAGCCTGAAACATGGCACCATCCAGGCAGGCATGGCACTGGTAGAGCAGAGAGTTCTACATACATAGATTCAGAAGGCAAACAGGAGAAGACTGGCCCTCAAGTGACTAGGAGGAGGGTCTCAAATCCCACTCCAAGAGTGATACACTACCTCCAACAAGGCCACATCTATTTCAACAAAGCCACACTAATAGTCTCACTCCCTGATTCAACCATATACAATCCATCACAAAGACAAACTATGGCATGCCACTGATTGTTTTTACTATTCAGTGCTGATTTAGGAAATAGCTCACAGTTATGTCCAGCTATTTCTCACAGGGTGATATAGGTTAACTAGAATTTACATCTCAGTGTCATATGTTTTAGATATTTTATCATATTATTTTACTAAGTAGGTTGAAAATTCCAGGAATGTTGAATGTGTTTGTAGTGCTAGTGTTTAATGAAGAGCAACTTACTGTCACTTGTGCTTTTATTTTACTTCTGTAGCTCAGTAATATATAAACAGCACTTAATATTTTAATAAGTTTAAAATAAACTGCCTAGATTTTTTCTACCCCATGTCAAATCTAATCCTCTGTGTGTAAGCAAAAACAAACAAAATTAATTTTTATGATTTCATTTCCTCTTTTTTGCTATGAAAAGCATAAAAGACGGAAAAAATGTGAGCCCAGAATCACACATGACAGGCTGTGTCTACTGATTCACACAATCACTAACTCTGAGGTTAAATATGTTTAAGAATCAAAGAAAAATACACCATTTGGCAACAAAGTAATGCCAGACTGCTTCTTTGCCAAAACATTGGGTTCCATTGCTCCATAAACTTAAGATTCTAAACTTGCCATTGTGGTAAGAACACTATTCCATGAGAGACCGTGGCTTGGCTTCATTTCTAACATTCTAGCATTCAGCCCTTCTGCCTTGTGATCCACTGCTGCAGGAATCCCGGGGAGGGGGGGAGGGATGCGGGGAGGGGGGTCTTAAATGGAAAGCAGTGAGAGGACAGAAAGGTAATTTGAAGGGAATTACATATGACAAGGACAGCATATGAACTAGCAAATGAATGTGTTATTTTTATTCTATACTTAATTATAGCTAATTAGAAATTACATCAAATTCAAAGCTTTTAAAGTCTCTCGACTGTTTTAGTAATCCATTCCCATGTTGGGTAAGTAAAATCTAGATGTGTTTATGCTGAAAATGTAGAGATAAAATTTATCATAAAAAAATAAAGTATTGCCTAGTAAGTTTTGAGGAAAAAAAAAACAAGCAAGTCTACTTAGATTCAAATTAAGATTAACTTTTTAGCAGTTTACAATAAGGAAAAGGCAATGTTCCATGAGTAATAGGAAAAATATAAGACCAGAGCATGTTAGACTATATATTCTTTTATGACTATACATGCTTTGAGTATTAAGCACCACATTTTATTTTAATAATAAATAAAATGGTCTTCAAGAATGGTGTTTGATATGATCTGATTATAGAAGTATCACAAGAAGGTTTGGTGTCTATATCCTAAACAGGCCTTTATTGAAAAATACTTTCTATATATAGCTAGACTTTTAAGAATAATAAACTATTCCCAAATGGCTTTCTTTTGTAAGAGAGTGACACATTTTAATGTTAAAATACCTAATGAATGTTTCAGAAGAATCCATAGCACCCAGATGCTGCCCTCATCCTGGATACCAAGGATTCAAGATGGCCCTCAGCTGTCAGATCACTCAGACTAGCAGGAGACTTTTTGGTAGAACTCTAACGGATTTGATTCCAGTTGTGTGCAGACACTGAAGGCAAGAAAATGAAGTAAACATTTGGGTGAGGTCTTATCTTCTTACAGTTAGACTTAATTGATGAGCTAAATTTAGGTGATTATCTTTCCTAAAAATGGCTAACATTTTCCCATGTTGGAAAGTGATGCCATTTGCCGGAAATGAACGTAAGTGGAAATATGTTCAGTAAGTGAAATAAATCAGATGAAGAAAGGAAAATATTGCAAAAAATTATGAGTCCTGAAATTCTTGTAGATATGTAGATACATAAAACCATTTGTATGTATTTACGTGATATGAAAAGAGAAGGGAGATTCAGGAAAGGAAGGAGACTTGCTGAAGAGAGAAGGGAGGTGAGAGACTAAAGGGGAAGATAGGAGGTGAAGGTGGTCAGCATGCATGATATACCTGAAAGAATTTGTCTGCACGAAACACAACACTATCAGCAGTGTCAAGAACAGAAGAAAGCTACAGTAACTTTACTAACATTCTGGACCTTTAAGAACAGTTGAGGGCTGTGTTTCAGCAGCAGAATTCTTTCCTGGTCCTGGCCTTGCTGAAGGTTGCCCTCACTGTCTCACATCTTCTGAAGCTGTCAGAAGGGAACACAGTGTTTTGAAATGCTATCCAGGGATTGTTTATTCCTGGTCACTCTCTGGCCTGAAACTCTCCTCCTACTGTGTGAGGCATCCCAAGCTTCAGAAGGGGGCAGAGGCCAGCCCAGAGCAATGGAGATGAAATTCAGATTTGGACTTCCAAAGTTGATTGGCTCTCTTTGAGTTGACAATTTAAAGAATATAATGTCTCAAGGAAAGGGACAGGAGGACCATCCGAAGATAAAACTAAAACAATAACAATAAAACACTTTTAAGCCTCAACAATCAAAGAAGGGGAGGTTGTTTTGTTTTGTTTTCCCTGACCCACAGAATAATGCAAATAAATGAGGTAATGACTGTTTCATCCAAGAGAAAATACATCCTCTAAGCTACAGAGAAATCCCCAGTGGGGGGATGAAGAATGCATAGTTCTCTCTGTGTGTCTATATGTCTGTCTTTCTCTATCTCTCTGTCTCTTTTTCTATCTCAGTGTCTCTCTCTATCTCTCTGTCTCTGTCTCTCTCTCTCTCATACATACACACACACACACACACACACACACACACACACACACACAGTTCTACTGAGAAACTGAAATCCTAACATAAAAGGAATCTTTTCTGGCTGTGAAGCCAGTTAGGAACTAACACTGACAGCCCAAAGCCAGATCAGGTGGAGAATGCTGTGGAGTCTCAGGTCACCCAACACCAGCTGGATAACATGGCTAATGTCTCCAGGACAGTCTTTTGAACTGTATTCACACAGGGGACCAAGTGTGGGTTACATGTAATGTAGATTAATTAACTGTGGCCACTGTGAAACCAAGGTAGTGCAGAATGAGCAAGTTTCCTGGGAACTAGTAAGGAGTAAGTGTCCTTCCCATGACACAAATATGTCAGTCTAGCCCATACTATGGTTAGAGCTAGAACAAAGACAGGTAAAGGGACAGAGAGAATGTGAATTTGATCAAATGTTTATACCACTGGAGCTGGCTTTATAAACTACAGGTATTAAGGCACCTTAAAATGGCAAGAGGAAGCCCTTTCTCCCATCATCGCACAAAGATTGAAGATGCTTGTTAATTACAACTAAGATCCTTTCTCCTATGAAATATGTAGTGTGTATACTTAGAGCTTCCTTATGAAGGCAATTGTTTCATCTGTCTCTGACTCATTTGGGGTATGCACACTACAAAGAGGAATAGGAAAATTTACTCACTAGGAACATTCCACGATGATGAATATTTTCAAAAACAGTATGTGTCTTTCAGGCAGGGATTTTAGTGTGGAGTGTACATAGACAATGGCCAATACTTTCTTTTCTGTTCTTTTTTCTTTTTCTTTTTTTCATTTCTTCTTTTATAGATAAGGTAGTTTCACTATGTAACTCATGCTGGCCTCAAATACAGAGAGATCTGCCTGCCTCTGACTCCAAGTGCTGGGATTAAAGGTGAGTACCACCACACTGATACTTGGCCTGCCACTTTTAATAAGCAGATAAATATACTATCTATTGTTCATTAGTTATCTGTCTGAAAGTCCTTGAATGACTTAAAGAAATGTATTTCTCACATTGTTCTTAATGTTATTCTTAGCTCCTTACTGAAATTAGGAGCCAGGGTGATCAAAGTAAAAACCTAGAAGGTAGTGATTGCTTTTCATACACAGGTAACCATTGTGACCTGTCAAAAGTAAAGCATTCAAAGTAACAGTGAAAGGAGGGGCACTGCTCACCCAGATCTCTGACCCTATCCACTACTGCCCATAGCCCACACCAACTAGGCTTGCTTCAGACTCTTCTCTGAAAAAGCAAGCCTTCTCATGAAGAGCCTGACATTGGCATCTTGGAAATTAACATTTTGGAAATCCAGTAGACAACTTTTGCTCAGACACACAAAATATTATAAGTAAACAAGTCTGGTTCTCCAAGGTCTAAAGTATCTGATTTAAAAGCCCTCTCCAGTCTTTCTAGTCTCAGTCCCATTATCAGGACACTTCCCCACCTTGCCTCCCTCTGCATTTGAGATTGTCGAAAGACTTTTCTTTTCATGTGTTATGAGAAACCCAATGCAGTTGTCTGGGATGAATTCCAAGTCAAGAACAATGAATTTCAGTTTTTGATTCTTATATTCATAAGTTGTTTTTGGCGCTGGGCCATTTGAGAAACACTAGTAGTAATTGCCTGCTCTGGCTGTGTTGAGGAGGATCAGTACCCACAACTACAATTCACTTGAAAGCAAAGCTCCAGGAGGCCACAGAATGCTTTCTGCCCAATGCCAAGCCTAAAACCCATGCTCCTCCGGAAAGAACTGTTCCTTCCACTGGAAAAGACAGAAATCAAGCTGAGCAGCCTCCTCTGTGTTTATTTTGGGAACAGGCCCTGAGTACAAAAATTCCTCTGGAGGGAGGAGGTAAGAGAGAAATATTGATCTTTCGGGTTGCTTTTATGGGGATTGTTTGTGTTGTTTTTGTTTGTTAGTTTTGGGTTTTATTGTTGTTATTTCTCTAGTGGGTTGGGGGTGTGAGACAGGTTCTTTCCCACAACCCAAACTGACCTTGAACTTCCTCTGTGGCCTGAAATGAACTCAGTTTTCTGAAAGCTGGGATCGCATGCATGTGTGAGGTTAATCTATCTGGCAGATATGCCTTCAAGTGCAGTGCAGGTTAAGGTGCAGAGGGAGATGACTGGAGTCTGAGCTGCTGACATGAGCCTCCTTCAAACTCATCAGGCTTGCTCTCCACATTGACTACTTGCCCTGCCCGACCTCACTCTATGGGTGCTGCATATGCTCTGCCCTGGGGTGGCACTATTAGAAGGTGTGGCCCTGTTGGAGTAAGTGTGTCACTGTGGGTATGGGCTATAAGACCCTTATCCTAGCTGCCTGCAAGTAAGTATTCTACTAGAAGCCTTCAGATGAAGATGTAGAACTCTCAGCTCTTCCTGCACCATGCCTGCCTGGATGCTGTCATGTTCCTGCCTTGATGATAATGGATTGAACCTCTGAACTTGTAAGCCAGTCCCAATCAAATGTTTGTTGCCCTTTATAAGAGTTGTCTTGGTTATGGTGTCTGTTCACAGTAGTAAAACCCTAACTAAGACAGGTGGACTGCTGCAGTCTGCTAACTACCAATAGCATGTGAAGAAGAACAAACTCATACAGTGGCCTTCAGAGTTAATTCTAAGAAAGATAAGAACTACATCTCAATAGTCCCATGGGCCGTAGAAACCATGTGTGCAAAAATACAGCAGTGGTTGAGGGAAATGCAGTATGGTGGGACAACACAGCACAGAACCTTTTGTATAACTGAACACTAAATTCCTAGGTATCCATAATAGATAAGTATAACTGTTTATTTATTATTTTTGTGCATATAGGCAATAATAATGCTGAACAGTATTGTGTGTTTGCTGTCTGTCAGGATTGATGTCAAGCAGATTACATGCCTTTTCTTTATGATGGAAGGGGTTGTTGTGCCACTACCCATATTTTAATATATTTCTTTATTCTTATTTTATGTATTTGGATGTTTTTACCTACATGTATGTCTGTGCACCATATGCATACAGTGCTAGCAGAGGCCAGAAGACAGTGTCAGACCCTCCTAGACCTAGAGTTAAAAACAGTTGTGAGCTTCCAAGCAGGTGCTGGAAACCGAAACCGAGGTCCTCGGGAACAGCAGCCAGTGCGTTTAACCACTGAGCAATCCCATCAACCCCATTATCTACATTTCTGAAGATAAGCTGGTGAAACTTAGTACAGTTAACTTGTTGTCCATTGCATAGAAAATACATACTAAAGTAAAGCTGATGTAAGCCTGTTGCAAATAGTCCTGTGCACACTATCGGTATCCATTTGCTGGTGGATATTTGAACCTATCCTCAAAATGAGTATGTTTTCTCTTTTTCCTGTACATTTTACCTGAGGGATCAGGATAGAAGTCTCAATACAGCACTCTCACTGACAGTGAAGACAAATGGACTACATATCCAAAGAAATGTACTGCCTAGGGCAGATACTGCCCTACAGACCTTTGAGAGGCCTAGCAATGCAAAGTTCAGCATCTGAAATCATTCCTGAGTCTGATTCTTTAAAACAGACCAGAGTAAATTCTTTTATTACTAATGTTGATTTGCTAATTGGACTTTAAAGAAAAAATAGATGCAAGAAATAAAATGATGTGTCTTTGAAAATTATTTGATTTAACATCAATGTGGTGTGTATAGGGGAAAGAGAAAGAGGGAGGGAGCTAGTGTAGTGTCAAAAGACAACTTTGTGAAATTAGTTCTCTCCTTCCATCTTTACTTGGATTCAAGGAACTGAACTCAGGTCCCCAGGCCACATTTGGAGTGGGCCTTTCCACATCAATTAAGGTAATAGGGACAAGCCCTAAGGTGAAGCTCCCTATTCAGGAGATTATAACTCATGGCAAGTTAAAAATAAAACAAGCCATCATATACAGCAAAAGACTAGCCCACTGAGTCACCTCACAGACCCCTAACAGTCTCCTGAGTTCATCGATTTGATCCTGCCTTTCTTAAGTCTATGGTACCTACTGCAGAAACTGAGGCTCTCTAAGCCTTCCCTGTCAGTTTGAAGGAGCTACCAAGAGCCAGTGGCAGCAGCATCCTGCACACAGCATCCTGCACACACGTGGAGCTAATACTGTGGGCTAACTCAACAAGCCAATGACTCACAGGTCCAAAAGGCCTTGCAATAATAGTAACTCCCCAGGGAACTGCTTGGGTTTTGTTTATTTGTTTGTTTTGTTTTGAGGGGGAGAGGAGTGTTTGTTTACTTTGTTTTTTTTAAACTGGTATTTTGTTTGCTTCCTTTTTGTCTTGCTGTGGTTTGGATCATTTGCCAGAGTAAAGACCCTTTCCTTTTACTTTTCTCTTTTGTAACTTCTCCTGAAAGTAGAAAACTAGCTGAGAAGACCCCTTCACTGTGTTCTGACTTTATCCAGACCACCTTAATGTTCCTGTGGTCAGGAGAACTCCCTCATTTTATCAGTTTCTTTTGTAACTGATGAGTCTGCTATTTTTAAATGTGAGTTTGTGCATAACTGTGCAGACTTCATGCTCTTAACATAGACGGGTATGTGAGCTACATAAACAGTAACAGAAGGCCCTCTATACTCACCAAGCTTGCTCATCTCAGGAAGATACATCACTGTCCCTTTGATGCTAAATGATAGCTTCTGGATCTGCACAAACAACTTTTTTTGCATCCTCTCTGGGCAACATCCAGGTCCCAAGCGCTTGCACCTATAGAGAGTTCATCTTATTGTACCCTCCAAGACTAGGTCAAGAAAAAGTAAAGCTACCTTTTCCTCCCTATCCTAAAACACATTTTCATGCACATCCTGATTTTAAATAACAGTTTGTAGATAAGGACAGCACAGTGGTTAGTAAATGACAGGTGTCTGAGTCCACAGGAAATTCATGTTCTCAGTTCTTTTATATTCATCTTCCAAATCCAGACTTCTTTCTAAAAGTTATGCAAAAAAAGTTAAACTATCTAAACTCTTCTGAGAATGTATTTATTTAAAGATGTGCTCTCCAGTAAAATGACTTCTCAGAAATGGCATGTGAATCCTGTTATAGAACATGCTGGAGTTTGGAGGCAAAAAGGTGACACTTTGTTACTACGGGCAAACATCTTGTTTTACACAGAACTAGAACACAGAGGAAGAATATTTTTTCCAAGGGACAGTATGAGAAGTCTAAATTTTTCATTTTCTAGGACATATATTCAAATACATACAACATCTTGCTTTAATGAAGCATGATCTATAAAGCGCCCTGAAACCCGGGTTCACCCATCTGTGCAGTGACCAGCAACAGACTGAGGTTGAATAGGAACTGACAACTATAAATCTTGCAAGCACCATTGCCCAAGAGCTGTTGTGTTGATTTTTGACTTATGTTCCAATGGCATGATAAAGAAAAAGCATACAAGGGCAGAACCTAGCCCGCCCCTCTTTCCCCTACCTCCTGCATATATGTAACAGACGTGCAGATTTGTCTTCATCCAACTTCCTAACAACAGGACTGGGGGCTTACCCTGACTCTGTCGCCTGCCTCTTGATTCTGTTCCCTTAAATGGGTTTCCTTGTTTAGCTTCAGTAGGAGAGGACATGCCTAGGCCTGTAGTGTATTGAGGTGCAAGGTGGGTTGATACCCAGAGGGAACCTACCCCTTCTCAGAGATAAAGGGGAGGAGGGAATCAGGGGAGGAGCTGTGTGAGGAAAGACTGAGAGAATAAAGCTACTTCAATAAGGATGTAAAGTGAATAAATAGAAAGGAAGGAAGGAAGGAAGGAAGGAAGGAAGGAAGGAAGGAAGGAAGGAAGAAAGAAAGAAAGAAAGAAAGAAAAAAAGAAAGAAAGAAAGAAAGAAAGAAAGAAAGGAAGGAAGAAAGGAAGAAAGGAAGGAAGATGGGAAGAAAGAAAGTTAACTTAAAAAAATAATTAGAACACTGCTCTGTTTATGGACCATAACTCTTGGGTCAGTGAGCCAACAGGTGCCTCTACTGATCAACCATTTTATTTGTATTTTCTCCCCTAGATCTTCTGTGTAATAGCATTTTGTTTTTTGTTTTTTTTTTTAATGATAATTAGAAAACAAAATATATTTTTTTCTTTTTTTTTAGATATTTTCTTTTTTTTTGATTTTTAATATTTTTATTACATATTTTCCTCAATTACATTTCCAATGCTATCCCAAAAGTCCCCCATAGCGCCCCCCACTTCCCTACCCACCCATTCCCATTCTTTTGGCCCTGGCATTCCCCTATATTGGGGCATATAAAGTTTGCAAGTCCAATGGGCCTCTCTTTCCATTGATGGCCGACTAGGCCATCTTTCGATACATATGCAGCTAGAGACAAGAGCTCCGGGGTTCTGGTTAGTACATCATGTTGTTCCAACAATAGGGTTGCAGATCCCTTTAGCTCCTTGGGTACTTTCTCTAGCTTCTCCATTGGGAGCCCTGTGATACATCCAATAGCTGACTGTGAACATCCACTCCTGTGTTTGCTAGGCCCTGGCATAGTCTCACAAGAGACAGCTATATTTGGGTCCTTTCAGCATTTTGAAAGCATCCTTTGTTATAGCGAAATGTCTGCTGTGGTGGTGAGTTCCAGTGGCATGTTATTCTCTGGGATTGGAGTAATCTCAGCCTTCTAGTATTCTGAAAGCATGTTTGAAAGCACATTCTGAAAGACTGTGTACATGGCCACAGATGCCTTGCAAATGATCAGAAGAGATGGGGTTTGGGAGGGGGGGGACACTCATAGGA
Source organism: Mus caroli (assembly GCF_978045245.1). Classification (NCBI taxonomy): domain Eukaryota; kingdom Metazoa; phylum Chordata; class Mammalia; order Rodentia; family Muridae; genus Mus; species Mus caroli. Next base: position 82,341,332 of record NW_028227262.1, on the reverse strand, counting down.
TGACTTATAGCATGATAAGTCATCTTTGCTCTTTTGTAATATTCTGACACAAACCATGAATCAGGAAAGTATAGCCCCCTTGTGAGCATCCCCAAATGTGGAGTGGCAGTGGCCCTCAGCTCACTGAATGCCTGCAACTCAGCTCACAGCTACTCTTGGTGACCTCTTGGCAGTCAGAGCTACTGGAACTCTGCCAGCACAGTTGACCTGCAGTTACTTAGAAGTTCTGATCTCCTTGGCCCTGCCAGTCTCTACCCTTGCTTACTCCCAGGAACATATCACCTGCCCTCTTGCTTGTAGGGGCTTGCAGCTGTTGGTATTACATGTTCTGTAACTAGCTCAGTTCACTCTATATACAATAAAACTTTTTCAGTAAAGCTTTATTGGGGCCTATGCTGTAGTATAACAGAGCAGTCACCAGACAGCAGAGATATCTCCTGATAAAAGTAACTTTAATTCTCCTCATGTAACTGTTGTCTCTGAGGCTTACTCTCTCAGTCTGCAACCTAGGCTGAGTCCTAGAATCTTCTAGCCTCTGTACAATCTTATCTAGGCCTAGAATGTTTTCAGCCTTTGAAACTTACTGCTGAATACATTTACCCTTTCTTGTTCCTCCTGAACTCTGGCTGGCTGGCTTAACTCCCCTGTTCTGACTCAAAGTCCTCTCCAAGCTGACTGATTCAATCTGGCTTCTCTGTCAGCCTCTAACTAAATTGCTCTGTTATGGCTCATGAAGACTTTGGCAATATGTTCTAGTCTTCTGGCTTCTTCTCGTTCTCTGGATTATTCTGTCTTCACCTCAGTCTAGATTATTCTCCTTCTCCAACCTCACTCTTTATAAAACTGCCTCCTTGTTCTCTTTGCTTTGCCCCTCAAGTAACTTTTTTTTCCTCTCTCTTCTCATGAGAGTTGTCATATCCTATTCTGTCAAATCTCTCTCTGGTTCATCACTTTGTCTCCCACTCAATGAGATATCACTTTCAAGCATGGATGTTTTCTTCTACAAACTAAGTTTACCTTTATTTAGGGGGATTAAAGGTACATGCTAAAGGCTGTCTGTATTCCAGCTAGAGTAGCCAGGATGCTGGATTAGAATCCCTGTGGAAGATATATCCCAGACAGAGCCAATGATGCAGAGGGTTGCTGATGTTGCTGTCACATATACACAGGCTCTTGTTGGCAAATCACAAATGTTTTGATTCCACAATTATCTCCTGCTTTAAGTAAGATGGACAGATGGATTTTCCCCGGGGAGTCTACACTTCCTCAATATTGTACTTCTCAATGCTTTAATAAAGAAGGTATTTTTGGAAACTTCCTGATCTTCTGAACCATGTTGTAAATTTATGGGTAATGCATCACAAACTATCTATGTATTGTTTTTTTTTTTTTTCCTTTTGGAGTAATTCAAGATGAATTGTGTTTAAACTGCCATCTCAGTGGCTTGGAATATTAAAAGTTTGTGTTTCACTCAAGCCATATGTTCACCATAGATCAGCAAGGTAGTTCCATGAAGGGCTATGCAACAAGCCAAGTTTACAGTGCATGACCATCATGGCAATTGCCTGTTACTGAAGCAGAAGGAGAAGAGATCCTGAGCATGTACACCATGAAAATCATGTGTCCTTGAGCCTATTAATCACAGACTCTCTGAAAGCAAGAGTGCAGAAAAGAAAGCACCAGAATGGTTGTTCCATGGGTGGACCTGCCCTTGAGGGGTGCTTGCAGTTTTCCTTCAGACCTCATACTCCCTATCACGAAGAGAGCTGAAATGAAATGCTTTCTGTTATGAATAAGTATTCTAACTATTATTAAGAACTATTCTTAATAATGTTATGGGTCTAGAGTTGTTCAGATTTACCAGTCTGACAATTAATAATTTTTTCAAAAAATAAGACGCTTTATTAAATTAATATCTAAGACCATGGATACTGGCTACGTCCATACCCAAAACTCATGCTCAGAGTTATAGTACATGAACAAGAGCCCCTAGCATTCCAGAGACATTTGCTAAGATGATGATTAATTATTACATGATATTATATGTATACATAATATCACACACATACACACACACACACCAAAAATAAGCCCATTATAAAATTCAAATTTCTGACATAATTTCCTGAGGTAAAATTGCTCTGAACAATAGATAAATACATTTAAAATACAGTCTTTATTTTATACTTTGCTTTACTTGAACTTTTGACTGGTAAATTCTTTTGAGACTGAATCCAAACTCAAATTTGTTCTATATTATGTTGCTGCATCATCCAATCCTGGGACTCTGTTCATATTTCCAGACAATACCCCACTACTTCTCAACATCAGTAATTCCAGCCAAACTGATCAATTTGTTTGCTAAGAAACACGGTCTCTTTGTGCTTTGTGTTTCTATGAGCTTAACATACCTCATTTCCTCTTCAGCTCTACTTTGCTTATTTTCAAACTCCTCAGAATTCACTTAAGTTTTTTTCAATTCTCAAAAACTTCCTACACTGCTGCATGCATAGAGCTCAGTCTACTTCCTAATGTTACAGGGGGGCCCAGAGAGGACCACTCAGACCCAGTTTATACCTTCCTGAAAGTCTTCATTGCAGCTGGCTGGAATACACTCAGGTAATTAGGACCCAAGTGTAGCACTGTGTGTTTAGAGCAAGGGGCTTTTAAGGGCAAGAACATCTTGGTACCTTATTTGAGAGTTTTATGGAGAGGTTTTATGCAAGTGAGCAGTTTAACAGAAGCAAAATTACATGGGGCATCATGACCTCAGGCTCCTAAAGTTCTTGGGTGATTTTCCACGAGAGTATCCATCAAGGAAATCAAATTCTAGTTAAAGATGAAATGGCCTCAGCAATAATACAAGCTGAAGAAACCTCTTGACTGTCTTGCACTATCATACCTAATAACCTTGTTCCTATTGTTAATCCTCTATTTTTAGATTGTCAGATTTACAGTAACTTCTATTTTCCCTCAAATATACTGAAAAGTTGCGAAAAAAATTTTAAGGAATTTCATATATCTTTCATCTCCATGCTTCTAGTGTTAGTAACAGTTCAGAAGAGCAGTGAGCTCAAGCTAGGGTGGCAAGGAAACGAATGGCAATATGTCGAGAGGAAACTCTCAGGAGTGATGGATCTGAAATTGTTTTTATTCAAGTTTCTATAAAATGTAGAACTCACGCAATGGAAATAACATTTTTATTTCAATCTTAATCCCAATAATCTATCAATAGGATATGTGTGACCAATATGGTCAGGTATATTTTCAAACATGAAATCAGATTGGGTATCCTAAGTTTTGGGCTAATATCCACTTATCAGTGAGTACATATTGTGTGAGTTCCTTTGTGATTGGGTTACCTCACTCAGGACGATGCCCTCCAGGTCCATCCATTTGCCTAGGAATTTCATAAATTCATTCTTTTTCATAGCTGAATAGTACTCCATTGTGTAAATGTACCACATTTTCTGTATCCATTCCTCTGTTGAGGGGCATCTGGGTTCTTTCCAGCTTCTGGCTAGTATAAATAAGGCTGCTATGAACATAGTGGAGCATGTGTCCTTCTTACTGGTTGGGACATCTTCTGGATATATGCCCAGGAGAGGTATTGCTGGATCCTCCGGTAGTACTATGTCCAATTTTCTAAGGAACCGTCGGACTGATTTCCAGAGTGGTTGTACAAGCTTGCAATCCCACCAACAATGGAGGAGCGTTCCTCTTTCTCCACATCCTCGCCAGCATCTGCTATCACCTGAATTTTTTATCTTAGCCATTCTGACTGGTGTGAGGTAGAATCTCAGGGTTGTTTTGATTTGCATTTCCCTGATGAATAATGATGTTGAACATTTTTTCAGGTGCTTCTCTGCCATTTGGTATTCCTCAGGTGAGAATTCTTTGTTCAGTTCCGGGCCCCATTTTTTAATGGGGTTATTTGATTTTCTGGAGTCCACCTTCTTGAGTTCTTTATATATATTGGATATTAGTCCCCTATCTGATTTAGGATAGGTAAAGATCCTTTCCCAATCTGTTGGTGGCCTTTTTGTCTTATTGATGGTGTCTTTTGCCTTGCAGAAGCTTTGCAGTTTCATGAGGTCCCATTTGTCAATTCTCGATCTTACAGTGCAAGCCATTGCTGTTCTATTCAGGAATTTTTCCCCTGTACCCATATCTTCAAGGCTTTTCCCCACTTTCTCCTCTATAAGTTTCAGTGTCTCTGGTTTTATGTTAAGTTCCTTGATCCACCTTAGTACAAGGAGATAGGAATGGATCGATTTGCATTGCTAAACGCATGAAACTCAAGAAGAATGAAGACCAAAGTGTGGACACTGTTCCCCTCCTTAGAATTGGGAACAAAACACCCATGGAAGGAGTTACAGAGACAAAGTTTGGAGCTGTGACGAAAGGATGGACCATCTAGAGACTGCCATATCCAGGGATCCACCCCATAATCAGCTTCCAAACACTGACACCATTGCATACACTAGCAAGATTTTGCTGAAAGGACCCAGATACAGCTGTCTCTTGTGAGACTATGCTGGGGCCTAGCAAACGCAGAAGTAGATGCTCACAGTCAGCTATTGGATGGATCACAGGGCTCCCAATGGAGGAGCTAGAGAAAGTACCCAAGGAGCTAAAGGGATCTGCAACCCTATAGGTGGAACAACATTATGAACTAACCAGTACCCCGGAGCTCTTGACTCTAGCTGCATATGTATCAAAAGATGGCCTAGTCGGCCATCACTGGAAAGTGAGGCCTATTGGACACACAAACTTTATATGCCCCAGTACAGGGGAATACCACGGCCAAAAAAAATGGGAATGGGTGGGTAGAGAAGTAGGGGGGAGGGTATTGGGGACTTTTGGGATAGCATTGGAAATATAATTGAGGAAAATACGTAATAAAAAAATATTAAAAATTAAAAAAAAAGAAATCAGATTGGGTCACGACACTTGGATTTTTTGCAGTAATTATCCAAAATATAGATATATAGATGCAATTAAAACCACAGTTGAAGTGATGTAGTCTCCCATGTTAATAGCTCATGTGGTATCCAAGGAAAGTTTCCATTTTCCTCAGAAACATAACTTCAATACTTAGTCAGAAAACATGGGTGCATACTGAGGTCCTAAATAAAATTCTCAGTTAAAGACACAATTGTCTGGTTGGGCTAAAAAAACAGTGGAGAAAGTATGGGACTTTCCCTGTGTCTGCACAGAGAAGCAAGGGACCACCATATGGAAGGACAGAGAAGCAAGACTTGTTGACTGTTTTTAGTGAAATAGGAGAGAAGATGGAGATATATGCTCTAGACTGAGGTTCCAGGCTTTCTCTAGGTGATGTTTATATGACCCAGCTGTTTCATCATCTTCAGAAGCCATGATAAATTCAGTCAAGAGACAACTTCTATTTGCTTTCTCCTATACCCTAGACCTTATAATTTTTAGTGGCTGTTTTAAACTTCTGAGAAAAGATTGTTTTCAGTATAAAAATTGGTGTCCAGCTATCATTAACCTGACTCCTCCAGAAAATGGAACTGAGGTGAGAGTTCTCAATCTTAGCTGTCTTGGAGGGCAAACCTCAACTCACCAATATCAAGGTCCAAACTGAAGTTTTGAGTGTTTTCCCCACTAAATAAATAAATAAATAAATAAATAAATAAAATGGCTCATTTCCTTTGTAATTTTATATCCCTGCTTCAGTATTCCAGGCCACCCTCTAATTTCTATAAACAATAACATTCCAAAATCATTCCTTTTCTTGACTTTGTTTTACATGACTGTGCATGTATATTTACACACATATTGCTATATGTACAAACACACATATATCTATAAAGTATCTATACAACAATGACATGTTGTTGATTATTTACAGTCTTTTTCCATCCCAAATAAAGCTATTTTTATATACGGTCTAGATTATTTTCATTTTGCCCAACCCATCCTCATACACTCAGTTTCGAGAATGGTACCTGCTACACAGTAGGAGTTCAATAAACAAAAGTTTTTTAAAGCCCTAGAATGTAGAAAACCAAATCATGATTCAATTGGGAAAAAGATAAAATTCATTTATTTTGGATTCCTAAGATTTCAAAAAAACATATCTTATACACATTATGGATGGACACTGTCATAAAAGATACCCACAGAAGTAGAGGATTGAAAGGGAGTAGATTAAAAACATACAAACAAAAACAAACCAGAAAATGGCTTCCAAGAATCAGGGTGAAGATCTCATAGAGAAGAACAAAATTTCAAGGAACATCTAAGGATACAGATTCACAGAGTATCTATCAGGCTGCAGACAGCTAGAGTACATTGAAGGGAGAGTGAAACCAAGAGTTTTGTCTGAGAGACTAGTTAGAGGAAAATGGTTTTCCTAATAATTATATCTGTAGTTGGCTGAACCCACTGGTGAAGATGGCTCATATGGCTATACCAGGTGGCTCTATATTATTTAGAATTACAGAAGAAGAAAGAATTTTAAAACTGCAAATGCTAGACCAGGACTAGAATAAAATAATATTTATAACATTTAAATTTATTTATAATAAAGCATTACTTTGTGTTAATATTAAGTCAATGAAAATTGTTGATGTTCAAAGGGAAATAATCTTCAGAATCATAAAGTTTCAAAGAGGGTCTAGATGTCCATATTCATAAACACCCTGGAAGAGTATTCCAAAATGAATTGTCCTAGACTCTCTGGTAGATAAATTTGCTAGAGAAGCTGTTTTTCCCATGAAACCCAAGCAGAAAACAAGGCCATATAGCTTCTCTCATTCCTGGAAAGACACATGACTTAAGGAGGGGGTAGGAAGACAGAAGGGGAGGGAGAGACAGAAACTTCCCTAGTTCTTAAATCTAATGGTTCATATATCGAAAAAGTAGAAATAAAAGAATAATTTTAAACTTATCACTTAAAGTCATTTGTAATGAATTCATTCTGAATGAACCTACTTAGCAAACAGAGCATAAATTAATACATTTAAGTCTATTTCTAAAAATACTATCCTAAGATCTTGTCCTAAAGTCCATGGGCATTATGGAGTATTATTAAAATGCTTGTTAATTGAAATTGACAGCACTTCAGCTAATGTGTCAACATCTAATGTGCTAAATAAAGAATTCCTAAATCAATTTTTAGTCTCTAATTAATCTATGTAGAAGTTTTTAGGAAGTACTGAAGAAAGGATAATCCTGGGATGTGCTGCTAGATACATCATTCAGACCATGCAAATATTTATTAAATTTAATTAAAAACTCTACACATAAAATTTATCATTTTTCTGACCATAATTTCAAAGGTTTCTGAGGATCTAAGAACTCAAAGTCATGTAAGTATTTAAAAATACTGACTTAATTACACTGTGTAGATTCAGACAAACTCATATTAACTTGGAATCTTTTTCAATTCTTTTTGTAGCACTATTATGAATATTTTACATTTTATATTTTTTAAAGAGGAGGTGATAAATACTACAGAAAAAGTAGCATGAAGCTAATACTAAACTCTTCCAAACAGCAGACAGAAAATATGCACATGTTTTCTCTCTTCCTTTGGGTATAGCCATGACTCTCTCTCTCTCTCTCTCTCTCTCTCTCTCTCTCTCTCTCTCTCTCTCTCTCTCTCTCTCTCTCTCTCTCCATCTCTCTCTCTCTCCATCTCTCTCTCTCTCTCCATATATATATTGACTATCAATGAATCATTACTGTCACCTTGTTATAAGAAATATCTTTGCTTTCATTATTTTTTTAGCTATTAATCCCTTTCACATTGCTTCCCCTATATTTAAAAGCAATTAAGAAATCTTGTTTGTTTTAAACAATTATCAGCTAAGCCCAGCTTGTAACTGTGGTAAGGGCATTAACAGAGCATCTCTAGGACTTGAAGGTTGATAAGATTAGCACTATATCTACAAGTTTTATCATAGAAAAAAATCATTAAGTTTTTGCATAAATTGGCCTTTAACAGTGTTCAAATCAAGTAAAATTCTAATTTTAATCAAACAGCTGCTGTCTCTTTTTCAAAGCTTTTATTTGCATAACAATTAGACCCTCTTTCTTGGACCTTGAAGTTTGTCTAGCCAAAGGCAGACTCACTTGGTTTAGTATTCTTTCAATGGCTGTTCCTTGGTCCAATAAGGAAGAGTGGCTCCCAGACACCCTGGAAATACTTCTATATCATAGCTCTTTATGTGACACTGAAGCACAGTACTGAGCCCAGAAAATAGCTGCAGAGAGATAAGCACACACCTAAGCTGTAGTGTAAGATCATGGCCTTGCTACTTGTAACTATGCTTTCAGCAGGCAGGAGTAACACTGCCAATCAATCCTCCCTTTTAAAACAAGAATAGAAACACAGCGGCATTACACACAGTAACCTCAAGAATAAACTATAAAAGCCTCTGACCACCACAATGCAATTTCTCAGAATTAAGACGATAATATAGTCGTATTCCATAGGAACCCAGCAACCTCAAGTAATCCAGAGGAGATGCTCTGAACTTCATCACATGTGTTACCACACACTGGGGAACTACTCCTGCTTCCCATTCCAACTGCTAACCTCAGCTCTCATGAGGCATGTCATTTCACAAAGTTACAAAAAGTGAGAATTGTGTTTGTAAAAAAGTCATTAATAGTTAATAATCTCAAGAGATACCCAAAAAGCAATTTTAAACATTGCCTACTGTTGATCCTTGAAAAAAATAAACAGTTGTTTTTGAAAACACATGGACTAAACAACCCATTAGTTAGACAGACATTAATGACTATATGACAGTTTCCTACTGAATGACTCCATTACCCAGCTTGTCTTGAGGCCAGCCCAATCAGCTCCAAAAGGAAGGGTCTATGGTGTTATAGTATTTTCCACTCATATATAGGAAATATCCCATTCCCCTCTGTAAGCATTTTGGCCATCCACAAACGTGACTAAGAAAAGTACCTTCTGACCATGAATAAGCATGGTCCCACCTAAGGTCATTACAAGCTCCTCTTTCTTTCTGCTTTCTGTCTCCCTACAGCTTCCTCAGCAATCTAACATATGGTACTGAAACTCAGTGAGAAATATGAGCCTACTATCTGCTCAGTCCTACCCTTAGACAAACATGCCTGGCTCTCATTACATTCCCTGGCCCCAGGCTGTTTCTCTCTGGTCACCTCGTTTCACTCTCTGTCTCTGCCCTTTCTATCTCACCTTTACACAGTCTGACCTCCTAGGCAGGAAGTCACAATCAACCAGAACACGCATGCAATATAGCAAAATGTCAGGTCAAGGAAATCTCTTAGACCTAACTCAGAGGTGCCCCAATTAGGTATGAGGCACACTAGAGCCCCATTTGCATTGAGATTCACTTGTTGAGAGACTCCAAGAGATTTCCACTGGGCTAAGACTGGGTGAAAATTCCGGAATTCTTAGTAGGAAACAGAATCTTCTACTGGCCCTGCAATCTTAAGAGCTAGATTTTGTAAGGGCAAAGAATGCCCTTTCAGCCTGTTTGGTCAAATCCAAGATTTGGGGAGTACTCAAGATGGGTGGATTTGACTCCTGTTTTTACCTTTGTCCTTCATCTCTTCCAAAATTTTTGTAGAATTGAAACTGGTTACTTTCTTCCACCTTTCAATGCAAATTTGACCTCAAAATACATGGCACAAATGATCACTGCTGGCCCAAATGTGGAACTTTCCATTTTTAACGTCTAGACTGATTTAAATAACTCCATAAGTCAGAATGGCAGCATGGTCTGAAGCCTCCCAGCTCAGTTGGATCCTTCACAAGGCTCTGGCTCACAATCGTGCTCAGAACTAGAACTCTTTTGCTTTAATACTTTTGGTTTACCTGTGCTTCTGCCTCTACAAGCATGAAAAACACTGTTTTTATCTTTATCATTCCAAAACTATGCATTATCTCACAGCTGAAGTGTGGTTTAAAACGGCTGCCTCAGAATGTGTGTGTGTGTGTGTTTATTGATTTTTTGTGAGTTTCACATCATGCGCCCCAGCTCCACTCATTTCCCCATTCCCTCCTATCAGTCCTCTGCCTTTGCCATCCTCTTCCCACAAAAAAAAAAAAAAAAGAAAACACACAAACAAAATAAACAAAATGAAGCATAAAAAAGCCTCTCATTTTGTAAGCTTCAGTGTGCCTCAGTGTGTATACCCCTCTGTCCACACATATTCACTTGCAAATGTTTATTGCAATGTGTCTCTAGCTTCTGTGATATCATCCATATCGGATCTTTACTGAAACTCCTCCTAGTTATCCTGTTGTTGCCCTGTATCATGGAGATCCTGCAGCTTTGAATTGGTAGGACTGCCCCTTTCATGCACAGTTTATAGATGATGTAAATTTTGGGATGGACCAACTCCAAACCTTGGATCTGGGCCTTGATGAGCTGGTCAGCATGTTGGCTCTCCCCTATCCTCTCCACCAGCACTCACTACCTCTCCAGCACTGTGCTGCCTAGGCCACCCAATGCCTCTGTTGGCAGGAAGTAGGGTCAGCTCTTCTCTCATGCCCTTGGGACCAGCTCCCCTACACCTACACCTCTATACCTAGTTCTACTGTGCTGCCCAGTCAAGGTATGGGGCCCACTCTCACAAGTACTGCAGCCAGCAAGGAGCTGGAATAGAACACTTGCTCTCACACTCTCAGCTCTGGCTCTTCCATTTATGCCTTCGCCACTGAGGCCAGCTCTGCTCTGTGGCCCCAGCAAGGCACAGGACCTATTCTCCCAAGTGCTACAGCCAGTGAGAGGCAGGACTTGCTGTCCCACTCTCATGACCTCAGAGCCAGCTCTTCTGACTACTGCAGTTGGTAAGAAGGGAGAAAAGCATCACTCATCTACACACTCTATCTCACGGCAGATGAGTGGTAATGTCAGCTCTTCCATGTTCTTGCCCTCCAGGTGAGCTCACCCTTATGCCCCCATGCCAAGGTCAGCTCCACTGTGCTACCCAGGAGAGGTGCAGCACCTGCTCTCCAGAGTACTGTCACTGGTGAGAGGTGGGGTCACCTCTCCAGAATACCAAAGCCAGTGAGGAACAGGGACAGTTCTTCACAGCCCCTGAACATCCACATGGTCCCAGCAGCTGCCTAGACCAGAGACATCCTCATATTCTCTAGTGGTAATATGAGCCATAGACATTCATGCCCTGCTTCTGCATACATAGTCAAGTACAGATAACCCTCAGGGAAAATGGTTGGGACTTTACAATCATCTCAGATGGCAGGACAGGCTACTCACAACAGGCTATTCCTCTCTATCTATGAATCTCCAGTTCCCTCTCTTTTAAAAATGCTCAACCTTCTCTTTCTTTCCCATCTACCACATCATTGCACATGATAGTTCACTCCCACTACAGGCAGGCCATATAGTCTGTAGACCCCTGGGCCTCTGTGTGACATAGGGTGGTGGCAAACAGTATTAAGGGGACCACATGATATAAATTAACTAAAAACAGTCACTGTGAAACTTTTTAGTTATATTAGGGCCTCTATTTATTATTATAGCCCTGTCCTAGTTAGGGTTTTACTGCTGTGAAGAGACACCATGACCAAGACAAGTCTTATAAAGGACAACATTTCATAGGGGCTGGTACAGATTCAGAGGTTCAGTCCATTATCATCAAGGTGGGAGCATGGTAGCATCTAGGCAGGCATGGCACAGGCAGAGCTGAGAGTACCAGTGCCAACCCTTATAACTGGTGGCTAAAATTACTTTTAAGTCTAGCTTCAGGGGATCTGATATCTCTGGTTTCAATGGGTACCCATACTCATGTACATGTACACACAGATACATATATTAAAATAAAATGAATGATAAAGAAAAAAGCAAAGGGGAATGTTTAACTTTATAAAATAACAACACACACTTTTTAGCACCTTTTAATAGGTGTTGTTCAAAACTACACAGTCATTGTAAAGAATTTGCTTATAAGATCAATCTCTTTAATGGACTATATTAGATCCATAGTGATTGTAACTGGAACACCATGTTTATTCATACAGCTTACAATATCTCTAAGTAAAACAACCTTAAATGTGCCACCCCAGCATACAGCTTAATGCCAGTATCTAAACTGTGCTCTGCTTCTCAAGTGCTTGGGTCATTTACATCCCTGGGACAGTAAGGCTTTCACTGTGCTATTTGCCTACTGACCTCCCTGCAGCACTTTTTGCTGCCTCTAACTGAAACATTGATGTCATAGCACAATGTTCATGGCTTTCCATAATCCAAGCTCATTTAAAGGTGTCAGACTGTTCTAACATGTGTGAAGTCATCATTTGCATTATCTGTTAGCACAGGCCATATTAGATGAGAAGGGCATGAGAGAATTACACTTTTCCTCACTAACTCCTTCCTGGGTAGGCAGAGACACGAAATTGGAAACTTTTGAAAATATGTGTGTCCATAAAAAACTGGTACTCTCTTACCCTTTCACAGCAATAGCAAATCAACTAAGTGGTTGTGCTTTGGCAAACAAAAGAGCTTTGGATGAAAAAAGGAAAATTCAGTTTTCTCCCAATTTCCTTTTCAGTAAGTTCATTATTGCTATATATAAAAGCTACTGATTTATCTTTTTACTCATCATGGATTCAACTACTTTGCCAATAGTGTTAATCTGAATTAAGAGAGTTATTTTTGAGGGGGGACTTCAGGGTCTTTTAAACTTGAATTGTTGTTTGCTACTAGGAATATTTTGGCTTCTTCCATTTCTATTTGTATGTCGTTTCCTTTTCTGTTGTCTTATTGCTTTAGTTAAGACATTGAGTATTATATTGAATACCCAAGTTTCAATTCACAGGCCATATGAAGCCTAAGAAAAAGGAAGACAAAAATGTGAATGCTTCAGTGCCTTTTAGAAGGGGGAACAAAATAGTCACAGGAGGAAATATGGAGACAAGGTGTGGAGCAGAGACTGAAGGAAAAGGACATTCAGAGACTGTCCCACCTGAGGATCCATCCCATATACAGCCACCAAACCCAGACATTATTGTGGATGCTGGGAAGTGCTTCCTGATAGAAGCCTGATATGACTGCCTCCTGAGAGGCTCTGCCAGATCCTGACAAATACAGAGGAGGAATCTCGAAGCCAACTATTGGCCAGAGCTCAGGGGTCCCCTATGGAGGAGATGGAGAAGGGACTGAAGGAGCTGAGGGGCTTTGCAGGTCCATGGAGGGAGCAACAGTGTCAACAGGCCACGACCTCCAGAGCTCCTGAGGACTGGACCACCAACCAAAGACTACACGTGAAGTGACCCACGGCACTGGCCACATATGTGGCAGAAGATGACCTTGTTGGACATTAGTGGAAAGAAAGGTCCTCGGGGCTGAGGATGTTCGATGCCCCAGTGTAGGGGAATACCAGGGTGGGAGGATGGAGTGGCAGAGTAGGGGAACACCCTCATAGAGGCAGAGGAAGGGGGGATGGGTTAGGGGCTTTCTGAAGGGGAGACCTGGAAAGGGGAAAACATTTGAAATGTAAATAAAGAAAATATTCAAGAAAAAAAATTGAGAGAATGTGAGCCTTTCCATCCCTCCAGATGTCACAAGAAATACTCTTAAACTTCTTATATTTTTATAACACCAATTTTGTGTGTGTGTGTGTGTGTGTGTGTGTGTACATAATATAGTATGTGCATGGAGTTCAGAGAACAACTTGCAAGAGAAGTCTTTCACTCCTTCCACCATGCAGGTCCTGAGGATTTAACTCAGGTCATCAGGCTTGGCGCAAGCACCTTTACCCACTAAACTCTTTCCATCCCAAGCTCTCATTTCTTCCTAATTTAGATAATGCTAGCTCCAAGGTTGTGGTATTTTGTTGAGTTCTTTAAGGCCATTATCATGGAGGAAAGGGGAAAACAAAGGGGAATTTGTTGGGGATCTTTTCAGCATGAATTTAAATGATCTCATGACTTCTACCTTACGTATACTTTATGCACTGTACCACATGTCCTGCTCTCCTTATTTCAGTTCCCTTGAGATCATGAGTTTGGAGTTGTGACTTTTTGAAAGCGTATCTTGCTGTTTCATGTTTCTTGTCTTGTGTGTGCATGTGTTCCAGACACCTCTTCTGCCTTTCTTTGGGAATCTTCTTACTGAGAAACCTGCCCTTGAAGGTTCAATCCTCAGTACCACTCATGAAGAGTTAATAGCTGGTTTTGGAAAAGGTCTCCACTCTACCACCCCAACAAGACACAACATAGCTGAAGCCTGTTGGAATTTGCTGTGTTTCCTGTCTCTTTCCCTAGGTTTATAGGTGTCCTTCTACTTCCTTCAAAGACTTATGAAGTTTTCCGTCTCCTTCTGCCTTTGGAATATACTCTTGTTTTATTTTGTTTGCTTGTTTGTTTGTTTTCTTTTCCTATTTTTTGGGTTTTTTTTTTTTTTTTTTTTTTTTTTGGTTTTTTGAGACAGGGTTTCTCTGTTTGTCCTCGAACTCACTTTGTAGACCAGGCTGGCCTCGAACTCAGAAATCTGCCTGTCTCTGCCTCCCAAGTGCTGGGATTAGAGGCGTGTGCAACCACTGCCTGGCCTTCTTTTCCTTTTTTTATGAAGTAATTTTCTCTTTTTTTATCTTAACAATTTTTTATTAGATATTTTCTTTATTTACATTTCAAATGTTATCCCCTTTCCTACTTTTCCCTCCAAAAATCCCCCATCCCTTCCCCTTTACCCCCTCCCCCTGCTCATCAACCCACCCACTCCTGCTTCCTGGCTCAAGCATTCCCCTATACTGGAGCATAGAATCTTCACAGGACTAAGGGCCTCTCTCCCACTGATGACAAACTAGGCCATCCTCTGCTACATATGCAGCTAGAGCCATGAGTCCCATCAAGTGTTTTCTTTGATTGGTGGTTTAGTCCCAGGGAGCTCTGGGGGTACTGGTTAGTTCATATTATTGTTTCTCCTAGGGGGTTGCAAACCCCTTCAACTCTTTGGGTCTTTTCTCTAGCTTCTTCATTGGGGACCCTGTGCTCTGTCCAATAGATGGCTGTGAGGATCCACTTCTGTATTTGTCAGGCACTGGCAGAGCCTCTCAGGAGACAGCTAGATCAGGCTTCTGTCAGCAAGCTCTTGTTGGCACCCACAATAGTGTCTGTTTTTGGTGGTTGTTTATGGGATGGATCCCCAAGTGGGGCAGTCTCTGGATGGTCATTCCTCCAGTCTCTGCTCCACACTTTGTCTCTGTAATTCCTTCCATGGATATTTTGTTCCCCCTTCTAAGAAAGATCAAAGTACCCACACTTTGGTCTTTCTTCTTCTTGAGTTTCATGTGTTTTGCAAATTGTATCTTGGGTATTCTGAGCTTCTGGATCAATATCCACTCATCAGTGAGTACATATCACGGGTGTTCTTTTGTGACTGGGTTGCCTCACTTAGGATGATATCCTCCAGATCCATCCATTTGTCTAAGAATTTCATAAATTCATTGTTTTTAATAGCTGCATAGTACTCCATTGTGTAAACGTACCACATTTTCTGAATCCATTCCTCTGTTGAGGGACATCTAGGTTCTTTCCAGCTTCTGGCTATTATAAATAAGGCTGCTATGAACATAGTAGTACATATGTCCTTATTACATGTTGGAGCATCTTCTGGGTATATGCCCAGGAGTGGTATAGCTGGGTCCTCAGATAGTACTATATCCAATTTTCTGAGGAACCACCAAACTGATTTGCAGAGTGTTTGCACCAGCTCTTTCTCAGACTCCTCAGGCAGCTCTATCTTACCATCTTACCTGGAAGTCTTTCATAGTTTCCTTTACTAGAAAAAAAATGTTCCACTTTATCCCTTTATATACCAGTTTTCTGTATAATTTATCCTATTTATGATTTGGTATTAAGTACACAATTAGTAATAAAGTATCTATATATGTCATCACCTAACATAAGCACCACCAGATTACTCCTCACACTTGTAGTTAACAGATGTAGAAATGCATCAGAGACTGAACAGACTGTTTCACGAAGTGCCAGCCAGAGTTGAATTAATTCTCAACTGATGCTTGAGCATGAAAACTGAGCAGCTGGAACCTAGCCTTCTCTAACCTGTGCTCTCTCTGTCTCCTGAGCAGAGATTTCTGAGTGAGAAAGGAAGAGCACTTGGGGAAAGGAAGAGTGAGGGAGGAACAAAAACAGAAACACCCAGAATAATTGAAAATATAGTAACAAATGAAATAAATAGGCTTGCCTACACAAAGTTTATGATATAAACTTGTGAGGAAACACAGAAAATTAAAAAGAGAAAGCCCTTCCCTGTAGCTGGGGGAGTGATAGACCAATATGCTCACATAGAAAAGAACTAGAAAAGAGCTTCACAATATCTCCTCAAGCTGAAGACACACATGGAGTTTAACTAGTCTTGCAATTATATACCATAAGACCACATTATTGTCCTATAAGAAAGTATGTGCAACAGTGTTCACAAAAGGATTAGAAACAACATGTCCATAAACAGTTACAATCATAAATTCGGGGATAGTTACATGATAGAAAATTATAGAGCAGTTATGAACCAACTACAGCTATAGAAAGAAACGGGATGAGATCAGATACCATGCTGAACTAAAGAAACCAGGCAAAAAGAAAACCTTTCTCTAGGAAATCTTTTACATACACTTCAAAACACGATAGTTTATCAATATCCATTGTGTAAGTGACTTTGGAGAAACAGTGATGGAAAGAGTGCAATTTTAGTGTTTAAATTTTGACTGTGTTATAGTTTATCTTGCCAGCTCAATTGAACTGAGAAACACCCAGGAGATAAATAAATCACACCATTTGTGTATCTATGAGAGAGTTTCCTGATTTTGTTAACTAAGGCAGGAAAACCCATCCCAAGTCTATAAACTGGGTCCTGAATGGGAAAAGGGAAAGGCCACTACCATGGACACTGTTTGCTTTGCAGATGCTGTGTGAACTTCCTGCTCCAGCACTTGTTTTCTACCATGCTGATCATAACAGAAATCTGTGAAACTGTGTTCAGCCATAAACTGTAAATGGGCTCAGCAGTTATATGTACATGGTGTGTGTGTATGTATGTGTGCAAGTGTCTCTGTGTGTGTGTGTGTGTGTGTGTGTGTTTTAACAACAATAATTAAAGAAGAGCTTATGAGCTTGAGAGGGAGTGGGGGCATGGGAGGAGTTGAAGGGGAAGAGGGTGGAGTAGAAATGACATAGACACAGTACTCATGAATTCATTAATAGAATTCTCCCCCACTCTCCCTCCCCCCCCCAAAAAAAAGACAAATAAATGAGCCCTTTCTATTTTAGCATGGCACTCTGCAGTCTAACTATGTAGAACTGGCTGATCTCAAACTCATACAAATCAGCTGGCCCTGCCAGGAGTTAGACAAGCCTAGGGCTCAGTGAATTAACATGAGGACAACAGCATCTGCAGATGTTCATTGTAATCCATACACAGTTTTGACATATATTAAATACTTAAAACATATAGGAGAAAATATACAAGAGTGTGATTATAATCTTAGGGTAAAGAACATTTTGATAAATATTGAACAAAGATATGGGTATACTAGACTATTAATTTTCAGAACATTTAAATGCAAAATGTTAGTAGTGTGTATTCATTGTACATAGCGGTGGGCTTTCTTTGGAGCATCTTCACACTCTTCTGCTCTCTCTCCCTCGTGTTATTCCCCAGACATTCTCACCTCTACTTCCATACCCTATCTACACATGTGATTTTAGGTATACATCTAAAATCTAAATCCATATTAGAGAAAGCGGTCTGTCTCTCTGAGTCTGTTTTGCTTATACAACAATCTCTAGTTGCATTCATTTTCTTAAAAACAAGGTAATTTATTTTTTTCTTTGTGGCTGAATGAAGCTCCTTTGTGTATAATACATTTTCTTTATCTATTCATCTCTTGACAGACACCTAGGCTATTTCCATAATTTGGCTATTGTGAGTGGTGTGCCAATAAACACAGATGATTAATTGACTAATTTACATTCCCACCAACAGTGTATATAAGCTTCCCCCCCTCCCATCTCCACTGATCTTACAGCATCTGTTGCTATGTGGGTTTTTTGTTGTTGTTGTTTTTTTAAAGTAGCCATTCTGATTGGGGTGAAATGGAATTTCAGTGTTGTTCTTATTTGCATTTTGCTACTTGCTAAATACATTGAATGGCTTTCCATGTGTTTATTGGGCACTTGAGAACTGTCTAGCATTTCATTAGCCCATTTACTAAATGGATTGTTTGGTTTCTTGATATTTAGACTATTAAGCCTTTCTTTGTATATTCTGGATACTACTGCCTTGTTAGTTGGTTACAGTTTGTTTCCATTGTGTAGCCTTTCTGCACTCTGGTGGTGGTTTCCCTAGCTGTGCAGAGGCTTTGAAACATAATTCAGTCCCATTTGTCACATTGAGAATTGTTCCTTGTGCTGCTGTGGTCCCTTCTAGAAAGTCCTCACTGTGCCCTGAATTTTTTTCCTCTACCAATCTAGAGGATTTTACATCCTGCACTACTATCTTTGATCCATTTTGAATTGATTTTTGTTTAGATTGACATACAGTATCATTCTTCTACATATGAATGTGATTGGGAACTTGGTCCACATGCTGAAGCCCTCAGTTCAATCCCCGACTCTGAAGAATAAAATCAATTGTAAGGTTTAAAAGAACAATCATGCAGTTAAGAAATTTAGAACATTTGCTTATCAAGAACTTGTGGATATTTATGTTTCAGTAAAGATGGTAGAAAGGAAAATCAAAACTGGGAGAAAATACTTTAAAAGATATGTCATTGTCACCTGAAAAATATTAACATTCAAAAGTTTATATATTCTAAATTAACTCAAACAAACCAATGGCCTTTCTCTACACAAAGAATAAACAGGCTGAGAAAGAAATTAGGGAAACAACACCCTTCTCAATAGTCACAAATAATATTAAATATCTTGGCGTGACTCTAACTAAGGAAGTGAAAGATCCGTATAATAAAAACTTCAAGTCTCTGAAGAAAGAAATTATAGAAGATCTCAGAAGATGGAAAGATCTCCCATGCTCATGGATTGGCAGGATCAACATTGTAAAAATGGCTATCTTGCCAAAAGCAATCTACAGATTCAATGCAATCCCCATCAAAATTCCAACTCAATTCTTCAACGAATTAGAAAGTGCAATCTGCAAATTCATCTGGAATAACAAAAAACCTAGGATAGCAAAAACTCTTCTCAAGGATAAAAGAACCTCTGGTGGAATCACCATGCCGGACCTAAAGCTCTACTACAGAGCAATTGTGATAAAAACTGCATGGTACTGGTATAGTGACAGACAAATAGACCAATGGAATAGAATTGAAGACCCAGAAATGAACCCACATACCTACGGTCACTTGATCTTCGACAAGGGAGCTAAAAACATCCAGTGGAAGAAAGACAGCATTTTCTTTTTTTTTTTTTTGATTTTTAATATTTTTATTACATATTTTCCTCAATTACATTTCCAATGCTATCCCAAAAGTCCCCCATAGCGCCCCCCACTTCCCTACCCACCCATTCCCATTCTTTTGGCCCTGGCATTCCCCTATATTGGGGCATATAAAGTTTGCAAGTCCAATGGACCTCTCTTTCCATTGATGGCCGACTAGGTCATCTTTCCATACGTATGCAGCTAGAGACAAGAGCTCCGGGGTTCTGGTTAGTACATCATGTTGTTCCAACAATAGGGTTGCAGATCCCTTTAGCTCCTTGGGTACTTTCTCTAGCTTCTCCATTGGGAGCCCTGTGATACATCCAATAGCTGACTGTGAACATCCACTCCTGTGTTTGCTAGGCCCCGGCATCTTCTCACAAGAGACAGCTATATTTGGGTCCTTTCAGCAAAATCTTGCTAGTGTATGCAATGGTGTCAGCGTTTAGAAGCTGATTATGGGATGGATCCCTGGATACGGCAGTTTCTAAATGGTCCATCCTTTCATCACAGCTACGAACTTTGTCTCTGTAACTCCTTCCCTGGGTGTTTTGTTCCCAATTCTAAGAAGGTGCACAGTGTCCACACTTTGGTCTTCATTCTTCTTGAGTTTCATGCGTTTATCAAATTGTATCTTATATCTTGGGTATCCTAAGTTTTGGGCTAATATCCACTTATCAATGAATACATATTGTGTGAGTTCTTTTGTGATTGTGTTACTTCACTCAAGATGATGCCCTCCAGGTCCATCCATTTGGCTAGGAATTTCATAAATTCATTCTTTTTAATAGCTGAGTAGTACTCCATTGTGTAAATGTACCATAATTTCTGTATCCATTCCTCTGTTGAGGGACATCTGGGTTCTTTCCAGCTTCTGGCTATTATAAATAGGGCTGCTATGAACATAGTGGAGCATGTGTCCTTTTTACCGGTTGGGACATCTTCTGGATATATGACCAGGAGAGGTATTGCTGGATCCTCCGGTAGTACTATGTCCAATTTTCTGAGGAACCGCCAGACTGATTTCCAGAGTGGTTGTACAAGCTTGCAATCCCACCAACAATGGAGGAGTGTTCCTCTTTCTCCACATCCTCGCCAGCATCTGCTGTCACCTGAATTTTTGATCTTAGCCATTCTGACTGGTGTGAGGTGGAATCTCAGGGTTGTTTTGATTTGCATTTCCCTGATGATTAAGGATGTTGAACATTTTTTCAGGTGTTTCTCTGCCAAGACAGCATTTTCAACAAATGGTGCTGGCACAACTGGTTGTTATCATGTAGAAGAATGCGAATCGATCCATTCCTATCTCCTTGTACTAAGGTCAAGTCTAAGTGGATCAAGGAACTTCACATAAAACCAGAGACACTGAAACTTATAGAGGAGAAAGTGGGGAAAAGCCTTGAAGATATGGGCACAGGGGAAAATTTCCTGAATAGAACAGTAATGGCTTGTGCTGTAAGATCGAGAATTGACAAGTGGGACCTCATGAAACTACAAAGCTTCTGCAAGGCTAAAGACACCATCAATAAGACAAAAAAAAACACCAACAGATTGGGAAAGGATCTTCACCTATCCTAAATCAGATAAGGGACTAATATCCAATATATATAAAGAACTCAAGAAGGTGGACTCCAGAAAGTCAAATAATCCCATTAAAAAATGGGGCTCAGAACTGAACAAAGAATTCTCACCTGAGGAATACCGAATGGCAGAGAAGCACCTGAAAAAATGTTCAACATCCTTAATCATCAGGGAAATGCAAATCAAAACAACCCTGAGATTCCACCTCACACCAGTCAGAATGGCTAAGATCAAAAATTCAGGTGACAGCAGATGCTGGCGAGGATGTGGAGAAAGAGGAACACTCCTCCATTGTTGGTAGAATTGCAAGCTTGTACAACCACTCTGGAAATCAGTCTGGCAGTTCCTCAGAAAATTGGACATAGTACTACCGGAGGATCCAGCAATACCTCTCCTGGTCATATATCCAGAAGATGTCCCAACCGGTAAAAAGGACACATGCTCCACTATGTTCATAGCAGCCCTATTTATAATAGCCAGAAGCTGGAAAGAACCCAGATGTCCCTCAACAGAGGAATGGATACAGAAATTATGGTACATTTACACAATGGAGTACTACTCAGCTATTAAAAAGAATGAATTTATGAAATTCCTAGCCAAATGGATGGACCTGGAGGGCATCATCTTGAGTGAAGTAACACAATCACAAAAGAACTCACACAATATGTATTCACTGATAAGTGCATATTAGCCCAAAACTTAGGATACCCAAGATATAAGATACAATTTGATAAACGCATGAAACTCAAGAAGAATGAAGACCAAAGTGTGGACACTGTGCACCTTCTTAGAATTGGGAACAAAACACCCAGGGAAGGAGTTACAGAGACAAAGTTCGTAGCTGTGATGAAAGGATGGACCATTTAGAAACTGCCGTATCCAGGGATCCATCCCATAATCAGCTTCTAAACGCTGACACCATTGCATACACTAGCAAGATTTTGCTGAAAGGACCCAAATATAGCTGTCTCTTGTGAGAAGATGCCGGGGCCTAGCAAACACAGGAGTGGATGTTCACAGTCAGCTATTGGATGTATCACAGGGCTCCCAATGGAGAAGCTAGAGAAAGTACCCAAGGAGCTAAAGGGATCTGCAACCCTATTGTTGGAACAACATGATGTACTAACCAGAACCCCGGAGCTCTTGTCTCTAGCTGCATATGTATGGAAAGATGACCTAGTCGGCCATCAATGGAAAGAGAGGCCCATTGGACTTGCAAACTTTATATGCCCCAATATAGGGGAATGCCAGGGCCAAAAGAATGGGAATGGGTGGGTAGGGAAGTGGGGGGCGCTATGGGGGACTTTTGGGATAGCATTTGAAATGTAATTGAGGAAAATATGTAATAAAAATATTAAAAAAAAAGTTTATATATTCTAAAATACAGAGGACCCAACAAGAAAATGAAAACATTAAATCTAGGAGCTGACAAGCCTCAAATACAAATAGCCAAAAAGCTCATGTAGAGTTCATTAGTAGCTAAACACTAAACAAAGTCCCCTGAAATATCTAACATATCAGCTCTACAGGAAGCATGTCTAACAGCCCAAGAGCTGGTAAAGATATAGAGAATTCAGAACCCACAAATACTCACAAGTGACAGAAATGATCAACACAAATGGTTTCCCATTCACACCATGAACAGGAGATTTGGACGAGTCTATGCACAGCATCTACGGGACCATCTTTAAAATTAACAGTGGAACAAAAAGAAAATGCAGGCAAAGTTCTGTTCTTGTAAAGTCAGAGAAGAGTGAAAACTGTAGTTTTTAAAATGTAACTGTACAAGATGATTTATAACCCAAAATTTATGACTCTAAAGGCTATTAATTGGGTGTGGGAGTCTCAGCGGAGACTGCAGAGGTATCTGTTTCCTGGCAGTGTGTGAGGAGTCTATGAAGCAAGAGTTTTATGAGAGCAGCCAAATGTGCTTTCTCTTTCAATCGCTTTTCTTGAGGCCAGCAGAATTGAAGACAGTATCTTGCTCCTCAAACAGGACAGTTAACTGAAGTAATGCTTGCCTTATAAGCTGTGAAACTGGGCAGAGTTGGAGAGTTGTGCTTTATCCTAGAGCTGACTTTACAAAAACACAGAGATACTGATGGACTAGGGGAGTCAGGACACACATTAAAATTATTGCTTCTGAGTTCAAGATAATCACATTTAAACATGAACTCTGACTTCAGCCAACATTAGAGAGGTAAAAGCCCAGAAAAGAATGGTAGAAATGTTGATTTGTTTAAATCAGCAGGTTCTGCTACAGAAGACTGCCATGATTTGTTTTGAAGACAATAGTTCACGAGTTGGAAGTTTGAAAAATACATCGAACATAGAAGTAATTGAGAGTACGTGAACTCAATTGACTCTACCAATTGTCTCCAATTAGAGACCAGCATCAGATGAACCAAACATTTGTTATATTTGAAGTGTAGGCAGAAGCCATTATAATCCACTGTACATTTGCCAGTTTTCTGATTTGAGAACCTCCATTATCCAGTTGTCCTAATAAAATGTTTGCATTTCATATGTGAAAAATATGTATTTGCGTATCTGTAACAGTCATAATTGACACTATATCTTGCTCCCAACTGAGTATGATGGCATGTGTTCGACAAGTGAGCAAACCCTTCAGTTATAAACAACTTCACAATGACTTTGACTTCAGCCCGAGTCTACGCTTTGTGCATGTTACTTGCCCAGACCTTTCTGTACATGTGATTTAAGCTAGTCACCAACAAGAGTGAAAAATCACGTTTTGAAGGCCAAACACATTGATTTATTTTTTAACTATTTACTTGCCATACCTCAGAATTACGTCCAAATAAAACACACATTTTCAAGAAAAATGGTCATGCTTAAACATATTTTATTGAGGTAATAGGCAGAAACACACAGAATACTGCTGGGCTCCTCCTCATTCACCCACTGACTGGTGACAAACCAGCTCCTTGACATGTTTAGGAAACAATACAGTGAATAAGGGAGACTTACTGGCATTTTCCAGAAGACTGGCTTTAAGAAAAGGCCAGCATCTACAGAAGATCTTCTCTTCCCTTCGGTTATTCTTCCATATACAGGGAACGAGTATTATGTTAAAATGTTTCCAATCTGGTGTACAGTTGCTGTCTGTTTGTCTGTCTGCTTTCTGTATTCAAGAAAACATAAAAAGGAAACTTTATGTCTTATGTAATCTAAAATTGAGCCATACAAACGAAATTTCAGAATTACTGTCAGGCCCTTGAGACTACGCATGCATAGCATGTTAATATCTCTACTGTCTTATATTAAAGATGTTTCTTAGACTTGTTTCTGTCTGGGTGTGGTGGCTCACATCTGTAATCCCAGCACTCAGGGGGCTAAGAAAAGTGGTCACTCCAAGCCTGAGCCAGTCTGGTGTACACCATAACTATCTTTAAGAACAAAAACAGAATGTTTTCTTTAAGGCATCACATATTTATTCAGCGTTATTTATCATGAAACAAAATTTGAAAAAAGGAGAAGTTTGAGGTTGGAGAGATGGCTCAGCTCTGAACTCCTTTTGCTGCCCTTGAGGAGGCCCCAGGGGGATTGGATCACAATTCTATAACTCCAGTTCCAGGAGGTCCAATATCCTCTTCTGTTCTGTGGGCATTGGACATGCACTAGACAAGCCTTTAGTGCACATGTGTACATTCAGAAAAAAACCTACTTGTTCACATAACATAAAAATAAGTAAAATCTGAAAAATGAGTTCTCCTTACTATATGAATAGGCCCTTAATATTGATAATTATAGTTATTA
Source organism: Mus caroli (assembly GCF_978045245.1). Lineage (NCBI taxonomy): Eukaryota > Metazoa > Chordata > Mammalia > Rodentia > Muridae > Mus > Mus caroli. The sequence continues at coordinate 82,316,514 of NW_028227262.1, read as the reverse complement.
ATATTTAATTAAATATAATAATTTAATAATATATTAAGTAATAAGATATAGTTGTATGAATTAATAATATTATTAAAAATTCAATATTTTAAACAAATTTATTTAGAAAATAAATTTAAATGACTGCTTCATGTTTGACTATAAGATAATTTTCACTTATACCTCCTAAATCAAATTTGTTACTAATATTTTTATGTTGTATATGTAAATTTTGTTTTTCCTAATGTGCAAAAAGCTGGCTTTAATCAAAATTTGGGTATAGCTATCTAAATTTTCCCCCATTTTTGTATGTTCAAAACCTTCCAAATTCTCCTAATATTGCTTGGGTATATAAATATATCATTCTTTCAAATATTGCAGACCTGTTAAATTGTTGAAATTATTTTCAATAAAAAGATTTCTTTCAATATTATTTACAGAGATCTTAGTTTAATATGTTCAGTATGTTGAGTGTAGTCAGGTGCCAGATTCCACTGTGTTCTCAATACAACCACATGGCTTCTCTTTCCATCTTCTTTGAATTAAATTTCTATCGCATACTTGAATGTTATTTAATACAGTTCATACACTCAAAATAAAACCACTAGGTAAAATGAGTTCTGACTTAGTAAAAAGAAGCTATTTCCAAATTAGCGTTGCATACACAGATGGATATGCTTTGACAACAGTGATTTACAGGAAAGAAACAGTGACTTGGACTGACATCTACCTTGACTCAGCCTTAGTGAGTTTGTGAGTAAAGACCACATTTCAGCACATTTAACTACGTGCTTTCAGTAGAAAGAGGTGGACAAAGAATATCTGTGCTACTGTTTGGAAAAGGAGATTCTCCTGTTACCTATAAAATCAACCTGATGGCATTGTAGGTGCAAGAAAATGAACACTCTCGCATAAAAAACTTTAATATGAAATACACTAAAAACAGTTCAGGGAGCTTGCCTCATCTTAAAGGACCACACAATGTCCTGAAAGGTAGCCTTTTCTCCCTAGTTTGAGTCTTTATACTCAAATATCTCACAGAAATGCATTCATGTATTCAAATAAGACAATGAAATCTTCCTTCCGGAAGAAATACTCGCTGCTTTCTTCACAGCATCAATTTCACACAAAAGTCATGCCACAAGGGCTGGTCTTCCTCACCAGGTCACATGCTTCATTCTGGATGTCTGAGCACCTGAGGAGAGGAGCCTGACTTCTTCATTAACTTCTTCACCTTGCTTGCTTCTCAGGTAGCTCAAGAGCCTCTGAAAGGGGCTGGGATGAAGAATTGATGATTGAGTAGTCAGTTTGACATCGGAAAAGGTTTGTCAAGTGTTTGAAAGTCACACTGCATAGATTATATAAATTTTAAGATGTAAATGAATAACACAAATGCTGCATAACACTGCGAGATGCAAATGATTGGGACAGCATAACCAAACATACACACATGGGATAGACACCAAGTACAACCAAACATGCACACACAGTTCACATAATGTGTGTATACACACATACACACACACACACACACACATATATGTGTGTATACACACACACACATATATATATGTATGTATATATGTGTGTGTATGTATATATATATATATATATGTATGTATATATATAAAATGTGTATATGGCATCAGAGAATAGTAACTTGAAGTATTTGATGTAATTCTCAAGAATGCAATATTATTTTTTGTTTTAGTTTCTGTTAGTTTTCTCTCAAGCATCTGCAATTTTAGACAAAAATTTCAAATGCAGGATTTGTCATTTTTTTCCAAATAATTTCAGAGAATCTATTTTTCTGTAAATACTTCAATTCAATGTCAAGATAAAAAAAGAACTTTACATTCAGGAGCTAACCCTAGCAAACAGCTCTCGTGTTCGATAGGATAGAGAAGAATTCTTTACCATTTGCAGTATGTCTTTGGTTATCATTTGCCTTTAATTACATAAATGAAAAAGAAAATAATGGCCTGCATCTTAAGGGAAACTAATTATATACATATCTCTGACCATCTATACTATAAGTAAAAGAAGCCATAGAACTGAAATTCTTTAACTTGATAGTAATTTACATTTTAAATTTAAAATAACCTAGAAATTAAAAAGGAAAAGAAAGACACATGAATGTTAGTGAAAGAATAGGAAATAGATTGTTTGTATAGTCAAAATATGGAATCAACCTCTAAGTCCATCAGCAATAGAACAGATAGTAGTACAGATACCATGAAATACAATTAAGCCTTCAAAGAGAAAGAAATATTACTGTCATGTGGCTAAATGGATGGATGTGGGACACAGTCTGCTACGTGAAATGATCAAGACCCTAGAAGACAACTGCAGAATGATGTCATTACTTGTGAAAATTATACATCTCCGACTGAGAAATAGTCCATCAGAAGAAGACTCAGAAGCCAATCAATCAGGAGCTAGGCTTCAGGGGTTGGTTTAGGATTTAGGGAGATGTTGACCAAAGACTACAAAATCCCAGCTGCTTGGGAATAATTGAAAAATATGATAAAAACTTATTTCAAAAACCTTAAAAGAGACTAGAGAGTGAAATGCTAAATGAATAGCAATGGGAAGAGAGAAGGACTACAGAAAGACTGTACCTCAGAATCTGCTCATTTCCCAGCTGCACTACAAATACAGTTGCAGGATTAAGTATAGATCATAAATGTAAATTTTATAAGAAATAAAAAATGTAATTGACTCACACAATGCACATGACATTATCCCTAAATCATCCTGACTCCACCTCACATTATTTTTATTACACACAAAACCAAATCAATAGGATGTTCACACTTAAAACTACCTCTTAAGGAGCAAGAGCACACAGTCATCAACTCTCCTTACAGGCAGCAGGCCTTCCTTCTGCTATTTTGAAATTCCATCGCAGCAAGAAAGCCTTCTTTCTTTAGTTTCTTGTTTTAGTTTTCTTCTCACAGTGTCCAGACAAAAGCATTTTTCTACCTGCCACATTTCTCCCAGGAACTTCAAACCGTTTCCCATCTTTATAGTCTATATCAGTTACTCATCAGCCAGCTTTAACTTTACTCGATATAATAAAATGCCTTCCAGAATAAAGAGTGTTGATAACAATGATCTATAATTTGCTCCAAACATTTGCATGGCATATTTAATTTCATAAAAGTTTAATTTAACATTAATCAAACAAACAAAGTTCTTAGCAAAAAGAATGATGAGGACATTTCTTCCAACACATGACAAGGGTTTGCCAGACATGTTGCTACTTCAAGATCATTGAAAAATGCAGGTGGATTAAGCATGGTCTCAAAAATCATCCTTTTAAAAGGCACTTTCTTGAGTTTGTTTTCAAATCTCTAGGCACACGTATAATAAAATGGATTCTATCGTCCCCAAACCTCTCACCTTAGGCATATGATTTCCCTTTCGATTTTTATCTGAGACTTGAAGTCACATTCAGAGTAGCTGGGATGTTGGTACATACTACAATTCTAAAGCTTGGAGAATGATGCAAAGGATAGAGAATTCAAGCCTGGGTTACACTGTGATAACTGCTCTGAAGTCACAAAAAAATAAGAAAATGAATTGGAAACACAATAGCATACTTGTTAATGAAATGCTAGATATTAGAACTAATAAGCTCTAGATTCTAATAGGCTTTTCAAAACAAAGTCTTAGAAGTCTTGCTCACTGTATCCTATCTCCCTTCCCTTGAAGCCCCTCCCTATGGACCATCACTCATTTGCTGATCTCTATAGGAATTGCAAATGAAACACACATATCTAAAAGTTCAATGCTAACATCCACAGATGAGAAAAAAATTATGTGATAACATTCTGGGTCTGAATTATTTTATTTTTTGAACTGCTGAATATTATTCCACATGTAAATGTATCACATGGCCACTATCACCTGATAAACAATTACACAGTTTTTATTTCCTGACTGTGTGACTAGAACAGGAATGCACATGGATGCAGAGGTATTTCTGTCCTTTACACTATAGGCCTTTGTGTATATGCCCAAGAGACTGGTATAGCTGGATCATGTGCTAGATCTATTTCACACTGATTTCCATAATGGCTGCACTAGTTTATACTCTCTCCAACAGTGTATAAATGTTCTACTTTCCCACATCAACATCTATGTTTGTTTTTTTCTTAGCCATTATGCCTGGGGTCAGATAAACTCTCAAAGAAGTTCTAATTTTCATTTTCATAACAATGCTGAATGTTTTAAAAGTTGTTTTTTCAGTCATTTCTATTTCATGTTTTTACCTTTAATTTGTATTTTACCTCTGTTTAATTCAATAAATTTAATTGGGTTCATTTTTTAATGTTTCATTATAATTTTTTGTTTATTCTAGTTACTAACTCTCTGTAAGATATTTAGCTAGTAAAACTTTTTTTCCATTCAAGAAGCAGTGAGATTGCATGCAAGATAACTAAACTGTAACTGTATTTTCTAGCATTCCCTTCTCTATATCGTTCTAGGTCAGTATAGACCACAACAGACAGTTTGCATGGGATTTGCAGCTGGAGGCAAAGTGCAGGCATGGTAGTTTAAACAGCCAGGAGATTCACTAGAGGACAGAAGGCTATTGCCATTCACACGCACTGACTCATCTCTGATGGGGCAGTGGCTGAGCCTTCAGGGTAGCAAGTCTTCCACTGGGCTCCTTGCCCCCTGCCCCCTTCTTCTTCTGCAGATGACCCATGGCTAATGATGAAACTTCAAGATTGGGAAAGACTTGTCTGAGACTTTAAACATCTTACTGGGTTTCAGTTCATCTTCACAGAACCCAAGATGACTTGTCTTCCTATACTCATGAGCATTTCTGTGTCTGACTGTCCATGACCATATTTAGAAATGACAGCTTCATAGAAGCCATTTAACCAGCTGACAAATGCATGAGGGGAAATTCACATAACAAATCTTCCTTAAATTTTATGTTAAACTTTATTGTTTAAATGCAAATTTAAAAAAAAATCAAACATGGAAATTAACCAGACCCAAACATACAACTTAATGAACTTCTATAAGTTAGAGCAGCCATTCCAAATAGAAACTATGATCTTCACACTAGATCTCCACTATCAAATATGTCTTTATGTATTTGTCAACATGTAATAAGTAATACCCACAAATAAGTCTTTATGTGAATAGTTATCTTCTGGTGTTGCTCTAACCTATGATAGTTACAATAATTCTACAGCACTGTAAGAATAATGTTCCTCTAATACATTGATCATTGCATTGACTTAATGGGGGAAATTTGACTATCACAAATCAGTTCCAGATGGGATATAAATTTAAATTAAAACAGATACAACACAAATGATTGGTTATTATACTTTAAAACTGAAGATGTCCACTCAAGACTGTGTAAAGTACATCTAAAGGCAAACCACGTAGTAAAGATAATTTCACTGTATATATGAAATGGTCTGCTTCAGTAATCAAGTTGCTAAGCATAGTGGTCCACCTCTGTAATTCCAGCACTTGGGAGGCAAAGTTATGAGGATCTGTGAGTTTAAGGTGAGTCTCAGCTACAAAGTGAGTTCCAAACTAGCCAGGACTACATAATGAGGTCCCATCTCAGAAAAAACAAAAAAACAAACAAACAAAAAAACCCTTCAGAGTCAATAAGTACAGCAATCAGAAGTCAAGAATTCAGTAGAAAAATGAGGGAAAATGTAATAAGCCATGTAAAAGATGATAGCAACAATAGGAACAATATGTCAACAAATGTTGTTCCATGCTATCAACAACTCTAAAACAAAAACAAAAGCAAGCAAGCAAATAAATAAATAAATAAATAAATAAAATTTAAACTGCCCAAGCATCTGGGACATCTAACAGAATCTACTGAATCTAAACATGCCAATCCCTGTGATTCACTTCAAACTTCAAAGTGACATGCAGACATGAGAACCATATGTATGTATGTATACATATGTATGCATGTATATGTATAAAGCTGTTCAAAGCATTACTGTTTGTAATAGCTACAACTAAAAATAAAACCAAGGAAGAATTCAAGTCTTTATCATGATAAAAAAAAAAGTTTCTAGTACATGCACGCATGCAATTGTGTACAATGACAAATTAAATAAACTATAACTGAATGTAAGAATGGAGACATTAATAGTACATTGACTTTAAAACATGAGCTAAAATAGGGTAGATACTTAAAGGTCCCCTTACGTGAATTTCAAATAAAGTGGAAATGAGGCATTTAGGCTGCTATAAGGCAATGCTGTACCATGGGTAGCTCACAAGTAAAATGCATTCTCACAATTCTGACTTCCCAGACCAACTCTTCGCAGATCTTAGGAGTTCCCATTTCCTAAATGATAGTCAGTCTCTTTTCACTGTGCCCTCACAGAATTATTTCATAGTCCCTCATTCTTCTCATTTATAAGTACACTAATCCACATATAAGGCCTCTCACCTGTCAAAGGTTCAGCTTCCCATTACCATCATCACGTGGACTAGAATGTCAACATTAAATTTTTGAGGAAACATGAGTATTCAGAAAATGGCACAGTATAGATTTCCATGTTATTAATAATCCAGGAAAGTGTTTCTAGATAGAAGGACCCAACATTCATTACAAGACAAAATTTCTTCAAAAGTATCTGCACGATTTCGTAGGAAATCAATATAAAATAAAACTTACTAGAATCAAGTCTGGTCCTAAGTTGTGAACCACTGCCTTCAATATATTGTAGAGTTAAATATAGATTTACTGTGTGGACAGTCTGATAGTAATAATAGCAAACACTACGAGGAAACAAAAATACACATCTTTGACCACAAAAATTCGGAGAAGCCACGTATGACACTTTCGCCAGCTTCTCCTTCTTTGAGGGCCATCCAAGTAACAAATGTATCATACGCCTGTCATGATGGAAAACTGCAGCCATTCCATTTCACATGCCTGGTAAAGCTGCAAGGGAAATGATTACACACCAGATCAGCATTCCAAGAAACTCGGACATAATGTAATAATGAACACAGTGTGTGTTAGATTAAAGGAGATCACAGTGGCTGGTGTGTTGAAAGGTTCATTTGAGGTTTTTCGAAGCTTTCAAGCCAAGTTTATTTTTTGAAACTGTGCCTAAAGACTCCCAGAACTCTGTTGGTTCTTTCCAAAGCATAGCCATCATTGAAATATAAATCCAAATAGAAAACAAGTTTTATGTTCTTTGTTCCCTCAGCAAAGGTTCATCTAGTACTACTTCTAAGTGCCAGGTACCATGTTAAGAGGTAAGCATGAAGAGAAAAATAAAACATAACCCTGACTTTAAATTGCTTCCCCACTTAAGATTAGTAAATAATATGAAGAATTACAGCCAAATAGCAAATGAGACCTCTAAACATCCTTATTTAAGTTACTGGATTTTAAGTTATATCTCCATAGAAACCAACTAAGTACTTACTGCATGTCAAATTATAATCCTAGCAATTGAGCCAAGTCCTTATTGTTACAAAGCTAGTAATTCCACCTAGATTGTGTAGTCGAGTCCTTATTCTTGACTATCACACTAAAGTCACCCAGAACTACAGAAATCTGGAGTATGGTATGAATGTAACTTCTGAGGCTGGTAGAAAGGAGTCCATCTATCTCAGTAAGAAGTGCAGTGCAGTTTTTTGTTTGTCTGTTGGTTTTATTTTCTTTTGTAGCAAAAGCTTTTAAAATTTATTTATTTTTATTAGCTAGAGAAAGCACCCAAGGAGCTGAAGGGGTCTGCAACCCTATAGGTGGAACAACAATATGAACTAACCAGTACCCCCGGAGCTCGTATCTCTAGCCGCATATGTAGCAGAAGATGGCCTAGTCGGCCATCACCTGGAAGAGAGGTCTTTTGGTATAGCAAAGGCTTTTTAATTAACCTATTTTACAAATGCACTAGAGAATCATGCAATGCTGTCTGCCCTGAATGCAATTCTGGGCCACAAGTCTGCGAGTTCCTTTGCAACTGGACTTGTGGTAAGTAAAACGTTCATCTTGAACTGATTGTTTACTATGGTCTCTGCATTATCTTCAAATTAAAGAAACACTCCATCTTTTCTTCAATACTACTTTCATTATCAAATTTCCGGGGACTCAAGATGTCAAAGCAAGGATGTGGTGGGTCTTCCAGAGCAAAACTCCAGATTTCACTGGGTCTTCTGGTAGGAGCTGTGATCAACTCTGCTGACAGTTACAGGAGCCAAAAAACTGTCTATCATCTCTGTGAAGGGAATCAAGAAATGGCTGGACAGACTTCCTGCTGCTGCTGTGGGTGACATGGTGACAGCCACAGTTAAGAAACGCAAGCCAAACTAAGAGAAAAGGTTCATCTAGTACTACAATTTTTAATCCAACAAGCTCTTTCAGTGGGATGGAAACTCATCGTTTCTCCCACCTCTTAGAGATCTCTTGTACCTGTTTTCTTACTGTCTTGATGTATACATCAACTTTAAACATTCAATGACAAGCTTATTTCATTGTATTGTCTTTCAAAAGAAAAAAGTTTTCCATCATGCCCTGCCTTGTATAGGGAACTGTCTCTTGTTTTCAGCACTTGGAACTGTGGCTGTGCACAATGGTTCTTTGGCAGTCTGAGGTCATAGACTTGGCTACGGGAAATTGTTCCCCTTCAACACTGGCCCACCCACCCCCATTCTGGACCCTGGGCGCTTCCATTGAGAAGGCTGAATACACAACAACAGAACCTCATTATTGCAGACACAGCCTTCACTGGGGGCATGGGTCACATTAGCTCCTTTGTTCTGCCCATTTTCTAAAACATTCCATCTCTTTCAATTTCCACATCTATTTCGTTAGCTTGCCCTCCCTCTTCTTTTGGCAAATCTACCCCTTTCTGCCTTGATGCACTTCCTCTATTATGCTACTTTCCCAGCAAAACAAAATTGAGCAAGTAAGCACACAGTAAAACGTCTAATGGTTGTTTGAGATGGATGCAATGTTGTGTGGGACTGATGGGAAGGGAGCAACTGCCTCCTGCTAAGAGGGTCACTGGCATTTCTGCCAGTGCCAGTAGACACAACAAATTCAGCTAAAATTTCTGGGTGTTGGAAAGATTACTCCAGAGGAGCAACAGTAAGCTTTCTTTTATCACCCCATGGGAGGTTGACCCTGTTGAAGAAAAGGAGCATTCACCATTGGCACAACATAGAAAAATAAATATTGCCATATAGGTTTCTCCATCCTTCACAGTGCTTCCTCTTGGTACATGGATGGAATGAAGAGTTAAACTATTTTATAATGGTGTTAAAGGCAGTTACAATAGAATTTAACATGGCTTATTCACTACCTAAGCTACCCTTATCTAGATTTTGCTAATGTGTATTCACCAATCATTTCTAAGGGTAGCAATGACATCTCTAGATCTGTTTCATAGACAGCATCATGGAATAAAGCTTCAAAACAGACCTCCAATCTTTTCTAGATGAAGAAATACTAAATGTGGTATTTAAACACATCAAGAAAGTGAAACTACATTTGCATAGGGTATAAATCATATTTTTGCACCTATATTAGCATGCCCTGCAGAAGCCAAGATTCCAGAAGAGAAGAACCTTATACAGTTAGGAGGCAGGTATGTATCATAGAAGATGAAAACAAACTTGAGTCAAGATGTAGAAAAGAAAGTGAGTACATATAATGTAGGTGTTTAGTCAGTTCCTCAACCACATCTACTTCTATCTACTGTTGAGTGTTATTCTTAACAAGAATCTCCTTAGGAAAGTATAAGCAGAAATTAAATTAACTAGGTGAAAATGCTGGGACATATATTTAAATTTTAATGATCAATTTTATTGCTTTTGGTTGTCCTTGTAATTGTTTGATAGTGATTTTTCTGGTTTAAAAGAATTAAATTAATGATAATCAACTTGCACTAATTCTTTAAAGGAAAGGAACTGCAAGATTTTAAATGTTCTGCTAAAATGAAGGCTACATTTCTTTATTTCCCCTTGGTGTCTATTAATGTTCCTTTATGATTTGGCATACTTACCTCTACAGTAAACGTTGGGAGTTATGTCACAAAGCTATCTGAGTAGGTATCAGCAATGTACTGCAGTAAGGAGTAGCCCCTTTGTTCAACATTCTCAATGCTTATGTTAAATACTTGAGGGAAAGTAGGTGACTGGCTCAGAAAATATGCAAGTACAGGATGAGGACTAAGATCTATTTAAAGACTGTTTTTACATTGGTGTCCTCCAAATGGAAAACCATACATATGGGTGTTTTTGCATCTCAAAAAGAGCAAATAATCTTTTCCTGTGTGCTTTAAATGGTCCTGAATAGCATATAGGTGTGGAGAGCATATATTGTAATCAGTCACATTTCCTGTTTTGTGTCCAGTTTTTGATGCTGGGCTGCCTTGGTGGCTTAATAAAGAAGAAAGGAAGAAAGAGAGAGAGAGAGAAAGAAAGAGAGAGAGAGAGAAAGAAAGGAAGGAAGGAAGGAAGGAAGGAAGGAAGGAAGGAAGGAAGGAAGGAAGGAAGGAAGGAAGGAAGGAAGAAAGAAAGAAAGAAAGAAAGAAAGAAAGAAAGAAAGAAAGAAAGAAAGAAAGAAAGAAAGAAAGAAAGAAAGAAAGAAAGAAAGAAAACCTGTCACCCTGTTTTCTTTTTGGAACTTTTCTGTTTCTTTTGAAATTAGTTACAGCCTGCATTCTGTAGTGTTTTGTTCCCAGACTGACCTAATTTAACTACCATGATTTGTATAGTTTAAAGATAAATACTTTGATTCAGTTTGTCTACTTTGTGTTTGTTTCTCTCCCTTTCAAAGTGTCTATACTTTAGCATTCAAAACTCTTGTGATTTCTTTCTTTATTGAAAGGCAGCACTGGTCTTTCTAGTGGTGTCTTTAGTCACCCAGCTTTCTTTGATGTCACGTTCGCTTGCCCCATCCTCTGCTCTATCTGGTGTGTGCTGGGAATTGTTGCCGTTTGTGGGATTCAGACAACATTCTTTGACTTGAGCCACATAGCATCATTACTGGCCATGTCTCTGCACAGAACAGACAGCCCCCAGTTAAAAATAGAAGCCGGGGAAGGAGACCAAAAGAGCATGGAAGAGAAACCCCAAGCGCATAAAAGCTGCAGTTAATGATTCAAGGCCACAGTACAGACTACCAGGCAGGCCCACGAAAGAATTAGACATTCAGTGAAGCTATTTAAAATGGAAAACCTATTTCTCTTATTGCAGATCCACCACAAGGCATGCAAAGGAGTTGGGTTTCACTTTTGCTGGAGCTTTCTTCCTGAGTAAAAAAACATCCAGAAGGATTGTTCTCGGTTAAAAAACAAAAACATCAATTAAACAAAACAAAACAAAACAAAAAAATCTACTCCCTCTCTATGAAGCTTTATGCTCTATAAAATGACTATTATATTAACAACGGTTGTGAATCACCTAGACTGGGCTTTCCCAGGGGAGTGGCAGTAAGCTACTAACCTCCTCTGAGATCACTGGGTAAGTCTCTGAAGGAATCTTTTGTTTTCACAGAAGGGAGCACTTGCTGAATACGGAGAATAAGGCAGAGTATAAAATCAGACCAGTGGGCCCAAAGCAGGCCATGTCTTGCTACATGTGCTGTACAGCCTTTTGCCCACTCCTGCAGACTCTCCTCAGCACACTCTCCTCAGAGCAGAGCCTTAGCAAACTGTCCCACAGAAAATGTGAATGGGGCCCATTCTGCCACATGCTGCACCATTTGAAATGGCACAAAAACTTGTTGTTCCACAAAACAGACCATTCAATTAAAAAAAAAAGTCAGAGAAAAAAATAAAAGAAATCCAAGACTGCTGTCCCCTTCACAACCCTTTCTTTTGCTTGGGCATATGAAAAGAGATTTTTTTATCTTGCAAATTAAGGTTTTTTTTTATGTACTTACAAGGACATCATCACATAAAAAATAAAAGCACTGTTTGAACTGTACCAAAAATATTGTACCTTAAACAAACAGAGGGAGGCTATTTACAAATCCCCAAAGCAAAACTTGCACATTAGCAGGGAGATAGCTTCAGTCCTCAGCATGCACAACCATAACCATGGCCAAGAAAACCACTGCCATTGGCACAGCTTTTCAGAGTCACAAATCTCTTGTACCTTGTCATTAGGTAGAGAACATGAAGCAAAGTTAAAACAATGTCCAGAATCCTGCCGCCATAGGCCACAGTTCACGCTACAGAATCGATAAACTTGTGAATGACAAATTTAATCCAAGGGAAATACAAGTCTCTGTTTTACCATAGGAAGTTTATGGATGAAGGTCAGTATTACAAATCTTGTCCTGAAGGAGCTGTGCTAAGTTTGTTCTCTAGAGTCAAGCAAAGAATCAAAGATGAATTTTTGAGTTACTGGTCCTATTGTGAGTCACACAAAATGCAGTACCTGCTATCAAACAAAGACAGCAAATGCTACCAACTCATGAACTTTGGATACAAATCACATAAAAATCAAGCTGAAGGTAAGATAGAAGCCTCTTTCCTGGTGGCTCTCTATTGTAGAACTGGAAGAAACTGCATGCTGCTGCAGGAGAAAAACCATCAAGTCTTAGCAAAGGGGGAGCCCTTTAAGCTACAATAGCAATCTTCCAAGCAAGATATGCCTACTGGTCCAATGGTGGCATGATTATAATGGGGGTAACCAAGCACTTTCTAATTTGATTTATGGATCCCCCAGGAAAGAACCCATAACCCATTCCTGGTATTATACACATCATTTTTTTTCCATTTAAGAGTCTTTCCTTTCCTTTTCTTTTCTTTTCTTTTCTTTTCTTTTCTTTTCTTTTCTTTTCTTTTCTTTTCTTTTCTTTTCTCTTTCCTTTCCTGATTGGATATTTTCTTTGTTTACATTTCAAATGTTGTCCCCTTTCCTTTTCCTTTGGAAGCCCCTTATCCCATCCCCTCTCTCCCTGCCTTTATGAGGGTGTTCCCCCTCCCTCCCCCTCCTGACTTCCCACTTTGGCATTCCCTTACACTGGGTCATTGAGCACCCTCAAGCCCAAGGGCCTTTCCTCCCATTGATGTCCAACAAGGCCATCCTCTTCCACATATTCAGCCAGAGCCATGGTTCCCTCTTTGGTCAGTGGTCCAGTCCCCAGGAGTTCTGGGAACATCTGGCCTGTTGACACTGTTGCTCCCTCCATGAGATTGCAAAACACCCTCAACTCTTTCAGTCCCTCCTCCAACTCCTTCATCGAAAACCCTGTGCTCAGACCAATGGTTGGCTTCAAGCATCTGCCTCTATTTGCCAGGTTCTGGCAGCAAGCACTTCCGTACACCTCATTTATGAGCCTATGACTGGAGATGAACCTACTAATCTGGTTTTGCTAGATGGCCATGTTTTCAAACAGTCTTCTTTATGTGTTTATATCTATATGTAATGCTCCTCTCAATCTTCAGAGATGATTTTGCTGGAGGCATATTTTATGCAGAGATTTATAAATGGTCAGAATACCAAAAATATGTGACAGAGGATTGCTCTGCCCTATATGGGAAATCTATTCCCTTCCTTCAAGGCTCAAGAAACATTGTACAATAGGAATTAGGAAGAATGCAAGAGCCAGGGGATAGAAAACTATGCTATAAAAAGATGTCTGCTGGATATTTATTTGGTCATCGTCATTTATTCATCAAATCCATGCAGCTTTGGATACCTGCACAAGGCCAGTACAAGCTTAGGTTCATAAACATTTTGTCATGGGTTCTGGACAGGTCCCTGCGGCATAACCCCTTCCTGGGGGAATTCTGGCAGTTAGTGGTGGCTGAAAGAAGGATGTCAATTTTTCCCCCAGTGGTGTAGTCACTGATAAGTTCCCGTGCTCTAGCAAGTAACCTGCCATCCACCCTAATGCAACCAAGCTCAGTTAATCTCAGAGGGTCACACACTGAAAAAGGACACAAGAATAAAAGAAGGCTTGCTTGGGAAGGGGGGTTTCAATAGGAGAGCGAAAGGGTAATGGCTGACAGAAAATAAAATGATTGTGCACATTCTTGAACCTGTCAATCAGTAAACAAATGAACAGATTATATCAAGAGACACAGTTTCCCCTGAAATTTATTTTTATAAAACTTTATATTTCCCCCTAGTATCACTATATTGTGAACTACTGAATATCTAAAATCCAACTTTAGTAATTAAATGTTCAATATTAAGTTAAAGAGAAATATGTCAAATCAAGGAGTTAAAAAGAATCCAAAATAAAGCTACAAAGAAAGTAGTCTATAAGGCTCAACGGGAAGAATATGCATTAACAAATAATGTCACAAAGAAATGGTTAACATGGAAGGGGAAATTTTTGAGGAGTCCCATTCATTGACAACAATTACAGACATTATTGACCTCTGGGAGATCTAGCCTTTCTCAGGAATAAGCCCCCTTATTGGTTGTCCAACACAGAGTGGTCAAGTCTGAAACCATATACACATAAAGGACAACAACAACAAAAAAACAGACTCAATACACTATGTGTGTATGTGCATGCATGTGTGTGTGCATGGATAGACATATGCGTATGTCTAACAAATAAAATGTAAAAAGAGGCTATCAAATTCAGAGTAGGGCATGAGAGGTTGCAAGAGGGTAACTTGTAGAAGCTATAAGGGAACATGGGAGAATTATGTAATTCTACTGTAATTAAATACCATTTTCAAAAATCATAAATCTGAGTCCAGGGACAAATGCTTACTAATTAATCCTTTAATCTGATTTACTTTGTTTCCTGAAACTTGTAGGGTCAAAACCACAAGGTTTTTCTTAAAATAGCACTGATAAAGTCTCTCTCTCTCCATTCCTTTCCTTTTCAGCTTGAAGATGTTAACTAAGGGCTTTGGTTCCTAGTCATTCTCTATTCCTGCACACTCACATCCCTGCCTTCCTCTCACATGGTCCCTTAGGATAATATCGAACACGCTCACACAACCCAGATCACCGCCTCATCTCAAGACACTTAATCATGTCCACAAAATCCCTTTTGTCATGTATGGCACTGTACAAAGTCCAGGGGTAATATGAAGGTATTAAGGGTTTTCTACTCTATGACATATACATGAAGAGATTTTTTTAAAGTACAATATTGTTTTAACAGTAGACAATTAAAAGCAAAGTAAGTATTCATTTAAAAATTGTAATTTTCCAACTAATACAATAATGGCTTATGGTCATCATCCTGTTTTGCTTGTCTGTGGCTATGACAAATATCATGACCAAAACCTACTTCAAAGAGGAAGGGGTTTAGTTGGCTTAAAGGTTACAGTTCATCATCAAAGGAAGAAAGGAACTCAAAGAAGGAATCAAAACAGGAGCTTAAAGCAAAAACCGTGTAGAAACAAAGTAACACTGCTTACTGCTTCTTTCTCGTGACTTGCTCAGCTTAGATTATACAGCCCAGGACCACCTGCCCAAGAGCTGTGCCCTGCACCAATAAGAAAATATCCCACAGACATGCTCACAGACCAACCCAGTGAAGGCAATTCCTCAACTAAGGTACCTTCTTCCCAGGTGACTCTGATTTGCATCAAGCTGACAAAACATAACTAACATAAATCATTATCATGAATATCTAGTGAGGGAAAAATTCTGTATTTGGATGCTGCAAAGGAGCTACTCATAAATGGTTTGTAAACATACAGAATAAAAGTTGGGTCTACATAAAGACAGAATGAGAAAAATATAAAACTGGAAGCTTCATCATTGCAACTATTTATTTCTAACCAGAAGGATATATGGCAGGTCTTAGGAAAGTGCATGTGGTTTGAATTTCTGTGTACATATATGTGAGTGCATTTGTATGCATGAATATGGAGGCCTAAAGTTGATGTTTTGTGTCCTCCTTAATAGCACTCCATTATTTTTCTAGAAAAAGGCTCCCCAATTACTGCTGGTCTATCTAGTCAACTTTCCTGTGTGACCACCTGTCTCCCCATTTGGAGATCTGGGATTTGAGGGAGTCATTTTGCCTACTCAACTTTTATATGGATTTGGGGGATCCAAACTCCGTTCTTGATTCTTGCAGGGCAAGCAAATATCCACTGAGTCATCTCCCCAGCCCCATGTTTTATTTCCTTACTTACATGTTTTACTTCCTTACTTATACATGCCCACATTATTGATTTCCTTCAAGTGAGCATATATTATCTTCCCATCAAATAAATACTGTTGTAAAAGTTTTAGTAAAAATATAGTAATTTTTTCTTTACTATGCACATTTTACTTGGCATTCAAATAGTCACAAATGATTTCTTTTTATGCTAATTACTGAACATGAACCACTGTCAATAGAGTAAATGCATTGAGCCTACAGCCTTGATATGACTAACTTGGTACTTCTGTCTTAGTCAACATCCTTCAAAAAGGCAGGAAGATTAGCACAGAAGTATAATATTTAGTCAGTATGCACAAGTAAAATATTTTTATCACCCCTGGCTCTCATCAATGGCATTGCTACCTCGATCTTTTTTGGCTCTCCAACACTATAAGATAATGCCTGAAATACTCATGTAAAATGAGGAGAGGTCTGCTTTGCTAATAGTTTCAGAGCCTTTGCTCTGCAATGCCTTGATCATGTTGCTTTGGGTCCATGGCAGAAGGCTGTAGCAGAGATGGATGGATGGATAGATAGATGGATAGGTGACTGGGAAGGAAAGAGAGGAAGGGAGAGTTTCGAGGGACCAAACTTCCAATATTCTCCATGACCTAACCCTTTTGTGATACTACAGCCTCCTAAATATTCTAGTGCATGTAACAGCACCATATGCTGGGGATAAAGTCTTCAATACATGAACCTATAGGGTTCATCAATTGCAGCATAAAATGCACAATAGTACATTTTTGACAACCAAGTGATAAACTTCATAAGTGTTCTTACTTTCTTGAGGTCAATTTAATTAACTTGAGCTCAATTTCCTGCATAATGTTAGGAATGGGTAGACTTCTTAAATTTGGAATGTAGAATCAAAAAGCCTAATCATTTTACTTCTTCAGTAGGAAGCCTATACCCTATATCATAATGGACCTCATTGATTTATATTAAGGAAAAATGAAATTAGCCCTCTTTAAAACCTAGTGACGGAAGAATATCCACCATGTGAAACATTTGAGAATACATTTAAACTTGATACCAAGAAATTTAGAATCATCAAACGACTAAATATCAGATATCACAGCCTAAATTAATCCTGAATCATAAGGCAAGAAGCCCATGTATCAATGTTGAAAATGCCATACTCTCATCTTAGAACAGACTTAACACTAAATATCAAGCAGAGTTGTTGTGCCAATTGATTAAGACTTTATATAAAGCACCAGATCTGTGAGGAACACATTGGTGTCATCAAATGTTAGGGTTCTTTACTCAAGCCTAGGTAACGTACCAGGTATGTGCTGAACACATAGGTGTTCGCTTAATGCTAGAGCTCTGTATTCATGTTTCACTTGATGCACATGGAAAATCATAATAACGGACTTTTCCTGGATCAGGAAAAGAGCACCACTGAGCTTCAAAGGGAATGAACATTGAATGAATAAAGTCAAAATTTAGAAGACAGAAAGGCATTAGAGCATTTGTACTGAATGTTATTAGAAGTCAGTTGCTGAGTTAGTGAATTATATTGCTGTTGTTTTAAGCTTAATATTTGCTGTCCCTGCTGAAATTTGCATTTTCTGCAGTCTGCAGTCTCACTGGCTTAAGAGTCAAAAGGAAACCTCACCGCTGTCCTATGAATATCAATTCTTTACCAAAGGGCTTTCATAAAACAGAAGAATGTCAATTTCAGATGGAGACTTTAACACATGCAGAGTACTTGGGGATTTTAACAAAATCAAGTCTCAAGTTCAATTAACTATTTCAGAAGTGCCCAGGGATGGCACTATTGATTTCCAGATGTGGTGGAGGGCTTTGTGGGATACATGGAAGGGAGAGCCTCCCATAAGCACTCAGCAGTGATAAGGAGCCCATGACACTTTCCATGTCCAGGTTCCTTGCTCAGCATTTAGCACACAGCTTGCTTGATACTCTCAAGAGCCCCAGGAGGTACTTACAATTATTAACTGAATTCTTCAAATGAGACACTGAGAACAATAGTGACTGTGGGACTTGACAAATCCACACAGCTATTAACTATCTCAGAAAGAATTCAAGTCTAAAAAAAAGGACTCCTGAATTTAGAATGAGCCACACTTCAACCTTGTTCTCACATTTCTGGGCCAGTACCCCCAAAGAGCTCTTCCCAGCACAGTGCAATGATATATTTTGTGATGAATTCAATCAGTTGGGGCTGAGAACATTTATTTTTAGCTCCTAAAAAACTATAAGATTATGGAAACTGAGTTCAATAAAAATCAAATTGGTAGTTAAGAGAGTTAGATCATGCTATGAGTCTCTTACCTACTAAAATTTAATTCTGCCAATATATTTTATACTTCCTGAATTTATTTATATAGTATCTAAAAATGTCCCAAGGCAAAGTTGCAGATTTAATTCAGTTTTGAAGAAAAACCCAAACCAGAATCTCTCCTTTAGTCTCGGAGGATATTCACACTAAGCATTTGGAGAAGTTTATATTCTATGCGTTCTCAGAAAGGACCTCAAATCCTGACCCAACTCAGAAGCCAATGTCCCCTAACCCCTGCACCCCTAAGAATGTTCCCCTTTTCTTTTCCCTTACCTACTCAAGCTTATTTCTGTCATGGTCATCCAGCTGCTGTTTCTTCTCTTGTCTGACCAGAGGTTTCTCATCAATTCACCTGGAACAATGAGATCAATAGAGAAGGTGGGTGCAAATAGCACTGCCTCTTCAGCTTCCAGGCACCATGTGTGTCACTCACTTAAAACAAGGATGTGTTTCCCAAATTAACCTCAGTCTGGAGCAGAGTATGATGGTGTCCTAGCTTCCAGTGAATGTCCATGAATTTGTTCCAAATTAAATTAATCTTTGAAGCTAAACAGGAACAGTAAAAAAAAGAAATAAATCACAGAATAGGTCAGAGTACTGTGGTCAGATGTAGGTTTGTGAAAGAAGGCTAAATATGACAGGGAAGGATTCATGTTGGAATAACAGGCCAAATGGAATCATAGCACCAAGTGATGCCATTGGGATCTAATCCTTGGATTCTGTCAGAAGTGAGCAAACACTGGACACCAGATTAAGTCACCATGACAGATAGAAAGTTGGACAATTATGATTGGATAAAAAAACCTCTGCCCTGATATAGGAGACATTGGCCTTTGCAGCAGTCTACAAAAGAAAAACCATGGGTAACTTAGTAATTGGGATGACTACAGATCAATATAAGCTGATGGACAAAGGAAAGTTTGGTGTTTTATAGATAATGCTAAACCATGAGAAAAGAGGCTATTTCTCAAGTACAGAAATAAATAGCTTAAGTGTAAATCACAAGCTTACCTCATATATATATATATATATATATATATATATATATATATATATACCTAAAGCTATCCTGATATGAGGCTTCCCCTTTTGATTTTCAGCACATTAATAACCTAGTTTTATGATTTCATTAATATTGTCATTTCCTATGATCAGTAAGCATTCTTTCAAAAAGATGAATTTTCTGAATCTGAGCTTCCTTTGCACAGTTGTTAGTCATAACACTAATGGTAATTTTAGGCATGCTGTGAGCAGCCTCTCCATCTCTAGTGAAGTAAGTATTCTGAGACATTTGTACTCTTGAAATCCTGTCTGTTCACTGCAACTCCTAAGCAGTGTTTCCCAGAAGTTCATTATTCCTAGTTTCTGCCTTTATTGTTATTTTTATTTTGAGATGGCTAAAACCAACAAAAGCACTGTCAAAATGTACACAGTTGCAACACTGTGCTGAACATACACATGGGTGGGGATATTAGTTACTTATATTGCTTGATGAATTGCTAAAATATCAGGTGAAAACTGAACATATTATCATCTCCCAGTTAAACAAACTGCAATCTGACTATGGAGAGGCTGTGCTGCTGTCAAGTCAGGAGGTTTCTCTAGAATCCAGGCAGCCTCCCTGTCTCACTCCCCTGACAAGGGTAGAAGTCAGGGTCTTGAGGTTATAAGATCAGGTTCTGCCAATCAGAAAACGCTGTCAGCTTTTCCCTTCTCTTTGATTCTTTAAGGCATTGACCCTCTGCTCTCAGAGTTTCTATAATGTCTCAGCATCTTCATTTAGCTTGGAACATTTACAAGAAAGAAGTTCATCTATTTCAGGGACTGAGACCCAAGGATGATCTTCCTTTTAATCAATTGCTTGATACCACATGAGCTGACCACTCTATGCCAGATCATCTGGCCCCCATTTTTGTAGAGCTAAGACATACAGAGATGAATTGCTGCATGTGTGCTGTCTCACATTCCTAATAACCACGGAAGCATCCAACATATTAAGAGGGATTACCAAGAGCTACCTTAGTAAAGAATTTTAGGTTATTTCTGGGAAATAGATACAGGGCTATGATCAGTGTTTAGCAATGCAAAAAAAAAAAAAAGATTCCTAGTGGCATCTGCTATACTTATAGATCAGTGCCTTGCTCAGCCATCATCAGGGAAGATTCCCCCTGACACAGATGGAAACCAACACAAACACCCCCAGCCAGAAAATAAGCAGAGAGGGAAAGACCTTGGAGCACCCAGTTCTAAGTGGGATGTCTCCATCAAATCCTTCCCCTTGGGGCTTAAGGAGTTCTTCAGAAGAGGAGGCAGAAGGAGTCTAAGAACCAGAAAGGATGGAGGACACTGAAAACACATGGTCCTTTACACACAGCACAACAGAGGCACATATAAAACCGAAAAGAAAGAGGCGGCATACACAGGGCCCACATGGGTCTGCACCATAATGGGTCCAAGAGCTGAGAGAAGTAGAGACATGCTTCCATCCCTAAGCCAGAAGCTATCCCCAGTTGATAGCCACTTGCAAATGAAAAATTAATTTTCTCCAGGGGAGTCTCATAGGAAAAGCAAACCACTCTCAAGGGTATGCTGTATGCCCAGCAGTAGATGACCAAAACAAAGCAATCCCAACAGCATCGTTAAAAGTTCTTTGGATGTTTTTTTGTCTCATGCTGTTAAGGTAGTGCAATCTCTCTCTCTCTCTCCTCTCTCTTTAACCTTTGCAGGTCCTTTTTTCTGTATTTCATGGCTTCCAATCTTGTTTTTATGGAATTCCTGTATTTGCATATGTGAGTGTCTCTGCACATATATGTGGTTCTTGGGCTTTTTCTGTGACTTTCTTCTGTTAATTTTGTCCCTTTCTGATTTTTTTATTTGTTTAATCTAATTTTATTGTGTTACTGTTCCTTAAATGTCTGTTTCTTTTCTAAACAGAAAAAGGAAGGGTGAGGGTTAGGATGGGATGCCTAGTGGGGAAGAGCTGGAGGAACAGGGTGGGGAACCATAATCAGGATATATTACATGAAAAAAAAAAACATTTTAAATAGGGGGTGGGTACAGGAATAAGATTTGGGTCTTTCAGCTCATCCTGCTGATGACCATTCACTTCCTAAATATCACAGCTGTCTCATGAGAATCACACCACATGGTGCCTATAGATTTTTTGGGGAAAGGGACTTTTTATCATAATCCCTGAAGCCCTTTACCAGTGTGAAGGAAAGCGGAAAGCATGTGATTTTGAAAATACAAAGAAGAAATTCAAGAAGAACGAAGACCAAAGTGTGGACACTGTGCCCCTTCTTGGAATTGGGAACAAAACACCCATGGAAAGAGTTACAGAGATAAAGTTTGGAGCTGTGAAGAAAGGATGGACCATCTAAAGACTGCCATATCCAGGGATCCATCCCATAATCAGCTTCCAAACGCTGACACCATTGCATACACTAGCAAGATTTTGCTGAAAGGACCCAGATATAGCTGTCTCTTGTGAGACAATGCCGGGCCTAGCAAACACAGAAGTGGTTGCTCACAGTCAGCTATTGGATGGATCACAGGGCCCCCAATGAAGGAGCTAGAGAAAGTACCCAAGGAGCTAAAGGGAACTGCAACCCCATAGGTGGAACATTATTATGAACTAACCAGTACCCCAGAGCTCTTGACTCTAGCTGCATTTGTATCAAAAGATGGCCTAGTCGGCCATCACTGGAAAGAGAGGCCCATTGGACTTGCCAACTTTATATGCCCCAGTACAGGGGAATGCCAGGGCCAAGGGGTGGGGGTGGGTGGGTGGGGGACTGGGGGCGGGGAGTGTATTGGGAAAGAAATTCAGAAGGGTAAATGAACTGTGTGGTTTTGGGGAGAATTTGTATTTATTCTTTTTAAAAGAATATTATTGTATTTATGTGTAAGTATGTGCATGTTTGTGTATGGGTATGCATACATGGCTGTGACCATGGAGGCCAAAGATGACTTGAGATTCTCTAGGGTTGGAATTACAAATAGTTATGAGCCCCCAACTTGGGTGTTGAGAGCCAAACTTGGATCCTCTGCAAGAATAGCAAGCACTTTTAACCACTGAGCCATCTCTGGAAAGTTAAAGTCCCAGTGGCTTAAATTACTTCTTACCCCAAATAGATAGCTGGTTGCTTTTAAGACACAGTGTGTTTGTTGGTGTTTAACAAATGTGGATCACAAATTCACAAAAGTCTTTCTTTGAAGTATGTTCAGTATCAAAGCACTTGGATGTTTGATTACAAGTTGTTGGTTTCCTGTTCTATTCTTTGAAAATGTCCTGTTGTCCTTTGATCTCACTCTGACACCCTCACCAACCTACTTCTCTCTTCTTCAGGGGTCCCTGTAGGGTCTGAGGTCAGGAGGATAGAATAGAGATCAAGTGGCTGAAACTATTCTTCTCATGTTCTCCCAAAACACACAGAGGCAAACTGATGAAAACATTTGGATCTAATTTTCACAGGGTCTAGTTTGGCTTTCAGATTTCATCCCTCAATTGAATAGATTTTTTTCACACCAATTACAATAGAAGGTAACAAAAATTAAGGTTTTTATATTACAAAATCAATAATTAAACAGCACACAATTATTTGCTTCTGACACTGCAACATTTTCAGTAAACGGTTTCCTCTTTGTGTTCAATGATCATGAACATCCCAGTTGCTTAATGCTTTCCTTAAAAACTAACAAGGACAAGGAATGTGGTAGCCTTTGGAAGCCCAGTTTTTAAAAATTTCAGAATTAGCTTTTATCTATTTCTCAGTAATCATTTTGTGTTTGCAACAAAGATGAAAAGTTGCTCTTGGGGAAAAAGTCCATAAATCTTACACAGCAAAAGAAATGCATACTGTATCTCTTGCCATCTCTGAAGAAAGCAAATGTATCTCTTACCATCTTTATAAACCGGTGATCCTCTGTAGACCTTCCATCTCAGTTGCAACAATATCAAAGAATACAAGTGGAGCCTATCCAAGAATACAAATGGAGCCCTGTTCATTATAAAATGTAAACTTTATTTCCCTTCTCTGGAGAGGAGTCAGTTCAAGAAGAAAACATGTTCCATACTATATAATTTAAAACAACTTTATGAACTGCAAAAACCATAATTGTTTCCTTCAAGTTATTTTTCATGAAAAATTAGGGTGAATTTTTCCTAACTATGTATCTCTCCTTTGGGGATCAAAGACATTATTGCTCTCAACACATTGCTGACTAAATAAACTGACTCCACCATCACACACTTGAGCAATTATTTAGTCACATGGGATTTGACTACAGAACTAAAAAAAGAATTGTCTCCTTGTCCTCCTTGAACAGTTACAGAAAAGGACTCAATTATCCAGTCCTCAGGTGCCCACCTCTTGGTGGCTCTTTAGAGGGGGCAGTCTCTGATACAGCACTGACAACTCAACCTGGAACTGATTTAGAATATCTCTTGTATTCTTAGAACTTGAGGAAACAACAAAGGTCAGTTGCCAACTTAAAGAGGACAGAAGTCACGGCTTAGAAACAAACAAAGGAAGTTACTTAGCAATAAGACCATTTAAAACATATGCCAATAAAATGTTCAAAGAACCTCCACAGGCCTCCAAAGATAAACACATGGTTTCTTTTGTTTTGAAAAGCTTCTCATACCTGCACCTTTAAACTCGAATAAACAAATAAAAAGGGTTAACAGTTTCTTTCCCCTAAGGAATTAGCATTCTAGCAAAGGGAGACAAACAGCAAATTCTTAGGATAATAATTAAGATCTATGGTATGCTAAAAGGTGACAGATTTTATAGGATAAATAGAAGATACAGATCTCCATGCCAGAGAACTGGTCACATTACATTGGACACTTATCAGATTGCCTTGATGGGTCAGGCTGTTTCCTTCTGAACCCTCGGGGTCAGAGTTCTCATCCTGACAGTGGGGAGCACTTCAGTTGGGAGACAGCCTGGTATATTCCAGAAACCGAAGATTGCCCTGGTTTAAGCAAAATGGTGGGCATGGGACATCCAGGGAGACAAAGTTACAGGAAGGAAAACAGACCAGTGCTGGCAAGAAGAAGCCAGTGTGGCCAGGGAGGGCTACATGAGGTCTGAGAATTCAAAGAACAGATCAAAGAAGTCTTGCAGGCCACAGGGAAGCCAACTCCACAGGAAGTGGTCTGGAGATCACTTGTAAAACAGTGAGCAGACTTGATGAATTAAATGTCAGCCTTGAAAAGGGAAGAATTGAGTCTAGTTCCCAGGTTTCCCCTAGTCCATTGACTACACTGGGATGATTTTAACAACCAGTTTTCCATTTGTGCACAGTGACTTAGCACATCATTTTTTTCTGATACAAGCTTAATGGCTGGACTATGTGAGAAATAAAAATTCCAGCTTGCATCAAGACGCACATACTTGTGTTTCATATTTCTCTCTTCTTTCCTACTTTATATGTATTAATTAAAAATGTGATGGATATTATCTATAAATCTACTAGTGAAGAATGAAAAATCTGGAGACTTAATAATAGTGGAAATGAGGTAACCATACCACACTTGTGCTAATAAACTTAAGAAACAGCCATTCTATACCCATCAAACTCCTGTAGCCTGCCAAATATCCTATTGGGATGGTAATTACCAGACCTAGATCCTTAAATCAGTGAATTAACCCTTTATCTATTTTTCTTCAGCCTGAATTTTTTTTTCTTTCTGTTTTTAAGAGGTCAGTTTCTGGGTTCCACATTTGGTTTATGAGAATTAAACCTGACAATTATATATCACCTCAGGAATCATGATTTGTAACTAATAAAATTTCCCTTATAATAAATGATGATGGTGGTGGTGGTGGTGGTGGTGGTGGTGGTGGTAGTGATGATGGTTTTTATTTTCCTATGAGGCATTTTAATTGCATAGGACACAACTATAATTGAAATTATCCATTTTTTTGTTTGACATTTTAATTGTCTCATTAGCCAGAAAACAGACTTTGGACAGCCAAGGTGAGCCTTCATTATAAATTTGAAAAATAGAGGGGCCCACCTACCTACTCTATCCTGAAGTTGCCTGTTTCCATTCTTTCTGCTGGCCCTCAGGACTTCAGTCCTGTTCCCCTCCAACCCCCAGTACCTGATCATGTTCCCCTCTTCCCCCCCTTCCCTTTCCCACCCAGGTCCCTCTCTCCCCGACTCTCCCTCCCACACCCAATGCCTCGAGGTGAGAGACTCTCAGGACTCAAAGGGAGGGATCTTAGTGAAATGCCCTACAGTGAAGAGAGGGAACTTGTAGAGTCCACCTTCAGTAGAAAAACAGGGAGGTCGTGAAGTGGAGGGATGGGGTTGCCATCCCACATTCAAAAATTCTTACCCAGAATTGTTCCCGTCTTGAATTCCTGAATTGTTTTGTTCCTTTTGCAGGGACAAAAATGGAGAAGAGCCTGAGGAAAAGGAGGTCCAATGTGACTGGCCCAAAGTGGGATCCAGGACAAGGGGAGGTCCCAACATCTGTCACTAATACTTTTATACTTACAAACAGGGACCTGTCATGACTGTCCTCAGAAAGACCCAACAAGCAGCTGAAAGAGTCAGATGCAAATATTTATACCCAACCAGTGGACAGAAGATGGTGATCTCTGTGGTTGAATTAGGAAAAAGCTGGAAGAACCTGAGGAGAAGGGTGACCCTATAGGTAGAACAGCAGTCTCAACTAACCTGGACCCCTGGATCTCTCAGACACTAAGCTACCAACCAGGCAGCATACACCAGCTGATATGAGGCCCCCAACACATTTACAGCAGAGGACTGCCAGATGTGGTCTCAGTCAGAGAAGATGCACCTAACCCTCAAGAGACGTTAGGGGGGACATCTTCTTGGAAACTTGGTGGAGGGGAGTAGGGTGTGGGACAGTCAGAGGGTGGACAGGGAGGGGGATAAAGTCTGGACTGTAAAAAAATGATTAAAGAATAAAAAAAATGAAAAAACAATTTTTAGTGGTTTGAAGTCATTCTTCCAGGTTTCCCCTGAAGTCCTTTAAACACGGGGAAAATTTTTATTCACATTTTATTTTACTTATGACATCTAATATTGTCTATAATTTATCATGTGTGATGGTTTGTATATCCTTGGACCAGGGAGTGGCACCATCTGAAGGTGTGGCCTTGTTGGAATAGGTGTGACCTGGTTGGAATGGGTGTGTCACTGTGGGTGTGGGTATAAGATCCTCACCCTAGTTGCCTGGAAGTCAGTCTTCCACTAGCAGCCTTTGGATGAAGACATAGAACTCTCAGCTCCTCCTGCGCCATGCCTGCCTGGATACTGCCATGCTCCCACCTTGATGATAATGGACTGAACCTCTGACCCTGTAAGCCAGCCCCAATTAAATGTTGTTTTTTTTTTTTATAAGACTTGCCTTGGTCATAGTGTCTGTTCACAGCAGTAAAACCCTAACTAATACAGAAGTTGGTACCAGGAGTGGGGTATTGCTGTGATAGGCCTGACCGTGCTTTTATTTGAAAGAATGTGGATTTTGGGACTTTGGATTTGGAAAGCAGTGGAATGCTTTAAATGGGGCTTAATGGGTCATCCTAGTAGGAATATGGAAGACTTTATTGCTGGGAGTAATTTGAACTGTGTTGACCTGGCCCAAGAGATTTCAAAGGAGAAGAATTTCAGAATGTGGCATAAAGACTGGTTTTGTGGTATTTTGGTGAAGAATGTGGCTACTTTTTGCTCTTGTCTGAAAAGTTTGCCTGAGGCTAAGGTGAAGAGACTTGGATTAATTGCATTGACAAAAGAAGTTTCAAAAAAGCCCAGCAGAGACTTTGTTCTCTGGTTAAGTCTTATGAAGAAAAGTTTGAACAAGCATAGCAAGCTTAGAAAGGAAAAATATAAAATATATGGTTTGAGTATTAAAGGAGTACCAGGAAGTGAAATGGAACAAATTCCTGTGTTCTAGGAGATAACAGATTAAGGGAGTGGGACCTTGGGGCAAGATCCTACCCAGCTAAATTAAATCCAGGCATGGTAGTACACACCTTTAATCCCATGGGACAAGCATGCTGATCTCTACATTCAAGCTCAATCTACAGAGCAAGAACCAGGATAGCCAAGCTTAGGCAGTGAAGGATATAGAAAACATAAAGCTAGTGATAATGTAATAATACAAGGGGATCATGTTCTAGTTCCTGTAAGCAGCAGAACTCGGCAGCTTCAGCCATGTGCCTCTGGCTCTAGAGTTAAGAATGGAAGGAACTACTGGGAAAATTGATGCTGGTTAGCTGGAGCTAAGGAATTAGAGGTGATTAAGAAGAGACCAGCATCGTTGAGGTGAAATCTTCTGGAAATTGTTTTCTGGGAGCACAAAGAAACTGTGTTTCAGAGATACCCAAGGTTGTGCCTCATGCTGCGGCTGGACTTGGTAATGTGTAAGAGTCACTCAGGTGGTACTGCTTGTGAAGGAATGAAGGGATCATGGAGAGAAGCTGAGGCTTAGCACTGTGAGAGGCCAGGGAAGCCCATTGGAGAAGGTGAAGCCTCAGCTGTAGTTGATGGCCCAGGATTGAAGGGGTCATGCAAAGGATTTGAGGCTTGGCACCCTGAAGAGAGCCTATGAGAGCCTATTGGTGAAGCCTAGTTGGAGTGGAACACCCCAATGTATTGGAGATGTCAGTACCATGGGATGATCACCAAGAACAGCAGCCGTAATGGAGTGGATCAACCTGAGCATAGAGTGCTACAGAGGACAGAGATGGAGAAGTGATGCCAGCCCTTAGGAGGAGTCCAAAAGATCAAGTGGAATCCCAGACATTGAAAGAAGAAGCTGTAACATTGAAATTGCCTTGGAGACTCAAAGATGTTAAAGATGCCAGAGCCATGGGATACATGCTGAAGAAAGCTGCTAACAGGGAGTGGAACCAGCCCAGGAGGAAGCAGTTTGTTGCAGTCAAAAGAGATGAAAAAGAAGTGGAGATCTGAAGATCACTTTGACATCAGCCATGGAGATGCAGAGTTTGGAGTTTGCCCAGCTGGTTTCCTGCCTTGCTTTGGGGATTACAGTTAATTAAGTTGAATGAATCTCAGAAGAGACCTTGAACTTTGGACTTTTAACATTGTTGCAACTGCTATAGACTATGAGGACTTTGAAAGTTGCACTAAATGCATTTTGCATTATGCTATGTTTAAGTATGGCCCCCATAGACTCATGTTTTTGAACAAGTCTATGGGGACCAGGGAGTGGAATGTGATGGTTTGTATATCCTTGGACCAGGGAGTGGCACCATCTGAAGGTGTGGCCTTGTTGGAATAGGTGTGACCTGGTTGGAATGGGTGTGTCACTGTGGGTGTGGGTATAAGATCCTCACCCTAGTTGCCTGGAAGTCAGTCTTCCACTAGCAGCCTTTGGATGAAGACATAGAACTCTCAGCTCCTCCTGCGCCATGCCTGCCTGGATACTGCCATGCTCCCACCTTGATGATAATGGACTGAACCTCTGACCCTGTAAGCCAGCCCCAATTAAATGTTGTTTTTTTTTTTTATAAGACTTGCCTTGGTCATAGTGTCTGTTCACAGCAGTAAAACCCTAACTAATACAGAAGTTGGTACCAGGAGTGGGGTATTGCTGTGATAGGCCTGACCGTGCTTTTATTTGAAAGAATGTGGATTTTGGGACTTTGGATTTGGAAAGCAGTGGAATGCTTTAAATGGGGCTTAATGGGTCATCCTAGTAGGAATATGGAAGACTTTATTGCTGGGAGTAATTTGAACTGTGTTGACCTGGCCCAAGAGATTTCAAAGGAGAAGAATTTCAGAATGTGGCATAAAGACTGGTTTTGTGGTATTTTGGTGAAGAATGTGGCTACTTTTTGCTCTTGTCTGAAAAGTTTGCCTGAGGCTAAGGTGAAGAGACTTGGATTAATTGCATTGACAAAAGAAGTTTCAAAAAAGCCCAGCAGAGACTTTGTTCTCTGGTTAAGTCTTATGAAGAAAAGTTTGAACAAGCATAGCAAGCTTAGAAAGGAAAAATATAAAATATATGGTTTGAGTATTAAAGGAGTACCAGGAAGTGAAATGGAACAAATTCCTGTGTTCTAGGAGATAACAGATTAAGGGAGTGGGACCTTGGGGCAAGATCCTACCCAGCTAAATTAAATCCAGGCATGGTAGTACACACCTTTAATCCCATGGGACAAGCATGCTGATCTCTACATTCAAGCTCAATCTACAGAGCAAGAACCAGGATAGCCAAGCTTAGGCAGTGAAGGATATAGAAAACATAAAGCTAGTGATAATGTAATAATACAAGGGGATCATGTTCTAGTTCCTGTAAGCAGCAGAACTCGGCAGCTTCAGCCATGTGCCTCTGGCTCTAGAGTTAAGAATGGAAGGAACTACTGGGAAAATTGATGCTGGTTAGCTGGAGCTAAGGAATTAGAGGTGATTAAGAAGAGACCAGCATCGTTGAGGTGAAATCTTCTGGAAATTGTTTTCTGGGAGCACAAAGAAACTGTGTTTCAGAGATACCCAAGGTTGTGCCTCATGCTGCGGCTGGACTTGGTAATGTGTAAGAGTCACTCAGGTGGTACTGCTTGTGAAGGAATGAAGGGATCATGGAGAGAAGCTGAGGCTTAGCACTGTGAGAGGCCAGGGAAGCCCATTGGAGAAGGTGAAGCCTCAGCTGTAGTTGATGGCCCAGGATTGAAGGGGTCATGCAAAGGATTTGAGGCTTGGCACCCTGAAGAGAGCCTATGAGAGCCTATTGGTGAAGCCTAGTTGGAGTGGAACACCCCAATGTATTGGAGATGTCAGTACCATGGGATGATCACCAAGAACAGCAGCCGTAATGGAGTGGATCAACCTGAGCATAGAGTGCTACAGAGGACAGAGATGGAGAAGTGATGCCAGCCCTTAGGAGGAGTCCAAAAGATCAAGTGGAATCCCAGACATTGAAAGAAGAAGCTGTAACATTGAAATTGCCTTGGAGACTCAAAGATGTTAAAGATGCCAGAGCCATGGGATACATGCTGAAGAAAGCTGCTAACAGGGAGTGGAACCAGCCCAGGAGGAAGCAGTTTGTTGCAGTCAAAAGAGATGAAAAAGAAGTGGAGATCTGAAGATCACTTTGACATCAGCCATGGAGATGCAGAGTTTGGAGTTTGCCCAGCTGGTTTCCTGCCTTGCTTTGGGGATTACAGTTAATTAAGTTGAATGAATCTCAGAAGAGACCTTGAACTTTGGACTTTTAACATTGTTGCAACTGCTATAGACTATGAGGACTTTGAAAGTTGCACTAAATGCATTTTGCATTATGCTATGTTTAAGTATGGCCCCCATAGACTCATGTTTTTGAACAAGTCTATGGGGACCAGGGAGTGGAATGTGATGGTTTGTATATCCTTGGACCAGGGAGTGGCACCATCTGAAGGTGTGGCCTTGTTGGAATAGGTGTGACCTGGTTGGAATGGGTGTGTCACTGTGGGTGTGGGTATAAGATCCTCACCCTAGTTGCCTGGAAGTCAGTCTTCCACTAGCAGCCTTTGGATGAAGACATAGAACTCTCAGCTCCTCCTGCGCCATGCCTGCCTGGATACTGCCATGCTCCCACCTTGATGATAATGGACTGAACCTCTGACCCTGTAAGCCAGCCCCAATTAAATGTTGTTTTTTTTTTTTTATAAGACTTGCCTTGGTCATAGTGTCTGTTCACAGCAGTAAAACCCTAACTAATACATCATGTTTTAAAGATTTATTTTTATTTTACATATTGTAATGTTGTGTATCTGTAGCCCACAAAGCCAAAGGACAAAACTGGCTGACTTGAAGCTGGAGTTTCACAGGATTGTGAGTCACCACATGGGTACTGGGTAGCAAACACCATCATCTGCAAAAGGTCAAGGTCTCTCAACCACTGAGCAGTCCATCTAACTTTTCTTGATGCCCTGCTTAAAAGTACTTAATATATTCTAAATTCTGACCCTATGTCACATGTATAAATTATAATGATATTTTCCCACTCCGTAGCTGCTTTTCAGTTTGTTTCAATGATGGTGCCCTTTGCTGTACAGAAGATTTTTAGCTTAGTGAAGTCTCATTTACTAACTGTTGGTCTTAATGACTGCACTATCAGGGGCCTGTTCAGAAAGTCCTTACCTATGCCAATAAATTCAAGTAAAATCTTTACTTTCTTCATTATCTCATTCGGTGCATCAGATTTTAAGTTAAACTCCTTGATTTCTTTGAAGCTGAGTTTTGTGAGCGATTCTACATACAACTATCCAATTTTCCCAGCACCAGTTGTTGATGATGTCATCTTTTCCCCAGTATGTATTTTTGACCACCTTGATCAAAATCAGGTATCCATATTCATTTGAACATATGTATAGTTCCTCATTTTATTTCATTGATCAGTCTGCCTGTTTTGTAGCAATATCTACCATTATTACTTCTATAGCTTTGTAGTACTTGAAATTGAGGAATTCTTTTATCATTCAGGATTGTTTTAGAAGTTTGACATGTTCTTCCCAATTTCTGTGAAGAATTGTGTTATAATTTTGTTAGGGTTTGCATTGAATGACTCTGTAGAGTGCTTTGTACAGAATGGCCATTTTCATAATATCAATTCTGCTGATCCATGAACATCAGAAAACTTTCCATCTTCTCATGCCTTCTATTTTATTCTTCAGTGTCTTAAAGTTTTATTTTTATCATTAGTAGTAGTAGTAGTAGTGGTTGTAGTCGTAGTATTTTTACTACTATTTATTTTACAAACCTTTCACTTGCTTGATTAGAGTTATCTCAAAATATTTCTGTGAAGGCATTCTGACTGTGAAAGTATTGTTTTCCTGACTTCTTTTTCAATATATGTATGTATGTATGTATATATATATATATATATATATATATATATATATATATATATATTTATATATATATATATAAAACATTTAACACAAAAAAAATTTAACACACAAAAGCAGTAATACACACACACACACAGATACACACACACACACATATACACACACACATATGTACTTTTCAGAAAAGTAGCGTGGTAAAAATCTAACACACAAAAGCAGTAATACATACACATATGTGTGTGTGTGTGTGTGTGTGTATATGTATGTGTGTGTGTGTGTGTATATTACTGTTTTTGTGTGTTAGATTTTTTACCACACTACTTTTCTGAAAGTATTTATTGGTTGTAGTAGATGCTTCCTGGTGGAGTCTTTTAGAGTCTTCTATATGGTTAAACATTACATATATATGTGTGTGTGTGTGTGTGTGTGTGTGTGTGTGTGTGTGTGTGTGTGTATAATTTTCAAGAAAAGCAACTTTGACTTCTTCCTTTCCCATTCGTATCCCCTTGATTGTTTCCAGTTATTTTATTGCTCTAGCTAAGACTTCAAATACTATATGAACGGGTATGAAAAGAATAGATATCCTTGTGTCGCTCCTGATTTTAGTGAAAATGCTTTGAGTTTCTCTCCATTGAGGATGATGTTGGCTGTGGGCTTGAGGCTTATTTTATTGAGGTAGAACCCTTATATCACAAATATCTCCAAGACATTTAACATGAAATGATGCTAGATGTTGTCAAAGGCTTTTTCTGCATCTAATGCAATGATTATTTGGCTTTTGGCTTTTGATCTGTTTATGTGATGAGTTACATGTTAAACCATCTCTGTAATGAAGCCTACTTGATCATGGGAAATAATCTTTTTTATGTGTTCTTCGATTTGGTGGCTGAAAACATAAAACCTTTGCACAACTGAGCCAATTTTTAATTTTTCTTATTAAGCTATTAAATGTTTTACTAATTATTTTAAAGAGTATTCATGCTTTCCGTAGCTTGCCCTTAATATGGCTTTCAAGGTTTTTGTTCCTTAGAGAATTTATAGTTTTAAGCCACATGAGCATAACGAAGTATGCTTTCATTTGGAGATTTTTTGAGGCCCAATCTCCTCTTTAACATTTTATCTCTTATGAGCTTTATGGTGGCAGTTGAAATTTGGGGAGGGACAAATACTCAAACTCTAACAGTATTGCAGTCTATTAATTGAATGTCAAAGATCTGGATACTTCTACTATAGAAGAAAAATAAATACACTGTAAACACTGAAAATAGAAACATGTGACAGCTCAGAAAATGATCTTAATGTGAACTCACATGTTGCTGCCTCTCTGTGCTACAGCAAAGTTAATATATAGAACATCCCCCAAGAGTCCTGAGACCGTAGGATCATAGAGCTGAACACCCTGCCTCTCTCTAGAGGTAACTGATACCTTATATGGTCACTATTTCCTTGTTTTGCTTCAGTTTGGATACATGTGTTTGTTTGCCTAATAATGTGGGTTTATTTTTCTATATTTTTAAACTATAAAAGTAGATCCATGAATTGGAGCATTATCATGTAAGCATCCATTGTGTTTCCTTGGCTCACCATTCAGTTGATGAGAGTCATGAGTATATGTATCTGTATCTTACTTTATAGACTCATCTATTCACATTATTTGATTATCCAGTGAAAATCTCAAACATAGTATGCCTAAAACCACATTCGTTTAAAAACAAAAACTGCTTTTATCAAGTGATCATAGTCACCCCTCCCCCAACTCTTCTCCAATATACCTCAGTCAACTTTTGAGACTTGCTCTCCCTCTCTCTCTCTCTCCCATTTCACTGAAACCCATCAGGTTCGGTCTGTGTTGACCTACTACCCTTGGGCATGGGACCTGTCCTGGAGTGTGATTGGCCTACTGAGGTCACACTATAAAAGTAAACTGACTCCATGAGATGAATCCCTTGCCTGGTACTGTTAAGAGACCCAAGACCTTGTGGTTAGATAGATCATAGGCCCTAAGAGAGCCCATACCATAATTATGCTAAATGGGGAGAATATTAAAATGATTTCTGGAGAGGTGGGTCAGCAGTTAAGAGCACTATCTGTTCTTCCAGAGGATCCAGGTTCAATTCCTAGCACCATCAACTCTCCATAATCTGGTTCCATGTGATTTGACATCCTCACACAGACATACATGCAAGCAAAACACCAATGCACATTATATATATATATATATATATATATATATATATATATATATATACTTCTAATGACATACCCATAATCAATTTACCTCTCATCCCCATTAGAGGATCTTCTTCTTGTAATAAAAACTCCTAATTGGTCAGTATGTAGAAAATAAGAGATTTCAAAGTGCTCAGTCCTGAATAAAATGTCTATATCACATCCTTCCCTTCAAGGACTAGGGGTTTTTGAGGAATAGGGGCCAGAAAGATTGTAATAATAAAAGGTAGTAAATGATTTTAAGAAAACAGTGTTTTACAGACACAATCTATTTTTATTTTATGTGCATTGGTTAGTCATGCATTTGAAACCTACAGCAAATGTGACAATATGTCCAAGACCTGTGTAAGCTCAAGCAAGTTAAAAATCCCAACATGGAGCAAGGAAAGTGGGCATGAAATCCATTCCTAGTAGAAGAACTGTTGGCATTTGATAGTCCTGGGAACAGGAGTCAGCAAATCAAACAATAAAAAACTAATCACCATGATTGATATGATTATTAGACTATGTGACTGTTATTATGTTATTATATATTAATATAGTTAGACATATATTAAATGTCTAATAGATATTAGACATTTTAGACTACATGAGACACACAGTTGAATATAAAGAGTAACATTTATAATTATTTTCTAACATCCAAACTGACATATAACATCTAATATCCAAAATATCCAGGATATTCCTCATAAATATTATTATTGATAAAAATAACAGATTCCATATAGCTTTTGAACTTAACAGTTCAAAGTTTAAGAAAACCTACACAGAAGAAGGTAAATATAATAAATATCCAATATTAACTCCTAATTATATTTTCAAATAATAGAGTATGAGAGTTTGGATTTATGTACAAATATTTTATTGAGAATTATTACAACTACATTCATAAAGGATATTGATATTAGCCGATAATTTTGGTTAAATTTTTGTATGGTTTTGGTACCATGGTGATAGTGGCTTCATAAAAGAATTAGAAATTGTTCCTTGACTATTTTGTGGACTAATTTGAGGATTGTTGACATTAATTCTTTTTTAGGAGAATTCTACTCAGAATTCATTTGGTCCTCAGCTTTTTTTTTCCTTAGAAGACTTTTAATTACTGCTTCTATTTCATTAGAGGTTATGGCCTGTTTGCATTGAGGAGAAGTACTTAACAATCTCAGTATTGAAATAGTTTTAAATAAGCTGTATCCGGAAAATGAGCTGCTTATGTAAGGTTTGAGAATCCCTTCTGAATTTCAGGGTTTAAAAAGAAAATCATAAGCAAATATCTTGAAGAAATATCCTTGCACACAAAACTTAGAATATAAAGCAAATTAGTGTTTCTTACACTTGGTTCCCACAACACTGACAATTTTTCCAGGATTCATTAACTGTTGACCAGTTTATAGGCCATCTTTCTCCTCTCTCAGTTACAAAATACTTATTCATTTTTCTACTTCTACAAATACTCTTTATTTTCATTTTTTTTAAGCATACATTTCCTTTAAAGTTAACATACATACGTCCTTCAGTTCCCTCCCTTTTGAGACAGGAGTCATGACGGTAGAAGGAGTCCTGAGGACCCCAGTTTTGTACGTCTAAAATATTCAGGAGTAGACAATGTTCCCTTTCAAGGCACTGACCCTTCCTGATTTATCCGCTTCTCCTTCTGGACTTATCCATGTGGGAGAACATTGCCAAACCCCATTTGTCTTTTCCTGCCAGCGTCCCTGTGTCGTGACATTATGGCACTTTGTTCTGCAGAAGTATTTTTAAAAGGTGACAAGCCTGTTTCTGTGGAACATTTAAATAATAAAAAGCAGTTTTAATTAGTCTCTGGAAGCTGCTGGGAAGATGGCAATGGAGCACAGCAGCTCACACAGTGTTTGCTTTATGCTTCTTATCCGTCTACACGGGAATATAGCTATGATATATGCAGGCCACTCTTCCAGAATATCTTACTCTTTCTCTGCTAGAAAAAAAAAAAGTTCTCATATTAAAGCCTTTGCAGAATACATTTTATTATTTCTGGAACTATTTGCTGAGGTAATTAAAAACATTTCCATTTCACTTTGCTAAATTAAGATTTCCCTGATGCCCAATTCACAACATTAAGGAACCAGAAACACTAGAGGACTCAGATGGTATTTTAATGTTGTTTCTGCTTAGCCACATTGGGTTTTCTTTATGAAATGAAGCACTTAAACATGCACAAGCTCCTTTTGCTTTCACCATTTGCATATGATCGCTGTCTCATTCCAGACAATGGTCCTGGGAGTCCACTCCCTGGTTGCATCTACTCATATTACATTGTAATCATTGGTACATGTTTCTCTCAAAATGTGAGAAAAATTGTGACTCATGTCCCATGTGTACTGTCAGCATGGTGGTAGCTGCACGTACTATTTGCTAAGTAAATCAACGTATGAGCAATGACCCATTAGCAATTTCTCTGAAGCACTCCTGAGGCTCCTGAATATTTTTTTTCCAATTTCCACAATATTCTCAGTGTAAATGGTTTCCTTTATTTGGGTTTTAGAACAATATATATTCTCTGTTTTTTCTCCCCTATATGAGACCATGATCTCAGCCCTCAGAAAGGGTTAGTATAAGGCATACATTTGGGAAATTAAACTGTGCCAAGCTATGGAATTTCAAATGGAGATATATTTAGGTTCAGTACTCCCTTAATTATATTGTTAAATTATTTCCAGTATCTTTCAAAGCTTAATAAAATGCATTAAATCATATTCTGATGTTTAAAAGAATGAGAATAACCATGAAAACTACAATTCAGTGCCAACGAATAATAACAGTGCAAAGTAAAAACACATAGAGTCTATTTTAATCACATCCCCAGTAAAATATTTATACAATGCTGTTTCACAATTAAAAATTTAATAATTTAGAGAGTTTGAAAAAACAGAGTCATAATACCAGAAGAAAGGAAAATGTAAATTAAAATGTAGAGGAAACTGCTTAAGAGAAAGAAATAGCTCAGAACGTCTTCAATATTTCCCATGACTGTGGAATTAAAGAATCTAAAATGATGTAAAGTTGACTCGTCAATTACAAACACTTGCAGACTCTTGCAGTACAGTTGGGTTAGGCTTCCAGCAACCACATCAGGAAGCTCACAGTCACCTGTAACTCTACTTCCAAAGATTCTAATGCCATCTTCTGGCCTTCACAAGTACCTGGATGCATGTCATATATACGCAAACACATAAGATAAGTCTTCTTTAAAAGTCTGACCCTAGGGATCATTTTAACTATATAGAAATTAGCAGGAAGATTATAGAAGTGAGAGTGTTCACCTTATTTCTATGCCTTTCGACATAACAAATGACTATTTCCTTTAATAAAAATGTGAAAATAAAATAACTACAGAAATTAATACCTGAGCATATTTCTTAATCTCTGAAACATTTCAAAGAGGCTCTGTAACGTCCATCACCAGAGGTGACCAGGGGTCATCAGAAACAAAGACAAAGAGTTGGGAGCCTTTCAACTTAAACTAGCCTACATGGTAACCTCTACACCTGCCCCCTATTCCATATCATCTATCATTGAGTCCAAGTGTTCAAAGTATCAGTTTCAAGCATTCATAGCTTTGTGTAGAATTACTCATATACATAAATGTATACCTCCTTACATTTTTAGAAGGCATGAGATTCCTTTAAATTTTAAAATAATTTTTCCCTCTCTTAATAAATATCTTCTTTGAGGAAAGTCAGGAGAAGTCAAAATAATTGATGATTTGATAGCAAATCCTTTAAAGTACAATTGTGACTAAGAATATATAAATGGTCTATGTTGTTAAATGAAATTATTTATAGAACACTGTACAAAAAAAAATCACAAACCAACAGAATCACAGATTCCCCACATTTGCAAACCACTACCCAATTGAGATCGAAATATCAGAGTTCATATACATTTGAAATTGTGCCTGTTTGGGTGTTTTGATGTAAAATAGAACTGAAGAGACTATATACAAGCTATAGTGATTATAAACATTATTATTATTTAATGTCACTTAACAAAATTAATACCATTAAGACAAATTATTCAGATATAAAACAAAATTTCTCTTTGACTTGCTCTATCTTTTTATAGTTGTAAGTTTTTATCTTAATTATAGATATTTTAGCTTTAAGCTGCATTGTGATAAATAATTTTCAAATTGAATAAATAAAATGAAAATGTAATAACTGTATGAGGAATGAATATGGATATAAAAACTATTAAAACAAATAAAGTTGAGTAGCTCAGAGTCATGCCTATAATTCCACAATCCCAGCACTTGAAATTCTAAGGCAGGATGACCACCTCATGTTCAAGGCTCCTCTGAGCTACTTAGTAAGTTTGAAACTGGTTCTCCTGTTCTGACAGTCTGGGCACACTTCACAACTACCCCTGCTTGCCAATTTCAAGTTTCTTTTACATATCTAATTCACGTAAACTTCTAAAGCCTTTGTGTGTTTCCTGAGACTTCAGCTTCTGTCTCATTGTCTCCCCCCTCCCCTTTTCCAAGACTGTCACCTGCAAGCATGTCCACACTCTATTGCTCTTTTATTGCCTTCTAAGTGCCCAGGACCAGTTTACACATGAGACATGGTACCTGCTTCCAGTGCGCATCCTCCACTTGCTCTCTAGACACTCAGCATTTGTTCTGTGAATCCTTTAATCATACTCAGAGAGGAGAGGATTTTCTTCTCTCTGTGTTGCTTTGCTTAAAGGATTTACTTGTTTCTGTTCCTCTCAGTTCACTGAAGAAACTAAGCAATCTGCTCAATCTCAGGCAAAGAAAGAGAAGAATATTACACTTATCTGGGCGTGTGTTATAATTTAGAACATCCTAAACCACACAGACTCAAATGAGAATCAACAGGAAGTTTGGTGATAGTGCAGATTCACGGGCCAGCCACAGATACCCTGTCTCTTACTGTGTATTGAATGTCAAAGAACTTTACGTGTGATAAACAGTCCAGAAGGTTCTGAAATCTGAACACAAGACAATTATCTATGAGCGACCATTCCAGTCGCATCCATGTCAAAGGGCAAACATTGAGCTAATAGAACTTTTAAGAGATAATGATTTCCTGGAGTTTGTGTTTGATTTTCCAACGGTGTGTTATTTCTACATGTTATTCTTTGCAGTGTGCTACTTAGTGTAGGACCAGTGTGATTAGTAATCACTTGGTTAAAAAAAAGAAAAATGAAAGAAAGCAAACCTCCCTATTGGGTTGGTTTTATGCCTTAAATGATGTCGCTGACATCTTTCTCAGCACCTGATCTCGACATGCAATGGAAATCAAATTAACAAAAACAAAATCATCAAAGGAATTATAAATTAATTCTCTTCATTTAAATGAACAGCAGGTTTCTATGATTAAGAACAGCATTGCCCTATTTTCTCCAAAATAATTTTCTTCCAGGTAATTACAACTTATAATTTTTAAATTATGACATTATTTCAAAGTCTTTTTGGGTCTACAATTGAATATTGGTAGTTATATATTATCTGGAACCTAAACGTAGAAAATTAGTGTGTCATTTAGCTTTACATTATGATAATCTTTCAATTTTTTAATAGAACATTTTATATGAGAAAAGTGTTAAAGATAAAGGAAAATTACATTTCGCAGAGTTCCTTTGAGCAAGATTCATAGTGAAGGAGGAAGCACTATCAGTAGGAAATGTCCAGAGAGCTCCTCCCAGCAGAAGGCAGAGATGGAGAAATGGAGTAATGTAATAGCAGCTTGGTTACAGCCCAGTGTTGTCCTTCACTGGACACCGAAGATGTTTCCTTTGTTCTGTTGACAGCCTATGACTGGCTGAGGCTCAGCTTCTCTCATTAGCTAAGACTCAGCAATTTGTTAGAAGAGTATAATTTCAATTTTCAGTTCCTATATTAAGGTCACTTTTTAATAAGTAAAAGCTAAAAAGTACTGGGATGGTCTTAAGAGAAATTTAGTGTCAACAAATGGTTGTAGGAATTCCAAACTGCACGACTGGAGAAATGGCTCAGATATTTAGAGCACTGGCTGCTCTTTCAGAAGACCTGGGTTCGATTGCCCATGAATCCTCTGTGTGCCTAGGGCAACTTCTCAAGCAGTTAATTTCTCATCTATCCCAGCACAGTTTACTCACTTAGCATCTAGTCCATGACCATGTCCTTACCATATTAATTCTGT
The DNA here is from genome assembly GCF_978045245.1 of Mus caroli. Taxonomy (NCBI): domain Eukaryota; kingdom Metazoa; phylum Chordata; class Mammalia; order Rodentia; family Muridae; genus Mus; species Mus caroli. The sequence continues at coordinate 82,275,867 of NW_028227262.1, read as the reverse complement.
CTCTAGTCACAGACTCATTTTTCCATTAATCTCTAGAGAAAAGTATTCTACTTGAGTTTTCTATACTCATTGCTGATTCTCTTCTTGTTTTTGTTATTTGTTTGTTTAGCTCATTCTGATTCAGTTACTTCCTGTAGCAATGAAGCTCCTAAAGAAAGACTGTATTAGGCATGAAATCACCCCATTAAGGTACCAATATCCTCATTTTAATAAGTCCAGGGTCAACTTTAAACCCATATATCCATGATACATCAAGTAAATATTTCACTGACCCACCATCTCTCATTAAATAATAACATAATTCATACTCCTTTTGCTAGCTATCTACTACCATGAATCTTTTTATGGGTATATATATAAAGAACACAAACTCAAAAGCTATCAATTAAACCCTTTGTTAAAAACAGAAACTTCTGAATGTATCCCAAACTAACAAAGATACAAATGCAAATTGTTCCTATTTGTGTTACTGCAAATAAGGTGAATTGGAACATACCTGTTTCTACATTTAGGTGTATCCTTTAAGGCAGATCCTCTCTGGCCTAGCACTCCAGGGAAGGTCAGAGAATAATAGGCAGGACTTCGTTCTCTCCTTCTTCCATATGGGTCCTGGATATTGAACTTAGATTGACAGATTTAGTGACAAACATGTTTACCTTCTGAGACATCTCATCAGCCCTCCCCTTTTGCCCCAGTTCTGGCTACGTATATTTTTTTCTTCTTATGCTGTCTAAGAACTTGAAACACAGTGACCCATGCAATAGGTCCACCACGCTTACTACATTGCTTTTCCTTTTTCTCTTTGCCTCACTATAAAGTGTTCATTCCCATTTGTTCACACCTTTTTCTAAATAGTTCTCAACTTTTAAGTGTGACTATGTTGCACTCTTTCTACACATTTAAAATACTTCAACAGTTTTGCAATATTTGAGGATAAATGTATAAGTTAACACACACACACACACACATACACACACACACACACACACACACACACACACACACACACACACACTTATTCCTCTTGCCTGCCTCTTACTCTCCATTTGACTCTCCTCTCAGTATTCTATTTCACTGGCCTTGGCCTCCCTTTCATTTCTACTTTAATCATCACTTCCATGGAGTAACCATCTCTCGCCTCTCAGGTTCAGTCATCTCTACTGTAGTCTTGCTGAATTCCCTTCCATAATAATGATTTTCCATGGCTTTAATAGAACTTAACTGTGTAATCACTTCACTAATGAAAGACATTACCACCCCCTATACTAACATTAACACAGACAATCTACTTAGCCTGAAATAGGTTCTCAGTAAATAGTTCCTAAGTGAATAAACAACAATCAAGGTACTGCAGAAATCATGAGGCAAACCCAAGCAGACCAGTGAGCTCTGCCCTTCCAATCTTACCTCTCCATTGGCTTCTACAGAGGTCATGCAGCCTCCTCCAGTCCTGGCCTGCAGGGGCATTCACAGGGTAAACAGTGATGATTTTGAAGTGGATTATTCATATCCACTTGTCTTGGATTTAGTTCCAACAGGTATTGGTTTTGGTTTTGATTTCTTTTTTAACTCAGTTATAGATCCATTATTTTGTGATAACCAGTAACAAAAGAAAATGACTCTAGGATGCCACCGAACTTAGGAACTTAGTCTGCACAAGTGAGAGTGTGCACCACAGAAGCTGACAGCTTCTGGGACAGGCGGGAGCCACAGAGACGCTAAGGCAGTACCCTTTTCAGGCCACAGACAGCCGGCCACCCTCCTGGACATAGGACAGGTGTCTGCCTGGCTCGAGAGCCCCCTGCCTCAGGAGCAGCAGGCGCCATCTTGGTTACGGGACTCTACCGAACATAGGAACATAGTCTACACAGGTGAGAGAGTGCACCACAGAAGCTGATAGCTTCTGTAACCTGCCAAAGCAACACAGCTTCTGGGAAAGGTCCTGTTTTGGGCCTTCTTCTTCCGCCAGGAGGAGGTCCAAACGCAAGATATCTGTGCACCTTCCCTGTAAGATGAGAGCTTGTCAGCAGAGAGTGCTCTGACCACTGAAACTCAGAGGAGAGAGCCTGTCTCCCAAGTCTGCTGATAGAAGGTAACAGAATCACCAGAAGAACAATCTCTAAACAGAGTCAACTATAACAACGAACTCCAGAGATTAACAGATGGGGAAAGGTAAATGTAAGAATCTTACTAACAGGAAACAAGACCACTCACCATCATCAGAACCCAGCACTCCCACTTTGCCCAGTCCAGGGCACCCCAACACACCCGAAAAGCTAGACCCAGATTTAAAAGCATATCTCATGATGATGGTAGAGGACATCAAGAAGGACTTTAATAATTCACTTAAAGAAATACAGGAGAACACTGCTAAAGAGTTACAAGTCCTTAAAGAAAAACAGGAAAACACAACCAAACAGGTAGAAGTCCTTACAGAAAAACAGGAAAACACATCCAAACAGGTGATGGAAATGAACAAAACCATACTAGACCAAAAAAGGGAAGTAGACACAATAAAGAAAACTCAAAGTGAGGCAACGCTGGAGATAGAAACCCTAGGAAAGAAATCTGGAACCATAGATACGAGCATCAGCAACAGAATACAAGAGATGGAAGAGAGAATCTCAGGTGCAGAAGATTCCATAGAGAACATCAGCACAACAATCAAAGAAAATGGAAAATGCAAAAAGATCCTAACTCAAAACATCCAGGAAATCCAGGACACAATGAAAAGACCAAACCTACAGATAATAGGAGTGGATGAGAATGAAGATTTAAAACTCAAAGGACCAGCAAATATCTTCAACAAAATTATAGAAGAAAACTTCCCAAATCTAAAGAAAGACATACCCGTGAACATGCAAGAAGCCTACAGAACTCCAAATAGACTGGACCAGAAAAGAAATTTCTCACAACACATAATAATCAGGACAAAAAAAATGCACTAAACAAAGATAGAATACTAAAAGCAGTAAGGGAAAAAGGTCAAGTAACATATAAAGGCAAGTCTATCACAATTATACCAGATTTTTCACCAGAGACTATGAAAGCCAGAAGAGCCTAGACAGATGTTATACAGACACTAAAAGAACACAAAGTCCAGCCAAGGCTACTATACCCAGCCAAACTCTCAATTACCATAGATGGAGAAACCAAAGAATTCCACCACAAAAGCAAATTCACACATTACCTTTCCACGAATCCAGCCCTTCAAAGGATAATAACAGAAAAAAACCAATACAAGGACGGGAACCACGCCCTAGAAAAAACAAGAAACCTAAAAGAATTCAGCCACAAGAACAGAATGCCAACTTTAATAACAAAAATAAGAGGAACCACCAATTACTTTTCCTTAATATCTCTTAATATCAATGGTCTCAACTCCCCAATAAAAAGACATAGACTAACAAACTGGCTACACAAAAAAGACCCAACATTTTGCTGCTTACAGGAAACTCATCTCAGAAAAAAAGATAGACACTACCTCAGAATGAAAGGCTGGAAAACAAATTTCCAAGCAAATGGTATGAAGAAACAAGCCGGAGTTGTCATTCTAATATCTGATAAGATTGACTTCCAACCCAAAGTCATCAAAAAAGACAAGGAGGGGCACTTCATTCTCATCAAAGGTAAAATCCTCCAAGAGGAACTATCAATTCTGAATATCTATGCTCCAAATACAAGGGCAGCCACATTCATTAAAGAAACTTTAGTAAAGCTCAAAGCACACATTGCACCTCACACAATAATCGTGGGACACTTCAACACATCACTTTCACCAATGGACAGATCATGGAAACAGAAACTAAACAGGGACACAGTGAAACTAACAGAAGTTATGAAACAAATGGATCTGACAGATATGTACAGAACATTTTATCCTAAAACAAAAGGATATACCTTCTTCTCAGCACCTCATGGTACCTTCTCCAAAATTGACCATATAATAGGTCACAAAACAGGCCTCAACAGATACAAAAATATTGAAATTGTCTCATGCGTCCTATCAGATCACCATGAACTAAGGCTGATTTTCAATAACAAAATAAATAATAGAAAGCCAATATTCACGTGGAAACTGAACAACACTCTTCTCAATGATACCTTGGTCAAGGAAGGAATAAAGAAATTAAGGACTTCTTAGAGTTCAATGAAAATGAAGCCACAACATACCCAAACATATGGGACACAATGAAAGCATTTCTAAGAGGAAAACTTATAGCTCTGAGTGCCTCCAAAAAGAAACTAGAGAGAGCACACATTAGCAGCTTGACAACACATCTAAAAGCTCTGGAACAAAAGGAAGCAAATTCACCCAAGAGGAGTAGATGGCAGGAAATAATCAAACTCAGGGGTGAAATCAACTAAGTGGAAACAAGAAGAACTATTCAAAGAATCAACCAATCGAGGAGCTGGTTCTTTGAGAAAATCAACAAGATAGATAAACCCTTAGCCAGACTCACTAGAGGGCACAGGGAAAGCATCCTAATTAACAAAATCAGAAATGAAAAGGGAGACATAACAACAGATCCTGAAGAAATCCAAAACACCATCAGATCCTTCTACAAAAGGCTATACTCAACAAAACTGGAGAACCTGGATGAAATGGAGAATTTTCTAGACAGATACCATGTACCAAAGTTAAATCAAGATCAGGTTAATGATCTAAACAGCCCTATATCCCCCAAAGAAATAGAAGCAGTCATTAAAAGTCTCCCAACCAAAAAAAAACCAGGACCAGATGGGTTTAGAGCAGATTTCTATCAGACCTTCAAAGAAGATCTAATCCCAGTTCTTCACAAACTATTCCACAAAATAGAAACAGAAGGTACTCTACCCAACTCATTCTATGAAGCCACAATTACTCTGATACCTAAACCACAAAAAGACCCCACAAAAATAGAGAACTTCAGGCCAATATTCCTTATGAATATTGACACAAAAATCCTCAATAAAGTTCTTGCTAACCAAATCCAAGAACACATCAAAACAATCATCCATCCTGACCAAGTAGGTTTCATCCCAGGGATGCAGGGATGGTTCAAGATATGGAAATCCATAAACGAAATCCAGTATATAAACAAACTCAAAGACAAAAACCACATGATCATCTCGTTACATGCTGAGAAAGCATTTGACAAAATCCAACACCCATTCATGATAAAAGTCTTGGAAAGATCAGAAATTCATGGCCCATACCTAACCATGATAAAAGCAATCTACAGCAAACAAGTAGCCAACATCAAAGTAAATGGTGAGAAGCTGGATGAAATCCCACTAAAATCAGGGACTAGACAAGGCTGTCCACTCTCTCCCTACCTATTCAACATTGGACTAGAAGTCCTAGCCAGAGCAATTAGACAACAAAAGGAGATCAAGGGGATACAAATTGGAAAGGAAGAAGTCAAAATATCACTTTTTGCAGATGATATGATAGTATATATAAGTGACCCTAAAAATTCCACCAGAGAACTCCTAAGCCTGATAAACAGCTTCAGTGAAGTAGCTGGATATAAAATTAACTCAAACAAATTAATGGCCTTTCTCTACACAAAGGACAAACAAGCTGAGAAAGAAATTAGGGAAACAACACCCTTCTCAATAGCCACAAATAATATAAAATACCTAGGCATGACTCTAACTAAGTAAGTGAAAGATCTGTATGACAAGAACTTCATGTCTCTGAAGAAAGAAATTAAAGAAGATCTCAGAATATGGAAAGATCTCCCATGCTCATGGATTGGCAGGATCAATATAGTAAAAATGGCTATCTTGCCAAAAGCAATCTACAGATTCAATGCAATCCCCATCAAAATTCCAAATCAATTCTTCAACGAATTAGAAAGGGTAATGGGCAGATTCATCTGGAATAACAAAAAACCTAGGATAGCAAAAACTCTTCTCAAGGATAAAAGAACCTCTGGTGGAATCACCATGCCTGACCTAAAGCTCTACTACAGAGCAATTGTGATAAAAATTGCATGGTACTTGTATAGTGACAGACAAGTAGACCAATGGAATAGAATTGAAGACCAAGAAATGAACCCACACACCTATGGTCACTTGATTTTCAACAAGGGAGCTAAAACCATCCAGTGGAAGAAAGACAGCATTTTCAACAAATGGTGCTGGCACAAGTGGTTCTTATCTTGTAGAAGAATCCAAATTGATCCATTCCTATCTCCTTGTACTAAGGTCAAATCTAAGTGGATCAAGGAACTTCACATAAAACCAGAGACACTGAAACTTATAGAGGAGAAAGTAGGGAAAAGCTTCGAAGATATGGGTACAGGGGAAAAATTCCTGAATAGAACAGCAATGGCCTGTGCTGTAAGATAGAGAATCGATAAATGGGACCTAATGAAACTGCAAAGCTTCTGCAAGGCTAAAGACACCATCAATAAGACAAAAAGACCACCAACAGATTGGGAAAGGATCTTTACCTATCTCAAATCGGATAGGAGACTAATATCCATTATATATAAAGAATTCAAGAAGGTGGACTCCAGAAAATAAACCCATTAAAAATGGGGCTCAGAACTGAACAAAGAATTCTCATGCGAGGAATACCAAATGGCAGAGAAGCACCTGAAAAAATGTTCAACATCCTTAATCATCAGGGAAATGCAAATCAAAACAACCCTGAGATGCCACCTCACACCAGTCAGAATGGCTAAGATGAAAAATTCAGGTAACAGCAGATGCTGGCGAGGATGTGGAGAAAGACGAATGCTCCTCCATTGTTGGTGGAATTGCAAGCGTGTACAACCACTCTGGAAATCAGTCTGGCGGTTCCTCAGAAAATTGGACATAGTACTATCGGAGGATCCAGCATACCTCTCCTGGGCATATATCCAGAAGATATCCCAACCGGTAAGAAGGACACATGCTCCACTATGTTCATAGCAGCCTTATTTATAATAGCCAGAAGCTGGAAAGAACCCAGATGCCCCTCAACAGAGGAATGGATACAAAAAATGTGGTACATTTACACAATGGAGTACTACTCAGCTATTAAAAAGAATGAATTTATGAAATTCCTAGGCAAATGGATGGACCTGGAGGGCATCATCCTGAGTGAGGTAACCCAATCACAAAGGAACTCTCACAATATGTACTCACTGATAAGTGGATATTAGCCCAGTAACTTAGGATATCCAAGATATAAGATACAATTTGCTAAATGCATTAAACTCAAGAGAACGAAGACCAAAGTGTAGACACTTTGCCTCTTCTTAGAATAGGGAACAAAACACCCATGGAAGGAGTTACAGAGACAAAATTTGGAATGTGACGAAAGGATGGAACATCTAGTGATTGCCATATCCAGAGATCCATCCCATGATCAGCTTCCAAACGCTGACACCATTGCATATACTAGCAAGATTTTGCTGAAAGGACCCAGATATAGCTGTCTCTTGTGAGACTATGCCAGGGCCTAGAAAACACAGAAGTAGATGCTCACAGTCAGCTATTGAATGGATCACAGGGCCCCCAATAGAGGAGCTAGAGAAAGCACCCAAGGAACTAAAGGGAACTGCAACCCTATAGGTGGAACAGCAATATGAACTAACCAGTACCCCGGAGCTCTTGTCTCTAGCTGCATATGTATCAAAAGATGGCCTAATAGGCCATCACTTGAAAGAGAGGCCCATTGGACTTACAAACTTTATATGCCCCAGTACAGGGGAACACTAGGGCCAAAAAGGGGAAGTGGGTGGGTAGGGTAGTGGGGGGGTGGTTATGGGGGACTTTTGGTATAGCATTGGAAATGTAAATGAGCTAAATACCTAATTTAAAAAATAGAAAAAGAAAAAGAAAATGATTCTAAATTTTCTGAACTCCTCAATTCTGTGAGCTCCACTGCTTTCCCACATTGTACCATCTGTCTCCAAGGGAAACCTTTTTCTTTTTATATAAGAAGCTAACAGAGAGAAGAGTTCCAATCAAATGATGGTCACATAAAGTGAATTAATAATGCTTAATTTTTATCTTTCAAATAAATAGTTTGGTTTCTAAATTAGAAATGAAAATCAAGTTTCCTTAAATAAACTATAAGAATTCTTTTTAGTTTATCAGGCTATCAATACCTTACACTCTATGAGATTTAGTAAAAAGCAAGAAAGAGTTAAGCCTTTAGATTTGAAATTTTCTCACTGAAGAGTTTTGTTTTGTGGGTTTTTTTTATGTATAATGAAGATTTTGGATGGCTGGATATTTCTAAGTAATACAAATGTGAAAAATAGATCTAAAGATGGGAGGAAATCCTTTTATTAGGGAAGCTTTGAAAGGACTTTTGTTTGGTTTCTGTTTATTGTCATCATTCTCTAAAAAAAAATGAATGGATAAAGTCTATAAATAAACTTATTCAAGAAAGTCTCCATTTAGCTTCCTACCAAGTTTGAATTAGTAATTTAATTTTAAACTAAGAGAGGCAAATCTATGTCAGTTATATCCAGATCTTTTTCAGAATTTCATAGTGGCCGTCTGTGCCCTTGAGTTGGAAGTGTCTATTCTAATGACCACACACCTAAGTCTGGGGCCATACTTGTCCTCTTTCATAGTCCTCTTTAATAGGGTTCATTTTTGTGAGGCAAAAAATCTTGAATTTATGATACAGCATCTATTTAAAGTCCATAATGAGATTACTTGGTAACAACAGTCTCTGATGAAGCTTTACATTTTCATAATGTATAACATATATCTGTCATGTGTGCAGGCAATCAGCCATTACTCAAATAAGAACAAATTAGGCAGTGGTCGAGTTTCCATCAATACACCAGCATGGAGCTCACAGCAATACTGGAACATTTGCCTCTAAGAAATGGTAAATAAGGATTTCTGAAATAGGTTTCTTCTTTATTCTTGGAATTTAGCAGGATGAGTAACTGGCAAATATCAGAAGAAAAGTAACTGGGTTTGATTTATGAGTTTTGGTTATAAGTCAGAATGTAGTACATGGGCTCAGTAGGCACTTTCAGGGCACACAATTACCTTCCCCTGCCATCTGTCACTTTAAAGGAAAGATAAGGTAGCCAATGGAGCTGGAAAAAAAATCACAAGAGCCAGGAACACAAGGAAAGTACAGAAGGATGTCACCTCTCAAGGAAGGTGACATTGTACTTACATGTAGACTTTTCTGATGAAATTCCTGTTGTGACTCTGGGGTCATAACAAGAAGTCTGCCTGGCACTATACCCCTCCCATGATATTTTACTCAAGAAGAAATGCATCATAAGAAAGCTATTTAACTTTGCCTTCACTGCATGTATTCCCCAAAGAATCAATACTCTTGTTGTTCAGATAGAATAATTAAAGAAAATAAAGTCTCCCCAAGGAGAAAAACTGAAGCATAGAGATGAAGTAATCTGCTACCTTGGAAAGCAATGAGTTTCAAACTCTTTCCATGTTTTATTTAGGTTGGAAGGCCATTACCTCATCCTCCCTGCCAGAGATGACCAGGTCTTCTACTCCACATTCTGTGGCATGCGGGGCTGCTCATTTGTCAGCAGCTTCACACATTCCAGACTGAGCTCTGCTGATTCTTGCCACATAAATGGCAAGTGATATGTGATGCCTAAAGCCATACACAGCTCTGAGCTAAGCACTAATTAGGCAACTCTGTTACATACGCAGCTGCAGGTCAGAGCAGCACGTGATGATTTAAAGCTCCAGGGCATGACATATAATCAAATCTGCAGGAACCCAAGGTTTGAGGCATCATCCCCAATCCATCAATTGCTGGGAACCACAGAGTATTTGCTGAGCTTTTTATTCTGAAAGAGGCTGTAAATGAAGCATTACTTGAAAACAGCAGAGCACACTTCATCACCACCTACTTTGCAAGTTCAGTACCCAACAGACAGCTCTCACATGAGAGAGTACTCTTACATAAGTACTCTTATTAATTAGAGTAGAGATGTTAGATAGTAAAGAAATAATTGTTGTAATTAGAAACAGTTTCATAAATTCCAAGTTAACTTGTCAAAATCTTGGATGAGTTCTAAAGCACAGAGAGGACTTCCTAGCTGAAGAGTAGCCTATGACCTGAGTGTCATGAGTGCCCTTTCCAGACCAGGAAGGAGTGACATTTCCACAATGCAGCCTTGCCTCATACCTCCAGCACTGACTGCACGAATAGAGCCAAAGGGAATTTTGAGGGATAAGAAGTCACCCTGTATGTTCCAAAAACATTTTGTAAAATATGAATTGCTGATCATTCTTCTATGAGACTGGCTTTATCTGGGCATAGTCAGCTTTGACTTATGAGAAAGCACATTAGCATCAACATGAACAGATGAGGCAGTCTTTGAAGAGGACAATAAAGTTCCATAATTTTGGTCAAATTGAAATTCTTGACAACAAATGTACTGCTTTTTAAATACTGCTTCTCGTGGTCAAATTATAAAGGAGTCTGGCATTAAATTTCTCTTTGATCTGCATTCAGTCTTCCTTCATGGCTTAAACATGAAATGAGTCTTCAGGATTTCAAAGAACTGAATAAAAACATCTAAAGTCTTTGACACTCATTGCTTTTTCTCTCTTTCTCTTCTTAATTTTGTCATCACACTATAGAGGCATTCTGCCTATGTATTGCATTTCTACACTTCATATGTAAATGAAGAGCCCAATAAAGGATCATAGAAGGTAAAGTAGAAATCATGGCAAGTAATAACTTCAGCTCAGTTACTGGATAAATGAACTTCCAAAGACACATACTGCAGAAAAACCCATGAGTCTCATTTGGCTACATGGCTCAACAAAAGATGTGGCCGTGAAGTGGATCCAACACGTTCCAAATGTATGTTTCACTTGGGGATTTGCAGTTAAATTCTGGACTCTGAAAGCAAATGTTTCAAAGGAATTGTCCTCAAGATTCTGGAATGACTTCTCAGCTTATGTTGGGACTGTGAAGTTCAAGAGGACACAGTGGCAGAGTTGTGTGGCACAGTCTGGGGAGACGAGCATTTTGGGGTTGCCATACTTTAGTCACTAACAAGGGCAGATATAGTCTTGCTATTATGAGAGAGTTATTAAACAGCAGAGAATAAAAAACAACTTCTGGATATCAATTTTGATTTTAGAAGCACATAGTAAGGTTAGATGCACATAGTGAGGCAATAGTTTTTAAAAGATGATATATAAGTCTCAAATCACAAAAAGAATACATATGGGAGAACATATAAGATTTTACTGTTACAGGGTTGAAAACATCCCTCTGAACTGGGAGTAAAGTTATAAAAATAATAATAGCGATTCACACATAAGATTGTATTGTAGGCTCTCAACAAAGAAAAGAGAGAGCAACAACATCCTTTACAGTGTGACAGTTAAAATTCCAACAGTTGGGACCTGCATCCTGTTTCCTCTTATGAATCCTGGAGGTGGCATCTTGCAGAACTCCTGGCTACTGTGGTATGCCAACATCTACAAAGTGAGGTCCCCATGGGTGACAGTGTTATGGAGTTCCTCACAGAACCAAGGCAGTATGGCAGAGAATGTTAACCTTTCTTTCACAAGGCTGCAGAAGGAGGTCTTTGAGGAGGACACTAAGTACAAATTCAGCAGTTATAGAAACAAATATGTCTGACACCACAGATGAGAGATGGAACTGGATTTTCACCATGTAATCATGAAGGATTGGCAGTGATGACACACAGGAGAAATAGTAACACACACAATCATAGGTGAGCTCTGCACATGCAGCAGGCACTGTTCTCAGCACTGTGCTTTGATGCTGTTTGTGTTAGTTGGCTTTTTGCCACCATGACAAAAATGACTGAGTTAGACTATTTAAAAGGCAAAAATATTGATTTTGGCTCAGTTGAAGAGGGTATAGCCTGTGGTCAACTGGCTCTGTTTCTTTGGGCCTTTATATAACAGAAATACAGTAGAGAGTAGACAGCACAGAAGGACTAGTCACCTCACCTCAGCTGAAAAGCAAAAAGAAAGAGAAAGGTAGAAAGATAAGACAGACACACAGACACACACACACACAGAAAGACAGAGACAGAGATGGGGGAGAGAAAGGGAGAGGAAGAGAGGGGGGAAAGAGGCAGGGGTTAGAGGAGAAAGAAGAAAGAGAGAGAGAGAGAGAGAGAGAGAGGAAGAGGAAGAGAAAGAGAAGGGAAGGAGGAGGGAGGAAGGGAGGGAGGGAGGGAGGGAGGGAGGAAAGAAGGGAGGGAGGAAGGAAGGGAGGGAGGGAGGGAGGGGAAGAAGGGAAAGGGGAAGAAGACGAAGGGGAAGGGGAAGGGGAAGGAAAGTGCAATATCTCAACCACCCCAATGTACACCCTTAGTTACCCAAGGTTCTTTCACTAGGACCTTAAGTATCTCATGCTGGAAAACTGATAGAAAAAAACTTTCTTCCAAAGTTTCAAACTTTACATTGAGGTCTTTGAGTTATTTTGATTTGCTTTTATTTGCAGATTAAAAGAAATTAATCTGTTTGTATTTTTCTATATTTGGAAACCATGCTCTTTCAGCAAAACTTACTATTTTTTCAAGCTGTTTTTTTTTTATCCAATGTATGTTTTTGACACCTTTATTAAAATTTAGGTGATTCTAGCTGTGTGGATCATTTCAGAGTCCTCTATCCTGGTTCACCTGTCCACACATTTCTTTGTTTACCACTGTCATTTCTTTGTTGGTGTTTTATAACTTGTGATCAGGATTTATGATTCCTCCAGCATCACTCTTTCTTACTGAGTCCTGCTTGGCCAGGTGGAAGGGATGGTGTGGCATGGTTTCCTGCCCCTACAACAGAGCCAGCAGGTCGTGGGCCTCCATGAGTGTTGACAGTTGTTGTGGGTGCAAGGCTTGTTTATATAATAATGTACATATTTTCATGTTCCTCCTTTTAGGAATGTCTTCTCTGCCAAGGATAATGACTCTATGATAATCAGCAACAGCATGAGTCCAGGAGGCAAGGGTGTGACTAATTTCTCAGCAAAATGATAAATGCTAAGATCTTCAAGACAGCCCTTAAGGTCGTGGGAAAGAACTCTGAAAACATGAGTTCAAAAATACATAATTTCTTAACTATGCAAAATATAATGATGCAATATGAATTAAATAAGGAACTTTGCAGACCTAGAAAAAGAGGCAACTGCACTATGAGCCAACTTGTCAGAAAGATATAAAGTGAGGCAGACTCCTAAGTTAAAGGTCAGCCTAGGATAGAGCCTAGGTTAGGCCTAGGCATGGTAGGAATGATGATCTCAGAGGAAGATCCAACCCAACTAGCTTATTGTCTCTGCTCACAAAAGCAGGCAGATTTCTTTATTCATTTGCGGTATTTTTAAAGTGCTTGCTTTCTTTTTCTAAGAATCTTTGGGGCTGGGGCCTTGGAATGCTGATTCATGGGATAAACAAAAGAGAACTTGGGGTAAAGACTGAATTGATACGTAAATAAAAGATAGAGCTTTTTGATCTGCAAGAGCTGAGTTATCCAGAGAATTTTGTAGAGTTACAAGAGAAAACTGTCTCTAGCAGAGTGCTCTCTGGAAAGCAGAGCATAGGCCTTCAGCCTGAAACCCGCAATTTGACTTTAGGTTCTTCTTTCACCACTTCCAGACTCCCCTTCCTCAGAAGCCCTCTCCAAGTTGAGACTAGTCCTTGGTACTTCCTGCTTGAAATTACTTAAGCTATTAGGAGGTCTTTTGTGCCTCTATATGAATTTTGATTTTTTTCTAATTTCATGAAATTAGAAATTTCATGAAAAAAACTCATGAAAATTCTAATTATAAAATTATATTGGGATTTTTTTATAGGAATTTTACTGAACCTGTAGAACATATTCAGTAACACAATGACTTTCATATTAATTCTGCCAATTCATGAGCATGGAAACTCTTTCTAGTTTTTAGTATCTACTTCAATGTTTATTTTAAAGTTTATCATAGAATATCCTACTACAGGGATACTTGCTCATCCATGTTCATTGCTGCTCTATTTATTTTCTAAGAAAAGTTGTCAGCCGAGATGCTCATCAGCTGGTGAATGGATAATGAATATGTGAAACATACACACAACTGAATTATTTTCATCTGTAAACAAATATATATATATATATATATATATATATATATATATATATATATAATGTAGATATCAGCACTGCTCTCAGCCTTTGTCAGAGAAGCATCTATTTGTACTATAAACCAACAACTGTAATGAATCCTCTTCCACATGTCAAGAAACACTGTAGAAGTATGGGTGGGAAGAATAAGTTCTGTAAAGTCTTTAGTACAACTATATTGTGCTTTCCTTGATCCCTTTACATACTTTTTCATTTACTATACGCTTTTATGTTGTTAGAGTTGTCTCTGTATGTTTAACTGTGATCCATCACTAGACAGGCCATTCTGCTCTGCAGCCTTTGAGCCTGGGTTCAAACAACCAAATTAATCTTGATATATAATAATTAAATGTTTGTTTCTATTTTATCTAGTACATGCTTTCTGCCCAGGCCATGAAATTTGAACAAATGAATAAGCAAACAGATAAAATACAGGGAATAAAGCAAGTCCAGGAGAACATGAGACAACTTGAGAATACTTATGGAACAGCTACTATAGAGTCAGGAAATCAAATTATGAGACATAAAGAAAAGTTTGGCTTTGGAATGAGGAAGGACATTTTGCCTAAAAAAAATGTATATTTTTTAAATGTTCTTTCAAAATCAAGCATTTTAATGTCATAGTTTTAATGTTTGGTCTTGTTTCCTATTGTTGTCATGTACTACAAAGTATGCCATACGTCTAGATGGGATTCCCTCTAGATACAGGGAAACCGTTGCTACATGCTGGAAAGATAGTGTGATGAGTTTAAGGAATTGTAGAAGATACTAATAATTCACACATAAGTTTTTCAATAAACAAACATCATTTAAAATGTAAACCAAAATTACTTTTGGTAGATATTAAAATGTTTCAGTCATGCAAAGTTCTATACTAGGTTTGAGAAAATACAATCTAATCACTTTACTTGAGCTGTTTAATAGAAGTCTTCATGGCATTGAGACATAAATATACACTATGTATTTAATCCACATGGCTTTCATAATCAGGTTAGAATCTAATTAAGAGCAGTTTATTCAATAATAGCCTGCCAGGAATAATAAAATTCAACATAGTACACCAATAGGCAAAGTATCAAAATCATGTGTTAAAGAATAAATGTCTAAGATAGAATAAGCATCCTATTGTTATTATCTACAAAAAGAACAGTGGGAGGATGAATATAAAGTTACATTTTAATTTTATCTTGTTCATTTTAGAATGAGAATCCTACTAGAATTAAACATATGCTATAATAAAGACAACAAAAGAAAAAGATGGATAGCAACTTAAAGTTTTCTTTAATTATTCTGATTATGTGAAATCAGACAGCTAATTTTTCTAAGATCATGAATAGGAAGAAGGAACCTCAACTGAGAAAATGCTTTTATAAGAGACTGTAAGCAAGCCTGCAAGACATTTTCTTAATTAGTGATTGATGGCAGGGTGCCCAGCCTATTATAGGTGGGGCCACACCTGGGCTGGTGATCCTAGGTTCTATGAGAAAGGAGTCTGAACAAGCTGTGAGGGCCATGACAGCAAGCAGCACCCCTCCATGTCTCCTGTATCAGCTCCTACTTATAAGTTCCCATCCAGTTTGAGTTTCTGCATTGGTTTACCTCAATGAACTGTGGCTTTGTAAGCCAAGTAAAGCCTTTCCTCTAAAGTTACTTTTGGCCATGGTGTTTCATCACAGCAATAGTGATCCTAAGACAAAGAGTCAATTAGGACCAAAATATTGACTTCATAACCTCAACACCAAGATAATTTTCCAATAACTATTATTTTTTATCAACTTGGAAATTCTTATCTTCAGATTCTTACTTCCTGGCTGCAGCCTCAAGAGCACAAGCAAGCCCTGCCTGACTTCCTTGATCACTTACCAACACTGCTCACTACACAGTCTCCACTTTTCCAATTCAACAGATTTAGAGACAATGAAGCAAGGGGAGAGTTATAGTTTGAAAAAAGACTGTTTCTTCTATGTGATAATCGTCTTGCCCACCCAAGTTCATTCTGATTGCAATCTCCAAAGGTTCCTTGAACTGCCTTTTTGGACTAGATAAGAGTTAAACTATATAGTTCTGTATATGAGGTCCTGTCCTAAATCATAATTTTAAAATGGCAGAATAATTACCAAATTCTAGGAATTGCAATCTTTCACATGTCCTAGATAGCTGCCCTTTTTACATTTCATGATATAATTTATTCTAGCCTAAATAAACATGAACTGGAAGCTCAATGAATAACCTTTCCCTTTCCTTACATAACTTATCCGGTTATATAGCACTCAGAGAAGGACAACATTTGAGGAATCCTATTTCATGATTTATTTAAACTCTATAAACTATAATTCAACAGCCAGAACTGCAAAGCTCAGAGCTTATTATCTACTAAGGTTCAGGGGAAAGCGTTTCACTTTATGTCTGCTCTGCTCAGACCATTTCATTTGTTTTCCTAATATATTTCAACTGATCTTTTCTGAAAGTCTTTTAAATGCTAGTTCCAGGCTATAAAAGTGTTTGGTTCCACATACTATATTTGTTCCATACCAACATTTTAATGTGCTTTCTTACAATTTTGGGGAACAAGTCTAATCAACTTAATTTGCTGCATCCTACAAGTAATTATTGAGCATATGAGCAAAGGCAGTAACTGTGGACATGATTAAAAGGTTATGAGAGTTCTTTGTTTCCTCCATGAGATAACAATACTATGGAGAAGATGCTGACAGATGTGATGCTGTCACAAAGGAATCACAAGGTCATGTGATTACCCATGGACAATTACATTCTAGAGGGACCCCCACCTCCTACCTCCAGAGGTTGCCTGTTTCCATTCTTTCTGCTGACCCTCAGGGCTTCGGTCCTGTTCCCCCCACCCAATACCTGATTGGGCAGACCAGAATGAGGATAAAGTCTGGACTGGAAACAAAGAATAAATAAAAATAAATTAAAAATTAAAAATAAAAATAAAATAGGAAATAAAATAAAAAGTCAGCCTTCACTCCTTACATAAAAATGTCATCCTCCCAGTGTGGGAATGTGACACAAGTCTTCTGCTCTGAAGACATTCTTAAGTGATGCTAATGATGATCAAGTTAGTCATCAGAACAAGCTCTTTCCTGGACTTGTCAATCAGCCTGCAAGGAAGAAAATGGAAACTGGGTCAGACCAAAGACTCATTCGTAGTTGAATAGAATGAAAGCAGATAGGAATTCATCCATAAGTAGCAGACAAAACAAACATGGGCATGGAATTACAACTGATTCACATGTACAAGAGACACTAAAGTTGCTTAATTAGAACTGACACATGGCACTAGATGGCCAGAGAGAATAAAAAGAGCTGAGGTGTAGAAAAATGGAAACTCATTCAATTTTTTAACAGAGGTGTGTAATCATACTTTTATATATTTATTTATATATATATATGTATGTGTATGTAATTGTATATATGTAAATATATATTTACACACCTCTGCTAAAAAGTTGTATGAGTTTCTATAAAAATATGTACATATATATATACACATATATATGTATATATGTGCACACAGATACATGTGCATCATATACATACACATACACGTACACATACATATACATATATTAGGACCCCACTAGGTCTACAGTCCAGGCAACTGAGCTGCAGCACTATCCACATATAGTTAGTAAGGCACTGATGCATGAAACTGGATAGTGGACATATACCTACTCTACATCATGAGGGCTTCCAAGGAGCCATGATTAGTGCCAACCTACCTTAGGTCAGCCTCTTAAAACACCCATGTGCACCCTAAACAATTAGATCACCCTTTGCTGATATACTTATGAAATATTAACTACTTATTTTTTATATTGATAGTAGTATTTTGATTTTAACCCTAACATTTTTATTAATACTATTACAATTATTATTTCAGTTGGTTTTTTTTTACTGTTTTATATAACAAAAGCAATGAATACTTAAAAGGAATAAAAGGTAGCCAGGTTAGCAGATGGAGGCAGAAAGATCATGAGTTCAAGGCAAGGCAAAAAGGAATATAAGATGAAAAATAAGCAATGTTTATAAAAAATATACCCTGCAAGCATTTTCATGTTTAGTATGTTTATTTTCTTTTGAACAAGTCTCACTGTGTAGTCCAAGACAATGAAACTCCCAATCCTTTTTGAAGCTAAGGAAGATGCCTTGTTTCCTAATCTTTAGTTGATCCAAGACCCACATGGTTCTTCCAGTATTTTCCTTTCTGCCTCTTAGGATAGCCAGGAAGGAGGAAAATATAACAAAATACATTATTTGAAACCAAATATGAGAGAAATTCCCTGAGATTTCATCTATTTTCTTTAGTAACTCTAGTCTTGGAAAACAGCAGATTCTATGGGGAGCTTTTCTTTACAGCAGAACACTATTTTCTGTCTGTAAATGATGATGTGTTTCAAGAGAAGAAAGGATGACTTGCCATTCTATCCTTGGGGTAAGAAACACTGCAAGAAGTGAAATTTCAGCTGCCAGAATCTGTAATGATTTAGAGGCATGATAGCTTAGCCTTGCTTTTACGGTCTTGGGGATGACAACAAATGTAACTCTTATTTTCAAGCAGTTGTATATTCCTTCACATCTCTCCAGACAGTCAGCTGTAGGGGAGAAGGAAAGAGCTAAAACAGAGAAGTGACCCACTATTTTGGAAGTGAGATTGAAAGCACATTTGTCAATGACAAGTGTGTTGATCTTGAGAAAGTCATATAATCTGTCTATGCTTCCAGTTTTCCTTCTCATTCAGCTAAACCATTACACAGAGCTCTAGAAACAAATCAAACCAGAGGTGATGTTTCTAAGCATAGAGTGACAATAACTATCTCCACTTCAAGCAGAATTGTCTGCCCATCACAGGAGGCTGTTATAATGTCCAGGAATTGTAGACAGTGGTGTTGTGTTGTGCTTTTGAAAATGGATTCCTACCGACCCAGGAACAAAGGTAAATAGTGTATATCGTTATACATACACGATTTCAGCATCCAAAAATGCTCAGAAGCAATTTTAAATGATAAATAAGGAGGAAATTGTTTGCAGACAAACAATTTAACATTAGAAAATAGAAAAAATAATCACAAGAAGCTCTGCAGGATCACAGTGAATGAAGATCCTGAGGAAAAGGAGGTCCAGTGACAGGTCCAAGTTAGGATCCCACTCAAGGGGAGGTCCCAAGGCCTGACACTATTACTGATGCTATGGTGTGCTTACAAACAGGAGCCTATTATGACTGCCATCTGAAAGACCCAATAAGCAGCTGAGTCAGATGCAGATATTTACACCCAACCAATGGACAGAAACTGCTGACCCCTCTGGTTGAATTAGGGAAAGGCTGGAAGAAGCTGAGGAGGAGAACCAGCAGTCTTAACTAACCTGGGTCCCTGAGGTCTCTCAGACACTGAGCCACCAACCATGCAACATGTACCAGCCGATATGAGGCCCCCAACACATATACAGCAGAGGACTGCCAGGTCTGGATTCAGTCAGAGAAGATGCACCTAACCCTCAAGAAACTGGAGGCCCCAGGGAATGGGGAGGTCTGGTGAGGTGGGGTGGGGGTCAGGACATTCTCTTAGAGACAGAGGTAGGGGGTGGGGGAGTAGGTATGGGATGTGGAACAGTCAGAGGGTGGACAGGGAGTGGGATAAAGTCTAGACTATAAAAAAAGATTTAAGAATAAATAAAAAGAAGAACCAGGGAGGGGTGCTACACCTCCTGTTCCCCTCAGTCTCTTACACCCTCCTTTCTCCTTGCTCCTCTCTTCAGCCCTTATTTATTTTATTTTTAATTATGTGGCTGTAGGGATATATGCTCATGAGTTCAGTTTCTTCAAAGGCCCATGGTATCTTATTTCCTGGAACTAGAGTCATAGCCAGTTCCAAGCTGTTTATTGTGGGTGCTGGGAACCAAACTCAGATCTTCTGTAGGAGCAGCAGGTGATCTTAACCAGTGACCCATCTCTCAGTTCCTCTTCTCCATCACCCTGCCCACCTTCTCTCTAAGGACTTTCAGCTATTAATTGCTTTCCCAAGGCTGTTTTGATGCCAAATTGATACAAGACAGAGACAATTGGGAAAAAGAAGTCAGTTGAGGAAATGACCCCACCAAACTGGCCTGTGAACAAGCCTGTGTGCATTCCTGATTGGTAGTTGATATACAAGGACCCACCTCACTAGAGGCCACTGTGGCCCTTGGGATTGTAGTCTTGGAATCTATAAGAAAGCAGGCGAGGCTAGCTGTGAGGAGCAGAACAGTAAGCAGCATCCCTCCAAGGACTCAGTTTCTGGCTCCAACCTTAAGTTCCTTTCTTGACCTCCCTATGTGATGGACTGCACATGAGAGTTGTAAACTGAAATACACCCTTTTGCTTCCCTAAGTTGCTTTTGGTCATGGTGTTTTATCACAGTAATGGAAACCCCAACTAAGTCAGTATGCTTGTGTCAAGAACCTGTTGTAGCAGTACGTTTCAACATTCAGAAAGCTTGGGCATAAGAATAATGAGTTTGAGATCATCTTTGCAATGCACTGAAATATTAACTTGTAAAAGGAGAGAGAGAGAGAGAGAGAGAGAGAGAGAGAGAAATGAGGAAAAAAGGAACCATGGGAGCATAGAAACAAAGCATACAACTAAAGCATGTTACAAATATATGAAAAGTCATATAATATCAAAGTGTTTTTATATTTTAAGTTTACTTAAATCCTACAGTTGCATGTTGTAAGGATAAGCTTAGATCATTTTACAACTGCCCCATAACAGTGCTGATAGAGGAACCACACTTGCTTTACAGCGCTAGTCCAAAAGTCACCTAAAAAAATTATTTTTAATGATTTGTAAATTGTACTTTTCAGTGGTCCTGTATATGCAATTATGTAAATGTATAATTATGACATATCAACAACCTATTATTATTATCATTTGTCCTTTATTCTTTTAGATCCTTTGGAATCAATAACTCTAGTTTTTGAAGCTAAAATAAATTTCATCTATATTAATGAAGATTGGAATTAGTTAATATAAAATAATCCTATGTGTGTTAATATATTTAACTACTCCCACAATTGTTGACACAGCATTCCTATCTGCATTTGTAGTGTGAGATGAAATTCAAATGAAGAGGCCAAGCTGGGCAGTGGTAGCACATGCCTTTAATCCCAGCACTTGGGAGGCAGAGGCAGGTAAATTTCTGAGTTCGAGGCCAGCCTGGTCTACAGAGTGAGTTCCAGAACAACCAGGGCTGCAGAGAAACCCTGTCTTGAAGAAAGAAAAAAAAAAAAAAAAAGAAGAGGCCAGCATTGCTCTTTTTCCTATTCTATACCCTTTTAAATATGAATTATAATTTACAAAACTCACACTTGTTTATTGACGAATTATTTTTCTTCTCTTCATTTCTGAACCTTAATTCCTAGTAGTAATGGAGACTTAGAGTTAATTGAAGGTAGTCATTGCAACCACGATTGTGAAACAAACATAAAGTATAGTGTATTCTTGGGTGATCTGTATTTGTGGGGATATGGATCTGTAAGAACACTGCAAAGGCATTAGTTTCCATTGATGTGCTTGCCTCCCTTAGCCTGATGCTGTGATATGTAGGTTAAGAGCCCTGAGAATCCAGGACATAAAGACCTTGTATCCTCAAATGGAAGCTTTCATTGTAGCTATTACGTTTTGTTTGTCTGGTTTTGAAAGACTCCGAAAGGAGCCCCTCGCTCAGGCCTCAGGACAATAGCGGACACCCAAGAACTCACGATAGATAGAACTTGTTGCAAACCACATGAGGCTTTATTCGGGGAAAGCTCATATCCCACACAGGGGTAGAGGAGTCGACCTCGAGGGGAAAGAGGTCCCAGTTTTTATAGGCCCTCAGGGGGGAAAGGAGAAGAGGGAGAGTAGGGGATTTCCAGATCTAAACAATGTCTATTGTCAAGAAATGGGTATGGGAGGAGTACAAGGAAAGAGTCTGGTGCAGGTGTAGCAACTCAGGATTGGCCAGGCTGTGGTTGCTGGGGAGATTTTCTGACTCTCTCTCAGCAACCAATATCACAAACACCTGGCAATGGGCTTCATCAGTGGGCACACACATGGGTCAAGGAATGGTCAAAACATTGGCAAACACACAGGTTCAAGGAGTGGTCAGAGCATTGTGCACCTCTATTTTTCTAAATCAGTGAAGCTAGTTCTGCTAACACTGTCTATCTTGCCAATTTCAGGGCGTCTGTGTCCTTTTACATTCTGTCAGGATCTTTCAGTTTTAGCAAGTCCATTATCTACAAATTATTAGATACTGGCTCTAAGTATAAAGACATCATAAAACAAATGTACATATATTTGTATAGAAAGAAATGTTAAATATAGATAAAGTATATATAATTATTTTAATCATGAAAATGTCAAATGTGATGCATTTATATTCCAAAATAATAAATTTCTGCTTTGTCATACACATTAATGAGATAAAAAATTTTCTACTAAAAGTAATATGTTTGTTATAAAAAAAAATTATTGAATTTTATTGTCCACTATGAATGCCTGGCAATTTGAAACACATCAGAAATTATATTACTAATATCGTATGTTTTGAACAGGGCTCTGTGGAGCAGTGGTTCTCAACCTTCCTAATGCTGTGACCCTTTAACACAGTTCTTCATGCTGTAGTGAAGCCCGAACAATAAAATTATTTTCATTTTTACTTCATAACTGTAGTTTTGCAACCATTATGAGTTATAATGTAAATATCTGATATGCAGGCTATCTAAAATGTGAGCCTTGTGAAAGAGTCATTTGACCTTCAAAAGGGTTTTGACCTTGAGGTTGAGAACTCCTGCTGCTGAGGCCCACTAAAGACAGATATTTCTCTAACCTGGGCAAAAGCCATGCATTCCAAGGTAGTCGAAACATGCATTAAGCCAGTGGGACCAATCAACTACCTGGCTAAGTGTTACAGGGTATTTGAACCTGTGTCTAGTTAGGGTGTGGCTAAACGCTTACCTTTAATCCCTCTGGCAGGAACTCAGACACCCACTCCCACTTTGAACACACCTTTAATCCCAAACAATGAAGGTAAAGTTAGTTTGTAGAAGGAACCGCCAGTGTTTAAAAGTGATACCTAATTGAGGATATGCCTAACTCTCATGAGAGGAAAGGGAAGCTACTTAAGAGAGAAGACAGGGAGAGGAGAGTACAGTGCAGGAATACAGTAGAGGTCCTGGGGAGCAGTAGAGTTGAGAGGAACTGTAGAGTAGCCCAGGGAAGGAGAAGGAGGCAGTTTTACAGAGAAAGACTGAAGTGAGAACAAGTTAGACACAGGTAAAGACAGAAGGAACAAGAGAAGGAGGAGATGCCAGATTTTAACAGAGTGCCAAAATTAGTTTGAGGCCAAACAGCAATTCAGACAGAGAGAGGCCCAATTGAATAAGTCAATTGGTAGAGGAGTTTGAATCACAACACCTGAGTTGAACCAGCCAACAAGAGTTCAGAAAAAAATGTAGAAAGGGTGAGCTTATTCAGCAGTAAGTCTCAGAGGGTGAAAACATTCTAGGCCTAGATTAGATTATCTGAAGGCTCAAAGCGCCCAGGGCTAGGGCTAAGTTAGCAGATGAAGGCAGGAAACCTGGAAGACAACAAACAGGTGAATTAAAGTTACTTTTCCAGCTAAGAGATGCCACTTCAGGAGGACAGGATCACCCCTAGGGAAGAAGATTCAACTTAATGGAATAGTGTGATTATTTATCCCTATAATATAAAAAGATGACTCCTTCCCAGGACTTCCTCTCTGTAGTGGAATTCCTAGGAACTGCAATGAAGTACAGTAGGGTCTGTCCACCTCTTCAAGTGCTGACTCAAAAATGCATAACATTTCCCTTTTCTTCTCTCTGTCTCTTACTTTGTGGGGCTGGCCAGAACCTAAGTGTACTTTCCCTGCTCCTTTTGGCTTCCTTGCTTTTCTCTGAAGCCCTTGCAACACTCTTTGCTTGTTGGGGCCGGCCTGCGGCTCTCATGTCCGGGTTCGAGCCTGGGAGGCAACCTGGAGCTGAAAGAGAAGAGGGAACCTAGGAGGGTCGAGAAATAATGGAACCAAGACATTCTAGTCTGCTCAAGGTTCAAATGTTTAGTAAAAAAGTCTGCGCTTATAAAGAGGGAAACCCATTCCCTATCACACCAAGTTTCTTGATGTTGTCAGCACAGCCTTTTAGCAGTAATTCACCAGATTCACAGGTTGTAGTTAACTCAGGAAAATCTTGGAGAACCAGTTCGGCCTCACCACAGGTGACAGGCAGTGTAACACCAAAGGAAACTAGTTGAGTCTGAGAAGCAGCACTGCAGGTGGCCCCAAGTCAGTGGCTTACCATCTGAATCAGCCTGCCTAGGCTGAAGGAGGTTACATTTGCTATGCAGCTCCTTGTCCATCACTTGGTTGACCTCCATGCCTACTCAAATGGCCTCCTTCTCCTCTCTCGCCATCCCTTCCTCGCCCTCTTCCTTTGTCCCTCGTTGGATGGTGCTCCATAGGTAGTTTCTCTTTTTTTCAAGTAGACCCTCCAATATTTGTTTCATTACATCCCTATAGCTTTAGCTATAATCACCTGCAACTCAAGCCATCTTATTATTTTGCTCAGTTTACAAAGGAATCATTATCTTCTTTTTTTTTTTTCAAAATGAAGTAGTAAGCTTTATAGGACAACTTTGCCCAGATTCTTAATGATATGACCAAAATAAGGAGAACTTGCCAGAAACGGTGGCACATGCTCATAGTGCCTACATTCAGTAGCCATGCCTGGATTATATAATGAGTTTGGAGGATGGGGGTTTAGATCAGTGGTAGAGCACTTACCCAGCAGGCACAAAACTCAGAGTTTAATGTCTAGCATCACACACACACACACACAAAATATCCAAAAATGAATATATCTGTTAATGTCAAGTTTATAGGAATTGAATAAATCAAAATGGAAATACATATGTTATTTTAACAAACTTCTATCATGAGGCAAACTGTTAGAACCATACATTTCATACTACAGTTTGAGTATTTTTTCTTAACGTTCACTCAGGAATCTTAGACAAATTTTTTTCATGTTTAAGTTTTGGTGAGTGAAAATCTGAACTGCTATGGCATGTCTGTTTTCTGAAGTGGTATCTCTGAAGATTTTTTCTTATATGACAGATGAAGAAAGGCATCCTGAAGATAAAGACTACCCACTTGGGAGATCAGTGTAAATTCTCAGCAAAACTGCCACTATAGAGGCTGGAAAGGTGACCACCACGTGATTGCAATCACTTGCTCTTCTTGCAGAGAACCTGGGTTTGGTTCCCAGCATCCACATGACAGTCTACAACTGTGTTTAACACCAGTTCCATGGGTTCTTAAGTGCTGGTGAACATTATGTTTAAAGGACAATTTACTGTGTTGAAAAGACTTGTGTAAACTAAATTGCTTTTAGCTTATTAATCATGAGGAAGTTTCTTCTATCCTAAATGTACCCTGTCAGCTTACTTGCCCAAGATGGACAACTTCTAAGTACAGTTGGGCTAGTCTTAAAAACTGCTGATGTAAAATCTTGCACTGCCTCAGCTATTCTTAGAAGATAATGCATCACAAGATTCCCAGGCTACCTGCTGAGTTCTACTTCTGTATGAAGCACATGCTTGGATGGCTGAGCATCTACTGAACATCTGTTACAATCAAATTTTGCCTGCACCTAGATAGAATGTAAGTTACCTTGGCTACCCAAAGTTATATATATCTAAGATTTGCCTTTCAAATCTTTGAAATAACAATAGACAGGCCTACAGAACTCTCTGGTTTGGTCTTGGCCATTCTGTTTTGTTTTGTTTTTGTTTAATAAAAATGACTCTATTTTACTAAGATCAAAACTTGAGTCAGACTGGTAAATCACTGAACATCCCCAGATCCGCACCACCTACACCATTCTGGCCTCTGCAGACTCCTTCATCAAGGTTCAGTGGCAGTAGGTCTGGGGCAGATTATTCCTCCAACAAGGCCACAGCTCCTAATAGTACCACTCCCTGGACCAGACATATTCAAACCACCACATTCTAGTCTCTGGCCTCCATAAGTTTGTTCAAACACATGAGTCTATGGGAGCCATACCTAGCCATAGCATAATAAAAACTACAGTTAGTCCAACTTCCAAAGTTCCCATAGTCTATAGCACTTTCAACAATGTTTAAAGTTCAAAGTCTCTTCTGAGATTCATTCAATCAGTTAACTGTAGTCCCCAAAGCAAGACGAGAAACCAGCTGGGCAAACTCCAAACTCTGCATCTCCATGTAAGATGTCAAAGAGGTCTTCAAATCTCCAACTTTTTCATAATACCACATTTCTAGGGTTCCAACTTTCCTAATTATACTGTCCTTTGACTATCTACATAAATTACAGCCTGAGTTTACCGAAGTTTGAAACTCTTTCGGGAATATTACCTGCATTACATTGATTTTATTAGCAAACTGCTGATGATATCCATTTGCATGTCTTATTCAGCTGCTGGTAGAGCCGCTCAGAGGACAGCCATGCCAGGCTCCTGTCTGCAAGTACAATATGGTAGGGTTTGATGTGCATGCATGGGATGGATCCCAAATGGGGCTGGTCTCTGGATGGCCTTTCTTTTGGTCTCTGCTCCATTTTTCTTCCTGTGTTTCCTTTAGACAGGAACAATTCTGGGTTAAAAAAATTGGAAGATGGGTGGGTGGCCCCTGCCTCAACTGGGGGGCCATGTCTATCTACTGGAGGTTGTCTCTTCAGGGTCTATCTCCCCATGATTGGGCATTTCGGCTAAGGTCACCTCCATTGAGTCCTTGGATCCTCTTACATCCTAAGTCTCTGTGATTTTCTAGAGGTTTCTTCTAACCCTACCCCACACTGCTGCATATTTAGATTCATTCTCTTGGCCCCCTGGGCTTTTCTTCTTTTTCTCTCCATACCTGATTCTGCTCCCTGTTTCCCCTCCCCCTCCCACCTAGGTCCCTCTCATATGGCCCTTCCTTATTGTTAAGCTTTCTACTGTCTGTGAGTTGTATCATGGGTATTCTTAACTTTTTGGCTAATATCTACTTATTTGTTTTGTTTTGTTTTGTTTTTCGAGACAGGGTTTCTCTGTATAGCTCTGGCTGTCCTGGAACACACTTTGTAGACCAGGCTGGCCTCGAACTCAGAAATCCGCCTGCCTCTGCCTCCCGAGTGCTGGGATTAAAGGCGTGCGCCACCACGCCCGGCCGTGCGCCACCACGCCCGGCTAATATCTACTTATAAGGGAGTACATACCATGCATGTCCTTGGGTCTGGGTTACCTCACTCAGGTTGATATTTTCTAGTTCCATCCATTTGCCTGCAAAATTCATGATGTCCTTGTTTTTAATAGCTGAGTAGTATTCCATTTTAACTACTGATAATTTCTTAGCTCCAGCTAACCAGCATCAATTGTCTTAGTAGTCCCTTCTATTCTAGATTCTAAAATCAAAATCACATGGCTGAAGCTGCTGAGTTCTGCTGCTTGCTGGGGAACCCATTATCTATTTCCAGCTTTCTGTTTTTTAATTCCCTCACTGCCTAAGTTTGGCTGTCCTGGAACTTGCTCTATAGATTGACCTTGAACTCAGATCTGCATGGCTCTGAATCCTGAATGCTGGGATTAAAACAAGTACCACCACATCTGGATTTATGCTTTTCTTCATGTAGAACTCTCTCTGTCCTAGGCTGGCCTTGAACTCAGGAAACTCTTAAAATGCACTTTTAATTGGAGCTAGCTTACAGGTTCAGTGGTGGAGTTCACTGTCATCATAGCAGGAAGGCAACATCCAGGCAGGCACTGTGCTGGAGGGGGAGCTGAGAGTTCTGCATCTTCATCCAAAGGAAGCCAGGAACTCCTGCATGGTCAGAAGGAGGGCCTCATTGCCCAACCCTACAGTGATACACTTCTTCCAACAGGGCCACAGCTCTGAATAGAGCCATTCTCTGAGCCAAGCATATTCAAATCATCACACTTAGCATGTTAGACAGGCAGAGGGAAAGTGACTTGGTGACTCAGAAAGTTGGAAGACTTAGCAAGCAGTTGCCTATAAGCAGCTATATCCATTGAGAGGCTTCTGGGGTGGGTATGCAGTACAAAGTTCAACAATGGACAATTGTTCCTCCTACCTTCCTAATAGCTTCAGGTGCACTGTATTTTGTGAAGTTTCTGGAGGAGACAACATTTGAGGGGAGTTTTCCTGTGCAAGTGACTAAAAGGCTTGTTCGGATTGCCTCTTAATGAAGGAGCAATTATATGTCTTTGCAATTTTATAACATTTGGCAGTTTAGAATGTCATATTTTCATTCAGGTCAGAAGTACAGATTATATTCTTTTAACCAAGAAATTATAGAACAGAACAAATGAAATTGAATTAATGAATACTTGAAAACAAATCTATTCTTATCCATAGGAAACTGGTTTTTCTTTTGGGTCTTCAATGAATCTCTCTCAGTTTTGCCTTCATCTTTGACATGTGACATGTGCATGTGACATTTTTTTTTCCTGTGGAGACACAACACACACTCACTTCAGCATGGGAACCCTATACTTTTGCATATGACCAAAGCCCAGCTTGGAGGAACCAGTGAGTTTTATTCTGGTTATAGGACTGTGGGTGAGGGGTTACTTACAGGAGTAGGAATGACTCACAGACAACTGCATTAGCAGAGCCCACCTCAGCATAGGTGACAGATTGCTAAAGTTAAAAACCTGGAGCACACTGCATAGCCTCTGGCCAGTAGGAAGGTTGGAGAATGTCCTTTCCAAGTGACTCAGTTGGTCGAAATCTCTTCCACGTTTCTGCTTCTTCCGGGCAGCTGTTCTGGTCTCAGAATCTTCCTCTGAGAAGGGTCTCAGCAGCTTTATTGTATATTCTTGAGAGGGGTGAGTTAGTATCTGGTCATTTTCAGGGACTTCCTCAAGCTATTTTGAGTTGTTTAACCTTTCTGCTTAAGGAGTCTCTGAATGATGAATTGTTTCAATCAGCAGCAAACTGTTACACAAAACAACATTGTACCTTAAAGCTTAAAGAGGGGCTGGGAGGGGGTATAGCTCAGTTGGTAGAGTGCTTACCTACTTATCTGACATGGAGATGCAGAGTTTGGAGTTTGTCCGACGGTTCCCCGTCTTGCTTTGGGGACTACTGTTAACTGATTGAATGAATCTCAGAAGAGACTTTGAACTTGGGACTTTAAACATTGTTGAAAGTGCTATAGACTATGGGAACTTTGGAAGTTGGACTAACTGTAGTTTTTATTATGCTATGACTAGGTATGGCTACCATAGACTCATGTGTTTGAACAAACCATAGACTCATGTGTTTGAACAAACCATAGACTCATGCGTTTGAACAAACCTATGGAGACTAGAATGTGGTGGTTTGAATATGTCTGGTCCAGGGAGTGGTACTATTAGGAGCTGTGGCCTTGTTGGAGGAAGTGTGTCACTCTAGGGGTGTGCAATAAGGCCCTCCTTTTAACTGTGTGGGAGCCAGTCTTCTCCTGGCTTCCTTTGGATGAAGATATAGAACTCTCAGCTCCCCCTCCAGCACAATGCCTGTCTGAACTTTGCCTTTCTGCTATGATCATAATGGACTGAGTCTGTAAGCTAGTTCCAATTAAATGCTGTCCCTTATAAGAGTTGCCTTGGTCATGGTGTCTTTTCACAGCAACGGAAACCCTAAGACACTAGATATTCTCACTCAATCTATTGGAAGACCTCTATAGCCTTCACACTCTGACTAAAGAAAAATTACACAGCTCTGGAACATTGCTTGTGTATTGCCTGCTTTCAACCCATTAACGACCAATTATGCTAAGACATTTTCCCCAGAATATGTATTAATCCTTGACTTTACACCTTATCAAATGCAAAAGTCAGATTGTAACAATATATTTTTATAAATCAGCTACCAATGCAGGACACATTCAAATACGTAATATATAATTTGAAGTTAAATTCTCTTGTAATAGGAGTAGAATATGTTTAGTATGGGCCCTGGACTCAATTTGAATCACCACAAAGAAAGGAAGGAAAGAAAAAAAAAAGAAAGTATAAAGAGGAGAGGGTGGTAAGGGAAGGAAAGTAGGAAACTAGTATACATCTAGGTTCACTGAAGAATATTATTTGAAACTTTACAAGTGATCAATTCGTTGCCTGCCTACGTACAGGTGTTCTTAGCTCTCTGCTTTTTACTAGATAATCTGAATTATTAGTGACTCACTTAAAGAGTTTCTGATCCATTGTATGATTTGGATTCTTCCATCTCTGATGAGCAAATATAGATATTTTAACTAAAACAAGTAACTTCACACACTGCACTTTTCCATCTTTATGTATTTACAATGACTCTCTTTTCAAGTCATGGCATCTAGCTATAGCAAAACTAGGTAATCAGATACTCATAAACATACACATATTATTATCCAAGTTGTTAAAGTAATGTGCTAAAAGTAGAGTTGTCACAGCCTAATGCTTCTTTTCACATATATGGCACTCACTGTACTTACAGCCAAGGAGCATGGAGAACTTGCGACAAAGGGATTGTCCTCAAGGCCTCATCTTGAACATTTTACACTTCTGAACATTACTCTGAGATAAAAATAAGCCACTATCTTTCTTAATTCATTGGTTTATTTTTATGAGGAAAAAAAGGTCAGGAAGAATGTAATAAATGTAATAAACTACAAAAGATCAGACAATAGTGTGTGTGTTACCCTAATACTTTGTTTTCACACTGTTCTACAGCCAGTCACATTTTGTTTTTAAACACAGTACAGGTGAGAAAAACAGGTGGAATGAGGTTAAGGTGAGGACCGAGGACTGCATTAAGACACCTCTCTTCAATGGAGATTTTGGTGGAGTTTAATTATCCTTCATCTTTGAAATAGAAGGAACCTGAGACTCTGTGATCGAACTTGTAGGTCTGAGTTTTGACTGCATTAAGACACCTCTCTTCAATGGAGATTTTGGTGGAGTTTAATTATCCTTCATCTTTGAAATAGAAGGAACCTGAGACTCTGTGATCGAACTTGTAGGTCTGAGTTTTGACTGAATAAACTTAATAAAAATGACAATTGACATTATCATCAGCCTTTGCATGCTGTTCATCTATTGAATAGTACTGTCACCAAACACTACAAAGCAAGTTTTCACATGCTGCCATGATGATCAATTCCAGACCTCTACCAAGTGAGAATGAATTTGAAGAGTCATGCTAATTTAATTATTTTCTTCTTTACTGAGTCTAGCAACAAGGTCACCAGCTGGCATCCTTTTGAGTTAGCTCTTTAAATAGCTCTTAATAATAGCAAGAGATTCTGTCATCATTTTCATGGGGACAAGTTTATTGATGGTTCCAGCTCCCATCATTTGCACATTGTATCCCTACCACAGAGCAGTGAATCGCCTGCACAGCCTGATTTGATAGATGGAGGGACACAGGCATGTCCTTGGGCCACCTGAGATAGGCTTTCATTTTTTAAAAAAGTGCATAAATAGGTTTATATTTTCCCCTTTTACACATGGAAATAATACAGCATTTTATATAAGAAGCTAAAAAATAACATTTGCTCAATACATTTGCATTGTAATATCTTGAGAAACTTGGATTTCTATATCATTTTTGTATATGTTGTATTATTTTTTCTGCTCTATTAGGATATAGTTTTAATTATTCAGTTTCCATAGTTATGTTCCATCATACAATGTTATGAAAATAAGAAATGGTGATTAAAAACAATAATGGTGAAACATTCATTTCCCACCTTGCCCAGTGAAGTTTTGGAGGCACCAGACCCTTGTGGCTGGAGGTGGGCCTTGGGATCCACATCTGCTCTTCTGGCCAAGTCTTTGAACCTCTTTGGATCTGGGTTTAAATCTACAAGACACGTTTACATGATGGGCTTCTTTCACTTAAACCTGTGAAGTGATGACATATGAAGGATGAACTACACAAATGTGTGATCTAGTCACTGTCCACAGAGCATTAATGCTAAATATATTATAAGGTATAAGATAGATAATTAGCCATAGATAGAGATATGAACATGCTATGAAAAAATTGTTGCTTGTTAGATATATTAAGCAATAGAAATTTATATTTCAATGTTCTGGAGATTTAAAGTCTAAGGTCAGGATTCAGCCAAGTTGACTCAAGGAGAGATTTCTCTTGTTGGCTTGTAGGTGGTAACCTTCTCAGTGTATTCTCATAGGCTCTCTCCTTTGTATGCATGTTGAGAAAATGTTGTGACGCTTCTCTGCTCACAATGACAATAGCAATTCCAGGTTCTCTTCAGTTACTTCTCTGAAGACACTTTCTGCAAATAACGTAGTAAGGGCTCCAAGTTTCAGTGCAGGAATGGCCTAAAGACACAGACAGTTCACAAGAATTCTCTGTCCATATTTCCACACACAACTGAAAGACTCATACCAAATCACTCATCATTTTCACATTAAAAAAAAATGCTATACGTTCTTTATAAATATTGTAAGGACCACGCCAAATAAAAGATGGCAATATGCAATGCTAACTGTGAAATGCTAAGGAAAATATTCTGGCATCTGGTAAAATTATTGAGTAGGATCACCATGACCACTTAATGTGTTTATAAAAGCTATTTCGTGTTAAAAAATATTAAGTGCATTCAAAAAGTATTATCAAATCCCATGGACAGAAAGGTCATATCAAGAGTAGCAGTCATGACTGGACTGTCCTCACCTCACCACAAAGATCTAGAGGTTCAAATTCTGCCCTTGATTTACTTCTTCAGTGAACTGGAACAGGTTTTAAACAGTTTCTAATGTGCAGTTTTTCTCACCTCTAGGGTGAAAGCTTTACTGTTGCTTCTATAAAAGCAGCAGTAGTCTACTTTAGCACGTAAATAGGGACTTAAGAAACATTACTTAGTGTCAGTTGTCCTAGTTAGGGTTTCTATTTCTGAGACGAGACACCATGACCACGGCAACTCTTGTAAAGAAAACATTTAATTGGGGCTGGTTTACAGTTCACAGTTTAGTCCACTGTTTCCATGGTGGGAAGCATTGCAGCATATAGGCAGACATGGTGCTGCCTGGGTAGCTGGGAGTTCTCCATCTTCGTCAGCAGGCAGCAGGAAGACATTGATTTACACTGGCCACGTTTGAGCATCTGAGACCGCAGCTATTAATAGAACCATAAAGGGTATGTGGAAAACAAAAAAAAAATTACATCAGCAGGAACAGAAAGTTACCTTTAGGGAAAAATAAAATGAAAGGAATAATAGGAAATAAGGTAGATAGAAAAGAAAGATACATTTGAAAAATGCCATGGGCCTATGCAGCTCCAACTGCACACAAAATTGCTGAAAAACTCAATGGCTTAAAAATTTGGGTTCACGCTAAGGTGAACTGAGCAATGAAGTAGCTGATAGCTGTACTGCCAGATGTGGGTCCTTCTAGACTTGACCATTGTACTGTGCTAGACTCTGTTTTTCTCTCATCACATCACCCCACAAGAGGCCGGGCTGCCCTTTAATCTGGCAGCCCATTTCTTCCAGTACAGAGGTCTAAGAAATAGCAAAGTCTCTTTATAACTTAGCCTATGAACCTCACATGCTCATTTCTGCCATAATCTATGTAGGGATCCTTTTAAGCTCTACACATAGAAATGACCTCTGGAACGCCAGGGCCAAGAAGTGGGAGTGGGTGGGTAGGGGAGTGGGTGGGGGCATGGGGGACTTTTGGGATAGCTTTGGAAATGTAAATGAAGAAAATACCTAATAAATAAAAATTAAAAAAAAAAAAGAAATGACCTCTGAAGTTTGAAGCATTTCAGATAGAAGTTGAAAATAGTCTAAAACCAACACAGGAAACCAGTTGCAATTGTATTAATGGCCATTGTCTTGAAATGATACAGTCTAGGGGTCTGGGTTAGGTTAGTTTTCTCTGTTAGCTAAAGAACTTAAAAGAGAGAAAATCTAAAAGGTAGCAGCAGAGACATCTCAAACATGGCAGAAAAAATCAGCAGTTGGATAAAGGTGTTTATTGGAAGTGAGGAAATGTTGTACATGCAGCAGACACACACAGAAAAAGAAAGGGAGGGTGTGGGGCTTTTAAGAGTCTTTTAAGAGACTTCCTCCCTACTGTAGGGCTGGCCAGTTTGAAGATAGATAGGATGGCTGACTGGTCCCAACTGTTATATGACAAGTCAGGATCTGGCCTTGAACGTGTTAAGTCAGTCCATCCACAGGGGCCTACTGGTAGAAGAAAAGGATTCCAGGCTTTTGTCTCAAGTCAATTGAGAGAGAAACTAACCAGCTTGGAAATTCGCTATCTTTATTACCTAGCCATGATTCCTCTCTCTGTCTGTCTGCCTATCAGGGGAGATCTAACTCTGGGTCTCTCAAATGCAAAAGCTAAAGCTGCTAACTGAGCCCTGCAACAGAGATCTGCAGATTTGATTGGTAGGGAAGGTAGGTTGGTTGGTTAGTTGGTTGGTTGATTTCCTTTTAAGATTAAACAGAAGTAAAGGGAAGGACAATAAAAGACTGGGAAAATTGTTCACATATTACTATCTGAATATCTCAATATTGTTTAATATTGAGAGTATTAAAATATTCTCCATAGCACTACGAATGTGAACACAATGGGAAAGGTTACTTAAGCAGAAATACATCTGAATTACTCAAAAACAAAGCACTAATGACAAAATCCCAGTGCAAAGCAAAATGTGAGCTAAAGACATGCAGTTATGAAAAAATGAATTGTCAAAAACAGTCTATTTCTGGTGAAAACCTAACACAAACGAAGAACACGACTGCAGCTGCGTCATCAGAATGCTCGAATGAGGACCAAGACATCAAATGTGCAGTGGCTGGGTAAAGATGGTCTGTACCAATACAGCGTTCCTTTCCTGTTTCTTTGGCAACAAATTCAAATTCTCGGGCAAAACCACCCCTCTGTGGAAGATAAGTTGAGATAAGATAAGTCCATATAAAAACAACCATCTATATATATCTTATAACTCATTATTGCCCATCTTCTAGAGCAGACCTAACATTCTTTGTATAATCCTGTTTAGAATATATTATTTTTAGAGTCATTTTATTTTATTGGGGGAGGGGGAACAGACAGACAGACAGAGACAGAAATTAAGAGATGTAAAGAGAGTGCACACCCACAGAAGCCAGAAAACAGTGTCCGGTCCCAAGGAATTATTAGTGTTTGTGAGCTACCTCATGTAGGTCCAGAGATCTAAACTTCCATCCTCCAATAGACCAGGAAATGGCTCTGAACTGTTAAGCTATCTCTCCAGGCCCTGGAATACATGCTTAACAGGCCACTAACTTCCACAACTCAAAAGCTAAGAGCACCACCAGATAGCATCTGTGAATGCAAGTTCATCTTCTCCTTTTGTGAAGAAGTACTGACATTTAACAAGTCCTGCTGTGATCCTTTTAGGACAAAGCAGCCAAAGGTGTGAGCATAGCACAGACACACAGTATTATAAGAGATATATATGAGTATTTTTTTACATTGGTCTGGCTCTAATAAAGATCTTAAAATAGCCATTTGTTCATTCGTTTGCTTTTAAAATATCCTTAAAATCCTTAAAATTTTGTATTTACGTATACATTCATTTACCAGTGAAGCATATGTTATAATAAAGACATAAGTTATTCTCATCTAAATGGAGGGGAATTGTACAATAACAGAAAAAAAAATGTATCCTGGAGTAGGAGCATCATCTCTTAATTTACAACATTTTGACCAGAATTATATGATTATGAATGTCTTCTTTTTGAGAGCAGATTTTAAAATTAAAACTCATGTTAATTATCCCAAAGAAAGACTAAAGATCATTGGCCATTATCATTATTTTAATTTTAGTTTTACTATGAAAAAAATTAAGTTGAGACAAGTTAAAAACTTTATATGAGCATTTATTTATAAGTCCATTTCGTACTAAGTACATGATGTAAAAAACAGAAAGAAAAACCATGATCCTATATAGAGACAATATATATATATATATATATATATATATATATATATATATACACATAGTCATGTAAGATGTATGGTAATAAGCCAAGATTTTGAGCATTGTTGTTTGTTGGGAAAATATTTTTAAAATCATTGCAAAAGGGAAATGTTAAAGTAAATATATTGTTAGGTTGTGCAAAAGCAAAAGCAGACACATGTGGAACAATGGATTGTTGTAGGAAATGAATATGTTATCTCCGAGGAAAATGGTCCTGGAGATAGTGAGTGAAAAAAAATGAAATGAAAGGAAAAGAACATGAGTAATACTACAATATGGAGAAAATGTTTATTGTAGATATAAGGGAGAAAGCAGACAGAGATAAGAGTCCAAGCTGAGCCTGGCTTTCAGACTAAACCAGACTACAAGAGGAGGGAGAGAGAACAAGAGAAGAGCCAGCAACCAAGAGAGGTGGTCAGGGTCAAGAGACCAAAAGACCTGCATAGTCAAAATGGCTGAGTTATACAGGGATCAGGCTAGGGGAAGGCAAGTAGAAGCCCAGACCCTGGGAAGGAGATGTTTAGGGTAGTAGCTGGGGTGAGAGCACTGAGTGAGCTTGTCCTGAATTTGAAACCTAATGGATTCCAAGCAGACATACTAGGCTTTAAGACCAATAGCAGCTCTCACTGGCAGCAGCTCTTCTAGGACTTGGCAATTTAGTCCTTGTGCCTCTGTGGGAATGAATCTCTTTCAGCTAAAATAACCCAATATTCATCAGCATGGAGGGGAAGAAATTAGATTTCTTTCTCCCTACAACTACTCATCCATTTTGGCCAAACTGTATATAGATGTGTTTTCCAGATTTCTGTTTCGCTATTTTTTTTGTGATACAAGGGATCTGGGGTGGTATTCTTATTCACATAAGTGCTGGAAACAGCATAGCCTTGCAAAAACCCCCTTGGCATGAAATTGTTTTTAAAATGACTTCTACTCTAAAATTTGATTTTCAATAACTAAAAGAGCCCTTTATTACATAATTTGTATTCCGAGGGGTGGGGAAGTTGTACAGGCTTTTTAAATTCATCTGCTTGGGGTCAACCCCAAGCCTTGGGCAAGGTAAGCAAGTGTTCTACCACTGAGCTACCTCCCACGTCCTCTTTGTGGGGAAGAGGGGAGAGGTAAAACAAGAGGAGGAGAGAAGCAGTCTCATGCCCTAAAGAAGCTGCCTTTAAATGGCCTTGGGATGCCTTCACAGCAGCCTGGGAGTGTCTGTCTGGACTCTATGCTGGTTCAATCGCTTCATTTAAAACATAATAAAACTATGGCGAATGGAACTTAGTGACCCTGCTTCACAGTTTTCCAAAGCAAGGAAAAAAAGAAAAAGAAAGAAAAGAAAGAGAATCGAGGGCTTTGACAAGTGAGTCCAAACTTTTATGGGTTTTCTTTCCCCAGACTTCAGACAGCAGCATTGTCAGGAAGCAGCAGTATTCCTAAAAGGGTGTCTGGGCATTGATATGCAAATATGGGCCACAAACATCCCATTTGGCCTCAGAATTCCTGTGTCTACCAATGTCACACAGATTTGAATCTGAGAAGTTTATTCACACCATAAACATGTGTTTCACCCTGTGAACAAATTCTGTTCTCTCAGAGTTCATGGCAACGAAGAACATGGTGGACGATAAAGCTGCCCTGTTTGATGTGATGTGCCTCACACCAGAAATCCCTTTGAATGGGCCAAAGTTGTATTCACTGCCTGAGATTTCAGTGTGAATGTAGCAAACTCTAGACAATAAGGGGCTGTTGTGGATGCTGTTATTTTTGAAGGTAGCGTCTCTGTAATGAAGTAATGTATTTCTTTTTATTTTTAAAATAAAAAAGGTAAAAAGAAATTCATTCACACTGCCACATAGCTAGTAAGGGATTAAAGCCACACTAACACTCAGGGACACTGACAGGACAGGCAAACCTTTTAAATAATAATCTTTCAATAATCTTCCCTGTATCTGTTGCTATAATTTAAGGGGGAGGGGGCAAAGTAGAACTTTCCATCAGAAACAATGTAAATTAACTTTGAAAATAGCTTGTAAAAGCATCCCAGCCTGCATCTGTGCGGATTCTATGGCATTTCAATGCTCTGTGCTGCTTCTCCCTGCTCTCCACTGCCATCTCCAAATTCCACCTTAAGGTAACTGCTGCCATGTGGCAGACTCCAGTAATAAAGTCCCATCAAACAGGCAGAGAGCAGGGAAATCCTCTTTTTCTATTGGTTCCTTCCTGACTCTTAAAAGCGCTGACTCATAACTCTGTGTCCCTTCAAAACAAAGTAAAATGGGAAAAAAAAAAGAAAGAAAGAAAAATTAGTTACTCCAAAGGAGCATAAAAACTTACCTGCTTATGTGGTTGACTTCAAGAAGGCATCTAAGATCAGAATCACAGCAGCACTTCCTTCAAACTTATCCCCAGTTGGTTTCTCTACTGACTGAAGTAGTAAAACTGAAATCCTTTGCTACATGTGTTTGCACTGGTGACGATGTGGACTCAGTAGGAGACTGTGGTTCCATTCCTCTGTCTTGGCTTTACTCAGTGAAGACACCACACAAAAGCCAAAGTGGATGAGCCAGTGAGTCGGATTGGGTGAGGGCAAAGAGAAAGCTCTGGAATTTGGGGACATCTCAACAAACTGACTTTTGGGAAGTTACACTATTGAAACCAAACAGTTTTATCTCCTTGTAAAAACACAATTGTTTAATCACAGAATTAAAATCTCAGTAATTCTTTTGTCTTTATGCTCCTATATTTTTATTACTGTGCAATTATTATGTCATACATTTTCCATGAAAATTTTCTCTACATCAATATCCTCTCATAGTATTTTAAAACTTTTTAAGTAGAGATGTGGATTTTTCTAATCATTAACTTCTATCTGGTTAAAGAAAATGAGAATAGTCGTAATATGTTTATATAATATAATCATACTTTTAAAGTATACAAGGAAATACTGGTTTGTTTTTACAAACATTGTATTTTAACCAGCTGGTAATAATCATTGAGCCTAGGAAAAGATAAAGACAGTGATTGTAACAAAGAGTTGCAAACACTACATCCAAGATACCCAGTTTTCTATAAGAAGAGAAAGAAATAAAGAGTAATTGTTTTAAATCAAGGAGTTCCAACACTAAGGAAAGAGACAGAGAGATCTTATGTTCTAGGCTAGCCTGGGCTACTTGGTGAGTCTTTGTATAAAAATAAGAAACAGTCAAAGAAAATGAGAGACTTCCAGGGTGAATACTTACTTGTTGGTCTCGGATATCAGAAGGAATGGGAAAGCTACAGCTCTCTCCACTGAGTAGATCCTAACAATATTCACAAAAAAGAGCCAAGGCTTCTAATGAGGGAATCTTTTCAAACAATGTGTATGTGCTTGCTTTGTTTTGTGAATTCTAGGTAGAGATCTAGGCTTTCTTTCACATCCAAGTTGTGAACAGCTAGTGAGTACAACTAGAAAAGGAGAAAATAATGTGATTCTTTAAAATATTTAAAAAAAATAAATCTTGCAAGGAAACTGTAACTAAAAAGATCCTGGAGACTTTTCCACTGAACTATAATCTTCAAGTTTGTGTTTATTTCTCTCTTCAATCTATCTAATCTTCCACAATTATTTAGGTTTAAGAAAGTTGAAGCAAGATATCTGATGAATATTTAATTTCCACTTGTTTGTACATATGTGATTATTCATATAATAGTCCCATGGATTTTTATGACATCTGCTTTGTTTTAAATAGTAAAGACATATTTTTTTGTTTTTCCTAAAACTGAGTTTTTACTTGAGACCCTAGTGCCATCTACTGACAC
Source organism: Mus caroli (assembly GCF_978045245.1). Lineage (NCBI taxonomy): Eukaryota > Metazoa > Chordata > Mammalia > Rodentia > Muridae > Mus > Mus caroli. Next base: position 82,235,933 of record NW_028227262.1, on the reverse strand, counting down.
AAAATAAAACTACAGCCTTCTTACCATTGTTGAGTAAGCACAACTTCCAAAGTAGCTTAGCCCTTGTCCTTACAATGTTTCTTTGTTATAAAACACTTATTGTTTTTCCTCATATATCCAGGAAAATAGTCTCAACTCTCTGTTTCAACTGAACGATCCAAAATTCATTATTATAAGTCTTTGATGAGCATTTCCTGGTAGAAACAGTTTCTGAGTGAACCAAACAGAATTTGCCCTGTTCTAGGAACACAAAGATGAACTGAAAGTTCTATTTCCATATGTGCTAGCTTAGGAAGAGTGCATCTCAGTGGTACTGTGCTGCTTGGTATACACAAGGTACAGTGTTCCATTGCCAGTAGGCAAAAGTTCTGATAATGTATTTAGACAGTCTTCCTATTTAGGGTCAGAGCTGCTGCAGCAGCGCACGCGTCAACTGAAGCTCTTTCTATAAGCTGTGTGTGTTTACTGTCACTTCTTCTTGATTAGTTATAGATAGCACAGTGTCATAACAATACCTTTGAAATGCTGGCAAGTAATGGAGTGACAATATTCAAATTCTAAAATACAACGTGAAAATTAACTTGATCTCTCCTCACTCTCTTAGTTAACCTGTTTATTTTGCTGTTAGCTCAATGCATGTCCTTTACCAGAGTTCAGTAGAACACCTGGCCTGTACACAATACACAGTCATTGGTTATTTAATTAAGTTTAGACTTTCCTGTGTTCTCCTAACCCACCAAAACTGAATATAAAGGCAAATATGTTACCATAATGTAAAGGAAGATTGATGTATATGTATAGAAAAAATTTAATAGGCCATTAAAATGTTTGTGGGGCCCAGGATCTAGCTGAGATGATAAACTACTTGCCAAGCATGAGTGAACACTGGGTTCTATCCCCAGTTCTACACAGACAGAGTGTGAAATGCCTGTAATCCCAGAATTTGGGAGATGGGAGAAGGAAGGTCAGAAGATCAAAGTCATGTTCATTTATACATCAACTTTAAAGACAGCCTGGGAAAACTAAAATTAAGTTTGGGATTAACTTTAATTTTGTAAAGTACCTGCTTAAGTCCTAATAGGTAATTCAGATATAATTATGAATTGCAATTACATAGCAAAATGATTGTCAAATGACTAACACCAACTGAAAGTTAATTGTTATCAAAGACGTTCTTTTATTTCCCCCACTTAAAATAAGCAAATACTAATTTGGATCTGGGGAAAAAAAGACATTGAAAATCAATGATATAGAGAATAGTATATAAGATAGAAAAGACTATATTGTTCTAGCTACAAAACTGATTATTTCTAATACTAAATACATTGTAATTATAAACCATGTATTGAGTCACTTAACCCTCAAAACAGTCTGAAATATAAATATTATTATTTGTTGTCTTTTATAAGGCATATTGAAGCACAAGAAAATTAACAGCTGGCTTGCTATGTGAAGGCTTCCTATGTGAGCTCCAAAGTCCTGCCCGCGGATGGTCTCTCCTGGGGTATTTGCTGACCCAGAACAGGTTTCACAAGTCGATAATGGAGTTCTCAAAAAAGCTGTGTGATGTATGAACGACAGCAGAATAAGTACAGAAACAGACAGAAGAATCCTGCTATCTTCTATCCAGCAAAGCAGTTAAGATTTGCAAAAACATTGGGACAGTGCCACCTAACCATTGATCTTCCAATATGGCTATTTCTCATTCATGCTGACATTTGACAGCCAATGAACTTATCATTAATGTTGGTAAATTGATGGCTTAAATTAGTCTCAATCAGTAAAATAAAATGGTGTATATGAATGAATAGCTTTGTTGTAATTTCTAATAAACACAAGGATAGCCCACTTAAAATAGAAGCTTGAGGGAGTCACCTCTATTGCTTCCTGTAGCAGAAGTCAGTCTTGAAATCGATACATGTGAAATCCTCTGCACATGATAGATGCAGAGATACTCTGAAATATGGGCTTTTCACACCAGTTTAGAATTCTTAGAATTCTTCAAAACGCACATATTTCTGAACAAAATTAAAATAACTGCATGGCAGGATCTGGGGAATACTTACTCAATAGTGAACATTGGTAGTTCATAAGCACATCTTTAGACTGAAGCCCAGAACATATAATGTTTCATACAAGTAGAAAAAATGTGCTCTTCCGGTCAGAAAAGCACCTGAGCAGCTGGGGCGCAGGGTCTGCTGACACTCGCCAACTGCCCACAACACCCGCCACAGGATCTTAAGACTTCTGGTGAGTGGAGCACAGCTTCTGCTCCAATCCATTTGCACGGGACCTGAGACTGCATTAGTTAGGGAAGCAGAAACCAGCCTGAGTAGGACCACAGGCCTCATCCTGCTGGATCAGCGCCGGGGTAGCAGGAGCGCAGGGTTGCCTGACACCCGCCAGCTACCCACGACCCCCGCCGCAGGATTTTGGGACTGCTGGTGAGTGGAACACAGCTTCTGCTCCAATCCAATTGCGCGGGACCTGAGACTGCATTAGTTAGGGAAGCAGAAACTGGCCTGAGTAGGGCCACAGGCCTCACCCGGCCGGATCAGCACCAGGGTAGCGGGAGCGCAGGGTTGCCTGACACCCGCTAGCTACCCACGACCCCCGCCGCAGGATTTTGGGACTGCTGGTGAGTGGAACACAGCTTCTGCTCCAGTCCAATCACGCGGGACCTGAGACTGCTCTGGTTGGGGAGAGAGAAATCCGGCCTACATAGGGCCACAACCCTCTTCCAGTCAGAAAAGCACCTGAGCAGCTGGGGCGCAGGGTCTGCTGACACTCGCCAACTGCCCACAACACCCGCCACAGGATCTTAAGACTTCTGGTGAGTGGAGCACAGCTTCTGCTCCAATCCAATTGCGCGGGACCTGAGACTGCATTAGTTAGGGAAGCAGAAACCGGCCTGAGTAGGACCACAGGCCTCATCCGGCTGGATCAGCGCCGGGGTAGCGGGAGCGCAGGGTTGCCTGACACCCGCCAGCTACCCACGACCCCCGCCGCAGGATTTTGGGACTGCTGGTGAGTGGAACACAGCTTCTGCTCCAATCCAATTGCGCGGGACCTGAGACTGCATTAGTTAGGGAAGCAGAAACTGGCCTGAGTAGGGCCACAGGCCTCACCCAGCCGGATCAGCGCCAGGGTAGCGGGAGCGCAGGGTTGCCTGACACCCGCCAGCTACCCACGACCCCGCCGCAGGATTTTGGGTCTGCTGGTGAGTGGAACACAGCTTCTGCTCCAGTCCAATCACGCGGGACCTGAGACTGCTCTGGTTGGGGAGAGAGAAATCCGGCCTACATAGGGCCACAACCCTCTTCCGGTCAGAAAAGCACCGGGGCAGCTGGGGCGCAGGATCGGCTGACACTCACCAGCTACCCACAACACCCACCACAGGATCTTAAGACTTCTGGAGAGTGGAACACAGCTTCTGCCCCAATCCAATTGCACGCGGGACTAGAGACTGCATTAGTTAGGGAAGCAGAAAAACGGCCTGAGTAGGACCACAGGCCTCTTCCGGCTGGACCAGCACCGGGGTACCGTCAGCTACCCACGACCCCCGCCGCAGGATTTAGAGACTGCTGGTGAGTGGAACACAGCTTCTGCTCCAATCTTTAAATAGTGACAACGATAACAACTAACCCCAGAGATTACCAGATGGCGAAAGGTAAACGTAATAATCTTACTAACAGAAACCAAGACCACTCACCATCATCAGAACCCAGCACCCCCACTTCACCCAGTCCAGGGCACCCCAACACACCGGAAAAGCTAGACACGGATTTAAAAGCATATCTCCTGATGATGATAGAGGACTTCAAGAAGGACGTTAATAACACACTTAAAGAAATGCAGGAGAACACTGCTAAAAAGGAAGAAGACAATAAAGAGGAAGCACAAAAATCCCTTAAAGAATTGCAGGAGAACACTGCTAAAGAGTTACAAATCCTTAAAGAAAAACATGATAACATAATCAAACAGGTAGAAGTCCTTACAGAAAAACAGGAAAACACATCCAAACAGATGATGGAAATGAACAAAACCATACTAGACCTAAAAAGGGAAGTAGACACAATAAAGAAAACCCAAAATGAGGCAACACTGGAGATAGAAACCCTAGGAAAGAAATCTGGAACCATAGATACGAGCATCAGCAACAGAATACAAGAGATAGAAGAGAGAATCGCAGGTGCAGAAGATTCCATAGAGAACATCGGCACAACAATCAAGGAAAATGGAAAATGCAAAAAGATCCTAACTCAAAACATCCAAGAAATACAGGACATAATGAGAAGACCAAACCTACGGATAATAGGAGTGGATGAGAATGAAGATTTTCAACTCAAAGGACCAGCAAACATCTTCAACAAAATTATAGAAGAAAACTTCCCAAATCTAAAGAAAGAGATGCCCATGAACATACAAGAAGCCTACAGAACTCCAAATAGACTGGATCAGAAAAGAAATACCTCCCGACACATAATAATCAGAGCAACAAATGGTCTAAATAAAGATAGAATACTAAAAGCAGTAAGAGAAAAAGGCCAAGTAACATATAAAGGCAAGCCTATCAGAATTACACCAGACTTTTCACCAGAGACTATGAAAGCCAGAAGATCCTGGACGGATGTTATACAGACACTAAAAGAACACAAATTCCAGCCCAGGCTACTATACCCAGCCAAACTCTCAATTAACATAGATGGAGAAACCAAAGTATTCCACGACAAAACCAAATTCACACATTATCTCTCCACGAATCCAGCCCTTCAAAGGATAATAACAGGAAAAAACCAATACAAGGACAGGAACCACGCCCTAGAAACAACAAGAAGGTAATCCCTCAACAAACCTAAAAGAAGACAGCCACAAGAACAAAATGCCAACTTTAACATCAAAAATAACAGGAAACACCAATTTCTTTTCCTTAATATCTCTTAATATCAATGGACTCAACTCCCCGATAAAAAGACATAGACTAACAAACTGGCTACACAAACAAGACCCAACATTTTGCTGCTTACAGGAAACTCATCTCAGAGAAAAGGATAGACACTACCTCAGAATGAAAGGCTGGAAAACAATTCTCCAAGCAAATGGCATGAAGAAACAAGCTGGAGTAGCCATTCTAATATCTGATAAGATTGACTTCCAACCCAAAGTCATTAAAAAAGACAGGGAGGGACACTTCATACTCATCAAAGGTAAAATCCTCCAAGAGGAACTATCAATCCTGAATATCTATGCTCCAAATACAAAGGCTGCCACATTCATTAAAGAAACTTTAGTAAATCTCAAAGCACACATTGCACCTCATACAATAATAGTGGGAGACTTCAACACACCACTTTCACCAATGGACAGATCATGGAAACAGAAACTAAACAGGGACACAGTGAAACTAAGAGAAATTATGAATCAAATGGATCTGGCAGATATCTACAGAACATTCTATCCTAAAACAAAAGGATATACCTTCTTCTCAGCACCTCATGGTACCTTCTCCAAAATTGACCACATAATTGGTCACAAAACAGGCCTCAACAGATATAAAAATATTGAAATTGTCCCATGCATCCTATCAGATCACCATGGACTAAGGCTGATCTTCAATAACAAAATAAATAATAGAAAGCCAACCTTCACGTGGAAACTGAACAACACTCTTCTCAATGATACCTTGGTCAAGGAAGGAATAAAGAAAGAAATTAAGGACTTTTTAGAGTTCAATGAAAATGAAGCCACAACATACCCAAACTTATGGGACGCAATGAAAGCATTTTTAAGAGGAAAACTCATAGCTCTGAGTGCCTCGAAAAGGAAACTAGAGAGAGCACACATTAGCAGCTTGACAACACACCTAAAAGCACTAGAACAAAAGGAAGCAAATTCACCCAAGAGGAGTAGACGGCAGGAAATAATCAAACTCAGGGGTGAAATCAACCAAGTGGAAACAAGAAAAACTATTCAAAGAATCAACCAATCAAGGAGCTGGTTCTTTGAGAAAATCAACAAGATAGATAAACCCTTAGCCAGACTCACTAGAGGGCACAGGGAAAGCATCCTAATTAACAAAATCAGAAATGAAAAAGGAGACATAACAACAGATCCTGAAGACATCCAAAACACCATCAGATCCTTCTACCAAAGGCTATACTCAACAAAACTGGAGAACCTGGATGAAATGGAGAAGTTCCTAGACAGATACCAGGTACCAAAGTTGAATCAAGATCAGGTTAATGATCTAAACAGCCCTATATCCCCCAAAGAAATAGAAGCAGTCATTAATAGTCTCCCAACTAAAAAAAGCCCAGGACCAGATGGGTTTAGTGCAGAGTTCTATCAGACCTTCAAAGAAGATCTAATCCCAGTTCTTCACAAACTATTCCACAAAATAGAAACAGAAGGTACTCTACCCAACTCATTCTATGAAGCCACAATTACTCTGATACCTAAACCACAAAAAGACCCAACAAAGATAGAAAACTTCAGACCAATATCCCTTATGAATATTGATGCAAAAATCCTCAATAAAGTTCTTGCTAACCGAATCCAAGAACACATCAAAACAATCATCCATCCTGACCAAGTAGGTTTCATCCCAGGGATGCAGGGATGGTTCAATATACGGAAATCCATCAACGTAATCCAGTATATAAACAAACTCAAAGACAAAAACCACATGGTCATCTCCTTAGATGCGGAAAAAGCATTTGACAAGATCCAACACCCATTCATGATAAAAGTCTTGGAAAGATCAGGAATTCAAGGCCCATACCTAAACATGATAAAAGCAATCTACAGCAAACCAGTAGCCAACATCAAAGTAAATGGTGAGAAGCTTGAAGCAATCCCTCTAAAATCAGGGACTAGACAAGGCTGTCCACTTTCTCCATACCTATTCAACATTGTACTTGAAGTCCTAGCCAGAGCAATTCGACAACAAAAGGAGATCAAAGGGATACAAATTGGAAAAGATGAAGTCAAAATATCACTTTTTGCAGATGATATGATAGTATATATAAGTGACCCTAAAAATTCCACCAGAGAACTCCTAAGCCTGATAAACAGCTTCGGTGAAGTAGCTGGATATAAAATTAACTCAAACAAATCAATGGCCTTTCTCTACACAAAGAATAAACAGGCTGAGAAAGAAATTAGGGAAACAACACCCTTCTCAATAGTCACAAATAATATAAAATATCTTGGCGTGACTCTAACTAAGGAAGTGAAAGATCTGTATAATAAAAACTTCAAGTCTCTGAAGAAAGAAATTATAGAAGATCTCAGAAGATGGAAAGATCTCCCATGCTCATGGATTGGCAGGATCAACATTGTAAAAATGGCTATCTTGCCAAAAGCAATCTACAGATTCAATGCAATCCCCATCAAAATTCCAAATCAATTCTTCAACAAATTAGAAAGTGCAATCTGCAAATTCATCTGGAATAACAAAAAACCTAGGATAGCAAAAACTCTTCTCAAGGATAAAAGAACCTCTGGTGGAATCACCATGCCGGACCTAAAGCTCTACTACAGAGCAATTGTGATAAAAACTGCATGGTACTGGTATAGTGACAGACAAATAGACCAATGGAATAGAATTGAAGACCCAGAAATGAACCCACACACCTATGGTCACTTGATCTTCGACAAGGGAGCTAAAAACATCCAGTGGAAGAAAGACAGCATTTTCAACAAATGGTGCTGGCACAACTGGTTGTTAACATGTAGAAGAATGCGAATCGATCCATTCCTATCTCCTTGTACTAAGGTCAAGTCTAAGTGGATCAAGGAACTTCACATAAAACCAGAGACACTGAAACTTATAGAGGAGAAAGTGGGGAAAAGCCTTGAAGATATGGGCACAGGGGAAAAATTCCTGAATAGAACAGTAATGGCTTGTGCTGTAAGATCGAGAATTGACAAGTGGGACCTCATGAAACTACAAAGCTTCTGCAAGGCTAAAGACACCATCAATAAGACAAAAAAACCACCAACAGATTGGGAAAGGATCTTCACCTATCCTAAATCAGATAAGGGACTAATATCCAATATATATAAAGAACTCAAGAAGGTGGACTCCAGAAAGTCAAATAACCCCATTAAAAAATGGGGCTCAGAACTGAACAAAGAATTCTCACCTGAGGAATACCGAATGGCAGAGAAACACCTGAAAAAATGTTCAACATCCTTAATCATCAGGGAAATGCAAATCAAAACAACCCTGAGATTCCACCTCACACCAGTCAGAATGGCTAAGATCAAAAATTCAGGTGACAGCAGATGCTGGCGAGGATGTGGAGAAAGAGGAACACTCCTCCATTGTTGGTGGGATTGCAAGCTTGTACAACCACTCTGGAAATCAGTCTGGCGGTTCCTCAGAAAATTGGGCATAGTACTACCGGAGGATCCAGCAATACCTCTCCTGGGCATATATCCAGAAGATGTCCCAACCGGTAAAAAGGACACATGCTCCACTATGTTCATAGCAGCCCTATTTATAATAGCCAGAACCTGGAAAGAACCCAGATGTCCCTCAACAGAGGAATGGATACAGAAATTATGGTACATTTACACAATGGAGTACTACTCAGCTATTAAAAAGAATGAATTTATGAAATTCCTAGCCAAATGGACGGACCTGGAGGGCATCATCTTGAGTGAAGTAACACAATCACAAAAGAACTCACACAATATGTATTCATTGATAAGTGGATATTAGCCCAAAACTTAGGATACCCAAGATATAAGATACAATTTGCTAAACGCATGAAACTCAAGAAGAATGAAGACCAAAGTGTGGACACTGTGCACCTTCTTAGAATTGGGAACAAAACACCCAGGGAAGGAGCTACAGAGACAAAGTTCGTAGCTGTGATGAAAGGATGGACCATTTAGAGACTGCTGTATCCAGGGATCCGTCCCATAATCAGCTTCTAAACGCTGACACCATTGCATACACTAGCAAGATCTTGCTGAAAGGACCCAAATATAGCTGTCTCTTGTGAGACGATGCCGGGGCCTAGCAAACACAGGAGTGGATGTTCACAGTCAGCTATTGGATGTATCACAGGGCTCCCAATGGAGAAGCTAGAGAAAGTACCCAAGGAGCTAAAGGGATCTGCAACCCTATTGTTGGAACAACATGATGTACTAACCGGAACCCTGGAGCTCTTGTCTCTAGCTGCATATGTATGGAAAGATGGCCTAGTCGGCCATCAATGGAAAGAGAGGCCCATTGGACTTGCAAACTTTATATGCCCCAATATAGGGGAATGCCAGGGCCAAAAGAATGGGAATGGGTGGGTACGGAAGTGGGGGGCGCTGTGGGGGACTTTTGGGATAGTATTGGAAATGTAATTGAGGAAATTATGTAATAAAAATATTAAAAAAAAAAAAAGAAAAAATGTGAAGTCGTCTTACTAGGCTATGTAAGAAAATCCAAGAGTTTTTGTTTTGTTTTAGCATTTTTAAGACATTTTAAAGTTTGTGTGTATGATTGTTCTATATGCATGCATGCATGTGTATCATGTGTGTACATGATGCCCATAGAGGCTGGAAGAGAGTGTCCAGCCCTGTAAATGGACTAAGGATTATTGTGAGTCCGTTACAGAGCTATAAGCATTCTTAATCACTTAGCCATATCTTCAGCCCCAAGAAGGGTTTCAACACCAGGTCACAAACATTCAATTAGGATTGTGAGTATGAAATGTTTGAGATACCAATACTGATAACAGAGTAAATTAGGAAACAACAGACATAGCAAATAAGACAAAAATTGTTGTATGAAAGTAATGCAGATTGTATTTAAAATAATAAAAAATTAGTCTAAGACCAGGAATTACTTTGCAGTGTCTTAGCTTAAAAAGATATCAGGTGGAAAACATAATTTGTATAACATAGAAGTCGTTTTATGGGAAAATAGACTTAAATTTAATCAAAGAATTTGGATATCAACACCCCCCCCCCATATTTGGCAGAAAGACACCTTGTTGGTAGTGGTGTTCTTATATCAGTCAGGGGCAGAACAGATGGCAGTCCTTTGTTTATCCTAGCTTGATGCCTGACTTGGTGGCCAAAGGTGTTTTATGCCTGGACACATAAAAATTGAATCAAATCAAATCCAGGTAGCACAGCACAGAACAAGGAAGACAGGCATAGACCTGGGTTGTGCCATGCCACAAGGTGTGGGCAAGAATAAACAGCCACAGTTCTGCCCTCCACTCCAGAGCACAGGCAGGCCATAGATACATGGAGCCCTCCCTACCACCACACAGCACAGCAAGGGAGGAGGAAGACAGACAGAGACCCATGGACCACCATGCCACCCACAGACCTGCTGTTCTGTACACAGCACAGGTGGGCCATGGATACCTCCTTGCCACCACACCTGTCACACAGGGGCCCACCAGTCACAGTGGTCAGTCTACAGCAGGGGCCACCATTATGAACAAATATGTGGTTGACAGATTGGATAGAAAAAGAAGTGGAACAGCTTGAGCATTATGAAGAAAAATGGAACTAGAAGACTCAGGGTGGAGCAGAGTAGTAGCCTATTGTGAGTGACCAGCTCCACTACCTGGGACCATGGTGAAGTCACAGCCAAAGCCTCCAGGGAGGGCTATGGCTGGGTCCATGACTACACAGTGGCAGGGTCAGTGTCAATGTCCGTGGCTCCTATTAACCCTAGAAAACATTGAGATGACCCTGGAGGGTGGGGACATGTCCAGGGGATATTCAGAACTTGCCCCTACTCTGGAGAGCTGGCCCTACCTCCCACTGGCATCAGCACTCTGGAGAGCTGGTCCTGTACACCTCGCCTGAGCAACATAGTAGAGCATACCCTGATGATGGCAGTGGCACTGGCAAGCCAGCCCTTAGGTTGTGAGAGCAGGAGAGCTGGTCCCGCCCCTTGCCAGCTGCAGCACTAGGGAAAGTGAGCCCCATACCTTGACTAGGCAGCTGAGTGGAGTGAAGATGGAGCTGTGGGTGAAGGTGAGCTTCCCTGAGGCATGTGAACATTGGCATCCTGCCAATGGTGGTATCAGATTGCCTAGCCAGAGCAGTACTGGAGAGCTCACCCTGGTGGTAGGGAGAAGGGAGAGCCAGCACACTGACCAACTCAGCTACCAACCCAGGCCCAGATCCAGAGCTCTGAGTTGATCCACCCCAAAACCTGTATCATCTGCAAATGATTGGGAAACATGAAAGGGCCAGTCATGTTTATCCAAAGCTGCGTGATCTCCATGACACAGCAACGACGGGATAACTTGGAGGAGACATGGCAACAGGATACAATATTGATAGTGTCACAGAAGCCAGAGACCTGGAACATTTGCAAGTGAAGATGTGTGGACAGAGGAAAAAACTGGGGCACACTGTGACATACTACAGTTTCCACAATGAGATGTTTTTGTATGCTATGTGTGTGAGAGAGAGAGAGGGTTGGGGAGGGAAGGAGGGAGAGAGAGAGAGAGAGAGAGAGAGAGAGAGAGAGAGAGAGACTTTACTGGGAGGATTGCAAGAGCAGAGGGCAGATATAAGGGGAGGAGATGAGAAAGATGTTAAAATCACAAGAATCAATAAAAATTTTTAAAAAGGAAAAAATGTGAAGGTAAGTTTTAAAAGAACATAAATAAGGTTGGTCATTTAATCAAGTTTTGTGGTTTTCTTTCTTCAATCTCCTTTGAGTGGCTTCCTGCTCTGCATTCTACCATAGAAAGCAGACTAGTGATCACTGAAGGTGTGCATACATTGAAATAAATCATAAACAGGATTTCCACATCTCTCCATGAAGATACTATAGATTAGCTTTCCATGAGATCATTGGACACAGCACATCTGGAAGGTACCACAGTGAACTCTGCCTTATAGTAAACTGCAGCTCAAGTCTCAGTTCCAGGTTCCTGTCTCTCGGCATCTCCAGGGGCCTGCAAAGTAAAGACACTTTGGAACGTGCTTGTTCTTTTCAGTTCCTGTCACATGTTGTTTTGGTTTGTGTTGTCTGAGATAAGGGAGCCTTCTGTGGCCCAGGCTGACCTTGAGCTCACTGTGCAGCCCAGGATGACCTTGAAGTCCTTCATGATCCTCCTGTGCTGAGGTTTCAGGTGTGCACCACCATGCCGGCCTTCTGATGCTCTAATGAGCACCACCATACATGTGGAGACACATGGGTGTCTATAAAACTGATCTATGGCAGATACTTACAATGATCTTAATTCAAAAGCCTACCGACCTACTCTTACCATATTTGACTATCTGATACTTACTCTTTACACATACATTTTACACTCGACACTGAGATAATGGTAGGGAATAAATAGAACCTTTGGTGCGTTCAAATTAACAGCTTAAAAGAAATGATTAATAAAATGTCCTGAGCTTTATCGAGCATCTAGTGACACTGATAAATATAAATACACAGACATGCAAGTCCTGTCCAATGAACGTTTCCTGGCTTTTATTCTAGTGATATTGTAAACAAAAGAATAATTCTAAATTGATGGAAATTTCAGAAGTTTGTGATTTGCAGATGGGCACATTCCAAAATATATCCTGAATTTTAGCCAGACAAATATCATTTTAAAAAATCATTAAAAATAAACAAAATCAAATAAATGCTGGTAATTTAAGCAAGTTTTGATGATTTACTTTCCTTAAATCGACTCAAATATGCTTGAAAAAAATCCTGTGAGTGATTTCTTACATTTGCATTCTACTATAATGAAAAGAGCTAAGGCTATTGTATACACAGACATAAACAAAACTGTGCTTCTACATAAATACACATGCTACATATGCATACTTTGAATAGATTGGTTTATGTAAGTGATTGTGGGTTTTCAAGGACCTTAGGGTTTCACTTTCTCATAGTGAAACACCGAAGAATCACTTTCACAAGTCTTCTATTTTGCTGTCTTTCATAGTTTGTGACGAGAAAAGTTAATATGGAAATCCTGGATTCTGATAAACCAAACCATTTTTACATATATGGATAGGTAATATTATTGCTAGTACATAGCTGAATAAATCGAGGCACTAAACCTTTCCCCACAGACATGCAACCTCTATGTGGGTGTATAAACTTAAATCATTGGAGAGTGAGACTCTTAGAAGTATGCACCTTGTAAAACAGGTAGGAAAATTTAGTGGGTTGACAGATGGTGACTTTGGTATAGCAAGATGCCAGTGGGTGAAAAGCATGTGACGCACATGCCTGAAAACCTGACTTTGATCCCCAGAACCTACATTGAAAAGCCAGACATAGGGCTGCAGAGATGGCTCAGCAGTCGAGCTCCCTTACTTGCTCTTGCAGAGGATCCAAGTTTGGTTCCTAGCACACACTTACCATGGCTCACAATTGCTCAAAACTCCAGTTCCAAAGGATCCAATGCCTCTGGCCACCGCAGGAATTATACATACTTAAATTTACATACACATGCACACACACACACACACACACACACATACACACCGAGTAATTAAATTATTTTTTAAGCCTGATGTTAGTGACAGGAGGATTGCCTAGAAGTTCACAGAATACTTAGCCTGAGCTCAGAGCAGGTAGAAAGACAGAACAGAGTCCCAAAAGTTGTCCTCTGTTATCCTCCTTACACTATGAATAGCATTTCCCATACTCACAGATATCATATACACATACATACACACATACACACTCATAATAATGGTGATGGTTGTTGATTTTATGACAAGAGTCAAATGGCAGGCATATTTCTTATTGCAAACACAAAGAATGGAAACTTTCTTGCATCCAGAAAGCACCAGAGACAGTAGAGCAAGGTCACATATGTAACTCCACTCTGACATTAATATATTTCAGTAACCAAGAACAAGACTCTTATCATCAGAGACTGGGAAAATGACCTACTGAGAAATTAGCATTTGAAGATGTATCTTGAGATACATTTATGTAAAAGGATTCGGAAGTGTCTAAAAAGACAGTTCAATGGTTAAAAGAATTTGCTCTTACAGAGGATCCAGGTTTGATGACCAGCATCCACATCCTTAATTCTAGTCCCATGGGATCCAGTGCCCTCTTCTGGGTTCCAAGGGCACCAGGCTCACATGTGGAGCATATGTACACTTGCCGGGAAAGCACTCCTACACAGGAGATAAAAATAAATAAACCTTTCTTTAAGGGGTAGGACTTGGGAGAAGAGAGCATAAGATCGATTGAGTCTAAAAGCTACACTTGAATTTTCATTTCCTTTGAGACAAAGCATGTTTTTGTTCTATAAAATGTTCATCACTTCATATATATTCTTTCATAAAGAACCAATATGAAAATTTGAAAACTCTTAGAATGACTTCATTGGAAACAGAAAATGCTCAGTTTGAAAACAACACTGTACATTTTCACCAGATCTTAAAAAACTTTTTGACTTTCCTTGAGAAAATGAAGAAAAGTGTGTATCAGCATTCATTCAATAGATTTAACACTAACTGATAGAGGAGACTATATCCAAAGGAGATGAAACCACTGGCTACTGTGAGCAACTACACACCTTCAAACAACAAACAAACAAAAAAACCCCACAAATCTAAAAGAGAGAGAGAGAACCAGGTAGTCACATGAAAGCCAAATGATCTCTCATGAGAAATAAAACTTAAAATAATTCATTAAAATACTTACTGATGAAGAAGAACTCAGTGAATGAAGAAAATAAAATGTGCATTGTGGGGTGGGGGGAATAAATCTACTGAGATAGAGGTTAAATTTCATCATTTACATTTAAAAGGGGCTTACACATATACCCTAATGTGTAGGCATATATCAATAACCAGAGAGAGCCACCATGACACCTTCTGAATTATCAATCAGATCACCAAAAAACAGAAGCATTAAGATATGATAGCAGAGATATGCTCCACGCAACCTGTGAGACAAACATTTCCTCCACAGAATGAGAACTCCTGCAAGACCGTCCTTTCATTAACTTCATACTTCATATACTTTCCCAACAATTTCTCCAAAAAAAAAAAGCCTTTGGTAATCAGCTTGTAGATAACCTAGAAGGCTCTCTCGGCAGAACTTGAGAGATGTCCACAGTTGTGGTAGAATTTTAAATGCTGTGCTCCCTAAAATGAAACTCAGTAGAAACAAGAACACCTTTGCTGGTGGTGGGCAAAATGTCTACCTGACTCCTTGGCAGCCTTGTTTCCTCTGCTCTAGGCTTTAGTCAGAAACCGGATACCAAAGAAAAGCTCCCGAAGGTAATTTGTGGGAAGCAAACTTCCCTCCTTCTCCTCACCCCACACAAAGTAAATGAGGAAATCTGAAAGAATGCTCACAGAGTGACAAACCTAACATATTTTCCATTAGCAATGAGAAATGTCTCTACACCGAAAGCTGGGATTTCTCCCTCCGACCACAGGCTAGGAAACTCAGGCCTCCTGTGAGCCTCTGTTTGATGTTGCTGAGCCACAGCACATGCCTTTGTCTCTGTTCTAAAGACACATGGCATTTCCCCTTCCTCTCGGCCTCATTGCTATTAAGTGATTATGGTGTTGCTTCTGTGGGACCGTGACAGAATTACAATGTTGCAAAAGCAGCCCATCTAAAATTGAGCCAATTGTAAATTGTTTTCATCTTAAATTTATTTTGCCTGTCTTTTAAGATAATATTGAATGTTTCCATTTGTGTTTTATTGTCCTTAAGGAAATATTTAAATGCCTCTGTTGAAGTGTGGTCAAATTACACTTAAGGTATGACTTTAGAACTATTAACCCTTTAAATGCTTATTATTTATTCTATTCTAGTCAATGACCTTAGTTTTCAATGGACTTCTACAGTTAAACTGAGTGATAGTTTTCTATGAACAATTTAGCAAATAAAGATTTTTTAAAGCTTTCAAAATCATATCTACATACCAAAGGTTTTCTTATTAAAAGAGTATAATGATCTTTACTAATAACTATTATAATTATTAGATATGGAAAAATTAAAAAGCATATCTACTGAAAAAATTTTCATTCATTTTAAAAAAGTATCCATTGGCTACTAACCCTTTGTGTCTAATCCTTTGGTATGTCACACAGGTATTAAACATATGTACATATATAATACACATGAGTGAGTATTTTGAATCATATATAGATGTATACATATGTAATAGATTACTCATACTTTTGGGGAAGTTTTAAAAAGTGATCATCTAAATTTTTCTGCTTAAAATAAGCTTCCACTTGTGCTTAAAGTTTCATAGCATTGCCTTTGGAAGCACATATTTAGCTTTTACTTTCCCCTATCAAATAGAATCAATTTAACTTAAGCAAATTTCCCTTACAGGGAAGGAGAATTCTTCAGTCTAACCCAGGAACATAAACTTAAGTGGCTAATCTAGCAAGCATTTGCATGGAATACATTATCTACTAGATCTTCAGTACTTTAAAACAACTAGTTCAACCTTCACAACATATTCCTCAGGTAAGAAGCATTACTAAGCCTTTTTAGAAACAGGGCTCATAGGAATTGTAAACAATTTACCTTCAGATATATAGCTTTCAAATGGCAAATCTGGGTTGCGAACCTAAGAGACTTGATTCTAAGTCAATTCACGCATACACGAGACCAGTCTAGGCTTGTCGAGTGAAATGAGCTGATGTCACCGGATCCTCCTATGGACCCAGGTTGGATCTTTACCCAGTTAAGTTCCTCTGAGGCTCTAGTGTCTGACTACTCTCTCACACACTTGACATGAAAGGTTTCTGTCAGGGGTTCACTAGGGGTAATGAGATCCATTCTTTCTATAGTGCATGAGTTTGTTTACAGAAGCCTGCTGCTGCCCAAAAGGGGACCCTTTTCAAGGTCTTAACAGTATAATCAAGCAGTGACCTTTTTTTTTTTTTTTTAATAAAATAGTACTCCTCCTCAGGAGAATTATCTGTCCTTTCACAAAAGAAACTGAATTGTCTCAAGTAAGACAGAGTCTCTGAGAGAGAATCTAAACTTAAAAATATGTATAACTTAGTCATAAACAACAGCATATAATAAATCTGTAAAACCTTGGCCTCTCTCCACCATGACATGCTAATGTTGTGTCTGAGAAGTTATCCTATACCTTCTCTGAGCAGGGAAAAGCTGCCCATCATGAGTTGAGCAGGAGGCTAGTTCATCAGAGAGAATCTGGCCAATACCTACATTTCTCTGCTATCCCAGGCTGGAATCTTGTTTGTGGTTCACACGGTAAAGGACCCTGACTCTTCTCTTGTTACCGAGGCTCCCACTTATCTTTGATTTATGACAAATGACTTGGTCATCAATAAATCTTCACAGTTTTGGCAACTATCATATAATTCTGTCAGCACTTAAAGGAAGAGTTTGAAATGACCAGGAAGAGCCGGCCTGCAGGTCAAAGAGTCTGCTCCTCAAGAGAAAGAAAAGTAAACAAAGATTTTCTCATCTGCTCTTCACATACACTTTGGAGACAGAAGCTGAATCAATCCCAGGTTTCTGGGTCTCTGGAAGCTTGAATCAATCCTAGGTTCCTGGGAAGCGCCCCAGACCCAATCCTTACTCTTGGAAAACAAAAGGTATATTAAGTCAGGCTATAGAAAGCCACATAACAGGCTCCCCTAGAGACTTAAGGCAGTGCCAACAGCAACTACATGAAGGAAATTGCTAAGTACGCTGACTGTGGGTTCAAAGTGAGGCCAGGAAAATGAGATAGGGAAAGAAAGAAGTGTCGCTGCAAGAATCATGTTCCTGAGTTTAGACTATCCATGCTATTCAGAAAACTAAAAATATAAACACAAAGGTAGATTACAAAGACCCCTCTCCCAAGAGACAACTGATGCCAGAAAAAGCCTTTCTAACATCTGAAAGAAGGAGACCCCTGAGAGACACAAGAAGCCACACTACTAGGTGGTTCATGACCCTGGAGGTAGAAGAAAGCAAACCATTAGACAAATAAATAAATCTAGAAATATTCTAAATTAAAAGATAAGAACAATCAATAAATAGTGAAACTTAAAATGTTTGCCCAATGATTATCACCCCAGATATTCAAGTACAAAGCCTAAAGATTAATTAGATAGTCATCCCACATAGAAGTAAAAGGAGAAAAATGTGTATACACACATGCACACATGCAATTGAAGACAGTAAACTATAGAAGGGAAGAAACAAGCTTTGTCACTAGAAGGACCTTGGTTTAAATCTGGCCTTTGCCATTTCCTAGCCATGTAACATGTGCAGGTCTGTTAAATCCTTTAAGAAAACAGAACAATATTCCTGAATGAAAATATCCCTAATTCATGAGGTAATTTCAAAATCGGCTGGCATAACTGTGGTACGCATGAATTCTTAATGGTTTCAACAACAACAACAAAAAACACTTTTAAATGAATTTCTAATTATATTTGTTAATGATTTAATTGAATAGTATTCTGACCAAGTTCCATTGTACCAAAGCCTCTAGGCTCATTGACAAATTTTCTCCCATATATAACATCCATGTGGAATTCTTCAAAAGCATTCCAATAAGCCTCTCACATCATCCATCAGTTACTTTGAAAACAAGCAGACCTCTTTAGAGTGACATCTCACCGGTTCCCTGGTCACCTTTGATCTTTATCTGGGATCCATCCACCAGAGTAACTACATCACTCTAGGGTCTTCTCAAGTAACAGCCTAGCGTGCCGAGAAAACTCTAAGTTTTCTATCTTTCCAAATACGCTGTTAAGCGTATTCCTTCATTGTTTTGGTGCAGTTAGCAGGAGGGGGAAGTATATAAAAACGTGTTTGCACATACACATGGTACACAGGAGCCATTTAATGTAACAAAGATGTAATTCTACTCTGCCCTCAGAACTCCATTGCTTAGTTAGCATGTTGACTGAGCAAATAATTTAATAACTCTGATTTTTATGTCTTCTATTCAACTAAAAATCATTATAATATCTACTTTACAAGATTATTCTCAGGGTTGCATGGTTAACATGTTAGAGAGTACTTGGCATACTGTTCATAATACTTACTCAATAAAACCATGCCTACTGTGCAATGTAGCATTTAATATGTCACAGTTTCAAGGACTTAATTAAAAATTAAAGTTGAGGGCTGAAGAGATAGTTCAGAAGTTAAGAGTCATTTCTGATCTTGCAAAGACTGAGTACAAGATGGCAGCATCCACATGGTGGCTCACAAGTGTGTGAAACTCCATCTTCAGAGGATCCAAGCCATCTAGTGGATCCCATGGGCATTCCACTCAGATGTGCTTAGACACACGCTTCGGAACACTGCATATATAGTAAGTGTAGTTTTGCTACTGTTATGAATCCCAAATGTCTGATATACAGGATATCTAATATTTGATCCCTGTGAAAGGGTCATTTGATTCTCCCATAGGAGTCCTGGAGAGATAGCTCAGAATGAAAAAGATAAACAAATAAATAAAAATAGATAAACTAAAAGATAAATAAACATTCACATTTATTTTCTTCATGCAAACCTTTATATCACTTACTATTATGATCCACATCTGGTAAAAACCAAGAACCTAAGAGGTTAAACAACTTGCCTATAGTCCCACAGTTAAAAGCAGAACTACAAGCTCTACACCAGTGTTTCTACAACTAAACACTATGCTTTATATTAAAATTGCCCTGAAATTTTTAGAAAAGAAAAAAGCAGTTTTAATGTTTTTGTCTTTGGACCTAGAGAAATGGCTTACCAGCTGAAAACACTGACTGCTCATCCAGGGTTCAATCCTTAGTACCACATGGTAGTTCACAACCATCTGTGATTTGAATTCTGAGGGCTATGACTCCATTTTCAGGCCTCCATGGGTTTTTCATGCACACAGTACACAAACAGACATGCAGGCTAAATGAATTTTTTTTTGGAAAAAAAATCCTGTGATTTGCAATGAAATATTTATCAGCTTAAGTCAATTGCTGAGCAGAAAGTACACTGTCTCAGAGAGTTGTAAACACTCTAGGTAACTGCTCAAGAAGAAGTAGATAAGCCATATTCAGAAAATAGCGGGTATGCTCACCTATGCTCATGGGGGTTGCCACTGAAAGTGCCACTGCCAAAGTCCAAGTGGGAATGATGGAACATCTGAGGTCAGCAGAGTAAGCCTGGAAAGGTTAGCAATAATAAATGCCTCAGAAAGAACCCATAAAGAACAATCCTGTGGGAGACTCTCACAAAGAGAAGAATGCAGTCAGGAAAGACGAGGCTGGCAATAGGGAAGGCATGCCCTGACCTCATACCATCCATCTCTTAGGGATCTCTGTCCAGTTTCCACATGACAGTGAGAATTCATGAAAGCCTTTGTCATCACCCATATGAACCATTCATCTGGGCTTGCCGTCAGAGGGGAAGATTGACAAACTTGTTCACATTTTAAACTATTAATACATTATGTACCAAAACCTCTTTTTATTACTTATGGCATATCTTACTAAATTTTCCACGACATGTCTTGTCATTTAAAACAAGTTATATATTCCACAAATTGGACTAGTTATAAGAGAGTAGAGTCCTCAGGAACATTGATGATGTACTAACTGCCCACAAGACTTGCTCCGTGTGCTTCAGAACAACTTCAAAGCACATTTCCCAGGGTTATATGAGAAACATCTTTTAATCATAGTTCGGAACAACACGAGAGTATAACATGCTAGAAAAACTAATTGAGAGCAGTGTTCACCTGTGTAGCAACCAGAGAAAAACATGTGGTATCTTCCACTATCCATTTATACCTTACTCTTCTGAGGCTAGGTCCCTCCCTAAAGCTGGAGCTTGCATGTGTTTTGGCTAGGTGGAAGCTAACTATCACCAGAAATCCTCCTTCTTCACTGTACCCTTCCTGATGAGATTATAAGTTTGCAAGGCATCACCCCAAATTTTTTATGTGGGTGCTAGGATGGGAGATCCAGTCTCCGTCTCTGTACACAAAATACTCTTAACTTTAGCCCCTAGATATGTTACTTAGCTGACCAATATACTAAGAGTAATTTGCATGACAAAGATTGAAAGATAAGATTATGACAAGCCAGAGAAGAAGCCATCAACTCCAGCAAGCTTTACATGGAACCCTGCCTACGAACCCTGCCAGAAATTCACACTGGAAAAAAGATTGCATCTTAAAGAAATAGTGCTGATCAAACCAGACAGCTACATCTATAAGAATCCAAATAGATTCCTACTTATCACCCTGCCCCAAACTCAACTCCAAATTGATCAAACACCTGAACATAAAAGCAGATCCGCTGAATCTAATAGAGGAGAACGTGAGGGGATGACCTTGAACTTCAATGGCACTGGAAAAGACTTTCTGAACAAAACAGTTAACACAGGCACTAAGGTCAACAATTAATAAGTGGGACCTCATGAAACTTAAAGACTTCTACATAGAGAAGGGTACCATCATTGGGATAAAGCATCAGCTTACAGAAAGGGAAATGATTTTCTTACCAGCTACACAAAGAGGGCTAATATCAAAATCATATAAAGAATGCAGAAACACTGGATATCAAGAAAAAAAAGAGAACTAAATTTAAAAGGAGGTACAGTTCTAAACAGAAAATTCTCAAAAGAAGAAACACATACAGCTGAGAAACAGTTTTAAGAAACGATCAGCATCCTTATCCATCACAGAAAGGCAAATCAAAACTACATTGAGAGTCCCTCTTCAAGCCTTCAAAATGCCTAAGATTAATAAAGCAAATGACAGCTCATGCTGTCGACCATGGTGCAGGGAAAACACTCATGCATTGCTGGTGGAAGCGAAAACTTGCACAGTCACTACAGAAACCAGTGTGGCCGGTTGGAAAGTGACAGTGCTGCTGGTCCAGGAGTGTAAGCTGTTTGGCCACAAAATTATTTCCACACCATGGATTTGCAATTTAAAAGGAAGTTCATGTGGTGAAGGGAGGGAGCACAGAATGTTGTGTGAGTAAAGGCTGAGAGAACCAGAGAGAGGCAGATGACCTGGCTTTTGGATCTGGAGAGATGAACGCAGGAGTTGGGAACCGGTGAGATGGAGGAATAAGATCTTCAGGGAGAAATGACGTCTTTTGGGAGACAGAATAGCACTTAATAGCTGGCAAAACTAGAAGCCTTCTGGAAGCCAAGCCTAGAGCTAGACTACCCCTGATACGATTAGCTCATTGGCCACACAAGGAGGTGATCGGTGGGCCGTCCAGCAAAGAGGCAGCCTGTGCCTCATAACTTTGCCAGGAACGTGTAAACTGTTTCCCAAAAGTACAACTTCCCTTCCTCTCTCAAAATGACAGCAAAGGTGTGGGTATGGGAGGAAATATTTAGTGCCTCGTGAACTTGGAGGAATTGGACAGCTTTATAATTTTTGTATACACACATATACACACATCTATGCAAACACAATCCCCAAACTCTTCAAATTTAGAAAAAAATTATTCCTGAAGGACCATCACCTTAGTTCTTACAGATAGTGGTAATAAAAAATAGGAAAAAAAGGAAGCCAAAACAAACATATAGTTATTAATAGTGAACTATAAGATAAAATGTTGTAGCTTCCTACCAGCTAATTATAAAGGAAGAAATCATCTGCCTTTTCCACGTGGAAAATTGCAGGCCAGAAAAATTAAATATCTTGCCGGAAATTGCTAAGGTAATCGGAACAATAAAGACAGCCAGATACTGAACACTTTACTACATGCCAAGTAATTTTAAATAATTTCACCCATAATTACCTTCAATAATAACTACATTTGTCCTTCAGTATCCACTGGGATGAATCCAGTACCCTCCGTGGAGTCAAAACGCCACAGATGCTCAAGTTCGTTATATAAATGGGAGAGTATTTGCATATCACCTCTGCACATTCTCTTCTGTGCTAAATCATCTCTAGATTGCTGATAGTCAGTGCAATGCAAATGGTTCATAGATACTTGTGCTGTATTGTTTAGGGAATAATGACAAAAAAGTCTGTGCATGTTTAGTATAGATGTAACCTATTCTTCATATATGTTTTGATGTACATTTGGGTGAATAGATGAAGAGACCAGAGATACAGGGGGTCTACAGTATCTATTGTTACCAACAATTTTTCCTATTTGCCTTCACTTATGTCATTCCTAGAAGGTATTGTTATTATTGTTCTCAATATAAAAGATGGACAATAGCATCTGACATACCTGAGGTCACATTAGGAAATGATGGTATTAGGGTACAATTTGAGGCTGTTTCTCCCAGAGTCAGTATCCTGGTCTCATGGTCTCTATCCCTGGCTTCACCCCATTGTCTGGAATCACACCCAATCCTTGGAAGTTTATTGGCCCGGGAACACTAGAGATGTCTTTTCTATTTAACAAAAATAAAGAATTCTTTCTTCTTGTATCTGCTTAGATTCTTGTAGCTCAATAAATGTACTGTTCAATAAGCTAGCTAAGCATTTACATGGCCTTTAACTATGTTTTGTTTTGGTTTGGTTTTTTTGGATCAGGTACCAAAAACCATCAAATTTGCATGGAACATCTAAAGCATCAAGCTTCCAATGGGTTTATTGAGATTTATTTTATTTTCACTTATGCTCATGTGGGTACGTTAGTATGCACATGTACACTTAGATGCCTGTTGAGGCCAGAAAAGGGAGTCTAATGACTTGGAGCTGAAATTATGAGCATCTGTGAGTTTCCTGATATGAATCCTTGGAACCAAACTCACTGCCAAAGTAGCAATCTAATGACTGAGCCATCTCTCCAGCCCGTGTCATTGATATACCATTTTAACTTAGGAACGGCCTATTCTGAGATAATGTACCAAGATTTTTAGCTTCCAGGGAAATTTCAATTTTTAATATTCTAATAGGTAATAGATGTACATGTGCATATATTCATATATATGTGTGTGTGACTATTAACTTAATTTTTCTTCAGATTTTGAACTTAAAAGGATAAAAGACTTGGCCATTTTTTCCTCCTTATGACATGGTTTTTAATCATCACACAGACTTGCCCTTGAGAAGCAAGCACATCAGTGAGATGCACAGTGGTTCTAGGATTACTGATTGAAAAAGCAGCAAAGTTAATACTCCTTCTCTGGGAAGCTACTGAGGTTTATGCCTGCCCTTGGACGTTGTTCTTTTAAACTCTTGTAAATTGTCCTTGAGCTCTCATTTGAGTCCATTTCAGTGAGACTAGAGACTGAAGAGGGGAATCCAGTTTCTCCTGTATCATTTGGAAACTATGAAATTCTACTAACATGAGAACAAGGATTAACGTTTGGAGTCCGGCCAGGCATGCAAACACACAGGAACACATGTTAGAATTCAAGTGAGATATTAAGTATTGTATAAAAGATAATCAGATTATTACAGACTATTGTAGAGACCATTAAGCATGGGCAAAGGGACCATTGCAGAGGAAAGACCAGACAATGACCAGAAAAATAGTTGTGTAGAGCAAATCATCAAGTGTAAAGTGGGCAGTGGCCAATACCACACTGTTCTTATTCAAGTAGCATATATGCTATCTCCATTGTAAAGTCTTTAGGACAGTTTCTTTGAAGGATACTTTCCCACCCAGGTTACTGATGCCCATTCTTTTGATCAGTAATCATGCAATAGAAGAGAGAGAGAGAGAGAGAGAACATTATCTGTAAATAATAGCCACCAAAGCCCTCTAGCTCTGTCTTCCTAATTGCTAACTTATACCTAATATTTTACATGATTCTTTAACTACTAGAGACTGCAGTTGCAGTATTTCTCCCCTTTCATTTGGTATTATAAATTCTAAGCAGAGAAGTCATGCTATTTTACCCTTCTTCACCTATCACTGTTTTTCACTTGCAATTAATATGCTTATATGGGTTCATGGGTATTGAGGCTTATTCAAGGATAAGACTGAGCAAGACTCTATTCTCCAAATCTATCAGGGGGGAAGTCAATGGACATGTCTAGGGTCAAAAACTCTGCCAACTACATTAATCTTCCACTCATCAGTCTATCAACACCATAGGGCCTGTCCCTTTTGCAAAATGAGAGAGAGTTTTTATGGTAGTTTGAATGAGAATGGCCCCAATGGCTCATTTATTTGAATTGGTGGTCCTCAATTGATAAAACTGGGAAGGATTAAAAGGATTGGCCTTGTAGGTGGGCTTTGAGGTTTCAATAGACTCATAAAATTCCCAGGTAGCTCTTCCTCTTCCTCGTGGCAGTGGATCAAAAAGTGAACTTTCAGATATCCCTTTACTCTGTCATCATAGACTCTAACCCTCAGAAAGTGTAAGCCAAATTAAGTGCTTTCTTTTATAAGGTGCATTGATCAAGTGTTTTATTACCACAATAGAAAAGGGACTAATAGAGTTTCCTTTGAGATACACAGTGTCACTGCATTTTTCCAGGCCCAGACTTGCATAAAAGATTTTCTTTCTCCAATCTCTCTGCATCATCAGTGAAGGCTGGGAAGAAGGATCTCCAGGTCTACTGACAATTTCAGTTTTTAGATTTATAGGCTGATGATTGTGAGAAAAGGGTCTGTCCTCAGTACCCATCAAGCCTGCATATGTCTGATCGGGCACTTACCAAGCTTAAGGCAATGAATTAACCTGCTTAGCTCGCACAGTGGGCCATGCATAGTGGGTAGTTTTATGGTTGACACATTATCTAATATTCTTAACCAGATGTTCTTACTCTATTTAAAGAAATAGAGGTAAGAAAAAACAAAAAGAAATAGAGGGTGGATGAAATTTAGAAATATAACTATGGCCACTGACTTAGTGAATATAGTTGAGCCCATCTATTAATCACAGAAGTAAAGGCTTTCTGCTCATATTCCATGACCCTTCAGGAAACATGAGCAGATTTTGGATGTTTGTGAAACCCCTGCATCACTGCAAAGTCTCCAAGAATTCTTTAGAAGTTTGTGGGGTTTCTTTCCTTTTTTAACACTACAGTGCCTGAATCTTTGTTAAGGAGATCACATTTATGATAAGGTCAACAGCAATGACAGTACAATCTGGAGGTGCTGCTCCACATCATCTCCCATCACAGCCTGAAATTTTCTCCAAGATCTTCACTTAAGCAAACCCGTTACATCCCAGCCTACATCCCAGAAATGAATTTCAAGGTGACTCTAATGAAGCACAGTTGAAGTTTTTTAAGAAAAACCTTTAACATGAATTTAAGCACAGACATTAATAGAAGCAGAGAACTTAGGGACAGGATAGGGCACACCCAATTGTGAAAACAATCTTTTCAAGAGTACCTCATTTAAATACCTTAGAAACAGCAGTTAACATATTTTTGTGACTTTTGAAGTTAAATTATCACAAGGTTTTGAAAGGATTCTTTACCCTCACCTATTTTTCTCCTTTAAATAAGTGATAACATAGGGTGGTTCCTGGGTTGCAATGGTTTTCTTATACACAGTAGGACTATCTGTTCAGAGGTGGTACCCCACAGATGACTGAACTCTCCTAGGTCAATCATCAATCAAGAAAATATTCTGCCAGGCGGTGGTGGCACACACCTTTAATCCCGGTCCTTGGAAGGCAGTGGCATGTGGATTTCTGAGTTCGAGGCCAGCCTGGTCTACAAGGTGAGTTCTAGGACAGCCAGGGCTATACAGAAAAACCCTGTCTTGAAAAACCAAAAAAAAAAAAAAAGAAAGAAAGAAAGAAAGAAAGACAGACAGACAGACAGACAGACAGACAGACAGACAGAAAGAAAGAAAGAAAGAAAGAAAGAAAGAAAGAAAGACAGAAAGAAAATGTTCCACTGGTTACCAATTCCAATCTAATGCTTGTTATTATTTCCTAGGCTCTGTGCAACAGTTATCTGGCAACAGTCAGGTAAGCCTGGCTCAAAATAAAAGGGGATATTTGGCCCCTCCTTCTCTCTGTCTCTACTCCCCTCTCAAATCCCCTTCCCATGCCTTAAGTAAACTCTATTCTATACTATACCCATTGTATGGCATGGGCCCACTAAGGCACCCCTCCCACCTCACCAAAACCATGCTCTACAAAACATTTTATAAAACACAACTATGACATTTTCTCAAATGATGTTTCCTCTTTCTAGATGATCCTGGCTTGGGTCAAGTTGACAAGATATAGCTAGGTAGGTAGGTAGACAGACAGACAGTTAGATGATAGAGGAGAGAGAGAGAGAGAGAGAGAGAGAGAGAGAGAGAGAGAGAGAGAGAGAGAGAGGAAGGAGGGAGGGAGGGAGGGAGGGAGAAACAGAGAGAGACGAGAGACAGAGAGAGAAACAGAGAGAGACAGAGAGACGGAGACAGACAGAGAGACAAAGGAATATAGTCTATCAGATATATCAATAGCAATTTCTTCAAATGCTCTATGATATAGTTATGTACCTATGATATATCCCTAACAAAATTAGTAAAACTAAGACTCACACACTCAACATCACTTTCTCAGAAAAGCAATGAATGTACTGAGTCGTTTTTTTAATGGCTTTTTATATATAAATTATTACTTAACTCTTCCTGAATTTATCCCCAGGGCTGATACTATTCTACATGATGTATATTATAAATGTTTGTTGAGCATTTGGTAGTATGACTAAATAAATGCAGGGGAATTGGAGGACTCTCATACATAATTATTCTTTCGAAGAACAGCAGCAGCTTCCTGCACATTTCCTTGAAAGAACTTGCAAGGAACCTGAAGGAGTAAATAATGCAAAAGAGATGCTAAATGATTTGAACTCTCTGTAGAATTCATTCAGTGACTCTTGGTGACCTCTTCTTTTCCTGCTGGCCAATCTTTTACACAGCTCAATATTTCCTAAAGCCTATGGCATTTCATAACCACCCACAACATAGACATTACTCCAGTCAAATGTTTTCAACTCAACTCATATAGTTTGTGTTTTTGTATGCACAAACATATGTGTCTGTGCACGTGCATTTGTGTGTGTGTGTGTGTGTGTGTGAGAGAGAGAGAGAGAGAGACAGAGACAGAGACAGACAGACAGACAGAGACAGAGATAGAGACAGAGATAGAGATAGAGATAGAGACAGAGAGACAGAGAGAGACAGAGATATTTAGGAACTCTGTCCTGCACTAATTCTGAAAAGAAGCCTTTCTCGGTGTTACAGTCTAGGAGCAAGTGAGAATGATGTCATTCACTAGTGACCTCATCCATAATGGAATTGTGAAGAGGGTTATGACAATTAAAATATGACCAGAACAACTTGTAATTCCATCTGGCAAAGACCAAGACTTTGGTTTTGTTTATTTGTTTGTTTTTTGTTTTTTTGTTTTGTTTTGTTTTTTAAGTGAACACTTAGGCTCTGAATGTAATGGGTCAGGAGAAGATATTAAACCAGTAGGAATATAAACAGAAATGGTTATTATAGACTATAAGCAAATGAAATTTCAGTCTTTTGTAACCTGGTTATCAAAGTGTCCATATATAAATATCCTGGCATATATTTCCCATGGTATTTCTGTTTTATGCTTTAAGATACATTATTTTGGTAATTTAAACATGTTGAATGCTTAAAATCTAAATAAAATACATATATTACAAGTTTAAAAATAATTGCTAAGGAGAAAATTCTTCTGAGAATGGCATAGGCTATGACCAAATAATGCAGGACAATAATAAAAAGTGGAATTCTTATATTTTCAGATTATCATTTTTGAAATGGATTTTCTGTAGGTCTGGAGAGATGGCTCAGTGGTTAAGAGCACTGACTGCTCTTCCAGAGATCCTGAGTTCAATTCCCAGCAACCACATGGTGATTCACATGCATCTGTAATGGGTATCCTATGCCATCTTCTGGTATGTCTGAATACAGCGGCAGTATACTCACATACATGAAATAAGAAAATAAATCTAAAAAAAAAATAAATAAAACTATTCTGTATAATTTTCTCATCCTAAACCACTGGCCCTATATTACTAGGGAAACTGGAGTCTCCTCACTTGGCTTTTAGTCTCATTGATAAAAGAATTTTAAAACAACTAAATAGGAAACTCAAAGACAATTTTATTCAAACTTAAGAAAGAAAAAAAAAGCAGTGTAAATCTTAGAAGCTACTGTGATAAGGAGAAGAGAAATAGAAAACCTTTTGTGTTAGAACAGGATATTCAGCACCTGGCGTCTTCAAGCAGCTACCTAGAGCAAGCAACTACTCAGCAAAGGCAGGGGGAGAGGCGGAGGTAGCCTAAAGAGAGAAAGAGTGAGAAAGCCCAAAGTACCAGAGAAACCATACGTGAACTTTGGCCAGTTTAAGAAACAGACTTTTTCAAAGTATAAAAAAAAAAATCCTAATTCAAAAAAAGCAGTCAGACTTAGCACAGCTGCACAGCAACAGCTCTGTGAGTAGCTGCACTGAGGGCTTCTGGGAGGAAATGTACACATGTCTTTGCTCAAGACCAGAGTTACCACTCTGTTGACCAGATCTAAAAGAGTATAAAGAATATTCCCCTTTCTTGAGTTATGAGGGAAATGGAAAGTAGAGTTTAAAGCTTCAGTGATCTCAAAGGCTACTCTAACATCCCCCATTATAGAGAGGTAAGCCTAAAATCACTTAGAACTTAGACCAGCGTTCAGAGGCCAGAAATCCTCCTGGCATTTCTAGCCTTCAACTGAAATAAGACCAGGGACATCTCCAGCTTTGACCCAAGGACAAGAATGCTCACTCTAAATCTGCCTTACCAATGTCTATATCCTGTCTTTATTGATTAAGGTGGAGCTTTATCAGATGTAACTGAGTCATTACAGAGGAAGAGACACTAAAGATGTCCACCTTCCTAATATGAGGACAGCCAGAAATAGTCTCTTCAAGCCCAGAGTGCATCATCCTCAGAAACTCCCAATGCTGGATCTTAATCTGCACTTCTAGCCTCCAGACATTTAGGTTGTTTCAGTCTCCCAGCCTGTGACATTTTCCTATGACAAGCCATGTCGACCTGTAGGCCCCTTAGTCTGCTAAGAGTCTTGGCTTTAACCATTTGGGAAAGACACTAAATGTCACTGTTATATATCAATTTTTTATTTTTCATTATAGAGCTTCCTGAACTGCCCCCTGATCCTTGAAATATGAGCTACATTGCTTGATCTCTCCCAGTCTACAGCCCTAGGGTCTGTTTCTAAAGTAATTTCTTTAGCTGCTTTCTGTAGAAAAGGTATAGATCCTGGCATGTTCTTGTTCATAAGACTAATATGGCAATGACATCACTATTTTTGTTGTCAGAGAGGTGAATTTACTATTGATCATCATTGCTTCTTCCTGTGGCTGCCTGCTGTTATTCAGAAACGTCATTGTACTAGAGAGAGTGAAGATGTTGCGAGTTAGACTTCAGATGTAAAATGACCCCACTGAAAGGAACTTTGAATGCCTCCTATGCCACCAGGTGACTCAGGTATTGTTAACCCTGGCAGAGACCATGGATGGGCTTTAAAGAAACCTTAAACTATAATTTCTAGTGACAACTTAAGAGTAGTCAGACTGTACCATACCAATTTACACATAAAAGCAACCCAGATTCAAAACCTTCAGGCTATTCTTTCTTACCAAGGTGGGGTTGTTTGAAACATAAACGTAACTGGTGGACCTCAGTAATCTGAGGCTTTCTTGAAACTGTCTCAGATATGCTCATAATCTGTCACTACAGCATACTTCTCTGAGTGAGGAACAGAGCAGGGACTGACAAGAAATCCACATTTTGTGTGTTTCATAAGGACTTCCATCTAGGGGAGAGTGATCATGCCTAACCATGACAGGATGCTTCTCTTACAGCAACCACATGTTGCTTTTTTCACAGTGACAATTTGAACATGGTTGAGTTGCCAGTGAAGTCAGGTCAGAATTTTCATCTCACTCACATGGATTTGACTTCGGTGACCATGGAAACCATTCAGTACACAGATGAGTAGACACACACACAGAGACTGACCGTCAGACTCCATGTTGAGGTAAGTGCTTCAGTTTTCCTACTAACACTGAAAAAAAAAAAAAACTGTCTTCATCCAAGGGTAGAGGTGAGAAGAGACTACAAAGCCACAGCCCTGGGTACACAACAGAGCCAATGTAACTGAACCCTTCAGCGGAGTTCTCAACATGCTCGTTATTTCATAAGCATTTACAGAATATGAAAAGTGATTCTCTTGGCTGTTTAAATCTTTGCTTCCATATTCATTTACCCAGGCTGACAGCATCCTCCAAGATTCTAAATCTTTTCCATGGGTCTCTTTCTTTCCCTTTTGAGAATCATCCCTAATTGCATCAGTCTGTATTTCTTCCTTGCTTCTCTCATATAATATTTGAACAAATACTTAAGAGAAAGAACAACTGCCTTTAACATTATAACACTATTTATAATATATCCTAGATGGCAGAGACCACCTAAAATAAATGATATTTTACATGCTGTGAAGAATGCGTCTATTATTCAAAAGGTTTATGTTTTACAGCTATGGTTGAACCACCTTACAGATTCCTAGTCGGTGCATAAAATTTTAACATTAATGCTTGAAGTAAAATTTTAAATAGACTTTTCCATTTTAGAAACAAAGCTGCAGTGAGTTGGCATTTTTATCAAGACAAATATTAAACCTACATAATTTTAAAGTGGTCTGATTTCTGTTATGATGTCATGGCTCTATTGTGGAGATATAAACAAAAATATGAAAGCCTGAGAACTTGTTAGCTTATAATGTTCTATGATATCATATGTGTCATTGCATGACAATGAAAATGTAAATTTCTCAGACTTTTGAGATATATAAAGCAGTTTTACAATTTCTCTAATATATTGCTTTGATGGCCAGATTTTAATCCATACCACTTACTTACATGAGGTTTTTCTTTGCAAGCCCAATGCATAGTTTAAGCAATTTCCAGTCTACTATTGGTTACCGTTTCTTTTAACCACCCGTGATGAAATTTTTTTGGAAAATCCAGTTCTCATGTGAGATCCTATTCTGCATACTGTAGGAGACCTTGTTTAGGAAGGATTTCCCTGACCTTTGTACATTTGATATTCCTTTGGGAAGTACTTCACAGTCCAACAATCATGCCTTTGCTGCAGTTGCTCATGACTTGCTGCAGACATGCCTCTGGGGTCACTCACAGCAGCTTCCCTACTTACAGAATCCATGCTGAGCTAAGCCTGCTGCCATAAGTCAGCACACTGCTCTGACATGGAGGCTGCCTTGGCACTCCTTTAGACCAAGGTCTGCATTCTTGTTAACTGGTTAGTACTCCTGGAAACTAAAACCATCCTACTTCTCACAACTCCTTCTGTGCTGGAATGGTTGCTGTCCACGTTAGGATTTTGATTGCTGTGATAAAGCACAATGACCCAAAGGCAACTCAGAGAGGAAAGGGTTTATTTCACTTATACTTCCATTTGACAGTTCACCATAGAGAGATGTTGGAGCAAGAACTCAAACAGGGCAGGAATCAGAAAGCAGGAACTGATGCTGATGTCATGGAGGGGTGCAGCTTACTGGCTTGCTCCCCATTGTTTTCTCAGCCTGATTTCTTATAGAATCCTGGACCACCAGCCCGGGAATGGCACCACCCACAATGAGTCCCTCGTACCTAAATGACTAATTAAGAAAATGCCCTACAAACTTGCCTACAGCTCAATCTCATGGAGGCATTTTCTCAATGGAGGTTTTTACCTCTCAGATGAGTAGCTTGTGTCAAGTTGACATGAAACTAACCCGCCAGGATAGTTGAGCCAAGTGTGTTTATGTGGTTACAGTTTATAGCATTTTCCAATATCTAGTTTATCCAGCTTAGGAAAAAACTCAACGATGGGAGAAAAACATTCATATTTCAATGTGACACATCCAGTCTGTCTCCCATTCTTTAACCGTCCTATTTCTAGTATGTAATATGTAATCATACCCTCCCTGCCTATGCATCTTTGTTTATGGCAGTATGATAGCTATATAATACTGGAACGGCATACATGTTACCCAAAAGTGTACCCTTAACAGCAGCTTCAATTCACATATAGAAATTCTCCTGGCAAATTTAATTCAGAAATAGAAATTAATTTGGGTTAATTTTAGCTGTGGAGTTTTTATAAATATAGTGCTCCATCTTGGAGGGTTTTTGCCATAATTCGATGATTTCAATGAAATGGACACTGACCACCATTCACACTATAGCAGAGCCTTGTTCCCTTGAATCCACCAAGCTCCTGCTTAAATATTACTGCGAAGCAAATAGGGAAGACTTAGGTTCTGAATGCCACTAATGTATCTGGTGACTGCTGTGGTTCCAAGAAAAGTACTGACGACAAAGAATGGAACTGTGTTCTTCTGGGTTACATGTTTCCACCTGCCCACCTGCTGCCTCCTTCAATTTGTCTCTCCACAGTAACATGTTTTGTTTTTGTTTTTTTTCATCAATAAAATTGCTCAGGAATCTGTGAGCACATGCTCTGCTATCAAAACTCAAGTTTTAATGAAATCAAAATAGGACACATTTTATGTACAGGCATCGCTGTTGAGTAAACTAATGTCCTATCTCTCCATGTTTCACTGCTGTCAGCTCTGACTTTTAGGTCTAAGATGAGATAAGTCTCATAACAGCAGTGAGGCAGCTCAGCTGAGTGCCTGAGACTGTCTGCTGCAGCTAAGTTTGAGTTTCCTGCCTTCACAGCGGACAGAGTTTGAAAACAGGATGGGTTCTTGAAGAAATATACAAACCTATGTGTGCTTGTGTGTGTGTGCATGTGTGTGTTTGGTGTGATGCAGTTTGATTTCTATTTCTGCAGGGTCCATGAAGAGATACATGTAGCCAAGCAGGCCCACTAGGGCCTGCATTGTATTTGCACAGCCATTTTCTTTGGTGTGAGCACTGCCTGTGAGACTCTCTCAGCTTTGCATTTTATGTTCTCTCCATGCCCTCACGACAGGATAAAATGTAATAAAACCTATGTTTTCCTGTGACTGAACTTATTTTTCACTTTCAGTATTACCTAGGGGGTTTTTCAAGTTTTCCAGTGGAAATTTACAGTACCATAGACTACTCAGCTCACACGTCTCAGGAATATACAGTGGCCACAAAAGACCTGTATTTCCCTGTGTGAATCACACTGAACACTCAGTTATCCTGGCATGCCTAGTGAGGCAAAGCAGTTGGTACAGACACCACAGTCAGGAACACAAATCACTCCATGATCTGCATCTTTACAGGAGCCATAGGATTTTATGACAGTAAGTAACGCCCCACTCCTCAATCAAAGCAAACACAGCTGTAAGGGCAAGCCCATGATGTTTCACAGTGACAAAAACAGTAATAGCACTAGGTCAATAAAAGAATAGGCAAAAAAGGTCTAAAATTCTATTTAAAATTACAAAGTAAGGAATAGATTGTCTAAACAGATGAGTAGATGCCTTAAAGAAGGGCTCTCTTTGAAACTTGTATCTACAATCAACTCTTTCTTGAACTATTGAACTACAGACTACGATCCCTAATGAAAGACTGAAGCTGAAATAGCATGTATACACTACATAATTTGTTCTTCAGATGAATAGGGCATTAAAAATCATAAAAAATGTGGAAAAAAGTAGCCAGACTGAGAAGGTGCTAAGAAATGAAAAAAAAAATTTTTTTTACTATAGTCATTTAAGCTTTGTGGTTTGGGATTTAGGACTTTCAAAACTAATATTTGGCAGCAGATGATAAAGTTATAACTCATAGGGATAAAGTAGCTACCAATAAACATGCAGCTGCAAATAAGTGTGTCTACTCAGCTATGCACACACATATAGCTGTGCTCATAAACAACCATGCGTGCATGGTTACAGTCACACACTGTATCCACACAGAGATGTGCGTGCACATACAGTTACACAACAGTACCCACACAGAGTTGCACATGCACATACAGATTATACAACTGTACCCACACAGAGATGTGCATGCACATACAGATTACACAACTGTATCCACACAGAGATGTGTGTGCACATAGTTTACCCTCTTGCCATCATCGCTTATAAAGTATACATAACTTATATTTATTCCACTGTCCCCATGAGTATGCTAGACCACTAAGAGTATTAGATGTCACAGTCAGCTATTGGATGGATCACAGGGCCCCCAATGGAGGAGCTAGAGAAAGTACCCAAGGAGCTAAAGGGATCTGCAACCCTATAGGTGGAACAACAATATGAACTAACCACTATCCCTGGGAGCTTGTGTCTCTAGCTGCATATGTATCAGAAGATGGCCTAGTGGGCCATCATTGGAAAGAGAGGCCCGTTGGTCTTGCAAACTTTATATGCCTCAGTACAGGGGAACGCCAGGGCCAAGAAGTGGGAGTGGGTGAGTAGGGGAGTGTGTGTGTGGGGGGGTGGAGGGTATGGGGGACTTTTGGGATAGCATTGGAAATGTAAATGAAGAAAATACCTAATAAATAAAAAAAAACTCAAAAAAAAAAAGAGTATTAGATGGTATCATGGAACAGTTGAGGCATGAATGAACAACACTCCAGCTCCTCAGTGATCAAAAAAGCTCTAGAGACCACTGAGAGAAAAGATATTAACCATACTTAAATTGTTGAAACAGGCAGACTATTTAGTCCCTGGGCACGCGCACACACACACACACACACACACACACACACACACAAAGACAGTATTTGGATGTTGGACAGCAGCATAAGGAAGTAATCAGAAATCCAGCAAAAAATATATACCAAGATGTTCACAGGAGTATTATTTAAACTTGCAAGGCATGCAAAAAATATGGACTCAAGCCAATATCACAAAATGGGACCTGGTCAAGCAAGATGGACTATTAAACAGACATTATGTTTCCAGAATGTACCTAAAGGAAAACATATATAATGTGCTGTAAAGCTTAAAAATGCATAGCTAAAGGTATGCTTTATCCATGTTTTTTTAAAAGAAATTCTACACATAAAATTAGCCAACAATCATGAAGAATACTTTTCCATCATAGTTGAAGGAACACAGATAGAAAAAGAAGCAGGAAAGACTAAAAATAAAACATAAAATTAAATTATGTAAATTTCAACCCCAGATAGAGAAAAGCTAGCTTACAAGTTCCATCATGGCAAAAATCATACTTTTTAAAAATTGCCGTGTCTACAAAATCTAACATATTTACACAAGGTAGTACCTCAATATTAATGCTGGCAAAAGTGAGTATGGACTGAACACATAGGAGTGATGGAGGTTTAAATATTCTGCACCATCTAAGTCACTATGAACGTCAGAGGCACGGTGGGAAAATATTGTTAGATAAGTTTGGGGGTGGTGTATGAACAGTACACGGGTTATTCAATATAAACTCAGTTCCACTTCTATAAAAGGTTTTAGACCGACATCTATGGAGATCTGTGG
This sequence comes from Mus caroli, assembly GCF_978045245.1. Lineage (NCBI taxonomy): Eukaryota > Metazoa > Chordata > Mammalia > Rodentia > Muridae > Mus > Mus caroli. The sequence goes on along the minus strand of NW_028227262.1, from coordinate 82,199,606 downwards.
GAAATTAATGTCGTACTTTACATATTCATATTCTCTCATTCATGTTACCAACAAGAACTCATTGTGATGTTGTTATAAACTATGCCTTAACCTCTGCTGATGGTGTCCTTTTGTTAGTTGGTAAGGGAGAAGCAATCTCTGGGATTTATTGAGACCAAATTTAAAATATGTACCTAGGCTTATCTCTGAGTCTGTTCACCAGTTATGACATTGTTTGGAAGCAGTTCAGCTTTCAGGAGATAGTGCCTGACTGAGGAAGTAGGTCAACAGTGGATAACAGTTAGAGCCCCACCCATGGTTTCTGGGATGGTTGAGCTTTGACAGTTATAGTCCCCCCTGTAGTGCCTTCCTCCACTAATGATAGGCTTCACATTCTCAAACTGTGAGACAAAGTAAATATTTGATTCCTACATTGTTTCTGTCAGTTTTTTTTTTTTAATTCAACAGGATGGTTAATTTAGGATTCTTGAACAGGAAATCAAAAAAGTGACAGTCAGAGCAATACTGGGAAAAGAGTACTCTATCATCTCTATGCTGACCACACTGAAAACAGAAAAAGCCAAAGGTTTAGACACAGGAAAAAATAACCTTTAAAAGAGAAACTTGACAGGAATGATATAAGACAGAGGCACAGTCCATAGCCCCTTGGGAATGTTGGAAAGAGAGAAAGCCATATATGCTATGCCAAATTTTTAAACTGCATGACAAAATTTTGATATGGTGATATTCTGACTAAAAGGAGAAAAATATGAGGAGGGGTTGTGAATGAGACCGCTCACATAGTATGGTGACATTGTGCAGTCACCCTTCTCTGAAGAAGTAATCACCTGAACATCCCTTGCCTCAGGTAGGAATCAAAACCGAGGGATAATGGCCCTGACATTGGGATTGACTGATGTTCAGAAGATCCAAAGGTAAGTACTGCTCTTCAAGCAAAAGGAAGAGGTTATTTAGTTTTGAATATACTTCTTCCACATCTGTTGTCAACCATGCCTAGCAACATATAAAGCAGCTTCACCCCTGAGATATTCACAATAAACAAAAGCTTAGCACTCAGTTTTCTATGTTTGTCAATAGAGGTTATGTAATAGCTGTATTTCTATTCAGAAATAGTGAAAAGAAAATTGTAGGTTTGACCCTTAAGTATCTGCCCTTAAATTACCTGAAATCTATTGATGTTGGAAAAGTAGTGTCAGCATGTTCATTCAACAACATGTCATAGATCTACACACAGTGAAATGACTTGGAGCTAACTTTGATGTCCTTTTCAGGAAAAGGGATCATAGGGGTTCTCTAGAAACTATCAAGTAGAGTAGTGGCAAACACTCCAGACATATTGACTGTTAGAGACATTCATTGTGTCCATTACAGCTTAGGAATCAGTCAATACCACAATCTTAAACATAAACTTATGAAATGCTAAATACTCTTCCAAAATAAACTATGAATCTCTCAAAATGCTTGTGTATAATAAATCAAGAGAAAGAATTTATGTATGGGGCCAAGAGATACTTTGAAGATTGCTTTTAAAGGTTACATTTGAAAAGCAATTCCAGAAAGAATGTTAACTATGGAATTAAAATGTAAATCCCTTTACATCTTATTTTTTAGTCTTTCCAAAAAATAATGCCTTAATGCCTCCTTTGATTTATATCAATGCTTTAAAAGACATAGCAACAACAAAAATATTCATATATTCTCAGCTCAGCAATTTTTTAATCGTATGATCTGTCTATATCAGACTCACCATAGAGATGTAAGAATGCCATTGCTCTCTGCAACAAACAGGGAAAGTCTTGCTTTACAAACCACAGCATGATGCTTTCAGTAAAACAGAATGTTTTCCCTTAAACACACTGATGGGACTTGCATTAATTGTACGCATCAAAGAGTTCCATGTAATTATTCAGCACATACATACTGCATATGCCAATCAAATACAGCCTCCCTTTTCTACTCCCCCCCCCCCTCCACACCCAAGAGCTGACTCCTTGTTCAGCTATCTCTATATGATAGAGAATATAAGGAACTTGGCTTTCTGTGTGGTATATTTAACTTAATCTTCCAGGTTCTTCCCCTTTCCTATAAAGTATGTTTTCATTCTTCAAGGGGCTGAATAGCATTGCATTGTATACTGTATCATATCCTGTCTACTGACACCATCTTTTGATAGGCAGACTATGTCTTAATAATTGTGAATCATGCCATAATATGCATGAGCTGGTAGGATTCTCTTCTGTGTGATGATTTCAATTCTTTTGAATAGATCTCCAGAAGTTGTTTAGCTAGATGATGTGATACACCTGCTTTTATGGTTTTGCTTTTTTTTTTTTTTTTCTTTTTTTGATTCTAGTATGGAAACTAAGGATTGGGGCCTACTTGGAAGATGTAGGCCATAGCAGTGAACTCTGGTATACCTTGTCACTAACCCTTCTCTCTCTCTCTCTCTCTCTCTCTCTCTCTCTCTCTCTCTCTCTCTCTCTCTCTCTCTCTCTCTCTCTCTCTCTCTCTGCTTCTCAGCTGCCATGAGGTGAACAGTTCTGCTTCTCCATACCTGCTACATTAGAAGAATTTTTCCCTTTTCCCACTTAGGATCTTTCTACTTTTTCCCTTAGATAGTTTTCATAGGAAACTTTTTACAACCTAGTAATAAATGCTATAATCACTTTTCTAAGTGTCCCCTTTTCTTCCTGTGACTTCCAACTAGCAGGCCTCACAGTTCCTCCTGAGATAGAACAAAGGCCACATAATCCCCTGCTGTTAAGGCTACAGGTGCCAATCATCTAAGCCAGCAGCTTTTTACCCTTGGAAAGAGCAAGAAAGTTTTTAGGACTTTTTAGAAGTACCATCAGCATTTCAGTACAGTTAGAGAGCTAGAAATCCCTGAGACCCTCAGACTTTAAAGCCATTGCCACAACCCTCTCCAGGCTGGGAGACTCCTGGAAGCATGACATTAGAGGAGCAGCAACTGAGAGCTTTATATTCTGATCTGTGGGAAGACACAGAGCCTGGCCACTCCCAGTGATACACCTACTCAAATAAGGCCACACTTCCTAATCTTTCCCAGTCTTACTAAGTGGTGATTAAACATTCAAACAAATGGAGACCATCCTCATTCAGACCCCCATGGACCCCCTTTCCTCCTTTCTGATTATTTCTTCCAGGTATTATGTCAATAGCATCAAAGGAGACTCGTATTTTGTCTCATTAGTTGAAGATTCATTTTCTCATCCATCAACAGTGAGTAAAAGTTCCTTTTTCTCTACACTTATACCAGCATTTGCTATTTTTACTTTCTAGAAAGTCACCTGGGATGAGATGATATCTTATTGTATGTGATGTACATTTCCCTGATGGCTACAGATAATATTAAGCTTTTTCCCCATGGATTTGTTGGGCATTGCCATTCCTTCTTTTGAGAAGTATCTACTTCATTTGCTGATTTTTAATTGAATGACCTAAAAAAACTAATATTTCTGAAATATTTTAAACGTATAGTTTGAGTAGCCAGGTGTGAGCATCATACTGTTTGTGTTGCTAAGTGTTAGAACCACAATACTGTCTCTTGAACTTTATTCTAAGCAGCTCACACCCCTCACTACCTCCTTCCAGCCTAGCTAGGCTGGCCTCAGACCATCTGCCACTGAGCTGGAGCCACCTGCTGTGCTGCCTCTCATACCTCTCCTTGGATGTGCCACTACCTGCTACCTGCCTGAGGCTGAACTGGTTCTCTGAGATCTTCCAGAGTTAGCTGCGAGGGTTCCTACTAAAAGGCTGATCTGACAACTTCAAAGGAACTTTGCGTGACCGGGAATGGGCCTCCCCTCTCCTTTATAAAGTGTGTTCGCAGACATTAAAGTTGAGTCTTGATCAGAATACAGTCTTGACTCCATTTCTCTCTTTACCCACCTAGATTCCCTCTTTTCTTTCAGTTCCAAGATGCATTGCAGGCTCGAACCCAGACATGAGAGCCGCAGGCCAACACCAATACCCCTCCTGAAAGTTTCAGTGTACATGCTCAGAAGCTAGTGACATCAGGAAGGTTACCATGAGCAGCCCAGTCCAGAGATGGCAAAGGAGATAGATATTAAAATCTTTGGATTTTAATTTCCATTATGTTTGAAGAACTGGAGCGGGGTTGCAAAAAAATGTAGGCTACAACTATAGCTCTTAGAGAAATTTTGAGACTTCACTGTTCATTTGAGATTTTAAATATAAAATTAAAAAGTATTAACTACATTTTAACAGAATGGTTAAATATATATATATACATAGGTCCCCTATGTATATATATATATTTATATATATATATGTCTATTCTTGGAGTTTTTTCCTTTTTTGGGGTTATCTTATACAATTTTGAGATGAAGTTTTTTGTTTTATTATATTTTGTTATGTTCTTACTACCCCTTAGAAATCTGTTTGTTTGTTTTTTTTTCTAATGAGAGACAGAAAGAGAATGAATATGGATGGGAGAGGAGGTAGGAAAGAACTGGGAGAAGTAGAGAAAGGGGAAACTATATTCAGATTACAGAGTATAAGAGAAGAATTTGTTTAATATAATCTCTCCAGAGTAGTCAACTCTACCTCATGGCAAAAGCAAAACCAATTCCAATGGTCACCCTTCAGCTCTGTCATTGGGGAGCTATCACTCTTAACCTCCTCAGGAAGGCTGGCAAGGGTAGGAAATGAAAGGATTATAGAATTTGTAAAACTCAGAGTCCCAAAACTAGTTCTGGGGTAGCAGGTCTCTGTGTTCACCAGAACAAGGTGGAGCCCCCATAGTTAAGTCAATCATTACTTCCTAGAATCAAATACTTCAAAACCTTTTCCAAATTAGTCAACTCTACCCTTGTGTCAAAGCACAGTAAAGCCATCCTTACAACTGAGGCCTCCCAGGGTGGCAGGTATTTCATCGCATATCTCCATTCAGAGGAGCACAACACTGAGTGTGGGACAGTATTCCTAGCTCTCCCATTTTGAAGGAAAATAGGAAATTCTGACATTTTACCTGAAATCTTTTTTAAGTTTTAAATGCTGCTAACTATAGACTGAGTACCTCTAACCAAAAACCCAGTATCTGAATTTCAAAATGTTAAGTTGAGGGATGCTTAGAGTACTTTACAAGTACTCTAAGATCTCAAACTTTTATATTTTTAATAGTAGATGTGCTAAATAACAATTTTTAATTTATGTACATTGCAGATAAAAGTTGTAAAGAAAATGATAAGGTAAAACTTTTTCTTTCTCCCTCTTGAAGTAAGCAAATGTTTGTTTATTTATTATTTACACAGGGTCTCAAATATAACAGGATTACTTTGAACTCACTTTGTAACCAAGGATGACCTTGAACTTCTGATTCTCCTGCCTCCACATACCAAGGGCAGGGCTAACAACCATGCCATTACACTTATTTCCATACACTTCTGAAAATCAACTATGTTCATTGTAGGCTAGTACTCTACCAATTGAACTACATCTCTGATCCAAATATTTCTTAATTAACAACACTAACAGTATAAAGTTAGTATAATTCATAAGATAATAAACAAATGTTTAACTTAATCAACATTTAAAACTTTAGGCCGGCAAAATGGCACTTTCCACCAGGGCTAACAATATGAATTAAGTCCCTAAGACTCACATGATAGAAGGAGAGAATCAACTCTCAAATTGTCCTCTGACTTCTGAATACTTGTTATTGGCATAAATGAGGTGCAGAAACACATACACACATATACACAAAAGTGAAGACATCGAATTTAAAAATTGCTCTAATAAAACATTGCTAAAGGATGTTGCTGGTCAGCAGTATTACAGACTACTTAAGAAAGAATTTTTATCCACAATGCTCAAAGGCCATTCAAATTCAACAATGAGAAAATAAACAGCAATAAAAATATACAAAATGGCTTAGAAATACACAGTGATAGTGTCCTAGTGTGCATGAAGCCCTGGTTCATCTTCAAGACTGGAAAAAAAGTCAACTAAACAAAGAGTTAAAAATGATATACAGAGAAAGTACACACAAGAAAAGATTCAAATTTTAAATTATAACATGATACACAGAGAAAGTACACACAAGAAAAGATTCAAATTTTAAATTATAACCACAAGACACCATTAAACTATATATTAAAAGAAAAATCTAAGGGACTTCTGTCTTAGGGTTTTACTCCTGTGAACAGACACCATGACCAATGCAACTCTTATAAGGACAACATTTAATTGGGGCTGACTTACAGGTTCAGAGGCCCAGTCTATTATCATCAAGGTAGGAACACAGCAGCATACAAGCAGGCATGGTGCAGGAGGAGCTGAGAGTTCTATATTATCATCTGAAGGCTGCTATAATACTGGCCTCCAGGCAGCTAGAACAAAGGTATTAAAGCCCACAAGGCCATACTCAGAGGTCTGCTTGCCTTTTCTCCTGGGATTAAAGGTGGGTACCACAATGGCTAAGCTTTCCATGGCCACTATTCCTCAAGATCCAGATCAAAAGCCTGTGTCACCCAGCCCGAAGACCTGGTGGATCACAGTTGTACTCCCTTTGATAATATACTGCTGCTGTGCATATCCTAATTCATGACTTGGTGGGTCCAATAAAATCCAGCTTGTGATGGATAGTTCAGGTCACATGGTATCTTGGTGTCCTACTGTCAAACATTCAGTTTCCACTAAGACCCAATAGCAGGCCAAGAGCTGTTTTTCAATGGGAGAATAATTGTCTGCAGATGATGGTAGAGCTTTGCTCCAAGATTCCAAATGTATCTTCTGTGATTCACCTATAGAGGCCTGCCAAAGGCTCTAAACAGTATGTCAGTCTGCCCCCGACACCTCAAAAACCATCAGGCCAGCAGGATCATATGATCTAAGTGGTAGAGCAGCCTGCACATCAATCTGGACTTGTTGAAGAGTCTTCTCTTGTTTGCCTTTGGAATAAGAAGTAAAACTCTCAGCTTCTCCAGTGCTATGCCTGTCTGGACACTACCCACCATAATGATAATAGTGAAAGAGGAAAAACTGAACTTTTCCTGGACTCTCCTACCCCTCCCATCTAGAGGTTGTTCCCGGAACACACCTGAACTTTTTACCTCAGAGTACATTCTTGAACTCTTCACCCCAGGGTCCGACCCCTCCCAAGTGAGAACGGTTCCAGGAGCATTTCTGAGATAAGGGTCTCCTGGAGCGAACTCAGTCCAACCCCTCCCAACTAAAGACTATGCCAGGAACATTTTTGAGATAGGGGCCTCCTGGTACTACCCCAGAATGTTCCAATAGATCGAGTACATTGCCAAAATATAGGACACGACCCCTTGGTGACGTAAAACTTGTACTTTTCCCCTGGCTATTTCCTATAAAAGCCTGTGAAAATTTGGGCCAAGTGCCGAATCTCCTCTGCACCTTGCTGGCTGCATGAGTTTCGACCCCAGATATCTGGTATATGTGCTTTTTTATGTGCTTGCTTTCTTGTCGTTGCTGTATTAAATCTTACTCTCTATACATCTTAAGTTCGGTCTCAGTGTCTTCTTGGGTGCGCGGCTGTCCCGAGGCTTGAGTGAGTGTCTCCCTTTTGGGAGTCTTTGAGTCTTTCAATAGACTGAACCTCAAAAGTGGTAAGCCAGCCCCAATTCAATATAGTTTATAGGAGGTGCCTTGGTCGTGGTGTCTCTCTGCAGCAGCAATGGAAATTTGTGGCCTAGGGAATAGTGATCTCAGGGCAAAATCCCACCCAGATAAGCTTATTATTTATGCTTCTTCAGTTGAACAAGGAGCTTAGTTATTGTTTTCATTTGGACTTTTAATCTGAAATTAACTACAATCCAGAAGTGGAGAGAGAGCACAACTATGATCCAGATCTTGAGACTAGAAGACCCAGGCTTTTGATCTGCAACTTGAGGAATAGTGGCCATGAAAAGCTTAGGCCCAGGCATTGTGGTACACTCCTCTGAATTCAAGGCCACCCCTCCTAATAGTGCCACTCCCTGGGCCAAACATATTCAAACCACTATACACACAACTTTAGAAAACAATCTGGCAATTATAAAAAGATGATACATATGCTTCTCTGTTGCTGTGATAAACACTATATATAACCAAATGCATCTGGGAAGTAAGGGACTTAATTTGACTTACAGTTTTCATCCATTCTCTAAGGAAGTCAAGTTAGGAACTCGGTGCAGAAGCCTAAAGCATTAACAACAGGGAAATATTGCTTACTGGCTTGTTCCCCTAGGCTTTCTCAGTTACCTTTCTTATACAGCCCAGGCCCACCTGCTCAGAGATAGCACTACCCACAGTGTATTAGATCCTTCTGTACAAATTAGCAACAAAGGAAATATCCAATAGACATGTCTTATGGTCAGTTTGATGGAAAATTCCATTTTCCCACATTTATCGAGTTAATAACCAAGATTAGTTATTATAAGCACACCCCTTGACAACTTAACATATAAGCATACCACTGTCAAACTATAACCTTTCTCTTTTTGTTTGTCTTCAAGATGTTATATTGATATCATAACATAATAAAATATACTACAATCTTAAAAGTTTACAGTCATTAGAATTTTTTAACATTTTAAACATCTAATGTCTCTTTAAAATCCAAAATCACCTATAAAATCAAAAATAGGTCATAAACTTTACTATCCTAACAGGGGGAAAAACAAGAGTTACAATCAGATTAAAGCAAAACTGAAATCCAACAGTGCAAAAAGCTTTGGGACCGACTCATGACTATGTGTTCCTACAGGGTTGGGCAGTCCACTTCTCTGACTATTCCATCTGAAACACACACACACACACGCACACACACACACACAGAGAGAGAGAGAGAGAGAGAGAGAGAGAGAGAGATCACTTGTAGGCTCAAGCTAGCTCCACACCACACCTGTTGTCTTTCGTAGTTACTCCACCACCCTGGAATCTCCAAAATGAGGTCTCCACTACAGCTGAAGCTAAACATTCACTAATGGCCTCCTGGCCTTTTTTGGGGGCCTCCAACCCTGCCACATGGTGCCAAGCCTCACTTCTCTCCATGACTCTGTTAATCTTAGGGTCTCCAAAGCAACTAAGGCTCAACCTTCACGAATGATTTCTCCTGGTCTTTCAATACTAAATCTTAACTTCTCTCCATGATCTCTTCAATTCTGCAGCTTTTATGTCACCCAAACCATGAAACCACATGAAAGTCTCTTACACATTACCAAGATTGGCTGCCAGATTGAGATGCAGACTTGGACCTCTATGAACCACAACTTCTGTGTCCTGATCTTGGGAAAATACTTTCCCCTCGCAAATTCATTTCAGTGATGCTAGTATTGTAAGTGTTCAAGATCACCAGAGAATGAAACCCAAACTCAGATACTATGCAAAAGAAAAGAGCATTTATTCAGCTGACTTTCCTGCATGTAGGTGTCTCCCCATTTTGGGAATGGAGATCCCTAGTGGGCTCAAAGGCCTAGCTTTTACTGTCAGGGGAATCCCAGGAAGGGATATGTGCCCTTTTACCTTGATTGATCAGCTCTATTTCTAGGAGTCTGACTAATTTAATAATTGGTTAGGCTCTGGAGACCTCCCTGGGGGATAGCTTATTCATTCTAGCTACCTAGTCTCACTTCAAGCCAGATGACATGGTGTCCTCAGACTGACTGCCCGAAGCTGTGGTTGGCTGACCAGAGGTTCCTGGATCAGGGTTCTCATTTCTGGGTAACAGAAACTTAGGGCTAGTCTCCCAAACTACCAGTTTGCTGCATGTTATAGAACCAGCTTGGCTCTGGATAATTCAGTCCTCTCAGTATCTTATTAATCACAGATGATTCTTCAGCACCAGCTAACCAGGATCTATTGTCCAATGAAGGCAAAAGTTTCACTTCAGCAGATTTAAGTCAGTACATCACATGATGGTGTTGCGGCCCGACCAGCAGTCCACAACTCTAACGGTTCAACTGAGGATGGCAGTTCGAGCTGAAAAGAGAGGAAGCTAGACGGGGCAGGAGAAAGAACGAGGCCAAGACGATTTCATGTTCAAGGCCCCCCTTTACTAATTCTAACATTTAGTTATAAAGGAAGGGGGAGGGAACCCGATTTCCCGCCAAGTAACTCGGGGTCCAGTAGCAGGATGAACACGTGTGTGGCTCCAAGCAGCAAAGCAACAGGGTCCAGCAGTGGGCGTGGCAGAACGAATGAGCAGGAAACTCCACCCTTGAGCAAGCAGGTTCCAGGGAAAGGAAAGAGGGAAGGGAAGGGAAAACACATGATGGGACTGATAAGGACTCCCAAACTTCCCTCCAAATTACAAAAAATCATATTGAGTGAGCTAACCCAGACCAAAAAGATAAATATCACATGTTCTCTTTTATCTGAGTGTCCTAGCTCCAAATTTTCACAAATGAAAAAGTTAAACGAGGACCATTGCTTGGGGGTGGGGCACAGAATAAAAGGAGACTAGGAAGGCTGAGTGATCTGAAGGAGGAAATGAGGAGATGAAAGGGAGATAAATACTGAAGGAAGAAGGATAAAATAACAGTAAGAATGTCTGAAAAATCATAAAAATCATATTATTAACACTCTCCCTAAAGATATCTATAATACATGTAAGTCCGTACATAAGTGTACATGTATAATTGAAATTAAATTCTCCCATCTGGGCTGGCAATGCTTCTTCAAATAGCCATTGACCATCTAACAAAACCCCAATGACAGGCATGAGAAGCTCCTTTTGAGTTGTCAGTCAGCATTGTCCAAGAAACTGCCCTAATAGTATAAGCTGTTGCTATTGCCCTTGGTTGCCCTCCAGAGATGTAACATAAGTCACTATTACTGAAGACATCATGCACTTTAAACACAGGGCCCAAAGGCCCTCAGCTACAACTGACCTGTAAGCCTCTTCTGTAAGGTCTAGCTTTCATGGTACTGGAAGATGCCATGCAAGTTTCCAAAAGTGGAAAGCAACCAGCAGTTCTACCCAGCTATGACTCCTATGAGCCACAACAACCAGCCTGGCACATGAACCTTGAGGGCTAATAGTACAGCAGGCCATTATGGTAACCACCATCCCTTTAACTGGACTAAAGGCCCTCCCAACAAGAGCAAAATCCTGCCTGATAATAGGAAACCTAGCCAACTACTTAGGACTAATGAAGTCATGGATCTTGGAGGTTTGAAAACCTACAATGGCCACTTTACTAAATCAGCATTATCCCTAAGTACTCTCTAAATATACTCAGAGATAAGTGGTTCGCATCCCTCATCAGGGAAACTTTTCTTTGCAACACATGGAGACTATTATAGAAAACCACAACCATTCAAAATGTAGAGTTGTGGAGCCCAGTGCCAGTGGACACATATACAATATGACTTCTGTGCCTAAGACTCAAGGAACATTGTAGAAGAGAGGACAGGGAGATTTTAAGACTCAAAGGAACAAGTAATGGAATTTTCTGTGAGATTGTGTCTCCTAAAAATGTCAGAAACTGCATCCTCAAAGTCTCATCAGTATGGCTGTGTAAACAAGAGAAAAGCAGGTGCAATACCAACAGACATTCCAACATGGAAGAGGGAAATTTACGAGGCCTCAGCCCTATACAAAGAACTCCAGGCAACTAAGGAAAAGTGAAAATGGGAGAAATAGTCTTCCCAAGAGAAGAGCACACTTGATCGTCCAATACCTAGAAGTTAGCCCTAAAAACATACAAATAACATTATACAGACTAAGCATGTTGTATTTATTTATTTAGGAATATAAATATATATTTAAGAATATTTATTATATATAATATAGGAATATATATGCCCTATATATGTATAGCATATATGTCATACAAAATACACACAAATAGGACATATATGTTTTATATATAACATAAGTATGTCATGTTATACATGTGTGTGTTATATACATATGTGTTGTATACATATACATACATATTACATATATATACATGTATATATTATATACATATACATACATGTGTGTGTTCTATGTTATTTTATATACTGTACTGTATATTATATCTAACACATATCTAAGCTAACATAATATATAACTATATATGTTATATTAATGTGTATTTAGAAATATGTTGAGGCCATGAATCTGAAAGAAAGCAGCAGTGGTACATGAAAAGGTTTAAAGGAAAGAAAGGGGAAAGGGAAATTATATAGTTATATTATAATCTCAAAAACTATAAGTTTGTGTTTAAAACTTCCCTTCAGCACTTTACAAGCCAGGCTTATTATCTACTTTTTTTTTTTCAGCACCCTTACCTTCCAAGCCCCTGAAGAAGAGCATGAAGCCCTGAGCACTGAAGCTCTGGAAGCCCAAAGCTCCAAATTCCTTTCATAATACTTTCCAGAACCAACATGGCCATGGTCATCACACCCATGTTCCTGGTACCAATTTCTGTCCTGGTTTGCTTTTCTGTTGCTGGGATAAACACCATAACCAAAAGCAACTTGGGGTAGAGAAGGCTTATATGTTAGAGTACCATCAAGGGAAGCCATGTCAGGAGAGGGAAATAGAAACCACAGATGAATACTGTTTACTGGCTTGCTCCCCACCACACCACACCCATCCCACCCCACCCCACCCCACCCCACACCTGCTTGCACAGCTTGGTATCTTATATAATCCAAGACCATCTTGCGCAGGGGTGGCACCACCATCCACATAAACTGTGATCAAGAAAATGACTTGTAGACACATCTACAAGACAATCTGATGGAGGCAATTCCTTGATCAATGTCACTAGGGAAGTATGCCTTAGAGGCATGTCAAGCTATCAACCAATATTAGCCACCCATCATTGCTACTCAACAAAGCTAGTCACTGCATTGCCCATAAAATATTCCTGACATCATTCTCTCCCATCTGTGCTCACTGGCACGTTTTTTTTTTTCCTTAACTAGGTATAACAAGCTATATTTTCTCCTTATACTAAACTCATATCCTTATTCCAAGACCTAATTTAAGCCCTGCCTTCCTCACAAAGGGACTGACTATATAAGAACATCCTTAGTGGCCATACCAAAGCAGGGTACAGGTAATAGAAGCTAAACTGAAAGTTTGACAGGCCATGAGGAACGTGTATCCTTCTTTTACTTTGAGACAACCAGACAAAACAACCAAGAACTTCCACCCTAGGTTCCCTTTTTAATTAGCGAGGGGAGATCAGAAGCAGTGCAAAGGAAAGGGAACAAAGCACAGCCTAGCACTTTTACAAGTGTGAATGAATGCCCTGTGGAGGTTTTTTAATTGCATGAGGACAGTAAGAAAATGTCTCTACAAATTGTGGCTTCTCCTGGAAAAAGTGTTAATGTTATGTAAATTAAAATTAGAAAGTCTCTTTAACTGAAATCTGCAACACTAAGCACTGTGTGTAACTGCCCTGAGGGTGGGGCCTTCAGCCTGCCTATAGCCAGAGCTCTCTCTGGCTGAGCCCTTCTACAGAACACTCTCATGATCATAATATGAAATTTCCTCCACAGGTCTGTATGTTTAATGTTTGCCCCTATACAGGGACACTAATTGGTGAAGTTCTAGAAACAAGCAAGTGGGCTCCAGGGAGCCCATCCTTGGGGCCGTATCTAGCCCTGACTCCTTCCTGTATTCCCAGCTATGCTTCCTATCAGCCCTGATGTGGGCTGCTCTACTGTGCTTATCCCAGCAGAACGCACTGAAACTTTTGAGGAAAGCCCAAATAAACCTCTCTTCCTTTAAATTGTCCTCCTAGTTATTTTGAACAGAGCTTTGTGAAAGTATCAAGTACAATTAAGCAAGGATTGCTACTTGGCTTCAAGAAACATTGTTTCTGGCTGGAAAACAGGTCAAAGGCAGATGGTAAGTAATTTGTAGGAGGTAGTCTAACCCCACTCAGATCTTAAAGTTTATCCTCAATACCCAAAACCCATTCCTGCTCTACCTTATCTCCACTCTCACTTATGATGCTACCATCTTTAGAATTACCACAACAGTCTGGTAACTGCTTCTACTCTTGCAAGCTATTAATCCTTTAGACCAGTTTGTTAAAACAAAATGTGTGTGTGTGTGTGTGTGTGTGTGTGTGTGTGTGTGTGCTCTAATGCACACAAATACATGCAAACACAGCATTTACCTCAAAAGGGATAAGAAATAGTCTATTCTGGAGCCACATGTGAGTGACCATTTGAGTTATCTGTAATTCCATGCCCCAGTGTGGTAACAGTTTGATAAAACTTTATAGTAACAGAACAAAGAAAGTGGTAAGTCAAAGCATTTTTCAAATTTATTGCTGTAAACACTGGATAGATGGCTAAAGCTCTGCAGTGGGTCTCAGATGCTGTCTGATGGCGTTCTTAGCCTTTCAATTGGTTGAAGCAGTGGCCTGTTAATGTAAAGCTTTTACCTGTTAGCCACAGAGTGTCAGGTGAGACACAGAGACTTGGGCAAGGAGTGGCCATAAAGAAGCCGGAGTGGGGTGGGGAGCACAAGATAAATTATAACTAGATCCTGAACCTGCAACATTCCAATCTCTCCATACTCACTGAAGTTCTTAGCACTCAATCAGCCTTGCAGAAGATTCCATAGAACGTGGGTTCTTTCCAGGAAAGGGTTCTTTCATTCACAGTTTCCATCCTTACTCCAGAGGGGAAAAACCCGAACAGTTCTATGTCTGTAACTATATTGAATTCTCAGAAAAAGAAAATCTTACAAAGATAAATGCCTGGTTCAGATATGTTCACTAGGGAAGTATGTCTGGCCTTTAAAAACAAAATAATGGGCGGTAAAGACCATCCAGGTTCTGCAGCAGCAGGTTGATGATGCGGAGGAGAGCGACAAGAGCCTCCAGTGGGAAGTAGAGAGAGAAAGGGAGGCCGGGAGCAGGCTGAAGCTGAGGTGGCCTCCTTGAACCGCAGAATCCAGCTGGCTGAAGAGGAGCTGGACCGTGCCGAGGAGCGACTTGCCACTGCTTTGCAGAAGCTAGAGGAAGGGAAAAGGCTGCTGATGAGAGCGAGAGAGGTTCGAAGGTGATTGAAATCAGGCTCTACAGGATGAAGAAAAGATGGAACTCAAGAAAATCCAGCTAAAGGAAGCAAAGCACATTGCAGAAGAGGCAGATAGGAAGTATGAAGAGGTGGCTCATAAGTTGGTGATTATTGAAGGAGACTTGGAACGCATGAGAGATAGATGAGCAGATCAGACTGATGGACCAGAACCTGAAGTGTCTAAGTGTTGCTAAAGAAAAGTACTCTCAAAAAAGAAGTATGAAGAAGAAATAAAGATTCTTACTGATAAACTTAATAAGGCAGAGACCCATGCTGAGTTTGTTGAAAGATCAGTAGCCAAACTGGAGAAGACCATTGATGACTCAGAAGATAAGCTGAAGTGCACCAAAGAAGAGCATCTCTGTATACAAAGGATGCTGGACCAGACACTGCTGGATCTGAACCCTATATAGACCTCCCCCTTCCCTGCCCTGAGGCCACTCCCTCCCTTGGACCTTGACTCGCCCTGAGGCCAGTCTCCCTGGAGCTGACCTTGAAACTAAGGGCTGATCTTTTTAACTGAAGGCTGTTTTCCCTCCTGCCACCCCCTCTACCCTTCTTGACTTTTTCCACAAAACTGTGTCAAACTCTTCCCAGAGTTCCAGCTGGAGGGGTTGAACACCTTTGGGAACACTATTTAAGGGAATGTGAGCACAACACAGTGTCTTCAATGAAGTTGTGATACGCACATTGTGATTACTTCCTGTCTTAGTACTCATTTTTAACATTCCAAGCACTTCTGCAACTTGGAGCAGCACATTTTAGCCTAATGGATACTGTCTCGCCATGGAGGAGAAACATGGAATGGGCCTGACTTCTGAGAGCCAGCAGAGTCCAGGCAGGCTCCACTGTGGGAGACCTCAGTGGTCTGCACCAAGTCTTATCCAAACAACAGGGGGATTTTAGGAAGTTAGCCAAAACCAAAAACTGTTCCAGGCTGTGAAGGTTTTCAGCTTTGGTGTCTTTGAACAACTTTACACTTATTTTTATTTTTTACTTTCTCCATCAGATGTGACCAAATAAGACCCCACCTTCCAGGGCCTCAACGCCTGTTAGGCAATCTTGCTACCATTCAGCCCCAACCCTGAGCTCAAACTTGTCATAGTTCTACTCCTATCCCAACTGCTCAGAAATGGATCATGCGGCCCCTTAGTGTTGTGGTGACCTCTTAGTGTTCATGTGCCCCCAAGGGAGACAGAGAAGGAAAATGATGTTTCCCACTGATTTAGTCACATGAAAGTCATCTCAACGCCCTTTCCTGAAGCTGCAGTCTCTAAAGTGCCATTTCATTGTGCTTTGTATCAGTTAGTGCTGGAGAAATCTTGAACAGCTTATGAAAAAAAAATTTTAAAAAAAGAACTTTTAAAATTTTATATTATTTTGAAATTTTGTTGGGGGGGGTGTTGGTTGGGTTACCTTGGCCAACCCATTGCCTGGAAGAATTCTTAGCAGCCTGTGGGTTAGTGGTGTGCTGATCTTTTAGTGTCCCCACCCAATTGCCCTGTTCAGGTGGTTGCAGATTCCTGGCTTGCTTGTACTCTCCTCTGACCTGAGAAAGAGGACCCTGTAGTGCAACTGTTTTGATACTGAATATTGACAAGTGACATTTTGAAATAAAGAACCAGTCCCTCCAAAAGAAAACAAAAAGCAAAAAACAAAACACATCAACAACAACAACAACAACAACAAAAATGTGAATTCTATACAACTTCTTCCACAAACTAGAAAAAGAGAAAATATTTCTAAGTTTATCTTATGAAGTCAATATTTTACCTAAAACAGAGCTGCAGGCATAAAAAGAACAAGCCTTCATTGCTTATGAACACTTATGCAAGTTTTTCAAAAGCACATAGCAAACCTAAGCCAGCATTACAGAAAAAGATGGTACATACAATTAGGTGAGATTACACAAAGATCTAAGGTGGGAGGAGGAGAGCAACTACTGGAAATCAGTGGTTTCCAGTGTATGAAATAGCAGGAGCTAGACTGATGATCTTGAAACTATTAAAAAAATAAAATAAAGGGGCTGTAGAAAGGTCTCAGAAGTTAAGAGCCCTGGTTGCTCTTCAACAGGACACAGGTTCAATTCCCAGCACCCACGGCAGCTCATGATTGGATTACCTCCAGTTCCAGGGGATATAGCATCCTCATGCAGACTTACACACAGATAAAGCAGCAATGTATATGAAATAAAAGTAAATAATATTAGAAACATAAAGTAAAATATTTGAAAACACATGATGAAGGGCTACTGGGAGATGAGACTATATGTGTTCCTAGTAGGTCTTGAACTTGAATTTTTGTGGGATTGCTGAGGGAGGAGGGAGCTGTTACTTCTCCCATATTAATAGATTAGACTGGTCTCCATCTGCACATAGAAGCTAAGACTGTTCCACAGCCCTCTGTACACAGGTCCTGCCAGGAGAGAGCTGGTCTCCCAGGAGTGCTGACACAGGCTTACAGGCCCACAGGAGGGACAAGCTCCAGCTAACCAACTAATAGCAGACCAACTAACACCAGAGATAACCAGATGTTAAAAGGTAAGCATAAGAACATTACCAGCAGAAATCAAGGCTACTTGGCATCATCAGTACCCACTTCTCCCACCACAGAAAGTCCTGTATAGCCCAACACATTGGAAAAGCAAGATTTGGATTTAAAATGAGATCTGATGATGATAATAGAGGACATTAAGGAGGACATAAATAACTCCCTTAAAGAACTACAGTAGAACACAGGTAAACAGAAGCCCTGAAAGAGGAAACAGAAAAATCCCATAAAGAATTACAGGAAAACACAAACAGGTGAAGAAATTGAACAAAACCATCCAGGATATAAAAATGAAAGAAGAAACAATAGAGAAATCACAAAGGGAGAGAATTCTAGAGATAGAAAACCTAGGAAACAGATCTGGAGTCATAGATGCAAGCATCACCAAGAGAATACAAGAGATAGAAGAGAGAATCTCAGAGGCAGAAGATATCATAGAAAACATTGACACAACAGTCAAAGGAAATGTAAAATGCAAAAAACTTCTAACCCAAAACATCCAGGAAATCCAGGACACAATGAGAAGACCAAACCTGAGGATAATAGGTATAAAAGAAAGCAAAGATTCCCAACTTAAAGGGCCAGCAAATATCTTCAACAAAGTTATAGAATAAAACTTCCCTAACCTAAAGAAAAAGATGCCCATGAATATACCAGAACCCTACAGAATTTCAAATAGATTGGACCAGAAAAGAAATTCCTCCTGTCACATAATAATCAAAACATCAAATGCACAAATACCAAAAGCAGTAAGAGAAAAAGATCAAGTAACATACAAGGACAGACTTATCAGAATAATACCAGACTTCTTGCCAGAGACTATAAAAGCAAGAAGATCCTGGGCAGATGTCATACAGACCCTAAAAGAACACAAATGCCAGCCCAGGCTACTATACCCAGCAAAACTCTCAATTATCATAGATGGAGAAACCAAGATATTCCATGACAAATTTACACAATATCTTTCCACAAATCCAGCCCTTCAAAGGATAATAAAGGGAAAACTCCAACACAAGGAGGGAAACTACACCCTAGAAAAAGCAAGAAAATAATCTTCTTTTAACAAGCCAAAAAAAGGACAGCCACATAAACACAATTCCACCTCTAACAACAAAAATAACAGGAAGCAATAGTCACTTTTCCTTAATACCTCTTAATATCAATGGACTCAATTCCCAATAAAAAGACATAGACTAACAGACTGGATACATAAACAGGACCCAACATTTTTGCTGCATACAGGAAACCCAACTCAGTGACAAAGACAGACACTACCTCAGAGTAAAAGGTTGGAAAACAATTTTCCAAGCAAATAGTCCCAAGAAACAAGCAGGATTCACCATTCTAATATGCAGTAAAATAGATGTTCGACATAAAGTTATCAAAAAAGATAAGGAAGGACACTTAATACTCATCAAAGGAAAAATTTACCAAGATGAACTCTCAATTCTGAACATCTATGATCCTAATGCAAGGGCAACTGCATTCATAAAAGAAACTTTACTAAAGATCAAAGCACACATTGCACCTCACACAATAATATTGGGAGACTTCAACACCCCACTCTCATCAATGGACAGATCATGGAAACAGAAACTAAATAGAGACACAGTGAAACTAACAGAAGTTATGAACTATGACTTAATAGATATCGATAGAACATTTTATCCTAAAACAAAAGAATATACCTTCTTCCCAGAACCTCATGGTACTTTCTCCAAAATTGACCATATAATCGGTCACAAAACAGGCCTCAACAGATAAAAGAAGACTAAAATAATCCCATGCATCCTATGAGAGCACCACAGATTAAGGCTGCTCTTAAATAACAACAAAAGCAATAGAAGGTCCACATACACATGGAAGCTGAACAACACTCTACTCAACGATCAACTAGGAAAAAAAAAAAAAAAACGATCAACTAGGCTTCATCCTAGGGATGCATGGATGGTTCAATATATGGAAATCCATCAATCCACTATATAAGCAAACTCAAAGGAAAAAAACCATAAGATCATCTCATTAGATTCATTTGACAAAATCCAACACCCTTTCATGATAAAAGTCTTGTAAAGATCAGGAATTCAAGGGCCATACCTAAACATAGTAAAAGCAATATACAGCAAACCAGTAGCCAACTTCAAACTAAAAGGAGAGAAGCTTGAAGCAATACCAGTAAAATTAGGGATTAGACAAGGCTGCCCACTCTCTCACTTCCTGTTCAATATAGTACTTGAAGTCCTAGCCAGAGCAATTAGACCACAGAAGGAGGTCAAAGAGATACAAATTGAAAAGGAAGAAGTCAAAATATCATTATTTGCAGATGATATGATAGTATACTTAAGTGACCCCAAAAATTCCACCAGAGAACTCCTAAACCTGATAAACAACTTCAGCAAAGTGACTAGATATAAAATTAACTCAAACAAATCAGTGGCCTTCCTCTACTGAAAGGATAAACAGGTTGAGAAATAAATTAGGGAAACAACACCCTTCACAATAGTCATGAGTAATATAAAATACCTTGGTGTGACACAATGGAATACTACTCAGCTATTAAAAACAATGAATTTATGAAATTCTTAGGCAAATGGATGGAACTAGAGAATATCATCCTGAGTGAGGTAACCCAATCACAAAAGAACACACATGGTATACACTCACTGATAAGTGGATATTAGGCCAGAAGTTTAGAATACCCAAGATACAATTCACAGACCAAATGAAGCTCAAGAAGCAGAAAGACCAAAGTATGGATACTTCAGTCCTTCATATAAGGGGGAACAAATTACCCATGTGAGGAAATATAGAGACAAAGATTGGAGCAGAGACTGAAGGAAAGACCATCCAGAGAGTGCACCACTTGGTGATCCATCCCATATACAGTTACCAAACCCAGACACTATTGTGGATGCAACGAGTGCTTGCTGACAGGAGCCTGATATAGCTGTTTCCTGAGAGGTTGTGCCAGTGCCTGACAAATACAGAGGTGAATGCTCTCAGCCAACCATTGGACTGAGCACAGGGCTCAATAGATGGAGGATCTAGAGAAAGAACTGAAGGAGCTGAAGGAGTTCGCATCCCCATAGAAGGAAGAACAATATAAACCAACCAGTAGCACCCGCCCCCCCCCCCAGCTCCCAGGGACTAAACCACCAACCAAAGAGTACACATGGTGGGACCCATGGCTCCAGCTGCATATGTAGCAGAGGATGGCCTTGCCAGACATCAATGAGAGGAGAGACCCTTGGTCCTGTGAAGGCTCAATGCCCCAGTGTAGGGAAATGCCAGGACAGGGAAGGAGGGTGAGTAGATTGGTGAGGAGGTACGGGATAGGGGGTTTTCAGAGGGCAAATGAGGAAAGGGATAACATTTGAAATGTAAATAAAGAAAATATCTAATAAAAAATAGATACACTAGGAAATGGACTTCCTTGCTGAGGCACTACATTTACCTCAGGCTTCAGTATAGAAGAGTATCTATGGGAGTAGCCATTCTCAATTCTGTCTGAACAGCCTGAGATTGGTTTACATAGTTGTTCAATGTGGACTATCCTGTTAGTGGCCTACATCCAGAAGTCTTAGATGACTTGCAAGACTGCTGGATGTAGGATGCTCTACAGTCACTTCTCTGTGATGGAGTAAGGGACTTGCTCAGAAGGGGAGTAAGGGATTTGCTTGGTAAGTGGTAAGGTGGGTGAAGCTTCTTAGTGGCTAGAACACGCTTATTTGACTATATGTCTTTTTAAAATTGTTGCTACCTTTTAGGTTCATTTTTAAAATTCATAGCATCCCAGAGAATGCAGTATATTCTCTGGGATAGGAACAAAAAGCAGATGATTGTTTCTTTAGACTCATGAATATATAAGAGTCACATCCTCTAGCAGGGCTGCCTTATCTGTCAATAAGGAATAGTACAATTGTTTTAAATCATCCAAATATAAGATCATATTTTAAAAGGAAAGAAATATTTTTAAGTTTTGATAAGCACTAGTTGAGACATTTTATACAAATGTTTACAAAGAAAATAGAAACATCATCAAGAGCAATGTGTGGGCACAGTCTAAATAATTTTTAATGTCTGACATATATGTCATGACAGGAAATGAGTGTTCTGACGTCAGTTTGGGGCACAAACATTTACAACTGAAACAAACATTTTCTTTGAAAACCACTCTAGATCTTAAACTGAAGCAAAGGTTAAGCTTACATGGCTTTCTTCTTCCCTGCCTGTAGAGAACACAGATGTTGAGAAGAATAGAACACCATGCCAAACACCACTGAGGTAACCTTTGCTTCTCAGGCTGTTCAGACAGAATTGAGAATGGCTACTCCCATAGATACTCTTCTATACAGAAGCCTAAGGTAAATGTAGTGCCTCAGCAATGTTGGTGCATCTATTTAATCCATATATATATGGTTATCTCCAAAACAATAAAGACCAAAGACTTGAAGAAATCAGACTTCAATAAGAAAAAAAAGCCTTGAATGGAAAAAGTCCAAAAATAATAAATATTAGAACAAATTTACCTAAGTACAATAAAATCAAGACCAGTGATGTGAATATATTTTGTCTGTTTTAGAAAGAAGTTGATGGAAATCAAACTCTAGAATGTCTTTGGTGCTGTTTTATCATGATTGGAACATCACATATTTTAATTAAAAGTTGATTCCTTTGGGAAAAAAATCTTTGAGAAACAGTGTATATGCTAAAGTCTTAAAGCCTTATTCATATGGTTTCAGATTTCCCACGAAACTGACCTTTTAAAGGTCTTTAAGAGCTTACTTCTGAGATCCGTAAATGATGTGCATGGTGAATATCCACAAGAATTTGGGAAAGTTAGTGAAGTACATGGTTTTAAGCTATATATTTATGTGAAGCCAAATTTCTTCACTGAAGCAAAATACTATATTAGAATGAATTCAATGCAGAAGAAGATAGGAGGATCCAGCTGTGTTTTATTAAGCATCACATTGAAGGCATTTACAAAAACAAAACAAAACAAAACAAAAAAACAAATATCAAACAAACAAACAAACAAAAACCCTGTAAAACAGTACTGTTCTTATTACTATGTGGTGTGGAGTTCTTTTATTCAAAAAAAAACAACAAACCAACAAACCAACAAACCGAAAGCCTAGGTCAACATGCATTTTCAAGTCTGGTAATTAGTTCAGCATGTGCAAATCTCTTCATTAAATCCCTAGTGCCAAACAACAACATCTTTTCATTGTTTTTGTTTGTTTGTTTATTTTTTCGAGACAGGGTTTCTCTGTTTAGCCCTGGCTGTCCTGGAACTCACTGTGTAGACCAGGCTGGCCTCGAACTCAGAAATCTGCCTGCCTCTGCCTTGAGAGTGCTGGGATTAAAGGCGTGCGCCACCACGCCCGGCTTCATTGTTATTTTTAAGTGAAATAAGAATTGTTTTTAAAATTTCTGTTGTAATTTATTATATGATAAATATTGATAGCAGTGAGTTGCATATGCAACATCTTTGGTAGCCTCCAATGTCTAAGAGGGCAAAGGGTTCCCAAGGGCCTCCGTAGTTGTTTGCTTTACTCTGCTTCTCTCCTAAAATGCTGTAAACAAAACACACTCCTTATGGCTTACAGCTGACATTCTGTAATTCCCATCAAATGGTTCTTATCAGCATCATGTTCAAATAAGTAATGCCAAGGACAAGCCAGCTATCTTGTGCTCTTGCAAATTTTTACAGGAATTTGTCAACATAGGAAAAAATGAATGCCAAACTTTACACCAAAATTATTGCCAAAGAACACCACTAATGGGGGAATTATGATTGTGCTTAAGGAAGAACTGCCTGCGAATAAGCTCCTTTGTAGGAGCTCCACAGTTAGAAAGAATTTTCTTTGCAAATATCTGTATTCTGAAAATCACTAAAATCTATGTCAAAAAGCTATTGTAGAAACCCAAGTATCAATTTCACTGATGGCACATCTGCTGCCTCTTCACAGCAGCAGGCTCCTCCTCCACAGTCCGTTCCTCCTTCTCAGATACAAGCACCTCTCATGCCAGGACCACCATGTCTTGGACCACCACCTGCTCCACCCTTACGGCCTCCTGGACCACCTACAGGCCTTCCTCCTGGACCACCTCCAGCAGCTACTCCATTCCTGAGACCACCTGGAATGCCAGGAATCCAAGGGCCTTTACCACAGCTTTTACCTCCAGGACCACCACCAGGTCGACCTCCTCGCCCTCCCCCAGGCCTATATCCAGATCTGCCCCCTAGGCCGCTCCTCGAGGACCTCCACCAAGGCTACCTCCTCCTGCACCTCCAGGTATCCCTCCTCATCGTCCTGACGTAATAAGTCCACCCTTGCTGCCTGCTCTTGGACCTGCCGCACCTGACCTTTTCCCACCAACTCCCTTGTTCAACCCAGGGGTGTTGAGTGCCCCGCCCAGCCTCATTCAGCGACCGAAGGCAGATGATGCTAGCACAGCAGCCATCCAGAAGAAAGCCACAGTGACTATCAGTGCCAAGCCCCAGATCACCAATCCTAAGGCAGAGGTCACACGGTTTGTGCCCACTGCACTGAGGATACACCGCAAGAATAAGGAGGCTACTGCCGTTCTCCAAAGAAGGTCAGAGGATGACTCTGCTGTGCCTGTCGCCAAAGCGGCCCCCAGATCTTCAGTTCCCGTCTCAGTACAAACTAAGGACGATGTTTATGAAGTCTTTATGAAAGAGATGGAAGGGCTGCTGTGACAAGGCCTTTTGTTAAACTTAGATCCAGACTAGCCTGATAAAAAGGAAGGAACGGAGGGAGAGCGTGAAAAAAAGGGGAAGGGGGTTAAGCAAAGCTATACTTAGTGCAAGTCAGTAATCCCAGCTCTTTGATAGGCACTGAAGGGGGAGGATTACAAATACAAAGTCAGCCTGGGCTACATTGTGAGTTTAGACCAAGCTAGAGAGTGAGACCTTATTTCAAAAAATAAAATGTATGGTAAGCAGAGCGTGGTGTTCAGTGTCTATCAACCCAGTTGATGCAGGGGGATGGAGAATTTGAAATGAGCCTGGGCTAAGAGAAAAGATACCTGGAAACAGTCAAAAGCAAAACTCTTGGAGAAGAGCAACTCTGTCCCCTTGTATTGTACTCATGCAAATTAGCGTCTCCAGTGTATCCAGGGGGGAACATCCAAGACCATAATTACCAGACTACAGGGTCTGTGCTTGTGAGTGCTCTAGCTCTTCGGGCTCAGCCATAGATCCTTGGCTGGATTCTGCCTGCCTCCCATGAAGCACATCACCTACTCCCTTACACACCCACCTGGATAACTGACTGCAAAACAGACTTTGTGGGTTTTCTGTTCGTTTTTGCTTTCTTGAGACTTACTTTGTGTAGCCTTCGCTGTCCTGGAACTCACTATGTAGACGGGACAAACCTTGAACTCAGAGATCTGCCTGCCTCCCGAGTGCTGGGCTTAAAGTTGTGTGCCACCACCACTCTGGGACAAAAGCTGGTTCTTTGGCCTGTCCTACCTATACCACATGAGGCTGGTCTTTGGACAGGGTTGCTGCTAACAGGCATAGTTCCTTCCTTGTCAGCGTTTCACACTCAGTCACAGACTAGGTAGGAATGCTGTTCTTGTCGATGTCATGGAGAAATCTGCTAGACCGAAAGTTAACATTACTTGGCTCTAGGGCTATGTATGAGCAGAAGAACCACTGGATTCCAGAGGTGAGGACCCTTTGCCTCTGCTTGCCTGCTGGAGATGATCACTCCATCAAGGCTTTAGATTACTCTTAGGCTTAGGCACTGGAAGAAAAATGCCTCAGCTTGTTCTTATATGTCCAAATTATAGACCCTTGGCATTTGAAACAAAATGAGGTGTTTTCCCCTCACTGATTCACTCAGGTACTTCAGTTTACCACATTTCTGAAATTACACAAGTGATGTCAAATTCTGATTAAATGTCATGTATTTTTGTATCCATTTAATTAAAAGATCATAAATTTCAAAACAAAAAACAAACAAAAAAGCAAATGAGTTCTAAACTCAGAGAAAAGGTAGTAAGTGCTTGTTACATGTATCTCACCACTGAAGGAGCTGAGGGGCTTTGCAGCCCAATAACCCCCCCCCCCCCCCCCCCCGTGGAGGAGCAACAGTGTTACCGGCCAGAACCCCTGGAACTCCCGGGGACTGGACCACCAACCACGCACCCCAGCTGCGTATGTGGCAGGGGACAACCTTGTTGGACATCAGTGAGAGGAGCGGCCCTTGGTCCTGTCGGGGTTCGATGCCCCAGTGTAGGGGAATGCCGAGGCGGGAAGGCGAGAGTGGGTGGGGGAGCACCCTCATAGAGGCAGGGAGAGGGAGGATGGGATAGAGGGTTTCTAGAGGGGAGACCTGGAAAGGGGATAACATTTGAAATGTAAATAAAGAAAATGTCCAATAAAAAAATAGTATCTCACCTTTTAATTTCTTTGTAAATCCATATAATTGACATCAAAAAATGGAAATTTAATAAGACATTTTCAAAAGAATTTTACATAATTACTAACATAACAATAAGGAAATCAAACAAGTACTTTCCAATTTCTACCTTAAAAAAAAAACCCTTCAATGACAAAACACATAATTAAATTAACATATGCTAGTCAGACATTCACTGTTCTAACAAATATCTGAGAAAATGCCCGCTTAAAGGAGGAAGTATTTGCGTTGGCTCACGGGGTTAAAGGTTTCAGTACTTTGAGCCTAGGCAAGGCTGAGCATGAGGAGCACAAGGTCATGTGGAACAGCTGGTACCAGAATGGACAGACAGAACAATAGGCAGGAGAGGGGAAAACAAGTGCATTATCCTTCGAAGGCACCCACAGCAACCTATGGGCGGCCACTGTGCCTCACCTCCTAAAGCTTGCACTACTTGCTAATATCCCATCAACTATGAACATAATAACTAATTAATGCATTAATAAAATCAGACTCCTTGTGACGCACCCACAATTTGATAGAGCCACCAGCCGGGGCACAAGCTTTGAACACATGAACCTTCAAGACACTTTGTACCTAAACCACAATACCAACTAAGAAAATAAGTATCGGACTTTATATCATTCTCCAAAATTAATTAAACCAACATTTAAGAATGCAATGAAGGGAGAAAAGCACCGGGGCAGCTGGGGCGCAGGGTCTGCTGACACTCGCCAGCTACCCACGACCCCCGCCGCAGGATTTTGGGACTGCTGGTGAGTGGAACACAGCTTCAGCTCCAATCCAATTGCGCGGGACCTGAGACTGCATTAGTTAGGGAAGCAGAAACCGGCCTGAGTAGGGCCACAGGCCACATCCGGCCGGATCAGCGCCGGGGTAGCGGGAGCACAGGGTTGCCTGACACCCGCCAGCTACCCACGACCCCCGCCGCAGGATTTTGGGACTGCTGGTGAGTGGAACACAGCTTCTGCTCCAATCCAATTGCGCAGGACCTGAGACTGCATTAGTTAGGGAAGCAGAAACCAGCCTGAGTAGGGCCACAGGCCTCATCCGGCCAGATCAGCACCGGGGTAGCGGGAGCGCAGGGTTGCCTGACATCCGCCAGCTACCCACGACCCCAGCCGCAGGATTTTGGGACTGCTGGTGAGTGGAACACAGCTTCTGCTCCAGTCCAATCACGTGGGACCTGAGACTGCTCTTGTTGGGGAGAGAGAAATCCGGCCTACATAGGGCCACAACCCTCTTCCGGTCAGAAAAGCACCAGGGCAGCTGGGGCACAGGGTCTGCTGACACTCGCCAGCTACCCACAACACCCGCCACAGGATCTTAAGACTTCTGGTGAGTGGAGCACAGCTTCTGCTCCAATCCAATTGCGCGGGACCTGAGACTGCATTAGTTAGGGAAGCAGAAACCGGCCTGAGTAGGGCCACAGGCCTCATCCGGCCAGATCAGCACCGGGGTAGCGGGAGCGCAGGGTTGCCTGACACCCGCCAGCTACCCACGACCCCTGCCGCAGGATTTTGGGACTGCTGGTGAGTGGAACACAGCTTCTGCTCCAATCCAATTGGGGGGGGCCTTGAGACTGCATTAGTTAGGGAAGCAGAATCCGGCCTGAGTAGGGCCACAGGCCTCATCCGGCCGGATCAGAGCCGGGGTAGCGGGAGCGCAGGGTTGCCTGACACCCGCCAGCTACCCACGACCCCCGCCGCAGGATTTTGGGACTGCTGGTGAGTGGAACACAGCTTCTGTTCCAGTCCAATCACGCGGGACCTGAGACTGCTCTGGTTGGGGAGAGAGAAATCCGGCCTACATAGGGCCACAACCCTCTTCCGGTCAGAAAAGCACCGGGGCAGCTGGGGCGCAGGGTCGGCTGACACTCACCAGCTACCCACAACACCCACCACAGGATCTTAAGACTTCTGGAGAGTAGAACACAGCTTCTGCTCCAATCCAATTGCACGCGGGACCAGAGACTGCATTAGTTAGGGAAGCAGAAAAACGGCCTGTGTAGGACCACAGGCCTCTTCCGGCTGGACCAGCACCGGGGTACCGTCAGCTACCCACGACCCCCGCCGCAGGATTTAGAGACTGCTGGTGAGTGGAACACAGCTTCTGCTCCAATCTTTAAACAGTGACAACGATAACAACTAACCCCAGAGATTACCAGATGGCGAAAGGTAAACGTAATAATCTTACTAACAGAAACCAAGACCACTCACCATCATCAGAACCCAGCACCCCCACTTCGCCCAGTCCAGGGCACCCCAACACACCGGAAAAGCTAGACACGGATTTAAAAGCATATCTCCTGATGATGATAGAGGACTTCAAGAAGGACTTTAATAACACACTTAAAGAAAAGCAAGAGAACACTGCTAAACAGGCAGAAGACAATAAAGAGGAAGCACAAAAATCCCTTAAAGAATTGCAGGAGAACACTGCTAAAGAGTTACAAATCCTTAAAGAAAAACAGGATAACATAATCAAACAGGTAGAAGTCCTTAATGAAAAACAGGAAAACACATCCAAACAGATGATGGAAATGAACAAAACCATACTAGACCTACAAAGGGAAGTAGACACAATAAAGAAAACCCAAAATGAGGCAACACTGGAGATAGAAACCCTAGGAAAGAAATCTGGAACCATAGATACCAGCATCAGCAACAGAATACAAGAGATGGAAGAGAGAATCTCAGGTGCAGAAGATTCCATAGAGAACATCGGCACAACAATCAAGGAAAATGTAAAATGCAAAAAGATCCTAACTCAAAACATCCAAGAAATACAGGACACAATGAGAAGACCAAACCTACGGATAATAGGAGTGGATGAGAATGAAGATTTTCAACTCAAAGGACCAGAAAACATCTTCAACAAAATTATAGAAGAAAACTTCCCAAATCTAAAGAAAGAGATGCCCATGAACATACAAGAAGCCTACAGAACTCCAAATAGACTGGACCAGAAGAGAAATACTTCCCGACACATTATAATCAGAACAACAAATGCTCTAAATAAAGATAGAATACTAAAAGCAGTAAGAGAAAAAGGCCAAGTAACATATAAAGGCAAGCCTATCAGAATTACACCAGATTTTTCACCAGAGACTATGAAAGCCAGAAGATCCTGGACGGATGTTATACAGACACTAAAAGAACACAAATTCCAGCCCAGGCTACTATACCCAGCCAAACTCTCAATTAACATAGATGGAGAAACCAAAGTATTCCACGACAAAACCAAATTCACACATTATCTCTCCACGAATCCAGCCCTTCAAAGGATAATAACAGAACAAAACCAATACAAGGACAGGAACCACGCCCTAGAAACAACAAGAAGGTAATCCCTCAACAAACCTAAAAGAAGACAGCCACAAGAACAAAATGCCAACTTTAGACAACAAAAATAACAGGAAACAACAATTACTTTTCCTTAATATCTCTTAATATCAATGGACTCAACTCCCCGATAAAAAGACATAGACTAACAAACTGCCTACACAAACAAGACCCAACATTTTGCTGCTTACAGGAAACTCATCTCAGAGAAAAGGATAGACACTACCTCAGAATGAAAGGCTGGAAAACAATTTTCCAAGCAAATGGTATGAAGAAACAAGCTGGAGTAGCCATTCTAATATCTGATAAGATTGACTTCCAACCCAAAGTCATTAAAAAAGACAGGGAGGGACACTTCATACTCATCAAAGGTAAAATCCTCCAAGAGGAACTATCAATCCTGAATATCTATGCTCCAAATACAAAGGCAGCCACATTCATTAAAGAAACTTTAGTAAATCTCAAAGCACACATTGCACCTCATACAATAATAGTGGGAGACTTCAACACACCACTTTCACCAATGGACAGATCATGGAAACAGAAACTAAACAGGGACACAGTGAAACTAAGAGAAATTATGAATCAAATGGATCTGGCAGATATCTACAGAACATTCTATCCTAAAACAAAAGGATATACCTTTTTCTCAGCACCTCATGCTACCTTCTCCAAAATTGACCACGTAATTGCTCACAAAACAAGCCTCAACAGATACAAAAATATTGAAATTGTCCCATGCATCCTATCAGATCACCATGGACTAAGGCTGATCTTCAATAACAAAATAAATAACAGAAAGCCAACCTTCACGTGGAAACTGAACAACACTCTTCTCAATGATACCTTGGTCAAGGAAGGAATAAAGAAAGAAATTAAGGACTTTTTAGAGTTCAATGAAAATGAAGCCACAACATACCCAAACTTATGGGACGCAATGAAAGCATTTCTAAGAGGAAAACTCATAGCTCTGAGTGCCTCCAAAAGGAAACTAGAGAGAGCACACATTAGCAGCTTGACAACACACCTAAAAGCACTAGAACAAAAGGAAGCAAATTCACCCAAGAGGAGTAGACGGCAGGAAATAATCAAACTCAGGGGTGAAATCAACCAAGTGGAAACAAGAAAAACTATTCAAAGAATCAACCAATCAAGGAGCTGGTTCTTTGAGAAAATCAACAAGATAGATAAACCCTTAGCCAGACTCACTAGAGGGCACAGGGAAAGCATCCTAATTAACAAAATCAGAAATGAAAAAGGAGACATAACAACAGATCCTGAAGACATCCAAAACACCATCAGATCCTTCTACCAAAGGCTATACTCAACAAAACTGGAGAACCTGGATGAAATGGAGAAGTTCCTAGACAGATACCAGGTACCAAAGTTGAATCAAGATCAGGTTAATGATCTAAACAGCCCTATATCCCCCAAAGAAATAGAAGCAGTCATTAATAGTCTCCCAACTAAAAAAAGCCCAGGACCAGATGGGTTTAGTGCAGAGTTCTATCAGACCTTCAAAGAAGATCTAATCCCAGTTCTTCACAAACTATTCCACAAAATAGAAACAGAAGGGACTCTACCGAACTCATTCTATGAAGCCACAATTACTCCGATACCTAAACCACAAAAAGACCCAACAAAGATAGAAAACTTCAGACCAATATCCCTTATGAATATTGATGCAAAAATCCTCAATAAAGTTCTTGCTAACCGAATCCAAGAACACATCAAAACAATCATCCATCCTGACCAAGTAGGTTTCATCCCAAGGATGCAGGGATGGTTCAATATACGGAAATCCATCAACGTAATCCAGTATATAAACAAACTCAAAGACAAAAACCACATGGTCATCTCCTTAGATGCGGAAAAAGCATTTGACAAGATCCAACACCCATTCATGATAAAAGTCTTGGAAAGATCAGGAATTCAAGGCCCATACCTAAACATGATAAAAGCAATCTACAGCAAACCAGTAGCCAACATCAAAGTAAATGGTGAGAAGCTTGAAGCAATCCCTCTAAAATCAGGGACTAGACAAGGCTGTCCACTTTCTCCATACCTATTCAACATTGTACTTGAAGTCCTAGCCAGAGCAATTCGACAACAAAAGGAGATCAAAGGGATACAAATTGGAAAAGATGAAGTCAAAATATCACTTTTTGCAGATGATATGATAGTATATATAAGTGACCCTAAAAATTCCACCAGAGAACTCCTAAGCCTGATAAACAGCTTCGGTGAAGTAGCTGGATATAAAATTAACTCAAACAAATCAATGGCCTTTCTCTACACAAAGAATAAACAGGCTGAGAAAGAAATTAGGGAAACAACACCCTTCTCAATAGTCACAAATAATATAAAATATCTTGGCGTGACTCTAACTAAGGAAGTGAAAGATCTGTATAATAAAAACTTCAAGTCTCTGAAGAAAGAAATTATAGAAGATCTCAGAAGATGAAAAGATCTCCCATGCTCATGGATTGGCAGGATCAACATTGTAAAAATGGCTATCTTGCCAAAAGCAATCTACAGATTCAATGCAATCCCCATCAAAATTCCAAATCAATTCTTCAATGAATTAGAAAGTGCAATCTGCAAATTCATCTGGAATAACAAAAAACCTAGGATAGCAAAAACTCTTCTCAAGGATAAAAGAACCTCTGGTGGAATCACCATGCCGGACCTAAAGCTCTACTCAGAGCAATTGTGATAAAAACTGCATGGTACTGGTATAGTGACAGACAAATAGACCAATGGAATAGAATTGAAGACCCAGAAATGAACCCACACACCTATGGTCACTTGATCTTCGACAAGGGAGCTAAAAACATCCAGTGGAAGAAAGACAGCATTTTCAACAAATGGTGCTGGCACAACTGGTTGTTAACATGTAGAAGAATGCGAATCGATCCATTCCTATCTCCTTGTACTAAGGTCAAGTCTAAGTGGATCAAGGAACTTCACATAAAACCAGAGACACTGAAACTTATAGAGGAGAAAGTGGGGAAAAGCCTTGAAGATATGGGCACAGGGGAAAAATTCCTGAATAGAACAGTAATGGCTTGTGCTGTAAGATCGAGAATTGACAAGTGGGACCTCATGAAACTACAAAGCTTCTGCAAGGCTAAAGACACCATCAATAAGACAAAAAAACCACCAACAGATTGGGAAAGGATCTTCACCTATCCTAAATCAGATAAGGGACTAATATCCAATATATATAAAGAACTCAAGAAGGTGGACTCCAGAAAGTCAAATAACCCCATTAAAAAATGGGGCTCAGAACTGAACAAAGAATTCTCACCTGAGGAATACCGAATGGCAGAGAAGCACCTGAAAAAATGTTCAACATCCTTAATCATCAGGGAAATGCAAATCAAAACAACCCTGAGATTCCACCTCACACCAGTCAGAATGGCTAAGATCAAAAATTCAGGTGACAGCAGATGCTGGCGAGGATGTGGAGAAAGAGGAACACTCCTCCATTGTTGGTGGGATTGCAAGCTTGTACAACCACTCTGGAAATCAGTCTGGCGGTTCCTCAGAAAATTGGACATAGTACTACCGGAGGATCCAGCAATACCTCTCCTGGGCATATATCCAGAAGATGTCCCAACCGGTAAGAAGGACACATGCTCCACTATGTTCATGACAGCCCTATTTATAATAGCCAGAAGCTGGAAAGAACCCAGATGTCCCTCAACAGAGGAATGGATACAGAAATTATGGTACATTTACACAATGGAGTACTACTCAGCTATTAAAAAGAATGAATTTATGAAATTCCTAGCCAAATGGATGGACCTGGAGGGCATCATCTTGAGTGAAGTAACACAATCACAAAAGAACTCACACAATATGTATTCATTGATAAGTGGATATTAGCCCAAAACTTAGGATACCCAAGATATAAGATACAATTTGCTAAACGCATGAAACTCAACAAGAATGAAGACCAAAGTGTGGACACTGTGCACCTTCTTAGAATTGGGAACAAAACACCCAGGGAAGGAGTTACAGAGACAAAGTTCGTAGCTGTGATGAAAGGATGGACCATTTAGAGACTGCTGTATCCAGGGATCCGTCCCATAATCAGCTTCTAAACGCTGACACCATTGCATACACTAGCAAGATTTTGCTGAAAGGACCCAAATATAGCTGTCTCTTGTGAGACGATGCCGGGGCCTAGCAAACACAGGAGTGGATGTTCACAGTCAGCTATTGGATGTATCACAGGGCTCCCAATGGAGAAGCTAGAGAAAGTACCCAAGGAGCTAAAGGGATCTGCAACCCTATTGTTGGAACAACATGATGTACTAACCAGAACCCTGGAGCTCTTGTCTCTAGCTGCATATGTATCGAAAGATGGCCTAGTCGGCCATCAATGGAAAGAGAGGCCCATTGGACTTGCAAACTTTATATGCCCCAATATAGGGGAATGCCAGGGCCAAAAGAATGGGAATGGGTGGGTAGGGAAGTGGGGGGCGCTATGGGGGACTTTTGGGATAGTATTGGAAATGTAATTGAGGAAAATATGTAATAAAAATATATATATAAAAAAAAAGAATGCAATGAAGGGTACACACAAGTCACAGTATAGTTATTAACATGCAAATGCTAGATACTGTGTGATATATCTGTACTAGATTCTGAGAGAGAGAAGTCTGAGATAGAGACAGAGACAGAGACAGACAGAGAGAACCAACTGGGCCTGGATTAAGCTTCTGAAATCTCATCCCCTGAAACACACTTCCTCTAACAAGGCCACACCTCCCAATCCTCCTAAGCAGTGGCACTCCCTGACGATTAAGCATTGAAATACAGGAGCTTATGGGGATTGCTTTTATTCAGACTATTTAGTTACATAGCAAGTAAGCCCTCTCAGCTAGTACCACGCCCTCAAGACCAGTCACTCAAATATGTGAGCCTATACGGTCATTCCTATTTAGTACATCACAATAAGTAACTACAAAATGGCCCAACACATTAAATCTAGTTTTACTCATCTAAAAAGGGCCATGGCATATTACTTGCTCATGGGAGTTCTGCGTGTTTGGTTTTCATGTCTAAACCATTTTGAACCATTCTGAGTTTCAATTGCATTTTTAAATATATGCACCTGTATTCTATATAATATATTCTAAATGTATGTATGTCTGTTCACTTTTCACTCACCAACGATTAAATATGCATAAAATACTAGGTAAGGTTGGCAAGATGGCTCAATGAATGTCTAGTCTGACAGCCTGAGTTCCAAACCCAGAACCCACA
Source organism: Mus caroli (assembly GCF_978045245.1). Classification (NCBI taxonomy): domain Eukaryota; kingdom Metazoa; phylum Chordata; class Mammalia; order Rodentia; family Muridae; genus Mus; species Mus caroli. The sequence goes on along the minus strand of NW_028227262.1, from coordinate 82,164,949 downwards.
TGGTAGAAAGAGAGAACTGAGGCCAACAAATTGTCATTTGACTACCACACATGCACACAGCCCCTCACCGCACAAAACAAATAAATATAAAAAATGCAATGTAATTATCACCAACATGATAAAATTGCACTAAATGCCATATGAATAACAAATAACAAATCATGGTAATGTTTTCTAATAATATGCTACCTACTTTTATTGTAAGAATTTATATTAGTTTTCAATAATATTTAGTACTTTATTTTTACTAAAAAAATAACCATGTATACAATTAGATCACTAAAATTATAAACTGTACCAGAATGAAATGTTGACTTTTCAAAGCCATTTCTGGTCTGGAGGGATGACTTAGTGATGACCAGTGCTAGCTGTTCTTCCAGACAGCCTGAGTCTGGTTCCCAGCACCCAAGGCCTTTGGCTCACCATGGCCTGTAACTCCAGCTCCAAAGGATATGACGCCCTCTCTGGCCTACACAGACATTTCACTCACATGCACAAGTCCACACGTGCACATAAATAATAATAAAAATAAAACCTTAAAAGCCACTGCAAATTAATTAAATGTCATCATTAAACTGTATGTTTTCTTTTTCTTTCTTTTTTTTTTTTTTTGTTGTTGTTGTTTTTCGAGACATGGTTTCTCTGTATAGCCCTGGCTGTCCTGGAACTCACTTTGTAGACCAGGCTGGCCTCGAACTCAGAAATCTACCTGCCTCTGACTCCCAAGTGCTGGGGTTAAAGGTGTGCGCCACCATGCCCGGCGTTTTCTTGTTGAGCACCTGAGCCAACAGCAAGGAATTCTTAGGAAGGAAGTATGAGCAATGAGAATAGGACTTTAAGAGATTTACACTTGACAATTTAATCATTAAAGACATGTAATATATATGTACCCATTACGCATACTAAGTAAGCCCTAAGTAATCAGAATAGAAATGATTGACTTAATTCTAATTCTTCACATAAAATGAAAATTACTCAATGTAAGACAAAACTATGGGGTTAGAAGGTAGCTCAGTTGGTAGAGTACTTGTTTTAAGAAGTCCTGGTTTCAATTCCCAGCACCGAATAAATATGGCAGGATGATATACACTTGTTATTCTAGCATTCCGTTGGTGGAAGCAGAAAGCTAAGAAATACTGGTTATAATTGCCTACGTAAAAAACTTGATGTCAGTATGGCATACATAAAAGCCTACTGCAAGAATAATACAAAAAAAGAAACCAAGTAACACTAAGTTTTGAGACAAAAAAAAAAAATTAAAAAAATACTTTAAGCCCATATAATAAAATTTCTAGTGTGTAAAAATACTATTTTTAAGAAAAAATTAGCAGATTAAAATTGTTCTATATTTAAAATAAACCGCTTAGTTTCAAGACCCTTATTTATATATATTTCCAATACCTATGATGCACATATTTTAAATTCTAAAGAGAATATAAATCTGCAGTATATTACGATTCAACATTTCATTCTGAGGTTCACTATCCACACACAAATGCCTAGAAACTATTAATCTCTGTTTTTTTTCTCCCTTGGTGCACTGAAGCCTTCATTTGCATTGTTTTTTAAAGGTTGCATTGTGTGGTTAAACACTGCCCTCTTCTGGTATCTGGGATTAATTGTGTATCCACACAAAATTCTTTATGTTTTATTACTGCAAAATTTCTTGACAAGTTATGTGTGTTATTAGTTAATAAGTAAATGTTCTTAGCTCAAATCAAGTAAACTTTTTCTCAAATCATAACCACAACAATAAGAAAGCTCATTGGCATTTTTTCAAACAAATATGCTATAAAAGGCGACTAAACTAGGGAGTATAAATTTTCTAATAAATCTGCCTCTAACTAAAAACTGGATCTTGAACTAACTGTGCAACCACTCTAGACCTACTAGACTATAATTTGATTAAGTCATTAATGGATTTCTTCAGCCTCAAACTTTATGTGCTTCTAGGTTTAGGAAAAAAAAAAACTACTTATTTTAATACCATAGGGGGGAGAAAGGCTCAATTTCTATTCCTCCCTGTTCAAACATTTTTACCCTAAACAATACACAGCAAGAGTCTACAAAATTGTGTGTCAAAGTAAATATGAGAAACTGAGAATTTTTCAAGTATTTTATAGTATTGCTTTTAATAAAGGGGGAGGGAGGTAATGTTAAACCAAGCGGTCAAAAGGAAATAGGAAAGAAATCAACCAACAAAGATTCCAGATTTTTTATTGTTGCTGTAATAAATTAGATTAAGTCCAATCACCGTTTGGTAAGAAAAAGCTGGTACCTCACTTTTATCTATACCACCATTTCTTTCCTCCTCATATGTCACAATTTCTTTCTCTGATGTATTGTTTATACAACTTCCCTGGCATCTGTTTAGTTCAGGCTCAGAACTACCTTCTTCTTCTTCTTTTTCGATTTATTTATTACTATTATGTAGTTGTCTTTGGACATACCAGACCAGAAGAGGGCGTCAGATCTCATTACAGATGGTTGTGAGCCACCATGTGGTTGCTGGAATTTGAACTCAGGACCTTAGGAACATCAGTCAGTGCTCTTACCCGCTGAGCCATTTTCTTAAACCTGCATATTACAGTAGCTCTAATAGTCAACTGGTTTCAAAATGCAGTCTGAGTACCAGAGTTAGAACCATTTAGGATACTTGGAAGGTGTGCCATCTCCTGGACACAATACACTGTACAATATTAAAACTGTAGCATGAATCCCATGTGTAATCGTACATGCGCTGGTATAGGCCTTAAACGCTCAAAAAGAAAGTACATATGTCTAATTGCAAAAAAGAAAAAGAAATCAAGAGTATCATTTAAATCCTTTGTGGACTTATAAAATCTATGTAGTAATAGAAAAATAAAGACATTACTAAATGATTATTAGTGTGTGTGTGTACACAATTTGCAGGGGTTCGCTTCTCTCCTTGGTGACAAGCATCTTTTTTTTTTTTTTCTGTGGCTGGCCATGTGAAGCTCTCCATACCGCTCCAGCACCACTCACCTGGAGGAGCTGCTCGAAGGCCCAGCTATGCTTTCTCTCCTTTCCCAAACAGATACAGCCTTGTCTATAGCTGCTCTGCCCCAAAACAAGGAGAGAGGTGACAAGCATCTTTACTCGTTAAGCTTCTATCCCACCTAGTTCCCTTCATCATATTGAGTAGCGTTTGCACAAAAAACAAAACCAAAAACCGGGCTCTCCCAGACTTGAAACTATCCTCGAAGCTGAGACTATGCTTCAGGGATGCTCAGACCACGGGTTTGGCAGGCAGGTAATCCCAGGACCATCATCTCTGGGCCTCTTCTAGGCCACCTCATCGGAAGTCCCGCACGCCAAGAACCCTGTGGGTCACCAGGACCCGGAACAAGACGCCCCAACCACTCTGCGCTTGCGCATTCGGTCAGCCAGCGAGGGCGGAGCCAGGGCCGGATACGAGTCGCTTTGGGCGGGGCTTTAACCCGTGGTGCAACTTTGCTTAGGGCGGAAGAGCCGATGTGGGGCGGAATGTTGAAAAGAGACCCGGCTCTCTAATGTGGGAGGGGCTTAGGGAACAAAACGGAAGCCAGAGGCGGCCTTAGGGAGGGATTCGGAGTTACAAAACCCAGCCGGAAACTGGCGACGTAGGTGGGGCTTAGGGCTCATTACGCCTGCGCACCGAGCAACCGGCGGGCTGCGTAGTTATTTTTGAACCGGGTGGCGGGGAATAGTTTAGGAGCCATTAGGGCGCCGTTTTCGCTGAGGTTGGTAGTGTTCTCCGTTCGATCTAGTGATGGCACAGCAGCTCGCCCGAGAGCAAGGCATCACCCTGCGAGGGAGCGCAGAAATCGTGGCCGAGTTTTTCTGTGAGTGCTGAGCGCGGCCCCCGCCGCCAAAGAGAGCTGAGCCGGGCCTTAGGACGCGCGCTAGGACGGAACCACGGATCTTCCCGGGGGCGGGGAACGCTGCGCCATTCAGCGCAGGCCTGGGCCTCCTGGAACCTAACGGGGCTGACCTGGGTCATCATATCACTCGCTCTCTGAAAGCTGGGGTCTGTGTTGACATCCTCTGACCACATACTCTGTATTTACACTTAGCAACTCCGCGAAGTTGGACATTGCTGGGTTAAAGGTTTTCCGTGTCTTTTTGTGCCTACTCTGCTTTCTGGGAGAATTAAAAGTTACTACACGGTTACGGCTTTATTTCTTTCGTTTTCAGCATTTGGCATCAACAGCATTTTGTATCAGCGTGGCATTTATCCGTCGGAAACCTTTACTAGAGTGCAGAAATATGGACTCACATTGCTTACAACTACTGACCCCGAGCTCATAAAGTATCTCAATAATGTGGTGGAACAGCTAAAAGGTAATCACGTTTTGAGTTTTACACCTTACAGGTTTGTGTCCCAAGTAACTTAAAGCAACATGCCTTCTCAAATGTGATTCTGAACTGGGAGGAAGCAAGCAATGGAGGTAATTCCCACCTCTTTTTAAGTAGGCTGAATGTCTTGATGTTAGGAGTCTTTAAGCTGCTTTAGGAGTGGGTTTTGTAGGTTAACCAGATGCAGCAAATTGGAAATTTTACCCAATTAAAATGATTTCATCTTTCTGTGTTTTGCTTTGTAGCTCCCAATGAAATCATACAAAATACCAATTCTAAAAGCATTGCAACTGCTTTTTTTTCCCTCTGAGTTTTATTTCACGTGAATGGGTGTTGTAGTTTGTTTTAATTGTAAATTCATTACAGTGTTTATTGCCTTTTTTGTTAACTTCAGTATTAAAATGGCCTTTTGGTGACCACCTGAACATGGTTAGCTTGGCATCTGTCTTTAAGGCCGTTTTGTTTGTTTTGTTTTGCTTTGCTTTTGAGACAGGTCTCTTTATGTAGCTCTGACTGTCCTTGAACTTGCTATGTAGACCAGGCTATTGTTGAACTCACAAAGATCAGCCTGGCTCTACCCCCATGTTCTGGGACTAAAGGCATTTGTCACTGTGTCCAGTTTAAGGCCAGACTTCTAAACACGCCTTGCTATTTGTATCCATAGTAGAGTATTCATTAACACTTGTGCAGGTTGGATATGAGTTCACAGGCAAAAACGGCAGGGCTTTTAAGGATAAGATCTGCTTTGAATTCTGGTATCTGTGGATCCTCTTTTACCCCCCCTGCAGCTCACTTACTAGCAAGGATGATAGTTTAGAAACACAAGGCTAATTGCTCACTCTGCCCAAAACACAGTTGTGGCTTTCCTGATTCTTAAAAGTACAGTTTCATTAATTTAACACGTAAGATTTTATATGACATAGCATCTTGATTTTTCATAATTATGTAATTTATTTACTTTATTAAAAAGAATTTACTTTTCAATTAGTCTGCCCATGTATGCATATATGTGTGTGTGTACGCATGTGCACGCGCGCGCGCATGCCCTTCTCATTTAAAACCTGTATTTGCCTCTCCTTTGTACAGTTAGTGTAAAAACTAATCTTTCCCTCACCTACCAGAGTAGTCCGATTTTTTTATGCTCTTATAGTGTCTCTGTTGTGACCAGCCACCACAGATGTGACTGGTGGTAGTTAGATGAGTCTATGTTCTATGCTCTTACTGGGAATTGCAGAGAAAGTACAGGTTGACGGCTCTGATGCTCTGCCTTCCACCTATTAGTAATATGGAGAATTTAAAAATCAGCTAAATTATTAGTGGAGAATTGTCTTCCTTATGCATGAAAGGAAGTTCAAAATACCACTGTAAGAGTTCTGTAAGGCTGAAAGTGGGTCTTTGGAAGAGAGTCTCTGTCATAGGCTAGAGTGTGAGCGCTGCCTTGTGTGTTGCAGAGTGGCTGTACAAGTGCTCAGTTCAGAAACTGGTGGTGGTCATCTCAAATATTGAAAGTGGTGAAGTCCTTGAAAGATGGCAGTTTGATATTGAGTGTGACAAAACTGCAAAAGAGGAAGGGTAAGTATGAGCTGAATTATTCCTACCTTAATTTTTTTTTATGTTGTTGCATGAGTTCACAGTGTATTGAACTGATTTCTTATAGTTACTGTGTATGGTATGTTTTTAAAGATACTTTTGTTAGCTTGTGAGGGATTTCTTTTTTTGTTTGTTTGTATGGCCCTGGAGGTCCTGGAACTCACTTTGTAGACCAGGCTGGCCTCGAACTCAGAAATCCGCCTGCCTCTGCCTCCCGAGTACTAGAATTAAAGGCGTGTGCCACCACGCCCGGCTGTGAGGGATTTCTGAGTTCCTCATAGCCTGTCAGGGATTGTGTAGATAAGATACTTTCAGCATACTGTCTTTGGGAAAACCCCATGAGATTTGGCCTTCCATGTTTGTGGTTATACCTGAACCTCTCACAATATAATATGTGGGCCATGTAATCACTAGCTTAAATGTACAGGAGGTGATCCTAGACTCGTTCCTAATTTAGATGAAGCTCTACTGTACTGCACCTATTGCCGTGAACTTTGTAAACTAAAGATTGCAAGCACTCTACATCAGAAATGCCTGTTATGCTAAGCATGTGCTTCTGTGAGGTCCTGTAATGAAGAGCAGTTTGTTTCTGAAGTCTTCAATCTATAGGGAGTCGTTAGCTTATAAAAACATTTGTATGGAATTTATTTTATCCGATTCAGTCAGGAATCGGGTATTTAGATGTTACCTTTTTAAAATAAGGCCAAAATTTAGGCTGGAGAAATGGCTCAGTGGTTGGGAGCACTGGCTACTTTTCTAGAGGACCCAGGTTCAGTTTCCAGCAACCACATGGTAGCTTACAACTCTGTTTAACTCCAGTTTCAGGGGATCCCCGGCAACAGATATGCATGTGGTGCACATAAATGTGCATGCGGGCAAAATGCCAAAGTTCTCCCAAGTTTATTTGTTGGAGTCTATTTTCCTTTATGTTAAAGACTTACTGAAAATATGCTTACTGAGAGTGGTTGAGAAACTTACCATGCACAGAGTGACCAGATACTAAGATCAGCCTTAAAGGATGATGGGAAGGACAGATACAGTAACCCAAGAATATCTTTAGCCATTAACCTTTAGTCTCCTAATGTATTGCATCTGTGTTGTTGCAAGCATTTTGTTCTGAGAGAGTTACCAACGTGTTTTAATTAACTTAATGAAACCTAGGAGGGATTATTTCTTTGATTTTTTTTTTTTTTTTTTAAATAGTGTTCGTAGAGAAAAGTCCCAGAAAGCCATACAGGATGAAATCCGTTCAGTGATTAGACAGATTACAGCTACTGTGACATTTCTGCCACTGTTGGAAGTTTCTTGTAAGTATTGTACAACTTAACTTAAATTTGCTGGAGAAAATGGTACATTACCGTTGGGAGGAGCCTACATTTGTTAAATCTCTTTAATTTATCATTGCCTTGTAACATAAATGGGATATGGAAAGCACAAATAAAATACAGCACAAATAAAAAGATGCATATCTGGAAACTGTGCAGACAAGGACTGGGGGGGAGGGGGGAGTGGCTCAGTGGTTAAATACTTGCTGAGCAACTGTGAGGACCTGAGTTAGGATTCCCATCACCAGGATCCTCCAGATGGTTGTGATACCTCACCTATAACTCCAGCCAGAGAGGCAGGAATAGGCTCATCAGCCCAATCTGGCTACCAGAACTACACATTGGCCAGCTCTCCGTCTGCTTCGTCAATAAAGTGAAAGCACAGCTGTTAATTTGGAGACTCCGCCTGTGTGTTCATATACACACACTGAAGAAAATGAAGAAAAACATGAAAATGCTAAAAAAACAGAAGTATACAACAATACTTTTGAAAATTTTCTCACAATTTTACTTTTATTTTCTACTAGGAAGTATAATGTTCTGTTCTAAACCCAGTTTCTATCAAGTAAAAGTTTCATTAGACCAGGCTAAGCTACCTATTTAGCAAGAGGTGGTTCAAAGTGAGTCCCAGTGAGAGAGGCAGGGAGGACAGCTTATTATTGAAAAGCTTTCCTTTACTCTCATTCCCAACGTAGGTTCATTTGATCTGCTGATTTACACTGACAAAGACTTGGTGGTACCTGAAAAGTGGGAAGAATCGGGACCCCAATTTATTACCAATTGTGAAGAAGTCCGTCTACGCTCATTTACAACCACAATCCATAAAGTGAATAGTATGGTGGCCTACAAAACCCCTGTCAATGACTGACGAGATGGTGAGGAAAAGGATGGAATTGTCATTCTCAACTGTGCTTTTCCAGAAATTAAGTCAAATAGAGTTGCTACATTTCCTTGTTTAATTTTCAGGTGAAGAAAGCTAAGATCCGACATTGATAAATGTGTGTTATTGTTCCATTTCTTGGGTTCTTCCTGGACTTGCCCGGAGTTGACAAGAGTGCTGCACATTGTTAAGGGGAACCAACAGATTTTGTTAGCATTGTGGAATGAATTCCTTTAAAAATGGTCATTGTACATAGAAAAACTTCTGTTAAAACGCTAACTACTTCCCTTAACAATGTAACTGGACCAGGATATAAAGAAGCATTTAAATGTAAACACAGCAGAAGGTATCAAAGCTTTTTTAGTTCTGAGGGTCAGTCTGGAGTGCTGCCAATCCGGATCCAGTGAGAGAGGCAGGGAGGACAGCTTTACTATTCAAAAGTTCTGTACTTTACTCTCATTCCCAACTTAGGTTCGTTTGATCTGCTGATTTACACTGACAAAGATTTGGTGGTACCTGAAACGTGGGAAGAATCGGGACCCCAGTTTATTACCAGTTCTGAAGAAATCCGTCTACGCTCATTTACAACCACAAGCCACAAAGGGAATAGTATTGTGGCCTACAAAACCCCATCAATGAAGAGACGGTACACAAACCATCCTCCATCACATTATACCTTCTACTGTATTTATATTTAGATGCTTCTTGGTCAAGATTCTTCTGAGCTAAATCATCAGACAAAGTATATAGCTTTTTAAAAGAAGTTTTTCTACCTACACTGACCATTTTTAAAGGAATTCATCCCACAGTGAATCTGTTGGCTCCCCTTAATAATGTGTAGCACTCTTGTTGATTCTATGGTAAGTTCAGGAAGAACCCAAGAAATGCAACAGTAAGACGCATTTCTCTTTATATAGACCCCATATTGAAATACATGCTAATTATTTGATTTTGTTGTATATATCTTGAGCTTACAAAGCAGTTGATACTGTTTAATTTCTGTAATAAAGAACTCTTATTTTAATGTTTTATAAAAATCAAGCTTTAAAAGTCAGTGATACAAAAAATTAAGCCTTGTGTTTTAAATTTGTGTTACAGTATCTCTGATATTTAGTTTGGTGTTAATATAGTCAGATACTTCAGTGGATTGAGTGGATGGATTGTGTTCATTTTGATTATGTGATGGGGATGGTTTTGTGTACTGGAAATTTAGATGCTGATTGCTGTGCTCAGAGATCTCCTTGTAATCCCGATGTTGGCGGTTACAGTCCTGATGCTACCCTTGTCACTATTATGACAGTGACCCTTATGGCTACTATGATAATAGTAGGCCAGGCCAGCATAGCCGGGTTAGAACACATGAGAACACTGCCCAGTTAGAGCACAAGAAGCTTGTAATAAAAATGCCATGTATCATTTATTTGGGAACAAGGGTGGTACAAAAAAACCTTCAAAATTACTTTTATATTTTGTAGGGCTTTATTAACCAATCAGACATGATGGAAAACAATCTTTACACCTCATTGAGATAGGTGATGCTTCAAATACCATGACAATGCCAACTTCCAGACTGCAACCAGACCTCAGCACAGTCCACAAGACCATCCCCAAACAGCTACATACCACCTCTTTCATCACAACAGTACAGTTACTGTGAAGATGCAACTGCTCTGAAATTAGTTCAAATATTAGGCTGTATTGTCAGCCTCGTGTTTCTTATGATCTTGAGTACCAAGATTAATCCTTTGCTTCATTGCTACTCTTAATGTGTGGGTTCTAATTTTCCAACATTGAGATTTCTCCAGAAAAGTGACAGCTTTGTTTATAGTAATTTTGAGGTTCTATAATATCTCTAAATTCTGTAAATCACATTCTTTTGGGGGTGGGTAGGTTTCGAGACAGGGTTTCTCTGTATAGCCCTGGCTGCTATCCTGGAACTCACTTTGTAGACCAGGCTGCGATCTGAGGCCTGGAATTGAGAACATGCTGCCGTCAGTGGTCCAAAGGTTCACTACCAGAGGGGTAGGTGTTGAGGGGTGGTCACCAAGGACAAGCAAACTTACCTTGTGTGTAGATATTTTTTCAATTATTCCAGAAGAAAATACAAAACTAGACAATGGCCTAGAACTCATAAGTAGCCCAGGCTGTTTGAGAATTTATAATATCTCTCCCAACTCAGCTTCCCAAGGCTAGGATTGCAGGCATAAACTACCACACATTAGTGCTTCCTGTTTTCTGATTCAGTCAGTTTAAATTGATAATGCTGTGCTATTGTCTCCGCCATCCATTCCCACATACTTCATCTTGTAAAACTAGTCCTGGAACTGTTCCTGGTGCTCCTTGCTAAATCAGTTAGCTGATTTTTCTCTTCTGTCTCTGATTGTGACTGTTTTAAGTATCTCCCACAAATGAAAACTTTATATTAGTTATCTCTTGTCTGTTTTATTACCCTGATGTTGTCAGGGTTACCCATACAGTATATTTATGTCCCTTTTGAGAGGCAGGCGGATTTAAGTCCATGCTTTTAATTATTTGGGGGATATAACCAAACATACTGCAGGATTGTATAAAAATGCTGTTTTTCAATTTTTTGAGGAACCAACATTCTATTTTCTACAATGGCTGTTGAGGACAGTCATGTCTCACAACATAGCCAATTTATATGTAAATTCTAGTTTCTTTTTATCTGTTGAGTATATTACTCAGATTTTAAAGCCTCTCATTGGTATTGTTCTTCAAAGCCCTTCCAGTTTTCAGTTGTAGCACACATCCTAATGGTCAGTAAATGTTTATGGTTCCTATGTCTACTTTCTGTACTGACCCTGTAAAATATACCCTTTGTGTTTTTCTGATTGAAAGTCTTTTGCCTTTGGTTGATTCAACCATCTTTGCTCTCTTCTGGTTGCACTATACCTGAAATGTTTTCATCCTTGCCGTTTTCTTGTCTGAAAAGAGTTCTGCTGGTGTGGTATTTCCTAGTGCTCCCCCCCCCCCCCATGACATTGGAGAGAAATTCAGCATTAGCTATTACATAAACTGCAATTAGTGAGGAGAGTACTTTCTTTTTAAAGACATACTTTTAATCCTTGCATTCCAGAGACAAGAGAATCTCTGGAAGTTTAAGGCCAGCCTGAGCTACATACAAGGCCCCATGTCTCAGAAAGTAAAAAAGTTAAAGATGTAAGCCTCAGTCATAGTCTGGGCCAAGTGTAAGAATCACCTGATAACACCTTTTAAGAAGGCAGGTTTCCTGGATCTGATATATTAGCTAGACCTGTGAGGTGGGAGGCGTGGTCCCTGGAAATTCCTCCAAAGGACTTTTAATGTCTAGCGGGATTTACTAATAGTGTATAGATTCTAGAAGTATGAAGTCCCTAGCCTTTCTGAAAGTGAGGATAGGTCATAGGAGAGAGAGCCTGCAATAATCTGGAATTGGGAAAGGTACAGAGATGAAACTGCTAGCATTTCTGACTTTAAATGGGTCCTTGGAGACATGAGGACAGTGTTGCCCAGTGAGCTTGTCCTTTACAGGTTGTTATTCCTGTACAAGATATATTCAAATTAATTGGAGACCCAAAGTTCAAACAAAATTCTGTGTTACCAGAACACATAGTGGAAGCACTTTATAGTATTGATGCTGACATTAGTTTTTGGACAGGACTCCAGGGCTGTTGTAAGCCGCCCCACGGCCTACATGTACCAGGTACACCTGGGAGGCAGGCTGGGGCTGAAAGAGAATTAGACTTCGAGAGAAATTAATGGAAACCAAGACCCATTTTCTGTTCAAGGCCCCCGAGTTTACTAAGAGACCGTGCATTTAAGGGGGAAGGCCCATCCCCCCCGCCAGTCCACTCTTGGTGCCTTGGAGCCATTCTATCAGCACTCAGTCGCCTCAGGAATCTCTCAGGAAGACAGGTTCAGCCTCTCAGCAGGTAGCAGAAGAGCAGGGCAGTTGTCACTTCAAAAAGGAGCCAGCCACGTCAGAAAGCTGCACTGCAGGTGGCCCCACCTCAGTGGCAACATAGTCTGTACCAGCCCACTTAAGGCTGGGGGAGGCTACACGGGGCATAGGAAATAACAGCAGAGGCTCACAAATGGCTTTACAAAAGCACAACAAAGAAAATAGACAAAAAAATACCCTACAGAATAGAAGAAAATGTGTCTTGTCTGTATTTGAGTAGAAATTCTGACAGTTGGTTTTAATAGCAACTTACAGAAAATTAAGGGTCACTTGAGTAGGACCCCAACTGAGCAATTAATTGATATGGGATGACCCATCCCAAATGTGGGTGGCACCTTTTGGTGACCACACAGATAAAAAGGGGTTGACAAAAGATTATATTGTTGCTATGGCGGATTTTTTTGCTTATACCAAAACCGCTGTTTCAGGGTTTTCAATGCTGGGTTGGGCCTGCTGAAGCATCCATCCTCAATGCACTGAGTTTTCAGCCTCTCCAGTGAGAGAGCCATTGTGGGATTGCTCACACTGCTGAGCACCCAGTCTCTAGGACCAAATGACTGCCAAGTTCTTAGCCTCCCAAGTGTGATTGAGCTATTAATCTTTCAAAGTAAACTTTAATTCAATAAACTTTAATATATATGTTATATGCATTTACATTTTTATTTTATTGGTTCTAGTCCTCTACAGATCCTTAACTAGCACAGAAATTTAATATCTGTAATATATAAGGAACTTGCAAATTTTAACAAGCATTATAGGTTTTGAAGATGGACAAATAATCTATATAGAAGATTTTCAAGAAATTTAAGTTGCCAACAAATACATGAGAAAGGCCAAAATCTTCAGTCACCAGAGAGCTGCAAGTTAAAACAATTACAGTGTGATATTAGCCATAAAAGTGAAATCTGTCATTTTTGGTAAAATGGGTAGAACCACATGACTTGGTCAAATGAAATGAAAACAAAAAAGTTGAAAACTATATTTTATAAGAGACTAAAAATTGTTGAGTTGAAAGTAGTGAATAACAGGTATTGGGAGAGTGATGGGGGAAGTTAGAGCAGAATGAGAAGGACTTATTTGATGCATGCAGTTTATGGCAATATCCTAACACTATGCCACATCATGTATACAGTTACTACATGGATATGTGTCTTTCAAGATGTCCAGTACTTCTCTCTAATCATTTGCTTTTAAGATAAAAGCTATCGGGAACAAGCCTCTACCTGCCTTACAGCACCATTTCACTGTCTGTACCTTTGATTAGTGTCCCTGATCCAGTGAATTCAAATGCTATATATTGAAATTCTATGCCTCCTGTGTAAAACTGAAAACTAAACCATACTTGATTTAAACATATTAGCAGTTTCTCTCCTTCATTATGTACTCAGCTAAATTTGAACATGAAACCATTCTTGTACCACTGACAGTTGGCAGAAAGTTTTACTTTTTAAACACATTTTTAAGCATATGTATATGTATGTACATGTGTGGTTATGTGTACAGAGTTGCAAGTACCCCAAGAGACCCCAGGTCTTGAGTTACAGGTGGCTGTAAGCTGGCAATTGAACTCTGATCCTCTGCAAGGGCATGCATGCTCTTAACCATTGAGCCATCCCTACTGCCTGGCAACAAGTTTTTGATAGCAATTTTTACCCTGTTGGATGAACTGAAAACCGGGCACAATTCTATGTCTGGTCCTAAACATGTTTGTACTTATGAAGAACTTTTTTGGGAAAATGTTATTTTTGTAACAGATGTTACATCTTTGATTTCAAGTGTCTTACTCTGTTTTGGTAGATGTGATTTACATCACAGCCATAGCAGCTGCAGTTTGAAGCGCTGTCAGTTTTGGGGGGTATTCACCTCCCCTTCATCCTCTGGTCACCTGCTCTCCTTCACCTTGGTAATAGCTCTCTCTAACCATGGCTGGTGTCTGGGGCTTAGCCACGTGCTCCTGACTCAGCTCTAACAGGTTCATGACAGATTACAGGTACTTCTTGCATTACTCTGGGAAGAGCTTGCCGATGGTGTCCTTTGGGTCTGGTGAAAGCCATGACTTCCTTCAGGCCCACTGAGAGGCCAGCTTAAAGCCCTGGCAAAAGAAAAATTTTCAGAGTTTATTAAGAAGAATGAGAGTTAATCCAACTATGATGTTTTATTTACTTGGATATGTACAAAGACCAGAGAATCTCCATATCCCTTAAACTCACCATTTTTAAGCCTGTGCTGCAATAATTTAGTACCATTTTAGGGCCACTGACCCAGCCTGGGCACCCATTGTTTCTTTAAAGTGATATTTTTCGCTTCTGAGCCCAGTGGAGGCTGCTAAGGGTTCCAGTGTGCTCTCCACACTGCAGGACCTTGGGGGATCACCTCGGGATCACGGGTGAGTGGAATGCAACATCAGCTCCAAAGAATCAAGGAGCATCTTGTGCCTGCAGGAACAGGAACAAAGGAACCCAGCCCGACCAGAGGCTAGGATCCATTCAGGTCGGGGCCAGCCCCGCCATCTTCTGCATGAACGCTGCCAAGGGCATCTAGGACACCAGAGAACTCTCCACACCTCAGGACCTCCAGCCTACCCAGGACCTCCTGATCACCTGAGAGCATGTGGCCGGTAGAGGCAACAGAGCTTCTTGGTCAGGGTCCCCTCAGGCCTTCATCCTCAGCCAGGAGGCAGAGCTGAGACCCTGACCCCTGGGCACATTCCTTGCCAGAGTAGAGTTGGTCTACAGGGAGCGCTCTGACCCCAGAACTTAGGAGGTGGATCAGAGACTCCAGACTTCTCGACACCTGCCCTGCAAGAGGAGAGCTTGCCTGCAGAGAGTGCTCTGACCACTGGAACTCAGGTGAGAGTTGGACTCCCAGGAGTGCTGACAGAGGCTAACAGAATCACAGGAGGATAAAGCTCCAGCCAGAGACAGCTTGAACATTAACACCCGAGATTCCCTGGGTGGTGAAAGCAAACTTAAAAATCTTACTAACAGAAACCAAGAACACTGAGCATCATCAGAACCCAGTGTGCCCACCACAAGTCCTGGATACCCCAACACATACGAAAAGCAAGACACGGAATTTCAAATCATATTTCATGATGGTGGTAGAAGATTTTAAAAAGGGCATTAATAACTCTCTTAAAGAAATACAGGAGAACATTGCTAAACAGGTAGAAGCCCTTAAAGAGGAAGCACAAAAATCCCTCAAGGAATTACAGGAGAACACTACTAAATAGGTAGAAGTTCTTAAAGAACTACAGGTAAACACCGCTAAACAGGTAGAAGAAACACAAAAATCCCTTAAAGAATTACAGGAAAACACAACCAAACAGGCAACGGAACTGCACAAAACCATCTAAGATCTAAAAATGGAAGTAGAAACAATGAAGAAAACCCAAAGGGAGACAACTCTGAAGATAGAAACCTTGGGAAAGAAATCAGGAACCATAGATGTGAGCATCAACAACAGAATACAAGAGATGGAAGAAAGAATCTCAGGTGCAAAAGATTCCATAGAGAACAAAAGTCTATACTCAACAAAACTGGGAAGCCTGGATGAAATGGACAACTTCCTAGACAGATACCAGGTACCAAAGTTAAATTGGGATCAGATTAATGACCTAAACAATCCTATTTCCCCAAAAGAAATAGAAGCAGTCATTAATAGTCTCCCCCCTCCAAAAAAAAAAAGCCCACGACCAGATGGGTTTAGTGCAGAGTTCTATCAGACCTTCAAAGAACACCTAATTCCAATTCTCCTCAAACTATTCCAAAAAATAGAAACAGAAGCTACTCTACCCAATTCATTCTATGAAGCCAAAATTACTCTGATATCTAAACCACACAAAGACCCAACAAAGAGAACTTCAGACCAATTTCCCTTATGATTATCGATGCAAAAATACTCAATAAAATCCTCGCAAACTGAATCCAAGAACACATAAAAACGATCATCCATCATGAGTAGGTGTCATCCCAGGGATGCAGAGATGGTTCAATATACAGAAATCCATCAAGGTAATACACCATATAATCAAAGAGAAAAAAACACATGAACATCTCATTAAATGCTGAAAAAGCATTTGACAAAATACAACACCCCTTCATGGAGGGGATAGAAAGAGTATGAGAGACAGAGGGATTGAGGAAAACAAGAAAACAAGTCCTTCTAAACACAGCACATGGACACATATATAAACTCAGAGATTGTGGTAGCATGCACAGGGCCTACACAGGTCTGTACAGATGGGATCCTTGAGCTGAACGGAGACGTGGACACAAGCCCCCACTCACTAAAAATCCAGAAACTATCTCCATTTGATAATCACTTGCTAATGAAAAATTAGTTTTCTCCAAGGGAATCTCACTAGGGTAATAGGTGGGTCCCATCCTTGCCTCACAGAAGATGGCTAACTCAAAACAATCTCAATTGAATCTTTTATAAGTCTTTTGTGTCTATGTTATGGCTTCTGTATTTGTGCTTTTATGAGATTCTTGTGAGTGCAAATGTGTGTGTTTCTATGTCTGTTTGCATTTCTTGGGCTTTCTCTGGTTCTTTTTCTTCTCTTTTGCCCTATTCTGGTTTATTTTATTTTATTTTATTTTTTTGTTTCATCGTGTTGTTGATTGCTGGAGGAGACATGGGGAAGAACGGTAAGGAGCAGGGAGAGAGGAATCCCTAACCAGAATATATTTTATGAAAATATTTACTTTCACTAAAAGAGATAAAAACTTTTAAAGAGATGGTGCATGATGGTGAACACTTTTCATTCCAGAGTTCGAATAGCAAAGAAAAAAGAATATTATCTTAGTCTATTTGCAAGTCCCAGATTATAGTGTGAGACAGTCTCAAAACACAAGGTGAATAGTATATGAAAAACACAAGCCAGTCCCAGGAGCCATCTAGGAGAAGCTAAAAACCAGCAGGCGATCTTCCTGAGCTGGTTCCACCATGGACTGTAAAGCTATGATGGATTTGCTTCTTTGGGTAAGGCTGAGAAAATTACATTTCAGGAAAGATTCCTGCTATTAATATTCTTTTCCTGTTATTATTAAATATATAACAATCACTAGGTATTTACCTGCTCTTTTGAGCAGATTTCTGCCAACCTACAAAGATGTGCTATCTTGTAGTGATGCTATATATACAAATTGATATAGATTCTATAGAATTCCTGATTTGATTCCGATAATTTTAGGAAGAAAGTTTTTAGGGATGATCTTAGTTATCTTGCTAGAAAGATGTAATGAAGTTAGAATCAAGAATAGAATGTGCCCACTCCTCGAAATAGTGAGTAAAGGCTGCATAATAAGAAATAAAATGAGTTTTCATAATTACACTAAAAAGAAGTAGATATGTGACAAATTTGTGTTCAGGGAAAAATATTTTGATCCAAGGGTGAAGATGCACGTATGTACTATAAGGTAAGGCCATGAAAAAAAACTTTGCTCTGAACTTATAATGAGTATATTATACTTTGAAATTAATATTAACATCCTTCTGTAACTCACATTTTATGTAACATTTTATCTTTGAGGTAATTTTCTGAAGAACTTTTTGTTTAAGAAGGTATAAAAAGACCAGAGAAAAGAAATAAAGTTGTTGGTTGGATGGTTTGGCTTGGGGAGCTCTGCCCCTTCCATCCATCCATCCATCCATCCAAATATATATGTCTATTTGTCTGTATGTATGAGTGTAAGCATGCATAAATACTTGTGGAGTTGATTGTTACAAACAGTTGACCCTGGCCAGAGTGTTTGTGTGTACAAATGTGTATGTGTCTGTTCATATTTGCCTATATAAAGCATCTTATTTTGTTTCCTTTCCTTCCTCTCTGGTTCACAAAGAGATACCCAGCTTAGCCAGCGAGGCTTCTGGCTGACTCACCAGAGAAAGGAGCACTAGCAATAAATCCTTTTACTCAATTCCCTGCTGCTAAACAGCACGTGTTAATCACCAGATATCAGTGCTTACTAAAGCACAGGTAATAAGGAGTTACTAAAGCTAAGTTTTCAGAGCCTAAGGAAGCACAGAACAGTAAGGAAGAGTTTAGTTTCCCTAGTGTTTCTTTAAGCATAAAGAGTTAAATAAAGCACAGAGAGATATAAGGAGCTAAAGAAAGCACAGAGAAAAGAATCCAACAGTTTTAAACTATAGAATAAGCAAGAACATTTTCAGTATATTTTGGAAGTTATCAGCAAGCACTCATTATAGAGAGCTAGAAGTCTAGAGACCATTAATCTTTAAAGCTATGTCCAATGCTGTGTCCCACTTTGATTGTGCCAGGCTGAGCAGGTTCCAGTAAGCCAAAGTTGACTCCTGCTTCCATGTTCATGCACACACATCTTTCAGTGTACCCACATCCTTCATCTATGTACACATATACATGCATACACCCATACATAAATAACATGCTGTACATCAGGTATGTGTATATACACAGTTTTTATTTATCAATATTTCATAGGGTGGGTGAAATGAGGTACAAATAAATATACAGACATATGAAAATTTCATATACGACTCATTAAGCACTTAATACTTAATGAGTAGTAAAAACTGGAAACTTTATAAACTCTTTACTATTATGAAACCATAGGTTATAATTAGGAACCAGAAAACTACCATCAGATATTTAAACTATTTTTGATGATTTAGCATAAATTAAAATATTTTCAAAAAAACTTTTAAAAGTCACTAACAGTAAGGATCATCTTTTTATTAATATCAGCATCAAGGAAACAATTATGATATCAAGTAAAAAGGAAGGAACTAAGAGAATTCCTGTGGAAATGTCAATTTATGATGTACAGCGAACTTAAGAGCCGTATACTTGGCAACAGAAATGTCAAAGGTATGAATAAGTGTAATACAACAAATTCTGTTTAAGCCATATGAAGAATTGTGTTTTGCTACTTGAGCTATTAAACAGTTTAAGAAGAATCTGTTTTTTAGGAAAAAATTATTGGTACTGTACCACCATGGCACCTTGCAACCTTTGCACCTCCAGATCCAGGAGATTCCATGACCACATCTGACCTCTGTGAATACCAAGAATGCACACATGCATACATGCCAGGCCAAGACTAATACATAAGAATAAAATTAATATTTTTAAGTAAGAGAAAATTACCCTTTTTAAAAAATCTGGCGGCATATTTTCTGCATGTTTTTCAGTGTGATGATCATTCGGTTATCAGAACTGATTTGTATCAAAGGAGTAATTGTGGGATAGGCATTCACCACAAACTTCTGAACAGTCAGGATGACTGGGTCATACATCCATAACAGGACTGAGGAGGATGAGATGATGAAGTCCACCCAGTACATGACCACAAAGAAAAACACCAGCAGCAAGATGATCTGGGTGGCCCTTTTCTCAGGGGAAGCTCTTAAGTGGCTGTTGCTATGAAGATGCTTGCATTGCCTCTGATGTCTGAACAAGATAATTACCATATATGCACTTGTGGTCAGCATGACTCCTACAAGAAATACGTCTCTGGAGGTTGTCATTGTTAAAATCAGTCCCCTGATGATGTAATTCATGGGGAAGAGTGAGCAGTATTTAGTGACCTTCAACTGGTTGGTCTCACTCATGTTGGTATAAGCACCAACATAGAAGATCCGGTTACTGCTGAATGACAAATTGAAAGACCAAAAATAGAAGAAAGAAAAGATCATGTATTTTTTTAGTTTATGTTTAAATTTTGCCAACAAAGAGGTATTGGGACTGATCGTCACAGCCTGGAACACACTCAGGAGGCAGGTGATGCAGATAGAGAGGCCTCTCATCACCCTGTTTATGTAAAAAGTTGCCTTGCATTTGAAGTTATTCTCAATGTTCAGTGACTCAAATAAGTCTGTAAGCCAAATATCCCCTCCAGTAAGGAACATCATTATGTGAACGAAGGTCAATTGACAGGAGATCAAGTCCATGGGCTTAGATCTGTGACATAGGATGATGATAGTGTAGAAAAAAAGAAGAAATATATTGGCCAGGGTTCCAAGTCCAACTTGGAAATAAAGGACATTGTTTAATGAAAACATAATTGAAAAGCGTATTCATCTTGAGAACACAGAGGAAGTATAATTCTTATAGCTGAAAAAAATATTATATACATCAAACATTCTCTGTTTGGTATGTCTTTATCATTATTCTTTTTAGCTAATTATTCTTGATTACCCTGTCTCTAAATTTTGATTTTCCATACTGGACATCATTTCCTATATTTCGATATATCTCTCTATGTAGCTCCTCTCTACATAAAATGTTATAAAAATACATGCATTCTCAGCTACATCTATATAGAATGCACACTTGCTGTGTATTTATTACACCTAAGCCTCATAAGTAGAAATCCAGTCCTATTGACTTAAATCACCTCATCTCATAGAAAACGCATAAAACAATAGTGATGAGCACAGAACATTAATCACATTTGTACAAATGAAAAAAAATATGCTGAGCTGGGGGAAAAAGTAACGAAGAAATCAAAATGTCACATCAGTCTCATATTCCATAATTTTGCTATGCCCCACTTTGCAACTATCCATTTCATGATTAATACTTCTAATGGAATCACAGTGATAATTCATTATAATCCCACTGTATTAGTGAAATATTTTTCAATTCATCTCTTTTTATGCTTCTTTTTCCAAGAGATCTTACATTCCTCGAATCTGTTTTAAAGACAAAGATTCAGTTGGAGACCATTAGTATACTTCCACACCTATTAATTGTTTAACCATTAATTATGGTTATATATGGGCCTAGATGTCTCCCAGTTTAGTTCTCATCCCATTTAAACCTTTTGTGAGACTCTACTTCAGGTTTAAAGAACTAACTTCCAGCTCAACACAAACACTAGATTTATTTTCTTTGGGTGTGCGTGGGGCGGGGGGGGGAGGGGTAGATCGTTAACAATACGATTCCTTATGACTTTTCAGCCATCTCTGTTGTTATTTTACCTATCACTGACTTCTGCATTTGTCTCCTTCCCTCTTTTGTAAGGGTCCCCCATCCACTTTCCCATCCCCCACCAGAGCAATTGTGTTCTGCTGTGTTCCCTTACCTTGCTCCCACCATCTGTATTTACTTCTCTCTCCTTCCCTGAGGCCCCCTTTGCATTTCCCTTCTCAGATCCCTGAATCCTACAATTCCCCTTTACCCTCTTCCCACATTTCCCTCTCTCATCTTCTCAAAGGTGCCCCTTTTCTCCCATTTCCATGATCAGATGGCTTGCACCCTTCTATTGCTTGTCCCCTCTCCACACCTATCCTAACAAATGTCCCGTTTTATTTTCCTGATTTCCATAGTTTCTATGGGCTACATAATCTCATCTGAAGACGTGGAGCTCAGAGCCTCCAACAAGAGAGAACATGTGATGCTAAGACACACACAAATTTCAACACATTAATAACAAAGAAGAACTCACCAAATATGACCAGATAGTGATTCTGTTTTGGAGTTATTGTTTTAAAAGACATTGCTTCCCATGAATAAAAAACAATGTTCCCAGTGTTATCATACATCATCAGCACCCACAGACTTTTAAAAGTGTATCTCAGCAGTCTTACCTTTGGTGCCTTTGGTAGTTATTTGACCCAGTTACCAGTGTCATTATTTTATCAAATTAACTTGATACATTAAAACCAGCTTGTAATAGAGAAATCTACTACACTTACTTAGATTTTTGTGTAAAAAAGAGGGTATACAATTATACTTTCAAGTTCACTATTATATTTACATATATAATATAATAGATGTGTGTATGTATGGAAGTAACACAGAAGTTAGTGATGAGTTCACTCTAAAACCTCAACAGGAGTATAAAGCCATATGTCATACATTTTGCATTTCCATCATTTTTGCTTACTCTAGAAAAGGAATTGATTCATTCCAATGGCCAGAGCCAAACATCTGATTCTTCCACTGACATAAACTGACAGTAGCTGCACTGTGATGTTCTGTTTTTCAAAAGCTCCAGGACAGGAGCTGAAGAGATAGCTCAGTACAAAGTCCTGTACTCTTTGCACAGGACTTGGGTTTGTTTTCCCAGCAATGACCTGGTGGCCCATAATGATCTATAAGTCTAGTTCCAGGGCATCCATTCTCTTCTGATCCAGGCATGTGAGGGGCGCACAAACATACATGCAGGAAAACACCCACATATGTAAAATAAAATAAGTAAAAGCTCCAGGATAATACTTAGTTCAAGTGTTGGTCTCCAAACTGTAAGAACCCTAGGTCAATTTCAACTTTAAAGTTGCGAGTAGTCAAACCATATATGTATAATCATTTATTATTAATTATACATCTACAACTTACAAATATATCACATGTATTATAAGCCATGTAAAAAGATAACAAGATATAAGAGAGAAATCTAAAATGATTTTTTCTTATCCCAAAATTATGCACTTCAACCTTTTTACTTCATATCCATTGCTTTACAAATACTTATCACATAAAGAAAACGATGACACTTCTAATTCATCAAGTGGCATCTTTCTCTGGGGTTCACTGCACCAGAAAAAGACCATAGTTACCATGACTGCAAACTGACTTGTTACCATATCCATGCCCTAAAAAATGTCATTTGTTTTATTTGAAAAAACGATGGTAATGCTAGAGTCAATCTAAGTAGTCTGCACATTCTAGGAATACTCTTAACTGAGACCTACAAGTCCTTGAGCTCTGACTATTGTTTGCTCATTTGTTTTGTGCTGATGCAGGCTTGACCTTGCTATGTAGCCCAGGGTGTTCTCAGATCAATGTTCATTTTACTTCTGCCTCCTGAATGTTGAAGATACTGGTGTTCCCACCAATCTGAGGTGTTTACTTAAATTTTAAGTATTTAGAAGATATTTTTAATTAATGACACTGAAAATTCCAAAACTGAAGAATCACAAGATTTATACCAATATAATGTTAACCAGGAAGATATAGAATAAAAGAAACATCACAGATAGAGTCTAGAAAATAATACAGTACCAAGAAGAATTGGAAACACTGTGACACATTGGACACTTACTAACCTTGCAGTCTGTAGTAGTGTTCAGGTATAGGCTGCTCAGGCCAGTGTGCAAACACTGCAGCAGATTCAGAGCAGACACTGGAAGTATAATTGTCACTGTTTCTGGCTTTCCCATTAGTGTAGATTGTAAAATTTAGTTGTAAGTAAGAAAACCCAACTTCTGTCCATAAACATTGGAAATAGTAGAGAAGCCATCACTATTAAATTGACTCAGACCAAAAGATTAAGCAGCCTGAAAGCATCTGTTTGAAGAGACCTAACATCAAAGAGCTGCTTTCTCCATAGCACTATTCTTCCAAGAAAAATTCCAAAAACATTTCACCTCTTCATTATATCAGTATTTGATTTTAGAACAGTCTGGTTTGATCGATTTCTGGTGACCTTTGCCTTCTGCTTTGTGGGGATTTAATAAGACAAGGGACATACAAATATACTACATCAAAGGTTTCATTACCATTTTAAGATTTACCATATTTAGTGAGTAATAACCAAAAATCTGTGTGACTGCTCACAGAGAACCTGAAGTGAGTATGTGACCTTCAGGTGACAAGACACATGACGTTGGCTGATAGAGAGTCTGCTATCAGCAGCAAGAATAAGTCTTCAGAACTCTTAGGAGATGAAGACCTTAGTCACCCAAGCTAATTCCATGGAATCTTTATGAAATATATAAACACAGCATGAATTAATCTTGGTCACTTAATTAGGTATTAATCATAGCTATTACCTGATCCTCTTCAATAACTTAAGTTCATGAATTGTTGGTTGGAAATGGAGTTTAGCACAGGTGTAAATGAAAGCACAAGAAGCTGACTAGAATAACAGTCTCACAGTTACAAGCCAGTTCCCCTGAGATGAAACTGCAGCTTCTGAAATGTTGCTGCTGTGATTGTGGGGAAGCAATCACACCCAGAGCTTCATCACAAATTGCTTAGTGTGAATTTGGGAAAGATATGAAAATGTTCACTGGATATATATATAGAGAGAGTGTGTGTGTGTGTGTGTGTGTGTGAAATTATTGGACTACTTGGCCTAAGAAAAGAGGAATAGCATATTGTATGCTAGTGCTGCTAACATGAATACATCACTTGAGTGAAAAACTGAGTTATATAAAATATTTTTGTTAAATTAAATGATCATTTAGGAAAATACAGCGTGTGTCCTCTGTTGTCCAATTGACTTCATCAGATCTTGGGCCCTGTCTAGTGTTCTAGTGAAGACTTTTAATGTAAATTATTCAAAAGAAATGGAAAATTTTGTAATGCTTAAAAACATAAACTCATATGTATATATATATATATATATATATATATATATATATATATATATTTAATTAGGTATTTTCTTCATTTACATTTCCAGTGCTATCCCAAAAGTCCCCCATACCCTTCCCCCACACTTCCCTACCCACCCACTCCCACTTCTTGGCCCTGGCATTCCCCTGTACTGAGGCATATAAAGTTTGCACGACCAATGGGCCTCTCTTTCCACTGACACGTATGTATATTTTTTTATGCTTTTGATACTCTTTCGCTAGTGGCTTAATGACAGTTATTGGCATTACCTTGTAGCATTTAATGACAATGATTTCATAACTCTACATTTTATGTCATCTACATTGATTTTGGTTTTTTTTCTGTGTGAAATATGTTCTCACACTCTAATCAAAGTAATGACGCTCCTGCCTTAGCTTTGAAAGTGCTGAGATCATAGGTGTGTGACACCACACCTGCCTTCATTTTCTATTTTAATCTCATATATATACATATATATACTTATATACATGTGTGCGTGTGTGTATGTATATTTATATGTGTATATATTACATTATACATTGTATATTATATATTAATAAATGATATTCTAGAAAAATAAAAATGGACTTGTGATAACCAGCAGCTAAACTTAAGTTTATTGGTATTTTTGTGAATGTGTATTTTATCATATAATTAATTATAGTTTGTAACTATGAGAGAAAGCATTGGTGATTTTGACTTTAAATAATTTTATACTATTAAAGAGTTGTAAATATTTTTCTCACTGCTAATGGAAAACTTACTCTGTTACATCAATCTCAATGTTACAAGTCTTGATTTAGAAAACTAAAAATATTAAAACTAAATTTATTTTAATTAAGACACTCAGACTCTTACTGAAATATGCACGCTTACATGTAAGAATAACATTACAAGGATTTAATAAATAAGCACGATGAGATTTTCAGATACTTTTGAAATACCCAGAATAGATCTAAATTATTAGAAATCATTATAATACAAAAACAAATGTATGTAATTAAAAACCATATTATACAATATTAAGAACATCTTATGTTTTATTAAGCCATGAGTTGGAACTTTCCTAAGAGTTCCTAAGTGTATGCAAACTTAACAAACTAGAAAGTTACTTATAAACACTTAATTTTGTAATATTTGTTATATATACCTAGCTTAATTTTCATATAAATGTATATAGCCAGATAACTGGAGAAACGTAGTAAAATGAGAAAATACAAAATACAATTCAAATAAATCAATACAATAAATATCGTACTGAAAACCAGTAAGTGTCTCGTCTTTGTTTTTCACCCTGTAAGGTATTTCAAGGGTTTTGTGACAGGTATGAAAAACTAACACAGCTGTCACTAGCTAGGTAGAATCTTGTTTGTAAAATTATTACACAACATACTCAAGATAATTCATAGTGAGATATACTGGTTAAAATTTCCATTTGGATTTACTTTTAAATATCTATCAGTGTATATCCAATATAAAAAAGTGATAGATAACATGACATTTTCATTCAATATATAATACACATTGCTTGTCTTCCCCCTATTAGCCTTTCCTATCTCTATCCACCTTCTGCCAGACACCCATACTTTTGCCAACAGCCCCCTTCTACTGTCATGAAACCATAATAGGTGAAATCTATGTTACTTATGAATCATTACACTGATATTTCTTTGTCTATAAGAATCTGTTTTGTTTGCTTATGCTACAGAATGGCTCAAAAGTAAAATTCTAAACATAGAATTCTTTAAACATTTATTACAGAATCTTGTTTTTATTCTACCACCTACTTACAGCACTCTCTATTAATGAAAAGAAAAAGACACACTCACCAGCTGGGCCTTTGATGAACATCCTTACATAATGAGGCCCTAGGAAGTAGTTATAAGGAAGGAATGGCATCAGCTCATCTCCCTCTAGACCCATAGTTACGGTGTCATCTGGAGAAGGGAGTTCTGACCTTGAGGTTGTCACAAAGTGGCACCATCAAATAGAAAAGTGAACTTCCCTACTTCCAAGAGAACAGTAGAGTGGGAACAGCTGAGCTCTGGGTTTCCCATGTGTGAGCTATTCTCTCCAGGCCATATCTGTCTGTGTGGATTAACTGATCCCAGTCCTTGTGAACACAGCAATAATAACATTTCCTTTAACAGAAGTACAAAGACATTTCAGATTACCCAAAGGATCCATCCTGCTTACAGAATATTCCTGGTAGCCTCCATAGTTCAGGGTCTCTTCTATAAATTAGTAACACTGATAGTAAAATTACAAAGACATCACCTCCTCCAAACACACTTAGGAAAAGTTATCTTTTTTACAGAGAACACAGTGGTGAGGTAATGCAACTGTATAGTCAGTAGAAAAGGGCTGTGGGGCTGGGATGTAGGTCAGTAGAGTGCATGCCTCTGTATGCACAAAGGATGAATCTCTGGGTATGAAACCCAGCACCACATAACAGTAACTAATGTATACATTACCACACATAGTAATGTACACATATGTAATCACTACACTCAGGAAGTAGTGGTGGGAGGCTCCGATATTCAAGACTGTCCTTTGCTACATGGCCAGTTTGAGGCTTCTGGGAGATCATGCTGCATTTCTCCACCAGGAGGATAAAAACCCTCCCTCCTCCATAGTTTAGACAAAAGTGTACAGCCTCCTGATATTGACTGTTCTTCTATAAGTACACCTTAACTAACTCTGGTGATTGTATTAACAGGATAGTTTATATCACATGCTCAGATAAAGAAGAAACAGCCAAATGTCTCTTGGTGCTGACACATAACTGTCACTGACTCCTTTTTAGTAATTTATCATAAAGTATACTTCAGTTGTAATTATGACCGCCACTTGGTTATTCTCTTAATTCAAATTCATCCTATGTTTCAATGGTGACATTTGGGCAGACAAGATGAACCAATGGAGCAAAGGCATCTTTCACCAAGTCTCATCACAGGCATTTGATCCCAAGGACCCACATAGTAAAAGGAGAGAACATCCACAAGAGGTCACTAACCTGCACATATGCAATGTGGCATGAGAGTGTATACCCAATAAAGAAATAGAAAAAAAAAATGACTTTTATATTGTAAAATTACAGGATTTCCAAAAGAGTATCAGCTCAGAATAAAGTGTAGAGATGCTGAGAAAAGGGAAATACATAATTAACATTGTGACAGAAATTTACAATTTTTTATTTAAATGTTTATCTTTTCAGGAAATTTTATGAGTACTGTATTTAAAAACTTCTCTTATAAAAGGGCATGACTTTGACAGGGAGTTGGTGGGGGAGAGTCCGGACAATTTGGAGAGTCAACAAAGTAGAAATTATGCATAATAAAATTCATACAAGGAATCAATGAACAGAAGTGTTGATGCTTCGAAAAATCAAGATTGAGAAGCCCTTAGCCAAAGTGAAATAAAGATAAAACCAAAATTTATAAAATTAGACAAGAAAAGGAAGCCATTACAACTGACACCAATGGAATTAGAAAATCATAAAGGCATACCTTTAAAATATATATTCCACTACATTGAAAAATATCATACCTCTGTCTACAGCAAAACCCATCTCAAGGCTTCTTAATAGACTCAAATATCTTCTACCCAGAGGATCATTTGTGCTACACCAAATACCCCACTACATTTCCAGAGTCCCCATGGCTTCCACCATAGTCTAGCTTAGTGAGTACCCCTGACCTCCTTATCCACACCTTTTCTACAAACTACCAGATTTAGTCTTGATTTCATAACCAGTGTACCAGCTTAATTTGTCTTTCCCTATCTTCACTGCAAAGGAGCTCTAAGCTAAGATGTATATCTGTTCCTCTTGATGGATTTTCCTTTGATGAAAATGAAGCATTCGTTCTCATCTTGCCTTATAACTTTTGGTTGAAAGTCTATTTTATTGGATATTAGGATGGCAACTCCAGTTTGTTTCCTGGGGCCATTGGCTTGGAAGACTTTTTTCCAGCTTTTTACTCTGAAGTAGTCTTTGTTTCTTGTGTTTCTTGTATGCAGCTTAGATTTTTAAAAAACCTACTTTAATATAGGTTCTCAAGTGCTTCAACCCTCTTTTGAGCCCACCATCCAAAGGTAGGGGAGGAAAGATAGGTAATAGAACAATGGGGATGTAGACCTATTTAAAAGTAGTTCTTTGGGGGCAATTCCAATCTTTGTTGTCAGGATACCATCAGTCCAGTTCCATAGTGACCCCAAGCTCAAATCAGCAGGGGCTGCATGATCCAGCAGAAACATCCAGGCCACTGCTGAATCAGCATAAGTCAGCAGAATCGACCAGGAATAGACAGAATATCAGGATATCTCTCCTGTGCCCCTCAATGAGGTCAAGACCAGTGACAACACTAGACTGAGACCAAGGAAGAGTTGCATGTACAAGGTCACTTTTGGGTCCTACTTATATTCTCTCCAAGCATCATGTGTCCTTCCTCTCTTCCTTTTCAAGAAGACATCACATGAGTCTTCTTCAGGAAACCATCACATGACCCAACCAGAAATTCCTACTATACTTCAAAGAGATGCAAATTGGAAAGAAGTCAAAGTATCTTTATTTGGAGATGCTATGATAGTGTGGTGACTTTTTCTTGATTGTCAGCTTGAGTACTTCTGCTATTAACTGAAACCCAAATGACTGGGCACATCTGTGTGATTTTTTTTTTCTTAATTAAGTCTTTTGAAGTGGGGAGGCCCACTTCTAATCTGGATCTTTGAGGTACATAGATACATCTTTAATCCATATCTCTTGGGTTTGGAAGATAAACCTTTAATCCGGATCACACATTTTATTTAAATGCATGGAAGAAGATAGCTTGTACTCTCCTTGTCTTTTTTTTTTTTTTTTTTTTTTTTTGGTTTTTCGAGACAGGGTTTCTTTGTGTAGCCCTGGCTGTCCTGGAACTCACTTTGTAGACCAGGCTGGCCTCGAACTCAGAAATCTGCCTGCCTCTGCCTCCCAACTGCTGGGATTAAAGGCGTGTGCCACCACGCCCTCCTCCTCTTCTTGCTATTGCTAGAAAGAGTCTACTTTTCCAGAAATCCAGCATATATTGAAAACCAGATGAGACATCCATCCTAGTAGACTGAACAACTACTGAATTCTTTTACCTTCTATTAGTAGACAGCCATTGTTGAAATAGCTGGGCCACAGTCTGTAATTCATCCTAATAAACCTCCTTTATAGATAGATAGAAGATGCATAGAGATGACACATAGAAATGATCATTTTATAAATTCTGTCCCTCTCTAGAGGAACAGAATTTATAATAATACAGATATTAAGTGAGTCTAAAAATTTCATCAGGAAATTCCTACAGCTGATAAGCACTTTCAGCACAGTAGCTTTATATAAAATTAACACACAAATATAAGTAGCTTTCCTATTTGCAAATGAAAAATGACTGAGAAAGAAATGGAAAAAAAACTGTTGTGGATTGTCCTGGTGCTGTTTGTATTTTGATGCTAATTCTGTTTCTCCAAGGGGGTGAGCAAGGAGCAGCAGTAAATCACTTACTCAGGTGAGTTTATGTAAACCTTCTCCCCATTTTAACTTGCAAAATAAAGGCTAGAGCAGGTGATTGGGCAGTGGAGGGGAAAGGTGGGGCTGAAAGTTTTAGAGAGAGGGGGAGAGAAAGGAGGAAGCAAAAGAAAGAGAGGAAGGAGAAAGAGGAAGACAGAAGAAGAAGAGATGAAAAGAAATGGAGCAGAAACATGTAGCCTAGAGAAACCACAAGTTGAAAGGGATTTCATAGATGGAGAATACAGTAGTGTCACTATATGTTTGCCCAGTCTAGGTGAGCAGCTTATATTCATATTAATTAAGTTGTGTTTTCCTTGCACAGGTTATTTGGGTTGAAAATTTACTGCAACAAGGAACACCTTTTTACAATTGCCTCAAGTAATATCCTGGGATAACTCCAACCAAACCATGAACAACTTCTATCATAAAAATTTTAAGACACTGAAGAAAGAATTAGAAAAGGATAACAGAAGATAGAAAGATCTCCTATGCTCATGGATCAGTAG
Source organism: Mus caroli (assembly GCF_978045245.1). Classification (NCBI taxonomy): domain Eukaryota; kingdom Metazoa; phylum Chordata; class Mammalia; order Rodentia; family Muridae; genus Mus; species Mus caroli. The sequence continues at coordinate 82,134,464 of NW_028227262.1, read as the reverse complement.
AATTAATATAGTAAAAATGGGTATCCTACCAAAAGTAATCTACAGATTCAATGCAGTCCCAATCAAAATTCCAACACAATCTTCACAGAAATTGAAAGGATAATTTTCACAAAAACAAAACAAAATAAAAAATTAAAACAAAACAACAACAAAAAATAGGATAGTTAAAGCACTCACATGAATGATAAAAGAACTGCTGGAGGTATCACTATCCACAAACTCAGTTTGTACTATAGAGTTATACTAGTAAAAAAACAACACAGTATTGTCACAAAATCAGACATGATCAATATAATCAAATTGAAGATCCAGACAGACGTCCACTTACCTATGGACACCTGATTTTTGAGAGGAAATCAGAAATACACACTGGAGAAAAAAAAAGACATCATCTTGAATGATTAGTGCATATAGAATGCAAATACATCCACATTTATCACACTGCACAAAACTCAACCACAAAAGGAAGATACCAACATATCAATTCCTGATACCAGCATATCTCCTTTCTTCTTATCGTAAATAAAAGGAAAAAAGGGAGGGGGTGAAGCTGATTGTGAAAAGGGAATAGTGGCATCATGTCTCTTAAACTGCTTTCTGCTGTCTAGGGGTGTTGTCAATTTTGGGGTGTAGCTCACTTTCACCATTGAAGTCCACGTGGTAAATCATGTTTCTCTGTGAGCAACAGCTAATCTGTGAACAGAGTACATAAGGCCAGAAACACTCAGCTTGATAGAATACAAAGTGGGGGAATAGCCTTGAGTATATTTGGCACAGGAAAAGACATTTTGAACAGAACACTGATATCACACACATTAAGAACAACAATTAATAAACAGAACCTCATAAAAATGAAAATTTTCTGTAAAGCAAAAGACGCCATCATTTAGACAAAAATGAAGTCTACAGAAGAAGAAAAACTGTTACCCACTACATATCTGATAGAGAGCTAGTAAACAAAATATATCTTTAAAAAATATAAAACACCAAGAAAACATAAAACCCAGATTAATATGGGACACAGATCTAAACAGAAAATTTTCAAAGAGAAAACTCAAATGTTTAAAAATCACTTAAAGAACTTTTCAACATTCCTAGTCATTAGGAAATGCAATTCCAAACTATTTTGATATTTCAAATTAATACTAATCATCATGGTCAAGATCAATAAAATAAATGACAGCTCATGATGGGGAGGTTATGAAATAAGGCAATCACTCACCCATTCCTGTTGGTAGCTTGTCAAGCTGCTGTGGAATCAGTGTGGCAGTTCCTCAGGAAGCTAAGAATAGATCCAGCTTACCACTCTTGGGCTTACACCTAAAAGATACTTCAGTCCACTGCAGACACACTTGCTTTTAACCATCATTGCTGCTTTATTCATAATATCCAGAAATTGGAAAAAAAGACTAGATATGCATCTATAGATGGTTGAATAAAGAAAATGTGATACATTTTCACAATGGAATATTATGCCACCATTAAAAACAATGAAACCATGCAGTTAAATATACAAAACTAGAAAAAATGATTTTGAATAACTCAAGACTCATAAATACAAAAATGGTAATTGCTTATACGTGGATATTAGTAGTTAAGTCATTGATAAGCTAGCTACAATCCATATACCCAGAGAGGTTATGGATACTGATGGATGAAGTGGCATGGGTAAACCCAACCTCATCAGCCATTCTCAGGGTACAGAGGAAGTGTGGAACAGTCTCCTCAGGAAATGCTGACTACAGTATATGTAAACAACCCAGGAGATTGTGTAGAAGAACATCTTGTTATTGAAATAGGGAGTCCAGATTAGGTTGCTCAAAGTGGGGGTCGGGGAGGCAAAACCATTAGGGAGGAGGTGCATCATTTGGGGCAGGGGCCTTCCAAGTATATCAGATAGATTAGTAGACTGCTGGTCACATGATTGCTGAGAAGCCAGTTCTATGGAAGGGAAACAGAAGCCTAACCTTCCTTATCATCATGTGACCTTTGTCTCTATGGAGTTGAGTAAGTGCAATCCAGATTTGGGTAAGGAGTGATCTCACTTCTGCTGTGCATACCAGAGCTGTCTGAGCTATAGGCAGAGGTCTACTGTCCCTCATCTGACTTGGGAGACGGGAGGTAGGGTGGAAGAAATGGAATGGGAGAAACAAACTGAAAAGGCAAGGAAAGTAGGTGCAAAAAAAGGAATAGAGGGAGAGATGTCTGAAATCAAGGAACATTGCGGGAGTATATGGAAACTTAATACAGTAGAAGCTTACATACTTATTCACATATTCATGAAGGTGATTTAAATGAAATCACCAAATAACAAGGAATACAGAACTCCAACTGAATATCTCTCATGTCTAAATGAAGCATCCGGTACCAAGAATAGATTATATTTAATTGAGTTGCTGGCTAAAGGTTCTTCATGGAAACCTCCATACAATCCAGGCTATTGCCAAGGCTACTGGTTGCTCTTCACAAACTGATGACATGACCTTCTTCCTAAGAAAAAAACTGCACAAATGATAATAAAAAATTCAAGCTGGTTGCCTATGTAGATCCTTCACCCCTATGTATTGCTGTTCATGGGACTGAATGAGATCATGCACACTACCAAAGGAAAAAAGTAAATACCAATCCATCTACAAACCCTTCAATCTACCATAGTGACCTGGTTGCAAGATATGCTGGTAGACTGGTGGCACAAAGGTTGTGGGAGTAACCAACCAATATCTAATTTAATTTAAAACTTATATTCCATGAGATGGAAGCCATACTGGACACTGCTTGTGGGGTCAAGAACGTGAGATCATATAGACAGAGGCCTAGAGAAAAGCCAAATACTACTGTCCTGCTAAAGAATGTAACAATGAAATGACTCCTAGTGACATTTTGCATTACTCATAGACACAGAGAGCTGTGTCTTGCTCAGTCGTCATTGGAGAAGCTTCCTCTTGAGGAAGATGAAAACAAATGCAGAGACCCACAGCCAGAAAGTAGGCAGAGCCTGAGAGATCTTGAAACATTCAGTCCTAAAATCTTTCCCCTCAAGGCTCAGGGAACTCTGTAGAAAAGGAGGTAGAAAGAAAATAAGAGACAGAGGGATGGAGGAAACTGAGAAAACATGGCCTTGTAAACATAGCACATAGACACATATAAATTCAGAGATGGTGGCAGCATTCACAGGTCTGTACCAGATGGGATCCTAGAGCTGAAAGGAGATATGGACACAAGCCTTCAACCCCTTAGTAATCCACAAACTGTCTTGGTTTTAAAATCACTTGCTAATGAAAAATTAGTTTTCCCTTAGAATCTCACTAGGGAGACAAAGCACTCTTACAGGTAGGTCCCTCCCTCGCCCCACTTTAGATGGCTAACTCAAAACATTTGCAATGGAATCTTTATAGGTCCTATGGGTCTATGTTATGGCTTCTGTTTTTGTGTTTTTATGAGATTCCTGTGTGTGCAAATGTGTGTGTTTCTCTGTTTGTTTGTATTTGTTGTGTTTTTTTCTCTGGTTCTCTTTCGTCTGTTTTGTCCTATTCTGGTTTATTTATTTTGTTTTATCTTAGGTTTTTTTTTTGTTTTGTTTTGTTTTTTTTTCTACTTGAGACATGGGAAAGGGAGACCTGGGAGGAGCAGGGAAAGGGGAAACCCTAATCAGAATATATTGTATATTGTATCTGTTTTCACTAAAAGAGAAAAAAAAAACTTTTAAAGAGATGGGGCACAGTAGTGAACACTTTTAATTCCAGAGTTGGAATGGCAGAGACAAAAGAATACTATCTTGGCCTATTGGCAAGTCCCAGATTACAGTGAGAGACAGTCTCAACATACAAGGTGAGGAGCATATGAAAAACAACAGCCAATGCCAAGAGCTATCTATGAGAAGCTAAAAACCAGTAGGCAATCTTTCTGAGATGGGTCCACCATGGACTGTAAAGCTATGATGTATTTGCTCCTTTAGGCAAGGACAAAGAAATTACATTTCAGGAAAGATTCCTGTTACTAATATGCCTTATGTTATTATTCCATATATAACCATCACTAGGAATGGACCCACCCATTTGAACAGATTTCTGCAGACCTACGAAGTGTATTATCTTGTAGTACAAGTATAGTATATAGGCAAATCAATAAAGAATCTGTAGAACTCCTGATTTGATTCAAATAATTTTAAGAAGAAAGTTTTAGAGATGATCATAGTTGCCTTCTTATAAAGATATAATGAAGTGAGAATCAAGAATAGAATGTGCCCACTCCTCACAAGAGTAAGTAAAGGTTGCATAATAAAAAATAAAATGAGTTTTCATAATTACACTAAAAAGAGAAATAGACATGGGACAAATTTGTGTTCAAGGAAAAACATTTTGGTCTAAGGGTAAAGATGCAGGTGTGCACTACAGTAAGGCAAGGCCATGAAAAAACTGTTGCTTTTAACTTATAATGAGCAGAATTTAAGGAAACACTGATTTAAACTTAATATTAGCATCCTTCTGTAACTCCCATTTTATGTAACATTTTATCTCTGAGGTAATATTCTGAAGAACAAAGCTTCTATGAGGCAAAGGACATAGTCAATAAGACAAATCAACAACCAACAGAATGGGAAAAAAATCTTCACAAACTTCACATTACATAAAATGGTAATATCCAAAATACATAAAGAACTAAAGAAGATTACCATCAAAAAAAAAAAAAAAAACAACTCAAACAAAAAATAGGTATAGAACTAAACCATAAATTCAAAATGGAGGAATCTCAAATGACTGAGAAGCATCTAAAGAAATGTTCATAGTCCTTAGTGATCAGAGAAATGCAAATCAAAATGACCCTGAAATTCCACCTACACCAATCAAAATGGCTAAGATCAAAACCTCAGGTGACGACATATGTTGGTGAGGATGTGGATCCTCCATTGCTGGTGGGATTGAAAACTGGTTCAACCACTCTGGAAATCAGTTTGGAGGTTCCTTAGAAAATTGGAAATAGATCTACCTGAAGACACAGCAATACCACTCTTGAGAATATACCCAAATAATGCTCAACCATGCCACAGGGGTTGTGTTTCACTATGTTCATAACAGCTTTGATTGAGATAGCCAGAAGCTGGAAAAAAACAGATGTCCACGACAGAAGAATGGACACCAAAAAATTTGGTTCATTTACACAATGGAATACCACATCCTGAGTTTTGCAAGCAAATGGATGGAACTAGAAAAAAAATAATCATCCTAAGTGACATAATTTAGACCCAAAAGGATATGCATGGTATGTGCTCACTAATAAGTGGATATTAGCCAAAAAAAAAAAAAAAAGAAATACAGAATACCCAAGATACAGTCCACAGAGCTCACAAATTTCAACAAACAGAAGGGCCCAAGTGAGGACATCTCAGAGGAGGCAGAAGAAAACAATCACAAGCAGGGAGGGAGGGAGGGACCTTGGAGGGAATGTGGGCATGGTGGGGAAAGAGGTGAACATGATGTGGTATTGGTTGGGGAAAAGGATTGGAGTCCTGAGGACCAGCAGAAAGAATGGAAACATTCAACTTGGGGAATTAGGAGGTTGCGGGGACCCTCCAGATGTACCAGAAACCTCGGAGGTGAGAAACTCTCAGGACTCAAAGGGAGGGACTCTAGATGAAATGCCTACAGTAGGGAACGAAACTTGCAGAGCCCACCTCAAGCAGAAAGTGAGGGATGGGTTACCATCCCACAGTCAAAACTCTCACGCATAGTTGTTCCTGTCTGAAAGAACTGCAGAGATGGAAATGGAGAAGAGCCTGAGAAAAAGAAGGTCCAGTGAAAAGGTCAAAGTGGGATCCAGCTCAAGGGGAGGCCCCAAGACCTGACACTATTACTGAGTGCTCACAAAAATGGACCTATCATGACTGTGCTCTGAAAGACCCAAGAAGCAGCTGCAAGAGTCAGATGCAGATATTTGTGCCTAAGCAAAGGACAGAAGCTGCTGACCCCAGGGGTTAAATTACAGGAAAATTGGAAGAAGCTGATGAGGGCGACCCTGCAGAAGAACCGACAGTCTCAATTAACCTGGTCTCCTGAGATCTCTCAAAAACTGGACCACCAACCAGACAGCATACAGCAGCTGATATGAGGCCCCCAACACATATACAGCAGAGGACTGCCAGGTCTGGGTTCAAGCCCAGAAGATGCACCTAATCCTCAAGAGACTGGAGGCCCCAGGGAGTTTAGAGGTCTAGTGAGCTGTGGGCAGGCGGATTTCTGAGTTCGAGGCCAACCTGGTCTACAAACTGAGTTCCAGGACAGCCAGAGCTATACAGAGAAACCCTGTCTTGAACCCCCCCCCCCAAAAAAAAGAACAATAAATATCTGTGTTTTAGAGGAAAAAATTATTGGTGCTGCCCCAGCATGGCACGTTACACTAGTCTATATGTCCAGATCCAGGGGATCCCATGAACTCATCTGACCTCTGTGAATACCAGGAATGCACACATGCATACATGCCAGGCCAAAACTAATACATATGAATAAAATAAACAAATTGTTTTTAAATAAAAGAAAAATTAAACTTAAAAAAAATCTGGTGGCATACTTTTTGCATATTTTTTATCATAATGCTTATTCGGTTATCAGAACTGATTTGTATCAAAGGAGTAATTGTGGGATAGGCATTCATCACAAACTTCTGAACAGTCAACATGACTGGATCGTACATCCATAAAAGGACTGTTCTGGATGACATGATGAAGTCTATCCAGTACATGACCACATAGAAAAACACCAGGAGCAAGATGATGTGGGTGGCCCTTTTCTCAGGGGAAGCTCTTAAGTGGCTGTCACTATGAAGATGCATGCATTGCCTCTGATGTCTGAACAAGATAATCACCATGTATGTGCTTTTTTTTTTTTTTTTTGGTCTAATTTTTTTAAATTTTTAATATTTTATTACATATTTTCCTCAATTACATTTCCAATGCTATCCCAAAAGTCCCCCATAGCGCCCCCCACTTCCCTACCCACCCATTCCCATTCTTTTGGCCCTGGCATTCCCCTATATTGGGGCATATAAAGTTTGCAAGTCCAAAGGGCCTCTCTTTCCAGGGATGGCCGACTAGGCCATCTTTCGATACATATGCAGCTAGAGACAAGAGCTCTGGGGTAGCTAGGGCGCAGGGTTGCCTGACAACCGCCAGCTACCCACGACCCCCGCCGCAGGATTTTGGGACTGCTGGTGAGTGGAACACAGCTTCTGCTCCAATCTTTAAACAGTGACAATGATAACAACTAACCCCAGAGATTACCAGATGGCGAAAGGTAAACGTAATAATCTTACTAACAGAAACCAAGACCACTCACCATCATCAGAACCCAGCACCCCCACTTCGCCCAGTCCAGGGCACCCCAACACACCGGAAAAGCTAGACACGGATCTAAAAGCATATCTCCTGATGATGATAGAGGACTTCAAGAAGGACTTTAATAACACACTTAAAGAAATACAGGAGAACACTGCTAAACAGGCAGAAGACAATAAAGAGGAAGCACAAAAATCCCTTAAAGAATTGCAGGAGAACACTGCTAAAGAGTTACAAATCCTTAAAGAAAAACAGGATAACATAATCAAACAGGTAGAAGTCCTTACAGAAAAACAGGAAAACACATCCAAACAGATGATGGAAATGAACAAAACCATACTAGACCTAAAAAGGGAAGTAGACACAATAAAGAAAACCCAAAATGAGGCAACACTGGAGATAGAAACCGTAGGAAAGAAATCTGGAACCATAGATACGAGCATCAGCAACAGAATACAAGAGATGGAAGAGAGAACCTCAGGTGCAGAAGATTCCATAGAGAACATCGGCAAAACAATCAAGGAAAATGGAAAATGCAAAAAGATCCTAACTCAAAACATCCAAGAAATACAGGACACAATGAGAAGACCAAACCTATGGATAATAGGAGTGGATGAGAATGAAGATTTTCAACTCAAAGGACCAGCAAACATCTTCAACAAAATTATAGAAGAAAACTTCCCAAATCTAAAGAAAGAGATGCCCATGAACATACAAGAAGCCTACAGAACTCCAAATAGACTGGACCAGAAAAGAAATACCTCCCGACACATTATAATCAGAACAACAAATGCTCTAAATAAAGATAGAATACTAAAAGCAGTAAGAGAAAAAGGCCAAGTAACATATAAAGGCAAGCCTATCAGAATTACACCAGATTTTTCACCAGAGACTATGAAAGCCAGAAGATCCTGGACGGATGTTATACAGACACTAAAAGAACACAAATTCCAGCCCAGGCTACTATACCCAGCCAAACTCTCAATTAACATAGATGGAGAAACCAAAGTATTCCACGACAAAACCAAATTCACACATTATCTCTCCATGAATCCAGCCCTTCAAAGGATAATAACAGAAAAAAACCAAAACAAGGACAGGAACCACGCCCTAGAAACAACAAGAAGGTAATCCCTCAACAAACCTAAAAGAAGACAGCCACAAGAACAAAATGCCAACTTTAACAACAAAAATAACAGGAAACAACAATTACTTTTCCTTAATATCTCTTAATATCAATGGACTCAACTCCCCGATAAAAAGACATAGACTAACAAACTGGCTACACAAACAAGACCCAACATTTTGCTGCTTACAGGAAACTCATCTCAGAGAAAAGGATAGACACTACCTCAGAATGAAAGGCTGGAAAACAATTTTCCAAGCAAATGGCATGAAGAAACAAGCTGGAGTAGCCATTCTAATATCTGATAAGATTGACTTCCAACCCAAAGTCATTAAAAAAGACAGGGAGGGACACTTCATACTCATCAAAGGTAAAATCCTCCAAGAGGAACTATCAATCCTGAATATCTATGCTCCAAATACAAAGGCAGCCACATTCATTAAAGAAACTTTAGTAAATCTCAAAGCACACATTGCACCTCATACAATAATAGTGGGAGACTTCAACACACCACTTTCACCAATGGACAGATCATGGAAACAGAAACTAAACAGGGACACAGTGAAACTAAGAGAAATTATGAATCAAATGGATCTGGCAGATATCTACAGAACATTCTATCCTAAAACAAAAGGATATACCTTCTTCTCAGCACCTCATGGTACATTCTCCAAAATTGACCACATAATTGGTCACAAAACAGGCCTCAACAGATATAAAAATATTGAAATTGTCCCATGCATCCTATCAGATCACCATGGACTAAGGCTGATCTTCAATAACAAAATAAATAATAGAAAGCCAACCTTCACGTGGAAACTGAACAACACTCTTCTCAATGATACCTTGGTCAAGGAAGGAATAAAGAAAGAAATTAAGGACTTTTTAGAGTTCAATAAAAATGAAGCCACAACATACCCAAACTTATGGGACGCAATGAAAGCATTTTTAAGAGGAAAACTCATAGCTCTGAGTGCCTCCAAAAGGAAACTAGAGAGAGCACACATTAGCAGCTTGACAACACACCTAAAAGCACTAGAACAAAAGGAAGCAAATTCACCCAAGAGGAGTAGACGGCAGGAAATAATCAAACTCAGGGGTGAAATCAACCAAGTGGAAACAAGAAAAACTATTCAAAGAATCAACCAATCAAGGAGCTGGTTCTTTGAGAAAATCAACAAGATAGATAAACCCTTAGCCAGACTCACTAGAGGGCACAGGGAAAGCATCCTAATTAACAAAATCAGAAATGAAAAAGGAGACATAACAACAGATCCTGAAGACATCCAAAACACCATCAGATCCTTCTACCAAAGGTTATACTCAACAAAACTGGAGAACCTGGATGAAATGGAGAAGTTCCTAGACAGATACCAGGTACCAAAGTTGAATCAAGATCAGGTTAATGATCTAAACAGCCCTATATCCCCCAAATAAATAGAAGCAGTCATTAATAGTCTCCCAACTAAAAAAAGCCCAGGACCAGATGGGTTTAGTGCAGAGTTCTATCAGACCTTCAAAGAAGATCTAATCCCAGTTCTTCACAAACTATTCCACAAAATAGAAACAGAAGGTACTCTACCCAACTCATTCTATGAAGCCACAATTACTCTGATACCTAAACCACAAAAAGACCCAACAAAGATAGAAAACTTCAGACCAATATCCCTTATGAATATTGATGCAAAAATCCTCAATAAAGTTCTTGCTAACCGAATCCAAGAACACATCAAAACAATCATCCATCCGGACCAAGTAGGTTTCATCCCAGGGATGCAGGGATGTTTCAATATACAGAAATCCATCAACGTAATCCAGTATATAAACAAACTCAAAGACAAAAACCACATGGTCATCTCGTTAGATGTGGAAAAAGCATTTGACAAGATCCAACACCCATTCATGATAAAAGTCTTGGAAAGATCAGGAATTCAAGGCCCATACCTAAACATGATAAAAGCAATCTACAGCAAACCAGTAGCCAACATCAAAGTAAATGGTGAGAAGCTTGAAGCAATCCCTCTAAAATCAGGGACTAGACAAGGCTGTCCACTTTCTCCATACCTATTCAACATTGTACTTGAAGTCCTAGCCAGAGCAATTCGACAACAAAAGGAGATCAAAGGGATACAAATTGGAAAAGATGAAGTCAAAATATCACTTTTTGCAGATGATATGATAGTATATATAAGTGACCCTAAAAATTCCACCAGAGAACTCCTAAGCCTGATAAACAGCTTCGGTGAAGTAGCTGGATATAAAATTAACTCAAACAAATCAATGGCCTTTCTCTACACAAAGAATAAACAGGCTGAGAAAGAAATTAGGGAAACAACACCCTTCTCAATAGTCACAAATAATATAAAATATCTTGGCGTGACTCTAACTAAGGAAGTGAATGATCTGTATAATAAAAACTTCAAGTCTCTGAAGAAAGAAATTATAGAAGATCTCAGAAGATGGAAAGATCTCCCATGCTCATGGATTGGCAGGATCAACATTGTAAAAATGGCTATCTAGCCAAAAGCAATCTACAGATTCAATGCAATCCCCATCAAAATTCCAACTCAATTCTTCACCGAATTAGAAAGTGCAATCTGCAAATTCATCTGGAATAACAAAAAACCTAGGATAGCAAAAACTCTTCTCAAGGATAAAAGAACCTCTGGTGGAATCACCATGCCGGACCTAAAGCTCTCCTACAGAGCAATTGTGATAAAAACTGCATGGTACTGGTATAGTGACAGACAAATAGACCAATGGAATAGAATTGAAGACCCAGAAATGAATCCACACACCTATGGTCACTTGATCTTCGACAAGGGAGCTAAAAACATCCAGTGGAAGAAAGACAGCATTTTCAACAAATGGTGCTGGCACAACTGGTTGTTAACATGTAGAAGAATGCGAATCGATCCATTCCTATCTCCTTGTACTAAGGTCAAGTCTAAGTGGATCAAGGAACTTCACATAAAACCAGAGACACTGAAACTTATAGAGGAGAAAGTGGGGAAAAGCCTTGAAGATATGGGCACAGGGGAAAAATTCCTGAATAGAACAGTAATGGCTTGTGCTGTAAGATCGAGAATTGACAAGTGGGACCTCATGAAACTACAAAGCTTCTGCAAGGCTAAAGACACCATCAATAAGACAAAAAAACCACCAACAGATTGGGAAAGGATCTTCACCTATCCTAAATCAGATAAGGGACTAATATCCAATATATATAAAGAACTCAAGAAGGTGGACTCCAGAAAGTCAAATAACCCCATTAAAAAATGGGGCTCAGAACTGAACAAAGAATTCTCACCTGAGGAATACCGAATGGCAGAGAAACACCTGAAAAAATGTTCAACATCCTTAATCATCAGGGAAATGCAAATCAAAACAACCCTGAGATTCCACCTCACACCAGTCAGAATGGCTAAGATCAAAAATTCAGGTGACAGCAGATGCTGGCGAGGATGTGGAGAAAGAGGAACACTCCTCCATTGTTGGTGGGATTGCAAGCTTGTACAACCACGCTGGAAATCAGTCTGGCGGTTCCTCAGAAAATTGGACATAGTACTACCGGAGGATCCAGCAATACCTCTCCTGGGCATATATCCAGAAGATGTCCCAACCGGTAAAAAGGACACATGCTCCACTATGTTCATAGCAGCCCTATTTATAATAGCCAGAAGCTGGAAAGAACCCAGATGTCCCTCAACAGAGGAATGGATACAGGAATTATGGTACATTTACACAATGGAGTACTACTCAGCTATTAAAAAGAATGAATTTATGAAATTCCTAGCCAAATGGATGGACCTGGAGGGCATCATCTTGAGTGAAGTAACACAATCACAAAAGAACTCACACAATATGTATTCATTGATAAGTGGATATTAGCCCAAAACTTAGGATACCCAAGATATAAGATACAATTTGATAAACGCATGAAACTCAAGAAGAATGAAGACCAAAGTGTGGACACTGTGCACCTTCTTAAAATTGGGAACAAAACACCCAGGGAAGGAGTTACAGAGACAAAGTTCGTAGCTGTGATGAAAGGATGGACCATTTAGAGACTGCTGTATCCAGGGATCCGTCCCATAATCAGCTTCTAAACGCTGACACCATTTCATACACTAGCAAGATTTTGCTGAAAGGACCCAAATATAGCTGTCTCTTGTGAGACGATGCCGGGGCCTAGCAAACACAGGAGTGGATGTTCACAGTCAGCTATTGGATGTATCACAGGGCTCCCAATGGAGAAGCTAGAGAACGTACCCAAGGAGCTAAAGGGATCTGCAACCCTATTGTTGGAACAACATGATGTACTAACCAGAACCCCGGAGCTCTTGTCTCTAGCTGCATATGTATCGAAAGATGGCCTAGTCGGCCATCAATGGAAAGAGAGGCCCATTGGACTTGCAAACTTTATATGCCCCAATATAGGGGAATGCCAGGGCCAAAAGAATGGGAATGGGTGGGTAGGGAAGTGGGGGGCGCTATGGGGGACTTTTGGGATAGCATTGGAAATGTAATTGAGGAAAATATGTAATAAAAATATTTAAAAAAAATAAATAAAAAAAAATAAAAAAAAAAACCAGGTGACAACACATGTTGGTGAGGATATGGATAAAGAGGAATGCTCCTCCACTGCTGGTGGGATTGCAAACTGGGACAACCACTCTGGAAATCAGATTGGAGGTTCCTCAAAAAATTAGAACTAGATCTACCTGAAGACATAGCAACACCATTCTTGGGAATATACCCAAATGATGCCCCAGCATGCCACATGTTCCACTGTATTCATAACAGGCTTGTTAGTGATAGTCAGAAACTGGAAAGAACCCAGATGTCCATGACAGAAGAATGGACACAGAAAATGGAGTTCATTTACACAGTGGAATACCACTTAACTATTTAGAACAGAGACATCCTGAGCTTTGCAGGCAAATGAATGGAACTAGAAAAATATCATTCTGAGTAAGGTAATTCAGACACAAAAGGAAATACATGGTATGTAGTCACTAATAAGTGGATATTCGCCAAAAAATACCCAAGATACAGTCAACAGAACTCACAAAGGTCAACAAGCAGAAGGGCCCAAGTGAGGAGGCCTCATAGGAGGCAGAAGAAAACAATCTCAAGGGGGAAGGAGGGAGGGAGGGAGGGAGGGAGGGAGGGAGGGAGGGAGGGAGGGAGGGAGGGAGGGAGGGAGGGAGGGAGGGAAGGACCTTTAAAGAAAGTGGACAATGTGGGGAAGAGATGAACATGGTGTGGTATTGGATGAGGGGAAAAGAATGAAGTCCTGAGAGCCAGCAGAAAGAATGGAAACAGGCAACTTGGGAGGTAGGATGTTGGGGGGATCCCCCAGAATGTACCAGAAACCTGGGAGATGAGAGACTATCAGGTCTCAAAGAGAGAGACCTTAGATGAAATGCTCTACAGTGGGCAGAGGGAACTTGTAGAGTCCACCTCAAACAGAAAGACAAGGCATCAAGTAAGGAATGGGTTGCCATCCCACAGTCAAAACTCTCACCCATAATTGTTCCTGTCTGAAAGAACTGCAGGGATAGAAAATGAGTAGAGCCTGAGAAAAAGAAGGTCCAGTGACTGGGCCAAAGTGGGATCCAGCTAAAGGGTTGGCTCCAAGGCTTGACACTGTTACTGAGGCTATGGAACACTCACAAAAAGGAACTTATCGTGACTGCCTTCAAAAAGACCCAAGAAGCAGCTGAAAGAGTCAGATGCAGATATTTGTGCCAAACCAAGGGACAGAAGCTGATGTCCTCAGGGGTTAAATTAGGGGAAAGCTGGAAGAGACTGAAGAGGAGGGTGACCATGTAAGAGAATCAACAGTCTCAATTAACCTGGTCTTCCCAGATCTCTCAAAAGCTGGACCACCAACCAGACAGCATACAGCATCTGATATGAGGCCCTGAACAGATATCCTACAGAAGACTGCTGGGTCTGAGTTCATTCAGAGAAGATGCACTTAACCCTCAAGATTATGGAGGCCCTAGGGAGTTTAGAGGTCTGGTAAGGTGTGGGCAGTGGGGTTTGAGGACATGCTCATGGAGACAGGGATGCAGGGAGAAGGTATGGGATGTGGATAAAATATGGAGTGTATATAATTAAATAAACAAAAGATTAAATAAATTTTAAAAAGAACTTTGTGTCAAAGAAGGTATAAAATGACTAGAGAAAAGAAATAAATTTGTTGTTTGTATGGTTTTACTTGGGGAGCTCTGCCCCACCCATCCATCCATCCATACATCCATCTATCCATCCATCCACCCATCCATACATCCATCCATCTATCCAAATGTATATGTTTATTTGTCTATATGTATGTACATAGGTATATATATTTATGTAAGTGTGCATGAATAGTCATGGAGTTGATTTTTACAGTAGACCCTGACAAGGGGTATGTGGGGGTATGAATATGCATGTGTCTGTGCATATTTGACTACTATAAAGCATCTTTTCCTTTCCTTTCCTTTCCTTTCCTTTCCTTTCCTTTCCTTTCCTTTCCTTTCCTTTCCTTTCCTTTCCTTTCCTTTCCTTTCCTTTCCTTTCCTTTCCTTTCCTTTCCTTTCCTTTCCTTTCCTTTCCTTTCCTTTCCTTTCCTTCCTGTGTGGTTCACAAAGAGATACCCAGCTTAGCCAGACTGGCTGACTCACCAGAGAAAGGAGCACTAGCAATAAATCCTTTTACTCAATTCCCTGCTGCTAAACAGCACGTGTTAATCTCCAGATATCAATGCTTATTAAAGCACAAGTAATAAGGAGTAATAAAGTTAAGTTTTCAGTGCTTGAGGAAGCACAGAACAGTAAGGAAGAACTAAGTTTCCCTAGTGTTTCTGTAATCATAAAGAGTTAAAGCACAGAGATATATAAGGATTTAAAGAAAGCACAGAGAAAAGACACCAGCGATTTTAAACTATAAAATAAGCAAGAACATTTGCAGGATTTTTTGGAACTTATCAGCAGGCATTCGGTTGAGTTAGAGAGCTTGAAGGCAAGAGACCATCAGTCTTTAAAGCCATTTTGGAGGCTTTGTCACACTTCAACCCAATCCAGGCCAAGAAGGCTCCCAAGAAGCCAAATTTGTCTCTAGGCTTCCATGTTCACATGCACACACACCTTTCATCTATGCACACATATACATGCACGCACCCATACACAAATAACATGCCATACATCATGTATGTACATGTACTCAATTTTTATTCATCAATAAGTCAGTAAGGGTGAAATAATTGAAGTAAAAATATTCAGGCAAATGAAAATTACATATAAATCTTATTAAGTACTTAATCCTTTTTTGTTTGGTTGGTTCTTTTTTTGTTTGTTTGTTTGTTTGTTTTTGTTTTTCGAGACAGGATTTCTCTGTATAGCCCTGGCTGTCCTGGAACTAACTTTGTAGTCCAGGCTGGCCTCAAACTCAGAAATCTGCCTGCCTCTGCCTCCCAAGTGCTGGGATTAATGGTGTGCACCACCAAGCCTGGCTAAGTACTTAATCCTTAATGAGTAGTAAAACTGGAAACTTTAAACTCATTACTATTATGAAACCATAGAAATTAAAGCTAGGAACCAGAGATAAAGCTACAATCAATTATTTATAATATTCTTGATCATTTAGAGTAAATTAAAATATATTTTTTAAAAAAATCTTTTAAAACTTACTAGCAGCAAGGATAATCTTTTGAGTAACATCGGAATCAAGGGAATGTTTATGATAAAGAGCGAAAGGAGGGAACTAAGGGAAATCCTGTGGAAATATGAATTTATGTTGTACAATAAACTTAAGAGGCATATACTACTTGTTAGCAGAAATGTCAAAAGAATGAATAGGCATAATACTACAAATTCTATTTAAATCATATAAAGAATCTTGCTTTGTGCTTGAACTATTAAACAGTTTAAGAAAACTCTGTTTCTTAGGGAAAAAATTACTGGTGCTGCACCAGCATGCACCTTACAAACATCTGTACCTACAGATCCAGAGGATCGCATGAGTTCTTCTCACCTCTGTGAATACCAGGAATGCACACATGCATACATGCCAGTCCAAAACTGATACATACAAATAAAATAAACAAATTGATTTTTAAATGAGAGGAAAATTACACTTTTTAAAAAATCTGGTGGCATAATTTTTGCATATATTTTAGCATCATGCTTATTCGCTTATCAGAACTGATTTGTACCAATGGAGTAATTGTGGGATAGGCATTCATCACAAATTTCTGAACAGTCAGGATGACTGGGTCATACATCCATAACAGGACTGAGGAGGATGAGATGATGAAGTCCACCCAGTACATGACCACAAAGAAGACCACCAGCAGCAAGATGGTCTGGGTGGCCCTTTTCTCAGGGGAGGCTCTCAGATGGCTGATGCTATGAAGATGCTTGCATTGCCTCTGATGTCTGAACAAGATAATCACCATGTATGTACTTGTGATCAGCATGACTCCTACAAGAAATACATCTCTTAAGGTTGTCATGGTTAAAATCAGTCCCCTGATAATGTAGTTCATGGGGAAGACTGAACAGTATTTAGTCACCTTCAACTGGTTGGTCTCACTCACGTTGGTATAAGCACCAGCATAGATGATCCGGTTAATGCTGAATGACAAATTGAAAGACCAAAAGTAGAAGAAAGAAGAGATCATGTATTTTTTTAGTTTATGTTTAAATTTTGCCAAAAGAGAGGTATTGGGACTGATCATCACAGCCTGGAACACACTCAGGAGGCAGGTGATGCAGATAGAGAGGCCTCTCATCACTCTGTTAATGTAAGCAGTTGCCTTACATATGAAGTCATTGACAATGTTCAATGACCCAAGTAAATCTGTAAGCCAAACATTCCCTCCAGTGAGAAACATCATTATGTGAATGAAGGTCAATTGACAGGAGATCAAGTCCATGGGCTTAGATCTGTGACACAGGATTATCATAGTGTAGAAAAAAAGAAGAAATATATTGGCCATAGCTCCAAGCCCAGCTTGGAAATAAAGGATATTATTTAATGAAAACATAATCAGGAAGTGTATTCATCCTAAGCACATAGAGGAAGCATATTTCAAATATCTGAAAAAAAATATTAGATACATCAAACTTACGATTCTCTGGTTAGTATATCTATATCATTACTCTTTTTTAGATACTTATTATTTTTTAATTGGATATTTTATTTACTTACATTTCAAATGTTATCCCCTATTCAGTTTCCCCTCCGGGACCCCCTATTCCATCCTCCCTCTCCCTGCTTATATGAGGGTGTTCCTCGACCCACTCACCAACTCCCACCTCCTGGCTTTGGCATTCCCTACATTGAGGCATCGATTAGCTACATATTCTTGATTACTGTCTCTAACTTTTGATGTTCCATGAAGAGATGGAGCTGGGAGCCTCCTGTAAAAGAGAACATGTGATGCTAAGACACATACAAATTTCAACACATTATGACAAAGAAGAACTCACCAATGATGACCAGATAGTGATTCTGTTTTAGCGTTACTGTTTTAAAAGACGTTACTTCTCATGAGAGAAAAACAATGTTCCCAGTGCTATTTTACATCATCAGCAACCACAGACTTTTTATAATTTATTGCAACAGTCTTACCTTTGATGCCTATGTTAGTTATTTGTCCTGGTTGCCCGTGTCATTATTTTATCAAATTAATCCAGTACAACAAGACCAGCTTGTAATAGAGAAAGAGAAAACTACTACACTTACACAGATTCTTGTGTAAAAAGAGGGCATACAATTATACTTTCAAGTTCACTATTATATTTACATATATAATATAATGGATGCATGTATGTATGGAAATAACACAGTAGTTAGTGATGAGTTCAACTAAAACCTCTCCAGGAGTATAAAGCCTTATGTCATACATTTTGCATTTACATCGTTTTTGCTAAGTCTAGAAAAGGAATCAGTTCATTCCAATTGCCAGAGCCAAAATTCTCATTCTTCCACTGACATAAGCTGACAGTAGCTGCACTGTGATGTTCTGTATTCAAAAGCTCCAGGACAGGAGCGGAAGAGATAGCCCAGTGTGAAGAGCACTTTTTGCTCTTGCACAGGACCTGGGTTTGTTTTCCCAGCAATGACCTGGTGGCCCATTACTATCTATCACTCTAGTTCCAGGGCATCCATTCTCTTCTGATTCAGGCATGTGAGTGGTGCATAAACATACATGCAAGAAACACACACACACACACACACACAAACACACACACACACACACACATATATATATATACATTAAAAGCTCCAGGATAATATTTAATTCAAGTGTTGGTCTCCAAACTCTAAGAACTGTAAGTCAATTCAAAGTTTAAATTTGCAAATGGTCAAACCATATATGTATAATCATTCATTATTAATTATACATGTACAATTTATAAATATGTGACATGTATCATATATGAGCCTTATAAATATGATATCAAAGTAGCTGGAGAAACGGCTCAGTGGTTAAGAGCATTGACTGCTCTTTGAGAGGTCCTGAGTTCAATTCCCAGCAACCAAAACGTGACTCACAACCATCTGCAATAGGATCCGATGCCCTCTTTTGGTGTATCTGAAGACCGCAACAAAGTCTTATTTATATATGTTTATAAAATAAGATAAAATGAATCTTTTTTTAAAAAATGATAACATAATGAGATAAAAGAGGGTAATCTAAAATGATTTTTTTTCTTATCCCAAAGTTTTGCAATTCACCTTTCTACTTCAGTCCACTGCTTTACAAATGCTTATCACACACAGGAAGTGATGCATCTTCTAATTCACCAAGTGGCATCTTTCTCTGGGGTTCACTGCACCAGAAAAAGACTAGAGTTGCAATGGATGCACACTGAGTTGTTAACATATGCATGCACTTAGAAAAGTCATTTGTTTTATTTGATAAAAGTTTGTAATGCTAGGGTCAATCTAAGTATGATGCACATTCTAGGAACACTCTTAACTGAGACCTACAAGTCCTCAAGCTCTGACTGTTCTTTGCTCATTTGTTTTGTGCTGATGCAGCTTGACCTTGCTATATAGCCCAGGATGTTCACAAATTTATGTTTCTTTTACTTCGGCCTCATGAGTGCTGAAGCTATTGGTGTTCATGCCAATCTGAGTCTTTTAATTTAAATTAGAAATGTTCAGCAGATATTTTTATTTGATGACAGTGAAAGTTCCATAACTGAAGAATCACAAAATTTATACCAATATAATGTTAATCAGGAAGTTATAGAATAAAAGAAAGGTCACAGATCCAGTCTACAAAACAATAGAGTGCCAAGAAGAATCGGACACACTGTGACACATTGAACACTCACTAACCTTGCAGTCTGTAGTAGTGTTCAGGTATGGGCTGCTCAGGCCAATGTGAAAACACTGGAGCAGGTTCAGAGGAGACACTGGAAGTATAGTTGTCACGGTTACCGGCTTTCCCATTAGTGTAGGTTGTAAAATTTAGTTGTAGGTAATAAAACCTAAAGTGTGCCCATCAACATTGGTAATAGTGAAGAAGCCATCATTATTAAATTGACCCAGACCAAAAGATTAAGCACCCTGAAAGCATCTGTCTGAAGAGACTGAAAGAAAAGAGACCAAGAGCTTCTCACTCCATAGCACTACATTCTTCCTAGAAAAACCATTTCACCTCTTCATTATATCAGTATTTAATTTTAGAACAGTTTTGTTTGATCAATTTCTGGTGATCTTTGCCTTCTGCTTTGTGGAGATTTAATAAGTCAAGGAAAATACAAATATACTACATCAAAGGTTTCATTACCAATTTAAGATTTACCATATTTAGTGAGTAATAACCAAAAAGCTCTATGCCTGCTCACAGAGAACCTGAAGTGAGTATGTGACTTTCAAGTGAGAAAAATAGATGATGTTGGCTGATGTGCTGTCCACTGTCAGCAGCAAGAATAAGTCTTTAGAAGTTTCAGGAGATGAAGCCCTTAGCCACCAAAGCTAGTTCCATGGGATCTTTCTAAAATATATAGACAGCATGAATAAATCCTGATCACCTATTAATTATGTATAAATTCATAGCTATTACATGATCATCTTAAATACCTTAAATGTATGAATTATGCTTTGAAAATTGAGTTTAGTGCAGGTGTACCTGAAAGTACAAGAAGTTGACTAGAATAATACATTCTCACAGTTACAAGCCTGTTCCCTGAGATTAGGCAGCAGCAGTAGGAGTGTTCCTGCAGAGACTGTTGGGAAGCAATCGCACTAGGAGCTTCATCACAAGTTGCATACTGTGAGTTTGGGAAAGATATGAAAATATTCACTGGATAGTGTGTGTGTGTGTGTGTGTGTGTGTGTGTGTGTGTGCATGTGAGTGTTTTTGTGACATTATTGGAGTACTAGGCCTAAGAATAGAGGAATAGAATACTGTATGCCAGTGCTGCTACCATGAATAAGTATTAATCAGTTGAGTGAAAAACTGAGTTATATAAAATATTTTTGTTAAATAAAGTAATTATTAAGAAAAATAGAGAGTGTGTCATCTGTTTTCTGGTTGTCTTCAT
Organism: Mus caroli; assembly: GCF_978045245.1. NCBI lineage: Eukaryota > Metazoa > Chordata > Mammalia > Rodentia > Muridae > Mus > Mus caroli. The sequence continues at coordinate 82,113,454 of NW_028227262.1, read as the reverse complement.
CAGCTCTTGGGCTCTTGCTAGGGTACTACTGCAGACTTGTTCACGTAAATTATTCAAACAAACTGAAAATTCTGAAATGCTTGTTAGCATAAACTCGTATTTATATAAGTTGTTTTTTGAGGTGAGTGTTGATACTCTTTGACCTGTGACTTAAGAAAGTTATTGGCGAGGGAAGCAGAAACCGGCCTGAGTAGGACCACAGGCCTCATCCGGCTGGATCAGCGCCGGGGTAGCGGGAGCGCAGGGTTGCCTGACACCCGCCAGCTACCCACAACCCCCGCCGCAAGATTTTGGGACTGCTGGATCTTTTTTTTTTTTTTTTTTTTTTTGGTTTTTCTTTTTTTTTTAATTTTTAATATTTTTATTACATATTTTCCTCAATTACATTTCCAATGCTATCCCAAAAGTCCCCCATAGCGCCCCCCACTTCCCTACCCACCCATTCCCATTCTTTTGGCCCTGGCATTCCCCTATATTGGGGCATATAAAGTTTGCAAGTCCAATGGGCCTCTCTTTCCATTGATGGCCGACTAGGCCATCTTTCCATAGATATGCCGCTAGAGACAAGAGCTCCGGGGTTCTGGTTAGTACATCATGTTGTTCCAACATAGGGTTGCAGATCCCTTTAGCTCCTTGGTTACTTTCTCTAGCTTCTCCATTGGGAGCCCTGTGATACATCCAATAGCTGACTGTGAACATCCACTCCTGTGTTTGCTAGGCCCCAGCATCATCTCACAAGAGACAGCTATATTTGGGTCCTTTCAGCAAAATATAGGGACTGCTGGATCTTAAGACTTCTGGAGAGTGGAACACAGCTTCTGCTCCAATCCAATTGCGCGCAAGACCAGAGACTGCAGTAGTTAGGGAAGCAGAAAAACGGCCTGAGTAGGACCACAGGCCTCTTCCAGCTGGACCAGCACCGGGGTACCGTCAGCTACCCACGACCCCCGCCGCAGGATTTAGAGACTGCTGGTGAGTGGAAAACAGCTTCTGCTCCAATCTTTAAACAGTGACAACGATAACAACTAACCCCAGAGATTACCAGATGGCGAAAGGTAAACGGAATAATCTTACTAACAAAAACCAAGACCACTCACCATCATCAGAACCCAGCACCCCCACTTCGCCCAGTCCAGGGCACCCCAACACACCGGAAAAGCTAGAAACGGATTTAAAAGCATATCTCCTGATGATGATAGAGGACTTCAAGAAGGACTTTAATAACACACTTAAAGAAATGCAGGAGAACACTGCTAAAGAGTTACAAATCCTTAAAGAAAAACAGGATAACATAATCAAACAGGTAGAAGTCCTTACAGAAAAACAGGAAAACACATCCAAACAGATGATGGAAATGAACAAAACCATACTAGACCTAAAAAGGGAAGTAGACACAATAAAGAAAACCCAAAATGAGGCAACACTGGAGATAGAAACCCTAGGAAAGAAATCTGGAACCATAGATACGAGCATCAGCAACAGAATACAAGAGATGGAAGAGAGAATCTCAGGTGCAGAAGATTCCATAGAGAACATCGGCACAACAATCAAGGAAAATGTAAAATGCAAAAAGATCCTAACTCAAAACATCCAAGAAATACAGGACACAATGAGAAGACCAAACCTACGGATAATAGGAGTGGATGAGAATGAAGATTTTCAACTCAAAGGACAAGCAAACATCTTCAACAAAATTATAGAAGAAAACTTCCCAAATCTAAAGAAAGAGATGCCCATGAACATACAAGAAGCCTACAGAACTCCAAATAGACTGGACCAGAAAAGAAATACCTCCCGACACATAATAATCAGAGCAACAAATGCTCTAAATAAAGATAGAATACTAAAAGCAGTAAGAGAAAAAGGCCAAGTAACATATAAAGGCAAGCCTATCAGAATTACACCAGATTTTTCACCAGAGACTATGAAAGCCAGAAGATCCTGGATGGATGTTATACAGACACTAAAAGAACACAAATTCCAGCCCAGGCTACTATACCCAGCCAAACTCTCAATTAACATAGATGGAGAAACCAAAGTATTCCATGACAAAACCAAATTCACACATTATCTCTCCACGAATCCAGCCCTTCAAAGGATAATAACAGAAAAAAACCAATACAAGGACAGGAACCACGCCCTAGAAACAACAAGAAGGTAATCCCTCAACAAACCTAAAAGAAGACAGCCACAAGAAAAAAATGCCAACTTTAACATCAAAAATAACAGGAAACAACAATTACTTTTCCTTAATATCTCTTAATATCAATGGACTCAACTCCCCGATAAAAAGACATAGACTAACAAACTGGCTACACAAACAAGACCCAACATTTTGCTGCTTACAGGAAACTCATCTCAGAGAAAAGGATAGACACTACCTCAGAATGAAAGGCTGGAAAACAATTTTCCAAGCAAATGGCATGAAGAAACAAGCTGGAGTAGCCATTCTAATATCTGATAAGATTGACTTCCAACCCAAAGTCATTAAAAAAGACAGGGAGGGACACTTCATACTCATCAAAGGTAAAATCCTCCAAGAGGAACTATCAATCCTGAATATCTATGCTCCAAATACAAAGGCAGCCACATTCATTAAAGAAACTTTAGTAAATCTCAAAGCACACATTGCACCTCATACAATAATAGTGGGAGACTTCAACACACCACTTTCACCAATGGACAGATCATGGAAACAGAAACTAAACAGGGACACAGTGAAACTAAGAGAAATTATGAATCAAATGGATCTGGCAGATATCTACAGAACATTCTATCCTAAAACAAAAGGATATACCTTCTTCTCAGCACCTCATGGTACATTCTCCAAAATTGACCACATAATTGGTCACAAAACAGGCCTCAACAGATATAAAAATATTGAAATTGTCCCATGCATCCTATCAGATCACCATGGACTAAGGCTGATCTTCAATAACAAAATAAATAATAGAAAGCCAACCTTCACGTGGAAACTGAACAACACTCTTCTCAATGATACCTTGGTCAAGGAAGGAATAAAGAAAGAAATTAAGGACTTTTTAGAGTTCAATGAAAATGAAGCCACAACATACCCAAACTTATGGGACGCAATGAAAGCATTTTTAAGAGGAAAACTCATAGCTCTGAGTGCCTCCAAAAGGAAACTAGAGAGAGCACACATTAGCAGCTTGACAACACACCTAAAAGCACTAGAACAAAAGGAAGCAAATTCACCCAAGAGGAGTAGACGGCAGGAAATAATCAAACTCAGGGGTGAAATCAACCAAGTGGAAACAAGAAAAACTATTCAAAGAATCAACCAATCAAGGAGCTGGTTCTTTGAGAAAATCAACAAGATAGATAAACCCTTAGCCAGACTCACTAGAGGGCACAGGGAAAGCATCCTAATTAACAAAATCAGAAATGAAAAAGGAGACATAACAACAGATCCTGAAGACATCCAAAACACCATCAGATCCTTCTACCAAAGGTTATACTCAACAAAACTGGAGAACCTGGATGAAATGGAGAAGTTCCTAGACAGATACCAGGTACCAAAGTTGAATCAAGATCAGGTTAATGATCTAAACAGCCCTATATCCCCCAAATAAATAGAAGCAGTCATTAATAGTCTCCCAACTAAAAAAAGCCCAGGACCAGATGGGTTTAGTGCAGAGTTCTATCAGACCTTCAAAGAAGATCTAATCCCAGTTCTTCACAAACTATTCCACAAAATAGAAACAGAAGGTACTCTACCCAACTCATTCTATGAAGCCACAATTACTCTGATACCTAAACCACAAAAAGACCCAACAAAGATAGAAAACTTCAGACCAATATCCCTTATGAATATTGATGCAAAAATCCTCAATAAAGTTCTTGCTAACCGAATCCAAGAACACATCAAAACAATCATCCATCCGGACCAAGTAGGTTTCATCCCAGGGATGCAGGGATGGTTCAATATACGGAAATCCATCAACGTAATCCAGTATATAAACAAACTCAAAGACAAAAACCACATGGTCATCTCGTTAGATGTGGAAAAAGCATTTGACAAGATCCAACACCCATTCATGATAAAAGTCTTGGAAAGATCAGGAATTCAAGGCCCATACCTAAACATGATAAAAGCAATCTACAGCAAACCAGTAGCCAACATCAAAGTAAATGGTGAGAAGCTTGAAGCAATCCCTCTAAAATCAGGGACTAGACAAGGCTGTCCACTTTCTCCATACCTATTCAACATTGTACTTGAAGTCCTAGCCAGAGCAATTCGACAACAAAAGGAGATCAAAGGGATACAAATTGGAAAAGATGAAGTCAAAATATCACTTTTTGCAGATGATATGATAGTATATATAAGTGACCCTAAAAATTCCACCAGAGAACTCCTAAGCCTGATAAACAGCTTCGGTGAAGTAGCTGGATATAAAATTAACTCAAACAAATCAATGGCCTTTCTCTACACAAAGATTAAACAGGCTGAGAAAGAAATTAGGGAAACAACACCCTTCTCAATAGTCACAAATAATATAAAATATCTTGGCGTGACTCTAACTAAGGAAGTGAATGATCTGTATAATAAAAACTTCAAGTCTCTGAAGAAAGAAATTCTAGAAGATCTCAGAAGATGGAAAGATCTCCCATGCTCATGGATTGGCAGGATCAACATTGTAAAAATGGCTATCTAGCCAAAAGCAATCTACAGATTCAATGCAATCCCCATCAAAATTCCAACTCAATTCTTCACCGAATTAGAAAGTGCAATCTGCAAATTCATCTGGAATAACAAAAAACCTAGGATAGCAAAAACTCTTCTCAAGGATAAAAGAACCTCTGGTGGAATCACCATGCCGGACCTAAAGCTCTCCTACAGAGCAATTGTGATAAAAACTGCATGGTACTGGTATAGTGACAGACAAATAGACCAATGGAATAGAATTGAAGACCCAGAAATGAATCCACACACCTATGGTCACTTGATCTTCGACAAGGGAGCTAAAAACATCCAGTGGAAGAAAGACAGCATTTTCAACAAATGGTGCTGGCACAACTGGTTGTTAACATGTAGAAGAATGCGAATCGATCCATTCCTATCTCCTTGTACTAAGGTCAAGTCTAAGTGGATCAAGGAACTTCACATAAAACCAGAGACACTGAAACTTATAGAGGAGAAAGTGGGGAAAAGCCTTGAAGATATGGGCACAGGGGAAAAATTCCTGAATAGAACAGTAATGGCTTGTGCTGTAAGATCGAGAATTGACAAGTGGGACCTCATGAAACTACAAAGCTTCTGCAAGGCTAAAGACACCATCAATAAGACAAAAAAACCACCAACAGATTGGGAAAGGATCTTCACCTATCCTAAATCAGATAAGGGACTAATATCCAATATATATAAAGAACTCAAGAAGGTGGACTCCAGAAAGTCAAATAACCCCATTAAAAAATGGGGCTCAGAACTGAACAAAGAATTCTCACCTGAGGAATACCGAATGGCAGAGAAACACCTGAAAAAATGTTCAACATCCTTAATCATCAGGGAAATGCAAATCAAAACAACCCTGAGATTCCACCTCACACCAGTCAGAATGGCTAAGATCAAAAATTCAGGTGACAGCAGATGCTGGCGAGGATGTGGAGAAAGAGGAACACTCCTCCATTGTTGGTGGGATTGCAAGCTTGTACAACCACGCTGGAAATCAGTCTGGCGGTTCCTCAGAAAATTGGACATAGTACTACCGGAGGATCCAGCAATACCTCTCCTGGGCATATATCCAGAAGATGTCCCAACCGGTAAAAAGGACACATGCTCCACTATGTTCATAGCAGCCCTATTTATAATAGCCAGAAGCTGGAAAGAACCCAGATGTCCCTCAACAGAGGAATGGATACAGGAATTATGGTACATTTACACAATGGAGTACTACTCAGCTATTAAAAAGAATGAATTTATGAAATTCCTAGCCAAATGGATGGACCTGGAGGGCATCATCTTGAGTGAAGTAACACAATCACAAAAGAACTCACACAATATGTATTCATTGATAAGTGGATATTAGCCCAAAACTTAGGATACCCAAGATATAAGATACAATTTGATAAACGCATGAAACTCAAGAAGAATGAAGACCAAAGTGTGGACACTGTGCACCTTCTTAAAATTGGGAACAAAACACCCAGGGAAGGAGTTACAGAGACAAAGTTCGTAGCTGTGATGAAAGGATGGACCATTTAGAGACTGCTGTATCCAGGGATCCGTCCCATAATCAGCTTCTAAACGCTGACACCATTTCATACACTAGCAAGATTTTGCTGAAAGGACCCAAATATAGCTGTCTCTTGTGAGACGATGCCGGGGCCTAGCAAACACAGGAGTGGATGTTCACAGTCAGCTATTGGATGTATCACAGGGCTCCCAATGGAGAAGCTAGAGAACGTACCCAAGGAGCTAAAGGGATCTGCAACCCTATTGTTGGAACAACATGATGTACTAACCAGAACCCCGGAGCTCTTGTCTCTAGCTGCATATGTATCGAAAGATGGCCTAGTCGGCCATCAATGGAAAGAGAGGCCCATTGGACTTGCAAACTTTATATGCCCCAATATAGGGGAATGCCAGGGCCAAAAGAATGGGAATGGGTGGGTAGGGAAGTGGGGGGCGCTATGGGGGACTTTTGGGATAGCATTGGAAATGTAATTGAGGAAAATATGTAATAAAAATATTTAAAAAAAATAAATAAAAAAAAATAAAAAAAAAACCAGGTGACAACACATGTTGGTGAGGATATGGATAAAGAGGAATGCTCCTCCACTGCTGGTGGGATTGCAAACTGGGACAACCACTCTGGAAATCAGATTGGAGGTTCCTCAAAAAATTAGAACTAGATCTACCTGAAGACATAGCAACACCATTCTTGGGAATATACCCAAATGATGCCCCAGCATGCCACATGTTCCACTGTATTCATAACAGGCTTGTTAGTGATAGTCAGAAACTGGAAAGAACCCAGATGTCCATGACAGAAGAATGGACACAGAAAATGGAGTTCATTTACACAGTGGAATACCACTTAACTATTTAGAACAGAGACATCCTGAGCTTTGCAGGCAAATGAATGGAACTAGAAAAATATCATTCTGAGTAAGGTAATTCAGACACAAAAGGAAATACATGGTATGTAGTCACTAATAAGTGGATATTCGCCAAAAAATACCCAAGATACAGTCAACAGAACTCACAAAGGTCAACAAGCAGAAGGGCCCAAGTGAGGAGGCCTCATAGGAGGCAGAAGAAAACAATCTCAAGGGGGAAGGAGGGAGGGAGGGAGGGAGGGAGGGAGGGAGGGAGGGAGGGAGGGAGGGAGGGAGGGAGGGAGGGAGGGAGGGAAGGACCTTTAAAGAAAGTGGACAATGTGGGGAAGAGATGAACATGGTGTGGTATTGGATGAGGGGAAAAGAATGAAGTCCTGAGAGCCAGCAGAAAGAATGGAAACAGGCAACTTGGGAGGTAGGATGTTGGGGGGATCCCCCAGAATGTACCAGAAACCTGGGAGATGAGAGACTATCAGGTCTCAAAGAGAGAGACCTTAGATGAAATGCTCTACAGTGGGCAGAGGGAACTTGTAGAGTCCACCTCAAACAGAAAGACAAGGCATCAAGTAAGGAATGGGTTGCCATCCCACAGTCAAAACTCTCACCCATAATTGTTCCTGTCTGAAAGAACTGCAGGGATAGAAAATGAGTAGAGCCTGAGAAAAAGAAGGTCCAGTGACTGGGCCAAAGTGGGATCCAGCTAAAGGGTTGGCTCCAAGGCTTGACACTGTTACTGAGGCTATGGAACACTCACAAAAAGGAACTTATCGTGACTGCCTTCAAAAAGACCCAAGAAGCAGCTGAAAGAGTCAGATGCAGATATTTGTGCCAAACCAAGGGACAGAAGCTGATGTCCTCAGGGGTTAAATTAGGGGAAAGCTGGAAGAGACTGAAGAGGAGGGTGACCATGTAAGAGAATCAACAGTCTCAATTAACCTGGTCTTCCCAGATCTCTCAAAAGCTGGACCACCAACCAGACAGCATACAGCATCTGATATGAGGCCCTGAACAGATATCCTACAGAAGACTGCTGGGTCTGAGTTCATTCAGAGAAGATGCACTTAACCCTCAAGATTATGGAGGCCCTAGGGAGTTTAGAGGTCTGGTAAGGTGTGGGCAGTGGGGTTTGAGGACATGCTCATGGAGACAGGGATGCAGGGAGAAGGTATGGGATGTGGATAAAATATGGAGTGTATATAATTAAATAAACAAAAGATTAAATAAATTTTAAAAAGAACTTTGTGTCAAAGAAGGTATAAAATGACTAGAGAAAAGAAATAAATTTGTTGTTTGTATGGTTTTACTTGGGGAGCTCTGCCCCACCCATCCATCCATCCATACATCCATCTATCCATCCATCCACCCATCCATACATCCATCCATCTATCCAAATGTATATGTTTATTTGTCTATATGTATGTACATAGGTATATATATTTATGTAAGTGTGCATGAATAGTCATGGAGTTGATTTTTACAGTAGACCCTGACAAGGGGTATGTGGGGGTATGAATATGCATGTGTCTGTGCATATTTGACTACTATAAAGCATCTTTTCCTTTCCTTTCCTTTCCTTTCCTTTCCTTTCCTTTCCTTTCCTTTCCTTTCCTTTCCTTTCCTTTCCTTTCCTTTCCTTTCCTTTCCTTTCCTTTCCTTTCCTTTCCTTTCCTTTCCTTTCCTTTCCTTTCCTTTCCTTTCCTTCCTGTGTGGTTCACAAAGAGATACCCAGCTTAGCCAGACTGGCTGACTCACCAGAGAAAGGAGCACTAGCAATAAATCCTTTTACTCAATTCCCTGCTGCTAAACAGCACGTGTTAATCTCCAGATATCAATGCTTATTAAAGCACAAGTAATAAGGAGTAATAAAGTTAAGTTTTCAGTGCTTGAGGAAGCACAGAACAGTAAGGAAGAACTAAGTTTCCCTAGTGTTTCTGTAATCATAAAGAGTTAAAGCACAGAGATATATAAGGATTTAAAGAAAGCACAGAGAAAAGACACCAGCGATTTTAAACTATAAAATAAGCAAGAACATTTGCAGGATTTTTTGGAACTTATCAGCAGGCATTCGGTTGAGTTAGAGAGCTTGAAGGCAAGAGACCATCAGTCTTTAAAGCCATTTTGGAGGCTTTGTCACACTTCAACCCAATCCAGGCCAAGAAGGCTCCCAAGAAGCCAAATTTGTCTCTAGGCTTCCATGTTCACATGCACACACACCTTTCATCTATGCACACATATACATGCACGCACCCATACACAAATAACATGCCATACATCATGTATGTACATGTACTCAATTTTTATTCATCAATAAGTCAGTAAGGGTGAAATAATTGAAGTAAAAATATTCAGGCAAATGAAAATTACATATAAATCTTATTAAGTACTTAATCCTTTTTTGTTTGGTTGGTTCTTTTTTTGTTTGTTTGTTTGTTTGTTTTTGTTTTTCGAGACAGGATTTCTCTGTATAGCCCTGGCTGTCCTGGAACTAACTTTGTAGTCCAGGCTGGCCTCAAACTCAGAAATCTGCCTGCCTCTGCCTCCCAAGTGCTGGGATTAATGGTGTGCACCACCAAGCCTGGCTAAGTACTTAATCCTTAATGAGTAGTAAAACTGGAAACTTTAAACTCATTACTATTATGAAACCATAGAAATTAAAGCTAGGAACCAGAGATAAAGCTACAATCAATTATTTATAATATTCTTGATCATTTAGAGTAAATTAAAATATATTTTTTAAAAAAATCTTTTAAAACTTACTAGCAGCAAGGATAATCTTTTGAGTAACATCGGAATCAAGGGAATGTTTATGATAAAGAGCGAAAGGAGGGAACTAAGGGAAATCCTGTGGAAATATGAATTTATGTTGTACAATAAACTTAAGAGGCATATACTACTTGTTAGCAGAAATGTCAAAAGAATGAATAGGCATAATACTACAAATTCTATTTAAATCATATAAAGAATCTTGCTTTGTGCTTGAACTATTAAACAGTTTAAGAAAACTCTGTTTCTTAGGGAAAAAATTACTGGTGCTGCACCAGCATGCACCTTACAAACATCTGTACCTACAGATCCAGAGGATCGCATGAGTTCTTCTCACCTCTGTGAATACCAGGAATGCACACATGCATACATGCCAGTCCAAAACTGATACATACAAATAAAATAAACAAATTGATTTTTAAATGAGAGGAAAATTACACTTTTTAAAAAATCTGGTGGCATAATTTTTGCATATATTTTAGCATCATGCTTATTCGCTTATCAGAACTGATTTGTACCAATGGAGTAATTGTGGGATAGGCATTCATCACAAATTTCTGAACAGTCAGGATGACTGGGTCATACATCCATAACAGGACTGAGGAGGATGAGATGATGAAGTCCACCCAGTACATGACCACAAAGAAGACCACCAGCAGCAAGATGGTCTGGGTGGCCCTTTTCTCAGGGGAGGCTCTCAGATGGCTGATGCTATGAAGATGCTTGCATTGCCTCTGATGTCTGAACAAGATAATCACCATGTATGTACTTGTGATCAGCATGACTCCTACAAGAAATACATCTCTTAAGGTTGTCATGGTTAAAATCAGTCCCCTGATAATGTAGTTCATGGGGAAGACTGAACAGTATTTAGTCACCTTCAACTGGTTGGTCTCACTCACGTTGGTATAAGCACCAGCATAGATGATCCGGTTAATGCTGAATGACAAATTGAAAGACCAAAAGTAGAAGAAAGAAGAGATCATGTATTTTTTTAGTTTATGTTTAAATTTTGCCAAAAGAGAGGTATTGGGACTGATCATCACAGCCTGGAACACACTCAGGAGGCAGGTGATGCAGATAGAGAGGCCTCTCATCACTCTGTTAATGTAAGCAGTTGCCTTACATATGAAGTCATTGACAATGTTCAATGACCCAAGTAAATCTGTAAGCCAAACATTCCCTCCAGTGAGAAACATCATTATGTGAATGAAGGTCAATTGACAGGAGATCAAGTCCATGGGCTTAGATCTGTGACACAGGATTATCATAGTGTAGAAAAAAAGAAGAAATATATTGGCCATAGCTCCAAGCCCAGCTTGGAAATAAAGGATATTATTTAATGAAAACATAATCAGGAAGTGTATTCATCCTAAGCACATAGAGGAAGCATATTTCAAATATCTGAAAAAAAATATTAGATACATCAAACTTACGATTCTCTGGTTAGTATATCTATATCATTACTCTTTTTTAGATACTTATTATTTTTTAATTGGATATTTTATTTACTTACATTTCAAATGTTATCCCCTATTCAGTTTCCCCTCCGGGACCCCCTATTCCATCCTCCCTCTCCCTGCTTATATGAGGGTGTTCCTCGACCCACTCACCAACTCCCACCTCCTGGCTTTGGCATTCCCTACATTGAGGCATCGATTAGCTACATATTCTTGATTACTGTCTCTAACTTTTGATGTTCCATGAAGAGATGGAGCTGGGAGCCTCCTGTAAAAGAGAACATGTGATGCTAAGACACATACAAATTTCAACACATTATGACAAAGAAGAACTCACCAATGATGACCAGATAGTGATTCTGTTTTAGCGTTACTGTTTTAAAAGACGTTACTTCTCATGAGAGAAAAACAATGTTCCCAGTGCTATTTTACATCATCAGCAACCACAGACTTTTTATAATTTATTGCAACAGTCTTACCTTTGATGCCTATGTTAGTTATTTGTCCTGGTTGCCCGTGTCATTATTTTATCAAATTAATCCAGTACAACAAGACCAGCTTGTAATAGAGAAAGAGAAAACTACTACACTTACACAGATTCTTGTGTAAAAAGAGGGCATACAATTATACTTTCAAGTTCACTATTATATTTACATATATAATATAATGGATGCATGTATGTATGGAAATAACACAGTAGTTAGTGATGAGTTCAACTAAAACCTCTCCAGGAGTATAAAGCCTTATGTCATACATTTTGCATTTACATCGTTTTTGCTAAGTCTAGAAAAGGAATCAGTTCATTCCAATTGCCAGAGCCAAAATTCTCATTCTTCCACTGACATAAGCTGACAGTAGCTGCACTGTGATGTTCTGTATTCAAAAGCTCCAGGACAGGAGCGGAAGAGATAGCCCAGTGTGAAGAGCACTTTTTGCTCTTGCACAGGACCTGGGTTTGTTTTCCCAGCAATGACCTGGTGGCCCATTACTATCTATCACTCTAGTTCCAGGGCATCCATTCTCTTCTGATTCAGGCATGTGAGTGGTGCATAAACATACATGCAAGAAACACACACACACACACACACACAAACACACACACACACACACACATATATATATATACATTAAAAGCTCCAGGATAATATTTAATTCAAGTGTTGGTCTCCAAACTCTAAGAACTGTAAGTCAATTCAAAGTTTAAATTTGCAAATGGTCAAACCATATATGTATAATCATTCATTATTAATTATACATGTACAATTTATAAATATGTGACATGTATCATATATGAGCCTTATAAATATGATATCAAAGTAGCTGGAGAAACGGCTCAGTGGTTAAGAGCATTGACTGCTCTTTGAGAGGTCCTGAGTTCAATTCCCAGCAACCAAAACGTGACTCACAACCATCTGCAATAGGATCCGATGCCCTCTTTTGGTGTATCTGAAGACCGCAACAAAGTCTTATTTATATATGTTTATAAAATAAGATAAAATGAATCTTTTTTTAAAAAATGATAACATAATGAGATAAAAGAGGGTAATCTAAAATGATTTTTTTTCTTATCCCAAAGTTTTGCAATTCACCTTTCTACTTCAGTCCACTGCTTTACAAATGCTTATCACACACAGGAAGTGATGCATCTTCTAATTCACCAAGTGGCATCTTTCTCTGGGGTTCACTGCACCAGAAAAAGACTAGAGTTGCAATGGATGCACACTGAGTTGTTAACATATGCATGCACTTAGAAAAGTCATTTGTTTTATTTGATAAAAGTTTGTAATGCTAGGGTCAATCTAAGTATGATGCACATTCTAGGAACACTCTTAACTGAGACCTACAAGTCCTCAAGCTCTGACTGTTCTTTGCTCATTTGTTTTGTGCTGATGCAGCTTGACCTTGCTATATAGCCCAGGATGTTCACAAATTTATGTTTCTTTTACTTCGGCCTCATGAGTGCTGAAGCTATTGGTGTTCATGCCAATCTGAGTCTTTTAATTTAAATTAGAAATGTTCAGCAGATATTTTTATTTGATGACAGTGAAAGTTCCATAACTGAAGAATCACAAAATTTATACCAATATAATGTTAATCAGGAAGTTATAGAATAAAAGAAAGGTCACAGATCCAGTCTACAAAACAATAGAGTGCCAAGAAGAATCGGACACACTGTGACACATTGAACACTCACTAACCTTGCAGTCTGTAGTAGTGTTCAGGTATGGGCTGCTCAGGCCAATGTGAAAACACTGGAGCAGGTTCAGAGGAGACACTGGAAGTATAGTTGTCACGGTTACCGGCTTTCCCATTAGTGTAGGTTGTAAAATTTAGTTGTAGGTAATAAAACCTAAAGTGTGCCCATCAACATTGGTAATAGTGAAGAAGCCATCATTATTAAATTGACCCAGACCAAAAGATTAAGCACCCTGAAAGCATCTGTCTGAAGAGACTGAAAGAAAAGAGACCAAGAGCTTCTCACTCCATAGCACTACATTCTTCCTAGAAAAACCATTTCACCTCTTCATTATATCAGTATTTAATTTTAGAACAGTTTTGTTTGATCAATTTCTGGTGATCTTTGCCTTCTGCTTTGTGGAGATTTAATAAGTCAAGGAAAATACAAATATACTACATCAAAGGTTTCATTACCAATTTAAGATTTACCATATTTAGTGAGTAATAACCAAAAAGCTCTATGCCTGCTCACAGAGAACCTGAAGTGAGTATGTGACTTTCAAGTGAGAAAAATAGATGATGTTGGCTGATGTGCTGTCCACTGTCAGCAGCAAGAATAAGTCTTTAGAAGTTTCAGGAGATGAAGCCCTTAGCCACCAAAGCTAGTTCCATGGGATCTTTCTAAAATATATAGACAGCATGAATAAATCCTGATCACCTATTAATTATGTATAAATTCATAGCTATTACATGATCATCTTAAATACCTTAAATGTATGAATTATGCTTTGAAAATTGAGTTTAGTGCAGGTGTACCTGAAAGTACAAGAAGTTGACTAGAATAATACATTCTCACAGTTACAAGCCTGTTCCCTGAGATTAGGCAGCAGCAGTAGGAGTGTTCCTGCAGAGACTGTTGGGAAGCAATCGCACTAGGAGCTTCATCACAAGTTGCATACTGTGAGTTTGGGAAAGATATGAAAATATTCACTGGATAGTGTGTGTGTGTGTGTGTGTGTGTGTGTGTGTGTGCATGTGAGTGTTTTTGTGACATTATTGGAGTACTAGGCCTAAGAATAGAGGAATAGAATACTGTATGCCAGTGCTGCTACCATGAATAAGTATTAATCAGTTGAGTGAAAAACTGAGTTATATAAAATATTTTTGTTAAATAAAGTAATTATTAAGAAAAATAGAGAGTGTGTCATCTGTTTTCTGGTTGTCTTCATCAGCTCTTGGGCTCTTGCTAGGGTACTACTGCAGACTTGTTCACGTAAATTATTCAAACAAACTGAAAATTCTGAAATGCTTGTTAGCATAAACTCGTATTTATATAAGTTGTTTTTTGAGGTGAGTGTTGATACTCTTTGACCTGTGACTTAAGAAAGTTATTGGCGAGGGAAGCAGAAACCGGCCTGAGTAGGACCACAGGCCTCATCCGGCTGGATCAGCGCCGGGGTAGCGGGAGCGCAGGGTTGCCTGACACCCGCCAGCTACCCACAACCCCCGCCGCAAGATTTTGGGACTGCTGGATCTTTTTTTTTTTTTTTTGGTTTTTCTTTTTTTTTTAATTTTTAATATTTTTATTACATATTTTCCTCAATTACATTTCCAATGCTATCCCAAAAGTCCCCCATAGCGCCCCCCACTTCCCTACCCACCCATTCCCATTCTTTTGGCCCTGGCATTCCCCTATATTGGGGCATATAAAGTTTGCAAGTCCAATGGGCCTCTCTTTCCATTGATGGCCGACTAGGCCATCTTTCCATAGATATGCCGCTAGAGACAAGAGCTCCGGGGTTCTGGTTAGTACATCATGTTGTTCCAACATAGGGTTGCAGATCCCTTTAGCTCCTTGGTTACTTTCTCTAGCTTCTCCATTGGGAGCCCTGTGATACATCCAATAGCTGACTGTGAACATCCACTCCTGTGTTTGCTAGGCCCCAGCATCATCTCACAAGAGACAGCTATATTTGGGTCCTTTCAGCAAAATATAGGGACTGCTGGATCTTAAGACTTCTGGAGAGTGGAACACAGCTTCTGCTCCAATCCAATTGCGCGCAAGACCAGAGACTGCAGTAGTTAGGGAAGCAGAAAAACGGCCTGAGTAGGACCACAGGCCTCTTCCAGCTGGACCAGCACCGGGGTACCGTCAGCTACCCACGACCCCCGCCGCAGGATTTAGAGACTGCTGGTGAGTGGAAAACAGCTTCTGCTCCAATCTTTAAACAGTGACAACGATAACAACTAACCCCAGAGATTACCAGATGGCGAAAGGTAAACGGAATAATCTTACTAACAAAAACCAAGACCACTCACCATCATCAGAACCCAGCACCCCCACTTCGCCCAGTCCAGGGCACCCCAACACACCGGAAAAGCTAGAAACGGATTTAAAAGCATATCTCCTGATGATGATAGAGGACTTCAAGAAGGACTTTAATAACACACTTAAAGAAATGCAGGAGAACACTGCTAAAGAGTTACAAATCCTTAAAGAAAAACAGGATAACATAATCAAACAGGTAGAAGTCCTTACAGAAAAACAGGAAAACACATCCAAACAGATGATGGAAATGAACAAAACCATACTAGACCTAAAAAGGGAAGTAGACACAATAAAGAAAACCCAAAATGAGGCAACACTGGAGATAGAAACCCTAGGAAAGAAATCTGGAACCATAGATACGAGCATCAGCAACAGAATACAAGAGATGGAAGAGAGAATCTCAGGTGCAGAAGATTCCATAGAGAACATCGGCACAACAATCAAGGAAAATGTAAAATGCAAAAAGATCCTAACTCAAAACATCCAAGAAATACAGGACACAATGAGAAGACCAAACCTACGGATAATAGGAGTGGATGAGAATGAAGATTTTCAACTCAAAGGACAAGCAAACATCTTCAACAAAATTATAGAAGAAAACTTCCCAAATCTAAAGAAAGAGATGCCCATGAACATACAAGAAGCCTACAGAACTCCAAATAGACTGGACCAGAAAAGAAATACCTCCCGACACATAATAATCAGAGCAACAAATGCTCTAAATAAAGATAGAATACTAAAAGCAGTAAGAGAAAAAGGCCAAGTAACATATAAAGGCAAGCCTATCAGAATTACACCAGATTTTTCACCAGAGACTATGAAAGCCAGAAGATCCTGGATGGATGTTATACAGACACTAAAAGAACACAAATTCCAGCCCAGGCTACTATACCCAGCCAAACTCTCAATTAACATAGATGGAGAAACCAAAGTATTCCATGACAAAACCAAATTCACACATTATCTCTCCACGAATCCAGCCCTTCAAAGGATAATAACAGAAAAAAACCAATACAAGGACAGGAACCACGCCCTAGAAACAACAAGAAGGTAATCCCTCAACAAACCTAAAAGAAGACAGCCACAAGAAAAAAATGCCAACTTTAACATCAAAAATAACAGGAAACAACAATTACTTTTCCTTAATATCTCTTAATATCAATGGACTCAACTCCCCGATAAAAAGACATAGACTAACAAACTGGCTACACAAACAAGACCCAACATTTTGCTGCTTACAGGAAACTCATCTCAGAGAAAAGGATAGACACTACCTCAGAATGAAAGGCTGGAAAACAATTTTCCAAGCAAATGGCATGAAGAAACAAGCTGGAGTAGCCATTCTAATATCTGATAAGATTGACTTCCAACCCAAAGTCATTAAAAAAGACAGGGAGGGACACTTCATACTCATCAAAGGTAAAATCCTCCAAGAGGAACTATCAATCCTGAATATCTATGCTCCAAATACAAAGGCAGCCACATTCATTAAAGAAACTTTAGTAAATCTCAAAGCACACATTGCACCTCATACAATAATAGTGGGAGACTTCAACACACCACTTTCACCAATGGACAGATCATGGAAACAGAAACTAAACAGGGACACAGTGAAACTAAGAGAAATTATGAATCAAATGGATCTGGCAGATATCTACAGAACATTCTATCCTAAAACAAAAGGATATACCTTCTTCTCAGCACCTCATGGTACATTCTCCAAAATTGACCACATAATTGGTCACAAAACAGGCCTCAACAGATATAAAAATATTGAAATTGTCCCATGCATCCTATCAGATCACCATGGACTAAGGCTGATCTTCAATAACAAAATAAATAATAGAAAGCCAACCTTCACGTGGAAACTGAACAACACTCTTCTCAATGATACCTTGGTCAAGGAAGGAATAAAGAAAGAAATTAAGGACTTTTTAGAGTTCAATAAAAATGAAGCCACAACATACCCAAACTTATGGGACGCAATGAAAGCATTTTTAAGAGGAAAACTCATAGCTCTGAGTGCCTCCAAAAGGAAACTAGAGAGAGCACACATTAGCAGCTTGACAACACACCTAAAAGCACTAGAACAAAAGGAAGCAAATTCACCCAAGAGGAGTAGACGGCAGGAAATAATCAAACTCAGGGGTGAAATCAACCAAGTGGAAACAAGAAAAACTATTCAAAGAATCAACCAATCAAGGAGCTGGTTCTTTGAGAAAATCAACAAGATAGATAAACCCTTAGCCAGACTCACTAGAGGGCACAGGGAAAGCATCCTAATTAACAAAATCAGAAATGAAAAAGGAGACATAACAACAGATCCTGAAGACATCCAAAACACCATCAGATCCTTCTACCAAAGGTTATACTCAACAAAACTGGAGAACCTGGATGAAATGGAGAAGTTCCTAGACAGATACCAGGTACCAAAGTTGAATCAAGATCAGGTTAATGATCTAAACAGCCCTATATCCCCCAAATAAATAGAAGCAGTCATTAATAGTCTCCCAACTAAAAAAAGCCCAGGACCAGATGGGTTTAGTGCAGAGTTCTATCAGACCTTCAAAGAAGATCTAATCCCAGTTCTTCACAAACTATTCCACAAAATAGAAACAGAAGGTACTCTACCCAACTCATTCTATGAAGCCACAATTACTCTGATACCTAAACCACAAAAAGACCCAACAAAGATAGAAAACTTCAGACCAATATCCCTTATGAATATTGATGCAAAAATCCTCAATAAAGTTCTTGCTAACCGAATCCAAGAACACATCAAAACAATCATCCATCCGGACCAAGTAGGTTTCATCCCAGGGATGCAGGGATGGTTCAATATACGGAAATCCATCAACGTAATCCAGTATATAAACAAACTCAAAGACAAAAACCACATGGTCATCTCGTTAGATGTGGAAAAAGCATTTGACAAGATCCAACACCCATTCATGATAAAAGTCTTGGAAAGATCAGGAATTCAAGGCCCATACCTAAACATGATAAAAGCAATCTACAGCAAACCAGTAGCCAACATCAAAGTAAATGGTGAGAAGCTTGAAGCAATCCCTCTAAAATCAGGGACTAGACAAGGCTGTCCACTTTCTCCATACCTATTCAACATTGTACTTGAAGTCCTAGCCAGAGCAATTCGACAACAAAAGGAGATCAAAGGGATACAAATTGGAAAAGATGAAGTCAAAATATCACTTTTTGCAGATGATATGATAGTATATATAAGTGACCCTAAAAATTCCACCAGAGAACTCCTAAGCCTGATAAACAGCTTCGGTGAAGTAGCTGGATATAAAATTAACTCAAACAAATCAATGGCCTTTCTCTACACAAAGAATAAACAGGCTGAGAAAGAAATTAGGGAAACAACACCCTTCTCAATAGTCACAAATAATATAAAATATCTTGGCGTGACTCTAACTAAGGAAGTGAATGATCTGTATAATAAAAACTTCAAGTCTCTGAAGAAAGAAATTCTAGAAGATCTCAGAAGATGGAAAGATCTCCCATGCTCATGGATTGGCAGGATCAACATTGTAAAAATGGCTATCTAGCCAAAAGCAATCTACAGATTCAATGCAATCCCCATCAAAATTCCAACTCAATTCTTCACCGAATTAGAAAGTGCAATCTGCAAATTCATCTGGAATAACAAAAAACCTAGGATAGCAAAAACTCTTCTCAAGGATAAAAGAACCTCTGGTGGAATCACCATGCCGGACCTAAAGCTCTCCTACAGAGCAATTGTGATAAAAACTGCATGGTACTGGTATAGTGACAGACAAATAGACCAATGGAATAGAATTGAAGACCCAGAAATGAATCCACACACCTATGGTCACTTGATCTTCGACAAGGGAGCTAAAAACATCCAGTGGAAGAAAGACAGCATTTTCAACAAATGGTGCTGGCACAACTGGTTGTTAACATGTAGAAGAATGCGAATCGATCCATTCCTATCTCCTTGTACTGAGGTCAAGTCTAAGTGGATCAAGGAACTTCACATAAAACCAGAGACACTGAAACTTATAGAGGAGAAAGTGGGGAAAAGCCTTGAAGATATGGGCACAGGGGAAAAATTCCTGAATAGAACAGTAATGGCTTGTGCTGTAAGATTGAGAATTGACAAGTGGGACCTCATGAAACTACAAAGCTTCTGCAAGGCTAAAGACACCATCAATAAGACAAAAAAACCACCAACAGATTGGGAAAGGATCTTCACCTATCCTAAATCAGATAAGGGACTAATATCCAATATATATAAAGAACTCAAGAAGGTGGACTCCAGAAAGTCAAATAACCCCATTAAAAAATGGGGCTCAGAACTGAACAAAGAATTCTCACCTGAGGAATACCGAATGGCAGAGAAACACCTGAAAAAATGTTCAACATCCTTAATCATCAGGGAAATGCAAATCAAAACAACCCTGAGATTCCACCTCACACCAGTCAGAATGGCTAAGATCAAAAATTCAGGTGACAGCAGATGCTGGCGAGGATGTGGAGAAAGAGGAACACTCCTCCATTGTTGGTGGGATTGCAAGCTTGTACAACCACGCTGGAAATCAGTCTGGCGGTTCCTCAGAAAATTGGACATAGTACTACCGGAGGATCCAGCAATACCTCTCCTGGGCATATATCCAGAAGATGTCCCAACCGGTAAAAAGGACACATGCTCCACTATGTTCATAGCAGCCCTATTTATAATAGCCAGAAGCTGGAAAGAACCCAGATGTCCCTCAACAGAGGAATGGATACAGGAATTATGGTACATTTACACAATGGAGTACTACTCAGCTATTAAAAAGAATGAATTTATGAAATTCCTAGCCAAATGGATGGACCTGGAGGGCATCATCTTGAGTGAAGTAACACAATCACAAAAGAACTCACACAATATGTATTCATTGATAAGTGGATATTAGCCCAAAACTTAGGATACCCAAGATATAAGATACAATTTGATAAACGCATGAAACTCAAGAAGAATGAAGACCAAAGTGTGGACACTGTGCACCTTCTTAAAATTGGGAACAAAACACCCAGGGAAGGAGTTACAGAGACAAAGTTCGTAGCTGTGATGAAAGGATGGACCATTTAGAGACTGCTGTATCCAGGGATCCGTCCCATAATCAGCTTCTAAACGCTGACACCATTTCATACACTAGCAAGATTTTGCTGAAAGGACCCAAATATAGCTGTCTCTTGTGAGACGATGCCGGGGCCTAGCAAACACAGGAGTGGATGTTCACAGTCAGCTATTGGATGTATCACAGGGCTCCCAATGGAGAAGCTAGAGAACGTACCCAAGGAGCTAAAGGGATCTGCAACCCTATTGTTGGAACAACATGATGTACTAACCAGAACCCCGGAGCTCTTGTCTCTAGCTGCATATGTATCGAAAGATGGCCTAGTCGGCCATCAATGGAAAGAGAGGCCCATTGGACTTGCAAACTTTATATGCCCCAATATAGGGGAATGCCAGGGCCAAAAGAATGGGAATGGGTGGGTAGGGAAGTGGGGGGCGCTATGGGGGACTTTTGGGATAGCATTGGAAATGTAATTGAGGAAAATATGTAATAAAAATATTTAAAAAAAATAAATAAAAAAAAATAAAAAAAAAACCAGGTGACAACACATGTTGGTGAGGATATGGATAAAGAGGAATGCTCCTCCACTGCTGGTGGGATTGCAAACTGGGACAACCACTCTGGAAATCAGATTGGAGGTTCCTCAAAAAATTAGAACTAGATCTACCTGAAGACATAGCAACACCATTCTTGGGAATATACCCAAATGATGCCCCAGCATGCCACATGTTCCACTGTATTCATAACAGGCTTGTTAGTGATAGTCAGAAACTGGAAAGAACCCAGATGTCCATGACAGAAGAATGGACACAGAAAATGGAGTTCATTTACACAGTGGAATACCACTTAACTATTTAGAACAGAGACATCCTGAGCTTTGCAGGCAAATGAATGGAACTAGAAAAATATCATTCTGAGTAAGGTAATTCAGACACAAAAGGAAATACATGGTATGTAGTCACTAATAAGTGGATATTCGCCAAAAAATACCCAAGATACAGTCAACAGAACTCACAAAGGTCAACAAGCAGAAGGGCCCAAGTGAGGAGGCCTCATAGGAGGCAGAAGAAAACAATCTCAAGGGGGAAGGAGGGAGGGAGGGAGGGAGGGAGGGAGGGAGGGAGGGAGGGAGGGAGGGAGGGAGGGAGGGAAGGACCTTTAAAGAAAGTGGACAATGTGGGGAAGAGATGAACATGGTGTGGTATTGGATGAGGGGAAAAGAATGAAGTCCTGAGAGCCAGCAGAAAGAATGGAAACAGGCAACTTGGGAGGTAGGATGTTGGGGGGATCCCCCAGAATGTACCAGAAACCTGGGAGATGAGAGACTATCAGGTCTCAAAGAGAGAGACCTTAGATGAAATGCTCTACAGTGGGCAGAGGGAACTTGTAGAGTCCACCTCAAACAGAAAGACAAGGCATCAAGTAAGGAATGGGTTGCCATCCCACAGTCAAAACTCTCACCCATAATTGTTCCTGTCTGAAAGAACTGCAGGGATAGAAAATGAGTAGAGCCTGAGAAAAAGAAGGTCCAGTGACTGGGCCAAAGTGGGATCCAGCTAAAGGGTTGGCTCCAAGGCTTGACACTGTTACTGAGGCTATGGAACACTCACAAAAAGGAACTTATCGTGACTGCCTTCAAAAAGACCCAAGAAGCAGCTGAAAGAGTCAGATGCAGATATTTGTGCCAAACCAAGGGACAGAAGCTGATGTCCTCAGGGGTTAAATTAGGGGAAAGCTGGAAGAGACTGAAGAGGAGGGTGACCATGTAAGAGAATCAACAGTCTCAATTAACCTGGTCTTCCCAGATCTCTCAAAAGCTGGACCACCAACCAGACAGCATACAGCATCTGATATGAGGCCCTGAACAGATATCCTACAGAAGACTGCTGGGTCTGAGTTCATTCAGAGAAGATGCACTTAACCCTCAAGATTATGGAGGCCCTAGGGAGTTTAGAGGTCTGGTAAGGTGTGGGCAGTGGGGTTTGAGGACATGCTCATGGAGACAGGGATGCAGGGAGAAGGTATGGGATGTGGATAAAATATGGAGTGTATATAATTAAATAAACAAAAGATTAAATAAATTTTAAAAAGAACTTTGTGTCAAAGAAGGTATAAAATGACTAGAGAAAAGAAATAAATTTGTTGTTTGTATGGTTTTACTTGGGGAGCTCTGCCCCACCCATCCATCCATCCATACATCCATCTATCCATCCATCCACCCATCCATACATCCATCCATCTATCCAAATGTATATGTTTATTTGTCTATATGTATGTACATAGGTATATATATTTATGTAAGTGTGCATGAATAGTCATGGAGTTGATTTTTACAGTAGACCCTGACAAGGGGTATGTGGGGGTATGAATATGCATGTGTCTGTGCATATTTGACTACTATAAAGCATCTTTTCCTTTCCTTTCCTTTCCTTTCCTTTCCTTTCCTTTCCTTTCCTTTCCTTTCCTTTCCTTTCCTTTCCTTTCCTTTCCTTTCCTTTCCTTTCCTTTCCTTTCCTTTCCTTTCCTTTCCTTTCCTTCCTGTGTGGTTCACAAAGAGATACCCAGCTTAGCCAGACTGGCTGACTCACCAGAGAAAGGAGCACTAGCAATAAATCCTTTTACTCAATTCCCTGCTGCTAAACAGCACGTGTTAATCTCCAGATATCAATGCTTATTAAAGCACAAGTAATAAGGAGTAATAAAGTTAAGTTTTCAGTGCTTGAGGAAGCACAGAACAGTAAGGAAGAACTAAGTTTCCCTAGTGTTTCTGTAATCATAAAGAGTTAAAGCACAGAGATATATAAGGATTTAAAGAAAGCACAGAGAAAAGACACCAGCGATTTTAAACTATAAAATAAGCAAGAACATTTGCAGGATTTTTTGGAACTTATCAGCAGGCATTCGGTTGAGTTAGAGAGCTTGAAGGCAAGAGACCATCAGTCTTTAAAGCCATTTTGGAGGCTTTGTCACACTTCAACCCAATCCAGGCCAAGAAGGCTCCCAAGAAGCCAAATTTGTCTCTAGGCTTCCATGTTCACATGCACACACACCTTTCATCTATGCACACATATACATGCACGCACCCATACACAAATAACATGCCATACATCATGTATGTACATGTACTCAATTTTTATTCATCAATAAGTCAGTAAGGGTGAAATAATTGAAGTAAAAATATTCAGGCAAATGAAAATTACATATAAATCTTATTAAGTACTTAATCCTTTTTTGTTTGGTTGGTTCTTTTTTTGTTTGTTTGTTTGTTTGTTTTTGTTTTTCGAGACAGGATTTCTCTGTATAGCCCTGGCTGTCCTGGAACTAACTTTGTAGTCCAGGCTGGCCTCAAACTCAGAAATCTGCCTGCCTCTGCCTCCCAAGTGCTGGGATTAATGGTGTGCACCACCAAGCCTGGCTAAGTACTTAATCCTTAATGAGTAGTAAAACTGGAAACTTTAAACTCATTACTATTATGAAACCATAGAAATTAAAGCTAGGAACCAGAGATAAAGCTACAATCAATTATTTATAATATTCTTGATCATTTAGAGTAAATTAAAATATATTTTTTAAAAAAATCTTTTAAAACTTACTAGCAGCAAGGATAATCTTTTGAGTAACATCGGAATCAAGGGAATGTTTATGATAAAGAGCGAAAGGAGGGAACTAAGGGAAATCCTGTGGAAATATGAATTTATGTTGTACAATAAACTTAAGAGGCATATACTACTTGTTAGCAGAAATGTCAAAAGAATGAATAGGCATAATACTACAAATTCTATTTAAATCATATAAAGAATCTTGCTTTGTGCTTGAACTATTAAACAGTTTAAGAAAACTCTGTTTCTTAGGGAAAAAATTACTGGTGCTGCACCAGCATGCACCTTACAAACATCTGTACCTACAGATCCAGAGGATCGCATGAGTTCTTCTCACCTCTGTGAATACCAGGAATGCACACATGCATACATGCCAGTCCAAAACTGATACATACAAATAAAATAAACAAATTGATTTTTAAATGAGAGGAAAATTACACTTTTTAAAAAATCTGGTGGCATAATTTTTGCATATATTTTAGCATCATGCTTATTCGCTTATCAGAACTGATTTGTACCAATGGAGTAATTGTGGGATAGGCATTCATCACAAATTTCTGAACAGTCAGGATGACTGGGTCATACATCCATAACAGGACTGAGGAGGATGAGATGATGAAGTCCACCCAGTACATGACCACAAAGAAGACCACCAGCAGCAAGATGGTCTGGGTGGCCCTTTTCTCAGGGGAGGCTCTCAGATGGCTGATGCTATGAAGATGCTTGCATTGCCTCTGATGTCTGAACAAGATAATCACCATGTATGTACTTGTGATCAGCATGACTCCTACAAGAAATACATCTCTTAAGGTTGTCATGGTTAAAATCAGTCCCCTGATAATGTAGTTCATGGGGAAGACTGAACAGTATTTAGTCACCTTCAACTGGTTGGTCTCACTCACGTTGGTATAAGCACCAGCATAGATGATCCGGTTAATGCTGAATGACAAATTGAAAGACCAAAAGTAGAAGAAAGAAGAGATCATGTATTTTTTTAGTTTATGTTTAAATTTTGCCAAAAGAGAGGTATTGGGACTGATCATCACAGCCTGGAACACACTCAGGAGGCAGGTGATGCAGATAGAGAGGCCTCTCATCACTCTGTTAATGTAAGCAGTTGCCTTACATATGAAGTCATTGACAATGTTCAATGACCCAAGTAAATCTGTAAGCCAAACATTCCCTCCAGTGAGAAACATCATTATGTGAATGAAGGTCAATTGACAGGAGATCAAGTCCATGGGCTTAGATCTGTGACACAGGATTATCATAGTGTAGAAAAAAAGAAGAAATATATTGGCCATAGCTCCAAGCCCAGCTTGGAAATAAAGGATATTATTTAATGAAAACATAATCAGGAAGTGTATTCATCCTAAGCACATAGAGGAAGCATATTTCAAATATCTGAAAAAAAATATTAGATACATCAAACTTACGATTCTCTGGTTAGTATATCTATATCATTACTCTTTTTTAGATACTTATTATTTTTTAATTGGATATTTTATTTACTTACATTTCAAATGTTATCCCCTATTCAGTTTCCCCTCCGGGACCCCCTATTCCATCCTCCCTCTCCCTGCTTATATGAGGGTGTTCCTCGACCCACTCACCAACTCCCACCTCCTGGCTTTGGCATTCCCTACATTGAGGCATCGATTAGCTACATATTCTTGATTACTGTCTCTAACTTTTGATGTTCCATGAAGAGATGGAGCTGGGAGCCTCCTGTAAAAGAGAACATGTGATGCTAAGACACATACAAATTTCAACACATTATGACAAAGAAGAACTCACCAATGATGACCAGATAGTGATTCTGTTTTAGCGTTACTGTTTTAAAAGACGTTACTTCTCATGAGAGAAAAACAATGTTCCCAGTGCTATTTTACATCATCAGCAACCACAGACTTTTTATAATTTATTGCAACAGTCTTACCTTTGATGCCTATGTTAGTTATTTGTCCTGGTTGCCCGTGTCATTATTTTATCAAATTAATCCAGTACAACAAGACCAGCTTGTAATAGAGAAAGAGAAAACTACTACACTTACACAGATTCTTGTGTAAAAAGAGGGCATACAATTATACTTTCAAGTTCACTATTATATTTACATATATAATATAATGGATGCATGTATGTATGGAAATAACACAGTAGTTAGTGATGAGTTCAACTAAAACCTCTCCAGGAGTATAAAGCCTTATGTCATACATTTTGCATTTACATCGTTTTTGCTAAGTCTAGAAAAGGAATCAGTTCATTCCAATTGCCAGAGCCAAAATTCTCATTCTTCCACTGACATAAGCTGACAGTAGCTGCACTGTGATGTTCTGTATTCAAAAGCTCCAGGACAGGAGCGGAAGAGATAGCCCAGTGTGAAGAGCACTTTTTGCTCTTGCACAGGACCTGGGTTTGTTTTCCCAGCAATGACCTGGTGGCCCATTACTATCTATCACTCTAGTTCCAGGGCATCCATTCTCTTCTGATTCAGGCATGTGAGTGGTGCATAAACATACATGCAAGAAACACACACACACACACACACAAACACACACACACACACACACACACACATATATATATATATATATATATATATATATATATATACATTAAAAGCTCCAGGATAATATTTAATTCAAGTGTTGGTCTCCAAACTCTAAGAACTGTAAGTCAATTCAAAGTTTAAATTTGCAAATGGTCAAACCATATATGTATAATCATTCATTATTAATTATACATGTACAATTTATAAATATGTGACATGTATCATATATGAGCCTTATAAAAATGATATCAAAGTAGCTGGAGAAACGGCTCAGTGGTTAAGAGCATTGACTGCTCTTTGAGAGGTCCTGAGTTCAATTCCCAGCAACCAAAACGTGACTCACAACCATCTGCAATAGGATCCGATGCCCTCTTTTGGTGTATCTGAAGACCGCAACAAAGTCTTATTTATATATGTTTATAAAATAAGATAAAATGAATCTTTTTTAAAAAATGATAACATAATGAGATAAAAGAGGGTAATCTAAAATGATTTTTTTTCTTATCCCAAAGTTTTGCAATTCACCTTTCTACTTCAGTCCACTGCTTTACAAATGCTTATCACACACAGGAAGTGATGCATCTTCTAATTCACCAAGTGGCATCTTTCTCTGGGGTTCACTGCACCAGAAAAAGACTAGAGTTGCAATGGATGCACACTGAGTTGTTAACATATGCATGCACTTAGAAAAGTCATTTGTTTTATTTGATAAAAGTTTGTAATGCTAGGGTCAATCTAAGTATGATGCACATTCTAGGAACACTCTTAACTGAGACCTACAAGTCCTCAAGCTCTGACTGTTCTTTGCTCATTTGTTTTGTGCTGATGCAGCTTGACCTTGCTATATAGCCCAGGATGTTCACAAATTTATGTTTCTTTTACTTCGGCCTCATGAGTGCTGAAGCTATTGGTGTTCATGCCAATCTGAGTCTTTTAATTTAAATTAGAAATGTTCAGCAGATATTTTTATTTGATGACAGTGAAAGTTCCATAACTGAAGAATCACAAAATTTATACCAATATAATGTTAATCAGGAAGTTATAGAATAAAAGAAAGGTCACAGATCCAGTCTACAAAACAATAGAGTGCCAAGAAGAATCGGACACACTGTGACACATTGAACACTCACTAACCTTGCAGTCTGTAGTAGTGTTCAGGTATGGGCTGCTCAGGCCAATGTGAAAACACTGGAGCAGGTTCAGAGGAGACACTGGAAGTATAGTTGTCACGGTTACCGGCTTTCCCATTAGTGTAGGTTGTAAAATTTAGTTGTAGGTAATAAAACCTAAAGTGTGCCCATCAACATTGGTAATAGTGAAGAAGCCATCATTATTAAATTGACCCAGACCAAAAGATTAAGCACCCTGAAAGCATCTGTCTGAAGAGACTGAAAGAAAAGAGACCAAGAGCTTCTCACTCCATAGCACTACATTCTTCCTAGAAAAACCATTTCACCTCTTCATTATATCAGTATTTAATTTTAGAACAGTTTTGTTTGATCAATTTCTGGTGATCTTTGCCTTCTGCTTTGTGGAGATTTAATAAGTCAAGGAAAATACAAATATACTACATCAAAGGTTTCATTACCAATTTAAGATTTACCATATTTAGTGAGTAATAACCAAAAAGCTCTATGCCTGCTCACAGAGAACCTGAAGTGAGTATGTGACTTTCAAGTGAGAAAAATAGATGATGTTGGCTGATGTGCTGTCCACTGTCAGCAGCAAGAATAAGTCTTTAGAAGTTTCAGGAGATGAAGCCCTTAGCCACCAAAGCTAGTTCCATGGGATCTTTCTAAAATATATAGACAGCATGAATAAATCCTGATCACCTATTAATTATGTATAAATTCATAGCTATTACATGATCATCTTAAATACCTTAAATGTATGAATTATGCTTTGAAAATTGAGTTTAGTGCAGGTGTACCTGAAAGTACAAGAAGTTGACTAGAATAATACATTCTCACAGTTACAAGCCTGTTCCCTGAGATTAGGCAGCAGCAGTAGGAGTGTTCCTGCAGAGACTGTTGGGAAGCAATCGCACTAGGAGCTTCATCACAAGTTGCATACTGTGAGTTTGGGAAAGATATGAAAATATTCACTGGATAGTGTGTGTGTGTGTGTGTGTGTGTGTGTGTGTGTGCATGTGAGTGTTTTTGTGACATTATTGGAGTACTAGGCCTAAGAATAGAGGAATAGAATACTGTATGCCAGTGCTGCTACCATGAATAAGTATTAATCAGTTGAGTGAAAAACTGAGTTATATAAAATATTTTTGTTAAATAAAGTAATTATTAAGAAAAATAGAGAGTGTGTCATCTGTTTTCTGGTTGTCTTCATCAGCTCTTGGGCTCTTGCTAGGGTACTACTGCAGACTTGTTCACGTAAATTATTCAAACAAACTGAAAATTCTGAAATGCTTGTTAGCATAAACTCGTATTTATATAAGTTGTTTTTTGAGGTGAGTGTTGATACTCTTTGACCTGTGACTTAAGAAAGTTATTGGCGAGGGAAGCAGAAACCGGCCTGAGTAGGACCACAGGCCTCATCCGGCTGGATCAGCGCCGGGGTAGCGGGAGCGCAGGGTTGCCTGACACCCGCCAGCTACCCACAACCCCCGCCGCAAGATTTTGGGACTGCTGGATCTTTTTTTTTTTTTTTTTTTTTTTTGGTTTTTCTTTTTTTTTTTAATTTTTAATATTTTTATTACATATTTTCCTCAATTACATTTCCAATGCTATCCCAAAAGTCCCCCATAGCGCCCCCCACTTCCCTACCCACCCATTCCCATTCTTTTGGCCCTGGCATTCCCCTATATTGGGGCATATAAAGTTTGCAAGTCCAATGGGCCTCTCTTTCCATTGATGGCCGACTAGGCCATCTTTCCATAGATATGCCGCTAGAGACAAGAGCTCCGGGGTTCTGGTTAGTACATCATGTTGTTCCAACATAGGGTTGCAGATCCCTTTAGCTCCTTGGTTACTTTCTCTAGCTTCTCCATTGGGAGCCCTGTGATACATCCAATAGCTGACTGTGAACATCCACTCCTGTGTTTGCTAGGCCCCAGCATCATCTCACAAGAGACAGCTATATTTGGGTCCTTTCAGCAAAATATAGGGACTGCTGGATCTTAAGACTTCTGGAGAGTGGAACACAGCTTCTGCTCCAATCCAATTGCGCGCAAGACCAGAGACTGCAGTAGTTAGGGAAGCAGAAAAACGGCCTGAGTAGGACCACAGGCCTCTTCCAGCTGGACCAGCACCGGGGTACCGTCAGCTACCCACGACCCCCGCCGCAGGATTTAGAGACTGCTGGTGAGTGGAAAACAGCTTCTGCTCCAATCTTTAAACAGTGACAACGATAACAACTAACCCCAGAGATTACCAGATGGCGAAAGGTAAACGGAATAATCTTACTAACAAAAACCAAGACCACTCACCATCATCAGAACCCAGCACCCCCACTTCGCCCAGTCCAGGGCACCCCAACACACCGGAAAAGCTAGAAACGGATTTAAAAGCATATCTCCTGATGATGATAGAGGACTTCAAGAAGGACTTTAATAACACACTTAAAGAAATGCAGGAGAACACTGCTAAAGAGTTACAAATCCTTAAAGAAAAACAGGATAACATAATCAAACAGGTAGAAGTCCTTACAGAAAAACAGGAAAACACATCCAAACAGATGATGGAAATGAACAAAACCATACTAGACCTAAAAAGGGAAGTAGACACAATAAAGAAAACCCAAAATGAGGCAACACTGGAGATAGAAACCCTAGGAAAGAAATCTGGAACCATAGATACGAGCATCAGCAACAGAATACAAGAGATGGAAGAGAGAATCTCAGGTGCAGAAGATTCCATAGAGAACATCGGCACAACAATCAAGGAAAATGTAAAATGCAAAAAGATCCTAACTCAAAACATCCAAGAAATACAGGACACAATGAGAAGACCAAACCTACGGATAATAGGAGTGGATGAGAATGAAGATTTTCAACTCAAAGGACAAGCAAACATCTTCAACAAAATTATAGAAGAAAACTTCCCAAATCTAAAGAAAGAGATGCCCATGAACATACAAGAAGCCTACAGAACTCCAAATAGACTGGACCAGAAAAGAAATACCTCCCGACACATAATAATCAGAGCAACAAATGCTCTAAATAAAGATAGAATACTAAAAGCAGTAAGAGAAAAAGGCCAAGTAACATATAAAGGCAAGCCTATCAGAATTACACCAGATTTTTCACCAGAGACTATGAAAGCCAGAAGATCCTGGATGGATGTTATACAGACACTAAAAGAACACAAATTCCAGCCCAGGCTACTATACCCAGCCAAACTCTCAATTAACATAGATGGAGAAACCAAAGTATTCCATGACAAAACCAAATTCACACATTATCTCTCCACGAATCCAGCCCTTCAAAGGATAATAACAGAAAAAAACCAATACAAGGACAGGAACCACGCCCTAGAAACAACAAGAAGGTAATCCCTCAACAAACCTAAAAGAAGACAGCCACAAGAAAAAAATGCCAACTTTAACATCAAAAATAACAGGAAACAACAATTACTTTTCCTTAATATCTCTTAATATCAATGGACTCAACTCCCCGATAAAAAGACATAGACTAACAAACTGGCTACACAAACAAGACCCAACATTTTGCTGCTTACAGGAAACTCATCTCAGAGAAAAGGATAGACACTACCTCAGAATGAAAGGCTGGAAAACAATTTTCCAAGCAAATGGCATGAAGAAACAAGCTGGAGTAGCCATTCTAATATCTGATAAGATTGACTTCCAACCCAAAGTCATTAAAAAAGACAGGGAGGGACACTTCATACTCATCAAAGGTAAAATCCTCCAAGAGGAACTATCAATCCTGAATATCTATGCTCCAAATACAAAGGCAGCCACATTCATTAAAGAAACTTTAGTAAATCTCAAAGCACACATTGCACCTCATACAATAATAGTGGGAGACTTCAACACACCACTTTCACCAATGGACAGATCATGGAAACAGAAACTAAACAGGGACACAGTGAAACTAAGAGAAATTATGAATCAAATGGATCTGGCAGATATCTACAGAACATTCTATCCTAAAACAAAAGGATATACCTTCTTCTCAGCACCTCATGGTACATTCTCCAAAATTGACCACATAATTGGTCACAAAACAGGCCTCAACAGATATAAAAATATTGAAATTGTCCCATGCATCCTATCAGATCACCATGGACTAAGGCTGATCTTCAATAACAAAATAAATAATAGAAAGCCAACCTTCACGTGGAAACTGAACAACACTCTTCTCAATGATACCTTGGTCAAGGAAGGAATAAAGAAAGAAATTAAGGACTTTTTAGAGTTCAATAAAAATGAAGCCACAACATACCCAAACTTATGGGACGCAATGAAAGCATTTTTAAGAGGAAAACTCATAGCTCTGAGTGCCTCCAAAAGGAAACTAGAGAGAGCACACATTAGCAGCTTGACAACACACCTAAAAGCACTAGAACAAAAGGAAGCAAATTCACCCAAGAGGAGTAGACGGCAGGAAATAATCAAACTCAGGGGTGAAATCAACCAAGTGGAAACAAGAAAAACTATTCAAAGAATCAACCAATCAAGGAGCTGGTTCTTTGAGAAAATCAACAAGATAGATAAACCCTTAGCCAGACTCACTAGAGGGCACAGGGAAAGCATCCTAATTAACAAAATCAGAAATGAAAAAGGAGACATAACAACAGATCCTGAAGACATCCAAAACACCATCAGATCCTTCTACCAAAGGTTATACTCAACAAAACTGGAGAACCTGGATGAAATGGAGAAGTTCCTAGACAGATACCAGGTACCAAAGTTGAATCAAGATCAGGTTAATGATCTAAACAGCCCTATATCCCCCAAATAAATAGAAGCAGTCATTAATAGTCTCCCAACTAAAAAAAGCCCAGGACCAGATGGGTTTAGTGCAGAGTTCTATCAGACCTTCAAAGAAGATCTAATCCCAGTTCTTCACAAACTATTCCACAAAATAGAAACAGAAGGTACTCTACCCAACTCATTCTATGAAGCCACAATTACTCTGATACCTAAACCACAAAAAGACCCAACAAAGATAGAAAACTTCAGACCAATATCCCTTATGAATATTGATGCAAAAATCCTCAATAAAGTTCTTGCTAACCGAATCCAAGAACACATCAAAACAATCATCCATCCGGACCAAGTAGGTTTCATCCCAGGGATGCAGGGATGGTTCAATATACGGAAATCCATCAACGTAATCCAGTATATAAACAAACTCAAAGACAAAAACCACATGGTCATCTCGTTAGATGTGGAAAAAGCATTTGACAAGATCCAACACCCATTCATGATAAAAGTCTTGGAAAGATCAGGAATTCAAGGCCCATACCTAAACATGATAAAAGCAATCTACAGCAAACCAGTAGCCAACATCAAAGTAAATGGTGAGAAGCTTGAAGCAATCCCTCTAAAATCAGGGACTAGACAAGGCTGTCCACTTTCTCCATACCTATTCAACATTGTACTTGAAGTCCTAGCCAGAGCAATTCGACAACAAAAGGAGATCAAAGGGATACAAATTGGAAAAGATGAAGTCAAAATATCACTTTTTGCAGATGATATGATAGTATATATAAGTGACCCTAAAAATTCCACCAGAGAACTCCTAAGCCTGATAAACAGCTTCGGTGAAGTAGCTGGATATAAAATTAACTCAAACAAATCAATGGCCTTTCTCTACACAAAGAATAAACAGGCTGAGAAAGAAATTAGGGAAACAACACCCTTCTCAATAGTCACAAATAATATAAAATATCTTGGCGTGACTCTAACTAAGGAAGTGAATGATCTGTATAATAAAAACTTCAAGTCTCTGAAGAAAGAAATTCTAGAAGATCTCAGAAGATGGAAAGATCTCCCATGCTCATGGATTGGCAGGATCAACATTGTAAAAATGGCTATCTAGCCAAAAGCAATCTACAGATTCAATGCAATCCCCATCAAAATTCCAACTCAATTCTTCACCGAATTAGAAAGTGCAATCTGCAAATTCATCTGGAATAACAAAAAACCTAGGATAGCAAAAACTCTTCTCAAGGATAAAAGAACCTCTGGTGGAATCACCATGCCGGACCTAAAGCTCTCCTACAGAGCAATTGTGATAAAAACTGCATGGTACTGGTATAGTGACAGACAAATAGACCAATGGAATAGAATTGAAGACCCAGAAATGAATCCACACACCTATGGTCACTTGATCTTCGACAAGGGAGCTAAAAACATCCAGTGGAAGAAAGACAGCATTTTCAACAAATGGTGCTGGCACAACTGGTTGTTAACATGTAGAAGAATGCGAATCGATCCATTCCTATCTCCTTGTACTGAGGTCAAGTCTAAGTGGATCAAGGAACTTCACATAAAACCAGAGACACTGAAACTTATAGAGGAGAAAGTGGGGAAAAGCCTTGAAGATATGGGCACAGGGGAAAAATTCCTGAATAGAACAGTAATGGCTTGTGCTGTAAGATTGAGAATTGACAAGTGGGACCTCATGAAACTACAAAGCTTCTGCAAGGCTAAAGACACCATCAATAAGACAAAAAAACCACCAACAGATTGGGAAAGGATCTTCACCTATCCTAAATCAGATAAGGGACTAATATCCAATATATATAAAGAACTCAAGAAGGTGGACTCCAGAAAGTCAAATAACCCCATTAAAAAATGGGGCTCAGAACTGAACAAAGAATTCTCACCTGAGGAATACCGAATGGCAGAGAAACACCTGAAAAAATGTTCAACATCCTTAATCATCAGGGAAATGCAAATCAAAACAACCCTGAGATTCCACCTCACACCAGTCAGAATGGCTAAGATCAAAAATTCAGGTGACAGCAGATGCTGGCGAGGATGTGGAGAAAGAGGAACACTCCTCCATTGTTGGTGGGATTGCAAGCTTGTACAACCACGCTGGAAATCAGTCTGGCGGTTCCTCAGAAAATTGGACATAGTACTACCGGAGGATCCAGCAATACCTCTCCTGGGCATATATCCAGAAGATGTCCCAACCGGTAAAAAGGACACATGCTCCACTATGTTCATAGCAGCCCTATTTATAATAGCCAGAAGCTGGAAAGAACCCAGATGTCCCTCAACAGAGGAATGGATACAGGAATTATGGTACATTTACACAATGGAGTACTACTCAGCTATTAAAAAGAATGAATTTATGAAATTCCTAGCCAAATGGATGGACCTGGAGGGCATCATCTTGAGTGAAGTAACACAATCACAAAAGAACTCACACAATATGTATTCATTGATAAGTGGATATTAGCCCAAAACTTAGGATACCCAAGATATAAGATACAATTTGATAAACGCATGAAACTCAAGAAGAATGAAGACCAAAGTGTGGACACTGTGCACCTTCTTAAAATTGGGAACAAAACACCCAGGGAAGGAGTTACAGAGACAAAGTTCGTAGCTGTGATGAAAGGATGGACCATTTAGAGACTGCTGTATCCAGGGATCCGTCCCATAATCAGCTTCTAAACGCTGACACCATTTCATACACTAGCAAGATTTTGCTGAAAGGACCCAAATATAGCTGTCTCTTGTGAGACGATGCCGGGGCCTAGCAAACACAGGAGTGGATGTTCACAGTCAGCTATTGGATGTATCACAGGGCTCCCAATGGAGAAGCTAGAGAACGTACCCAAGGAGCTAAAGGGATCTGCAACCCTATTGTTGGAACAACATGATGTACTAACCAGAACCCCGGAGCTCTTGTCTCTAGCTGCATATGTATCGAAAGATGGCCTAGTCGGCCATCAATGGAAAGAGAGGCCCATTGGACTTGCAAACTTTATATGCCCCAATATAGGGGAATGCCAGGGCCAAAAGAATGGGAATGGGTGGGTAGGGAAGTGGGGGGCGCTATGGGGGACTTTTGGGATAGCATTGGAAATGTAATTGAGGAAAATATGTAATAAAAATATTTAAAAAAAATAAATAAAAAAAAATAAAAAAAAAACCAGGTGACAACACATGTTGGTGAGGATATGGATAAAGAGGAATGCTCCTCCACTGCTGGTGGGATTGCAAACTGGGACAACCACTCTGGAAATCAGATTGGAGGTTCCTCAAAAAATTAGAACTAGATCTACCTGAAGACATAGCAACACCATTCTTGGGAATATACCCAAATGATGCCCCAGCATGCCACATGTTCCACTGTATTCATAACAGGCTTGTTAGTGATAGTCAGAAACTGGAAAGAACCCAGATGTCCATGACAGAAGAATGGACACAGAAAATGGAGTTCATTTACACAGTGGAATACCACTTAACTATTTAGAACAGAGACATCCTGAGCTTTGCAGGCAAATGAATGGAACTAGAAAAATATCATTCTGAGTAAGGTAATTCAGACACAAAAGGAAATACATGGTATGTAGTCACTAATAAGTGGATATTCGCCAAAAAATACCCAAGATACAGTCAACAGAACTCACAAAGGTCAACAAGCAGAAGGGCCCAAGTGAGGAGGCCTCATAGGAGGCAGAAGAAAACAATCTCAAGGGGGAAGGAGGGAGGGAGGGAGGGAGGGAGGGAGGGAGGGAGGGAGGGAGGGAGGGAGGGAGGGAGGGAAGGACCTTTAAAGAAAGTGGACAATGTGGGGAAGAGATGAACATGGTGTGGTATTGGATGAGGGGAAAAGAATGAAGTCCTGAGAGCCAGCAGAAAGAATGGAAACAGGCAACTTGGGAGGTAGGATGTTGGGGGGATCCCCCAGAATGTACCAGAAACCTGGGAGATGAGAGACTATCAGGTCTCAAAGAGAGAGACCTTAGATGAAATGCTCTACAGTGGGCAGAGGGAACTTGTAGAGTCCACCTCAAACAGAAAGACAAGGCATCAAGTAAGGAATGGGTTGCCATCCCACAGTCAAAACTCTCACCCATAATTGTTCCTGTCTGAAAGAACTGCAGGGATAGAAAATGAGTAGAGCCTGAGAAAAAGAAGGTCCAGTGACTGGGCCAAAGTGGGATCCAGCTAAAGGGTTGGCTCCAAGGCTTGACACTGTTACTGAGGCTATGGAACACTCACAAAAAGGAACTTATCGTGACTGCCTTCAAAAAGACCCAAGAAGCAGCTGAAAGAGTCAGATGCAGATATTTGTGCCAAACCAAGGGACAGAAGCTGATGTCCTCAGGGGTTAAATTAGGGGAAAGCTGGAAGAGACTGAAGAGGAGGGTGACCATGTAAGAGAATCAACAGTCTCAATTAACCTGGTCTTCCCAGATCTCTCAAAAGCTGGACCACCAACCAGACAGCATACAGCATCTGATATGAGGCCCTGAACAGATATCCTACAGAAGACTGCTGGGTCTGAGTTCATTCAGAGAAGATGCACTTAACCCTCAAGATTATGGAGGCCCTAGGGAGTTTAGAGGTCTGGTAAGGTGTGGGCAGTGGGGTTTGAGGACATGCTCATGGAGACAGGGATGCAGGGAGAAGGTATGGGATGTGGATAAAATATGGAGTGTATATAATTAAATAAACAAAAGATTAAATAAATTTTAAAAAGAACTTTGTGTCAAAGAAGGTATAAAATGACTAGAGAAAAGAAATAAATTTGTTGTTTGTATGGTTTTACTTGGGGAGCTCTGCCCCACCCATCCATCCATCCATACATCCATCTATCCATCCATCCACCCATCCATACATCCATCCATCTATCCAAATGTATATGTTTATTTGTCTATATGTATGTACATAGGTATATATATTTATGTAAGTGTGCATGAATAGTCATGGAGTTGATTTTTACAGTAGACCCTGACAAGGGGTATGTGGGGGTATGAATATGCATGTGTCTGTGCATATTTGACTACTATAAAGCATCTTTTCCTTTCCTTTCCTTTCCTTTCCTTTCCTTTCCTTTCCTTTCCTTTCCTTTCCTTTCCTTTCCTTTCCTTTCCTTTCCTTTCCTTTCCTTTCCTTTCCTTTCCTTTCCTTTCCTTTCCTTTCCTTCCTGTGTGGTTCACAAAGAGATACCCAGCTTAGCCAGACTGGCTGACTCACCAGAGAAAGGAGCACTAGCAATAAATCCTTTTACTCAATTCCCTGCTGCTAAACAGCACGTGTTAATCTCCAGATATCAATGCTTATTAAAGCACAAGTAATAAGGAGTAATAAAGTTAAGTTTTCAGTGCTTGAGGAAGCACAGAACAGTAAGGAAGAACTAAGTTTCCCTAGTGTTTCTGTAATCATAAAGAGTTAAAGCACAGAGATATATAAGGATTTAAAGAAAGCACAGAGAAAAGACACCAGCGATTTTAAACTATAAAATAAGCAAGAACATTTGCAGGATTTTTTGGAACTTATCAGCAGGCATTCGGTTGAGTTAGAGAGCTTGAAGGCAAGAGACCATCAGTCTTTAAAGCCATTTTGGAGGCTTTGTCACACTTCAACCCAATCCAGGCCAAGAAGGCTCCCAAGAAGCCAAATTTGTCTCTAGGCTTCCATGTTCACATGCACACACACCTTTCATCTATGCACACATATACATGCACGCACCCATACACAAATAACATGCCATACATCATGTATGTACATGTACTCAATTTTTATTCATCAATAAGTCAGTAAGGGTGAAATAATTGAAGTAAAAATATTCAGGCAAATGAAAATTACATATAAATCTTATTAAGTACTTAATCCTTTTTTGTTTGGTTGGTTCTTTTTTTGTTTGTTTGTTTGTTTGTTTTTGTTTTTCGAGACAGGATTTCTCTGTATAGCCCTGGCTGTCCTGGAACTAACTTTGTAGTCCAGGCTGGCCTCAAACTCAGAAATCTGCCTGCCTCTGCCTCCCAAGTGCTGGGATTAATGGTGTGCACCACCAAGCCTGGCTAAGTACTTAATCCTTAATGAGTAGTAAAACTGGAAACTTTAAACTCATTACTATTATGAAACCATAGAAATTAAAGCTAGGAACCAGAGATAAAGCTACAATCAATTATTTATAATATTCTTGATCATTTAGAGTAAATTAAAATATATTTTTTAAAAAAATCTTTTAAAACTTACTAGCAGCAAGGATAATCTTTTGAGTAACATCGGAATCAAGGGAATGTTTATGATAAAGAGCGAAAGGAGGGAACTAAGGGAAATCCTGTGGAAATATGAATTTATGTTGTACAATAAACTTAAGAGGCATATACTACTTGTTAGCAGAAATGTCAAAAGAATGAATAGGCATAATACTACAAATTCTATTTAAATCATATAAAGAATCTTGCTTTGTGCTTGAACTATTAAACAGTTTAAGAAAACTCTGTTTCTTAGGGAAAAAATTACTGGTGCTGCACCAGCATGCACCTTACAAACATCTGTACCTACAGATCCAGAGGATCGCATGAGTTCTTCTCACCTCTGTGAATACCAGGAATGCACACATGCATACATGCCAGTCCAAAACTGATACATACAAATAAAATAAACAAATTGATTTTTAAATGAGAGGAAAATTACACTTTTTAAAAAATCTGGTGGCATAATTTTTGCATATATTTTAGCATCATGCTTATTCGCTTATCAGAACTGATTTGTACCAATGGAGTAATTGTGGGATAGGCATTCATCACAAATTTCTGA
Source organism: Mus caroli (assembly GCF_978045245.1). Classification (NCBI taxonomy): domain Eukaryota; kingdom Metazoa; phylum Chordata; class Mammalia; order Rodentia; family Muridae; genus Mus; species Mus caroli. The sequence goes on along the minus strand of NW_028227262.1, from coordinate 82,073,672 downwards.
ACAGTCAGGATGACTGGGTCATACATCCATAACAGGACTGAGGAGGATGAGATGATGAAGTCCACCCAGTACATGACCACAAAGAAGACCACCAGCAGCAAGATGGTCTGGGTGGCCCTTTTCTCAGGGGAGGCTCTCAGATGGCTGATGCTATGAAGATGCTTGCATTGCCTCTGATGTCTGAACAAGATAATCACCATGTATGTACTTGTGATCAGCATGACTCCTACAAGAAATACATCTCTTAAGGTTGTCATGGTTAAAATCAGTCCCCTGATAATGTAGTTCATGGGGAAGACTGAACAGTATTTAGTCACCTTCAACTGGTTGGTCTCACTCACGTTGGTATAAGCACCAGCATAGATGATCCGGTTAATGCTGAATGACAAATTGAAAGACCAAAAGTAGAAGAAAGAAGAGATCATGTATTTTTTTAGTTTATGTTTAAATTTTGCCAAAAGAGAGGTATTGGGACTGATCATCACAGCCTGGAACACACTCAGGAGGCAGGTGATGCAGATAGAGAGGCCTCTCATCACTCTGTTAATGTAAGCAGTTGCCTTACATATGAAGTCATTGACAATGTTCAATGACCCAAGTAAATCTGTAAGCCAAACATTCCCTCCAGTGAGAAACATCATTATGTGAATGAAGGTCAATTGACAGGAGATCAAGTCCATGGGCTTAGATCTGTGACACAGGATTATCATAGTGTAGAAAAAAAGAAGAAATATATTGGCCATAGCTCCAAGCCCAGCTTGGAAATAAAGGATATTATTTAATGAAAACATAATCAGGAAGTGTATTCATCCTAAGCACATAGAGGAAGCATATTTCAAATATCTGAAAAAAAATATTAGATACATCAAACTTACGATTCTCTGGTTAGTATATCTATATCATTACTCTTTTTTAGATACTTATTATTTTTTAATTGGATATTTTATTTACTTACATTTCAAATGTTATCCCCTATTCAGTTTCCCCTCCGGGACCCCCTATTCCATCCTCCCTCTCCCTGCTTATATGAGGGTGTTCCTCGACCCACTCACCAACTCCCACCTCCTGGCTTTGGCATTCCCTACATTGAGGCATCGATTAGCTACATATTCTTGATTACTGTCTCTAACTTTTGATGTTCCATGAAGAGATGGAGCTGGGAGCCTCCTGTAAAAGAGAACATGTGATGCTAAGACACATACAAATTTCAACACATTATGACAAAGAAGAACTCACCAATGATGACCAGATAGTGATTCTGTTTTAGCGTTACTGTTTTAAAAGACGTTACTTCTCATGAGAGAAAAACAATGTTCCCAGTGCTATTTTACATCATCAGCAACCACAGACTTTTTATAATTTATTGCAACAGTCTTACCTTTGATGCCTATGTTAGTTATTTGTCCTGGTTGCCCGTGTCATTATTTTATCAAATTAATCCAGTACAACAAGACCAGCTTGTAATAGAGAAAGAGAAAACTACTACACTTACACAGATTCTTGTGTAAAAAGAGGGCATACAATTATACTTTCAAGTTCACTATTATATTTACATATATAATATAATGGATGCATGTATGTATGGAAATAACACAGTAGTTAGTGATGAGTTCAACTAAAACCTCTCCAGGAGTATAAAGCCTTATGTCATACATTTTGCATTTACATCGTTTTTGCTAAGTCTAGAAAAGGAATCAGTTCATTCCAATTGCCAGAGCCAAAATTCTCATTCTTCCACTGACATAAGCTGACAGTAGCTGCACTGTGATGTTCTGTATTCAAAAGCTCCAGGACAGGAGCGGAAGAGATAGCCCAGTGTGAAGAGCACTTTTTGCTCTTGCACAGGACCTGGGTTTGTTTTCCCAGCAATGACCTGGTGGCCCATTACTATCTATCACTCTAGTTCCAGGGCATCCATTCTCTTCTGATTCAGGCATGTGAGTGGTGCATAAACATACATGCAAGAAACACACACACACACACACACAAACACACACACACACACACACACATATATATATATATATATATATATATATATATATATATATATATACATTAAAAGCTCCAGGATAATATTTAATTCAAGTGTTGGTCTCCAAACTCTAAGAACTGTAAGTCAATTCAAAGTTTAAATTTGCAAATGGTCAAACCATATATGTATAATCATTCATTATTAATTATACATGTACAATTTATAAATATGTGACATGTATCATATATGAGCCTTATAAAAATGATATCAAAGTAGCTGGAGAAACGGCTCAGTGGTTAAGAGCATTGACTGCTCTTTGAGAGGTCCTGAGTTCAATTCCCAGCAACCAAAACGTGACTCACAACCATCTGCAATAGGATCCGATGCCCTCTTTTGGTGTATCTGAAGACCGCAACAAAGTCTTATTTATATATGTTTATAAAATAAGATAAAATGAATCTTTTTTTAAAAAATGATAACATAATGAGATAAAAGAGGGTAATCTAAAATGATTTTTTTTCTTATCCCAAAGTTTTGCAATTCACCTTTCTACTTCAGTCCACTGCTTTACAAATGCTTATCACACACAGGAAGTGATGCATCTTCTAATTCACCAAGTGGCATCTTTCTCTGGGGTTCACTGCACCAGAAAAAGACTAGAGTTGCAATGGATGCACACTGAGTTGTTAACATATGCATGCACTTAGAAAAGTCATTTGTTTTATTTGATAAAAGTTTGTAATGCTAGGGTCAATCTAAGTATGATGCACATTCTAGGAACACTCTTAACTGAGACCTACAAGTCCTCAAGCTCTGACTGTTCTTTGCTCATTTGTTTTGTGCTGATGCAGCTTGACCTTGCTATATAGCCCAGGATGTTCACAAATTTATGTTTCTTTTACTTCGGCCTCATGAGTGCTGAAGCTATTGGTGTTCATGCCAATCTGAGTCTTTTAATTTAAATTAGAAATGTTCAGCAGATATTTTTATTTGATGACAGTGAAAGTTCCATAACTGAAGAATCACAAAATTTATACCAATATAATGTTAATCAGGAAGTTATAGAATAAAAGAAAGGTCACAGATCCAGTCTACAAAACAATAGAGTGCCAAGAAGAATCGGACACACTGTGACACATTGAACACTCACTAACCTTGCAGTCTGTAGTAGTGTTCAGGTATGGGCTGCTCAGGCCAATGTGAAAACACTGGAGCAGGTTCAGAGGAGACACTGGAAGTATAGTTGTCACGGTTACCGGCTTTCCCATTAGTGTAGGTTGTAAAATTTAGTTGTAGGTAATAAAACCTAAAGTGTGCCCATCAACATTGGTAATAGTGAAGAAGCCATCATTATTAAATTGACCCAGACCAAAAGATTAAGCACCCTGAAAGCATCTGTCTGAAGAGACTGAAAGAAAAGAGACCAAGAGCTTCTCACTCCATAGCACTACATTCTTCCTAGAAAAACCATTTCACCTCTTCATTATATCAGTATTTAATTTTAGAACAGTTTTGTTTGATCAATTTCTGGTGATCTTTGCCTTCTGCTTTGTGGAGATTTAATAAGTCAAGGAAAATACAAATATACTACATCAAAGGTTTCATTACCAATTTAAGATTTACCATATTTAGTGAGTAATAACCAAAAAGCTCTATGCCTGCTCACAGAGAACCTGAAGTGAGTATGTGACTTTCAAGTGAGAAAAATAGATGATGTTGGCTGATGTGCTGTCCACTGTCAGCAGCAAGAATAAGTCTTTAGAAGTTTCAGGAGATGAAGCCCTTAGCCACCAAAGCTAGTTCCATGGGATCTTTCTAAAATATATAGACAGCATGAATAAATCCTGATCACCTATTAATTATGTATAAATTCATAGCTATTACATGATCATCTTAAATACCTTAAATGTATGAATTATGCTTTGAAAATTGAGTTTAGTGCAGGTGTACCTGAAAGTACAAGAAGTTGACTAGAATAATACATTCTCACAGTTACAAGCCTGTTCCCTGAGATTAGGCAGCAGCAGTAGGAGTGTTCCTGCAGAGACTGTTGGGAAGCAATCGCACTAGGAGCTTCATCACAAGTTGCATACTGTGAGTTTGGGAAAGATATGAAAATATTCACTGGATAGTGTGTGTGTGTGTGTGTGTGTGTGTGTGTGTGTGTGCATGTGAGTGTTTTTGTGACATTATTGGAGTACTAGGCCTAAGAATAGAGGAATAGAATACTGTATGCCAGTGCTGCTACCATGAATAAGTATTAATCAGTTGAGTGAAAAACTGAGTTATATAAAATATTTTTGTTAAATAAAGTAATTATTAAGAAAAATAGAGAGTGTGTCATCTGTTTTCTGGTTGTCTTCATCAGCTCTTGGGCTCTTGCTAGGGTACTACTGCAGACTTGTTCACGTAAATTATTCAAACAAACTGAAAATTCTGAAATGCTTGTTAGCATAAACTCGTATTTATATAAGTTGTTTTTTGAGGTGAGTGTTGATACTCTTTGACCTGTGACTTAAGAAAGTTATTGGCGAGGGAAGCAGAAACCGGCCTGAGTAGGACCACAGGCCTCATCCGGCTGGATCAGCGCCGGGGTAGCGGGAGCGCAGGGTTGCCTGACACCCGCCAGCTACCCACAACCCCCGCCGCAAGATTTTGGGACTGCTGGATCTTTTTTTTTTTTTTTTTTTTTTTGGTTTTTCTTTTTTTTTTTAATTTTTAATATTTTTATTACATATTTTCCTCAATTACATTTCCAATGCTATCCCAAAAGTCCCCCATAGCGCCCCCCACTTCCCTACCCACCCATTCCCATTCTTTTGGCCCTGGCATTCCCCTATATTGGGGCATATAAAGTTTGCAAGTCCAATGGGCCTCTCTTTCCATTGATGGCCGACTAGGCCATCTTTCCATAGATATGCCGCTAGAGACAAGAGCTCCGGGGTTCTGGTTAGTACATCATGTTGTTCCAACATAGGGTTGCAGATCCCTTTAGCTCCTTGGTTACTTTCTCTAGCTTCTCCATTGGGAGCCCTGTGATACATCCAATAGCTGACTGTGAACATCCACTCCTGTGTTTGCTAGGCCCCAGCATCATCTCACAAGAGACAGCTATATTTGGGTCCTTTCAGCAAAATATAGGGACTGCTGGATCTTAAGACTTCTGGAGAGTGGAACACAGCTTCTGCTCCAATCCAATTGCGCGCAAGACCAGAGACTGCAGTAGTTAGGGAAGCAGAAAAACGGCCTGAGTAGGACCACAGGCCTCTTCCAGCTGGACCAGCACCGGGGTACCGTCAGCTACCCACGACCCCCGCCGCAGGATTTAGAGACTGCTGGTGAGTGGAAAACAGCTTCTGCTCCAATCTTTAAACAGTGACAACGATAACAACTAACCCCAGAGATTACCAGATGGCGAAAGGTAAACGGAATAATCTTACTAACAAAAACCAAGACCACTCACCATCATCAGAACCCAGCACCCCCACTTCGCCCAGTCCAGGGCACCCCAACACACCGGAAAAGCTAGAAACGGATTTAAAAGCATATCTCCTGATGATGATAGAGGACTTCAAGAAGGACTTTAATAACACACTTAAAGAAATGCAGGAGAACACTGCTAAAGAGTTACAAATCCTTAAAGAAAAACAGGATAACATAATCAAACAGGTAGAAGTCCTTACAGAAAAACAGGAAAACACATCCAAACAGATGATGGAAATGAACAAAACCATACTAGACCTAAAAAGGGAAGTAGACACAATAAAGAAAACCCAAAATGAGGCAACACTGGAGATAGAAACCCTAGGAAAGAAATCTGGAACCATAGATACGAGCATCAGCAACAGAATACAAGAGATGGAAGAGAGAATCTCAGGTGCAGAAGATTCCATAGAGAACATCGGCACAACAATCAAGGAAAATGTAAAATGCAAAAAGATCCTAACTCAAAACATCCAAGAAATACAGGACACAATGAGAAGACCAAACCTACGGATAATAGGAGTGGATGAGAATGAAGATTTTCAACTCAAAGGACAAGCAAACATCTTCAACAAAATTATAGAAGAAAACTTCCCAAATCTAAAGAAAGAGATGCCCATGAACATACAAGAAGCCTACAGAACTCCAAATAGACTGGACCAGAAAAGAAATACCTCCCGACACATAATAATCAGAGCAACAAATGCTCTAAATAAAGATAGAATACTAAAAGCAGTAAGAGAAAAAGGCCAAGTAACATATAAAGGCAAGCCTATCAGAATTACACCAGATTTTTCACCAGAGACTATGAAAGCCAGAAGATCCTGGATGGATGTTATACAGACACTAAAAGAACACAAATTCCAGCCCAGGCTACTATACCCAGCCAAACTCTCAATTAACATAGATGGAGAAACCAAAGTATTCCATGACAAAACCAAATTCACACATTATCTCTCCACGAATCCAGCCCTTCAAAGGATAATAACAGAAAAAAACCAATACAAGGACAGGAACCACGCCCTAGAAACAACAAGAAGGTAATCCCTCAACAAACCTAAAAGAAGACAGCCACAAGAAAAAAATGCCAACTTTAACATCAAAAATAACAGGAAACAACAATTACTTTTCCTTAATATCTCTTAATATCAATGGACTCAACTCCCCGATAAAAAGACATAGACTAACAAACTGGCTACACAAACAAGACCCAACATTTTGCTGCTTACAGGAAACTCATCTCAGAGAAAAGGATAGACACTACCTCAGAATGAAAGGCTGGAAAACAATTTTCCAAGCAAATGGCATGAAGAAACAAGCTGGAGTAGCCATTCTAATATCTGATAAGATTGACTTCCAACCCAAAGTCATTAAAAAAGACAGGGAGGGACACTTCATACTCATCAAAGGTAAAATCCTCCAAGAGGAACTATCAATCCTGAATATCTATGCTCCAAATACAAAGGCAGCCACATTCATTAAAGAAACTTTAGTAAATCTCAAAGCACACATTGCACCTCATACAATAATAGTGGGAGACTTCAACACACCACTTTCACCAATGGACAGATCATGGAAACAGAAACTAAACAGGGACACAGTGAAACTAAGAGAAATTATGAATCAAATGGATCTGGCAGATATCTACAGAACATTCTATCCTAAAACAAAAGGATATACCTTCTTCTCAGCACCTCATGGTACATTCTCCAAAATTGACCACATAATTGGTCACAAAACAGGCCTCAACAGATATAAAAATATTGAAATTGTCCCATGCATCCTATCAGATCACCATGGACTAAGGCTGATCTTCAATAACAAAATAAATAATAGAAAGCCAACCTTCACGTGGAAACTGAACAACACTCTTCTCAATGATACCTTGGTCAAGGAAGGAATAAAGAAAGAAATTAAGGACTTTTTAGAGTTCAATAAAAATGAAGCCACAACATACCCAAACTTATGGGACGCAATGAAAGCATTTTTAAGAGGAAAACTCATAGCTCTGAGTGCCTCCAAAAGGAAACTAGAGAGAGCACACATTAGCAGCTTGACAACACACCTAAAAGCACTAGAACAAAAGGAAGCAAATTCACCCAAGAGGAGTAGACGGCAGGAAATAATCAAACTCAGGGGTGAAATCAACCAAGTGGAAACAAGAAAAACTATTCAAAGAATCAACCAATCAAGGAGCTGGTTCTTTGAGAAAATCAACAAGATAGATAAACCCTTAGCCAGACTCACTAGAGGGCACAGGGAAAGCATCCTAATTAACAAAATCAGAAATGAAAAAGGAGACATAACAACAGATCCTGAAGACATCCAAAACACCATCAGATCCTTCTACCAAAGGTTATACTCAACAAAACTGGAGAACCTGGATGAAATGGAGAAGTTCCTAGACAGATACCAGGTACCAAAGTTGAATCAAGATCAGGTTAATGATCTAAACAGCCCTATATCCCCCAAATAAATAGAAGCAGTCATTAATAGTCTCCCAACTAAAAAAAGCCCAGGACCAGATGGGTTTAGTGCAGAGTTCTATCAGACCTTCAAAGAAGATCTAATCCCAGTTCTTCACAAACTATTCCACAAAATAGAAACAGAAGGTACTCTACCCAACTCATTCTATGAAGCCACAATTACTCTGATACCTAAACCACAAAAAGACCCAACAAAGATAGAAAACTTCAGACCAATATCCCTTATGAATATTGATGCAAAAATCCTCAATAAAGTTCTTGCTAACCGAATCCAAGAACACATCAAAACAATCATCCATCCGGACCAAGTAGGTTTCATCCCAGGGATGCAGGGATGGTTCAATATACGGAAATCCATCAACGTAATCCAGTATATAAACAAACTCAAAGACAAAAACCACATGGTCATCTCGTTAGATGTGGAAAAAGCATTTGACAAGATCCAACACCCATTCATGATAAAAGTCTTGGAAAGATCAGGAATTCAAGGCCCATACCTAAACATGATAAAAGCAATCTACAGCAAACCAGTAGCCAACATCAAAGTAAATGGTGAGAAGCTTGAAGCAATCCCTCTAAAATCAGGGACTAGACAAGGCTGTCCACTTTCTCCATACCTATTCAACATTGTACTTGAAGTCCTAGCCAGAGCAATTCGACAACAAAAGGAGATCAAAGGGATACAAATTGGAAAAGATGAAGTCAAAATATCACTTTTTGCAGATGATATGATAGTATATATAAGTGACCCTAAAAATTCCACCAGAGAACTCCTAAGCCTGATAAACAGCTTCGGTGAAGTAGCTGGATATAAAATTAACTCAAACAAATCAATGGCCTTTCTCTACACAAAGAATAAACAGGCTGAGAAAGAAATTAGGGAAACAACACCCTTCTCAATAGTCACAAATAATATAAAATATCTTGGCGTGACTCTAACTAAGGAAGTGAAAGATCTGTATAATAAAAACTTCAAGTCTCTGAAGAAAGAAATTCTAGAAGATCTCAGAAGATGGAAAGATCTCCCATGCTCATGGATTGGCAGGATCAACATTGTAAAAATGGCTATCTTGCCAAAAGCAATCTACAGATTCAATGCAATCCCCATCAAAATTCCAACTCAATTCTTCACCGAATTAGAAAGTGCAATCTGCAAATTCATCTGGAATAACAAAAAACCTAGGATAGCAAAAACTCTCCTCAAGGATAAAAGAACCTCTGGTGGAATCACCATGCCGGACCTAAAGCTCTACTACAGAGCAATTGTGATAAAAACTGCATGGTACTGGTATAGTGACAGACAAATAGACCAATGGAATAGAATTGAAGACCCAGAAATGAACCCACACACCTATGGTCACTTGATCTTTGACAAGGGAGCTAAAAACATCCAGTGGAAGAAAGACAGCATTTTCAACAAATGGTGCTGGCACAACTGGTTGTTAACATGTAGAAGAATGCGAATCGATCCATTCCTATCTCCTTGTACTGAGGTCAAGTCTAAGTGGATCAAGGAACTTCACATAAAACCAGAGACACTGAAACTTATAGAGGAGAAAGTGGGGAAAAGCCTTGAAGACATGGGCACAGGGGAAAAATTCCTGAATAGAACAGTAATGGCTTGTGCTGTAAGATCGAGAATTGACAAGTGGGACCTCATGAAACTACAAAGCTTCTGCAAGGCTAAAGACACCATCAATAAGACAAAAAAACCACCAACAGATTGGGAAAGGATCTTCACCTATCCTAAATCAGATAAGGGACTAATATCCAATATATATAAAGAACTCAAGAAGGTGGACTCCAGAAAGTCAAATAACCCCATTAAAAAATGGGGCTCAGAACTGAACAAAGAATTCTCACCTGAGGAATACCGAATGGCAGAGAAGCACCTGAAAAAATGTTCAACATCCTTAATCATCAGGGAAATGCAAATCAAAACAACCCTGAGATTCCACCTCACACCAGTCAGAATGGCTAAGATCAAAAATTCAGGTGACAGCAGATGCTGGCGAGGATGTGGAGAAAGAGGAACACTCCTCCATTGTTGGTGGGATTGCAAGCTTGTACAACCACTCTGGAAATCAGTCTGGCGGTTCCTCAGAAAATTGGACATAGTACTACCGGAGGATCCAGCAATACCTCTCCTGGGCATATATCCAGAAGATGTCCCAACCGGTAAAAAGGACACATGCTCCACTATGTTCATAGCAGCCCTATTTATAACAGCCAGAAGCTGGAAAGAACCCAGATGTCCCTCAACAGAGGAATGGATACAGAAATTATGGTACATTTACACAATGGAGTACTACTCAGCTATTAAAAAGAATGAATTTATGAAATTCCTAGCCAAATGGATGGACCTGGAGGGCATCATCTTGAGTGAAGTAACACAATCACAAAAGAACTCACACAATATGTATTCATTGATAAGTGGATATTAGCCCAAAATTTAGGATACCCAAGATATAAGATACAATTTGATAAACGCATGAAACTCAAGAAGAATGAAGACCAAAATGTGGACACTGTGCACCTTCTTAGAATTGGGAACAAAACACCCAGGGAAGGAGTTACAGAGACAAAGTTCGTAGCTGTGATGAAAGGATGGACCATTTAGAGACTGCCGTATCCAGGGATCCGTCCCATAATCAGCTTCTAAACGCTGACACCATTGCATACACTAGCAAGATTTTGCTGAAAGGACCCAAATATAGCTGTCTCTTGTGAGACGATGCCGGGGCCTAGCAAACACAGGAGAGGATGTTCACAGTCAGCTATTGGATGTATCACAGGGCTCCCAATGGAGAAGCTAGAGAAAGTACCCAAGGAGCTAAAGGGATCTGCAACCCTATTGTTGGAACAACATGATGTACTAACCAGAACCCCGGAGCTCTTGTCTCTAGCTGCATATGTATCGAAAGATGGCCTAGTCGGCCATCAATGGAAAGAGAGGCCCATTGGACTTGCAAACTTTATATGCCCCAATATAGGGGAATGCCAGGGCCAAAAGAATGGGAATGGGTGGATAGGGAAGTGGGGGGCGCTATGGGGGACTTTTGGGATAGTATTGGAAATGTAATTGAGGAAAATATGTAATAAAAATATTAAAAAAAAAGAAAGTTATTGGCATTATTTTGTTCCATCTATTGACAATCCTGTCATAAATTTAATTTATACATTTTATACTTTGATTTTGTTATATTTTTCTTTGTGTGAGAGATAGGTTCTCACTCTCTAATCAAAGTAATGATGCTCTTGTGTTAGTTTTGAACGTGCTGGGATCATAGGAGTATGATACCACACCTGCCTTCTTTTATGATTTTAGTCTCATATACATTATATATTATAATTATATATTAGTAAATGACTATTCTAGCAAAGTAAAAACTGACTTGTGATAATCGACAGTTAAACTTGAATTTAATTGGTATTGTTGTGAATGTGTATTTTATAAGTATTAGAGGAAGCATTGGTGATTTTGAATTTAAATAATTTTATACTATGAGAATTGCAAATTTTCTTCTCATGGCTAATGTAAAATTTATGCTATTAAATCAATATCACTGTTATAAGGTTTGATTTAGAAAACTTGAAATATTAAAACTAAATTTATTTTAATTAAAATACTCAGACTCTAACTGAAATCTGCAAGATTATATTTATGGGAGAATAACTTTTCAAGAATTTAGTAAATGAGTAAGGTGAGATTTTTCAGATACTTTAGAGATACCCAGAATAGATCTAATAGAGCCTTTCCTGATTCTACCCACCATTCTGCTCAACCTCTATGCTTTCAACAACACTCTCCTTTCACTGTCCTTCATATATATATATATATATATATATATATATATATATATATATATATATAATCGTGAAACCATATTAGGTAAAATCTAAGTTATTTTTAAATCATTACACTGCTATTTCTATGCCTACAATATTCTGTTCTGTTTGCTTGCTTATGCTACAGAATGGCTCAAAAGTAAAATTCTAAACAAGAAATTTTCTAACCTTTTATTACAGAAACCTGTTCTTATTGTACCACCTACTTACAGTTCTCACTATTAATGAAAAGAAAAAAATTCACTCACCAGCTGGGCCTTTGATGAACATCCTTACAGAATGAGGCCCTTAGAAGTAGTTATATGGCAGGAATGTCATCAGCTCATCTCCCTCTAGACCCATAGTTATGGTATCATCTGGAGAAGGGAGTTTTCACTTGAGATGGTAACAAAGTTGAACCATCAAATAGAAAAGTGAACGTCTCTACTTCCAGGAGAACAGTAGAGTAGGAAAAGCTGAGCTCTGGCTTTCCCATGTGTGAGCTATTCTCTCCAGGCTATATCTATATCTGTCTGTATGGATTAACTGATTCCAGTCCTTGTGAACACAACAAAAGTAACAATAATAACATTTCTTTTTAACAGAAGTACAAAAACATTTCAGATTCCCCAAGGTGTCCTTCCTTCTTGGAAAAGTTTCCGCGTAGCCTCCATACTTCAAAGTGTCACCAGGAAATTAATAACACTGATGCTAAAATTAAAAATATGTCACCTCCTCCAAATACACTTAGGAAAAGTAAGTGTAAAAGTTTCTTAAAGAGAACACAGTGGTGAGGTAAAGGAACTGTATCCTCAGTAGAAATGGGCTGTGGGGCTGGGATGCAGGTCAGTCTGTAGAGGGCATGCCTCTGTATGCACAAAGGATGAATCTCTGTGTGTGAAACCCAGCACCACATAACAGTAACTAATGTATACATTACTACACATAGTAATGTACACATATGTAATTACTATACTCAGGAAGTAGTGGTGGGAGGATCAGATATTCAAGACTGTCCTTTGCTACATGGCCAGTTTGAGGCTTCTGGGAGATCATGCTGCATTTCTCCACCAGGAGGATAAAAACCCTCCCTCCTCCATGGTTTAAACAAAAGACTCCAGGCTCCAGTTATGCACTGTTCTTCCATGCCTACTCCTTGGTCAACTCTGGTGATTGTATTAACAGGATACTTTATATCACATACTCAGATAAAGAAGGAACTGACAAATGTCTCTTGGTGTTGACACATAACTGTCAGTGACTCCTTTTTGATAGCTTATTATAAAGATACTTAAGCTCTAATTATGACTGCCACCTTGGTTATTCTCTTAATTCAAATTCATCCTACGCTTCAATGGTGACATTTGAGCAGACATGGTGGACCAATGAGATAAAAGCATCCTTCACCAAGTCTCATCACAGGCGTTCAATCTCAAGGACCCACAAAGTAAAAGGAGAGAATATCTACAAGTAGGTCACTAACATGCACATTTATAATGTGGCATGAAAGTGCATACTCAATGAAGAAATGGTGAAAACAAAAAAAGGTGACTTAATTTTTAAATAAAAAATAAAAGTCTTCCAATAGTTTATCAGCTAAGAATAAAGTGGAAAGAGGCTGAGGAAAGGGAAATTCACAAATAAAATTTGACAGAAATTTATAATTGTTTATATTTAAGTGTTTATCTTTTTTAATCATAAATACTGTATTTACAAAATGTCTCCTAGAAAAGGGAGAAGGAGAGAGTTAGTGGGGGTGAGTTAGGAAAATTTGGAGGGGCAACTTGGTAGAAATTATGTAAAATAAATTTAATACAACATTGAGATGCAATTAGCTAAACAGAAATAAAGATAAGACACAAATTGCGAATATTAGACCTGAAAAGGGAGCCAATACAACAGACTCCAATGAAATCAAGAAAATAGTAAAGGCATTCCTTTAAAATATATATTCCACTACACTGAACAATATCTTACTTCTGCATGTACACAGAGAATCCTTTGTGCTACACCAACTAACCCACTCCATTTCCAGATCTCCCATGTACTCCACCAGGGTCTAGCTTACTTAGTTCCCCTGACCTCCTTATCCACACCTTTTCTGCAAACTACCAGATTTAGCCTAGGTCCCATAACCGGGATACCAGCCTAGTCTGGCATTCCCAGTCTGAAATGAACAAGACACTGAAAAACCCAATAACTCAGACAGAACGCTCAAAGGAAAACATTATGAATAGAAAGAATCAAGCAGTAGACTGAATATCAGATCCCAAAGTTAAATTAGGAGACATCAACAAAATAAATGAAGAATATTAATAAAAAACTGTACTTACAAGCCACCCACAGCCTACATGAACTGGGTACTCCTTGAAGGCAGGCTGGGTCTGAAAGAGAGACTAGACAGCGAGAAAAGAATGAAGCCAAGACAAATTTTCTTTGATCAAGGCCTGTGAGTTTACTAAGAGACTGTGCTTAAAAGGGGGAAGGCCCATCCCCTCCTGCCAGTCCATCCTTGGTGCTTGTTGACAGCCCGAAGATGGAGATGCCGCGCAACATGGATTGTCTCAAAGGTGTCTCAGCAGGCAGCAGGATCTCTGAGAAGAACAGGGCAGTTGACACTTCAAAAGAAGCCAGCCAAGTTGGAAAGCTACATTGCAAGTGGCCCTACCTCAGTGGTGACAAGATCTGCACTAGCCTGCTTCAGGCTGGAGGAGGCTACAAAAAACAAAACACAGGAAAAGAACACAACAAAAATGTGAGACACCATGTAAAATCTAAACCTTGAAATTAGAGGCATACTGACATGAAAAGAACCTCTGCTCAATGACGTTATTCTTCAATAATATCATAGAAGAAAACTGCCTTAAATTATGCAAAGACATATCCACACAAATACAAAAAGTTCACAGATCACCAAGTGAAAAAAACTGGAAAGGAAAATCTCAATGGTATCTCATAGTCAAGAACCATGTATACATAGTATATAGAACAAAGATAGTGTATAGAATGTTGCAAGAGAAAAACTACAAAAAACAAATAAAAGAAAACCCACAAAAAGAACAGCTAATTTCTCACTGAGACCATTCAAAGCCAGAAGAACCACAGAAATACATTACAAACACTGTGACAGCCAACTTGAGGTAATATATCTAACAAATCTAGTGAGATGACAGAAGAAGAAAACATTTTCCCATAATATAAACAGCCTCTAAAATTTTTTATGTTCAATAAGCCAAATCTAGAGAAGATACAGAAAGCATTGTTTTGGGCTAAATAGAGAAATGACCATATTAGAGTAGAAGGAAAACACATGATAATTATTACAGCACAAAGTACTGCTGAGACCAAAACAATGCCAAAAATCAACGGAATGATCTTCAGAGCTAACACAGCCATTTCATTAATAATCTAAACAAAAATGGCCTCAATTCTCTACTGAAAAGACACAGATTTAACAAACAGATTAAGAAACAAATTCTGCCTCAGAGAATAGTCTATGCAGGTGAGAGTGGGGACTACAGAAGTGACACAGCTTCTGGGACAAGCAGAAGCAACACAGCTTCTGGGACAGACCCTGTTTCATGCTCCAGACATCTGGGTACCTTTCTCACGAGAGGAGAGGTGTCTGCCCGGGAGGACTGTGCAGGAGCACCTGGGGGAGCCATCTGGGGACCAGGATCCCTCAGAGACTAATCTGCACAGGTGAGAGTGCATAGTACAGAAGCTATTCAGCTTCTGTGACAGGCCCAGTTTCGAGCCTTCATCTTCAGCCAGAAGGCAGGTCTGAATGCCAGATATCTGTGCACCTTCCCTGCAAGGGGAGAGCTTGCCCACAGAGAATACTCTGACCACTGAAACTCAGGAGAGAGCTAGACTCCCAGGTCAGCTGACAGAGGCTAACACAATCACAGGAGGAACAAGCTTCAACCAGAGATTACCAGATGGTGAAAGGCAACCATAAGAATCTTACTACGAGAAACCAAGACCACTCACCATCATCAGAACCCAATACTTGCACCTCAGCCAGTCCTGGATACCCCAACACACCCGAAAAGCAAGACTTGGATTTGAAATCATATCTTATGATGATGGTAGAGGATATTAAGGAGGACTTTAATAACTCACTTAAAGAAATACAGGAGAACACTGCTAAAGAGGTAGATGTCCTTAAAGAAATACAGGAAAACACAACCAAAGAGGTGATGGATTGAACAAAACCATTAAAGACCTAAAAAGGGAGGTGGAAACAATAAAGAAAACCCAAAGTGAGACAACGCTGGAGATAGAAACCCTAGGAAAGAAATCTGGAACCATGGATGCGAGCATCAGCAACAGAATACAAGAGATGGAAGAAAGAATCTCAGGTGCAGAAGATTGCTTAGAGAACATGGACACAACAATCAAAGAAAATGCAAAATGCAAAAAGATCCTAACTCAATACATCCAGGAAACCCAGGACTCAATGAGAAGAACAACAGGAGTAGATGAGAATGAAGATTTCAACTTAGAGGGCCAGCAAATATCTTCAACAAAATTATAGAAGAAAACTTCCCAAACCCAAAGAGATGCCCATGAACATACAAGAAGCCTACAGAACTCCAAATAGACTGGACCAGAAAAGAAATTCCTCCAGACACATAATAATCAGAGCAACAAATGCACTAAATAAAGATAGAATATTAAAAGCAGTAAGGGAAAAAGGTCAAGTAATATATAAAGGCAGGCCTATCAGAATTACACCAGATTTTTCACCAGAGACTATGAAAGCCAGAAGAACCTGGACAGTTCTTATGCAGACGCTAAGAGAACACAAATGCCAGCCAAGGCTACTATACCCAGAAAAACTCTCAATTACCATAGAGGAAAAACCAAAGTGTTCCATGATAAAACCAAATTCACACAATATCTTTCCACGAATCCAGTCCTTCAAAGGACAATAAAGGGAAAACACCAACACAAGGAGGGAAACTACACCCTAGAAAAAGTAAGAAATTAATCCTTCAATAAACCTAAAAAAAGACAACCACAAGAACATAATCCCAACTTCAATAACAAAAATAACAGGAAGCAACAATGACTTTTCTTTAATTTCTCTTAACATCAATGGACTCAGTTCCACAATAAAAAATATAGACTAATACACTGGCTAATCAAACAAGACCCAACATTTTGTTGCTTACAGGAAACCCACCTCAGGGAAATGGACAGGCACTATCTCAGAGTGAAAGGCTGGAAAACAATTTTTTAAGCAAATGGTGCAAAGAAACAAGCTGGAGAAGCCATTCTGATATCAAATAAAATTGACTTCCAACCCAAAGTTATCAAAAAAGGCAAGGAGGGGCATTTTGTACTCTTCAAAGGTACAAACTACCATGATGAACTCTCAATTCTGAACAACTATGCTCCAAGTACAAGGGCAACAACATTCATTACAAAAACTTTAGTAAAGTTCAAAGCACACATTGCACCTCATACAATAGTGGGAGTCTTCAACACCCCACTCTTACCAAGGGACAGATCCTCGAAAAGGAATCTTAACAGACACATGGACACTAAAAGAAGTTATGAAACAAATGGATTTAATTGATATCTACAGAACATTTTATCCTAAAACAAAAGGATATACCTTCTTCTCAGCGCCACATGGGACCTCCTCCAAAATTGACCATATAATTGGTCACAAAATAGGCCTCCACAGATACAAAAATGTTGAAATTGCCCCATGCATCCTATATGATCACCATGGAATAAGGCTGATCTTCAATAACAACATAAACAATAGAAAGCCAACATTCATGTAGAAGCTGAAGAACACTTTAATCAATTATTCCTTGGCCAAGGATGAAAGAAAGAAAGAAATTAAAGAGGTTTTAGAGTTTAATGAAATTGAAGCCACAACACACCCAAATTTATGGGACACAATGAAGGCAGTCCTAAGAGGAAAACTCATAGCCCTGAGTGCCTCCATAAAGAAACTAGAGAGAGCATATACTAGCAGCCTGAAAACACCTAGAAGATCTAGAACTAAAGGAAGCAAATTCACACAAGAGGAGTAGGTGGCAGAAAATAATCAAACTCGGGGCTGAAATCAACCAAGTAGAAAGAAAAAGAACTATTCAAAGAATCAACCAAACCAGGAGCTGGTTCTTTGAGAAAATCAACAAGATAGATAAACCCTTAGCTAGACTAACTAGAGGGCACAGGGACAGTATCCTAATTAACAAAATCAAAAATGAAAAAGGACACTTAACAACAGAACCTGAGGAAATCCAAAACATCAACAGGTTCTACTACAAAAGGATATACTCAACAAAACTAGAAAACCTGGGATGAAATGGACAACTTTCTACACAGATAGCAGGTGCCAAAGTTAAATCAGAATCAGATTAACAATCTAAACAGTCCCATTTCCCCTAAAGAAATAGAAGCTGTCTCTTGTGAGACAATGCCGGGGCCTAGCAAACACAGAAGTGGATGCTCACAGTCAGCTATTGGATGGATCACAGGGCCCCCACTGTAGGAGCTAGAGAAAGTACCCAAGGAGCTAAAGGGAACTGCAACCCCATAGGTGGAACATTATCATGAACTAACCAGTACCCCAGAGCTCTTGACTCTAGCTGCATTTGTATCAAAAGATGGCCTAGTTGGCCATCACTGGAAAGAGAGGCCCATTGGACTTGCCAACTTTATATGCCCCAGAACAGGGGAATGCCAGGGCCAAGGGGTGGGGGACTTGGGGGGAGTGTATTGGGGACTTTTTGGATAGCATTGAAAATGTAATTGAGGAAAATACCTAATTAAAAAAAAAAAAAGAATCAACCAAACCAGGAGCTGGTTCTTTGAGAAAATCAACAAGATAGATAAACCCTTTTCCAGACTAAATAGAGGGCACAAGGACAGTATCCTAATTAACAAAATTAAAAATGAAAAAGGAGACATAACAACAGAACCTGAGGAAATCTAAAACATCAACAGGTTCTACTACAAAGGATATACTCAACAAAACTAGAAAACCTGGGATGAAATGGACAACTTCCTACACAGATAGCAGGTGCCAAAGTTAAATCAGAATCAGATTAACAATCTAAACAGTCCCATTTCCCCTAAAGAAATAGAAGCAGCATCAATAGTTTCCCAATCAAAAGAAGCCCAGACCAGATGGGTGTAGTGCAGAGTTCTATCAGACCTGCAAAGAAGACCTAATTCCAACCCGTCTAGAACTATTCCACAAAATAGAAACAGAAGGTACCCTACCCAATTCATTCTATGAAGCCACAATTACTCTGATACCTAAACCACACAAAGATCCAACAAAGATCTCATGAACAATTTCCCTTATGAATAGTGATTCAAAAATACTTAATAAAGTCCTGGCAAATTGAATCCAAGAACACATCAAAACGATTATCCATTATGACCAAGTAGGCTTCATCCCAGGGACGCAGGGATGGTTTAACATTCAGAAATCCATCAATGCAATCCACCATATAAACAAACTGAAAACCAAAAATCACATGATCATCTTGTTAGATGCTGAGAAAGCATTTGACAAAATCCAGCACCCCTTCATGATAAAAGTTTTGGAAAAATCAAGACCCATACCTAAACATGATAAAAGCAATCTACAGCAAACCAGTAGCCAACATCAAAGTAAATGGTGAGAAGCTGGAAGCAATCCCACTGAAATCAGGGACTAGACAAGGATGCACACTTTCTGCCTACCTATTTAATATAGTAATTGAAGTTCTAGCCAGAGTAATTAGACAACAAAAGGACATCAAAGAGATACATATTGGAAAGGAAGAAGTCAAAATATCACTATTTGCAGATGATATGATAGTATATATAAGTGAGCCCAAAAAAATCCAACAAAGAACTCCTATAACTGATAAACAGCTTCAGTGAAGTATCTGGATCTAAAATTAACTCAAACAAATCAATGGCCTTTCTCTACACAAAGGATAAACGGACTGAGAAAGAAATTAGGGAAACAACACCCTTCACAACATTCAAAATTAATATAAAATAACTTGGTGTGACTCTGTCTAAGGAAGTGAAAGATCTGTATGATAAGAACTTCAAGTCTCAGAAGAAAGAAATTGAAGAAGAGCTCAGAAGATGGAAAGATCTCCCATGCTCATGGATTGGCAGGATTAATATAGTAAAAATGGCTATCCTGCTGAGAGCAATCTACAGATTCAATGCAATCCCCATCAAAATTCCAACTCAATTCTTCACTGAGATAGAAAGGGAAATTTGCAAATTCATCTGGAAAAATAAAAAATCTAGGATAGCAAAAATTATTCTCAACAATAAAAGAACCTCTGGTGGAATCACCATGCCTGTCATTAAGTTGTAGTACAGAGCAATTGTGATTAAAAACTGCATGGTACTGGTACAGTGACAGAGAGACCAATGGAATAGAATTGAAGACCCAGAAATGAATCCACACACCTATGGTCACTTGGTCTTTGACAAGGAAGCTAAAACCATCCAGTGGAAAAAAGACAGCATTTTCAACAAATGATGCTGGCACAACTGGCAGTTATCATGTAGAAGAATGCAAATTGATCCATTCTTATCTCCTTGTACAAAGCTTAATTCTAAGTGGATCAAAGTGTCGCTTCCTATTCCGACCAGCAGAAAAGAGCGACAACACTACATTCTTCTCAAAGCAGTTTATTCAGGAACCTTTCAACATCATGCATGAATCTCTCTCCAGAAATCAATCTCTCCAGGAAAAAAACAACAACAACCAGCCCCCAATCGCATTTCCTTATATATCCTCTCAACCATGCCCCATCAGCCCAGTCCATGTAACAGCAGTCCATTGGCCAGAATCATCAATAGTCCTATGGTCTGATCTTGTATCATGGTGCACCTGCACAGTTCTCACGATAGATACGGCTTATTTTTAGGTGTATGAGGAAGTCAGGTGCAAGTCAAAAGAGTTGGCTGCAGTCCCGGGCGCCATCTTGGGACTGCTGCCACACCTGCTCATCAGAGACCTCCACATAAGACCTGAGACACTGAAATTAATAGAGGAGAAAGTAGGGAAAAGCCTCGAAGATATGGGCACATGGGGAAAAATTCCTAAATAGAAGAACAATGGCCAAGTATTGACAAATTGGACCTCATAAAATTGCAAAGCTTCTGTAAGCAAAAGACACTATCATTAAGACAAAAAGGCCACCAAGAGATTGGCAAAGTATTTTTACCAATCCTAAATCTGATAGGGGACCAATATCCAATATATACAAAGAGCTCTAGAAGCTGGACTCCAAGTAGCCCCATAAAAATGGGGTTCAGCAACAATATGAACTAACCAGTACCCCCAGAGCTTGTGTGTCTAGCTGCATATTTAGCATAAGATAGTCTAGTCGGCCATCATTGGGAAGAGAGGCCCCATGGTCTTGCAAAATTTATATACCCAGTACAGGGGCCAAGAAGTGGGAGTGTGTGTGTAGGAGAGGGGGGGAGGGTATGTGGGACTTTCTGGATAGCATTTGAAATGTAAATTAAGAAAATACCTAATAAAAAATTGAAAAAAATAGGGTTCAGAGCTAAACAAAGAATTCTCAACTGAGGAATACCGAATGGCAGAGAAGCACCTCAAAATATGTCCAACATACTTAATCATCAGGGAAATGCAAATCAAAACAACCTTGAGATTCCACATCACACCAGTCAGAATGGCTAAGACCAAAATTCAGGTGACAGCAGATGCTGGTGAGGATGTGGAGAAAGAGGAACACTCCTCTACTGCTGGTGGGATTGCAAGCTTGTACAACCACACTGGAAGTCAGTCTGGAGGTTCCTAAGAAAATTGGACATAATACTACCAGAAGATCCAGCAATACCTCTCCTGGGCATATACCCAGAAGAAGTTCCAACTGGTAATAAGAACACATGCTCTACTATGTTCATAGAAGCCTTATTTATAATAGCCAGAATCTGGCAAGAACCCAGATGTCCTCAACAGAAGAATGGATATAGAAAATGTGGTACATTTACACAATGGGATACTACTCAGCTATTAGAAACAATGGATTCATGAAACTCTTAGACAAATGGATGTATCTGGAGGATATCATCCTTAGTGAGGTAACCCAATCACAAAAGAAGTCATTAGACATGCACTCACTGATCAGTGGATATTAGGCCAGAAACATAGAACACCAAAGATACAATTTGCAAAACACAAGAAAATCAAGAAGAGGGGAGACCAAATGGGTGGATACTTCATTCCTTCTTAGAATAGGGAACAAAATGCCCATGAAAGGAGTTACAGAGACAAAGTTTGGAGCTAAGACAAAAGGATAGACTAACCAGTGACTACCCCACCCGGGGATCCATCCCATAATCAGCCACCAAACCCATCCACTATTGCATATGCCAGAAAGATTTTGCTGAAGGGACTCTGTTGTAGCTGTCTCATATGAAGCTATGCCAGTGCCTGTCAAATACAGAAGTGGGTGCTCACAGTCATCTATAAGATGGAACACACGGCCCCCAATGGAGAAGCTAGAGAAAGCACCCAAGGAGCTGAAGGAGTCTGTAACCGTATAGGTGTAACAACAATAGCTCATTTCTCTAGCTGCATATGTAGCAGAAGATGGCCTAGTCGGCCATCACAGGGAAGAGAGGCCCCTTGGTATTGAAAACTTTATATGCCCCAGTACAGGGGAATGGCAGCACCAAGAAGTGGGAGTGGGTGTGGGTATGGGAGCAGGGCGGAGGAAAGGTATAGGGAACTTTTGGGATAGCATTTGAAATGTATATAAAGACAATATCTAAATAGATAGATAGATAGATAGATAGATAGATAGATAGATAGATAGATAGATAGATAGATAAACCAAATTCTGCCCTTCATGTTGGCAAGAGCTCTGGGGCCCCTTTTGCATGAACTCTGAGAACAGTCCCACGGACCCCAGAGAACTCTTCATGAGATCTAAGGATCACTAGTGATTGGAACACACCATCAGTTCCAATCCAATTGTGATGGGCCCATGACAGCAGGAACAAGGACACAGGAGTCATGCCTGACCAGTGGCTTGCATTTTTCCTGATTGGTACTGGTATACCATGGTTTCAAACACACCAGAGAGCCACCTGGTCCTCAGAGGAGACACTATTTCCAGCCACTGTAACACACCCATGATCTTAGGATTCCAGGATCCCAGGATAATAGGACCTTGCTCACACCAGTATCTCAGGGTTTCAGAGGAAACTTGACTGCAAAGAACTCTGACATACCCAGAATCTCAGTTTCACTGGACACTGGAATCAAAGAATCACAGAGAAAGCTGGACTCTGAGGAGTCATGAATCAACTGGAATTATAGGAGGGACAGGCTCCAATCAGGTATATTGAGGGCAGCAAGCACTTGAGATAATCAGAAGGCAGGAGGCAAGCATAAGAAGAGAAGCAACAGAAACCAAGGTTACTTGGCATCATCAGAATCAAACTCTCCCACCATAGTAAGTTCTGGGTACACCATCATACGAGAAAAACATGAGATGGAGCTAAACTCAACTCTCATGATAATGATGGAGGACTTTAAGAAGGAAATACAGGAAAACACAGGTAAACACCTAGAAGCCCTTAAAGAGAAAACACGAAAATCCATTAGATACTTACCAGAAAACACTATAAAACAGGTGAAAGAATTGAACAAAACCATCCCAGGCTCTGAAAATGGAAGTAGAAACAATAAAGAAATCACAAAGGGAGACAACTCTGGGGATATAAATCCTATGAAAGAAATCAGGAACCATGCATGCAAGCATCACCAACAAAATACAAGAGATAGAATAGAGAATATCAGGTGCAGAATATTTCATAGAAAACATGGACACAACAATTAAAGAAAATGCTAAATGCTAAAGATCCTAAATCAAAACTTTCAGGAAATATAGGACACAATGAACAACCAAACTTAAGGATAATAGGTGTGGATGAGAATGAAGATTTTCTTCTTAAAGGCCAGTATATATATTCAAGAAAATTTTAGAAGAAAACTTCCTAAATCTAAAGAAAGAGATGCCCATGAATATACAAGAAGCCTATAGAACTCCAGATAGACTGGACCAGAAAAGAAATTCCTCTGGACACATAATAATCAGAACTACAAATGCACTAAATAAGGATAGAATATTGAAAGCAGTAAGGGGAAAAAGTCAAGTAATATATAAAGGCAGACCTATTAGAATTACACCACACTTCTCACCAGAGATTATGAAAGCAATAGAACCCAAACAGATGTTATACAGACCCTAAGAGAACACAAATGCCAGCCCAAGCTACTATGCCCAGCAAAACTCTCAATTATCATAGATGGAAAAACCAAAGTATTCCATGAAAAAAAACAATTCACACAATATCTTTCCATGAACCCAGCCCTTGAAAGGATAATGAGGGAAAACTTCAACACAAGGAGAGAAACTACACCCTAGAAAAAGCAAGAAAGTAATCCTTCAACAAACCTAAAAGAAGACAGCCACAAGAACAGAATCCCAACTCTAACAAAAATAACAGGAAGCAGCAATTACTTTTCCTTAATATTTCTTAATACCAATGAACTGAATTCTGCAATAAAAAGACATAGACTAACAAACTGGTACATAAACAGGACCCAACATTTTCCTACCTACAGGAAGCCCACCTCAGGGACAAAGACAGACAATACCTCAGAGTAAAAGGCTGGAAAAACAATTCACAAACAATCTTCCAAGCAAATTATCCCAAGAAACAAGCTGGACTAGCCATTCTAATATCTAATAAAATCGACTTTCAAGCCAAAGACATCAAAAACACAAGGAATGAAACATCATACTCATCAAAGGTAAAAATCTTCCAAGATGAACTCTCAATTCAGAACATCTATTCTCCAAATGCAAGGGCATCTACATTCATTAAAGAAACTTTAGTAAATCACAAAGCACACATCGTACCACACAATAATAGTGGGTGACTTCAACACCCCACTCTCATCAATGGACACAGATCCTGGAAACAGAAACTAAATAGGGACACAGTGAAACTAATAGAAGTTATGAAACAAATTGATTTAACAGATATCTAGAGAACATTTTACCCTAAATCAAAAGGATAGACCTTCTTCTCAGCACCTCATGGTACCTTCTCCACAATTTACCATATAATTGGTGACAAAACAGGCCTCAACAGATGCAAAAATATTGAAATTGTCCCATGCATCCTATCAGATCATCATGGACTGAGACTGTACTTGAATAACAATATAAAAAATAGAAAGTCAACATTCACATGGAAGCTGAACAACACTCTACTCAATTTTAACTTGGTCAAGGAAGAAACTAAGAAAGAGATTAAAGACATTTTAGAGTTTAATGAAAATGAAGCCAAAACATACCCAAATTTATGGGACACAATGAAAGCAGTCCTAAGAAGAAAACTTGTAGCTCTGAGTGCCTCCAAAAAGAAAGTGGAGACAGCATACATGAGCAGTATGACAGCACACCTGAAAGCTCTAGAACAAAAGGAAGCAAATTCACCCAAGAGGAGTAGATGGCAGGAAATAATCATACTCAGGTCTGAAATCAACCAAGTTGAAACAAAAAGAACTGTACAAAGAATCAACCAAACGAGGAGCTGGTTCTTTGAGAAACTCAACAAGATAGATAAACCCTTAGCCAGACTAACTAGAAGGCACAGGGACAGTGTCCTAATTAACAAAATCAGAAATTAAAAGGGAGACATAACAACAGATTCTGAGTAAACCCAAAACATCATCAAATCCTACTATAAAAGCCTATACTCAACAAAACTGAAAAAACCTGGATGAAAAGGACAATTTTCTAGACAGATACCAGGTACCAAAGTTAAATCAGGATCAGATTAACGACCTAAACAGTCCCATATCCCCTAAAGAAATACAAGCAGTCATTAATAGTCTCTTGACGAAAACAAAACAAAAAAACACAAAAACACAAAACAAAACAAAAACAAAAACAGGACCAGATGGGTTTAGTGCAGAGTTCTATCAGACCTTCAAAGAAGATCTTATTCCAATTCTCCTAAAACTATTCCAGAATATAGAAACCGATGGTACTCTATCCATTTCATTGTATGAAGCCCCAATTACTCTGATACCTAAACCACATAATGACCCAAAAAGAAGTATTTCAGACCAATTTTAGTTATGAGTATTTATGCAAAAATACTCAATAAAATTCTCACAAATCAAATCCAAGAACATGGAGAAACAATATGAACTAACCAATACCCCTCGGAGCTCCTGTCTCTAGGAAGTGGGAGTGGGTGGGTGGAGGGGTGGGTCGGGGACGGTATGGAGGACTTTTGGGATAACATTGGAAATGTAAATGAAATAAATACCTAATTAAAAAAATTTTAAAAAAAAGATCATCCATCATGATCAAGTAGGCTTCATCCCGGGGTGCAAGGATGGTTTAATATATGCAAATCTATCAAGTAATCCACCATATAAACACACTCAAAGGCAAAAACCACATAATCATCTCATTAGCTGCTGAGATTCATTAGACAAAATCCCACACTTGTTCATAATAAAAGTCTTGGAAAGATCAGATATTCAAGGCCCACACCTAAACATAATAAGAGCAATAGACAGCAAACCAGTAGCAAACATCAAAGTAAATGGAGAGAAATTTGAAGCAATCAACTAAAACCAGGGACTAGATAAGGCTGCCCACTTTCTCCCTACCTATTCAATATAGTACTTGAAGTCTTAGCCAGAGCAATTAGACAACAAAGGAGATCAAGGGGATACAAATTGGAAAGGAAGAAGCAGAAATATCACTATTTGCAGATTATATGATAGTATATATAAGTGACCATAAAAATTACACAAGAGAACCCCTAAACCTGATAAGCAGCTTCACTGCAGTAGCTGGATATAAAATTAACTCAAGCAAATCAATGGCCTTTCTCTACACAAAGGATAAACGGACTGAGAAAGAAATAAGGGAAACAACACCCTTCACAATAGTCACAAATAGTGTAAAATACCTTTGTATGACTTTAACTAAGGAAGGGAAAGATCTGTATGATGAGAATTTCAAGTCTCTGAAGAAAGAAATCAAAGATATCAGAAGATGGAAAGATCTCCCATGCTCATGGATTGGAAGGATTGATATAGTAAAAAATTACTATCTTGCTGAAAGCAATTTACAGATTCAGTACAATACCGATCAAAATTTCAACCCAATCCTTACAGACTTAGAAATGGCAATTAGCAATTTCATCCAGAATAACAAAAAACCTAGGATAGCGAAAACTATTCCAATAATAAAAGAACCTCTGGTGGAATCACCATTTCTCAACTCAAGCTGTACTACAGAACAATTGTGGTTAAAAACTTCATGGTATTGGTACAGCTACAGACAGGTAGATCAATGGAATAGAACTGAAGACCCAGAAATGAATCCACATATCTAATGTCACTTGATCTTTGACAAGGGAGCTAAAACAATCCAGTGGAAAAAAGACAACATTTTCAACAAATGGTGCTGTCTCAATTAGCAGCTATCATGTAGAAGAATGCAAATTGATCCATTCTTATCTCTTTGTACAAAGCTCAAGTCTAAGTGGATCAAGGAAATCCACATAAAACCAGTAACACTGAAACTTATAGAGGAGAAAGTGGGGAAGGGCCTCAAAGATATGGGCACAGGAGGAAAATTCCTGAACAGAACAGCAATGGCTTGTGCTAAAAGATCAAGGATGGACAAATGGGGCATTATTAAATTACAAAACTTTTGTAAGTCAGTCAACACTGTGATACATTTCACAATGGAATATTATTCTGTAATTAAAAACAGTGAAGCCATAAAATTTCCAGATAAATAGATAAATCCAGGTAAAATGATTCTGAATAAGATAACTCAGACTCATAGATGCAAAAATAGTATTTTCTTATATGTGGATTTTAGTTGTTAAATTGTTTATAAGCAAGTTATAATCCATATACCCACAGAGGTTAGCTATAGAAGGAGAAATAGAACAGAAAGTGGTAGATGAAGGGGTGTGGATGAACTCAACCTCATCAGCCATTCCCAGGGTACAGAGGAAAGGTGGGTCAGTCTCCTCAGGGAATGGTGACTACAGGTGTATCAGCAACCCAGGAGATTGTGTAGAAGGACATCTTGTTATTGAAATAGGGAGTCCAGATTAGGTTGCTCAAGGTGAGGGTTGGGGAGGCAAAAGCATTAGGGAGGAGGTGCTTCATTTGGGGCAGGGGCCTTACAACCATATCAGATAGATTAGTAGACTGCTGGTCACGTGATTGCTGAGAAGCCAGTTCTGTGGAAGGGAAACAGAAGGCTAACCTTCTTTATCATCATGTGACCTTTGTATCTATGGAGTTCAATAATTGCAATCCAGATTTGGGTAGGAAGTGATCTCACTTCTGCTGTGCTCATGGGAGCTGTCTGGGTTATAGGCAGAGGTCTATTGTACCTCATCTGGCTTGGGAGGCAGCATGTTGGGGGAGGAGATGGAATTGGAGGAACAAACCAAAAAGGCTAGGAAAGTGGGGGCAAGTAAGGTATTACAAGGAGGGATATCTGTAACCAAGGAACATTGGGAGAGTAGATGGAAACTTAATAGAGTAGAAGCTTACATACTTACTCACATACACATGAAGGTGATTTAAGTGAAATCACCAAATAACAGGGAATGCAGAGCCCCAACTGAATATCTCTCATGGCTAAATGAAGCTTCCAGTACCAAGAATGGGTTATATTTAATTGAGTTGTTGGCCAAAGATACGGCATGGAAACCTCTGTATAATCCAGGCTATTGCCAAGGCTCCTGGTTGCTCTTCACAAACTGATGATATGGCCTTCTTGCTGAGAAAACACCTGTGCAAATCATGAAAAATGAAAAATTCAAGCTGGTCAGCTATGTAGATCCTTCACCCCTATGTATTACTGTTCATGGAACTGAATGGTATCATGCACACTACCAAAGGAAATAAGTAAACACCAATCCATCTACAAACACTTCAATCCACAATGGTGGCCTGCCTGCAAGATATGCTGGTCAATGGTGGCACAAATTTTGTGGAAGTAACCAACCAATATCGAATTTAAAACTTATATTCCATGAGATAGAAGCTGTACTTCACACTGCTGTGGGTCAAGAACATGAGATCAGAAGACAGGGGCCTAGGGAAAAGCCATATACTACTATTCTGCTAGAAGAATGTAGCAATGAAATGACTCCCAGTGACATTTTGCATTACTCATAGACTCACAGAGCTGTGTCTTGCTCAGTCATCATTGGAGAAGCTTCCTCTTGAGGAAGTTGAAAACAAATGCAGAGACCCACAGAGCCTGAGAAATCTTGAAATATTCAAACCTAAAATCTTTCCCCTCAAGGCTCAGGGAACTCTGTGGAAAAGGATGTAGAAGGAAAGTAAGAGACAGAGGGGTGGATGAAACTGAGAAAACATGGCCTTGTAAACACAGCACATGAACACACATATCAATTCAGAGATGGTGGCAACATGCACAGGGCTTGCACAGGTCTGTAGCAGATGAGATCCTAAAGCTAAAATGAAATATGGACACAAGCCCGCAACCTATTAGCAATCCAGAAATGGACTGGATTTAAAAATCACTTGATAATGAAAAGTTAGGTTTCTCCAACCTAATCTCACCAGAGAATGAAGCACCTACTTTTACAGGTAGGTTCCTTCCTTGCCCCGCAATAGATGGCTAACTCAAAACATTATTGATGGAACTTTTATAGGTCCTTTGTGCTTATGTTATGGCTTCTGTTTTTAAGTTTTTATAAGATTCCTATTTGTGCCAACCTGTGTGTTTCTCTGTCTGTTTGTATTTGTTGTGCATTTTCTCTGGTTCTTTTCTTTCTGTTTTGTCCTATTCTGGTTTATTGGTTTTTGTTTTATGTTAGTACTGTTTGCTGGAGGAGATTTGGTGAGAAACTGGCAAGAGCAGGGAGACATGAAACCCTACCCAGAATATATTGTATAAAAATATTTGTTTTCAAACTTTGGTGTGAACTCTACAGGCAGTTCCACAGCACCTAGAGGAGGCTCCACTCCTAGGTGCTTGAGCATGCCCAGGATTGTAGAATCTGGATTAAGTAGGACACAACATCTGTTCAACACCACTGGGAGTAACTGGGAGCAGCATGATCCACACCTGACAAGTGGCTTGGGATCCTTTCTGTCTGCACTGGTCAACCTTGGGCTTGAACTCTGCACCCAGTCTGACTGCACCCAGAGGAGGCTCAAATAATAGGCTCTCCAACACACCAAAGATTGCAGAATAGCAGGACCTAGGCCACACCAGGGTTTAAGAGTCCGAGAGACAGACTGACACCCAGGAACTCTGACACACCCAGAATCTCAGGGTCTCAGAATCAAAGAATTACAGAATCACAGGATCACAGGATCACATAGACTGCTAGACTCTGAGGAGTTCTAACACAACCAGGATTACAGGAAGGACAGACTGCAGTCAGTTATAGCAAGGGCAAATAGCACTAAAGATAGTCACATGGCAGGAGGCAGCATAAGCAACAAAAACCAAAGTTATATGGCATCATGAGAATCCATTCCTCCTACCATAGCAAGTCCGTATACACCATCACACCAGAATAGCAAGACTCAGATCTAAAATCACTTCTAGTGGCAATGATAGAGGACTTCAAGAAGAACATAAATAACTTCCTTAAAGACATAAAGGAGAACACGGGTAAATAGATACAAGCTCTTAAAGAAGAAACACAAAAATCCCTTCAAGAATTACAGGAAAACACAACCAAACAGGTGAAGGAAATGAACAAAACCATCCAAGATCTTAAAATGGAACTAGAAAAAAATGAAGAAAAACATTTTGGTCCAAGGATAAAGATGCAGGTGTGCACTACAGTAAGGCAAGGCCATGAAAAAATTGTTGCTTTTAACTTAATATTTATATCCTTCTATAACTCCCATTTTCTGTAACATTTCTTCTCTGATATAATTTTCTAAAGAACAAAGCTTCTGTTAGGCAAAGGACATAGTCAAAAAGACAAATCGACAACTTCCAAATTGGGGAAAAAAATCTTCACTAACTCCACATTATATAGAGGGCTAATATACAAAATATATAAAGAAACCAAGAAGCTAACCGTCAAAAAAGACAAACAACCCCATCAAAAATGGGGTATAGAAGTAAACCAAGAATTCAAACAGAGGAATCTTGAATGGCTGAGAAGCACCCAAAGAAATATTCAAAGTACTTAATGATCAGAGAATTGCAAAACAAAACTACCCTGAGATTCCACCTTACAGAAATCAAAATAGCTAAGATCAAAACCTCAGGTGACAACACGTCAGTGAGGATGTGGATAAAGAAGAATGCTCCTCCTTTGCTGGTGGGATTGCAAACTGGTACAACCACTCAGGAAATCAGTTTAGATGTTCCTGAGAAAATTAGAAATAGATCTACCTGAAGACACAGCAATACCATTCTTGGGAATATACCAAATGATGCCCCACCATGCCATAGGGGCACGTGTTCCATTGTGTTCACAACAGGCTTGTTTGAGATAGCCAGAAGCCAGAAACAACCCAGATGTCCAGGACAGAAAAATGGACACGAAAAATGGGGTTCATTTACACAGTGGAATTCTACTCAACTATTAAGAATGAAGACATCCTGAGTTTTGCAAGCAAATGAATGGAACTAGAAAAATATCATCCTGAGTGAGGTAATTCAGACACAAAAGGATATGCATGGTATGTACTTACTAACAAGTGGATATTAGCCAAAAATACAGAATACCCAAGATACAGTCCACAAAACTCACAAAGGTCAACAGATAGTAGGGCCCAGTGTAGAGGAAGAGGTAAACATGATGTGGTATTGGGTGGGGAAAAGGATTCAAGTCCTGAGGGCCAGCAGAAAGAATGGAAACAGGCAACTTGGGGAGGTAAGAGGTTGGGGAACCCTCCAGAATGTACCAGAAACCTGTGAGGTAAGAGACTCTCAGGTCTCAAAGGGTGGAACCCTATATGAAATGCCCTACAGTGGACAGAGGAAACTTGTAGAGCCCACCTCAAACAGAAAAACAATGCATCAAGTGAGATATGGGTTGCCACCTCTACTGACTGGTTTTATGTGTCAACTTGACACAGGCTGGAGTTATTAACGAGAAAGGAGCTTCAGCTGGGGAATTGCCTCTTTGAGATCCAACGGTGGGGCATTTTCTCAATTAGTGATAAAGGGGTAGGGCCCCTTGTAGGTGGTAGCATCTCTGGGATGGTAGTCTTGGGTTTTATAAGAAAGCAAGCTGAGCAAGCCAGGGGAAGCAAGCTAGCCAGTAAGTAACATCCCTCCATGGCCTCTGCATCAGCTCCTACTTCCTGATCTGCTTGAGTCCCAGTTGAAAGAAAGATGAAATTTCAAGACCTGTAAGCCATATAAAGTACTCAGAAATTGCTGGTTGTTTGTGAGCCTAGAGGCTGCCTGGGGCTGAGAACAGAGAAAAACAACCGGGGCATTCCTGGGAACAGCTTGACCATAAAGATAAAGAGGAATGTGAGGACATAACAGGGCTATCGGAACTGAGTTAACAACTCACAGAACCCTGACACCCTGACCTGCATGTATTCTTTTTGCTGACATGTAATCTTTCTGGTGATGTTTGAATAAGCCAATAGTGTGTCACTATGCTGAATTCCCCACCCATAAGCTCTTTACCCCATAAAACCCCTAACTTTTGATCCTTGGGGTCGAATGCATTGTCTCCTGTGTGAGATACATTTCGACCTGCAGCTCTGTCATTAAACTACCTCATGTGTTTACAACAGGAAGGATTCTTGTGTTTCGTTGGGTGCGGCCACTCTCCTAAGACTAGAGTGGGGATCCCCGAAAGGGAGTCTTACACAGTACTGACATCCTTTGGTGATAAACAGCAATGTGGAAAGTGTAAGCTGAATAATCACTTTCCTCCCCAACTTGATTTTTGGTCATATTTGTGCAGGAATAGAAACACTGACTAAGATAACATCCCACAGTCAAAACTCTAACCAAAAACTATTGCTGTCTGAAAGAACTGCAGGGTAGAAATGGAGAAGAGACTGAGAAAAAGAAGGTCCAGCGACATACCCAAAGTGGGATACAGCTCAAGGGAAGGCTCCAAGGCCTGACACTATTACTGAGTCTATGGAGTGCTCACAAAGAGGGACTTATCATGACTGCCCTCTGAAAGACCCAAGAAGCAGCTGAAAGAGTCAGATGCAGATATTTGTGCTTAACCAATAAACAGAAGCTGCTAACCTCAGGGGTTAAATTAGGGGAAAGCTGTAAGAAACTGAGAAAGAGGGAGTATAAGAACCAGACATCTCAATTAACCAGGCCTCCCCAGATTTCTCAAACGC
Source organism: Mus caroli (assembly GCF_978045245.1). Classification (NCBI taxonomy): domain Eukaryota; kingdom Metazoa; phylum Chordata; class Mammalia; order Rodentia; family Muridae; genus Mus; species Mus caroli. The sequence goes on along the minus strand of NW_028227262.1, from coordinate 82,040,479 downwards.
TGGGCCACCAACCAGACAGCATATATATACATATATATATATACATATATATATATATATATATGTATATGTATATGTATATATATACACACATACATATATATATGTGTGTATATGCGTTTATATATGCACATATATATGTATATATGTATATATGTGTATATATATGCTGTCTGGTTGGTGTATGTATATATATATATATGTACATATATATACATATATATACTGACCACAACCAGACTCTCTCTCTCTCTCTCTCTCTCTCTATATATATATATATATATATATATATATATATTTCTGTAATCATGCACGAATAACTGTCAAGTTGATTGTTACACTAGACCTGCTCCAGAGTGTAGGAGTATGAATATTCATGTGCCTGTGCCTATTTGACTAATATAAAGCATCTTAATTCCTTTCCTTCCTGTGTGGTTCACAAAGAGATACCCAGCTTAGCCAGCGAGGCTTCTGGCTGACTCACCAGAGAAAGGAGCAATAGCAATAAATTCTTTTACTCAATTCCCTGCTGCTAGACAGCACGTGTTAATCACCAGATATTAGTGCTTATTAAAGCACAAGTAATAAAAAATTTAAACAGTTCAGTTTTCAGAGCTTAAGGAAGCACAGAACAGTAAGGAAGAGTTTAGTTTCCCTAGAGTTTCTTTAAGCATAAAGAGTTAAATAAAGCACAGAGAGATATAAGGAGCTAAAGAAAGCACAGAGAAAAGACGCCAGCAATTTTAAACTATAGAATAAGCAAGAACATTTGCAGGATTTTTTGGAACTTATCAGCAGGCATTCAGTTGAGTTAGAGAGCTTGAAGGCCAGAGATGCACAAGTCTTTAAAGCCATTTCGAAGTCTGTGTCCCACTTGAACCCAATCCAGGCCAAGAAGGCTTCCAGCAAGCCAAATTTGTCTCTAGGCTTCCATGTTCACATGCACACAAATCCTTCATGTACATACACATATACATGCATGCACCCATACACAAAGAACATGTCATACATCATGTTTATATATGTACACAATTTTTATTTATCAATATTTAAGTAAGGGTGAAATGTTTGAAGTAAAATTATTCAGGCACATGAAGATTTCATATAAGACTTGTTAAGTACTTAATACTTATTAGTAAAAACTGGAAACTTTAAACTCATTACTATTATGAAACCATAGAAATTATAATTAGGACTCAGAGTTAAAGCTACAATAAAATATTTATAACATTCTTGATCATTTAGAGTAAACTAAAAAATATTTTTTTAAAAAGCTTTTAAAAGTTGCTATCAGCAAGGATAATCTTTTGAGAAACATTGACATCAAGGGAATGTTTATGATAAAGAGTAAAATAGAGGTACTAAAAGAATTCCTGAAGAAATATGAATTTATGATGTACAATGAACTTGAGAACCATATACTTCTTGTTAGCAGAAATGTCAAAGGAATGAATAAGCATAATACTACAAATTCTATTTAAATCATATAAAGAATCTTGCTTTGCTGCTTGAACTATTAAACACTTTAAGAAAACTTTGTTTTTTAGGGAAAAAAATATTGGTACTGCATCAGCATGGTGCCTTACAAACATCTGTACCTCCAGATCCAGAGGATCGTATGAGTTCTTACACCTCTGTGAATAGCAGGAATGCACACATGCATACATGGCAGTCCAAAACTGATACATACAAATAAAATAAATAAATTTATTTTTAAATGAGGAGAAAATTACACTTTTTAAAAAACCTGGTGGCATAATTTTTGCATATATTTTAGCATCATGCTTATTCGCTTATCAGAACTGATTTGTACCAATGGAGTAATTGTGGGAGAGGCATTCATCACAAACTTCTGAACAGTCAGGATGACTGGGTCATACATCCATAACAAGACTGAGGAGGATGAGATGATGAAGTCCACCCAGTACATGACCACAAAGAATACCACCAGCAGCAAGATGGTCTGTGTGGCCCTTTTCTCAGGGGAGGCTCTTAGATGGCTGATGCTATGAAGATGCTTGCATTGCCTCTGATGTCTGAACAAGATAATCACAATGTATGTGCTTGTAGTCAGCATGACTCCTACAAGAAATACATCTCTTAAGGTTGTCATGGTTAAAATCAGTCCCCTGATGATGTAGTTCATGGGGAAGAGTGAGCAGTATTTAGTCACCTTCAACTGGTTGGTCTCACTCATGTTGGTATAAGCACCAGTATAGATGATGTGGTTAATGCTGAATGACAAATTGAAAGACCAAAAATAGAAAAAAGAATAGATCATGTATTTTTTTAGTTTATATTTAAATTTTGCCAAAAGAGAGGTATTGGGACTGATCATCACAGCCTGGAACACACTCAGGAGGCAGGTGATGCAGATAGAGAGGCCTCTCATCACTCTGTTAATGTAATAAGTTGCCTTACATATGAAGTCATTGACAATGTTCAATGACCCAAGTAAATCTGTAAGCCAAACATTTCCTCCAGTGAGAAACATCATTATGTGAATTAAGGTCAATTGACAGGAGATCAAGTCCATGGGCTTAGATCTGTGACACAGGATTATCATAGTGTAGAAAAAAAGAAGAAATATATTGGCCATAGCTCCAAGCCCAGCTTGGAAATAAAGGATATTATTTAATGAAAACATAATCATAAAGTTATTCATTTTAAACACATAGAGGAAGCATATTTCAAATATCTGAAAAAAATATTAGATACATCAAACTTATGATTCTCTGGTTAGTATATCTACATCATTGTTCTTTTCAGATACTTATTTTTATTGGATATTTTATTTACTTACATTTCAAATGTTATCCCCTTTTCAGTTTTCCCTCCAGAAACCGCGTATTCCATCCTCCCTCTCCCTGCTTCTATGATAGTACTCCTCGACCCAACCACCAACTCCCACCTCCCATCCCTGGCATTCCCTAAATTGAGACATCGATTAGCTACATATTCTTGATTACTCTCTCTAACTTTTGACGTTCCATACTGGACATCATTTCCTACATATCTATAAATCTCTCTATGTATCATCTCTGTATAGAATGGTATAGAAACTACATGCAGACCTAGTCACATCTATATAGAATGCACACTTTGTGTGCCTGTATTACACCTGAGCCTCCTCATATCTTAGAAATCCAGTCCTATTGACTTAAGCCACCTAATTTTGTAGTTAACACCTAAAAATATAGTGATGAGCACAAAACATAAACCACACACATTTGTACAAACAAATATAAATTATGCTGAGCTGGGGAAAAAATCACAAAAGAAATATAAAACATCTCATCAGTCACATATTCCATAATTTGTTATACCGAAATTTGAAACTCTCCATGTCATGATTAATACTTCTATAGGAATCACAATGATAATTTATAACAATCCCAGTGATTTAGTCAGCAAAATATAATTTTTGATTCATCTGTTTTTGTTTCTTTTTCCAAGAGATCTTACACCTCTCAGATCTGGAATAAAATCAAAAATAAGGTTGGAGACCATTAGTGTAACTCCACACCTATTAAATATTTAACCATTAACTATGGTTATAAATAGACCTAGGTATCTCCAAGTTTAGTTCTCATCCCATTTAAACCTTTTGTGCGATTCTACTGCAGGTCTAAAGAACTGTTCAACACATATATTAGATGTCTTTTATTTTGCAGGGGAAAGGGAGGTAGATCATTTCTAATGGCATTTCAGCCATCCCTGTTGTTGTTTCATCTATCTAGTGCCTTCTGTATTTATCTCTCTCTTTCATTTGTAAGGTTCCCCCATCCACTTTTCCATTCCCCCACCAGAGCAATTGTGTTCTGCTATGCTCTGTTAACTTGCTCCCACCTTCTCCTGTATTTATGTTTCCCTCATTCCCTAAGGAGGCCCCCTTTACATTTCCATTCTCAGATCCCTGTGTCCTACAATTCTCCTTTACCCTCTTCCCACCTTCTTCTCTCTCCACCTCCTTAATGTGCCCCTCTTGCCCAATTCCTTGATCAAACGACTTGCACTGTTCTATTACTTGCTCCTATATTGTTAACTATAACCCCACTCTTATCCTGGCAATTGTACTATTTTATTTTCCTGAGTTCCATAGTTTTTACAGTCTACATAATCTCATCTGAAGATGTGAAGCTCGGAGCCTCCTGTAAAAGAGAACATGTGATGCTAAGACACACACAGATTTCAACACATTATGACAAAGAAGAACTCACCAATGATGACCAGATAGTGATTCTGTTTTAGCGTTACTGTTTTAAAAGACATTCCTTCTCATGAGTGAAAAACAATGTTCCCAGTGCTATTTTACATCATCAGCACCCACAGACTTTTTACAATTTATTGCAACAGTCTTACCTTTGATGCCTATGTTAGTTATTTGGCCTGATTGCCCGTGTCATTATTTTATCAAATTAATTCAGTACAGCGAGACCAGCTTGTAATAGAGAAAGAGAAAACTACTACACTTACACAGATTCTTGTGTAAAAAGAGGGCATACAATTATACTTTCAAGTTCACTATTATATTTACTTATATAATATTGTGGATGCATGTATGTATGGAAATAACAGAGAAGTTAGTGATGAGTTCACTCTAAAACCTCTCCAGGAGTATAAAGCCTTATGTCATACATTTTGCATTTACATCATTTTTGCTTACTCTAGAAAAGGAATCAGTTCATTCCAATTGCCAGAGCCAAACATCTGATTCTTCCACTGACATAAGCTGACAGTAGCTGCACTGTGATGTTCTGTTTTCAAAAGCTCCAGGACAGGAGCAGAAGAGATAGCTCAGTGTGAAGAGCACTTTTTGCTCTTGCGCAGGACCTGGGATTGATTTCCCAGCAATGACCTGGTGGCCCATTACTATCTATCACTCTAGTTCCAGGGCATCCATTCTCTTCTGATTCAGGCATGTGAGTGGTGCATTAACATACATGCAAGAAACACACACATACACACACACACACACTCATATGTGTGTGTGTGTGTATATATATATATATACATATATATATATGTAATATATATATGTAATATATATATATATGTAATATATATATATATATATATATATATATATATATATATTAAAAGCTCCAGGATAATATTTAATTCAAGTGTTGGTTTCCAAACTGTAAGAACTGTAAGTCAATTCAAAGTTTAAATTTGCAAATGGTCAAACCATATATGTATAATCCTTTATTATTAATTATACATGTACAATTTATAAATATGTGACATGTATCATATGTAAGCCTTATAAAATGATATCAAAGTAGCTGGAGAAACGGCTCAGTGGTTAAGAGCATTGACTGCTCTTTGAGAGGTCCTGAGTTCAATTCCCAGCAACCAAAACGTGGCTCACAACCATCTGCAATAGGATCCGATGCCCTCTTTTGGTGTATCTGAAGACCGCAACAAAGTCTTATTTATATATGTTTATAAAATAAGATAAAATGAATCTTTTTTTAAAAAATGATAACATAATGAGATAAAAGAGGGTAATCTAAAATGATTTTTTTTCTTATCCCAAAGTTTTGCAATTCACCTTTCTACTTCAGTCCACTGCTTTACAAATGCTTATCACACACAGGAAGTGATGCATCTTCTAATTCACCAAGTGGCATCTTTCTCTGGGGTTCACTGCACCAGAAAAAGACTAGAGTTGCAATGGATGCACACTGAGTTGTTAACATATGCATGCACTTAGAAAAGTCATTTGTTTTATTTGATAAAAGTTTGTAATGCTAGGGTCAATCTAAGTATGATGCACATTCTAGGAACACTCTTAACTGAGACCTACAAGTCCTCAAGCTCTGTGTATTCTTTGCTCATTTGTTTTGTGCTGATGCAGCTTGACCTTGCTATATAGCCCAGGATGTTCACAAATTTACATTTCTTTTACTTCAGCCTCATGAGTGCTGAAGCTACTGGTGTTCATGCCAATCTGAGACTTTTAATTTAAATTAGAAATGTTCAGCAGATATTTTTATTTGATGACACTGAAAGTTCCATAACTGAAGAATCATAAGATTTATACCAATATAATGTTAATCAGGAAGTTATAGAATAAAAGAAAGGTCACAGATCGAGTCTACAAAACAATACAGTGCCAAGAAGAATCGGACCCACTGTGGTACAGTGGACACTCACTAACCTTGCAGTCTGTAGTAGTGTTCAGGTATGGGCTGCTCAGGCCAATGTGAAAACACTGGAGCAGGCTCAGAGGAGACACTGGAAGTATAGTTGTCACTGTTTCTGGCTTTCCCATTAGTGTAGGTTGTAAAATTTAGTTGTAGGTAATAAAACTCAAAGTGTGCCCATCAACATTGGTAATAGTAGAGAAGCCATCACTATTAAATTGACCCAGACCAAAAGATTAAGCAGCCTGAAAGCATCTGTCTGAAGAGACCTGAAAGAAAAGAGACCAAGAGCTTCTCTCTTCATAGCACTACATTCTTCCAAGAAAAACCATTTCACCCCTTCATTATATCAGTATTTGACTTGAGAACAGTCTGGTTTTATCAGTTTCTGGTGACCTTTGCCTTCTGCTTTGTGGAGATTTAATAAGTCAAGGAAAATACAAATATCCTACATCAAAGGTTTCATTACCATTTTAAGATTTACCATATTTAGTGAGTTATAACCAAAAAGCTGTATGCCTGCTCACAGAGAACCTGAAGTGAGTATGTGACTTTCAAGTGAGAAAATAGATAATGTTGGCTGATGTGCTGTCCACTGTCAGCAGCAAGAATAAGTCTTTAGTACTCTCCGGAGATAAAGCCCTTAGCCACCAAAGCTAGTTCCATGGAATCTTTCTAAAATATATAGACAGCATGAATAAATCCTGATCACCCTATTAATTAGGTATAAATTCATAGCTATTACATGATCGTCTTAAATACCTTAAATGTATGAATTATGCTTTGAAAATTGAGTTTAGTGCAGGTGTACCTGAAAGTACAAGAAGTTGACTAGAATAATACATTCTCACAGTTACAAGCCTGTTCCCTGAGATTAGGCAGCAGCAGTAGGAGTGTTCCTGCAGAGACTGTTGGGAAGCAATCGCACTAGGAGCTTCATCACAAGTTGCATACTGTGAGTTTGGGAAAGATATGAAAATATTCACTGGATAGTGTGTGTGTGTGTGTGTGTGTGTGTGTGTGTGTGTGTGTGTGTGTGCATGTGAGTGTTTGTGTGACATTATTGGACTACTAGGCCTACGAATAGAGGAATAGAATACTGTATGCCAGTGCTGCTACCATGAGTAACTATTAATCACTTGAGTGAAAAACTGAGATATATAAAATATTTTTGTTAAATAAAGTAATTATTAAGAAAAATAGAGAGTGTGTCATCTGTTTTCTGGTTGTCTTCATGAGCTCTTGGGCTCTTGCTAGGGTACTACTGCAAACTTGTTCACGTAAATTATTCAAACAAACTGAAAATTCTGAAATGCTTGTTAGCATAAACTCGTATTTATATAAAAGTTGTTTTTTGAGGTGAGGGTTGATACTCTTTGACCTGTGACTTAAGAAAGTTATTGGCATTATTTTGTTCCATCTATGACAATCCTGTCATAAATCTACATTATACATTTTATACTTTGATTTTGTTATATTTTTCTTTGTGTGAGAGATAGGTTCTCACTCTCTAATCAAAGTAAAGATGCTCTTGCCTTAGTTTTGAACATGCTGGGATCATAGGAGTATGATACCACACCTGCCTTCTTTTATTATTTTAGTCTCATATACATTATATATTATAATTATATATTAGTAAATGACTATTCTAGCAAAGTAAAAACTGACTTGTGATAATTGACAAGTAAACTTGAATTTAATCGGTATTTTTGTGAATGTGTATTTTATAACTATTAGAGGAAGCATTGGTGGTTTTGAATTTAAATAATTTTATACTATTTGAGAATTGCAAATTTTCTTCTCATGGCTAATGTAAAATTTATGCTATTAAATCAATATCACTGTTATAAGGTTTGATTTAGAAAACTTGAAATATTAAAACTAAATTTATTTTAATTAAAATGCTCAGACTTTAACTGAAATCTGCAAGATTATATTTATGGGAGAATAACTTTTCAAGAATTTAGTAAATGAGTAAGGTGAGATTTTTTCAGATACTTTAGAAATACCCAGAATAGATCTAATAGAGCCTTTCCTGATTCTTCTACCCACCATTTTATTCAACCTCTATGCTTTCCACAACACTCTCCTTTCACTGTCATTCATATATATATATATATATATATATAATCGTGAAACCATATTAGGTAAAATCTAAGTTATTTTTAAATCATTACACTGCTATTTCTATGCCTACAAGAATCTGTTCTGTTTGCTTGCTTATGCTACAGAATGGCTCAAAAGTAAAATTCTAAACAAGAAATTTTCTAACCTTTTATTACAGAAACCTGTTCCTATAGTACCACCTACTTACAGTTCTCACTATTAATGAAAAGAAAAAAATTCACTCACCAGCTGGGCCTTTGATGAACATCCTTACAGAATGAGGCCCTTAGAAGTAGTTATATGGCAGGAATGTCATCAGCTCATCTCCCTCTAGACCCATAGTTATGGTGTCACCCGGAGAAGGGAGTTTTCACTTGAGATGGTAACAAAGTTGAACCATCAAATAGAAAAGTGAACTTCTCTACTTCCAGGAGAACAGTAGAATAGGAAAAGCTGAGCTCTGGCTTTCCCATGTGTGAGCTATTCTCTCCAGGCTATATCTATATCTGTCTGTATGGATTAACTGATTCCAGTCCTTGTGAACACAACAAAAGTAACAATAATAACATTTCTTTTTAACAGAAGTACAAAAACATTTCAGATTCCCCAAGGTGTCCTTCCTTCTTGGAAAAGTTTCCACGTAGCCTCCATACTTCAAAGTGTCACCAGGAAATTAATAACACTGATGCTAAAATTAAAAATATGTCACCTCCTCCAAATACACTTAGGAAAAGTAAGTGTAAAAGTTTCTTAAAGAGAACACAGTGGTGAGGTAAAGGAACTGTATCCTCAGTAGAAATGGGCTGTGGGGCTGGGATGCAGGTCAGTCTGTAGAGGGCATGCCTCTGTATGCACAAAGGATGAATCTCTGTGTGTGAAACCCAGCACCACATAACAGTAACTAATGTATACATTACCACACATAGTAATGTACACATATGTAATTACTATACTCAGGAAGTAGTGGTGGGAGGATCAGATATTCAAGACTGTCCTTTGCTACATGGCCAGTTTGAGGCTTCTGGGAGATCATGCTGCATTTCTCCACCAGGAGGATAAAAACTCTCCCTCCTCCATTGTTTAAACAAAAGACTCCAGGCTCCTGTTATGCACTGTTCTTCCATGCCTACTCCTTGGCCAACTCTGGTGATTATATTTACAGGATACTTTATATCACATACTCAGATAAAGAAGGAACTGACAAATGTCTCTTGGTGTTGACACATAACTGTCAGTGACTCCTTTTTTATAGTTTATAATAACGCTACTTAAGCTCTAATTATGACTGCCACCTTGGTTATTCTCTTAATTCAAATTCATCCTATGCTTCAATGGTGACATTTGAGCAGACACGATGGACCAATGACATAAGAGCATCCTTCACCAAGGTTCATCACAGGCATTCAATCTCAAGGACCCACATAGTAAAAGGAGAGAATATCTACAAGTAGGTCACTAACATGCACATTTATAATGTGGGATGAAAGTGCACACCCAATAAAGAAATAGTGAAAAAAAAAGGTGACTTAATTTTTAAATAAAAAATAAAAGTCTTCCAATAGGTTATCAGCTAAGAATAAAGTGGAAAGAGGCTGAGGAAAGGGAAATTCACAAAATTTGACAGAAATTTTTAATTGTTTTTATTTAAGTGTTTATCTTTTCTAAAAATATCATAAATACTGTATTTACAAAATGTCTCCTAGAAGGAGACAGGAGAAGGAGAGAGTTAGTGGGGGTGAGTTAGGAAAATTTGGAGGGGCAACTTGGTAGAAATTATGTAAAATAAATTTAATACAACATTGAGAGGCCCTTAGCTAAACCGAAATAAAGATAAGACACAAATTGCAAATATTAGACCTGAAAAGGGAGCCAATACAACAGACTCCAATGAAATCAAGAAAATAATAAAGGCATTCCTTTAAAATATATATTCCACTATACCGAACAATATCTTACTTCTGCATGTACACAGAGAATCCTTTGTGCTACACCAACTAACCCACTCCATTTCCATAGCTCCTATGTATTCCACCAGGGTCTAGCTTACTTAGTACCCCTGACCTCCTTATCCACACCTTTTCTGCAAATTACCAGATTTAGCCTAGGTCCCATAACCGGGATACCAGCTTAGTCTGGCATTCCCTGTCTGAAATGAAGAAGACACTGAAAAACCCAATAACTCAGTTAGAACACTCAAAGGAAAACATTATGAATAGAAAGAATCAAGCAGTAGACAGATTATCAGATCCCGAAATTAAATTAGGAGATATGAACCGGGACCTGAGACTGCATTAGTTAGGGAAGCAGAAAGCCGGCCTGAGTAGGGCCACAAGCCTCTTCGGGGCTGACCAGCACCTGGGTGGCTGGAGCACAGGGTCGGCTGACACCCGCCGGCTGCCCACAACACTCGCCACAGGATTTTGAGACTTCTGGTGAGTGGAACACAGAGTCTGCTCCAATCTTTAAACAGTGACAACAATAACAACTAATCCCAGAGATTACCAGATGGCGAAAGGTAAACGTAATAATCTTACTAACAGAAACCAAGACAACTCACCATCATCAGAACCCAGCACTCCAACTTCGCCCAGTCCAGGGCGCCCCAACACACCGGAAAAGCTAGACCCGGTTCTAAAAGCATATCTCACAATGATGGTAGAGGACATCAAGAAGGACTTTAATAACACACTTAAAGAAATACAAGAGAACACTGCTAAACAGGTAGAAGACATTAAAGAGGAAGCACAAAAATCCCTTAAAGAATTGCAGGAGAACACTGCTAAACAGGTAGAAGACATTAAAGAGGAAGCACAAAAATCCATTAAAGAATTGCAGGAAAACCAGACCAAACAGGTGATGGAATTGAATAAAACCATCCAAGACCTAAAAAGGGAAGTAGAAACAATGAAGAAAACCCAAATTGAGGCAACACTGGAGATAGAAACACTAGGAAAGAAATCTGGAACCATAGATACGAGCATCAGCAACAGAATACAAGAGATGGAAGAGAGAATCTCAGGTGTAGAAGACTCCATAGAGAACATCGGCACGACAATCAAAGAAAATACAAAATCCAAAAAGATCCTAACTCAAAGTATCCAGGAAATCCAGGACAAAATGAGAAGACCAAACCTACGAATAATAGAAGTAGATGAGAATGAAGATTTTCAACTCAAAGAACCAGCAAATATATTCAACAAAATTATAGAAGAAAACTTCCCAAACCTAAAGAAAGAGATGCCCATGAACATACAAGAAGCTTACAGAACTCCAAATAGACTGGACCAGAAAAGAAATTCCTTCCGACACATAATAATCAGAACAACAAATGCACTAAATAAAGATAGAATATTAAAAGCAGTAAGGGAAAAAGGTCAAGTAACATATAAAGGCAAGCCTATCAGAATTACACCGGATTTTTCACCAGAGACTATGAAAGCCAGAAGGGCCTGGACAGATGTTATACAGAAACTAAGAGAACACAATTTCCAGCCCAGGCTACTATACCCAGCCAAACTCTCAATTACCATAGATGGAGAAACCAAAGTATTCCACGATAAAACCAAATTCACACATTATCTTTCCACGAATCCAGCACTTCAAAGGATAATAACAGAAAAAAAACCAATACAAGGACAGAAACCACGTCATAGAAAAAGCAAGAAGGTAATCCCTCAACAAAACTAAAAGAAGACAGCCACAAAAACAGAACACCAACTTTGACAACAAAAATAAAAGGAAGCAACAATTACTTCTCCCTAATATCTCTTAATATCAATGGACTCAACTCCCCAATAAAAAGACATAGACTAACAGGCTGGCTACAGAAACAGGACCCAACATTTTGCTGCTTACAGGAAACTCATCTCAGAGAAAAAGATAGACACTACCTCAGAATGAAAGGCTGGAAAACAATTTTCCAAGCAAATGGTAGGAAGAAACAAGCTGGAGTAGCCATTCTAATATCTGATAAGATTGACTTCCAACCCAAAGTCATCAAAAAAGACAAGAAGGGCACTTTATTCTCATCAAAGGTAAAATCCTCCAAGAGGAACTATCAATTCTGAATATCTATGCGCCAAATACAAGGGCAGCCTCATTCATTAAAGATACTTTAGTAAAGCTCAAAGCACACATTGCAGCTCACACAATAATAGTGGGAGACTTCAACACACCACTTTCACCAATGGAGAGATCATGGAAACAGAAACTAAACAGGGACACAGTGAAACTAACAGAGGTTATAAAACAAATGGATCTGACAGATATCTACAGAACATTTTATCCTAAAAAAAAGATATACCTTCTTCTCAGCACCTCATGGTACCTTCTCCAAAATTGACCACATAATTGGTCATAAAACAAGCCTCAATATATACAAAAATATTGAAATTGTCCCATGTACCCTATCAGATCACCATGGACTAAGACTGATCTTCAATAACAAAATAAATAATAGAAAGCCAACACACACGTGGAAACTAAACAACACTCTTCTCAATGATACCTTGGTCAAGGAAGGAATAAAGAAAGAAATTAAGGACTTTCTGGAGTTTAATGAAAATGAAGCCACAACATACCCAAACTTATGGGACACACTGAAAGCATTTCTAAGAGGAAAACTCATAGCTCTGAGTGCCTCCAAAAAGAAACTAGAGAGAGCACACATTAGCAGCTTGACAACACACCTAAAAGCTCTAGAACGAAAGGAAGCAAATTCACCCAAGAGGAGTAGACGGCAAGAAATAATCAAACTCAAGGGTGAAATCAACCAAGTGGAAACAAGAAGAACAATTCAAAGAATCAACCAATCGAGGAGCTGGTTCTTTGAGAAAATCAACAAGATAGATAAACTCTTAGCCAGACTCTCTAGAGGGCACAGGGAAAGCATCCTAATTAACAAAACCAGAAATGAAAAGGGAGACTTACCAACAGACCCTGAAGAAATCCAAAACACCATCAGATCATTCTACAAAAGGCTATACTCAACAAAACTGGAGATCCTGGATGAAATGGACAAGTTTCTAGACAGATACCAGGTACCAAAGTTAAATCAAGATCAGGTTAATGATCCAAACAGTCCCATATCCCCTAAAGAAATAGAAGCAGTCATTAATAGTCTCCCAACCAAGAAAAGCCAAGGACCAGATGGGTTTAGTACAGAGTTCTATCAGACCTTCAAAGAAGATCTAATCCCAGTTCTTCACAAACTATTCCACAAGATAGAAACAGAAGGTACTCTACCCAACTCATTCTATGAAGCCACAATTACTCTGATACCTAAACCACATAAAGACCCAACAAAAATAAAGAACTTCAGACCAATTTCCCTTATGAATATTGATGCAACAATCCTCAATAAAGTTCTCGCTAACCGAATTCAAGAACACATCAAAACAATCATCCATCCTGACCAAGTAGGATTCATCCCAGGGATGCAAGGATGGTTCAATATACGAAAATCCATCAATGTAATCCATTATATAAACAAACTCAAAGACAAAAACCACATGATCATCTCGTTAGATGCTGAAAAAGCATTTGACAAAATCCAACACCCATTCATGATAAAAGTCTTGGAAAGATCAGGAATTCAAGGCCCATACCTAACCATGATAAAAGCAATATACAGCAAACCAGTAGCCAACATCAAAGTAAATGGTGAGAAGCTGGAAGCAATCCCACTAAAATCAGGGACTAGACAAGGCTGCCTACTCTCTCCCTACCTATTCAACATTGTACTTGAAGTCCTAGCCAGAGCAATTAGACAACGAAAGGAGATCAAGGGGATACAAATCGGAAAAGAAGAAGTCAAAATATTGCTTTTTGCAGATGATATGATAGTATACATAAGTGACCCTAAAAATTCCACCAGAGAACTCCTAAGCCTGATAAATAGCTTCGGTGAAGTAGCTGGATATAAAATTAACTCAAGCAAGTCAATGGCCTTTCTGTACACAAAGGATAAACAAGCAGAGGAAATTAGGGAAACAACACCCTTCTCAATAGTCACAAACAGTATAAAATACCTTGGCATGACTCTAACTAAGGAAGTGAAAGATCTGTATGACAAGAACTTCAAGTCCCTGAAGAAAGAAATTAAAGAAGATCTCAGAAGATGGAAAAACCTCCCATGCTCATGGATTGGCAAGATCACCATTGTAAAAATGGCTATCTTGCCAAAAGCAATCTATAGATTCAATGTAATCCCAATCAAAATTCCAACTCAATTCTTCAACGAATTGGAAAGGGCAATCTGCAAATTCATCTGGAACAACAAAAAACCTAGGATAGCAAAAACTCTTCTCAAGGATAAAAGAACCTCTGGAGGAATCACCATGCCTGACCTAAAGCTGTACTACAGAGCAATTGTGATAAAAACTGCATGGTACTGGTATAACGACAGACAAGTAGACCAATGGAACAGAATTGAAGACCCTGAGATCAACCCACATACCTATGGTCACTTGATCTTTGACAAGGGAGCAAAAACCATCCAGTGGAAAAAAGACAGCATTTTCAACAAATGGTGCTGGCACAACTGGCGGTTACCATGTAGAAGAATGCGAATTGATCCATTCCTATCTCCTTGTACCAAGGTCAAATCTAAGTGGATTAAGGAACTCCACATAAAACCAGAGACACTGAAACTTATAGAGGAGAAAGTAGGGAAAAGCCTCGAAGATATGGGTACAGGGGAAAAATTCCTGAATAGAACAGCAAAGGCTTGCGCTGTAAGATCGAGAATCGATAAATGGGACCTCATAAAGTTGCAAAGCTTCTGCAAGGCAAAAGACACCGTCAATAAGACAAAAAGACCACCAACAAATTGGGAAAGGATCTTTACCTATCCTAAATCAGATAGGGGACTAATATCCAATATATATAAGGAACTCAAGAAGGTGGACTCCAGAAAATCAAATAACCCCGTTAAAAAATGGGGCTCAGAAATGAACAAAGAATTCTCACCTGAGGAATACCGAATGGCAGAGAAGCACCTGAAAAAATGTTCAACATCCTTAATCATCAGGGAAATGCAAATCAAAACAACCCTGAGATTCCACCTCACTCCAGTCAGAATGGCTAAGATCAAAAATTCAGGTGACAGCAGATGCTGGCGAGGATGTGGAGAAAGAGGAACACTCCTTCATTGTTGGTGGGATTGCAAGCTGGTACAACCACTCTGGAAATCACTTTGGCGGTTCCTCAGAAAATTGGACATAATACTACCAGAGGATCCAGCAATACCTCTCCTGGGCATATATCCAGAAGATGTTCCAACCGGTAAGAAGGACACATGCTCCACTATGTTCATAGCAGACTTATTTATAATAGCCAGAAGCTGGAAAGAACCCAGATGCCCCTCAACAGAGGAATGGATACAGAAAATGTGGTACATTTACACAATGGAGTAATACTCAGCTATTAAGCGGAATGAATTTATGAAATTCCTAGGCAAATGGATGGATCTGGAGGGCATCATCCTGAGTGAGGTAACATATTAACAAAGGAACTCACACAATATGTACTCACTGATAAGTGGATATTAGCCCAAAAACTTAGGATACCCAAGATATAAGATACAATTTGTTAAACGCATGAAACTCAAGAAGAACGAAGACCAAAGTGTGGACACTGTGCCCCTTCTTGGAATTGGGAACAAAACACCCATGGAAAGAGTTACAGAGATAAAGTTTGGGGCTGGGAAGAAAGGATGGACCATCTAAAGACTGCCATATCCAGGGATCCTTCCCATAATCAGCTTCCAAACGCTGACACCATTGCATACACTAGCAAGATTTTGCTGAAAGGACCCAGATATAGCTGTGTCCTTGAGACAATGCCGGGGCCTAGCAAACACAGAAGTGGATGCTCATAGTCAGCTATTGGATGGATCACAGGGCCCCCAATGGAGGAGCTAGAGAAAGTACCCAAGGAGCTAAAGGGAACTGCAACCCCATAGGTGGATCGTTATTATGAACTAACCAGTACCCCAGAGCTCTTGTCTCTAGCTGCATTTGTATCAAAAGATGGCCTAGTAGGCCATCACTGGAAAGAGAGGCCCATTGGACTTGCCAACTTTATATGCCCCAGTACAGGGGAATGCCAGGGCCAAGGGGTGGGGGTGGGTGGGTGGGGGACTGGGGGGGGGAGTGTATTGGGGACTTTTTGGATAGCATTGGAAATGTAATTGAGGAAATTACCTAATGAAAAAAAAATAAATAATCCCACTTAACAATTAAAAAAAAAAAGAAAGTAAAGACTTTTTACAGTTTAATGAAAGTGAAGCCACAACTTACCCAAACTTATGGGACACAATTAAGGCAGTCCTAAGAGGAAAACTCATAGACCTGAGTGCCTCCATAAAGAAACTAGAGAGAGCATATACTAGCAGCCTGACAGCACCTAACAGCTCTAGAACTAAAGGAAGCAAATTCACCCAAGAGGAGTAGATGGCAGAACATAATCAAACTCGGGGCTGAAATCAACCAAGTGGAAACAAAATGGACTATTCAAAGAATCAACCAAACCAGGAGCTGGTTCTTTGAGAAAATCAACAAGATAGATAAACCCTTAGCTAGACTAACTAGAGGGCACAGGGACAGAATCCTAATTAACAAAATCAAAAATGAAAAAGGAGACTGAACAACAGAACCTGAGGAAATCCAAAACATCATCAGTTCCTACTACCAAAGGCTATACTCAACAAAACTAGAAAACCTGTATGAAATGGACAACTTCTTACACAGATACCAGGTGCCAAAGTTAAATCAGAATCAGATTAACAATCTAAACAGTCCCATTTCCCCTAAAGAAATAGAAGCAGCATCAATAGTCTCCCAACCAAAAAGAGCCCAGGACCAGATGGGTGTAGTGCAGAGTTCTATCAGACCTGCAAAGAAGACCTAATTCCAAATCGTCTCGAACTATTCCACAAAATAGAAACAGAAGGTACCCTACCCAATTCATTCTATGAAGCCACAATTACTATGATACCTAAACCACACAAATATCCAACAAAGAATTTCAGACCAATTTCCCTTATGAATTTCGATGCAAAAATAATCAATAAAGTCCTCACAAATTGAATTCAAGAACACATCAGAACAAGCATCCATTATGACCAAGTAAGTTCATGCCAGGGACGCAGGGATGGTTTAACATTCAGAAATCCATCAATGCAATCCACTATATAAACAAACTCAAAGCCAAAAACCACATGATCATCTCGTTAGATCCTAAGAAAGCATTTGACAAAATCCAACACCCCTTCATGATAAAAGTTTTGGAAAGATCTAGAATTCAAGACCCATACCTAAACATGCTAAAAGCAATCTACAGCAAGCCAGTATCCAAAATCAAAGTAAATGGTGAGACGCTGGAAGCAATCCCACTGAAATCAGACACTAGACAAGGATGCCTACTTTCTCCCTACCTATTCAATATAGTACTTGAAGTTCTAACCAGAGCAATTCGAAAACAAAAGGACATCAAGGAGATATAAATTGGAAAGGAAGAAGCAGAAGTATCACTATTTGCAGATGATATGATAGTATATATAAGTGAGCCCCAAAAATCCACCAAAGAACTCCTATACCTGATAAACAGCTTCAGTGAAGTAGCTGGATATAAAATTAACTCAAAGAAATCAATGGCCTTTCTCTACACAAAGGATAAACGGACTGAGAAAGAAATTAGGGAAACAACACCCTTCACAATAGTCAAAATTAATATAAAATATCTTGGCGTGACTCTAACTAAGGAAGTGAAAGATCTGTATAATAAAAACTTCAAGTCTCTGAAGAAAGAAATTGAAGAAGATCTCAGAAGAT
This sequence comes from Mus caroli, assembly GCF_978045245.1. Lineage (NCBI taxonomy): Eukaryota > Metazoa > Chordata > Mammalia > Rodentia > Muridae > Mus > Mus caroli. The sequence goes on along the minus strand of NW_028227262.1, from coordinate 82,022,388 downwards.
GGAAAAATCCCCCATGCTCATGGATTGGCAGGATTAATATAGTAAAAATGGCTATCCTGCCAGGAGCAATCTACAGATTCAATGCAATCCCCATCAAAATTCCAACTCAATTCTTCACTGAGATACAAAGGGAAATTTGCAAATTCATATGGAAAAATAAAAAACCTAGGATAGCAAAAACTCTTCTCAAGGATAAAAGAACCTCTGGTGGAATGACCATGCCTGTCATTAAGTTGTACTACAGGGCAATTGTGGTAAAAACTGCATGGCACTGGTACAGTGACAGACAGTCCAATGGAATAGAATTGAAGACCCAGAAATGAATCCACACACCTATGGGCACTTGATCTTTGACAAGGGAGCTTAAACCATCTAGTGGAAAAAAGACAGCATTTTCAACAAATGGTGCTGGCACAACTGGCAGTTATCATGTAGAAGAATGCGAATTGATCCATTCTTATCTCCTTGTACAAAGCTCAAGACTAAGTGGATCAAAGTGTCACTTCCTATTCCGACCAGCACAAAAGAGTGACAACACTACATTCGTCCCAAAGCAGTTTATTCAGGAACCTTTCAACATCATGCATGAATCACTCTCCAGAAATCAATCTATCCAGGAAAAAACAACAACAAGAACCGGCCCCCAATCGCAATTCCTTATATATCCTCTCAACCACGCCCCATCAGCCCAGTCCATGTAACAGCAGTCCATAGGCCAGAATCATCACTCATCCTATGGTCTGATCTTGCATCATGGTGCACCTGCGCAGTTCTCACGATGGATGGGGCTTATTTTCAGGTGTATGAGGAAGTCAGGTGCAATTCATAAGATATGGCTGCAGTCACGGGCGCCATCTTGGGACTGCTGCCACATCCACTCCACACATCAAAGACCTCCACATAAGACCTGAGACACTGAAATTAATAGAGGAGAAAGTAGGGAAAAGCCTTGAAGATATGGGTACAGGGGAAAAATTCCTAAACAGAACAGCAATGGCCAAGTATTGACAAATGGGACCTCATAAAATTGCAAAGCTTCTGTAAGGCAAAAGACACTATCATTAAGATGAAAAGGGCACCAAGAGATTGGCCAAGTATTTTTTACCAACCCTAAATCTGATAGGGGACTAATATCCAATATATACAAAGAACTCAAGAAGATGAATTCCAAGTAGTCCCATAAAAAATGGGGTTCAGCAACAATATGAACTAACCAGTATCTCCAGAACTTGTGTGTCTAGCAGCATATTTAGCAGAAGATGGTCTAGTTGGCCATCATTGGGAAGAGAGGCCTCTTGGTCTTGCAAAATTTATATGCGCCAGTACAGGGAACACCAGGGCCAAGAAGTGGGAGTGTGGGTGTAGGAGAGTGGGGGTAGGTATGGGGGACTTTCTGGATAGCATTTGAAATGTAAATGAAGAAAATACCTAATAAAAAATTGGAAAAAAAATGAGTTTCAGAGCTAAAGAAAGAATTCTCAACTGAGGAATACCGAATGGCATAGAAGCACCTCAAAATATGTCCAACATATTTAATCATCAGGAAAATGCAAATCAAAACAACCTTGAGATTCCACTTCATACCAGACAGAATGGCTAAGACCAAAATTCAGGTGACAGCAGATGCTGATGAGGATGTGGAGAAAGAGGAACACTCCTCCACTGCTGGTGGGATTGCAAGCTTGTACAACCACACTGGAAGTCAGTCTGGAGGTTCCTAAGAAAATTGGACATAATACTACCAGAAGATCCAGCAATATCTCTCTTGGGCACATACCCAGAAGAAGTTCCAACTGGTAATAAGAACACATGCTCCACTATGTTCATAGCAGCCTTATTTATAATAGCCAGAAGCTGGCAAGAACCCAGATGTCCTCAACAGAAGAATGGATATAGAAAATGTGGTACATTTACACAATGGAATACTACTCAGCTATTAAAAACAATGGATTCATGAAATTCTTGGATAAATGTATGTATCTGGAAGATATTATCCTTAGTGAGGTAACCCAATCACAAAAGAAGTCATTAGATATGCACTCACTGATAAGTGGATATTAGTACAGAAACATAGAACACCCAAGATACAATTCACAAAACACAAGAAAATTAAGAAGAGGGAAGACCAAATGGGTGGATACTTCATTCCTTCTTAGAATAAGGAACAAAATACCCATGAAAGGAGTTACAGAGACAAAGTTTGGAGCTAAGACGAAAGGATGGACTAACCAGAGACTACCCTACCCGGGGATCCATCCCATAATCAGCCACGAAACCCAGACACTATTGCATATGCCAGAAAGATTTTGCTGAAGGGACCCTGTTATAGCTATCTCATATCAAGCTATGCCAGTGCCTGTCAAATACAGAAGTGGGTGCTCACAGTCATCTATAAGATGGATCACAGGGCCCTCAATGGAGAAGCTAGAGAAAGCACCCAAGGAGCTGAAAGGGTCTGTAACCCTATAGGTGTAACAGCAATAGCTCATTTCTCTAGCTGCATATGTAGCAGAAGATGGCCTAGTCAGTCATCATAGGGAAGAGAGGCCCCTTGGTATTGCAAACTTTATATGCCCTAGTACAGGGGAATGCCAGCGCCAAGAAGTGGGAGTGGGTGGATAGGGGAGCAGGGTCGAGGAAGGGTATAGAGAACTTTTGGGATAGCATTTGAAATGTATATAAAGACAATATCTAAATAAATAAATAAGTAAACAAACAAACAAACAAACAAATAAATAAAACAAATTCTGCCCTTCCATTTGGCACCAGCTCCGGGGTCCCTTTTGCCCGAACTCTGAGGACAGTCCCACGGACCCCAGAGGACTCTCCACGAGATCTAAGGATCACTGGTGATTGGAACACACCATCGGGTCCAATCCAATTGTGATGGGCCCGTGACAGCAGGAACAAGGACACAGGAGTCATGCCTGACCAGTGGCTTGCATTTTTCCTGATTGGTACTGGTATACCTTGGTTTCAAACACACCAGAGAGCCACCTGGTCCTCAGAGGAGACACTATTTCCAGCCGCTGTAACACACCCATGATCTTAGGATTCCAGGATCCCAGGATAATAGGACCTTGCTCACACCAGTATCTCAGGGTTTCAGAGGAAGCTTGACTGCAAAGAACTCTGACATACCCAGAATCTCAGTTTCACTGTACCCTGGAATCAAAGGATCACAGAGAAAGCTGGACTCTGAGGAGTCATGAATCAACTGGAATTATAGGAAGGACAAGCTCCAATCAGATATATTGAGGGCAGCAAGCACTTGAGATAATGAGGTGGCACAAGGCAAGCATAAGAGCAGAAGCAACAGAAACCAAGGTTACTTGGCATCATAAGAATCAAACTCTCCCACAATAACAAGTCCTGGATACACCATCACACAAGAAAAGTATGAGATGGATCTAAACTCAATTCTCATGATGATGATGGAAGACTTTTAAGAAGGAAATACTGGAAAACACAGGTAAACACCTAGAAGCCCTTAAAGAGCAAACACAAAAATCCATCAGATAGTTACAAGAAAACACTATAAAACAGGTGAAAGAATTGAACAAAACCATCCAGGAACTGAAAATGGAAGTAGAAACAATAAAGAAATCACAAAGGGAGACAACTCTGGAGATATAAATCCTATGAAAGAAATCAGAAACCATGCATGCAAGCATCACCAACAAAATACAAGAGATAGAATAGAGAATATCAGGTACAAAATATTTCATAGAAAACATGGACACAACAATTAAAGAAAATGCTAAATGCTAAAGATCCTAAATCAAAACTTCCAGGAATTAAAGGACACAATGAACAACCAAAATTAAGGATAATAGGTGTATATGAGAATGAAGATTTTCATCTTAAAGGCCAGTAAATATATTCAAGAAAATTTTAGAAGAAAACTTCCCTAACCTAAAGAAAGATGCCCATGAACATACAAGAAGCCTACAGAACTCCAAATAGACTGGGCCAGAAAAGAAATTCCTCCAGCCACTTAATAATGAGAACTACAAATGCACTGAATAAGGATAGAATATTGAAAGCAGTAAGGGGAAAAAGTCAAGTAATATATAAAAGCACACCTATTAGAATTACACCACACTTCTCACCAGAGATTATGAAAGGCAGAAGAACCGGAACAGGTGTTATACAGACCCTAAGAGAACAAAAATGCCAGCCCAAGCTACTATGCCCAGCGAAACTCTCAATTATCATAGATGGAGAAACCAAAGTATTCTGTGAAAAAACCAATTCAAACAATATCTTTCCATGAACCCAGCCCTTCAAAGGAAAATAAAGGGAAAACTCCAACACAAGGAGGGAAACTACACCCTAGAAAAAGCAGGAAAGTAATCCTTCAACAAACCTAAAAGAAGACAGCCACAAGAACAGAATCCCAACTCTAACAAAAATAACAGGAAGCAACAATTACTTTTCCTTAATATCTCTTAATACCAATGAACTCAATTCTGCAATACAATGACATAGACTAACAAACTGGTACATAAACAGGATCCAACATTTTCCTACCTACACGAAGCCTACCTCAGGGACAAAGACAGACGATACCTCAGAGTAACAGGCTGGAAAAACAATTCACAAACAATCTTCCAAGCAAATTATCCCAAGAAACAAGCTGGAGTAGCCATTCTAATATCTAATAAAATCGACTTTCAACCCAAAGACATCAAAAAACACAAGGAAGGAAACTTCATACTCATCAAAGGTAAAAATTTCCAAGATGAACTCTCAATTCAGAACATCTGTGCTCCAAATACAAGGGCATCTACATTCATTAAAGAAACTTTAGTAAACCACAAAGCACATATTGTACCACACACAATAATAGTGGGAGACTACAACACCCCACTTTCATCAATGGACAGATCCTGGAAACAGAAACTAAATAGGGACATAGTGAAACTAACAGAAGTTATGAAACAAATTGATTTAACAGATATCTACAAAACATTTTACCATACATCAAAAGAATAGACCTTCTTCTCAGCATCTCATGGTACCTTCTCCAAATTGACCATATAATTGGTGACAAAACAGGCCTCAACAGATACAAAAATATTGAAATTGTCCCAAGCATCCTATCAGACCACCATGGACTAAGGCTGATCTTCAATAACAATATAAAAAAAAGAAAGTCAACATTCACATGGAAGCTAAACAACACTCTACTCAATTTTAACTTGGTCAAGGAAGAAATTAAGAAAGAGATTAAAGACATTTTAGAGTTTAATGAAAATGAAGCCAAAACATACCCAAATTTATGGGACACAATGAAAGCAGTCCTAAGAAGAAATTTTGTAGCTCTGAGTGCCTCCAAAAAGAAACTGGAGACAGCATACATGAGCAGTTTGACAACACACCTGAAAGCTCTAGAACAAAAGGAAGCAAATTCACCCAAGAGGAGTAGATGGCAGGAAATAATCAAACTCAGGTCTGAAATCAACCAAGTTGAAACAAAAAGAACTGTACAAAGAATCAACCAAACGAGGAGCTGGTTCTTTGAGAAACTCAACAAGATAGATGAACCCTTAGCCAGACTAACTAGAAGGCACAGGGACAGTGTCCTAATTAACAAAATCAGAAATTAAAAGGGAGACATAACAACAGAATCTGAGTAAATCCAAAACATCATCAAATCCTACTATAAAAGCCTATACTCAACAAAACTGGAAAACCTGGATGAAATTTTCTAGACAGATACCAGGTACCAAAGTTAAATCAGGATCAGATTAACGACCTAAACAGTCCCATATCCCCTAAAGAAATACAAGCACTCATTAATAGGCTCTTGACAAAAACAAAACAAAAAACACAAAAACACAAAACAAAACAAAAACAAAAACAGGACCAAATGGGTTTAGTGCAGAGTTCTATCAGACCTTCAAAGAAAATCTTATTCCAATTCTCCTAAAACTATTCCAGAATATAGAAACAGATGGTACTATATCCATTTCATTGTATGAAGCCACAATTACTCTGATACCTAAACCATATAATGACACAAAAAGAAGTATTTCAGACCAATTTTAGTTATGAGTATTTATACAAAAATACTCAATAAAATTCTCACAAATCAAATCCAAGAACATGGAGAAACAATATGAACTAACCAATACCCCTCTGAGCTCGTGTCTCTAGGAAGTGGGAGTGGGTGGGTGGAGGGGTGGGTAGGGGATGGCATGGGGGACTTTTGAGATACCATTGGAAATGTAAATGAAATAAATACCTAATTAAATTTTTTTTTTAAAAAGATCATCCATCATGATCAAGTAGGCTTCATCCCGGGGTGCAAGGATGGTTTAATATATGCAAATCTATCAAGTAATCCACCATATAAACAAACTCAAAGGCAAAAACCACATAATCATATCATTAGCTGCTGAGAAACATTAGACAAAATCCCAAACCTGTTCATAATAAAAGTCTTGGAAAGATCAGATATTCAAGGCCCACACCTAAACATAATAAGAGCAATAGACAGCAAACCAGTAGCAAACATCAAAGTAAATGGAGAGAAATTTGAAGCAATCAACTAAAACCAGGGACTAGATAAGGCTGCCCACTTTCTCCCTACCTATTCAATATAGTACTTGAAGTCTTAGCCAGAGCAATTAGACAACAAAGGAGATCAAGGGGATACAAATTGGAAAGGAAGAAGCAGAAATATCACTATTTGCAGATGATATGATAGTATATATAAGTGACCATAAAAATTACATAAGAGAACCCCTAAACCTGATAAGCAGCTTCACTGCAGTAGCTGGATATAAAATTAACTCAAGCAAATCAATGGCCTTTCTCTACACAAAGAATAAAAGGACTGAGAAAAAATTAGGGAAACAACACCCTTCACAATAGTCACAAATAATGTAAAATACCTTTGTGTGACTTTAACTAAGGAAGTGAAAGATCTGTATGATGAGAATTTCAAGTCTTTGAAGAAAGAAATCAAAGATATCAGAAGATGGAAGATCTCCCATGCTCATGGATTGGAGGGTTGATATAGTAAAAAATGACTATCTTGTTGAAAGCAATTTACAGATTCAGTACAATACCGATCAAAATTTCAACTCAATCATTTACAGACTTAGAAATGGCAATTAGCAATTTTATCCGGAATAACAAAAAACCTAGGATAGCGAAAACTATCCCAATAATAAAAGAACTTCTGTTGGAATCACCATGTTTCAACTGAAGCTATACTACAGAACAATTGTGGTTAAAAACTTCATGGAACTGGTACAGTGACAGACAGGTAGATCAATGGAATAGAACTGAAGACCCAGAAATGAATCCACATATCTAATGTCACTTGATCTTTGACAAGGGAGCTAAAACAATCCAGTGGAAAAAAGACAACATTTTCAACAAATGGTGCTGTCTCAACTGTCAGCTATCATGTAGAAGAATGCATATTGATCCATTCTTATCTCTTTGAACAAAGCTCAAGTCTAAGTGGATCAAGGAACTCCACATAAAACCAGAAACACTGAAACTTATAGAGGAGAAAGTGGAGAAGGGCCTCAAAGATATGGGCACAGGAGGAAAATTCCTGAACAGAACAGCAATGGCTTGTGCTAAATATCAAGGATGGACAAATGGGACCTTATTAAATTACAAAACTTTTGTAAGTCAGTCAACACTGTGATACATTTTCACAATGGAATATTATTCTGTCATTAAAAACAGTGAAGCCATAAAATTTCCAGATAAATAGATAAATCTAGGTAAAATGATTCTGAATAAGATAACTCAGACTCATAGATGTAAAAATAGTATTTTCTTATATGTGGATTTTAGTTGTTAAATTGTTTATAAGCAAGTTATAATCCATATACCCACAGAGGTTAGCTATAGAAGGAGAAATAGAACAGAAAGTGGTAAATGAAGGGGTGTGGATGAACTCAACCCCATCAGCCATTCCCAGGGTACAGAGGAAAGGTGGGTCAGTCTCCTCAGGGAATGGTGACTACAGTGTGTATCAGCAACCCAGGAGATTGTGTAGAAGGACATCTTGTTATTGAAATAAGGCATCCAGATTAGGTTGCTCAAAGTGGCGGTTGGGGAGGCAAAAGCATTAGGGAGGAGGTGCTTCATTTGGGGCAGGGGCCTTCCAAGTATATCAGATAGATTAGTAGACTGCTGGTCACGTGATTGCTGAGAAGCCAGTTCTATGGAAGGGAAACAGAAGCCTAACCTTCCTTATCATCATATGACCTTTGTCTCTATGGAGTTCAATAATTGCAATCCAGATTTGGGTAGGAAGTGATATCACTTCTGCTGTGCTCATGGAAGCTGTCTGGGTTATAGGAAGATGTCTATCGTACCTCATCTGGCTTGGAAGGCAGCATGTTGGGGGAGGAGATGGAATTGGAGGAACAAACTGAAAAGGCTAGGAAATTGGGGGCAAGAAAGGTATTACAAGGAGGGATATCTGTAACCAAGGAACATTGGGAGAGTAGATGGAAACTTAATAGAGTAGAAGCTTACATACTTACTCACATACACATGAAGGTGATTTAAGTGAAATCACCAAATATCAGGGAATGCAGAGCCCCAACTGAATATCTCTCATGGCTAAATGAAGCTTCCAGTACCAAGAATGGGTTATATTTAATTGAGTTATTGGCCAACGGTACTTCATGGAAACCTATGTACAATCCAGGCTATTGCCAAGACTCCTGGTTGCTCTTCACAAACTGATAATATGGCCTTCTTGCTGAGAAAACACCTGTGCAAATCATGAAAAATAAAAAATTCAAGCTGGTATCCTATGTAGATCCTTCAGCCCTATGTATTACTGTTCATGGAACTGAATGGTATCATGCACACTATCAAAGGAAAAAATTAAACACAAATCCATCTACAAACACTTCAATCCACAATGGTGGCCTGCCTGCAAGATATGCTGGTCAATGGTGGCACAAATTTTGTGGAAGTAACCAACCAATATCGAATTTAAAACTTATATTCCATGAGATAGAAGCTGTACTTCACACTGCTATGGGTCAAGAACATGAGATCAGAAGACAGGGGCCTAGGGAAAAGCCATATACTACTATTCTGCTAGAAGAATGTAGCAATGAAATGACTCCCAGTGACATTTTGCATTACTCATAGACTCACAGAGCTGTGTCTTGCTCAGTTGTCATTGGAGGAGCTTCCTCTTGAGGAAGTTGAAAACAAATGCAGAGACCCACAGCCATAAAGTAGTCAGAACCTGAGAGATCTTGAAATATTCAAACCTAAAATCTTTCCCCTCAAGGCTCAGGGAACTCTGTGGAAAAGGATGTAGAAGGAAAGTAAGAGACAGAGGGGTGGATGAAACTGAGAAAACATGGCCTTGTAAACACAGCACATGAACACACATATCAATTCAGAGATGGTGGCAACATGCACAGGGCCTACACAGGTCTGTAGCAGATGAGATCCTAAAGCTAAAATGAAATATGGACACAAGCCCGCAACCTATTAGTAATCCAGAAATGGACTGGATTGAAAAATCACTTGATAATGAAAAGTTAGGTTTCTCCAAGGGAATCTCACCAGAGAATGAAGCACCTACTCTTACAGGTAGGTTCCTTCCTTGCCCCGCAATAGATGGCTAACACAAAACATTATTGATGGAATCTTCATAGGTCCTTTGTGCTTATGTTATGGCTTCTGTTTTTAAGTTTTTATAAGATTCCTATTTGTGCCAACCTGTGTGTTTCTCTGTCTGTTTGTATTGGTTGTACATTTTCTCTGGTTCTTTTTCTTCTGTTTTGTCCTATTCTGGTTTATTGGTTTTTGTTTTATGTTAGTGTTGTTTGCTGGAGGAGATTTGGTGAGGAACTGGGAAGAACAGGGAGACAGGAAACCTTACCCAGAATATATTGTATAAAAATGTTTGTTTTCGACCTTTGGTGTGAACTCTACAGGCAGTTCCACAGCACCTAGAGGAGGCTCCACTCCTAAGTGCTTGTGCATGCCCAGGATTGTAGGATCTGGATTAAGTAGGACACAACATCTGTTCAACACCACTGGGAGTAACTGGGAACAGCATGATCCACACCTGACAAGTGGCTTGGGATCCTTCCTGTCTGCACTGTCAACCTTGGGCTTGAATTCTGCACCCAGTCTGACTGCACCCAGAGGAGGCTCAAATAATGGGCTCTCCAACACAGAAAAGATTGCAGAATAGCAGGACCTAGGCAACACCAGGGTTTAAGAGTCCCAGAGACAGAATGACACCCAGGAACTCTGACACACCCAGAATCTCAGGGTCATAGAATCACAGAATCACAGGATCACATAGACTGCTAGACTCTGAGGGGTTCTAACACGACCAGGATTACAGGAAGGGCAGACTCCAGTCAGTTATAGCAAGGGCATATAGAACTAAAGATAGTCACATGGTGGGAGGCAGCATAAGCAACAAAACCCAAGGTTATATGGCATCATGAGAATCCATTCCTCCTACCATAGCAAGTCCGTATACACCATCACACCAGAATAGCAAGACTCAGATCTAAAATCACTTCTAGTGACAATGATAGAGGACTTCAAGAAGAACATAGATAACTTCCTTAAAGACATATAGGAGAACACAGGTAAATAGATACAAGCTCTTAAAGAAGAAACACAAAAATCCCTTCAAGAATTACAGGAAAACAACCAAACAGGTGAAGGAAATGAACAAAACCATCCAAGATCTTAAAATGGAACTAGAAAAAAATAAAGAAAAACATTTTGATCCAAGGATAAAGATGCAGGTGTGCACTACAGTAAGGCAAGGCCATGAAAAAAATGTTGCTTTTTAACTTATGTCATATTGCAATGAAACACTGATTTCAACTTAATATTTATATCCTTCTATAACTCCCATTTTCTGTAACATTTCTTCTCTGATGTAATTTTCTAAAGAACAAAGCTTCTGTTAGGGAAAGGACGTAGTCAAAAAGACAAATCGACAACTTCCAAATTGGGGAAAAAAATCTTCACTAACTCCACATTCTATAGAGGGCTAATATCCAAAATATATAAAGAAACCAAGAAGCTAACCATCAAAAAAACCAAACAACCCAATCAAAAATGGGGTATAGAAATAAACCAAGAATTCAATCAGAGGAATCTTGAATGGCTGAGAAGCACCCAAAGAAATATTCAAAGTCCTTAGTGATCAGAGAATTGCAAAACAAAACTACCCTGAGATTCCACCTTACAGAAATCAAAATAGCTAAGATCAAAACCTCAGGTGACAACACATCGGTGAGGATGTGGATAAAGAAGAATGCTCCTCCATTGCTGGTGGGATTGCAAACTGGTACAACCACTCAGGAAATCAGTTTAGATGTTCCTGAGAAAATTAGAAATAGATCTACCTGAAGACACAGCAATACCATTCTTGGGAATATACCAAATGATGCCCCACCATGCCACAAGGGCACGTGTTCCATTGTGTTCATAACAGGCTTGTTTGAGATAGCCAGAAGCCAGAAACAACCCAGATGTCCAGGACAGAAAAATGGACACGAAAAATGGGGTTCATTTACACAGTGGAATTCTACTCAACTATTAAGAATGAAGACATCCTGAGTTTTGCAAGCAAATGAATGGAACTAGAAAAATATCATCCTGAGTGAGGTAATTCAGACACAAAAGGATATGCATGGTATGTACTTACTAACAAGTGGATATTAGCCAAAAATACAGAATACCCAAGATACAGTCCACAAAACTCACAAAGGTCAACATATAGTAGGGCCCAAGTGTAGAGGAAGAGGTAAACATGATGTGGTATTGGGTGGGGAAAAGGATTCAAGTCCTGAGGGCCAGCAGAAAGAATGGAAACAGGCAACTTGGGGAGGTAGGAGGTTGGGGGAACCCCCCCCCCAGAATGTACCAGAAAACTGTGAGGTAAGAGACTCTCAGGTCTCAAAGGGAGGGACCCTATATGAAATGCCCTACATTGGACAGAGGAAACTTGTAGAGCCCACCTCAAACAGAAAAGCAATGCATCAAGTGAGGTATGGGTTGCCACCTGTACTGACTGGTTTAATGTGTAAACTTGACACAGGCTGGAGTTATTACCAAGAAAGGAGCTTCAGCTGGGGAATTGCCTCTTTGAGATCCAACTGTGGGGCATTTTCTCAATTAGTGATAAAGGGGTAGGGCCCCTTGTAGGTGGTAGCATTTCTGGGCAGGTAGTCTAGGGTTTTATAAGAAAGAAAGCTGAGCAAGCCAGGGGAAGCAAGCAAGCCAGTAAGTAACATCCCTCCATGGCCTCTGCATCAGCTCCTGCTTCCTGACCTGCTTGAGTTCCAGTTGAAAGATGAAATTTCAAGACCTGTAAGCCATATAAAGTACTCAGAAATTGCTGGTTGTTTGTGAGCCTAGAGGCTGCCTGGGGCTGAGAACAGAGAAAAACAACCCGGGCATTCCTGGGAACAGCTTGACCATAAAGATAAAGAGGAATGTGAGGACATTACAGGGCTATCTGAACTGAGTCAACAACTCACAGAACCCTGACACCTTGACCTGCATGTATTCTTTTTGCTGACATGTAATCTTTCTGGTGATGTTTGAATAAGCCAATAGTGTGTCACTATGCTGAATTCCCCACCCATAAGCCCTTTATCCCACAAAACCCCTAACTTTCGTGCCTTGGGGTCAAATCCACTGTCTCCTGTGTGAGATACATTTCGACCTGGAGCTCTGTCATTAAACTACCTCATGTGTTTACAACAAGAAGGATTCTTGTGTTTCTTTGGGTGTGCCCTCTCTCCTGAGACTAGAGTCAGGGTCCCCGAAAGGGAGTGTTACACAGTACTGACATCCTTTGGTGATAAACAGCAATGTGGAAAGTGCAAGCTGAATAAACACTTTCCTCCCCAACTTGATTTTTGGTCATTATATTTGTGCAGGAATAGAAACACTGACTAAGATAACATCCCACAGTCAAAACTCTCACCAAAAATTGTTCTTGTCTGAAAGAACTGCAGGGGTAGAAATGGAGAAGAGACTGAGAAAAAGAAGGTCCAGCGACATACCCAAAGTGGGATACAGCTCAAGGGAAGGCTCCAAGGCCTGACACTATTACTGAGTCTATGGAGTGCTCACAAAGAGGGACTTATCATGACTGCCCTCTGAAAGACACAAGAAGCAGCTGAAAGAGTCAGATGCAGATATTTGTGCTTAACCAATAAACAGAAGCTGCTAACCTCAGGGGTTAAATTAGGGGAAAGCTGTAAGAAACTGAGAAAGAGGGAGTATAAGAACCAGACATCTCAATTAACCAGGCCTCCCCAGATTTCTCAAACGCTGGGCCACCAGCCAGACAGCATATATATATACATACATATATATATATATATATATATATATATATATATATATATATACACACATACATATATATGTGTGTATATGCATATATATATATGCACATATATATGTATATATGTGTGTGTGTATATATATATATATATATATATATATATGCTGTCTGGTTGGTGTGTGTGTGTATATAGGTATATATATATATATATATATATATATATATATATATACACACACACACACACACACACACCACAATATACACAATAACATGCTAAACAGCACGTGTTAATCACCAGATATTAGTGCTTATTAAATCACAAGTAATAAAGAAGTTAAAAAGTTCAGTTTTCAGAGCTTAAGGAAGCATAGAACAGTAAGGAAGAGTTTAGTTTCCCTAGTGTTTCTTTAAGCATAAAGAGTTAAATAAAGCACAGAGAGATATAAGGAGCTAAAGAAAGCACAGAGAAAAGACGCAAGCAATTTTAAACTATAGAATAAGCAAGAACATTTGCAGGATTTTTGGAACATATCAGCAGGCATTCAGTTGAGTTAGAGAGCTTGAAGGCCAGAGATGCATCAGTCTTTAAAGCCATTTCGAAGTCTGTGTCCCACTTCAACCCAATCCAGGCCAAGAAGGCTCCCGGCAAGACAAATTTGTCTCTAGGCTTCCATGTTCACATGCACACAAATCCTTCATGTACACACAGTTATACATGCATGCACCCATACGCGAAGAACATGTCATACATCATGTATGTGTATGTACACAATTTTTATTTATCAATATTTAATTAAGGGTGAAATATTTGAAGTAAAATTATTCAGGCACATGAACATTTCATATAAGACTTGTTAAGTACTTAATACTTATTAGTAAAAACTGGAAACTTTAAACTCATTACTATTGTGAAACCATAGAAATTATAATTATGACTCAGAGTTAAAGCTACAATAAAATATTTATAACATTCTTGATCATTTAGAGTAAACTAAAAAAATTTTTTTTAAAAAAGCTTTTAAAAGTTGCTATCAGCAAGGATAATCTTTTGAGAAACATTGACATCAAGGGAATGTTTGTGATAAAGAGTAAAAAAGAGATACTAAAAGAATTCCTGAAGAAATATGAATTTATGATGTACAATGAACTTAAGAACCATATACTTCTTTTAGCAGAAATGTCAAAGGAATGAATAAGCATAATACTACAAATTCTATTTAAATCATATAAAGAATCTTGCTTTGCTGCTTGAACTATTAAACAGTTTAAGAAAACTCTGTTTTTTAGGGAAAAAAATATTGGTGCTGCATCAGCATGGCGCCTTACAAACATCTGTACCTCCAGATCCAGAGGATCGCATGAGTTCTTACACCTCTGTGAATAGCAGGAATGCACACATGCATACATGGCAGTCCAAAACTGATACATACAAATAAAATAAACACATTTATTTTTAAATGAGGAGAAAATTACACTTTTTAAAAAACCTGGTGGCATAATTTTTGCATATATTTTAGCATCATGCTTATTCGTTTATCAGAACTGATTTGTACCAATGGAGTAATTGTGGGATAGGCATTCATCACAAACTTCTGAACAGTCAGGATGACTGGGTCATACATCCATAACAGGACTGAGGAGGATGAGATGATGAAGTCCACCCAGTACATGACCACAAAGAAGACCACCAGCAGCAAGATGGTCTGGGTGGCTCTTTTCTCAGGGGAGGCTCTCAGATGGCTGATGCTATGAAGATGCTTGCATTGCCTCTGATGTCTGAACAAGATAATCACCATGTATGTACTTGTGCTCAGCATGACTCCTACAAGAAACACATCTCTTAAGGTTGTCATGGTTAAAATCAGTCCCCTGATGATGTAGTTCATGGGGAAGAGTGAGCAGTATTTAGTCACCTTCAACTGGTTGGTCTCACTCACATTGGTATAAGCGCCAGTATAGATGATGTGGTTAATGCTGAATGACAAATTGAAAGACCAAAAGTAGAAGAAAGAAGAGATCATGTATTTTTTTAGTTTATGTTTAAATTTTGCCAACAAAGATGTATTGGGACTGATCGTCACAGCCTGGAACACACTCAGGAGGCAGGTGATGCAGATAGAGAGGCCTCTCATCACTCTGTTTATGTAAGCAGTTGCCTTACATATGAAGTCATTGCCAATGTTCATTGACCCAAAGAAATCTTTAAGCCAAGCATGCCCTCCAGTGAGAAACATCATTATGTGAATGAAGGTCAACTGAAAGGAGATCAAGTCCATCGGCTTAGATCTGTGACACAGGATTATCATAGTGTAGAAAAAAAGAAGAAATATATTGGCCATAGCTCCAAGCCCAGTTTGGAAATTTAGGATATTATTTAATGAAAACATAATCAGAAAGTGTATTCATCTTAAGCACATAGAGGAAGCATATTTCAAATATCTGAAAACAATATTAGATACATCAAACTTATAATTCTCTGGTTAGTATATCTACATCATTGTTCTTTTCAGATACTTATTTTTTATTGGATATTTTATTTACTTACATTTCAAATGTTATCCCCTTTTCAGTTTCCCTTCCAGAAACACTCTATACTATCCTCCCTCTCCCTGATTCTATGACAGTTCTCCGCAACGCAACCACCAACTCCCACCTCCCATCCCTGGCATTCCCTACATTGAGACATCGATTAGCTACATATTCTTGATTACTCTCTCTAACTTTTGATGTTCCATACTGGACATCATTTCCTACATTTCTGTAAATCTCTCTATGTATCTTCTTTCTGTATAGATGGTACAGAAACTTCATGCAGTCCCAGTCACATCTTTATAGAATGCACACATTGTATGCCTGTATTACACCTGGGCCTCTTCATATCTTAGCAATCCAGTCCTATTGACTAAATCACCTCATTTTGTAGTTAACACCTAAAAATATAGTGATGAGCATACAACATAAATCACTTTGTACAAATGAACAAACATTATGCTGAGCTGGGGAAAAATCACAAAAGAAATCGAAAACATCACATCAGTCTCATATTCCATAATTTGTTATACCCAAGTTTGAAATTCTCCATGTCATGACTAATACTTCTAAAGGAATTTCAATGATAATTCATAATAATCCCAGTGTTTTAGCTACCAAAATATCATTCTTGATTCATCTGTTTTTCATTCTTTTTCCAAGAGATCTTACATCTCTCAGGTCTGGAATTAAAGACAAAAATACAGTTGGAGACCATTAGTATAACTCCACACCTATTATATATTTAACCATTAACTATGATTATAAATAAACGTAGATATCTCCCAGTTTAGTTCTCATCCCATTTAAACCTTTTGTGAGATTCTACTGTAGTTCTAAGAACTGCTGGCTCAACGCATACACTAGATGTCTTTTATTTTGCGGGGGAAGGGAATGTAGATCATTTCTAATGGCATTTCAGCCATCCCTGGTGTTATTTTACCTCTCTAGTGCCTTCTACACTTATATTTCTCCTTCATTTGTAAGGATCCTCCATCCATTTTTCCATTCCCCCACCAGAGCAATTGTGTTCTGCTATGCTCTGTTACCTTGCTCCCACCTTTTCCTGTATTTATGTCTCCCTCATTTCCTAAGGAGGCCCCCTTTACATTTCCCTTCTCAGATCCCTGTGTCCTACAATTCCCCTTTACCTTCTTCCCACATTCTTTTCTCACCCCCTCCTTAATGTGCCCCTCTTTGCCCCTTTTCTTGATCAAACGACTTGCACTGTTCTATTACTTGCCCCTATATTGTTAACTACAACCCCACCCTTATCTTGGCAATGGTCCCATTTTTATTTTCCTGAGGTCCATAGTTTCTACAGACTACCTAATCTCATCGGAAGACGTGGAACTGGAAGCCTTCTGTAAGAGAGAATATGTGATATTAAGACACACACAGATTTCAACACATTATGACAAAAAGAACTCACCAAGGATGGCCAGATAGCGATTCTGTTTTAGGGTTACTCTTTTAAAAGACGTTACTTCTCATGAGTGAAAAACAATGTTCCCTGTGTTATTTTACATCATCAGCACCCACACACTTTTTACAATTTATCTCAACAGTCTTACCTTTGGTGCCTATGTTAATTATTTGCCCTCATTACTAGTGGCATTATTTTATCAAATTAATTCAGCACATTAAAATCAGCTTATAGTAGAGAAAGAGAAAACTACTACACATACATAGATTCTTGTGTAAAAAGAGGGCATACAATTATACTTTCAAGTTCATTATTACATTCTACAAACACAGTATAATAGATGCATGTATGTATGGAAATAACACAGAAGTTAGTGATGAGTTCACTCTAAAACCTCAACAGGAGTATAAAGCCATATGTCATACATTTTGCATTTCCATCATTTTTGCTTACTCTAGAAAAGGAATCGATTCATTCCAATGGCCAGAGCCAAACATTTAATTCTTCCACTGACATAAACTGACAGTAGCTGCACTGTGATGTTCTGTTTTTCAAAAGCTCCAGGACAGGAGCAGAAGAGATAGCTCAGTGTTAAGAGTACTTTTTGCTCTTGCACAGGACCTGGGTTTGATTTCCCAGCAATGACCTGGTGGCCCATAATGATCTATAAGTCTAGTTCCACGGCATCTATTCTCTTCTGATCCAGGCATGTGAGTGGTGCATACACATACATGCAGGAAAAACACACACACAGACACATATACATATGTGTGTGTGTGTGTGTCTTTGTATGTGTATGTAAACTAAAAGCTCCAGGATAATATTTAATTCAAGTGTTGGTCTCCAAACTGTAAGAACTGGAGGCCAATTCCAACTTTAAATTTGCAAATGATCAAAGCATATACATATAATCATTCATTATTACTTATACATCTACAATTTATAAATATGTGACATGTATTATAAGCCTTATAAAAATGATACCATAAGTAGCTGGAGAGATGGCTCAGTGGTTAAGAGCATCGATTGCTCTTTGAGAGGTCCTGAGTTCATTTCCCAGCAACCAAAAGGTGGCTCACAACCATCTGCAATGGGATCCGATGCCCTTTTCTGGTGTATCTGAAGACAGCAATAGTGGCTTACTTATATATGAGCATAAAATAAGATAAAATAAATCTTTTTTAAAAAAATGATAAAATAAGAAGATAAAAGAGAGTAATCTAAAATTAACTTTTTCTTATCCCAAAGTTTTGTACATCAACCTTTTTACTTCTTATTCACTGCTTTACAAATGCTTATCACACACAGGACGTGATACATCTTCTAGTTCATCAAGTGGCATCTTTCTCTGGGATTCACTGCACCAGAAAAAGACTAGAGACACCATAGCTACAAACTGAGTTGTTAACATATGCATGCACTAAGTCATTTGTTTTATTTGAAAAAAATTGTAATGCTAGGGTGAATCTAATTAGTCTGCACATTCAAGGAACTCTCTTAACTGAGACCTACAAGTCCTGGAGCTCTGATTATTCTTTGCTCATTTGTTCTTTGCTGATGCAGCTTGACCTTGCTATGTAGCCCAGGATGTTCTCAAATTTATGTTTCTTTTACTTCGGCCCCATGAGTGCTGAAGCTACTGGTGTTCACACCAATCTGAGTTGTTTAATTTAAATTTTAAATGTTTAGGATATATTTTTGGTTTTTGACACTGAAAGTTCCATAACTGAAGAATCACTAGATTTATACCAATATAATGTTAATTCGAAAGTTATAGAATAAAAGAAAGATCACAGATAGAGGCTACAAAGTAATACAGTGCCAAGAAAAACTGGACCCACTCTGACACATTAGACACTCACTAACCTTGCAGTCTGTAGTAGTGTTCAGGTATGGGCTGCTCAGGTCAATGTGAAAACACTGGAGCAGATTCAGAGGAGGCACTGAAGGTATAGTTGTCACGGTTTCTGGCTTTCCCATTAGTGTAGGTTGTAAAATTTAGTTGTAAGGAAGAAAATCCCAAGTGTGACCATAAACATTGGTAATAGTGGAGAAGCCATCAGTATTAAATTGACCCAGACCAAAAGATTAAGCAGCCTGAAAGCATCTGTCTGAAGAGATCTGAAACTAAAGAAATCAAGAGCTTCTCTCTCTGTAGCACTACATTCTTCCAAGAAAAAACATTTTACCCCTTCATTATATCAGTATTTGATTTTAGAACACTTTTGTTTGATCAATTTCTGGTGATCTTTGCCTTCTGCTTTGTGGAGATTTAATAAGACAAGGAACATACAAATATACTACATCAAAGGTTTCATTACCATTTTAAATTTTACCATTTTTAGCAAGTAATAACCAAAAAGCTGTATAACTCAGAGAGAATCTGAAGTGAGTATGTGACTTTCAGGTGAGAAGATAGATGGTGTTGGCTGATGTACTGGCCACTCTCAGCTGCAAGAATAAGTCTTCAGAACTCACAGGAGATGAAGACCTTAGTCACCAAAGCTAGTTCCATGGACTCTTTATGAAATATATAAAGACAGCATGAATTAATCCTGATCACTTATTAATTAGGTAATTAGTTTCCTAATTAATTAGCTAATTCACAGCTATTTCTTAATTAATTCACACGTATTACCTGATCCTCTTACACAACTTAAATGCATGAATTACTCTTTGGAAATTGAATTTTGCAAAGGTGTATCTGAAAGCTCACGAAGCTGACTAGAATAACTCAGTCGCACAGTTACAAGCCAGTTCCCCTGAGATGAAGCAACAGCAGCAGAAATGTTGCTGCAGAGACTGTGGAGAAGCAGTCATACCCAGAACTTCATTACAAGTTGCATAGTGTAAGTTTGGGAAAGATATGAAAAAGTTCTCTGCATATTGTGTGTGTGTGTGTGTGTGTGTGTGTGTGTGTGTTTATGTGAGTGTCTTTGTGTGTATGTGCATGTCTGTATGAAATTATTGAACTACTGGGTCTAAGAATAGAGGAATCTCACACTGTATGCCAGCGCTGCTAACAAAAATAACTGTACATTACTTGACAGAAAAAAAACCTGAGAATTATAAAATATTTTTATTAAATAAAATGATTATTAAAAAGAATAGAGAGTGTGTTGCCTATTTTCTGGTTTGCTTCATCAGATCTTGGGTCCTGCCTAGTGAACTAGTGCAGACTTTTTATGTAATTTATTCAAACAAACTGAAAATTCTGTAAAGCTTATAAATATAAACTCGTATCTATATCAGTTGGTTTTTGTGGTGTTGATACTCTTTGGTCAGTGAATTAATGAAAGTTATTGGCATTATTTTCTTCCATTTATTGACAATGATGTCAATATATGGTATATATATCAGCTGTTTTTTGTGGTGTTGTTACTCTTTGGCCAGTGGCTTAATGAAAGATATTGGCATTGTTTTGTTCTATTTATTAGCATGATGCCAATATTACTCTACATTTTATGTTTTCTACATTGATTTGGTTGCATTTTTATGTGTGTGATAGTTAGATTCTCATTCTCTAATCATAGTAATGACACTTTTGCCTTAACTTTGAAAGTGCTGGGACCATAGGTGTGTGACACAACACCTGCCTTCATTTATTATTTTATTCTCATATATATTATACATTATACATTATATATTAGTAAATAATATTCTAGCAAAATAAAAATGAACTTGTGATTATTACCAGCTAATCTGAAATTTACTTGGTAGTTTTGCGAATGTCTTTTTTTTTTTTTTGGGGGGGAGGGTTTTTTGTTGTTGTTGTTGTTGTTTTTTGAGACAGGGTTTCTCTGTATAGCCATGGCTGTTCTGGAACTCACTTTGTACACCAGGCTGGCCTCAGACTCAGAAATCCACCTGTCTCTGCCTTCCGAGTGATGGGATTAAAGGTGTGCACCACTACAACCAGCATGAATGTCTATTTTATCATACTATTGTAGTTTGTAACCATTAAAAGAAGATTGGTGATTTTGAATTTACATAATTATATACTATTTGAGAATTGCAAATATTCTTCTCACAGATAATGGAAAACTTACTCTATTATATCAATGCCACAAGTATGATTTAGAAAACTTGAAATATTAAAACTAAATTTATTTTAATTAAGATACTCAGATGCTTACTTAAATCTGCAAGCTTACATTTATGTAAGAATAACTTTTAAAGGATTTAGTAAATAAGTCAGATGAGATTTCCAGATATTTTTTAAATACTCAGAATAGATTTAATAGAGGCTTTCCTGTCTTTATCCACCGTTCTGCTAGACCCCATACTTTCCCCAGCATCCCCCTTAGACTGTCATGTATATAATATTCTTAAACCATATTAGGTGAAATCTACATTATTTATAAATCATTACACTGGTGTTTCTATGTCTGAAAGAATCTGTTGTGTTTGTTTATGCTACAGAATTGCTCAAAAGTAAAATTCTAAACAGAGATTCTCCAAACATTTTTACAGAATCCTGTTCCTATTCTACCTCCTACTTACAGCTCTCAGTATTAATAAAAAGAAAGAGAAACACTCACCAGCTGGGCCTTTGATGAAAATCCTTACAGAATGCGGCCCTAAGAAGTAGTTATAAGGCAGGAATGTCATCAGCTCATCTCCCTCTAGACCCATAGTTATGGTGTCACCTGGAGAAGGGAGTTCTGACCTTGAGGTTGTTACAAAGTTGCACCATCAAATGGAAAAGTGAACTTCCCTACTTCCAAGAGAACAGTAGAGTAGGAACAGCTGAGCTCTTGGTTTCCCATGTGTGAGCTATTCTCTCCAGACCATATCTGTCTGTGTGGATTAACTGATCCCAGTCCTTGTGAACACAACAAAAGTAACAATAATAACATTTCCTTTAACAGAAGTACAAAGACACTTCAGATTCTCCCAAGGTGTCCTATCTTCTTGTAAAACATTCCCTGTAGCCTCCATACCTCAGGGTAACATCTAGAAATTAATAACACAGATGCTAAAATTACAGAAACGTCACCTCCTTCAAAAACACTTAAGAAAAGTTTTCTTTTTTATAGAAAATGCAGTGGTGAGGTAATGAAACTGTATTGTCAGTAGAAATCGGCTTTGGGGCTGGGATGTATGTTAGTTGGCAGAGTGCATGCCTCTGTATGCAAAAAGGATGAATATCTGGGCTTGAAACCCAGAACCACCTAACAGTCACTATTATATATATTACTACACATAGCAATGTACACATATATAATTATCCACACTCAGGAAGTAGTGGTGGGAGGATCAAATAT
Source organism: Mus caroli (assembly GCF_978045245.1). Lineage (NCBI taxonomy): Eukaryota > Metazoa > Chordata > Mammalia > Rodentia > Muridae > Mus > Mus caroli. The sequence continues at coordinate 81,999,821 of NW_028227262.1, read as the reverse complement.
TCAAGAATTCTTTTTGCTACATGTTCAGTTTGATGCTTCTGGGAGAGCATGCTGCATTTCTCCACCAGGAAGAAAATAAAACATCCCTGCTCCACAGTTTAGACAAAAGCCTATAGACTCCTGCTATGGACTGTTCTTCCATGCCTATTCTTTAACCAACTCTGGTGATTGTATTAATAGGATACTTTATATCACATACTCAGATAAAGAAGGAACTGATAAATGTCTCATGATGACAAAAAACTGTCATTAACTCTTTTTTTATAATTTATCATAAAGTTATTTCAGCTCTAATTATAACTTCCACTTTGGTTATTCTCTTAATTCAAATTCATCCTACATTCCAATGGTGACATTTAGGCAGATAAGATGGACTGATGAGATGAAGGAATTGTTCACCAAGTGTCATCACAAGCATTTCATCTCAAGGACCAACATAGTAAAAGGAGGAAACCTCCACAATTGGATCATTAATGGGCACATATACCATGTGGCATGAGAGTGCACACTCAATAAGTAAATAATAAAAACAAAAAAGGCGACATTTTTTTTTAAAGAAACCTAGTTTTCTTATTTATTTATTTATTTATTTATTTATTTATTTATTTATTTATTTATTATATGTAAGTACACTGTAGCTGTCTTCAGACACTCCAGAAGAGGGCACCAGATCTCGTTACGGATGGTTGTGAGCCACCATGTGGTTGCTGGGATTTGAACTCTGGACCTTCGGAAGAGCAGTCGGGTGCTCTTACCCACTGAGCCATCTCACCAGCCCCCGCGTCATTTTTTTTAATGTATAGGTCTGACAATAGGATATAGGCTCAGAATAAAGTGGAAAGAAGCAGAGGAAAAGGAAATCTATAATTAATATTGTGACAGTAATTTATGATTGTTTTTATTTAAATATTTATCTTTTCAGGAAATGTCATAAGTACTGTATTTACAAAATTTCTCTTAGAAAAGGGCATGACTTTGAGTGGGTGAGAGTTGATATGGAGAGTCAGGAGAACTTTTAGAGACAGCAAGGTAGAAATTATGTAAAATAAAACTAATACTAAATCAGTGAATAGAATTGTTGAGGTTTTGAAAAAATAATCAACACTGAGAAGCCCTTACTCAAAATGAAATAAGGATAAGACCCAAATTCATAGTATTAGACCTAAAAGGGAGCTATTAAAATGGTTACCAATGAAATTAAGAAAATCATAAAGGCATACCTTTAAAATATATACTCTACTGCATTGAAAAATATCATACCTATGGCAACAACACAACCCATCTCAAGGATTCTTCTAGGACTCAACTATCTGCATCTACCCAGGGCATCCTTTGTGCTACACCTACTACCCTACTCCATTTCCAGAGTCCCCATGTCTTCCAACCAGGTCTACCTTGGTAAGTGCTCCTGACCTCCTTATCCACACTTTTTCTGCAAACTTCCAGATTTAGCCTGGGTTCCATAACCAGTGTACCAGCTTAGTTTGGCTTTCCCTGTCTTCACAGCATAGAAGCACTAAGCTAGGAACAGTATCTTTTCCTTACCTCTTTGCCAAACCATAGAACTGTCACATCATATCCAGTTTCTCCACTAAAGCCAACTTTTGGATAAATATGAAAGACTTTGAAAGTTTGGTTGAAAAAGCAGTTGAATACTTTAAGTGGAACTTAATGGGTCACCCTATTAGGACCATGGAATCCAACAGTGCTGAGAGCAACTTGAACAAAGAAGGCCCTAGCTTGCAAAATTTCAGAGGTGATAAATACTAGAAAGTAGCCTAGAGAATGTACTTGTGATATTTTGGCAAAGAATATGGTTGGAGCCTGACTTTAATCCAAGAATCTGCCTTAGGATAAATTGAAGACTGTCGGATTAATGTATTTGGCAAAGGAGATTTCAATACATCCTAGTATTGTCTGAGTCAAGTGGTTATACGTGATGACTCTTATGAAGGTCTACATTGAAAATGAGTGGGCAATGACAAATGTAAAATGTACATTTTGAAAAGAAAAGAAGTGTCAGGAGAGGCAATGTTAGAGCCAAGTCAATGTTTGAAGAGATGAGACATTTAATAAAAACCCTGTTGTTAAATTAACAAAGAGAGTGGTAAAATGCCACACAGATAATCCTTTAACCAGTGAAAGGGAAAGGCCAGAGATTTCCAACCCCTAAATATCAACAGGAAGACTTATACAAAGTCGTGGTAAGGATTACATATTTATCCACAAAAGAAAATAAATTGACAGCTATGAATACCTGATTCTGGATTTAGAGTCAATAACAACATGGGAAAGGAAATGTATTGTTGGGAACTATTAAGACGACACAATTGTCCTGATCTCTGAATTGGGCCTCTCCCCCCCCACCCCAAGAAGAAAAGGGGATCAAAAGCGGGCCACTGATGCACTGCTCCTAGAACAACCACAGATTGTTCCAGCCCTAAGTCAGCGCTGGATGTCCTGACCACAAGATATACCCTGATACCACCAAGTTCCTACTTCCCCATGTAGTTACCAAAAGAAAAATTTCCGCTGCCCCATTCCTCCTGCTGAGAAGTACTTCCCCTTTTGCTGTGCATTTAAGCCTTGAGCCTTGCTAATACCGTGACACCTTGATGCTAATCAGACTGGTTCCGTGTCGTTCCTCGCACTTGGTGTCCGTCTCTGTCTCCCCCCATTTCGTTCTTAGGAGAAGGTCCCCTCGAGACCCTCGAATAACTGGACCTACTGGACGGGTCAAGTGGCACCAGACGTGGGGCATGAGGTACAACCACCCTCCAGAAAACAGATTCAAGAGGTATCACATAGACAGTGAGACCTTTCCCTGCCACTTCGCTCGAGTGTCGTGGATGTTGAGAAGTAAGCCTGGGCATAAAATTGTTGTCCCATTCACCGTGGGGAATGTTCTGTCCAAAGAGACAGTTTTTATTCAAGAGATGAAGAGGATAAGAGTTAAGAAAAAGGATATAATATTTTTTTTTGGTTTGTTTTTGTTTTGTGGACTAGAGATGTCCATGGCTGGTATTGAATGGTTCTAAAAATACACCCTTTAACTTGGAATAAAGTAGGCAAAGATATCAATGCTTTAATAAAACAAGAAGGTGTCCCTGAGTCCTTTTTTAGCTATTGGGGAATTGTCAGAGATCTCCTGAAACAGGCAGAAAAGGGCGGAGAGGGTGCTCGCCTCTTAGCCCTTACTGAAGATTTTTTTTAGAAAACTCCCGATCGCCATCTCACAAAAGCGAAACTAAGCCACCTGCGAATCGGCAATCTCGACAGTCATCGATTACCGATGTCCCGGTCCCTAAGGACTCCCTGCCTTCCCCTCTTTCTCCCCAAATTACATTAGATTCTAGAAAAGGGGCTACTGCTCGACCCCCTGTTAGACCAAAAAGAATTTACCCCATTTTGAATAAGGAGTCCTCAGATGAACCCCCTCGATCCTGCCTCGGAGGCAGAATTGAATGAGGAAGCCTTTAAATATGAACAAGACCACTATGTCCCGGGCCCAGTGCCTATCTTACCATCGAGCCCCTCAATTTCCACCCTCCTCCTTATTTGCCCCCTTTCCCCTAATTCTCAGCCTAATCCTGGGCCTATATCGCTGGCCCCTTCATCCATTCAGCTATTACTTCAAACTAAAAGAGAACTTCAGACTCAGATCACCAATCTTAAAGATGTTCTAGGGCTTCAAAAGAAGCTAAAAGACTTCAGTCTAGAGACTCTACAAAGAGCCCTCATGGGGAGCCTTCAAGGTCCCATTCTTTTGTTTTAGGATAATATGTTCTGTAGATATCTATTAGATCCATTTGTTTCATAACTTCTGTTAGCTTCACTGTGTACCTGTTTAGTTTCTGTTTCCATGATCTGTCCAATGATGAAAGTGGTGTGTTGAATTCTCCCACTATTATTGTGTGAGGTGCAATGTGTGCTTTGAGCTTTACTAGAGTTTCTTTAATGATGGTCCATCCTTTTGTCTCAGCTCCAAACTTTGTCTCTGTAACTCCTTTCATGGGTGTTTTGTTCCCAATTCTAAGAAGAGGCGAAGTGTCCACACTTTGGTCTTCATTCTTGAGTTTCATGTGTTTTGCAAATTGTATCTTGTATCTTGGGTATTCTAAGTTTCTAGGCTAATATCCACTTATCAGTGAGTACATATCATGTGAGTTCTATTGTGATTGGGTTACCTCACTCAGGATGATAGCCTCCAGGTCCATCCATTTGCCTAGGAATTTCATAAATTCATTCTTTTTAATAGCTGAGTAGTACTCCATTGTGCAAATATACCACACTTTCTGTATTCATTCCTCTGTTGAGGGACATCTGGGTTCTTTACAGCTTCTGGCTATTATAAATAAGGCTGTTATGAACATAGCAGAGGATGTGTTCTTCTTACCAGTTGGAACATCTTCTGGATATATGCCCAGGAGAGGTATTGCGGGATCCTGTGGTAGTATTATGTCCAATTTTCTGAGGAACTGCCATACTGATTTCCAAAGTGGTTGTACAAGCTTGCAATCTCAGTAACAATGGAGGAGGGTTCCTCTTTCTCCACATCCTTGCTAGCATCTGCTGTCACCTGAATTTTTGATCTTAGCCATTCTGACTGGTATGAGGTGGAATCTCAGGGTTGTTTTGATTTGTATTTCCCTAATTATTAAGGATGTGTGGACACTTTGCCCCTTCTTAGAATTGGGAACAAAACACCCATGAAAGAAGTTACAGAGACAAAGTTTGGAGCTGAGACAAAAGGATGGACCATCTAGAGACTGCCATATCCAGGGATCCATCCCATAATCAGCCTCCAAACACTGACACCATTGCATATGCTAGCAAGATTTTGCTGAAAGGACCCTGATATAGCTGTCTCTTGTGAAGCTATGCTGGTGACTGGCAAACACAAAAGTTGATACTCACAGTCAGCTATAGGATGGAACACAGGGCCCCCAATGGATGAGGTAGAGAAAGTACCCAAGGAGCTGAAGGGATCTGCAACCCAATAGGGAGAACAACAATATGAACTAACCAGTACCCCTGGAGCTCGTGTCTCTAGCTGCATAAGTAGCAGAAGATGGCCTAGTTGGCCATCATTGGGAAGAGAGGCCCCTTGGTCTTTCAAACTTTATATGCCCCAGTGCAGGGGAATGCCAGGGCCAAGAAGTGGGAGTGGGTGGGTAGGGGGGACTTTTGGGAAAGCATTTGAAATGTAAATGTAGAAAATACCTAATTAAAATAAAAGAGTTTTTGATGGATTAAAAATTATATATTAAAAAATACTTGTAAACAGAATGCATAAACCTATCAAAAAGATTATACAACATGACAAAGTTGGCTTTATCCCATAAATGTAAGGATGATTCAACAGACACAAGGGAACAAATGTTAATAAACTACATACATTGACTTAGAGAAAAAAGTTACATGAACATCTCAACAGATACAGAGAAAAACTAGTTTCAAAACTAAAAGACCTAGAGCATGTAGGTCTAGGAGGTATATACCTCAATCTATTAAAAGCTGGGTATGGGAAACTCACAGTAGACATTATTCTCATTGAAGAAAAGCTTGAAGCAATCCCTGAGAAGTCAGGAACAAGACAGGAATCGCCCAACCTCTCAACACTTTGCTCAAAGTATCAGCTATCTGGAGTAATAGTACAAGAGATGGAAACTGAAGGGATACAGATATAGAAAAAAAATTAGTCAAACTATCTCTATTTGTAAATTGTATGATACTGTACATTAGTTATCCAAAGAATTCTACCAGAACATTTCTCGAAATTAGAAAGAAATTCAGCAGTAAATCTGCACAAATGAACAGCTTTTAAAATAGATACTGCATTTTCCAATGCAGTTACTTGTGTGCTGTGGAGACAGATTGGGTGTGCCTCTAAATGACTCTAGATAAGAATGCCTAAGAATGAAAAGTTTCTGTCTATTTTAAGTCATTGTTTGGGAGAAGTTTTGTAGTCTTCACTCTAGACCCCAGGCAAAGTCAGCTTAATGGCTTTGAGCTGCTCCACTGTAAAGATAAACTGGTTCAGCCCCTAGTGACTTGGCTTAGAGCGCCCCGCCATGATGATGACATGATTCATGCTGCCAAGTGTTTAGGAGAGGAACTAACACCTTTTTATAGCAGGTGAACCTTTGAGAGGGTTCTCTTTTAGCCTCTTTGGCTCTCTCTCTGTCTCTCTGTCTCTCTGTCTCTCTGTGTCTCTGTCTCTGTCTCTGTCTCTCTGTGTCTCTGTCTCTCTCTGTCTCTGTCTCTGTCTCTGTCTCTCTCTCTGTCTCTCTCTCTCTCTCTCTCTCTCTCTCTCTCTCTCTCTCTCTCTCTCTCTCTCTCTCTCTCTCTCTCTCTCATTTTGCTCTCACTTTTGGCTTGGAAGAGCCATCATGGCAGGAGATCTGGGTAGGAGATAGGGCTTTTGCCAGCAGGACACAGGTGAAACAGGATTCTAGGAAAGAGAGCTAAGGAGCCCTCACAGGTTTGGAGGAGATCAAGAGTAGACTAGCTGGACAGAATGACACAGATAGAAATCGAGCAGTAAAGTTAGAGAATCATGTTTGTAAATGGATATTTTGTATATAGTCAAGAGAATAAAATTACCCGACTTAGCTAGCAGGATTTTTCCCTCAGCTCTCACCTCCTGTGTCTTCATTGGTATAAATATTAGTAAAATTTGATATAAACATTACCATTAACTTCAACAATGTAATATTTGACAAAGATGTCAAAAATATGCCAGATCTTCTCATTTTATGAGATTATTCATAACAAACACATTTTTATGAGTTTGTTGACTTCTTGGTTTAATTTTGGTGGTTTGAGTGAATCTAGAAAATCATATATTTCTTTAAAATTTTCTGCTTAATAGAGTACAGTTTTTTTTAAATATTTTTATTAGGTATTTTCCTCATTTACATTTCCAATGCTATCCCAAAAGTCCCACATAACCTCCTCCCTCACTCCCCTGCCCACCAACTCCCACTTTTTGGCCCTGGCATTCCCCTGTACTGGGGCATATAAAGTTTGCAAGTCCAGTGGGCCTCTCTTTCAGTGATGGCCTACTAGGCCATCTTTTGATACATATGCAGCTAGAGTCAAGAGCTCCGGGGTACTGGTTAGTTCATAATGTTGTTCCATCTATGCAGTTGCAGATCCCTTTAGCTCCTTGGGTACTTTCTCTAGCTCCTCCATTGGGGGCCCTGTGATCCATCCAACAGCTGACTATGAGCATCCACTTCGGTGTTTGCTAGACCCTGGCATAGTCTCACAAGAGACAGCCATACTTGGGTCCTTTCAGCAAAATCTAGCTAGTGTATGCAATGGTGTCAGCATTTGGAAGATGATTATGGGATGGATCCCTGGATATGGCAGTCTCTAGATGGTCCATCCTTTTGTCACAGCTCCAAACTTTGTCTCTGTAACTCCTTCCATGGGTGTTTTGTTCCCAATTCTAAGAAAGGGCAAATTGTCCACACTTTGGTCTTCATTCTTCTTGAGTTTAATGCGTTTAGCAAATTGTATCTTATATCTTGGGTATCCTAAGTTTCTGGGCTGATATCCACTTATCAGTGAGTACATATTGTGTGAGCTCTTTTGTGATTGGGTTACCTCACTCAGGATGATGCCCTCCAGGTCCATCCATTTGCCTAGGAATTTCATAAATTCTTTCTTTTTAATACCTGAGTAGTACTCCATTGTGTAAATGTACCTCATTTTCTGTATCCATTCCTCTGTTGAGGGGCATCTAAGTTCATTCCAGCTTCTGCCTATTATAAATAAGGCTGATATGAATATAGTGGAGCATGTGTCCTTCTTACCGGTTGGAACATTTTCTGGAAATATGCCCAGAAGAGGTATTGCAGGATCCTCTGGTAATACTATGTCCAATTTACTGAGGAACCACCAGAGTGATTTCCAGAGTGGTTGTACAAGCTAGCAATCTCACCAACAATGGAGGAGTGTTCCTCTTTCTCCACATCCTCGCCAGCATCTGCTGTCACCTGAATTTTTGATCTTAGTCGTTCTGACTGGTGTGAGGTGGAATCTCAGGGTTGTTTTGATTTGCATTTCCCTGATGATTAAGGATGTTGAACATTTTTTCAGGTGCTTCTCAGCCATTCTGTATTCCTCAGGTGAGAATTCTTTGTTCAGTTCTGAGCCCCATTTTTAATGGGGTTATTTGATTTTCTGGAGTCCACCTTTTTGAGTTCTTTACATATGTTGGATATTAGTCCCCTATCTGATTTAGGATAGGTAAAGATACTTTCCCAATTTGTTGGTGGTCTTTTTGTCTTATTGACGGTGTCTTTTGCCTTACAGAAGCTTTGCAACTTTCTGAGGTCCCATTTATTTATTCTTGATCTTACAGCACAAGCCATTGCTGTTCTATTCAGAAATTTTTCCCCTGTACTCATATCTTTTAGGCTTTTCCCTACTTTCTCCTCTATAAGTTTCAATGTTTCTGGTTTTATGTGGAGTTCCTTGATCCACTTAGATTTGACCTTAGAAAAAGAGATAGGAATGGATCAATTCGAATTTTCTACATGATTACCGCCAGTTGTGCCAGCACCAGTTATTGAAAATGCTGTCTTTTTTCCACTGGATGGTTTTAGCTCCCTTGTCAAAGATCAAGAGACAATAGGTGTGTGGGTTCATCTCTGGGTCTTCAATTCTGTTTCATTGGTCTACTTGTCTGTCGCTATACCAGTACCAGGCAGTTTTTCTCACAATTGCTCTGTAGTAGAGCTTTAGGTCAGGCATGGTGATTCCACCAGAGGTTCTTTTATCCTTGAGAGGAGTTTTTGCTATCCTAGGTTTTTTGTTATTCCAGATGAATCTGCCGATTGCCCTTTCTAATTCGTTGAAGAATTGAGTTGGAATTTTGATGGGGGTTGCATTGAATCTGTAGATTACATGTGGCAAGAAAGCCATTTTTTCCTATATTGATCCTGCCAATCCATGAGCATGGGAGATCTTTCCATATTCTGAGATCTTTAATTTCTTTCTTCAGAGAAGATCTTATCATACAGATCTTTCACTTCCTTAGTTAGAGGCACACCAAGTTATTTTATAATATTTGTGACTATTGAGAAGGGTGTTGTTTCCATTATTTCTTTCTCAGCCTGTTTGTCCTTTGTGTACAGAAAGGCCATTGACTTGTTTGAGTTAATTTTATATCCAGCTACTTCATTGAAGCTGTTTATTAGGCTTAGGAGTTCTCTGATGGAATTTTTAGGGTCACTATCATATCATCTGTAAAAAGTGATATTTTGACTTCTTCCTTTCCAATTTGTAACCCCTTGATCTCCTTTTGTTGTCTAGTTGCTCTGGCTAGGACTACAAATACAATGTTGAATAGGTAGGGAGTGAGTGGACAGCCTTGTCTAGTTCCTGATTTTAGTGGGATTGCTTCCAGCTTCTCACTCTTTACTTTGATGTTGGCTACTGGTTTGCTGTAGATTGCTTTTTATCATGTTTAGGTATGGGCCTTGAATTCCTGATCTTTCCAAGTCTTTTGTCATGAATGGGTGTTGGATTTTGTCAAATGCTTTCTCCGCATCTAACGAGATGATCATGTGGTTTTTGTCTTTGAGTTTCTTTATGTACAGGATTACGTTGATGGATTTCCGTATATTGAACCATCTCTGCATCCCTGGGATGAAACCTACTTGGTCAGGATGGATGATTGTTTTGATGTGTTCCTGGATTCAGTTAGCGAGAACTTTATTGAGTATTTTTGCATCGATATTCATAAGGGAAATTGGTCTGAATTTCTCTATCTTTGTTGGGTCTTTTTGTGGTTTAGATATCAGAGTAAATGTTGCTTCATCAAATGAGTTGGCTAGAGTACCTTCTGTTTCTATTTTGTGGAAGAACTGGGATTAGATCTCCTTTGAAGGTCTGATAGAATTCTGCACTAAACCCATCTGGTCCTGGGCTTTTTTTGGTTGGGAGACTATTAATGACTGCTTATATTTCTTTAGGGGATATAGAACTGTTTAGATCATTAACCTGATCTTGATTTAACTTTGGTACCTGGTATCTGTCTAGAAACTTGTCCATTTCATCCATGTTCTCCAGTTTTGTTGAGTATAGCCTTTTGTAGAAGGATCTGATGGTGTTTTGGACTTCTTCAGGATCTGTTGTTATGTCTCCTTTTTCATTTCTGATTTTGTTAATTAGGATGCTTTCCCTGTGCCCTCTAGTGAGTCTGGCTAAGGGTTTGTCTATTTTGTTGATTTTCTCAAAGAACCAGCTCCTTGATTGCTTGATTCTTAGAATAGTTCTTCTTGTTTCCATTTGGTTGATTTCACACCTGAGTTTAATTATTTCCTGCCTTCTACTCCTCTTGGGTGAATTTGCTTCCTTTTGTTCTAGAGCTTTTATGTGTGTTGTCAAGCTGCTAATTTGTGCTCTCTCTAGTTTCTTTTTGGAGGCACTCTGAGCTATGAGTTTTCCTCTTAGGAATGTTTTCATTGTGTCCCATAAGTTTGGGTATGTTGTGACTTCATTTTCATTAAACTCCAAAAAGTCCTTAATTTCTTTCTTTATTCCTTCCTTGACCAAGTTATCATTGAGAAGAGTGTTGTTCAGTTTCCACGAGAATGTTGGCTTTCTATTAGTTATTTTGTTATTGAAGATAAGCCTTAGTCCATGGTGATCTGATAGGATGCATGGGACAATTTCAATATTTTTGTATATGTTGAGGCTTGTTTTATGACCAATTATGTGGTCAATTTTGGAGAAGGTACCATGGGGTGCTGAGAAGAAGGTATATCCTTTTGTTTTAGGATAAAATGTTCTGTAGATATCTGTTAAGTCCATTTGTTTCATCACTTCTGTTAGTTTCACTGTATCCCTGTTTAGTTTCTGTTTCCATGATCTGTCAATTGGTGAAAGTGGTGTGTTGAAGTCTACCACTATTATTGTGTTAGGTGCAATGTGTGCTTTGAGCTTTACTAAAGTTTCTTTAATGAATGTGGCTCCCCTTGTATTTGGAGCATATATATTCAGAATTGAGAGTTCCTCTTGGAGGATTTTACCTTTGATGAGTATGAAGTGCCCCTCCTTGTCTTTTTTGATTATTTTGGGTTGGAAGTCGATTTTGTTAGATATTGAAATGGCTAATCCACCTTGTTTCTTCATACCATTTGCTTGGAAAATTGTTTTCCAGCCTGTCATTTGGTGGTAATGTCTATCTTTTTCTCTGAGATGAGTTTCCTGTAAGCAGCAAAATGTTGGGTCTTGTTTGTGTAGCCAGTTTGTTAGTCTATGTCTTTTTATCGGGGAGTTGAGTCCATTGATATTGAGAGATATTAAGGAAAAGTAATTGTTGTTTCCTGTTATTTTTGTTGTTAAAGTTGGCATTCTGTTCTTGTGGCTGTCTTCTTTTAGGTTTGTTGAGGGGTTACCTTCTTGCTTTTTCTAGGGCGTGGTTCCCGTCCTTGTATTGGTTTTTTTCTGTTATTATCCTTTGAAGGGCTGGATTCGTGGAGAGATAATGTGTGAATTTGGTTTTGTCGTGGAATACTTTGGTTTCTCCATCTATGTTAATTGAGAGTTTGGCTGGGTATAGTAGCCTGGGCTGGAATTTGTGTTCTTTTAGTGTCTGTATAACATCTGTCCAGGATCTTCTGGCTTTCATAGTCTCTGGTGAAAAATCTGGTGTAATTCTGATAGGCTTGCCTTTATATGTTACTTGGCCTTTTTCTCTTACTGCTTTTAGTATTCTATCTTTATTTAGTGCATTTGTTGTTCTGATTATTATGTGTCGAGAGGAATTTCTTTTCTGGTCCAGTCTATTTGGAATTCTGTAGGCTTCTTGTATATTCATGGGCATCTCTTTCTTTAGATTTGGGAAGTTTTCTTCAATAGTTTTGTTGAAGATGTTTGCTGGTCCTTTGAGTTGAATTACTTCATTCTCATCCAGTCCTATTATCCGTAGGTTTGGTCTTCTCAATGTGTCCTGTATTTCTTGGATGTTTTGAGTTAGGAACTTTTTGCATTTTCCATTTTCTTTGATTGTTGTGCCGATGTTCTCTATGGAATCTTCTGCACCTGAGATTCTCTCTTCCATCTCTTGTATTCTGTTGCTGATGCTCGCATCTATGATTCCAGATTTCTTTCCAAGGGTTTCTATCTCCAGCGTTGCCTCACTTTGTGTTTTCTTTATTGTGTCTACTTCCCTTTTGAGGTCTTGGATGGTTTTATTCAATTCCATCACCTCTCTGGTTGTGTTTTCCTGCAATTCTTTAAGGAAATTTTGTGCTTCCTCTTTAATGTCTTCTACCTGTTTAGCAGTGTTCTCCTGTACTTCTTTAAGTGAGTTATTAAAGTCCTTCTTGATGTCCTCTACCATCATCATGAGATATGCTTTTAAGTCTAGGTCTAGCTTTTTGGGTTTGTTGGGTTGCCCTGGACTGGGCGAAGTAGGAGTGCTGGGTTCTGATGATGGTGAGTGGTCTTGGTTTCTGTTAGTAAAATTCTTATGTTTACCTTTCGCCACCTTGTAATCTCTGGAGTTAGTTGTTACAGTTGTCTCTGTTTAGAGATTGTTTCTCTGGTGATTCCGTTACCCTCTATCAGCAGACCTGGGAGACAGGCTTTCTCCTCTGAGTTTCAGTGGTCAGAGCACTCTCTTCAGGCAAGGTCTCCTCTTACATGGAAGGTGCACAGATATCTGGCATTCAGACCTCCCTTCTGGCCGAAGATGAAGGCCCAAAACAAGACCTTTCCCAGAAGCTGTGTTGCTTTGTCCTGTCACAGAAGCTGTTAGCTTCTGTGTGCACACTCTTACCTGTGCAGACTACTTTTCGGTCGGAGTCCCGGAACCAAGATGGCTCCCGCCATTCCTGAGGCAAAAGCCTCACAGGCCGGGTGAACACCTGTCCTTTGGCTGGGAAAGTGGTCGGATGTCTGGAGCCTGAAAATGGCACTGCTTCAGAAGCTCTGTGGCTCCCGCCTGTCCCAGAAGCGGTCAGCTTCTGTGTACACACTCTCACCTGTGCAGACTACCTGTTAGTAAGATTCTTATGTTGCCTTTCACCATCTGGTATTCTCTGGAGTCAGTTGTTATAGCTGTCTCTGGTTAGAGGTTGTTCCTTTCGTGATTCTGTTAGCCTCTACCAATAGACCTGGGAGACTAGCTCTCTCCTGAGTTTCAGTGGTTAGAGCACTCTCTGCAGGCAAGCTCTCCTCTTGCAGAGAAGGTGCACAGATATCTGTTGTTCAGATTTGCCTCCTCGCAGAAGATGAAGGCCCAAAACAGGGTCTGTCTCAGAAGCTGGGAGCTTCTGTAGTCCACACTTTCACCTTTGCAGACTAGTCTTGGTGGGACCCGGGAAGGAAGATGGTTCCCACGGGTGCTCCATCAAAACCCTCCCAGGCAGGGTGGACACCTCTTCTCTGACAGGGAAGGTGCCGGATGTCTGGAGCCAGAAATGGGGCCTGCCTTAGAAGCTCTGTGGCTCCTGCCTGATCCAGAAACTGTTAGCTTCTGTAGTCCACACTCAAACCTGTGCAGACTAGTCTTGGCAGGATCCGGGAACCAAGATATCTCATGCAGATGTTCTGGCAAAGCCTCCAAAGTATTATTTATAATATTATGAATTACTTTGGCCTTTTTGGCAATATTTCCCTGTTCATTTCTGAGACTTTAAATTTGGGTACTTTCTCTCTCTTTCTCTCTTCCACTCTTTCTCTCTTTCTCTCTTTCTTTCTCTCTCTCTCTTTTTTTCTCTCTGTCTCTCTTTCTCTGTTTCTTTCCTTCTTTATCTCTTTCTTTGTTTCTGTCGTTATTTCTTTTGGTTAGTTGGGCCAGGGGTTTCTCAATCTTTGTTATTTTTGCAAAGAGCCACCTTTTGGGTGCACTGATTCTTTGTATTGTTTTCTTTGTTATGATTAATTAAATTCTACTCTAATATTTATTATTTGTGACTGTCAACTAGATTTGGTTTTAGTCTATGCTTGTTTTTCCAAATTTTTGAGTTGTATAATTTACTTGTAATCATTCTGATATTTTAATGAAGGCACTTAAAACTACACATTTCCTCATAGGCATGCTTTCAATGTGTCCCAGAGGTTTTGTTGTATTTCCATTTTAATTTAGTTCCAGGAAGTTTTCACTTCTTTCTTTTTTTTCTTTTTTTTTTTTAATATTAGATATTTTCTTCATTTACATTTCAAATGCTATCCCAAAAGTCCCCTTTACCCTCCCCTCTGCCCTGCTCCCCTACCCACTCACTCCCACTTCTTTTTTTTTTAATTAGGTATTTTTCTCATTTCCATTTCCAATGCTATCCCAAAAGTCTCCCATACCATCCCCCCCACTCCCCTACCCACCCACTCCCACTTTTTGGCCCTGGCGTTCCCGTGTACCGGGGCATATAAAGTTTGGAAGTCCAATGGGCCTCTCTTTCTGGTGATGGCCAACTAGGCCATCTTTTGATACATATGCAGCTAGAGTCAAGAGCTCCGGGGTACTGGTTAGTTCAAATTGTTGTTCTACCTATAGGGTTGCAGATCCCTTTAGCTCCTTGGGTACTTTCTCTAGCTCCTCCATTGGAGGCTCTGTGATCCTTCCAATAGCTAACTGTGAGCATCCACTTCTGTGTTTGCTAGGCCCCGGCATATCTCACAAGAGACAGCTATATCAGGATCTTTTCAGCAAAATCTTGCTAGTGTATGCAATGGTATCAGCATTTGGAGGCTAATTATGGGATGGATCATTGGATATGGCAGTCTCTAGATGGTCCATCCTTTTGTCTCAGCTCCAAACTTTGTCTCTGTAACTCCTTCTATGGGTGTTTTGTTCCCAATTCTAAGAAGGGGAAAGTCTCCACACTTTGGTCTTCATTCGTCTTGAGTTTCATGTGTTTTGCAAATTGTAACTTATATCTAATATCCACTTATCAGTAAGTACATATCATTTGAGTTCTTTTGTGATTGGGTTACCTCACTCACGATACTGCCCTCAAGGTCCATCCATTTGGCTAGGAATTTAATAAACTCATTCTTTTTAATAGCTGAGTAGTACTCCATTGTGTAAATGTACCACATTTTCTGTATCCATTCCTCTGTTGAGGGGCATCTGGGTTCTTTCCAGCTTCTGGCTATTCTAAATAAGGCTGCTATGAACATAGTGGAGCATGTTTCTTTCTTACTAGTTGGAACATCTTCTGGATATATGCCCAGGAGAGGTATTACGGGATCCTCCGGTAGTACCATGTCCAATTTTCTGAGGAACTGCCAGACTGACTTCCAGAATGGTTGTACAAGCTTGCCATCCCACCAAAAATGGAGGAGTGTTCCTTTTTCTCCACATCCTCACCAGCATCTGCTGTCACCTGAATTTTTAATCTTAGCCATTCTGACTGGTGTGAGATGGAATCTCAGGGTTGTTTTGATTTGCATTTCCCTGATGATTAAGGATGCTGAACATTTTTTCAGATGTTTCTCAGCCATTCGGTATTACTCAGGTGAGAATTATATGTTTATCTCTAAGCCCCATTTTTTAATGGGGTTATTTGATTTTCTGGAGTCCACCTTCTTGTGTTCTTTATATATATTGGATATTAGTCCTCTGATTTAGGATAGGTAAAGATCCTTTGCCAACATGTTGGTGTCCTTTTTGTCTTATTGACTGTGTCTTTTGCCTTACAGAAGCTTTGCAGTTTCATGAGGTCACATTTGTCAATCCTCGATCATTGCTCTTCTATTCAGGAATTTTTCCCCTGTGCCAATTTCTTCAAGGCTTTTCCCCATCTTTTCCTCTATAAGTTTCAGTATCTCTGGTTTTATGTGGAGCTCCACTTAGATTTGACCTTAGTACAAGGAGATAGGAATGGATCAATTCACATTCTTCTACATGATAACCGCCAGTTGTGCCAGGACCATTTGTTGAAAATGGTATCTTTTTTTCACTGGATGGTTTTAGCTCCCTTGTCGAAGATCAAGTGGCCATAGGTGTGTTGGTTCATATGTGTGTCTTCAATTCTGCTCCATTGGTCTACTTGTCTGTAGCTATACCAGTACCATTCAGTTTTTATCACAATTGCTCTATAGTTAGGCATAGTGATTCCACCAGAGGTTCTTTTATCCTTGAGAAGAGTTTTTGCTATCCTAGGTTTTTTGTTATTCCAGATGAATTTGCAGATTGCTCTTTCTAATTCGTTGAAGAATTGAGTTGGAATTTTGATGAGGATTGTATTGAATCTGTAGATTGCTTTTGGCAAGATAGCCATTTTTACAATGTTGATCCTGCCAATCCATGAGCATGGGAAATCTTTCCATCTTCTGAGATATTCTTTAATTTCTTTCTTCAGAGACTTGAAGTTCTTATCATACAGATCTTTCACTTCCTTAGTTAGAGTCATGCCAAGGTATTTTATATTATTTGTGACTATTGAGAAGGGTATTATTTCCCTAATTTCTTTCTCAGCCTGTTTATCCTTTGTGTACAGAAAGGCCATTGACTTGTTTGAGTTAATTTTATATTAACTACTTCACTGAAGCTACTTCTCTGAAGCTGTTTATCAGGTTTAGGAGTTCTCTGGTGGAATTTTTAGGGTCACTTATATATACTATCATATCATCTGCAAAAGTGATATTTTGACTTCTTCCTTTCCAATTTGTATCCCCTTGATCTCCTTTTGTTGTCTAATTGCTCTGGCTAGGACTTCAAGTACAATGTTGAATAGGTAGGGAGAAAATGAGCAGCCTTGTATAGTCCCTGACTTTAGTGGGATTGCTTCTGGCTTCTCACCATTTACTTTGATGTTGGCTACTGGTTTGCTGTAGATTGCTTTTATCATGGTTAGGTATGGCCCGAGAATTTCTGATCTTTCCAAGACTTTTATCATGAATAGGTGTTGGATTTTGTCAAATGCTTTCTCCGCATCCAACGAGATGATCATGTGGTTTTTGTCTTTGAGTTTGTTTATATAATGGATAACGTTGATGGATTTCAGTATATTTAACCATCCCTGCATCCCTGGAATATAACCTACTTGGTCAGGATGGATGATTGTTTTAATATGTTCCTGGATGTGGTTAGCGAGAACTTTATTGAGTATTTTTGCATCAATATTCATAAGGGAAATTGGTCTGAAGATCTCTATCTTTGTTGGATCTTTCTGTGGTTTAGATATCAGAGTAATTGTGGCTTCATAGAATGACTTGGGTAGAGTTCCTTCTACTTCTATTTTGTGGAATAGTTTGTGCAGAACTGGAATTAGATCCTCTTTGAAGGTCTGATAGAACTCTGCACTAAACCCATCTGGTCCTGGGCTTTTTTTTTTTTTTTTTTTGGTTAGGAGACTATTAATGACTGCTTCTATTTCTTTAGTGGATATGGGACTGTTTAGATCATTAACTTGATCCTGGTTTAACTTTGGTACCTGGTATCTGTATAGAAACATGTCCATTTCATCCAGGTTCTCTATTTTTGTTGAGTATAGCCTTTTGTAGAAGGATCTGATGGTGTTTTGGATTTCTTCAGGGTTTGTTGTTATGTCTCCCTTTTCATTTCTGATTTTGTTAATTAGGATACTGTCCCTGTGCCCTCTAGTGAGTCCGGCTAAGGGTTCATCTATCTTGTTGATTTTCTCAAAGAACCAGCTCCTCGATTGGTTGATTCTTTGAATAGTTCTTTTTGTTTCCACTTGGTTGATTTTGCCCCTGAGTTTGATTATTTCCTGCTGTCTACTCCTTTTAGGTGAATTTGCTTCCTTTTTTTCTAGAGCTTTTAGGTGTGTTGTCAAGCTGCTAGTGTGTACTCTCTCTAGTTTCTTTTTGGAGGCACTCAGAGCTATGAGTTTTCCTCTTAGAAATGCTTTCATAGGATTGAAGATCAGGCTTAGTCCATGGTGGTCTGATAGGATGCATGGGACGACTTCAATATTTTTGTATCTCTGAGGCCTGTTTTGTGACCAATTATATGGTCAATTTTGGAGAAGGTACCATGAGGTGCTGAGAAGAAGGTATATCCTTTTGTTTTAGGATAAAATGTTCTGTAGATATCTGTTAAGTCCATTTGTTTCATCACTTCTGTTAGCTTCACTGTGTCCCTGTTTAGTTTCTGTTTCCACGATCTGTCCATTGATGAAAGTGGTGTGTTGAAGTCTCCCACTATTATTGTGTGAGGTGCAATATGTGCTTTGAGCGTTATTAAAGTGTCTTTAATGAAATTGGCTGCCCTTGAATTTGGAGTAAAGATATTGAGAATTGAGAGTTCCTCTTGGTGGATTTTACCTTTGATGAGTTCAAAGTGCCTCTCCTTGTCTTTTTTGATAACTTTGGGATGAAAGTCGATTTTATTAGATATTAGAATGGCTACTCCAGCTTGTTTCTTCAGACCATTTGCTTGGAAAATTGTTTTCCAGCCTTTCACTCTGTGGTAGTGTCTGTCTTTTTCCCTGAGATGGGTTTCCTGTAAGCAGCCGAATTTTGGGTCCTGTTAGTGTAGCCAGTGTCTTAGTCTATGTCTTTTTATTGGGGAATTGAGTCCATTGATATTAAGAGATATTAAAAAAAAGTAATTGTTGCTTCCTATTATTTTTGTTTTTAGAGTTGGCATTCTGTTCTTGTGGCTGTCTTTTTTTGGTTTGTTGAGGGATTACTTTCTTGCTTTTTCTAGGGTGTGATTTCCATCCTTGTATTGGTTTTTTTCTGTTGTTATCCTTTGAAGTTCTGGATTCATGGAAAGATAATGGGTGAATTTGGTTTTTTGGTGGAATACTTTGGTTTCTCCATCTATGGTAAATGAGAGTTTGGCTGGGTATAGTAGCCTGGGCTGGCATTTGTGCTCTCTTAGTGTCTGTATAACATCTGTCCAGGCTCTTCTGGCTTTCATAGTCTCTGGTGAAAAGTCTGGTGTAATTCTGATAGGCCGCTTTTATATATTACTTGACCTTTTCCCCTTACTGCTTTTAATATTCTATCTTTATTTAGAGCATTTGTTGTTCTGATTATTATTTGTCATGTGGAATTTCTTTTCTGGTCCAGTCTATTTGGAGTTCTGTAGGCTTCTTGTACGTTTTGGGGCATCACTTTCTTTAGGTTTGGGAAGTTTTCTTCTATAATTTTGTTGAAGATATTTGCTGTCCCTTTGAGTTGAAAATCTTCATTCTCATCTACTCCTATTATCCATAGGTTTGGTCTTCTCATTGTGTCCTGGATTTCCTGGATATTTTGAGTTAGGATCTTTTTGCATTTTGTATTTTCTTTGATTGTTGTGCTGATGTTCTCTATGGAATCTTCTGCACCTGAGATTCTCTCTTCCTTCTCCTGTATTCTCTTGTTGATGCTTGCATCTATGGTTCCAGATTTCTTTCCTAGGTTTTCTATCTCCAGCGTTGCCTCACTTTGGGTTTTCTTTATTGTGTCTACTTCCCTTTTTAGGTTTTGGATTGTTTTGTTCAATTCCATCACCTGTTTGGTAGTGTTTTCCTGCAATTTTTAAAGGGATTTTTGTGCTTCCTTTTTAATGTCTTCTACCTGTTTAGCAGTGTTCTCCTGTATTTCTTTAGATGAGTTATTAACTCACCTAAAGAAATTATCATCATTATCAACATGAGATATGCTTTTATATCAGAGACTATTTTTTCAGGTGTGTTGGGATTCCCAGGACTGGGTGGGGTGGGAGTGCTGCGTTCTGATGATGGTGAGTGGTCTTGGTTTCTGTTAGTAAGTTTCGTAAGTTTGCCTTTTGCCATCTGGTAATCTGTGGAGTTAGTTTTTGTAGTTGTTTCTGGTTAGATCTTGTTCCTCAGGTGTTTATGTTAGCGTCTATCAGCAGACCTGGGAGTAGCTCTCTCCTGAGTTTCAGTGTTTAGAATACTCTCTGCAGGCAAGCTCTCCTCTTGCAGGGAAGGTGCCCAGATACTGGTGTTCGAACCTGCCTCCTGGCAGAAGTTGTGGTCCACTCACAGAGGTCTTAAGATCCCATGAAGGGTCTTGTGGGTAGCTTGCAGGTGTCCAAAGTCTCCGTGATTAAGCTACTCCAGTGCTGGCAGGGACCGGAAAGGTCACTCCCACTTCTTGGCCCTGGCTTTCCCCTGTACTGGGGCATATAAAGTTTGCTAGACCAAGGGGCCTCTCTTCCCAATGATGGCACACTAGTCCATCTTCTGCTGCATATGCAGCTAGAGACACGAGTTCTGAGGGGTACTGATTAGTACATATTGTTGCTCCACCTATAGGGTTGCAAACCCCTTCAGCTCTTGGGTATTTTCTCTAGCTCATACATTGTGGAACCTGTGTTCCATCCTATAGGTGACTGTGAGCATCCACTTTTGTATTTGCCAGGCACTGGCAAAGCCTCACAGGAGACAGCTGGGGTATATCAGGGTCCTTTCATCAAAATCTTGCTGGTGTATTCAATAGTGTCTGCATTTGGTGGCTGATTATGGAATGGAACCCCAGGTGGGGCAGTCTCTGGGTGGTCCATCCTACTTTGTCTTTGCAACTCCTTCCATGGATATTTTATTCCCTGGTCTAGGGAGGAATGAAGTATCCACGAGTTGGTCTTCCTTCTTGATTTTCTTGTGTTTCGGAAGTTGTATCTTGGGTGTTCTAGGTTTCTGAGCTATTATCCACTTATCAGTGAGTGCATATCATGTGAGTTCTTTTGTGATTGAGTCACCTCAGTCAGGATGATATCCTCCAGATATATCCATTTGCCCAAGGATTTCATAAATTCATTGTTTTTCATTGCTAAGTAGTATGCCATTGTGCAAATGTACCACATTTTCTGTATTAATTATTCTGTTGAGGGACATCTGGGTTCTTTCTTTCTTGATCTCTTCTTTGACCCAATCACTGTGCCCTCATGAGTTGTATAATCTCCATGAGTTTCTGTATTTCATCTGAGAGTTGTGTGCTGTTGATTTCAGGTTTTATCACATTGTAGGCAGTTAGGATATAAAGAGCATTTTCAATCTCTTTGAATTTGTGACCTTTTTTGCATTTCAGGATATGGTCTATATCAGAAACTATTCTTTGTGCTGCTGAGAGAATGTGTATGCTTTGGTGTTTGTATAAAATATTCTGTAGGTATCTGTCAAGTCCATTTGATGGATAAAGTCATTTCTGATGTTTCTCTGTTTAATTTTTGTCCATATTGACCCATTGTCTTAGTTACAGTTTCCATTTTTTGTGAAGAGACACCATGACAAATGCATTACACATGAAGGACAACATTTAATTAGGGCTAAAGTAAAGATTCAG
This sequence comes from Mus caroli, assembly GCF_978045245.1. NCBI lineage: Eukaryota > Metazoa > Chordata > Mammalia > Rodentia > Muridae > Mus > Mus caroli. Next base: position 81,978,590 of record NW_028227262.1, on the reverse strand, counting down.
AAGTTTAGTCCATTATCATCAAGGCAGGAAGCATGGCAGTGTCTAGGCAAGCATGGCTCTGGAGAAGGAGCTGAGGGTTATATATCTTGTTCTGAAGGAAACCAGAAGAAGACTGTCTCATGGGCATCAAGTCGGAGGGTCTCAAAGCCCACCCTTTCAGTGACACACTTCCTCCAACAAGGCCACATCTCCTAACAGTACACCACTCTCTATAGGCCAAGCATATCCAAACCACCACACTTACCTATTGGAGAAAGTTAGGTATTTAACTCATCCACTGTTGATGGATTTATATTATTCTGAATCTTTTATTCAGTAGTAGATGTTCTTTTCAATGAATGCCCTAAATTTGATGCATATATGTTCCATATACTAATGTTTCTTGGTTACATGTTCTCTTGTGTAGAATAAAGTACCCCCCTCTATTTCTTCTAATTAGTTTCAGTTGAAATCCATTTTGTCAGATATTAGGATAATGGCACCTGCTTGCTTCCTGGTCCCATTTGATTGGAGTACTTCTGTTCATCTTTTTTACTCTCTTTACAGCTAAAATGTGGGGGTTTTATACAAGAAGATTTCTGGATTTTATTTCGTGATCCATTTGGTTGCTCTGTGTCTTCTGAATGGAAATTGAGGGCACAGGCATTTAAAGCTATTATTAAAATATGTATGTGAGATGTGGACATAATGTTGCTGATTTTTGATGGGCCCCTGTGTTTTAAGAATTATAATGTATTTTTTTAACATTTTTGTCATTTTAACATTTTGTCATTCCATTTTTGTTATTGGAAGTTTCACATTATCTGCTCTAGTCCTGCTTGTTGTGTGGTCAACTCATATCCACACTTGGCCTTTGGAATCTCCCCCCAAATATAGAACACACAAACAACAGCAACAACAACAAAACATAGAAAACAACTCATTGTAGAAGCTGTACTATGTCACAGTGTATTCTACAGTATATTCCTCTCTCCACACATCTTTAGTTGCAAATGTTCATTTCAAAGAGTCATTGTTTTCATTCCATAACTGTGACCTCTGTGACACCATCAATATTGAATCTTAGTCAGGACTCCTCCCACTTATACTCTTCTTGACTTGTATCATGGAGATCCTACAGCTTTGGAACAGTAGGACTGACCCTTTGACTCATTCCAAATATTCACAGATGATATAGATTTTAGGGTGGGAAAATTCATAATCCTGGATTACAGGGCCTTGGTGGTAGTTGAGCTGGGCAGCCTGCCAGCCATCCCTTATGCACATCAGAATGAGCTCTCCAGTATTGCTCCAGCTAAGCTACCCAAAACTGCCATCAGAATGGAGTTCTGACCTTGAGGTTGTTACAAAGTGGCACCATCAAATGGAAAAGTGAACTTCCCTACTTCCAGGAGAACAGTAGATGGGAACAGCTGAGCTCTGGGTTTCCCATGTGTGAGCTATTTTCTCCAGGCCATATCTGTCTGTGTGGGTTAACTAATCCCAGTCCTTGTGAACACAACAAAAGTAACAATAATAACATTTCCTTTAACAGAACTGCAAAGACATTTCAGATTCACTGAGGTGTCCTTCCTGGTTGCAAAACCTTCCTGGTAGTCTCTATACTTCACGGTGTCATCTAGAAATTAATAACACTGATGCTAAAATTAAAATAAAATCATCTCTTCCAAACACACTTAGGAAAAGTAATCTTTCTTACAGAGAACACAGTAGTGAGATAATGAAACTTTATTGTCAGTAGAAATGCACTGTGGGGCTTGGATGTAAGTCAGTCAGTAGAGTGCATGCCTCTGCATGTACAAGGGATTAATATCTGGGTTTGAAACCCAGCACCACATAACAGTAACTATTGTATGTATTACCACACATAGTAATGTACACATATATAATTACTACACTCAGGAAGTAGTGGTGGGAAGATCAGATATTCAAGAATATCCATAGCTACATGGCCAGTTTGAGGCTTCTGGTATATCATGCTGCATTTCACCACCAGGGGGAATAGAAAATTTCCCTCCTCCATGGTTTAGACAAAAGTCTCCAGGCTCCTGTTATGCACTGTTCTTCCATGCCTACTCCTTGGCCAACTCTGGTGATTGTATTAACAGGATACTTTATATCACATACTCAGATAAAGAAGGAACTGACAAATGTCTCTTGGTGTTGACACATAACTGTCAGTGACTCCTTTTTTCTAGTTTATAATAAAGCTACTTAAGCTCTAATTATGACTGTCACCTTGGTTATTCTCTTAATTCAAATTCATCCTATGTTTCAATGGTGACATTTAGGGAGACAAGATGGACCAATTGGGCAAAGGCATCCTTCACCAAGGTTCATCACAGGCATTCAATCCAAAGGACTCACATAATAAAAGGAGAGAACGTCCATAAAAGTAGGTCATTAACCTGCACATTTACAATGTGGCATGAAAGTACACACTCAATAAAGAAATAGTGAAAACAAAAAATATGAGTTCTATTTTAAATAAAAAGTAAAAGTCTTCCAATAGGATATCGGCTCAGAATAAAGTGGAAAGAGGCTGAAGAAAGGGAAATCCACAATTTAAAATGTGACAGAAATTTGATTGTTTTTTAAATGTTTATCTTTTCAAGAAATGTCATGAGTACTGAATTTACAAAATGTCTCCTAGAAAAGAACATGACTTTGCGAAGGAGAGAGTTGGTGGGGCAAAGGCGGGAAAATGTGGAGGGGCAATGAGTTAGAAATTATGTAAAATAAAATTAATACAAGGGAACAATGAACGCATGTGATGGTACTTTGAAAAAAATCAAGATTGAGAGGCCCTTAGCTAAACAGAAAAAAAAGATAAGACACAAATTGAGAATATTAGACCTGAAAAGGGAAGCGATACAACAGACACCTATGAAATTAAGAAAATACTAAAGGCATTCCTTTAAAATACATATTCCACTACACTGAAATCTCAAGGTGTCCTCTGGGACTCAGCGATCTGCATCCACACAGAGAATCCTTTGTGCTACACCAACTAACCCACTCCATTTCCAGAGCTCCTATGTATTCCACCAGGGTCTAGCTTACTTAGTACCCCTATCTCCTTATCCAGAATTGTTCTACAAACTACCAGATCCCATAGCCTAGGTCCCATAACCAGGATACCAGCTTAGTCTGGCACTCCCTGTCTGAAATGAAGAAGTCACTGAAAAACTCAATAACTCAGCTAGAACACTCAAAGGAAAGCATTATAAATAGAAAGAATCAAGCAGAATACACAATATCAGATCCCAAAGTTAAAATAGAAGATATCAACCAAATAAATAAATAATATGAATAAAAAATAAAACACAGGAAAACAACACACAAAAGAATGTGAGACACCATGAAAAATCTATACCGTTCAAGAGAAGCACAGCTGACAAGAGAAGAACCTTCTATCAATGGAGTTAATCTACAATAAGATCATTGAGGAAAACTGCCTTAAATTATGTAAAGACATATCCATACAAATTCAAAAAGTACACAGAACACCAAATGATCAAAACTGGAAAAGAAAATCTCAGTTCTATCTCATAGTCAAGCACTATGTATACATTATATTCTGAACAAAGAAAGTGTATTGAATGTTGCAAGAGAAAAACTACAAGTCACAAATAAAAGAAAACCCACAAAAATAAAAGCTAATTTCTCAGTGGGACTGTTCAAAGCCAGAAGAACAGAAGAAATACATTCCAAGACCTAAAGGACTGTGTCAGCCAACCTGAGGTAATATATCCAACAAAACTAGTGAGATGACTGAAGAAGGAACATTTTTCCATAATATAAAAAGCCTCTAAAATTTTTTATGTTCAATAAGCCAAATCTAAAGAAGATACAGGAAGCATTGTTTTGGGCTGAATAGAGAAATGAGCATATCAGAGAGACTGTAGAAAGAATACACACCATAATTATTAAAACACAAAGTACTGCTGAGAACAAAAACAACACCAAAGATCAACAGAATGATCTTCAGAGCTAACACAGAATTATTACATTTCTGTAATAATTTAAACATGAATGGCCCCAATTCTCTACTCAAAAGACACAGACTGAACAAACAGAAGACCAAAGTTTGAACACTTTGCCCCTTCTTAGAATTGGGAACAAAACACCCATGGAAGGAGTTACAGAGATAATGTTTGGAGCTGAGACGAAAGGATGGACCATCTAGAGACTGTCATACCCAGGGATCCATCCCATAATCAGCCTCCAAACACTGACACCATTGCATACACTAGCAAGATTTTGCTGAAAGGACTCTAATATAGCTTTCTCTTGTGAGGTTATTATTGGGCCTAGCAAACACAGAAGTGGATGCTCACAGTCAGCTATTGGATGGAACACAGGGGCCCCAATGGAGAAGCTAGAAAAAGTACCCAAGGAGCTAAAGGGATCTGCAACCCTATAGGTGGAACAACAATATGAACTAACCAGTACCCCCCGGAGCTCATATCTCTAGCTGCATATGTATAAGAAGATGGCCTAGTCGGCCATCAGTGGAAAGAGAGGCCCATTGATTGGTCTTGCAAACTTTATATGCCCCAGTACAGGGGAACGCCAGGACCAAGAAGTAGGAGTGGGGAGGGGGAGAGTGGGGGGGACGGCATGGGGGACTTTTGGGATAGCATTGGAAATGTAAATGAAGAAAATACCTAATAAAAGAAATTGGTAATTGAAAAAAGAAAGAGGAGTAGGGCCACAGGCCTCATCCGGCCGGATCAGCGCCGGGGTAGCTGGAGCACAGGGTTGCCTGACACCCGCCAGCTACCCACGACCCCCACCGCAGGATTTTGGGACTGCTAGTGAGTGGAACACAGCTTCTGCTCCAATCCAATTGCGCGCGGGACCTGAGACTGCACTAGTTAGGGAAGCAGAAACCTGCCTGAGTAGGGCCACAGGCCTCATCCGGCCGGATCAGCGCCAGGGTAGCTGGAGCGCAGGGTTGCCTGACACCCGCCAGCTACCCACGACCCCCGCCGCAGGATCTTGGGACTGCTGGTGAGTGGAACACAGCTTCTGCTCCAGTCCCACGCGGGACCTGAGACTGCTCTGGTTGGGGAGAGAGAAATCCGGCCTACATAGGGCCACAAGCCACATCCGGTCAGAAAAGCACCAGGGCAGCTGGGGCGCAGGGCCGGCTGACACTCACCAGCTACCCACAACACCCGCCACAGGATCTTAAGACTTCTGGAGAGTGGAACACAGCTTCTGCTCCAATCGCGGGACCTGAGACTGCATTAGTTAGGGAAGCAGAAACCGGCCTGAGTAGGGCCACAGGCCTCATCCGGCCGGATCAGCGCAGGGGTAGCTGGAGCGCAGGGTTGCCTGACAACCGCCAGCTACCCACGACCCCCGCTGCAGGATTTTGGGACTGCTGGTGAGTGGAACACAGCTTCTGCTCCAATCTTTAAACAGTGACAATGATAACAACTAACCCCAGAGATTACCAGATGGCGAAAGGTAAACGTAATAATCTTACTAACAGAAACCAAGACCACTCACCATCATCAGAACCCAGCACCCCCACTTCGCCCAGTCCAGGGCACCCCAACACACCGGAAAAGCTAGACACGGATCTAAAAGCATATCTCCTGATGATGATAGAGGACTTCAAGAAGGACTTTAATAACACACTTAAAGAAATGCAGGAGAACAATGCTAAACAGGCAGAAGACACTAAAGAGGAAGCACAAAAATCCCTTAAAGAATTGCAGGAGAACACTGCTAAAGAGTTACAAATCCTTAAAGAAAAACACGATAACATAATCAAACAGGTAGAAGTCCTTACAGAAAAACAGGAAAACACATCCAAACAGATGATGGAAATGAACAAAACCATACTAGACCTAAAAAGGGAAGTAGACACAATAAAGAAAACCCAAAATGAGGCAACACTGGAGATAGAAACCCTAGGAAAGAAATCTGGAACCATAGATACGAGCATCAGCAACAGAATACAAGAGATGGAAGAGAGAATCTCAGGTGCAGAAGATTCCATAGAGAACATCGGCACAACAATCAAGGAAAATGTAAAATGCAAAAAGATCCTAACTCAAAACATCCAAGAAATACAGGACACAATGAGAAGACCAAACCTACGGATAATAGGAGTGGATGAGAATGAAGATTTTCAACTCAAAGGACCAGCAAACATCTTCAACAAAATTATAGAAGAAAACTTCCCAAATCTAAAGAAAGAGATGCCCATGAACATACAAGAAGCCTACAGAACTCCAAATAGGCTGGACCAGAAAAGAAATAAATCCCGACACATAATAATCAGAACAACAAATGCTCTAAATAAAGATAGAATACTAAAAGCAGTAAGAGAAAAAGGCCAAGTAACATATAAAGGCAAGCCTATCAGAATTACACCAGATTTTTCACCAGAGACTATGAAAGCCAGAAGATCCTGGACGGATGTTATACAGACACTAAAAGAACACAAATTCCAGCCCAGGCTACTATACCCAGCCAAACTCTCAATTAACATAGATGGAGAAACCAAAGTATTCCATGACAAAACCAAATTCACACATTATCTCTCCACGAATCCAGCCCTTCAAAGGATAATAACAGAAAAAAACCAATAAAAGGACGGGAACCACGCCCTAGAAACAACAAGAAGGTAATCCCTCAACAAACCTAAAAGAAGACAGCCACAAGAACACAATGCCAACTTTAACAATAAAAATAACAGGAAACAACAATTACTTTTCCTTAATATCTCTTAATATCAATGGACTCAACTCCCCGATAAAAAGACATAGACTAACAAACTGGCTACACAAACAAGACCCAACATTTTGCTGCTTACAGGAAACTCATCTCAGAGAAAAGGATAGACACTACCTCAGAATGAAAGGCTGGAAAACAATTTTCCAAGCAAATGGCATGAAGAAACAAGCTGGAGTAGCCATTCTAATATCTGATAAGATTGACTTCCAACCCAAAGTCATTAAAAAAGACAGGGAGGGACACTTCATACTCATCAAAGGTAAAATCCTCCAAGAGGAACTATCAATCCTGAATATCTATGCTCCAAATACAAAGGCAGCCACATTCATTAAAGAAACCTTAGTAAATCTCAAAGCACACATTGCACCTCATACAATAATAGTAGGAGACTTCAACACACCACTTTCACCAATGGACAGATCATGGAAACAGAAACTAAACAGGGACACAGAGAAACTAAGAGAAATTATGAATCAAATGGATCTGGCAGATATCTACAGAACATTCTATCCTAAAACAAAAGGATATACCTTCTTCTCAGCACCTCATGGTACCTTCTCCAAAATTGACCACATAATTGGTCACAAAACAGGCCTCAACAGATACAAAAATATTGAAATTGTCCCATGCATCCTATCAGATCACCATGGACTAAGGCTGATCTTCAATAACAAAATAAATAATAGAAAGCCAACCTTCACGTGGAAACTGAACAACACTCTTCTCAATGATACCTTGGTCAAGGAAGGAATAAAGAAAGAAATTAAGGACTTTTTAGAGTTCAATGAAAATGAAGCCACAACATACCCAAACTTATGGGACGCAATGAAAGCATTTCTAAGAGGAAAACTCATAGCTCTGAGTGCCTCCAAAAGGAAACTAGAGAGAGCACACATTAGCAGCTTGACAACACACCTAAAAGCACTAGAACAAAAGGAAGCAAATTCACCCAAGAGGAGTAGAAGGCAGGAAATAATCAAACTCAGGGGCGAAATCAACCAAGTGGAAACAAGAAAAACTATTCAAAGAATCAACCAATCAAGGAGCTGGTTCTTTGAGAAAATCAACAAGATAGATAAACCCTTAGCCAGACTCACTAGAGGGCACAGGGAAAGCATCCTAATTAACAAAATCAGAAATGAAAAAGGAGACATAACAACAGATCCTGAAGACATCCAAAACACCATCAGATCCTTCTACCAAAGGCTATACTCGACAAAACTGGAGAACCTGGATGAAATGGAGATGTTCCTAGACAGATACCAGGTACCAAAGTTGAATCAAGATCAGGTTAATGATCTAAACAGCCCTATATCCCCCAAAGAAATAGAAGCAGTCATTAATAGTCTCCCAACTAAAAAAAGCCCAGGACCAGATGGGTTTAGTGCAGAGTTCTATCAGACCTTCAAAGAGGATCTAATCCCAGTTCTTCACAAACTATTCCACAAAATAGAAACAGAAGGTACTCTACCCAACTCATTCTATGAAGCCACAATTACTCTGATACCTAAACCACAAAAAGACCCAACAAAGATAGAAAACTTCAGACCAATATCCCTTATGAATATTGATGCAAAAATCCTCAATAAAGTTCTTGCTAACCGAATCCAAGAACACATCAAAACAATCATCCATCCTGACCAAGTAGGTTTCATCCCAGGGATGCAGGGATGGTTCAATATACGGAAATCCATCAACGTAATCCAGTATATAAACAAACTCAAAGACAAAAACCACATGGTCATCTCGTTAGATGCGGAAAAAGCATTTGACAAGATCCAACACCCATTCATGATAAAAGTCTTGGAAAGATCAGGAATTCAAGGCCCATACCTAAACATGATAAAAGCAATCTACAGCAAACCAGTAGCTAACATCAAAGTAAATGGTGAGAAGCTTGAAGCAATCCCTCTAAAATCAGGGACTAGACAAGGCTGTCCACTTTCTCCATACCTATTCAACATTGTACTTGAAGTCCTAGCCAGAGCAATTCGACAACAAAAGGAGATCAAAGGGATACAAATTGGAAAAGATGAAGTCAAAATATCACTTTTTGCAGATGATATGATAGTATATATAAGTGACCCTAAAAATTCCACCAGAGAACTCCTAAGCCTGATAAACAGCTTCGGTGAAGTAGCTGGATATAAAATTAACTCAAACAAATCAATGGCCTTTCTCTACACAAAGAATAAACAGGCTGAGAAAGAAATTAGGGAAACAACACCCTTCTCAATAGTCACAAATAATATAAAATATCTTGGCGTGACTCTGACTAAGGAAGTGAAAGATCTGTATAATAAAAACTTCAAGTCTCTGAAGAAAGAAATTATAGAAGATCTCAGAAGATGGAAAGATCTCCCATGCTCATGGATTGGCAGGATCAACATTGTAAAAATGGCTATCTTGCCAAAAGCAATCTACAGATTCAATGCAATCCCCATCAAAATTCCAAATCAATTCTTCAACGAATTAGAAAGTGCAATCTGCAAATTCATCTGGAATAACAAAAAACCTAGGATAGCAAAAACTCTTCTCAAGGATAAAAGAACCTCTGGTGGAATCACCATGCCGGACCTAAAGCTCTACTACAGAGCAATTGTGATAAAAACTGCATGGTACTGGTATAGTGACAGACAAATAGACCAATGGAATAGAATTGAAGACCCAGAAATGAACCCACACACCTATGGTCACTTGATCTTTGACAAGGGAGCTAAAAACATCCAGTGGAAGAAAGACAGCATTTTCAACAAATGGTGCTGGCACAACTGGTTGTTAACATGTAGAAGAATGCGAATCGATCCATTCCTATCTCCTTGTACTAAGATCAAGTCTAAGTGGATCAAGGAACTTCACATAAAACCAGAGACACTGAAACTTATAGAGGAGAAAGTGGGGAAAAGCCTTGAAGATATGGGCACAGGGGAAAAATTCCTGAATAGAACAGTAATGGCTTGTGCTGTAAGATCGAGAATTGACAAGTGAGACCTCATGAAACTACAAAGCTTCTGCAAGGCTAAAGACACCATCAATAAGACAAAAAAACCACCAACAGATTGGGAAAGGATCTTCACCTATCCTAAATCAGATAAGGGACTAATATCCAATATATATAAAGAACTCAAGAAGGTGGACTCCAGAAAGTCAAATAACCCCATTAAAAAATGGGGCTCAGAACTGAACAAAGAATTCTCACCTGAGGAATACCAAATGGCAGAGAAACACCTGAAAAAATGTTCAACATCCTTAATCATCAGGGATATGCAAATCAAAACAACCCTGAGATTCCACCTCACACCAGTCAGAATGGCTAAGATCAAAAATTCAGGTGACAGCAGATGCTGGCGAGGATGTGGAGAAAGAGGAACCCTCCTCCATTGTTGGTGGGATTGCAAGCTTGTACAACCACTCTGGAAATCAGTCTGGCGGTTCCTCAGAAAATTGGACATAGTACTACCGGAGGATCCAGCAATACCTCTCCTGGGCATATATCCAGAAGATGTCCCAACCGGTAAAAAAGACACATGCTCCACTATGTTCATAGCAGCCCTATTTATAATAGCCAGAAGCTGGAAAGAACCCAGATGTCCCTCAACAGAGGAATGGATACAAAAATTATGGTACATTTACACAATGGAGTACTACTCAGCTATTAAAAAGAATGAATTTATGAAATTCCTAGCCAAATGGATGGACCTGGAGGGCATCATCTTGAGTGAAATCACACAATCACAAAAGAACTCACACAATATGTATTCACTGATAAGTGGATATTAGCCCAAAACTTAGGATACCCAAGATATAAGATACAATTTGATAAATGCATGAAACTCAAGAAGAATGAAGACCAAAGTGTGGACACTGTGCACCTTCTTAGAATTGGGAACAAAACACCCAGGGAAGGATTTTCAGAGACAAAGTTCATAGCTGTGATGAAAGGATGGACCATTTAGAGACTGCCGTATCCAGGGATCCATCCCATAAGCAGCTTCTAAACGCTGACACCATTGCATACACTAGCAAGATTTTGCTGAAAGGACCCAAATATAGCTGTCTCTTGTGAGACGATGCCGGGGCCTAGCAAACACAGGAGTGGATGTTCACAGTCAGCTATTGGATGTATCACAGGGCTCCCAATGGAGAAGCTAGAGAAAGTACCCAAGGAGCTAAAGGGATCTGCAACCCTATTGTTGGAACAACATGATGTACTAACCAGAACCCCGGAGCTCTTGTCTCTAGCTGCATATGTATCGAAAGATGGCCTAGTCGGCCATCAATGGAAAGAGAGGCCCATTGGACTTGCAAACTTTATATGCCCCAATATAGGGGAATGCCAGGGCCAAAAGAATGGGAATGGGTGGGTAGGGAAGTGGGGGGCGCTATGGGGGACTTTTGGGATAGCATTGGAAATGTAATTGAGGAAAATATGTAATAAAAATATTAAAAAAAATAGATAACCAAAAAAAAAAAAAGAAAAAAGAAAGAAAGAAAGAAAGAAAGAAAGAAAGAAAGAAAGAAAGAAAGAAAGAAAGGCACCACTTTAGAATAAAAGGATGAACAAAAGTATTCCAATCAAATGGATCCAGGTAGCAGCAGGTGCTATCCAAACATCTGACAAAATAGATTTCAAAATAAAATTAATAAGAAAAGATAAAGAGGGACATTTCATTCTAATTAAAGGAACTGTTAAGCAAGAAGACTTTACCATTCTAATATATATGCACCAAACTCAGAGGCATCCAATTTCATTTAAGAAAAGAAGAAAGAAGAAAGAAAAGAAAGAAAGGAAAGGAAAGGGAAGGAAAGGAAAGGGGAGGAGAGGAGAGGAGAGGAGAGGAGAGGAGAGGAGAGGAGGGGAGAGGGGAGGGGAGGGGAGAGGGGAGGGGAGGGGAGGGGAGGGGAGGGGAGGGGAGGGGAGAGGGGAGGGGAGGGGAGAGGAGAGGGGAGGGGAGGGGAGGGGAGGGGAGGGGAGGGGAGGGGAGAGGGGAGGGAAGGGGAGAGGGGAGGGGAGGGGAGAGGAGAGGAGAGGAAAAAGGGGAAAAAGGAAGGAAAAAAGAAAGAAGGAAAGAAAGGAAAGAAGGAAAAAGGAAAGAAGGGAAAAGAAAGAACGAAGGAAGGAAGGAAGGAAGAAAATACCTACTAGTGAATTAAAAGGCTCAGATTAAAATCAAACCATTAACAGAATGTGATTTCAATACCCAAATTTCCTCCTCCCAAAAAATAGGTCATTGGGACGAAAATAAACAGAAAAACATAAGAATTAATTGACATCATACATCAAGTCATCTTAACAGACACCTACCAAATATTCCATCCAAACACTATAGAATATACATTTTACTCCACATCACATACTCCTCTAAAATAGATTACATACTGAAATTCAAAATTAATCATGACAAATTCAAAACATTTGAAATCACTCTTTGTAATCTATTTGATCACAGTGCAATAAAACTTAAAATTGACAGCTAACAAGTCTCTAGTAAATACACATCTACAGCGATTGAACAACTCATTACAGAATGATGCTTGGGTCAAATAAAAAAATCAGTAAAATAATAAAACTTCCTAGAATAAAGAAAAATGAAAAACATACAAGGAATCCTCTGGGATACATTGAAAGCAGTCTTCTGAGAGACATTGATAGCTCTAAGTGCCTATTAAAATTTCAGAAACAGTACAAATGAAATACTTAATGATGCAATACCAAAAGTGGGGGAAACACAACAAATCTACTTGACATAAAAGGTAATGAAAATAAAAAGCAGCAATTAACAAAGCAGATCAAAGAAAAAATCAACAACTATAAGAAGCAATTCTTTAGAATACAAACAAAATGGAGAGATCCTTGGCCCAACTGATCAAAAGAAAGAGGGACCCAAACAAACAGACTCAGAGATGAACATGGAAACAACAAAACAGGCATCAAAGAACTTCATAATATTGTAAAAGGATATTTTCAAAACCTGTGCTCCATTAAGGAGAAAATATTAAAGAAATATATGATTTTCTAGATTCACTCAAATCACCAAAATTAAACCAAAAAGTCAACAAACACATAAAATGTGTTTGTAATGAGCAATCTCAGAAAAAATGAGATCTGCTTATTTTTGCCATCTTTGTCAAATATTAAGATGCTGAAATTATTGGTAATGTTTATCCTTTTAAATTTTACTAATATTTACACAAATAAAGACACACAAGGCAGAGCTGAGGTAAAAACCTGCTATCTCAGTCAGGTAATTTTATTCTCCTGACTATATGCAAAATATATATTTACAAATCTGATTCTATAACTGTTCTGCTCACATTTTAGAAATCTTTCTATCCTGTGTCATTCTCCCAAGCTTGTCTACCATTCTCTTGAGCTTCTCTAAACCCATGAGGGCTCCTTAGCTCTCTTTCCTAAAGTCCTGTTTCACCTGTGTCCTGCTAGCTGCTTTTCTGTGATTCCTGCAAGCCCAAGAGAAAAGCCCTATCTCTTACCCAGAGTTCCTTCCATGATGGCTCTCCCAAACCAAAAGTGAGAGCCGAGTGAGAGAGAGAGAGACAGAGACAGAGACACTGAGGGAGAGACAGAGACACAGAGACACAGAGACACAGAGAGACAGAGACAGAGAGACAAAGACAGAGACACAGAGAGAGAGACAGAGACAGAGAGAGACAGAGAGAGATCAAAAAGTGGCTAAAAGAGAGCCCTCTCAAAGGTTCAACTCCTATATAAAGGAGATGCTAGTTCCTCTCCTAAACCCTTGGCAGGATGAATCATGTCATAGTCATGGCGGGGTGCTCTAAGCCAAGTCACTGGGGGCTGAACCAGTTTATCATTACAGTGGGGCAGCTCAAAGCCATTCAGCTGACTTTGCCTGGGGTCTAGAGTGAACACAACAAAACTTCTCCCTAACAATGACTTAAAATAGGCAGGAACTTTTCATTCTTTGGCATTCTTTATCTAGAGTCATTTAGAGGCACACCCAATCTGTCTCCACAGCACACAAGTAACTGCATTGGAAAATGCAGTATCTATTTTAAAAGCTATTCATTTGTGCAAATTTACTGCTGATTTTCTTTCTCATTTCGAGAAATATTCTGGTAGAATTCTTTGGATCGCTAATGTATCATGCAATCTGCAAATAGATATAGTCTGACTAATTTTTTTTCTATATCTGTGTCCCTTCAGTTTCCATCTCTTGTCTTATTACTCCAGCTAGCTGGTACTTTAAGCAAAGTGTTGAGAGGAGTGGGTGATTCCTATCTTGTTCCTGACTTCTCAGGGATTGTTTCAAGCTTTCTTTCAATAAGAATAATGTCTACTATGTGTTTCCCATACACTTTAAATAGATTGAGGTATATTCCTCCTGGACCTACATGCTCTAGGTCTTTTATTTTTGAAACCAGTTGGATGTTTTCAAAGTTTTTCTCTGCATCTGTTGGGGTGTTCATGTGGCTTTTTTCTTTATGTAGTTTATTAACATTTATTCCCTTGTGTCTGTTGAACCATCCCTACATTTATGGTCAACTTGGTCATGTTGTATAATCTTTTTGATATGTTTACATATTATGTTACGAGTATTTTATTGAGTATTTTAGAGTCTGTTTTTCAGGGCCACTGGCCTATAGTTTGTATTGTTGTTGTTCTTGTTGTTGTTGTTATTGTTTTGTTTAATTGTATCTTTAGCTTGTTTTCATATTAGAGTGATACTGGATTCATAGACATTTTGGGGGGTACTCCTTCTGTTTTTTTAATAGTTTAGAAAGTGCTGGCAGTAGATTTTTGAATGTGTGGTGAAATTCTGCTATGAATCTCTCTGTCCCCAGGATTTTTTTTAAGCTGAAAGACTTTTTATTATTACTTCAAACTTTTCATTTATTATGTATCTGTTGGGTTGTTTACTTCTACTTTAATTTTGGTAATTTGGCAGAATATAAAAATACAGCCATTTCTTTAGCTTCTGAAGCTTAAACAAGTATAGGTTTTTAAAGTATTACTTTATAATATTCTGAATTTCTCTAGTGTTTGTTGTAATTAATGTTTCCCTGTTCATTTAGGAGTCTATTAATTTAGCTTCTTTCTCTATTTCTTTCTTTCTCTTTCTTCCTCTGTTTCTTTTCTTCTTTCTCTCTCTCTCTTTCTTTCTTTTTTCTTTATTTCTTTTGGTTAGTTGGGTCAGGGGTTTGTCAATCTTCATTATCTTCCCAAAGAGCCACCTTTAAATGTGCTGATACTTTGTGTTGTTACTTTGTTTTGTTTAATTAAATCCTGCTCTGGATATTAGCCCAGAAACTTAGGATACCCAAAATATAAGATACAATTTGCTAAATGCATGAAACTCAAGAAGAACAAAGACCAAAGTGTGGACACTTTGCCCCTTCTTAGAATTGGGAACAAAACACCCATGGAAGGAGTTACAGAGACAAAGTTTGGAGCTGTGACGAAAGGACGGACCATCTAGAGACTGCCATATCTGGGGATCCATCCCATAATCAGCTTCCAAATGCTGACAACATTGCATACACTAGGAAGATTTTGCTGAAAGGACCCAGATAAAGCTGTCTCTTGTGAGACTATGCCGGGGCCTAGCAAACACAGAAGTGAATGCTCACAGTCAGCTATTGGATTGATCACAGGGCCACCAATGGAGGAGCTAGAGAAAGTACCCAAGGAGCTAAAGGGATCTGCAATCCTATAGGTGGAACAACAATATGAACTAACCAGTACCCCCACCCCCACCCCCACCCCCACCCCGGGAGCTCTTGACTCTAGCTGCATATGTATCAGAAGTTGGCCTAGTCAGCCATCATTGGAAAGAGAGACCCATTGGTCTTGCAAACTCTATATGCCCCAGTACAGTGGAATGCCAGGGTCAAGAAGTGGGAGTAGATGGGTAGCGGATGGGGGGGGGAGGGTATGGGGGACTTTGGGGATAGCATTGGAAATGTAAATGAAGAAAATACCTAATAAATAAAAAAAATTAAAAAAGAAAAAAATTCTGCTCTGATATTTATTATTTGTGACTGTCAACTAGATTTGGTTTTAGTCTGTTCTTGGTTTTCCAAATTTTTGAGTTGCATCATTTACTTGTACTCTTTCTGATTTTTTAATGAAGACACTTAAAACTACACATTTCCTCATAGGCATGCTTTCAATGTGTCCCAGAGGTTTTGATGTATTTCCATTTTAATTTAGTTCCAGAAAGTTTTTATTTCTTTCTTCACTTCTTTGATCCAATCAGTATGACATAATGAGTTGTATAATCTCCATGAGTTTCTATATTTCACCAGAGAGTTGTATGCTGTTGATTTCAGGTTTTATCACATTGTAGGCAGATAGGATATTAAGAGCATTTTCAATCTTTATGAATTTGTGATTTGTTTTGCATTTCAGGATATTCAGAAATTGTTCTTTATGCTGCTGAGAGAATATATATGATTTGGTGTTTGTATAGAATATTCTATAGGTATCTGTTAAGTCCATTTGATGGATAAAGCCATTTCTGAGGTTTCTCTGCTTAATTTTTGTCCAGATTGACCTATTGTCTTAGTTACAGTTGTCATTTTTTGTGAAGAGATACCATGACCAATGCAATGCATGTGAAGGACATTTAACTGGGGATAACTTAAAGGTTCAGAAGTTCAGTCTTTTATCATCACGGCAGGAAGCATGGCAGTGTCTAGGAAGGCATGGCTCTGGAGAAGGAGCTGAGGTTTATATATCTTGTTCTGAAGGAAACCAGGAGAAGACTGTCTCATGGGCATCAAGTAGGAGGGTCTCAAAGCCCACCCTTTCAGTGACACACTTCCTCAAACCAAGCCACACCTCCTAAGAGTACACCACTCTCAATAGGCCAATCATACCCAAACCATCACACTTACCTGTTGGAGAAAGTTAGGTATTTAGCTCATCCACTGATAATGGATTTATATTATACTGAATCTTTTAATCCAGTAGTAGATGTTCTTTTTAAAGAAATTTCATGCCCCTAAATTTGATGCATATATGTTCAGTATACTAATGTTTCTTGGTTACAAGTTCCCTTGAGTAGAATTAAGTGTGCCCTCTATTTCTTCTTGTTAGCTTCAGTAGAAATCCATTTTGTAAAATATTAGGATAATGGCACCTGCTTACCTCTTGGTCGCATTTATTTGGAGTACTCCTGCTCATCCTTTGACTGTAAGGTGGTGCCTCTCTTTACAGCTAAAATGGGGGGGGTACAATACAGATTGATGGGTATATTTTGTGATCCACTAGATGGTTCTGTGTCTTCTGAATGGATATTGAGGGCACAGATGTGTAAAGCTATTATTAAAATACGCATGTGAGTTGTCTACATCGTGTTGCTAATTTTTGATGGGGTTTATGTTATAAGTGGCCCCAGTTTTTTAAGAATTATGATGTATTTTTAAATGTTTTGTCATTCTTTGTATGTTTAACATCATCTACTTCAGTCCTGTTCATTGTGCTGTCCACTCATATCCACTCTTGGCCTTTGGAACCTCCCTTCAAAGGTAAAACACACAAACAACAGCAATAGCAACAAAACATAAAAAACAACTCATTGTAGAAGCTGTACTACATCACAATGTGTTCTACAGTATATTTCTCTCTCCACACATCTTTACTTGCAAATATTCATTTCAATGAATCATTGCCTTCATTCCATATCTGTGGCCTCTGTGACGCCATCAATATTGGATCTCCCCAGTTATCCTGTTCTTGACTTGTATCATGGAGATCCTACAGACTTGGAACAGGAGGACTGTCCCTTTGACTCATTCCAAAGGTTCACATATTATATAGATTTGGAGGGTGGGACAATTCAGAGCCCTGGATCACAGAACCTAGGTAATAGCTGAGCAGGGCAGCCTGCCTTTTCTCCCTTATTCAAATCAGAGTGAGCTCTCCAGTATTGCTCCAGCTAAGCTAAACAAAGCTGCCAGCAGAAGGAAACGAGATCAGCTCCTGCTCTCACTTCCACAGGGTCAGCTCAACCACATACGTGCCTTCAGACCCAGCTCCACTGTGCTACCCAGTCAAGGTTCAGAACCTACTCTCCCAAGTGCTGCATCTTCTAAGGGTCTGAGTCAGCTTCCTGCCTTCACACTCTCAGGACTGGTTTACCAGTGCCGTGAACACCATGGCCAGTACCACTCTATTGCCCAGAAAAAGTACAAGGGTTGCTCTAACTGAGATCTATAGCCAGTGAGGGGGCAGGGCTAGCACACAGGTTCTCATGACCTCAGGGTCTGTTCTCTCTACTGGACAAGGTAGTGGGGTTGACATGGGATCATATAACCTCATGGCAGAGGAGTGGGGGCCTGGATCTCTCAAGCTCTCAAACTCAGGGCTGGCTCACCCATGCCCTCTTAATTAGTGCTAGCCCTGCTGTGCTGCCATGGAGAGTCACAGGAACTTCTCTCTATTGAGAGCTCCTGCAGGAGAGAGATGTGGCCAGCTCTCCAAAAATTCATAACCAGTGAACTTCGAGGCCACTTATACACAGGCCCTGGACAGTCACACTTCCCCAGTTTCTGTGCCAACCAGGGACATCCCTATAATCTCTAGTAGTAATATAGGCCATGGACATGAACATGTATCCTACTGCAGCATAGCCATGGACCCAAAGGTGACCCTCAGTGACAGCTTAGGCTGGGACCTTATCATTGTAGTTTTACTGCCTTTCTTGAAACCTTGCTAGCAGTCTCTCCCAGCTTTCCTTTTGCTCTTCCCCAATTGCTTCTGGGATTTGCCACCACCAGCCTTAACCTGGCTTCTCTTTCTACCTGCCTTTGCTTGCTCCAGAAAAGGTCCAGTCACCGGCCCACTCCTTAGAACCTTGAATATGCAGATAAAAGTCACACATACAGCTCCATTAACTTTTAACTTGCCTACTTGGCACAATTGCTGGGTGCTGTATATCCCACCAGGACAGATGTGCCCTTACCAATTTATTACCTCCCTCTCTCCAACCCTAAACTTAGTGGCTTGTTCCACCTAACCCTGCCAAAAATTCTTGGCCACCTGCACATAGTGCAGGCCACAATCCCTACCTTCCCTATGAGGCCTTACATGATTTCTGCTTCTTTCTTCCTCCAAACAAGGCAGAAAACATGGCAGAAAAGGCCTCTCTCCTTCCTTGTATCTGCCTTTCCCTCCTGGGACCCAGAAGTAGCACCTATACCCTCTTGCCAGCAATTGGCCCTTGGTTTTCTTTATTGACAAATCAAGGACCAATTGTGGAATAGAGTTAGCATCAGAACCCCCTTTTAAACCATGGCCCCAAGTGGCTGGGCTGGAGACTCATAGCAAGGTACTTCTCTCTACCCTAGAACTTGCAGTTCCATGTTGCTTCATTGTTCTAACTGCTCCAATTCTCCTTCTCTCCCATCTGACCACCACATGCTTGCACATTGTGGTGGCTTTCTGCTATAGACTAGCCACATGACTGGCAAGACCCTGAGCAACATCCTCCATCTAATGCTGCAGGGCATGGTGACAAGTAGATATCTATGGCCCTCATGTGCCATGAAGTGGAGGCAGGATTGTGGGCAGCATGGTGGTCTGCAGATCTCTGTCCCTCTTCCTCCTCCTGCATTATGTTGCCTATATTTGATTTGATCTGATTTGATTTGATTTGATTTGATTTGATTTGATTTGATTTGATTTGATTTGATTTGATTTGATTTGATTTGATTTTCTGGTGTCTTAGGCATTAGACAGCCTTGGCTACCAAACCAGGCATCAAGCTAAGGTGAACCTTTGTCATGACTGCCATCTGCTTTGGCCCTGACTGATATAAGAACAACATCACACAAGGTGCCTCTTTGCTTATTGCTGGGCTGGGGGTGACTTTGTATTTCTTCCTACAGTCTTTTCTCTGTGTTCATTCTCCAGACTGAACTTTTCTTTTTTGTATTTATAAAGATTTTTTAAATTTATTTTTATGTATGTGTACACTGTAGCTGTACAGATGGTTGTGAGCCTTCATGTGGTTGGTGGGAACTGACTCTCTCTGGTCATCCCAGCTTGTTCCGGTTGGCCCTGCTCACTCAATCACTGCTTGCTTGGGCCCAAAGACTTATTTATTATTATACATAAATACATTGAGGTGACTTCAGACACACCAGAAGAGGGTGTCAGATCTCATTAACGGTGGCTGTGAGCCACCAGGTGGTTGCTGGGATTTGAACTCAGGACCTTTGGAAGAGTAGTCAGTGTTCTTACCCCCTGAGCCATCTCACCAGCCCTTCTTTTTGATATTTTGTTTATTTGTTTGTTTCTTGAATACAATTTTATTAGTCTGCTTATACCATGATAATTCTTCTTTTTCCTTTAGTTATGGCAGAAAGGATTTCTAGGTACTTTTATAGGCCTGGCCCTCATAGTCCTTTAGGACTTAGAAGGCATCATTCTAGGATCTCTTATCTTTGAAAGTTACCATTGAGAAATCAGCTGTTATCCTGATGATTTTTTTTTCCTTTATCTGTGACCTACAGTTTTTCTCTTCAACTTTTCCAATACACTTTTGTTGCTGCTACTGTTGTTGTTTTTGTTGCAGCTGCTCCTGTTGTTTTTATTGTTGTACTGTTCTATTGTTATATATATACTTCATAAGTTGGTATGCAGTGGGTATTTTTCTTTCTGGTTCTATTGTGTGTTGTATATGCTTCTAGCTTCTGTATGGTTATGTCTTACTTTAGTTTTGGACAGTTTTCTTTTCTGATCATTTTGAAGAACAGGTCAATGCCATTTACTTTGGAATCTTTTCTCTCAACTATGCCTATAGTTTGAAAGCTTTTTACAAATTGTGTCCCACATTCCCACATGTTAATTTTCTCTGTATCTCTATCTCTGTCTCTCTCTCTGTCTCTCTCTCTCTCTCTGTCTCTCTCTCTCTGTCTCTCTCTCTGTGTCTCTCTCTCTCTCTCTCTCTGTCTGTCTCTTTTCATAAGTGTGTATATATGTGTGTGCCTGTTACTAAGTTTACATATTTTGTAATTATTTGGTCTAGATTCTCTACTTTTTCTTAAGGTCCTAATATTCTTTTTCCTACTTTCCACTTCTATTTGAGAGGTTTTCCATTGAGTTTTATTGTTGAGTTATTGGGTTTTGAAATTCCATATTCATTTCTGCTTCAGTCCTCTTTGTAATTCTACCTCCTTATGTAATTTTGTTTTCCAGCTCTGGATTATCTCCATTCCCATCACCCTTACCTTTGTGTTTTCATGAGCATTACTCAATAATTTATTCCCCTTAGTTTCTGTCTCCTTAGTTTCATTAAGTTCTTTGTATCTGCTTTAAACCTTTTAATAAAGTTTATGGTTGTTCTTTTAAAATTCTGTTCTGTGGTTCATCTAGGTTTTTCTTGTTAGTATACATTTCTGTGATACTGGTAGGTTTAGTAGAAAATATAGTGGTTTCACTCTCACATTTTTTCCAGTTTGACAATGATATCTGGCCTTACAGACCTTTAATTAGCAGAAGGATATTCACTCAGTGAACATAAAGACTATCTCTTGGGTTCAGATCATACATGTTTTGGAAACCTTCAGTGGCTCTGAAGATCACTGTGACATCCATAGTACAAGATGACTAAAGTACCACAAGGCAGGAGGTAGAAGAAGTTGGAGAAAGAACTGGGGTTTCAGGAGATTTAGGGAGAATTGCTTAAGACATCCTGAAACATGTTGATTCCCTCACTATAAGAGACAAGCTTTAACTTCAAGTCAGGGATGCATCTCCTGCATCCTGCACATGGGAAATGAGCTCCCTCCCACAAGTCTTGGAGGAACCAACAGGGGACAAGGTGAGCCCTGGGGTTAGAGACCTTGAGATGAAAAAAAAAAAAATAAAGACTATGATCCAAAGTCTATTACTTAAGCTGAAGTCCCAACAGAGGCAAAGGGAGCCAGCAGGGCAGGGGGGCAGCTTCTATCTAAACTGCCGAATACACAAAGATGGCTCTAGTGCCAAGCCCTGAACTGAATTATACTGAAGGATTGGCTTTGAATTTGGGACTCGGCATTCCCGGGAGTTAATGTGGAACATGGCACAGTCTGTTTGTTTAATGAACAGCCACTGGCTTGGCTACTATACAATTTCTAGGGCAATTAGAAATAAGTGGACCCATAGTACTGTCTTCTATGCCAGACATAGACTTAGAGGAGTGGCTGATCTGATAGAAGACCTCAGTCTAATGTGGTCATTGTGAAACACTCATATATTTGGACAGTAGAAGCTCCTATTCTCATCTTGGTGTTTAGAGTGTAACCTGTGCACAACGTCAAATACCACATGGAAAAGATTGATTTGAACATGCTAGAAGTATAGGAGAGGGTACAGAAGAGATGACCACTGGTGTTTTGTTGTTTGTAAGAGTAAGGGAACTGTGAACAAAGGGATCCTGTGATGTACTTACCTCTCCAGTAGCCACAACAATGGGGAGAGGCAATGAGGAAGTGTGGAATTGCAACACAGATAAAAAAAAAACAACATGACTAGTGTCTGGGCCCTACCTATACTAAGGGAGATCCCTATCATATCCCACCCTAATTTTGCATTCTGCTTCTTCCATTAACCAAGGAGCAAGGCAAAACTCAATATGGGACTAAGGAAAAGGGGAGGGACACTGTGATGTAGTGCTGTTCCCTGGGATGCCACAAAAGATCTATCTTTCGAATTCTGGGAAAACAAACAAAAGTGCTTCTTCAATGGTCAACTCACTGACAATGAAAATTATTGTTATTAATATTATTCATTCCATTCATTTACATCTCAAATGATATCCCTGATATAGCTGCCTCTTGTGAGGCTATGCAAGTGGCTGGCAAATGCAGAAGTGGATGCTCACAGTCATGTATTAGATGGAACACAGGGCCTCCAATGGAGGAGCTAGAGAAAGTACCCAAAGAGCTGAAGGTGTCTGCAACCCTATAGGAGAAACAACAATAGGAACTAACCACTAGCCCCCAGAGCTGTGTCTCTAGTTGCATATGTAGCAGAGGATGGCCTAGTTGGCCATCAATGGGAGGAGAGGCCCTTGGTCTTGTGAAGATCATATGCCCCAGTATAGGGGAATGCCAAGGCCAAGAAGCAGGAGTGAATTGGTTGGTGAGCAGGTGAGGGGAGCGGTACAGGGGACTTTGGGGGATAGCATTTGAAATGTAAATGAACAAAATATCTAAAAAATTGTTTAAAAAATAAAAAATAAGAAATTCAATTAATAAATTGGCCAATGAAATACACAAAAACCTCATATAGATCAGTAAATACATAAATATATCAATTTGAAAATACAAAGATCAGACAGGATTTTCTCCAATAATACAAATATGGAAATGAAGTACAGAGCAGAGACTGAAGAAAAGGCCATCCATATACTGTCCCACCTGGGGATCCATCCCATATACAGGTTTTCAAACCCAGACACTATTGTGGTTGCCAAGAAGTACATGGAGAAAGCAGCATGATATGTTTGTCTCCTGAGAGGACTTGCTAGAGTCTTCCAAATACAGAGACACAGACAGCCATTGTACATAGCACGGGGTCCCAATAGAGATGTTAGAGAAAGGAATGAAGGATTTGAAGGGGTATGCAACCCCATAGAAAGAACAAAATCAACAAACTGGATTCCTGAAGAGCTCCCAGGGACTAAACCATCAATAAAGGAGTGCACATGGCTCCAGCAGCATATGTAGCAGAGGATGGCCTTCTCAGGCATCAATGGAAGGAGAGTACCTTGATCCTATGAAGGCTTGACAGATGCCTCAGTGTAAGGGAATAGAGGACAGGAAGGTGGGAGTGGGTGGGTGGGTGGAAGAACACATTTATAGAAGCAGAGAGAAGGAGGATGGAATAGGGTGTTTCCTGGAAGTAGGGATTCCAGAAAAGAGGATAACATTTAAAATGTAAATAAAGAAAATATCGATACAAAAGAATATATATTTTTTTTCACAAAAAGAGAGAAGAAACTTTTAAAGAGATGGGGCACAGTGGTGAACAATTTTATTTCCAGAGTTGTAATGTCAGAGACAGAAGAATACTATCTTGGCCTATTGGCAAGTCTCAGATTACAGTGAGAGACAGTCTCAACATACAAGGTGAGGAGTATATGAAAAAAAAAAACCCAACCAATGCCAGGAGCTATCTAGCAGAAGCTAAAAACCAGCAAGTAATCTTCCTGAGAAGGGTCCACCATGGACTGAAAAGCTATGATGGATTTGCTCCTTTACACAAGGTCAAGGAAATTACATTTCAGGAAAGATTCCTGCTATTAATATGCTTTGTGTTATTATTACATATATAACCATCACTAGGTATGGACCTACCATTTCCAGCAGATTTCTGAAAACCTAAAAAAAATGTGCTGTCTTGTAATGATACTATATAGAAAAATCAATGAAGATTCTATAGAACTCCTGATTTGATTCAAATAATTGTGAGAAAATTTTAGAGAAGGTCATAGTTGCCTAGCAATAAAGATGTAATAAACTGAGAATCAAAAATAGAATGTGCCCATTCCCCATAAGAGTCAGTAAAGGCTGCATAATAAACAAAAACAATGAATTTTCATATTTACACTAGATAGAAAAATAGATATCAGAAAAATTTGTGTCCAAGGAAAAATATTTTGGTCCAAGGATAAAGATGCAGGTATGCACTACAGGAAGGCAAGGCCATGAAAAAACTGTTGCTTTTAACTAATAATGTCATATTATAATGAAACACTAATTTCAACATAATATTTGCAACCTTCTGTGACTCCCATTTTATGTAATATTTTATCTCTGAGGTAATTTTCTAAAGAACAAGGCTTCTGTGAGACAAAGGTATGTACTCACTAATAAGTGGATATTAGGCAAAAAATACAGAATACCCAAGATACAGACCACAGATCTCACAAAGGTCAACAAGCAGAAGAGTCCAAGTGAGGATGCCTCAGAGGAGGCAGAAGAAAACAATTTCAAAGGGGGTGGGAGGGAGGGGGGAAACTTTGAAGGAACGTGGACATGTAGGGAAGAGATGAACATGATGTGGTAGTGGATGGGGAAAAGGAATGAAGTCCTGAGAGCCAGCAGAAAGAATGGAAACAGGCAACTTGGGGAGGTAGGAGGTTGGGGGAACCCTCCAGAATGTACCAGAAACCTGTGAGGTAAGAGATTCTCAAGTCCCAAAAGCAGGGACATTAGATGAAATGCCCTACATTGGGCAGAGGAAACTTGTAGAGCCCACCTCAAGCAGAAAGACAAAGCATCAAGTGAGGAATTGGTTGCCATCTCACAGTCAAAACTCTCACCTATAATTGTTCCTGTCTGAAAGAACTGCAGGGATGGAAATGGAGAAGAACCTGAGAAAAAGAAGGTCCAGTGATAGGCCCCAAATAGGATCCAGCTCATGGGAAGGCTCCAAGGCCTGACACTATTACTGAGGCTATGGAACACTCACAAAAAGGGACTTATCATGACTGCCCTCAGAAAGACCCAAGAAGCAGCTGAAAGAGTCAGATGTAGATGTTTGTGCCTAACCAATAAACAGAAGCTGCTGACCTCAAGAGTTGAATTAGGAGAGAGCTGGAAGAAACTGAGAAGGAGGGCGACCCTATAGAAGAGCCTACAGTCTCAATTAACATGGTCTCCCAAGATCTCTGAAAAGATGGACCACCAACCAGACAGCATAGAGCAGCTGATATGAGGCACTGAACAGATATCCTGCAGGAGACTACTGAGTCTGGGTTCAGTCAGAGAAGATGCACCTTACCCTCAAGAGACTGGAAGCACTAGTTTAGAGATCTGATAAGGTGTGGGAGATGCGGTTTGGGGGCATGCTTATGGAGACAGGAGTGCATGGAGAAGGTATGGGATGTGGCTAAAATATAGAGTGTGAATAATTAAATAAATAAAAGATTAAATAAATTAAAAAAAAAAACCTGTTTGTCAAAGAAGGTATAAAATGGCCAGAGAAAAGAAATTAAGTTGCTGTTCAGATGGTTCTACTTTGGGAGCTCTGCCAGATCCATTCATCCATGCATCCAAATGTATGTCTGTCTATATGTACGTGCATGTGTGTGTGTGTGTGTGTGTGTGTGTGTGTGTGTGTAAGCATGCATGAATAGTTGTCAAGTTGATTGTTACACTAGACCATGACCAGAGTGTGGGGGTATGAATATGGATGTGTCTGTGCATATTTGACTACTATAAAGCATCTTAATATCTTTCCTTTTTTTCCTGTGTGGTTCACAAAGAGATACCCAGCTTAGCCAGACAGGCTGACTCACCAGAGAAAGGAGCAACAGGAATAAATCCTTTTACTCAATTCCCTGCTACTAAACAGCACCTGTTAATCACCAGATATTAGGGCTTATTAAAGCACAGGTAATAAGGAGTTAATAAAGTTAAGTTTTCAGCGCCTAAGGAAGCACAGACCATTAAGGAAGAGTTTAGTTTCCCTAGTGTTTCTTTAAGCATAAAGAGTTAAATAAAGCACAGAGAGATATAAGGAGCTAAAGAAAGCACAGAGAAAAGACACCAGCAATTTTAAACTATAGAATAAGCAAGAACAGTTGGAGGATTTTTTGGAACTTATCAGCAGGCATTCAGTTGAGTTAGAGAGCTTGAAGGGCAGAGATGCATCAGTCTTTTTTTTTTGATTTTTAATATTTTTATTACATATTTTCCTCAATTACATTTCCAATGCTATCCCAAAAGTCCCCCATAGCGCCCCCCACTTCCCTACCCACCCATTCCCATTCTTTTGGCCCTGGCATTCCCCTATATTGGGGCATATAAAGTTTGCAAGTCCAATGGGCCTCTCTTTCCATTGATGGCCGACTAGGCCATCTTTCGATACATATGCAGCTAGAGACAAGAGCTCCAGGGTTCTGGTTAGTACATCATGTTGTTCCAACAATAGGGTTGCAGATCCCTTTAGCTCCTTGGGTACTTTCTCTAGCTTCTCCATTGGGAGCCCTGTGATACATCCAATAGCTGACTGTGAACATCCACTCCTGTGTTTGCTAGGCCCCGGCATCGTCTCACAAGAGACAGCTATATTTGGGTCCTTTCAGCAAAATCTTGCCAGAGGTTCTTTTACCCTTGAGAAGACTTTTTGCTATCCTAGGTTTTTTGTTATTCCAGATGAATTTGCAGATTGCTCTTTCTAATTAGTTGAAGAATTGAGTTGGAATTTTGATGGGGATTGCATTGAATCTGTAGATTGCTTTTGGCAAGATAGCCATTTTTACAATGTTGATCCTGCCAATCCATGAGCATGGGAGATCTTTCCATCTTCTGAGATCTTCTATAATTTCTTTCTTCAGAGACTTGAAGTTTTTATTATACAGATCTTTCACTTCCTTAGTTAGAGTCACGCCAAGATATTTTATATTATTTGTGACTATTGAGAAGGGTGTTGTTTCCCTAATTTCTTTCTCAGCCTGTTTATTCTTTGTGTAGAGAAAGGCCATTGATTTGTTTGAGTTAATTTTATATCCAGCTACTTCACCGAAGCTGTTTATCAGGCTTAGGAGTTCTCTGGTGGAATTTTTAGGGTCACTTATATATACTATCATATCATCTGCAAAAAGTGATATTTTGACTTCATCTTTTCCAATTTGTATCCCTTTGATCTCCTTTTGTTGTCGAATTACTCTGGCTAGGACTTCAAGTACAATGTTGAATTGGTATGGAGAAAGTGGACAGCCTTGGCTAGTCCCTGATTTTAGAGGGATTGCTTCAAGCTTCTCACCATTTACTTTGATGTTGGCTACTGGTTTGCTGTAGATTGCTTTTATCATGTTTAGGTATGGGCCTTGAATTCCTGATCTTTCCAAGACTTTTATCATGAATGGGTGTTGGATCTTGTCAAATGCTTTTTCCACATCTAACGAGATGACCATGTGGTTTTTGTCTTTGAGTTTGTTTATATACTGGATTACGTTGATGGATTTCCGTATATTGAACCATCCCTGCATCCCTGGGATGAAACCTACTTGGTCAGGATGGATGATTGTTTTGATGTGTTCTTGGATTCGGTTAACAAGAACTTCATTGAGGATTTTTGCATCAATATTCATAAGGGATACTGGTCTGAAGTTTTCTATCTTTGTTGGGTCTTTTTGTGGTTTAGGTATCAGAGTAATTGTGGCTTCATAGAATGAGTTGGGTAGAGTACCTTCTGTTTCTATTTTGTGGAATAGTTTGTGAAGAACTGGGATTAGATCTTCTTTGAAGGTCTGATAGAACTCTGCACTAAACCCATCTGGTCCTGGGCTTTTTTTAGTTGGGAGACTATTAATGACTGCTTCTATTTCTTTGGGGGATATAGGGCTGTTTAGATCATTAACCTGATCTTGATTCAACTTTGGTACCTGGTATCTGTCTAGGAACTTCTCCATTTCATCCAGGTTCTCCAGTTTTGTTGAGTATAGCCTTTGGTAGAAGGATCTGATGGTGTTTTGGATGTCTTCAGGATCTGTTGTTATGTCTCCTTTTTCATTTCTGATTTGTTAATTAGGTTGCTTTCCCTGTGCCCTCTAGTGAGTCTGGCTAAGGGTTTATCTATGTTGTTGATTTTCTCAAAGAACCAGCTCCTTGATTGGTTGATTCTTTGAATAGTTTTTCTTGTTTCCACTTGGTTGATTTCACCCCTGAGTTTGATTATTTCCTGCCGTCTACTCCTCTTGGGTGAATTTGCTTCCTTTTGTTCTAGTGCTTTTAGGTGTGTTGTCAAGCTGCTAATGTGTGCTCTCTCTAGTTTCCTTTTGGAGGCACTCAGAGCTATGAGTTTTCCTCTTAGAAATACTTTCATTGCGTCCCATAAGTTTGGGTATGTTGTGGCTTCATTTTCATTGAACTCTAAAAAGTCCTTAATTTCTTTCTTTATTCCTTCCTTGACCAAGGTATCATTGAGAAGAGTGTTGTTCAGTTTCCACGTGAAGGTTGGCTTTCTATTATTTATTTTGTTATTGAAGATCAGCTTTAGTCCATGGTGATCTGATAGGATGCATGGGACAATTTCAATATTTTTGTATCTGTTGAGGCCTGTTTTGTGACCAATTATGTGGTCAATTTTGGAGAAGGTGCCATGAGGTGCTGAGAAGAAGGTATATCCTTTTGTTTTAGGATAGAATGTTCTGTAGATATCTGCCAGATCCATTTGATTCATAATTTCTCTTAGTTTCTCTGTGTCCCTGTTTAGTTTCTGTTTCCATGATCTGTCCATTGGTGAAAGTGGTGTGTTGAAGTCTTCCAGTATTATTGTATGAGGTGCAATGTGTGCTTTGAGATTTACTAAAGTTTCTTTAATGAATGTGGCTGCCTTTGTATTTGGAGCATAGATATTCAGGATTGATAGTTCCTCTTGGAGGATTTTACCTTTGATGAGTATGAAGTGTCCCTCCCTGTCTTTTTTAATGACTTTGGGTTGGAAGTCAATCTTATCAGATATTAGAATGGCTACTCCAGCTTGTTTCTTCATACCATTTGCTTGGAAAATTGTTTTCCAGCCTTTCATTCTGAGGTAGTGTCTATCTTTTTCTCTGAGATGAGTTTCCTGTAAGCAGCAAAATGTTGGGTCTTGTTTGTGTAGCCAGTTTGTTAGTCTATGTCTTTTTATCGGGGAGTTGAGTCCATTGATATTAAGAGATATTAAGGAAAAGTAATTGTTGTTTCCTGTTATTTTTGTTGTTAAAGTTGGCATTCTGTTCTTGTGGCTGTCTTCTTTTACGTTTGTTGAGGGATTACCTTCTTGTTGTTTCTAGGGCGTGGTTCCTGTCCTTGTATTGGTTTTTTTCTGTTATTATCCTTTGAAGGGCTGGATTCGTGGAGAGATAATGTGTGAATTTGGTTTTGTCGTGGAATACTTTGTTTTCTCCATCTATGTTAGTTGAGAGTTTGGCTGGGTATAGTAGCCTGGGCTGGAATTTGTGTTCTTTTAGTGTCTGTATAACATCCGTCCAGGATCTTCTGGCTTTCATAGTCTCTGGTGAAAAATCTGGTGTAATTCTGATAGGCTTGCCTTTATATGTTACTTGGCCTTTTTCTCTTACTGCTTTTAGTATTCTATCTTTATTTAGAGCATTTGTTGTTCTGATTATAATGTGTCGGGAGGTATTTCTTTTCTGGTCCAGTCTATTTGGAGTTCTGTAGGCTTCTTGTATGTTCATGGGCATCTCTTTCTTTAGATTTGGGAAGTTTTCTTCTATAATTTTGTTGAAGATGTTTGCTGGTCCTTTGAGTTGAAAATCTTCATTCTCATCCACTCCTATTATCCGTAGGTTTGGTCTTCTCATTGTGTCCTGTATTTCTTGGATGTTTTGAGTTAGGATCTTTTTGCATTTTACATTTTCCTTGATTGTTGTGCCGATGTTCTCTATGGAATCTTCTGCGCCTGAGATTCTCTCTTCCATCTCTTGTATTCTGTTGCTGATGCTCGTATCTATGGTTCCAGATTTCTTTCCTAGGGTTTCTATCTCCAGTGTTGCCTCATTTTGGGTTTTCTTTATTGTGTCTACTTCCCTTTTTAGGTCTAGTATGGTTTTGTTCATTTCCATCATCTGTTTGGATGTGTTTTCCTGTTTTTCTTTAAGGACTTCTACCTGTTTGATTGTGTTATCCTGTTTTTCTTTAAGGACTTCTACCTGTTTGATTGTGTTATCCTGTCTTTCTTTAAGGACTTGTAACTCTTTAGCCATGTACTCCTGTAATTCTTTAAGTGAGTTATTAAAGTCCTTCTTGATGTCCTCTACCATTATCATGAGATATGCTTTTAGATCCGTGTCTAGCTTTTCCCGTGTGTTGGAGCCCCGGACTGGGCGAAGTGGGGGTGCTGGGTTCTGATGATGGTGAGTGGTCTTGATTTCTGTTAGTAAGATTATTTTTTTTTATTATTATTTTTTTATTTTATTTTATTTTTTTATTTTTATTACATATTTTCCTCAATTACATTTCCAATACTATCCCAAAAGTCCCCCCATAGCGCCCCCCACTTCCCTACCCACCCATTCCCATTCTTTTGGCCCTGGCATTCCCCTATATTGGGGCATATAAAGTTTGCAAGTCCAATGGGCCTCTCTTTCCATTGATGGCCGACTAGGCCATCTTTCGATACATATGCAGCTAGAGACAAGAGCTCCAGGGTTCTGGTTAGTACATCATGTTGTTCCAACAATAGGGTTGCAGATCCCTTTAGCTCCTTGGGTACTTTCTCTAGCTTCTCCATTGGGAGCCCTGTGATACATCCAATAGCTGACTGTGAACATCCACTCCTGTGTTTGCTAGGCCCCGGCATCGTCTCACAAGAGACAGCTATATTTGGGTCCTTTCAGCAAAATCTTGCTAGTGTATGCAATGGTGTCAGCGTTTAGAAGCTGATTATGGGACGGATCCCTGGATACAGCAGTCTCTAAATGGTCCATCCTTTCATCACAGCTACGAACTTTGTCTCTGTAACTCCTTCCCTGGGTGTTTTGTTCCCAATTCTAAGAAGGTGCACAGTGTCCACAATTTGGTCTTCATTCTTCTTGAGTTTCATGCGTTTATCAAATTGTATCTTATATCTTGGGTATCCTAAGTTTTGGGCTAATATCCACTTATCAATGAGTACATATTGTGTGAGTTCTTTTGTGATTGTGTTACTTCACTCAAGATGATGCCCTCCAGGTCCATCCATTTGGCTAGGAATTTCATAAATTCATTCTTTTTAATAGCTGAGTAGTACTCCATTGTGTAAATGTACCATAATTTCTGTATCCATTCCTCTGTTGAGGGACATCTGGGTTCTTTCCAGCTTCTGGCTATTATAAATAGGGCTGCTATGAACATAGTGGAGCATGTGTCCTTTTTACCGGTTGGGACATCTTCTGGATATATGCCCAGGAGAGGTATTGCTGGATCCTCTGGTAGTACTATGTCCAATTTTCTGAGGAACCGCCAGACTGATTTCCAGAGTGGTTGTACAAGCTTGCAATCCCACCAACAATGGAGGAGTGTTCCTCTTTCTCCACATCCTCGCCAGCATCTGCTGTCACCTGAATTTTTGATCTTAGCCATTCTGACTGGTGTGAGGTGGAATCTCAGGGTTGTTTTGATTTGCATTTCCCTGATGATTAAGGATGTTGAACATTTTTTCAGGTGCTTCTCTGCCATTCGGTATTCCTCAGGTGAGAATTCTTTGTTCAGTTCTGAGCCCCATTTTTTAATGGGGTTATTTGACTTTCTGGAGTCCACCTTCTTGAGTTCTTTATATATATTGGATATTAGTCCCTTATCTGATTTAGGATAGGTGAAGATCCTTTCCCAATCTGTTGGTGGTTTTTTTGTCTTATTGATGGTGTCTTTAGCCTTGCAGAAGCTTTGTAGTTTCATGAGGTCCCACTTGTCAATTCTCGATCTTACAGCACAAGCCATTACTGTTCTATTCAGGAATTTTTCCCCTGTGCCCATATCTTCAAGGCTTTTCCCCACTTTCTCCTCTATAAGTTTCAGTGTCTCTGGTTTTATGTGAAGTTCCTTGATCCACTTAGACTTGACCTTAGTACAAGGAGATAGGAATGGATCGATTCGCATTCTTCTACATGTTAACAACCAGTTGTGCCAGCACCATTTGTTGAAAATGCTGTCTTTCTTCCACTGGATGTTTTTAGCTCCCTTGTCGAAGATCAAGTGACCATAGGTGTGTGGATTCATTTCTGGGTCTTCAATTCTATTCCATTGGTCTATTTGTCTGTCACTATACCAGTACCATGCAGTTTTTATCACAATTGCTCTGTAGTAGAGCTTTAGGTCCGGCATGGTGATTCCACCAGAGGTTCTTTTATCCTTGTGAAGAGTTTTTGCTATCCTAGGTTTTTTGTTATTCCAGATGAATTTGCAGATTGCACTTTCTAATTCGTTGAAGAATTGAGTTGGAATTTTGATGGGGATTGCATTGAATCTGTAGATTGCTTTTGGCAAGATAGCCATTTTTACAATGTTGATCCTGCCAATCCATGAGCATGGGAGATCTTTCCATCTTCTGAGATCTTCTATAATTTCTTTCTTCAGAGACTTGAAGTTTTTATTATACAGATCTTTCACTTCCTTAGTTAGAGTCACGCCAAGATATTTTATATTATTTGTGACTATTGAGAAGGGTGTTGTTTCCCTAATTTCTTTCTCAGCCTGTTTATTCTTTGTGTAGAGAAAGGCCATTGATTTGTTTGAGTTAATTTTATATCCAGCTACTTCACCGAAGCTGTTTATCAGGCTTAGGAGTTCTCTGGTGGAATTTTTAGGGTCACTTATATATACTATCATATCATCTGCAAAAAGTGATATTTTGACTTCATCTTTTCCAATTTGTATCCCTTTGATCTCCTTTTGTTGTCGAATTACTCTGGCTAGGACTTCAAGTACAATGTTGAATAGGTATGGAGAAAGTGGACAGCCTTGTCTAGTCCCTGATTTTAGAGGGATTGCTTCAAGCTTCTCACCATTTACTTTGATGTTGGCTACTGGTTTGCTGTAGATTGCTTTTATCATGTTTAGGTATGGGCCTTGAATTCCTGATCTTTCCAAGACTTTTATCATGAATGGGTGTTGGATCTTCTCAAATGCTTTTTCCGCATCTAAGGAGATGACCATGTGGTTTTTGTCTTTGAGTTTGTTTATATACTGGATTACGTTGATGGATTTCCGTATATTGAACCATCCCTGCATCCCTGGGATGAAACCTACTTGGTCAGGATGGATGATTGTTTTGATGTGTTCTTGGATTCGGTTAGCAAGAACTTTATTGAGGATTGTTGCATCAATATTCATAAGGGATATTGGTCTGAAGTTTTCTATCTTTGTTGGGTCTTTTTGTGGTTTAGGTATCAGAGTAATTGTGGCTTCATAGAATGAGTTGGGTAGAGTACCTTCTGTTTCTATTTTGTGGAATAGTTTGTGAAGAACTGGGATTAGATCTTCTTTGAAGGTCTGATAGAACACTGCACTAAACCCATCTGGTCCTGGGCTTTTTTTAGTTGGGAGACTATTAATGACTGCTTCTATTTCTTTGGGGGATATAGGGCTGTTTAGATCATTAACCTGATCTTGATTCAACTTTGGTACCTGGTATCTGTCTAGGAACTTCTCCATTTCATCCAGGTTCTCCAGTTTTGTTGAGTATAGCCTTTGGTAGAAGGATCTGATGGTGTTTTGGATGTCTTCAGGATCTGTTGTTATGTCTCCTTTTTCATTTCTGATTTTGTTAATTAGGATGCTTTCCCTGTGTCCTCTAGTGAGTCTGGCTAAGGGTTTATCTATGTTGTTGATTTTCTCAAAGAACCAGCTCCTTGATTGGTTGATTCTTTGAATAGTTTTTCTTGTTTCCACTTGGTTGATTTCACCCCTGAGTTTGATTATTTCCTGCCGTCTACTCCTCTTGGGTGAATTTGCTTCCTTTTGTTCTAGTGCTTTTAGGTGTGTTGTCAAGCTGCTAATGTGTGCTCTCTCTAGTTTCCTTTTGGAGGCACTCAGAGCTATGAGTTTTCCTCTTAGAAATGCTTTCATTGCGTCCCATAAGTTTGGGTATGTTGGGGCTTCATTTTCATTGAACTCTAAAAAGTCCTTAATTTCTTTCTTTATTCCTTCCTTGACCAAGGTATCATTGAGAAGAGTGTTGTTCAGTTTCCACGTGAAGGTTGGCTTTCTATTATTTATTTTGTTATTGAAGATCAGCCTTAGGCCATGGTGATCTGATAGGATGCATGGGACAATTAAATATTTTTATATCTGTTGAGGCCTGCTTTGTGACCAATTATGTGGTCAATTTTGGAGAAGGTACCATGAGGTGCTGAGAAGAAGGTATATCCTTTTGTTTTAGGATAGAATGTTCTGTAGATATCTGCCAGATCCATTTGATTCATAATTTCTCTTAGTTTCACTGTGTCCCTGTTTAGTTTCTGTTTCCATGATCTGTCCATTGGTGAAAGTGGTGCGTTGAAGTCTCCCACTATTATTGTATGAGGTGCAATGTGTGCTTTGAGATTTACTAAAGTTTCTTTAATGAATGTGGCTGCCTTTGTATTTGGAGCATAGATATTCAGGATTGATAGTTCCTCTTGGAGGATTTTACCTTTGATGAGTATGAAGTGTCCCTCCCTGTCTTTTTTAATGACTTTGGGTTGGAAGTCAATCTTATCAGATATTAGAATGGCTACTCCAGCTTGTTTCTTCATGCCATTTGCTTGGAAAATTGTTTTCCAGCCTTTCATTCTGAGGTAGTGTCTATCCTTTTCTCTGAGATGAGTTTCCTGTAAGCAGCAAAATGTTGGGTCTTGTTTGTGTAGCCAGTTTGTTAGTCTATGTCTTTTTATCGGGGAGTTGAGTCCATTGATATTAAGAGATATTAAGGAAAAGTAATTGTTGTTTCCTGTTATTTTTGTTGTTAAAGTTGGCATTTTGTTCTTGTGGCTGTCTTCTTTTAGGTTTGTTGAGGGATTACCTTCTTGTGGTTTCTAGGGCGTGGTTCCTGTCCTTGTATTGGTTTTTTTCTGTTATTATCCTTTGAAGGGCTGGATTCGTGGAGAGATAATGTGTGAATTTGGTTTTGTCGTGGAATACTTTGGTTTCTCCATCTATGTTAATTGAGAGTTTGGCTGGGTATAGTAGCCTGGGCTGGAATTTGTGTTCTTTTAGTGTCTGTATAACATCCGTCCAGGATCTTCTGGCTTTCATAGTCTCTGGTGAAAAATCTGGTGTAATTCTGATAGGCTTGCCTTTATATGTTACTTGGCCTTTTTCTCTTACTGCTTTTAGTATTCTATCTTTATTTAGAGCATTTGTTGTTCTGATTATAATGTGTCGGGAGGTATTTCTTTTCTGGTCAAGTCTATTTGGAGTTCTGTAGGCTTCTTGTATGTTCATGGGCATCTCTTTCTTTAGATTTGGGAAGTTTTCTTCTATAATTTTGTTGAAGATGTTTGCTGGTCCTTTGAGTTGAAAATCTTCATTCTCATCCACTCCTATTATCCGTAGGTTTGGTCTTCTCATTGCGTCCTGTATTTCTTGGATGTTTTGAGTTAGGATCTTTTTGCATTTTACATTTTCCTTGATTGTTGTGCCGATGTTCTCTATGGAATCTTCTGCACCTGAGATTCTCTCTTCCATCTCTTGTATTCTGTTGCTGATGCTCGTATCTATGGTTCCAGATTTCTTTCCTAGGGTTTCTATCTCCAGTGTTGCCTCATTTTGGGTTTTCTTTATTGTGTCTACTTCCCTTTTTAGGTCTAGTATGGTTTTGTTCATTTCCATCATCTGTTTGGATGTGTTTTCCTGTTTTTCTGTAAGGACTTCTACCTGTTTGATTATGTTATCGTGTTTTTCTTTAAGGATTTGTAACTCTTTAGCAGTGTTCTCCTGCAATTCTTTAAGAGATTTTTGTGCTTTCTCTTTATTGTCTTCTGCCTGTTTAGCAGTGTTCTCCTGCATTTCTTTAAGTGTGTTATTAAAGTCCTTCTTGAAGTTCTCTATCATCATCAGGAGATATGCTTTTAAATCCGTGTCTAGCTTTTCCGGTGTGTTGGGGTGCCCTGGACTGGGCAAAGTGGGGGTGCTGGGTTCTGATGATGGTGAGTGGTCTTGGTTTCTGTTAGTAAGATTATTACGTTTACCTTTCGCCATCTGGTAATCTCTGGGGTTAGTTGTTATCGTTGTCACTGTTTAAAGATTAGAGCAGAAGCTGTGTTCCACTCACCAGCAGTCTCTAAATCCTGCGGCGGGGGTCGTGGGTAGCTGACGGTACCCCGGTGCTGGTCCAGCCGGAAGAGGCCTGTGGTCCTACACAGGTCGTTTTTCTACTTCCCTAACTAATGCAGTCTCTGGTCCCGCGTGCAATTGGATTGGAGCAGAAGCTGTGTTCCACTCTCCAGAAGTCTTAAGATCCTGTGGTGGGTGTTGTGGGTAGCTGGTGAGTGTCAGCCGACCCTGCGCCCCAGCTGCCCCGGTGCTTTTCTGACCGGAAGAGGGTTGTGGCCCTATGTAGGCCGGATTTCTCTCTCCCCAACCAGAGCAGTCTCAGGTCCCGCGTGATTGGACTGGAACAGAAGCTGTGTTCCACTCACCAGCAGTCCCAAAATCCTGCGGCGGGGGTCCTGGGTAGCTGGCGGGTGTCAGGCAACCCTGTGCTCCCCCTACCCCGGCGCTGATCCGGCCGGATGAGTCCTGTGGCCCTACTCAGGCCGGTTTCTGCTTCCCTAACTAATGCAGTCTCAGGTCCCGGGCAATTGGATTGGAGCAGAAGCTGTGTTCCACTCACCAGCAGTCCCAAAATCCTGCGGCGGGGGTCGTGGGTAGCTGGCGGTGTCAGGCAACCCTGCGCTCCCGCTACCCTGGCACTGATCCGGCCGGATGAGGCCTGTGGCCCTACTCAGGCCGGTTTCTGCTTCCCTAACTAATGCAGTCTCAGGTCCCGCGCAATTGGATTGGAGCAGAAGCTGTGTTCCACTCACCAGCAGTCCCAAAATCCTGCGGCGGGTGTCGTGGGTAGCTGGCGGGTGTCAGGCAACCCTGTGCTCCCGCTACCCCGGTGCTGATCTGGCCGGATGAGGCCTGTGGCCCTACTCAGGCCGGTTTCTGCTTCCCTAACTAATGCAGTCTCAGGTCCCGCGCAATTGGATTGGAGCTGAAGCTGTGTTCCACTCACCAGCAGTCCCAAAATCCTGCAGCGGGGGTCGTGGGTAGCTGGCGGGTGTCAGGCAACCCTGCGCTCCCGCTACCCTGGTGCTGATCCAGCTGGATGAGGCCTGTGGTCCTACCTGTTAGTAAGATTATTACGTTTACCTTTCGCCATCTGGTAATCTCTGGGGTTAGTTGTTATCATTGTCACTGTTTAAAGATTGGAGCAGAAGCTGTGTTCCACTCACCAGCAGTCTCAAAATCCTGTGGCGGGGGTCGTGGGTAGCTGGCGGTACCCCGGTGCTGGTCCAGCCAGAAGAGGCCTGTGGTCCTACTCAGGCCGGTTTTCTGCTTCCCTAACTAATGCAGTCTCTGGTCCCGTGTGCAATTGGATTGGAGCAGAAGCTGTGTTCCACTCACCAGAAGTCTTAAGATCCTGTGGCGGGTGTTGTGGGTAGCTGGCGAGTGTCAGCCGACCCTGCACCCTAGCTACCCCGGTGCTTTTCTGACCGGAAGAGGCTTGTGGACCTACGTAGGCCAGATTTCTGCCTCCCCAACCAAAGCAGTCTCAGGTCCCGCGTGATTGGACTGGAGCAGAAGCTGTGTTCCCCTCACCAGCAGTCCCAAAATCCTGTGGCGGGGGTCGTGGGTAGCTGGCGGGTGTCAGGCAACCCTGCGCTCTAGCTACTCCGGCGCTGATCCGGCCGGATGAGGCCTGTGGCCCTACTCAGGCCGGTTTCTGCTTCCCTAACTAACGCAGTCTCAGGTCCCGCGCGCAATTGGATTGGAGCAGAAGCTGTGTTCCACTCACCAGAAGTCTTAAGATCCTGTGGCAGGTGTTGTGGGTAGCTGGCGAGTGTCAGCCGACCCTGCACCCTAGCTACCCCGGTGCTTTTCTGACCGGAAGAGGCTTGTGGCCCTATGTAGGCCGGATTTCTCTCTCCCCAACCAGAGCAGGCTTCTGCATCAGTCTTTAAAGCTATTTCGAAGGCTGTGTCCCACTTCAACCCAATCCAGGCCAAGACGGTTCCCAAGAAGCCAAATTTGTCTCCAGGCTTCCATGTTCACATGCACACACACCCTTTATCTATGCACACATATACATGCACGCACCCATACACAAATAACATGTCATACATCATGTATGTATATGTACACAATTTTTATTCATCAATATTTCAGTAAGGGTAAAATAATTGAAGTACAAATATTCAGGCACATGAAAATTTCATATAAGACTTGTTAAATATTTAATCCTTAATGAGTAGAAAAAACTGGAAACTTTAAGCTCATTACTATTGTGAAACTATAGAAATTAAAGCTAGGAACCAGAGTTAAAGCTACAATCAAATATTTGTAATATTCTTAATCATTTAGAGTACATTAAAATATATTTTTTTAAAAAATCTTTTAAAACTTACTAGCAGCAAGGATAATCTTTTGAGTAATATCGATATCAAGGAGATATTTATGATAAAGAGTAAAAGGGAGGAGCTAAGGGAAATCCTGTGGAAATATGAATTTATGTTGTACAATATGCTTAAGAACCATATACTTATTGGTAGCAGAATTCTCAAAAGAATGAATAAGTATAATACTACAAATTCTATTTAAATCATATGAAGAATCTTGCTTTGCTGCTTGAACTGTCAAACAGTTTAATAAAAATCTGTTTTTTTAGGGAAAAAAATTAATGGTGCTGCACCAGCATGGCGCCTTACAAACATCTGTACCTACAGATCCAGAGGATCCCATGAGCTCTTCTGACTTCTGTGGATACCAGGAATGCATACATGCATACATGCCAGTCTAAAACTGATAAATACAAATAAAATAAACAGAATGTTGTATAAATAAGAGGAAATTTATACTTTTTTAAAAATCTGGGGGCATAATTTTTGCATACTTTTTAGTATGATGATTATTCGCTTATCAGAACTGATTTGTACCAATGGAGTAATTGTGGGGTAGGCATTCATCACAAACTTCTGAACAGTCAGGATGACTGAGTCGTACATCCATAACAGGACTGAGGAGGATGAGATGATGAAGTCCACCCAGTACATGACCACAAAGAAAACCACCAGCAACAAGATGGTCTGGGTGGCCCTTTTCTCAGGGGAGGCTCTCAGATGGCTGATGCTATGAAGATGCTTGCATTGCCTCTGATGTCTGAACAAGATAATCACCATGTATGTGCTTGTAGTCAGCATGACTCCTACAAGAAACACATCTCTTAAAGTTGTCATAGTTAAAATCAGTCCCCTGATGATGTAGTTCATGGGGAAGAGTGAGCAGTATTTAGTCACCTTCAACTGGTTGGTCTCACTCACATTGGTATAAGCGCCAGTATAGATGATCCGGTTAATGCTGAATGACAAATTGAAAGACCAAAAATAGAAGAAAGAATAGATCATGTATTTTTTTAGTTTATGTTTAAATTTTGCCAACAAAGAGGTATTGGGACTGATCGTCACAGCCTGGAACACACTCAGGAGGCAGGTGATGCAGATAGAGAGGCCTCTCATCACTCTGTTTATGTAAGAAGTTGCCTTACATATGAAGTCATTGCCAATGTTCA
Organism: Mus caroli; assembly: GCF_978045245.1. Taxonomy (NCBI): domain Eukaryota; kingdom Metazoa; phylum Chordata; class Mammalia; order Rodentia; family Muridae; genus Mus; species Mus caroli. The sequence goes on along the minus strand of NW_028227262.1, from coordinate 81,938,614 downwards.
ATGACACAAAGAAATCTTTAAGCCAAGCATGGCCTCCAGTGAGAAACATCATTATGTGAATGAAGGTCAACTGAAAGGAGATCAAGTCCATAGGCTTAGATCTGTGACACAGGATTATCATAGTGTAGAAAAAAAGAAGAAATATATTGGCTATCGCTCCAAGCCCAGTTTGGAAATTAAGGATATTATTTAATGAAAACATAATCAGAAAGTGTATTCATCTTAAGCACATAGAGGAAGCATATTTCAAATATCTGAAAAAAATATTAGATACATCAAACTTATTCTCTGGTTAGTATATCTACATCATTGTTCTTTTCAGATACTTATTTTCTATTGGATATTTTATTTACGTACATTTCAAATGTTATCCCCTTTTCAGTTTTCCCTCCAGAAACCATGTATTCCATCCTCCCTCTCCCTGCTTCTATGATAATACTCCTGGACCCAACCACCAACTCCCACCTCCCATCCCTGGCATTCCCTACATTGAGGCATCGATTAGCTACATATTCTTGATTACTCTCTCTAACTTTTGATGTTCCATACTGGACATCATTTCCTACATTTCTGTAAATCTCTCTATGTACCTTCTCTCTGTATAGAATGCTACAGAAACTACATGCAGTCCCAGTCACATCTATAGAGTATGAACACTTTGTGTGCCTGTATTACACCTGAGCCTCCTCATATCTTAGAAATCCAGTTCTATTGACTTAAATCACCTCATTTTGTAGTTAACACCTAAAAATATAGTGATGAGCACACAACATAAATCACTTTGTACAAATGAACAGACATTATTCTGAGCTGGGAAAAAAATCACAAAAGAAATCGAAAACATCACATCAGTCTCATATTCCATAATTTGTTATACCCAAATTTGAAACTCACCATGTCATGATTAATACTTCTAAAGGAATTTCAATGATAATTCATAATAATCCCAGTGTTTTAGCTAGCAAAATATCATTCTTGATTCATCTGTTTTTATTTCTTTTTCTGAGAGATCTTACATCTCTCAGATCTGGAATTAAAGACGAAGATACAGGTGGAGACCTTAAGTGTAACTCCACACCTATTAAATATTTAACCATTAACTAAGATTATAAATAGACATAAATATCTCCCAGTTTAGTTCTCTTCCCAATTAAACCTTTTGTGAGATTCTACTGCAGTTCTAAAGAACTGCTGGCTCAACACATATATTAGATGTGTTTTATTTTGCAGGGGGAGGGGAGGTAGAACATTTCTAATGGCATTTCAGCCATCCCTGTTGTTATTTTACCTCACTAGTGCCTCCCGCATTTATCTCTCTCCTTCATTTGTAAGGATCCTCCATCCATTTTTCCATTCCCCCACCAGAGCAATTGTGTTCTGCTATGCTCTGTTAACTTGCTCCCACCTTCTCCTATATTTATGTTTCCCCCATTACCTAAGGAGGCCCCCTTTACATTTCCATTCTCAGATAGCTGTGTCCTACAATTCTCCTTTACCCTCTTCCCACCTTCTTCTCTCTCTACCTCCTTAATGTGCCCCTCTTTGCCCAATTCCTCGATCAAACGACTTGCACTGTTCTATTACTTGCCCCTATATTGTTAACTACAACCCCACTCTTATCCTGGCAATGATCCCATTTTTATTTTCCTTAGTTCCATAGTTTCTACAGTCTACATAATCTCATCTGAAGACCTGGAACTGGGAGCCTTCTGTAAGAGAGAATATGTGATACTAAGACACACAAAGATTTCCACACATTATGACAAAAAGAACTCACCAAGGATGGCCAGAAAGTGATTCTGTTTTAGGGTTACTCTTTTAAAAGACGTTACTTCTCATGAGTGAAAAACAATGTTCCCTGTGTTATTTTACATCATCAGCACCCACACACTTTTTACAACTTATCTCAACAGTCTTACCCTTGGTACCTATGTTAATTATTTGCCCTCATTACTAGTGGCATTATTTTATCAAATTAATTCAGCACATTAAAATCAGCTTATAGTAGAGAAAGAGAAAACTACTACACTTACAAAGATTCTTGTGTAAAAAGAGGGCATACAGTTATACTTTCCAGTTCATTATTACATTCTACCAACACAGTATAATAGGTGCATGTATGTATGGAAATAACACAGAAGTTAGTGATGAGTTCACTCTAAAACCTCACCAGGAGTATAAAGCCATATGTCATATATTTTGTATTTACATGATTGTTGCTTACTCTAGAAAAGGAATCGATTAATTCCAATTGCCAGAGCCAAACATCTGATTCTTCCACTGACATAGACTGACAGTAGCTGCACTGTGATGTTCTGTTTTTCAAAAGCTCCAGGACAGGAGCTGAAGAGATAATTCAGTGTTAAGAGCACTTTTTGCTCTTGCACAGGACCTGGGTTTGTTTTCCCAACAATGACCTGGTGGCCCATAATGATCTATATCTAGTCTAGTTCCAGGACATCCATTCTCTTCTGATTCAGGCATGTGAGTGGTGCATAAACATACATGCAGGAAACATACACACACACACACACAGACACACACACATATATACATATATATATATATGTGTGTGTGTGTCTGTGTGTGTTTCTTTGTGTGTGTATGTACACTAAAAGCTCCAGGATAATATTTAATTCAAGTGTTGGTCTCCAAACTGTAAGAACTGTAGGCCAATTCCAACTTTAAATTTGCAAATGATCAACCATATACATATACATATAATCATTCATTATTACTTATACATCTATAATTTATAAATATGTGACATGTATTATAAACCTTATAAAAATGATACCATAAGTAGCTGGAGAGATGGCTGAGTGGTTAAGAGCATCGATTGCTCTTTGAGAGGTCCTGAGTTCAATTCCCAGCAACCAAAAGGTGGCTCACAACCATCTGCAATGGGATCCGATGCCCTTTTCTGGTGTATCTGAAGACAGCAACAGTGGCTTACTTATATATGAGCATAAAGTAAGATAAAATAAATCTTTTTTAAAAAAAGATAACATAATAAGATAAAAGAGAGTAATCTAAAATTAATTTTTTCTTATCCCAAAGTTTTGTACTTCAACCTTTTTACTTCATATTCACTGCTTTACAAATGCTTATCACACACAGGAAGTGATGCATCTTCTAATTCACCAAGTGGCAAATTTCTTTGGGGTTCACTGCACCAGAAAAAGACTAGACTTACCATAGCTACAAACTGAGTTGTTAACATATGCATGCACTAAGTCATTAGTTTTATTTGAAAAAAAATTGTAATGTTAGGGTAAATCTAAGTAGTCTGCACATTCAAGGAACTCTCTTAACTGAGACCTATAAGTCCTGGAGCTCTGATTATTCTTTGCTCATTTGTTCTGTGCTGATGCAGCTTGACCTTGCTATATAGCCCAGGATGTACTCAAATTTATGTTTCTTTCACTTCGGCCTCATGAGTGCTGAAGCTACAGATGTTCACACCAATCTGAGTTGTTTAATTTAAATTTTAAATGTTTAGGATATATTTTTGGTTTTTGACACTGAAAGTTCCATAACTGAAGAATCACAAGATTTATACCAATATAATGTTAATCTGAAAGTTATAGAATAAAAGAAAGATCACAGATAGAGGCTACAAAGAAATACAGTGCCAAGAAAAACTGGACCCACTCTGACACATTGGACACTCACTAACCTTGTAGTCTGTAGTAGTGTTCAGGTATGGGCTGCTCAGGCCAATGTGAAAACACTGGAGCAGATTCAGAGGAGGCACTGAAGGTATAGTTGTCACGGTTTCTGGCTTTCCCATTAGTGTAGGTTGTAAAATTTAGTTGTAAGTAAGAAAATCCCAAGTGTGACCATAAACGTTGGTAATAGTGGAGAAGCCATCACTATTAAATTGACCCAGACCAAAAGATTAAGCAGCCTGAAAGCATCTGTCTGAAGAGATCTGAAACTAAGGAAATCAAGAGCTTCTCTCTCTGTAGCACTATATTCTTCCAAGAAAAACCATTTCACCCCTTCATTATATCAGTATTTGATTTCAGAACAGTCTGGTTTGATCAATTTCTGGAGATCTTTGCCTTCTGCTTTGTGGAGATTTAATAAGATAAGGGACATACAAATATACTACATCAAAGGTTTCATTACCATTTAAATTTTACCATTTTTAGCAAGTAATAACCAAAAAACAGTATAACTCAGAGAGAATCTGAAGTGAGTATGTGACTTTCAGGTGAGAAGATAGATGGTGTTGGCTGATGTACTGGCCACTCTCAGCTGCAAGAATAAGTCTTCAGAACTCACAGGAGGTGAAGACCTTAGTCACCCAAGCTAGTTCCATGGACTCTTTATGAAATATATAAAGACAGCATGAATTAATCCTGATCACTTATTAATTAGGTAATTAGTTTCCTAATTAATTAGCTAATTCACAGCTATTTCTTAATTAATTCACACGTATTACCTGATCCTCTTACACAACTTAAATGCATGAATTACTCTTTGGAAATTGAATTTTGCAAAGGTGTATCTGAAAGCTCACGAAGCTGACTAGAATAACTCAGTCGCACAGTTACAAGCCAGTTCCCCTGAGATGAAGCAACAGCAGCAGAAATGTTGCTGCAGAGACTGTGGAGAAGCAGTCATACCCAGAACTTCATTACAAGTTGCATAGTGTGAGTTTGGGAAAGATATGAAAAAGTTCTCTGCATATTGTGTGTGTGTGTGTGTGTGTGTGTGTGTGTGTGTGTGTGTGTGTTTATGTGAGTGTCTTTGTGTGTATGTGCATGTCTGTATGAAATTATTGAACTACTGGGTCTAAGAATAGAGGAATCTCACACTGTATGCCAGCGCTGCTAACAAAAATAACTGTACATTACTTGACAGAAAAAAACCTGAGAATTATAAAATATTTTTATTAAATAAAATGATTATTAAAAAGAATAGAGAGTGTGTTGCCTATTTTCTGGTTTGCTTCATCAGATCTTGGGTCCTGCCTAGTGAACTAGTGCAGACTTTTTATGTAATTTATTCAAACAAACTGAAAATTCTGTAAAGCTTATAAATATAAACTTGTATTTATATCAGTTGGTTTTTGTGGTGTTGATACTCTTTGGCCAGTGGCTTAATGAAAGATATTGGCATTATTTTGTTCTATTTATTAGCATGATGCCAATATTACTCTACATTTTATGTTTTCTACATTGATTTGGTTGCATTTTTATGTGTGTGATAGTTAGATTCTCATTCTCTAATCATAGTAATGACACTTTTGCCTTAGCTTTGAAAGTGCTGGGACCATAGGTGTGTGACACAACACATGCCTTCATTTATTATTTAATTCTCATATATATTATACATTGTACATTATATATTAGTAAATAATATTCTAGCAAAGTAAAAATGAACCTTGTGATAATTACCAGCTAATCTGAAATTTACTTGTTTTTTTTCCGAATGTCTTTTTGTTGTTGTTGTTTTTTGAGACAGGGTTTCTCTGTATAGCCCTGGCTGTCCTGGAACTCACTTTGTACACCAGGCTGGCCTTGAACTCAGAAATCCACCTGTCTCTGCCTTCCGAGTGATGGGATTAAAGGGGTGCACCACTACAGCCCGCATGAATGTCTATTTTATTGTAGTTTGTAACCATTAAAAGAAGATTGGTGATTTTGAATTTACATAATTATATACTATTTGAAAATTGCAAATATTCTTCTCACAGATAATGGAAAACTTACTCTATTATAGCAATATCAATGTCACAAGTATGATTTAGAAAACTTGAAATATTAAAACTAAATTTATTTTAATTAATATACTCAGACACTTACTGAAATCTGCAAGCTTACATTTATGTAAGAATAACTTTTAAAGGATTTAGTAAATAAGTCAGATGAGATTTCCAGATTTTTTTAAATACTCAGAATAGATTTAATAGAGGCTTTCCTGTCTGTACCCACCGTTCTGCTAGACCCCATACTTTCCCCAGCATCCCCCTTTGAGTGTCATGTATATTATATTCTTAAACCAAATTAGGTGAAATCTACATTATTTATAAATCATTACACATTATAAAAATTTACACAAAAGTAAAATTCTAAACAGAGATTCTCCAAACATTTTTACAGAATCCTGTTCCTATTCTACCTCCTACTTACAGCTCTCAATATTAATAAAAAGAAAGAGAAACACTCACCAGCTGGGCCTTTGATGAAAATCCTTACAGAATGCGGCCCTAAGAAGTAGTTATAAGGCAGGAATGTCATCAGCTCATCTCCCTCTAGACCCATAGTTATGGTGTCATCTGGAGGAGGCAGTTCTGACCTTGAGGTTGTTACAAAGTTGCACCATCAAATGGAAAAGTGAACTTCCCTACTTCCAAGAGAACAGTAGAGTAGGAACAGCTGAGCTCTGGGTTTCCCATGTGTGAGCTATTCTCTCCAGACTATATCTGTCTGTGTGGGTTAACTGATCCCAGTCCTTGTGAACACAACAAAAGTAACAATAACATTTCCTTTAACAGAAGTACAAAGACACTTCAGATTCTCCCAAGGTGTCCTATCTTCTTGTAAAACATTCCCTGTAGCCTCCATACCTCAGGGTAACATCTAGAAATTAATAACACAGATGCTAAAATTACAAAAATGTCACCTCCTTCAAAAACACTTAAGAAAAGTTTTTTTTTTTTTATAGAGAACGCAGTGGTGAGGTAATGAAACTGTATTGTCAGTAGAAATCGGCTTTGGGGCTGGGATGTATGTTAGTTGGCAGAGTGCATGCCTCTGTATGCAAAAAGGATGAATATCTGGGCTTGAAACCCAGAACCACCTAACAGTAACTATTATATATATTACTACACATAGCAATGTACACATATATAATTATCCACACTCAGGAAGTAGTGGTGGGAGGATCAAATATTCAAGAATTCTCTTTGCTACATGTTCAGTTTGATGCTTCTGGGAGAGCATGCTGCATTTCTCCACCAGGAAGAAAATGAAGCATCCCTCCTCCACAGTTTAGACAAAAGCCTATAGGCTCCTGCTATGGACTATTCTTCCATGCCTATTCTTTAACCAACTCTGGTGATCGTATTAATAGGATATTTTATATCACATACTCAGATAAAGAAGGAACTGATAAATGTCTCATGATGACAAATAACTGTCATTAACTCTTTTTTATAATTTATCATAAAGTTATTTTAGCTCTAATTATAACTGCCACTTTGGTTATTCTCTTAATTCAAATTCATCCTACATTTCAATGGTGACATTTAGGCAGACAAGATGGACTGATGAGATGAAGGAATTGTTCACCAAGTGTCATCACAGGCATTTCATCTCAAGGACCAACATAGTAAAAGGAGGAAACCTCCACAATTAGATCACTAACAGGCACGTATACCATGTGGCATGAGTGCACACTCAATAAGTAAATAATAAAAACAAAAAAGGTGACATTTGTTTTTTTTAATGTACAGGTCTGACAATAGGATATAGGCTCAGAATAAAGTGGAAAGAAGCCGAGGACAGGGAAATCTATAATTAATATTGTGACAGTAATTTATGATTGTTTTTATTTAAGTATTTATCCTTTCAGGAAATGTCATAAGTACTGTATTTACAAAATTTCTCTTAGTAAAGGGCATGACTTTGAGTAGGTGAGAGTTGATATGGAGAGTCAGGAGAACTTTTAGAGACAACAAGGTAGAAATTATGTAAAATAAAACTAATTCAACAAATCAATGAATAGAATTGTTGATGCTTTGAAAAAATAATCAACACTGAGAGGTCCTTACCCGAAATGAAATAAGGATAAGACCCAAATTCATAATATTAGACCTGAAAAGAGAGCCATTAAAACTGATACCAATGAAATTAAGAAAATCATAAAGGCATACCTTTAAAATATATACTCCACTGCATTGAAAAATATCATACCTATAACAACAACACAACCCATCTCAAGGATTCCTCTAGGACTCAACTATATGGATCTACCCAGAGGATCCTTTGTGCTACACCTACTACCCTACACCATTTCCAGAGTCCCCATGTCTTCCAACCAGGTCTACCTTGGTAAGTGCTCCTGACCTCCTTATCCATGCTTTTTCTGCAAACTTCCAGATTTAGCCTGGGTTCCATAACCAGTGTACCAGCTTAGTTTGGCTTTCCCTGTCTTCACAGCATAGAAGCACTAAGCTAGGAACAGTATCTTTTCCTTACCTCTTTGCCAAACCATAGAACTGTCACATCATATCCAGTTTCTCCACTAAAGCCAACTTTTGGAGAAATATGAAAGACTTTGAAAGTTTGGTTGAAAAAGCAGTTGAATACTTTAAGTGGAACTTAATGGGCCACCCGATTAGGACCATGGAATCCAACAGTGCTGAGAGCATCTTGAACAAAGAAGGCCCTAGCTTGCAAAATTTCAGAGGTGATAAATACTAGAAAGTAACCTAGAGAATATACTTTTGATATTTTGGCAAAGAATATGGATGGTGTCTGCCTTTAACCAAGAATCTGCCTTAGGATAAATTGAAGACTGTCAGATTAATGTATTTGGCAAAGGAGATTTCAATACATCCTAGTATTGTCTGAGTCAAGCGGTTATAAGTGATGACTCTTATGAAGGTCTACATTGAAAATGAGTAACCTGGGCAATGACAAATGTAAAATGTACAGTTTGAAAAGAAAAGAAGTGTCAGTAGATGTAATGTTGGAGCCAAGTCAATGTTTGAAGAGATGAGGCATTTAATAAAAACCCTGTAGTTAAATGAACAAAGAGAGTGGGAAAATGCCACCCAGATAATCCTTTAACCGGTGAAAGGGAAAGGCCAGAGATTTCCAACCCCTAAATATCAACAGAAAGACTTATGCAAAGTCGTGGTAAGGATTACATATTTATCCACAAAACAAAATAAATTGCCAGCTATGAACACCTGCTGGATTTAGAGTCAATAACAACATGGGAAAGGAAATGTATAATCTGTTGCTATAGTTCAGGAAAGGCTCTGAGGCTAAACATGAGGTGGTGGAATCCCCACATGGAGGCCCCTAGATGTCATTGTGTGAACCTGTAGGAGGAAAGTCTGGATTATATTGGAGACCCAAAGATGTTAGTGATGCCAGATCCATTGGATACTAGCCAAAGATTGCTGCAGACATTATGGAGTCAGCCCAAGGTAAATAAGTACTTTACAGTTAACGAAGCTGAATGGGAAGACCCATACAATAAGTGCTATAAAATTAGACACAGGGATGAAGAATTTGAACTGTGCACAACTGGATTTCAATATTTTCTTACATCCCCCATTCCCTCCCTTTTGGAAAGGTAATACATATTCTGTGCCATTGTTTGTTGTAAGTATGTGATTTTCTTTTTGTTTTTCCTTTCACTTGAAATAGAATTTTTTTTATATAATTAAGAGATTGCTTTGCATTTCAGAAGACATGGACTTTGAACTTTGAAATGGTAGATTATGGGAATTTTTAAAGCTGGACTAAATACAACTTGCATTACAATATGGCTACAAACATGTGGGCCTAGGAAATGGAATGTGGAGGATTGAATGAGAAAGTCCCCATAGGCATATATGTCTGAATTCCTGGTCTCCTGTTAGTGTTAGGGAAAGATTAGGAGAATTGGCCTACTTGGAGTGCATGTGGTCTTGTTAGAGGAGGTATGTCACTGTGGATAGGCTTTGAAGTTTCAAAAGTATACACCAATCTCAGTGTCTCTCTCAGCCTTATGATCTTATGAATCAGATGTGAGCTCTCACCTACTGTTCTAATACCATGCCTGACTTCTGGCCAGCAATGCTCCCTGCCATGATGATAAATGACTATACTCTGCAAATGTAGGCAGGCACCAGTTAAATGTTTCTTTAATGTGTTGCCTTGGTTATGATGTCCCTTTACATTAATAAAAAGAGTGAATACGATTCCTATCTAACCTCACACTTATGTCTTGAAACATTACCAGATGGCGAAAGGCAAATGTAAGAATCTTACTAACCAGAAACCAACACCAGTCACCATCATCAGAACCCAGCACTCCCACCTCATCCAATCCTGGACACCCCAACACACCCGAAAAGCTAGACCCAGATTTAAAAGCATATCTCATGATGATGGTAGAGGACATCAAGAAGGTCTTTACTAACAAACTCAAAGAAATACAGGAGAACACTGCTAAAGAGTTACAAGTCCTTAAAGAAAAACAGGAAAACACAACCAAACAGGTAGAAGTCCTTAAAGAAAAACAGGAAAACACATCCAAACAGGTGATAGAAATAAACAAAACCATACTAGACCTAAAAAGGGAAGTAGACACAATAAATAAAACCCAAGGTGAGGCAACGCTGGAGATATAAAGCCTAGGAAAGAAATCTGGAACCATAGATGCGAGCATCAGCAACAGAATACAAGAGATGGAAGAGAGAATCTCAGGTGCAGAAGATTCCATAGAGAACATCGGCACAATAATCAAAGAAAATGGAAAATGCAAAAAGATCCTAACTCAAAACATCCAGGAAATCCAGGACACAATGAGAAAACCAAACCTATGGATAATAGGAATAGAGAAGAATGAAGATGAGCAGGGCGTGGTGGCGCACGCCTTTAATCCCAGCACTCGGGAGGCAGAGGCAGGCGGATTTCTGAGTTCGAGGCCAGCCTGGTCTACAAAGTGAGTGCCAGGACAGCCAGGGCTAAACAGAGAAACCCTGTCACGAAAAACCTAAAAAAAAAAAAAAAGAAGATTTTCAACTTAAAGGGCCAGCAAATATCTTCAACAAAATTATAATAGAAAACTTCCCAAACCTGAAGAAAGAGATGCCCATGAACATACAAGAAGCCTACAGAACTCCAAATAGACTGGACCAGAAAAGAAATTCCTCCAGACACATAATAATCAGAACAACAAATGCACTAAATAAAGACAGAATATTAAAAGCAGTAAGGGAAAAAGGTCAAGTAACATATAAAGGCAGGCCTATTAGAATAGATTTTTCACTAGAGACTATGAAAGCCAGAAGAGCCTGGACAGATGTTATACAGACACTAAGAGAACACAAATGACAGCCCAGGCTACTATACCCAGCCAAGCTTTCAATTACCATAGATGGAGAAAACAAAGTATTCCAAGACAAAACCAAATTCACACATTATCTTTCCACAAATCCAGCCCTTCAACGGATAATAACAGAAAAAGACCAATACGAGGATGGAAACCAAGTCCTAGAAAAAGCAAGAAAGTATTCCTTCAACAAATCTAAAAGAAGACAGCCACAAGAACAGAATGCCAACTGTAACAACAAAAATAATAGGAAGCAACAATTACTTTTCCTTAATATCTCTTAATATCAATGGACTGAATTCCCCAATAAAAAGACATAGACTAACAGACTGGCTACACAAACAGGACCCAACATATTGCTGCTTACAGGAAACCCATATCAGGGAAAAAGACAGACACTACCACAGAGTGAAAGGCTGGAAAACAATTTTCCAAGTAAACAGTCTGAAGAAACAAGCTGGAGTAGCCATTCTAATATCTAATAAAATCAACTTCCAACCCAAAGTTATCAAAAAATATGAGGAGGGGCACATCATACTCATCAAAGGTAAAATTTTCCAAGAGGAACTCTCAATTCTGAATGTCTATGCTCCAAATGCAAGGGCAGCCACATTCATTAAAGAAACTTTAGTAAAGCTCAAAGAACACAATGCACCTCATACATTGATAGTGGGAGACTTCAACAAACCACTTTCATCAATGGACAGATCGTGGAAACAGAAACTAAACAGGGACATATTGAAACTAAAAGAAGTTATGAAATAAATGGATTTAACAGATATGTATAGAACATTTTATCCTACAAAAAAGATATACCTTCTTCTCAGCACCACATGGTACCTTCTCCAAAATTGACCATATACTTGGTCACAAAACAGGACTAAACAGATACAAAAATATTGAAATTCTCCCATGCACCTTATCAGGTCACCATGGACTAAGGCTGATCTTCAATAACAACATAAATAATAGAAAGCCAACATTCATGTGGAAATTGAACAACACTCTTCTCAATGATACCTTGGTCAAGGAAGGAATAAAGAAAGAAATTAAAGACTTTCTAGAGTTTGATGAATTTACAACATACCCAAACTTTTGGGACACAATGAAAGCATTTCTAAGAAAAAAACTCATAGCTCTGAGTGCCTCCAAAAAGAAATGAGAGAGAGAACACACTAGCAGCTTGACAACACACCTAAAAGCTCTAGAACAAAAGGAAACAAATTCACCCAAGAGGAGTAGATGGCAGGAAATAATTAAACTCAGGGGTGAAATTAACCAAGTTGAAACAAGAAGAACTATTCAAAGAATCAACCAAATGAGGAGCTAGTTATTTGAGAAAATAAACATGATAGATAAACCCTTACCAGACTCACTAGAGGGCACAGGAACAGCATCCTAATTAACAAAACCAGAAATGAAAAGGGAGACATAACAACAGATCCTGAAGAAATCCAAAACACCATCTGATCTTTCTACAAAATGCTATACTCAACAAAACTGGAAAACCTGAATGACATGGACAAATTCCTAGACAGATAACAAGTACCAAAGTTAAATCAGGATCAGGTTAATGATCTAAACAGTCCTATATCCCCTAAAGAAATAGAAGCAGTCATTAATAGTCTCCCAACCAAAAAAAAAAAAAAAAGCCCAGGACCAGATGGGTTTAGTGAAGAGCTCTATCAGACCTCCAAAGAAGATTTGATTCCAGTTCTGCACTAACTATTCCACAAAATAGAAACAGGAGGTACTCTACCCACGTCATTCTGTGAAGCCACAATTACTCTGATACCTAAACCACAAAAAGATCCAGCAAAGAACTTCAGACCAATTTCCCTTATGAATATCGATGCAAAAATAATAAAATTCTCACTAACTGAATCCAAGAACACATCAAGAAAATCATCCATCCTGACCAAGTAGGTTTCATTCCAGGGATGCAGGGGTGATTTAATATATGGAAATCCATCAATGTAATCCATTATATAAACATACTCAAAGACAAAAACCACATGATCATCTCATTAGATGCAGAGAAAGCATTTGACAAAATAGAACATCCATTCATGATAAAGTCTTGGAAAGATCAGGAATTCAAGGCCCATACCTAAACATGATAAAAGCAATCTATAGCAAACCAGTAGCCAATATCAAAGTAAATGGTGAGAAGCTGGAAGAAATCCCACTAAAATCAGCGACTAGACAAAGCTGTCCACTTTCTACCTACCTATTCACCATTGTACTTGAAGTCCTAGCCAGAGCAATTCGACAACAAGAGGACATCACGGGGATACAAATTGGAAAGGAAGAAGTCAAATATCACTTTTTGCAGATGATATGATAGTATATATAAGTGACCCTAAAAATTTCACCAGAGAACTCCTAGACATGATAAACAGCTTCAATGAAGTAGCTGGATATAAAATTAACTCAAACAAGTCAATGGCCTTTCTGTACACAAAGAATAAAGAGGCTGAGAAAGAAATTATGTAAACAACACCCTTCTCAATAGTCACAAATATTATAAAATACCTTGGCGTGACTCTAACTAAGGAAGTGAAAGATCTGTATGATAAGATCTTCTAGTCTCTGAAGAAAGAAATTAAAGAAGATCTCAGAAGATGGAAAGATCTCCCATGCTCATGGAATGGCAGGATCATATAGTAAAAATGGGTATCTTGCCAAAAGCAATCTACAGATTCAATGCAATCCCCATCAAAATTCCAACTCAATTCTTCAAAGAATTAGAAATGGCAATCTGAAAATTCATCTGGAATAACAAAAAACCTAGCATAGCAAAAAACTCTTCTCAAGGATAAAAGAACCTCTGGTGGAATCACCATGCCTGACCTAAAGCTTTACTGCAGAGCAATTGTGATAAAAACTGCATGGTACTGGTATAGTGACAGACAAGTAGACCAATGGAATAGAATTGAAGACCCAGAAATGAACCCACACAACTACGTTCACTTGATCTTTGACAAGGGAGCTAAAACCATCCAGTGGAAAAAAGACAGCATTTTCAACAAATGGTGCTGGCACAACTGGCAGTTATCATGTAGAAGAATGCGAATTGATCCATTCCTATCTCCTTGTACTAAGGTCAAAACTAAGTGGATCAAGGAACTCCACACAAAACCAGAGACACTGAAACTTATAGAGGAGAAAGTGGGGAAAAGCCTGGAAGAAATGGGAACGGGAAAAATTCCTGAATAGGACAGCAATGGCTTGTGCTGTAAGATCAAGAATCAACAAATGAGACCTCATAAAATTGCAAAGCTTCTGTAAGGCAATAGACACCCTCAATAAGACAAAAAGGCCACCAACAGATTGGGAAAGGATCTTTACCTATCCTAAATTAGATAGGGGACGAATATCCAATATATATAAAGAACTCAAGAAGGTGGACTCCAGAAAATTAAATAACCCCATTAAAAAATGGGGATCAGAGCTAAACAAAGAATTCTCAGCTGAGGAACACTGAATGTCTGAGAAGCACGTGATAAAATGTTCAGCATCCTTAATCATCAAGGAAATGCAAATCAAAACAACCCTGAGACACACCAGTCAGAATGGCTAGGATCAAAAACTCAGGTGACAGCAGATGCTGGCAAGGATGTGGAGAAAGAGGAACACTCCTCCATTGTTGGTGGGATTGCAAGATTGTACAACCACTCTGGAAATCAGTCTGGTGGTTCCTCAGAAAATTGGACATAGTACTACTGGAGGATCCCACAATACCTCTCCTGGGCATATATCCAGAAGATGTCCCAACCGGTAAGAAGGACACATGTTCCACTATGTTCATAGCAGCCTTATTTATAATAGCCAGAAGCTGGAAAGAAACCAGATGCCCCTCAACAGAGGAATGGATACAGAAAATGTGGTACATTTACACAATGGAGTACTACTCAGCTATTACAAAGAAGTAATTTATGAAATTCCTAGGCAATTGGATGGACCTGGAGGGCATCATTCTGAGTGAGGTAAACCAATCACAAAAGAACTCACATGATATGTACTCACTGATAAGTGGATATTAGCCAGAAACTTAGAATACCCAAGATATAAGATACAATTTGCAAAACACTTGAAACTCAAGAAGAACGAAGACCAAAGTGTGGACACTTTGCCCCTTCTTAGAACTGGGAACAAAACACCAATGGAAGGAGTTACAGAGACAAAGTTTGGAGCTGAGATGAAAGAATGGACCATCTAGAGACTCCCATATCTGGCGATCCATCCCATAATCAGCCTCCAAACACTGACACCATTGCATACACTAGCAAGAGTTTGCTGAAAGGACCCAGATATAGCTGTCTCTTGTGAGACAAGGCCGGGGCCTAGCAAACACAGAAGTGGATGCTCACAGTCAGCTATTGGATGGATCACAGGGCCCCCAATGGAGGAGCTAGAGAAAGTACCCAAGGAGCTCAAGGAATCTGCCACCCTATAGGTGGAACAACAATATGAACTACCCAGTACCGCCCGAGAACTGGTGTCTCTAACTGCATATGTATCAGAAGATGTCCTTGTTGGCCATCACTGGAAAGAGAGGCCCATTGGTCTTGCAAACTTTATATGCCTAAGTACAGGGGAACACCAGGTCCAAGAAGTGGGAGTGTGTGGGTAGGGCAGTGGCGGGGGGAGGTTATGGGGGACTTTTGGGATAGCATTTGAAATGTAAATGAAGAAAATACCTAATTTTTAAAAAGGCACAGATTAAAATCAAACCATTAACAGTATGTGATTTCAATGCTAAAATTTCCCCCAAAAATATAGGTCATCTGGACAAAAATAAACAAACAAAAACCCACAAGAATTAATTGACATCATGCATCAAATGGACTTAACAGACACCTACCAAAAAATATTCCATCCAAACACTATAAATGTCCACGTTACTCCACAACACATAGTTGTCTAAAATACACCACATCCTGAAATTCAAAATAAACCATGACAAATTCAAATGGTTTGAAATCACCCTTTGTATTCTATTTGACCACAATGAAATAAAACTTAAAATTGGCAGTTAACAAATCGCTACTAAATACACATCTCGCAGAGACTGAACAACTCATTACAGAATGATAACTGGGTAAAAGAAGAAATCATAAAAAATTATAACTTCCTAGAACTACAGAAAAACAAAACCACACAATGAATCCTGTGGGAAACTTTGAAAGTGAGATAAATGATAACTCTAAGTGCCTCTTAAAATTTCAAAAACTATACAAATAAATGACTTAATTATGCAACACAGAAAAGGTAGGTGAAAACACAAATCAAATACAAATCCACTTGACATAAGAATTAATAAAAATAAAAAGCAGAAGTCAACAGAACAGAAACCAAGGAAAAATCAACAAATATAAGAATCAGTTCTATTAGAATACAAACAAAATGGAAGGATTCTTGGTCCAACTAATCAAAAGAAAGAAAGAGAGACCCAAACAAACAGACTCAGAGGTAAACATGGAAATAACATAAGAGACATCAAAAAAAATCCATAATAATGTAAAAGAATGTTCTCAAAACCTGTACTCCATTAAGCGGAAAATCTTAAAGATATATATGATTTTCTAGATTCACTCAAACAACCAAAATTAAACTAAAAAGTCAACAAAAAAATCCATAAAAATGTGTTTGTTCTGAACAAACTCAAAAAAGGAGATCTGGCTTATTTTTGCCATCTTTCTCAAATGTTAAATTAATGGTAATGTTTATCCTTTTAAATTTTACTAATATTTATACAAATAAAGACACAGAAGGCAGAGCTGAGGTAAAAACCTGATATTTTAGTCAGGTAATTTTATTCTCTTGACTATATGCAAAATATCTATTTACAAATCTGATTCTATAACTCAACTCCTTGCTTTTTAAAAATCTTTCTATCTGTGTCATTCTCCCAAGTTAGTCTACCTTTCTCTTGAGCTCCTCCAAACCCATGAGGGCTCCTTAGCTCTCTTTCCTAGAGTCCTATTTCACCTATGTTCTGCTGGCTGCTTCTCTGTGATTCCTGCAAGCCCAAAGAGAAGAGCCCTATCTCTTACCCAGAGTTCCTTCCATGATGGCTCTCCCAAACCAAAAGTGAGAGCCGAGTGAGAGAAAGAAAGAGAGAGAAAGATAGAGACAGAGACACCGAGAGAGACAGAGAGACAGAGAGAGACAGAGAGTCAGAGAGAGAAAGAGAGACAGAGAGACAGAGAGAGACAGAGAGACAGAGACACACGGAGAGACAGAGACAGAGATAGAAAGACACACACACACACACACAGAGACAGAGACAAAGTGGCTAAAAGAGAGCCCTCTCAAAGGTTCAACTGCTATAAAAAGGAGATGCTAGTTTCTCTCCTAAACCCTTGGCAGGATGAATCTTGTCATAGTCATGGTAGGGCGCTCTAAGCCAAGTCACTAGGGGCTGAACCAGTTTATCATTACAGTCGGGCAGCTCAAAGCCATTCAGCTGACTTTGCCTGGGGTCTAGAGTGAAGACTACAAAACTTCTCCCTAACAATGTCTTAAAATAGGCAGGAACTTTTCATTCTTTGTCATTCTTATCTAGAGTCATTTAGAGGCACATTCAATCTGTGTCTCCACAGAACACACGTAACTGCATCGGAAAATGCAGTATCTATTTTAAAAGCTATTCAATTGTGCAAATTTATTGCTGATTTTCTTTCTCATTTCTAGAAATATTCTGGTAGAATTCTTTGGATCGCTAATGTATCATGCAATCTGCAAATAGATATAGTCTGACTAATTTTTTCTATATCTGTGTCCCTTCAGTTTACATCTCTTGTCTTATTACTCCAGCTAGCTGGTACTTTAAGCAAAGTGTTGAGAGGAGTGGGTGATTCCTATCTTGTTCCTGACTTCTCAGGGATTGTTTCAAGCTTTCTTTCAATAAGAATAATGTCTACTATGTGTTTCCCATACATCGCTTTAAATAGATTGAGGTATATTCCTCCTGGACCTACATGCTCTAGGTCTTTTATTTTTGAAACCAGTTGGATGTTTTCAAAGTTTTTCTCTGCATCTTTTGGGATGATCATGTGACTTTTTTCTTTATGTAGTTTATTAACATTTATTCCCTTGTGTCTGTTGAACCATCCCTACATTTATGGTCAACTTGGTCATGTTGTATAATCTTTTTGATATGTTTACACATTCTGTTACAAGTATTTTATTGAGTATTTTAGAATCTGTTTTTCAGGGCCACTGGCCTATAGTTTGTTTTGTTGTTGTTCTTGTTGTTGTTGTTATTGTTGTTTTGTTTTGTTTGTTTAATTGTGTCTTTAGCTTGTTTTCGTATTAGAGTGATACTGGATTCATAGAAATTCTTTGGGGGTACTCCTTCTGTTTTTCTTTAATAGTTTGGAAAGGGCTGGCAGTAGATTTTTGAATGTGTGGTGAAATTCTGCTATGAATCTCTCTGTCCCCAGGATTTTTTTTTTAAGCTGAAAACCTTTTTACTATTACTTCAAACTTTTCATTTATTATGTATCTGTTGGGTTGTTTACTTATACTTTATTTTTGGTAATTTGGCAGAAGATAAAAATACAGCCATTTCTTTAGTTTCTGTACCTAAAACAAGTATAGGTTTTTAAAGTATTACTTTATAATATTCTGAATTTCTTTAGTGTTTGTTGCAATGTTTCCCTGTTCATTTAGGAGTCTATTAATTTAGCTTCTTTCTCTATTTCTTTCTTTCTCTTTCTTCCTCTGTTTCTTTTCTTCTTTCTCTCTCTCTCTCACTCTATCTCTCTCTCTCACTCTCTCTCTCTCTCTCTCTCTCTCTCTCTCTCTCTCTCATTCTTTCTTTCTTTTTTCTTTATTTCTTTTGGTTAGTAGGGCCAGGGGTTTGTCAATCTTCATTATCTTCCCAAAGAGACACCTTAAAATGTACTGATACTTTGTGTTGTTTACTTTGTTTTGTTTAATTAAATTCTGCTGTGATATTTATTATTTGCGACTGTCAACTAGATTTGGTTTTAGTCTGTTCTTGGTTTTCCAAGTTTTTGAGTTGCATCATTTACTTGTACTCTTTCTGATTTTTTGATGAAGGCACTTAAAAATACACATTTCCTCATAGGCATGCTTTCAATGTGTCCCAGAGGTTTTGATGTATTTCCATTTTAATTTAGTTCCAGAAAGTTTTCATTTCTTTCTTGACTTCTTCTTTGATCCAATCAGTGTGACATAATGAGTTGTATAATCTCCATGAGTTTCTATATTTCACCAGAGAGTTGTATGTTGTTGATTTCAGGTTTTCTCACATTGTAGGGAGATAGGATATAAAGAGCATTTTCAGTCTTTTTGGATTTGTGATTTGTTTTGCATTTCAGGATATTTAGAAATTGTTCTTTATGCTGCTGAGAGAATATATATGATTTGGTGTTTGTATAGAATATTCTATAGGTATCTGTTAAGTCCATTTGATGGATAAAGCCATTTCTGAGGTTTCTCTGCTTAATTTTTGTCCAGATTGACCTATTGTCTTAGTTACAGTTTTCATTTTTTGTGAAGAGATACCATGACCAATGCAATGCATGTGAAGGGCAATATTTAACTGGGGATAACTTAAAGGTTCAGAAGTTCAGTCTATTATCATCATGGTAGGAAGCATGGCAGTGTCTAGGCAGGCATGGCTCTGGAGAAGGAGCTGAGGGTTATATATCTTGTTCTGAAGGAAACCAGGAGAAGACTGTCTCATGGGCATCAAGTAGGAGGGTCTCAAAGCCCACCCTTTCAGTGACACACTTCCTCAAACAAAGCCACACCTCCTAAGAGTACACCACTCTAATAGGCCAATCATACCCAAACCACCACACTTACCTATTGGAGAAAGTTAGGTATTTAGCTCATCCAATGATAATGGATTTATATTATACTGAATCTTTTAATCTAGTAGTAGATGTTCTTTTTAAAGAAATTTCATGCCCCTAAATTTGATGCATATATGTTCAGTACACTAATGTTTCTTGGTTACAAGTTCCCTTGAGTAGAATTAAGTGTGCCCTCTATTTCTTCTTCTTAGCTTTAGTAGAAATCCATTTTGTAAAATATTAGGATAATGGCACCTGCTTACCTCCTGGTCGCATTTATTTGAAGTACTTCTGCTCATCCTTTGACTGTAAGGTGGTGCCTCTCTTTACAGCTAAAATGTTGGGGGAGGAGTTGGGCAATACAGATTGATGGGTATATTTTGTGATCCACTAGATGGTTCTGTGTCTTCTGAATGGATATTGAGGGCACATGTGTGTAAAGCTATTATTAAAATATGCATGTGAGATGTGGACATCGTGTTGCTAATTTTTGATGGGGTTTATGTTATAAGTGGTCCCTGTTGTTGAAGAATTATGATGTATTTTTTAAATGTTTTGTCATTCTTTGTATGTTTAACATCATCTACTTCAGTCCTGCTCATTGTGCTGTCCACTTATATCCACTCTTGGCCTTTGGAACCTCCCTTAAAAGATAAAACACACAAATAACAGCAATAGCAACAAAACATAGAAAACAACTCATTGTAGAAGCTGTACTATGTCACAGTGTGTTCTACAGTATATTTCTCTAACTGCACATCTTTACTTGCAAATATTCATTTCAATGAATCATTGCCTTCATTCCATATCTGTGGCCTCTGTGACACCATCAATATTGGATCTTCCCAGTTATCCTGTTCTTGACTTGTATCATGGAGATCCTACAGACTTGGAACAGGAGGACTGTCCCTTTGACTCATTCCAAAGGTTCACATATTATATAGATTTTGGGGGTGGGACAATTCAGAGACCTGGATCACAGAACCTAGGTAATAGCTGAGCAGGGCAGCCTGCCATCTCTCCCTTATGCAAATCAGAGTGAGCTCTCCAGTATTGCTCCAGCTAAGCTAAAAAAAGCTGCCAGGAGAAGGAGACAGGATCAGCTCCTGCTCTCACTTCCACAGGGTCAGCTCAACCACACACGTACCTTCAGACCCAGCTCCACTGTGCTGCCCAGTCAAGGTTCAGAACGTACTCTCCCAAGTGATGCATCTTCTAAGGGTCTGAATCAGCTTCCTGCCTTCATACTCTCAGGACTGGTTTACCAGTGCCTTGAACATCATGGCCAGTACCACTCTATTGCCCAGACAAACTACAAGGGTTGCTCTAACTGAGATCTATAGCCAGTGAGGGGGCAGGGCTAGCACACAGGTTCTCATGACCTCAGGGCCTGTTCTCTATACTGGACAAGTTAGTGAGGGTTGACATGGGGATCATATAACCTCATGGCAGAGGAGTGGGGGCCCGGATCTCATGCCCTCTTAATTAGTGCTAGCCCTGCTGTGCTGCCATGGAGAATCACAGGAACTTCTCTCTCTTGAGAGCTCCTGCAGGAGAGAGATGTGGCCAGCTCTCCAGAGATTCACAATCAGTGAACTTCGAGGTCACTTATACACAGGCCCTGGACATTCACACTTCCCCAGTTTCTGTGCCAATCAGGGACATCCCTATGAACTCTAGTAGTAATATAGGCCATGGACATGAACATTGTATCCTACTGCTGCATAGCCATTGACCCAAAGGTGACCCTCAGTGACAGCTTAGGCTGGGACCTTATCATTGTTTCTTGTAGTTTTACTGCCTTTCTTGAAACCTTGCTACCGGCCCCTCCCAGCTTTCCTTTTGCTCTTCCCTGATTGCTTCTGGGATTTGCCACCACCAGCCATAACCTGGCTTCTCTTTCTACCTGCCTTTGCTTGCTCCAGAAAAGGTCCAGTCACCGGCCCACTCCTTAGAACCTTGAATATGCAGATAAAAGTCACACATACAGCTCCATTAACTTTTAACTTGCCTACTTGGCACAATTGCTGGATGCAGTACAACCCACCTGGACAGATGTGCCCTCACCAATTTATTACCTCCCTCTCTCCAACCCTAAACTTAGTGGCTTGTTCCACCTAACCCTGCCAAAAATTCTTGGCCACCTGCACATAGTGCAGGCCACAATCCCTACCTTCCCTATGAGGCCTTACATGATTTCTGCTTCTTTCTTCCACCAAACATGGCTGAAAACATGGCAGAAAAGGCCTCTCTCTCCTTCCTTGCATCTGCCTTTCCCTCCTTGGACCCTGAAGTAGCACCTATACCCTCTTGCCAGCAATTGGCCCTTGGTTTTCTTTATTGACAAATCAAGGATCAATTGTGGAATAGAGTTAGCATCAGAACCCCCTTTATAAACCATGGCCCCAAGTGGCTGGGCTGGAGACTCATAGCAAGGTACTCCTCCCTACCCTAGAACCTCCAGTTCCATGTTGCTTCATTGTTCTAATGGCTCCACTTCTCCTTCTCTCCCATCTGACCACCACATGCTTGCACATTGTGGTGCCTTTCTGCTATAGACTAGTCACATAACTGGCAAGACCCTGAGCAACATCCTCCATCTAATGCTGCAGGGCATGGTGACAAGCAGATATCTATGGCCCTCCTGTGCCATGAGGTAGAGGCAGGATTGTGGGCAGCATGGTGGTCTGCAGATCTCTGTCCCTCTTCCTCCTCCTGCATTATGTTGCCTATATTTGATTTGATGTGATTTGATTTGATTTGATTTGATTGGAATTGATTTGATTTGATTTTCTGGTGTCTTAGGCATTAGACAGCCTTGGCTACCAAACCAGGCATCAAGCTAAGGTGAACCTTTGTCATGACTGCCATCTGCTTTGGCCCTGACTGATATAAGAACAACATCACACAAGGTGCCTCTTTGCTTATTGCTGGGGTGGGGGTGACTTTGTATTTCTTCCTACAGTCTTTCCTCTGTGTTCATTCTCCAGACTGAACTTTTCTTTTTGGTATTTTTTAAAGATTTTTTTATTTTTATGTATGTATACACTGTAGCTGTAAAGATGGTTGTGAGCCTTCATGTGGTTGGTGGGAACTGACTCTCTCTGGTCATCCCAGCTTGTTCCGGTTGGCCCTGCTCACTCAATCACTGCTTGCTTGGGCCTAAAGACTTATTTATTATTATACATAAGTACACTGTAGGTGACTTCAGACGCACCAGAAGAGGGCATCATATCTCATTAACGGTGGCTGTGAGCCACCAGGTGGTTGCTGGGATTTGAACTCAGGACCTTTGGAAGAGTAGTCAGTGTTCTTACCCCCTGAGCCATCTCACCAGCCCTTCTTTTTGATATTTTGTTTATTTGTTTGTTTCTTGAATACAATTTTATTAGTCTGCTTATACCATGATAATTCTTCTTTTTCCTTTAGTTATGGCAGAAAGGATTTCTAGGTACTTTTATAGGCCTGGCCCTCATAGTCCTTTAGGACTTAGAAGGCATCATTCTAGGATCTCTTATCTTTGAAAGTTACCATTGAGAAATCAGCTGTTATCCTGATGATTTTTTTTCCTTTATCTGTGACCTACAGTTTTTCTCTTCAACTTTTCCAATACACTTTTGTTGCTGCTACTGTTGTTGTTGTTGTTGCAGCTGCTCCTGTTGTTTTTGTTGTTGTACTGTTCTATTGTTATATATATACTTCATAAGTTGGTATGCAGTGGGTATTTTTCTTTCTGGTTCTATTGTGTGTTGTACATGCTTCTAGCTTCTGTATGGTTATGTCTTACTTTAGTTTTGGACAGTTTTCTTTTCTGATCATTTTGAAGAGCAGGTCAATGCCATTTACTTTGGAATCTTCTCCCTCAACTATGCCTATAGTTTGAAAGCTTTTTACAAATTGTGTCCCATTCGGTGTCCCCGCCAAGTGTATTCTGCACAGAGGTTAGGGATCGGACCAGCCTAAGAACACTTGGCCTGAGCATCGGCAGCAGACATCTTGGTTCCGGGACCCTGCCCGGTGTATTCTGGACAGGCCCCAGACTTCCAGCCACCTTCGGCCGGAGAAAAGGGGTCTGAGCAGAGAGGGAGCTCCTAGCCTGAGCATCTGTAGCAGACATCCTGGTTCCGGGACCCCGCTAAGTGTATTCTGCACAGGTGAGAGTATGGAATACAGAAGCTAAAAGCTTCTGGGACGGGGGGAGCCACAGAGCTTCTAAGGCAGCCCCCTTTTCGGGCCCCAGAGAGCTGGCCACTTTTCTGGCCAGTGGTTAGGGATCAGACCGGCCCAGGAAAGCTTTCCCTGTGCATCGGCAGTAGACATCTTGGTTCCAGGACCCTGCAGAGTGTATTCTGCACAGGCCCCAGTCTTTTGGCCACCTACCGGAAAGAGAAAAGGGGTCTGAGCAGAGAGGGAGCGCTTTGCCTGAGCATCGGCAACAGACATCTTGGTTCCAGGACCCCGCCCAGTGTATTCTGCACAGCCCCAGAGATTACATGATGGCGAAAGGCAAAAGCAAGACTCCTACTAACAGAAATCAAGACCACTCACCATCACCAGAACGCAGCACTCCCACCCCACCTAGTCCGGGGCACCCCAACACAACCGAAAAGCTAGACCCGGATTTAAAAGCATATCTCATGATGAAGGTAGAGGACATCAAGAAGGACTTTAATAACTCACTTAAAGAAATACAGGAGAACATTGCTAAAGAGTTACAAGTCCTTAAAGAAAAACAGGAAAACACAAAGAACCAGGTAGAAGTCCTCAAAGAAAAACAGGAAAACACATCCAAACAGGTGATGGAAATGAACAAAATTATACTAGACCTAAAAAGGGAAGTAGACACAATAAAGAAAACCCAAAGTGAGGCAACGCTGGAGATAGAAACCCTAGGAAAGAAATCTGGAACCATAGATGTGAGCATCAGCAACAGAATACAAGAGATGGAAGAGAGAAAGAATCTCAGGTGCAGAAGATTCCATAGAGAACTTCTGAACAACAATCAAAGACAATACAAAACGCAAAAGAATCCTAACTCAAAACATCTAGGAAATCCAGGACACAATGAGAAGACCAAACCTACGGATAATAGGAGTTGATGAGACAGAAGATTTTCAACTTAAATGGCCAGCAAATATCTTCAACAAAATTTTAGAAGAAAACTTCCCAAACCTAAAGAAAGAGATGCCCATGATCATACAAGAAGCCTACAGAACTCCAAATAGACTTGACCAGAAAAGAAATTCCACCTGACACATAATAATCAGAACAACAAATGCACTAAATAAAGAGAGAATATTAAAAGCAGCAAGGGAGAAAGGTCAAGTAACATATAAGGAAGGCCTATCAGAATTACATCAGACTTTTCACCAGAGACTATGAAAGCCAGAAGAGCCTGGACAGATGTTCTACAGACACTAAGAGAACACAAATGTCAGCCCAGGCTACTATACCCAGCCAAACTCTCAATTACCATAGATGGAGAAACCAAAGTATTCAACGACAAAACCAAATTCACACATTATCTTTACACGAATCCAGCCCTTCAAAGGATAATAAAAGAAAAAAACCAATACAAGGAATGAAATCACACCCTAGAAAAAGCAAGAAAGTAATCCCTCATTAAACCAAAAAGAAGACAGCCACAAGAACAGAATGCCAACTCTAACAACAAAAATAAAAGGAAGCAACAATTACTTTTCCTTAATATCTCTTAATATCAATGGACTCAATTCCCCAATTAAAAAAACATAGACTAACAGACTGACTACACAAACAGGACCAAACATTCTGCTGCTTACAGGAAACCCATCTCAGGGAAAAAGACAGACACTACCTCAAAGTAAAAGGCTAGAAAACAATTTTCCAAGCAAATGGCCTGAAGAAACAAGCTGGAGTAGCCATTCTAATATCGAATAAAATCGACTTCCAACCCAAAGTTATCAAAAAAGACAAGGAGGGACACTTCATACTCATCAAAGGTAAAATCCTCCAAGAGGAACTCTCAATTCTGAATATCTACGCTCCAAATGCAAGGGCAGCAACATTCATTAAAAAAACTTTATTAAAGCTCAAAGCACACGTTGCACCTCACACAATAATAGTGGGAGACTTAGACACACCACTTTCACCAATGGACAGATCATGGAAACAGAAAATAAACAGGGACACAGTGAAACTAACAGAGGTTATGAAACAAATGGATCTGACAGATATCTACAGAACATTTTATCCTAAAACAAAAGGATATACCTTCTTCTCAGCACCTCACAGTACCTTCTCCAAAATTGACCACATAATTGGTCACAAAATAAGCCTCAACATATACAAAAATATTCAAATTGTCCCATGCACCCTATCAGATCACCATGGACTAAGACTGATCTTCAATGACAAAATAAATAATAGAAAGCCAACACACACGTGGAAACTAAACAATACTCTTCTCAATGATACCTTGGTCAAGGAAGGAATAAAGAAAGAAATTAAGGACTTTCTGGAGTTTAATGAAAATGAAGCCACAACATACCCAAACTTATGGGACACAATGAAAACATTCCTAAGAGGAAAACTCATAGCTCTGAGTGCCTCCAAAAAGAAACTAGAGAGAGCACAAATTAGCAGCTTGACAACACACATAAAAGCTCTAGAACAAAAGGAAGCAAATTCACCCAAGAGGAGTGGAAGGCAGGAAATAATCAAACTCAGGGGTGAAATCAACCAAGTGGAAACAAGAAGAATCAACCAATCAAGGAGCTGGTTCTTTGAGAAAATCAACAAGATAGACAAACCCTTAGCCAGACTCACTAGAGGGCACAGGGAAAGCATCCTAATTAACAAGATCAGAAATGAAAAGGGAGACATAACAACAGATCCTGAAGAAGTCCAAAACACCATCAGATCCTTCTACAAAAGGCTATACTCAACAAAACTGGAGAACATGGATGAAATGGACAAGTTTCTAGACAGATACCAGGTACCAAAGTTAAATCAAGATCAGGTTAATGATCTAAACAGTTCTATATCCCCTAAAGAAATAGAAGCAGTCATTAATAGTCTCCCAACCAAAAAAAGCCCAGGACCAGATGGGTTTAGTGCAGAGTTCTATCAGACCTTCAAAGGAGATCTAATCCCAGTTCTTCCACAAAATAGAAACAGAAGGTACTCTAGCCAACTCATTCGATGAATCAACATTTACTCTGATATCTAAACCACAAAAAGACCCAACAAAGATAGAGAAATTCAGACCAATTTCCCTTATGAATATCAATGCAAAAATACTCAATAAAGTTCTCGCTAACTGAATCCAGGAACACATCAAAACAATCATCCATCCTGACCAAGTAGGTTTCATCCCAGGGATGCAGAGATGGTTCAATATACGGAAATCCATCAACGTAATCCTGTACATAAAGAAACTCAAAGACAAAAACCACATGATCATCTCGTTAGATGCGGAGAAAGCATTTGACAAAATCCAACACCCATTCATGACAAAAGACTTGGAAAGATCAGGAATTCAAGGCCCATACCTAAACATGATAAAAAGCAATCTACAGCAAACCAGTAGCCAACAACAAAGTAAAGAGTGAGAAGCTGGAAGCAATCCCACTAAAATCAGGAACTAGACAAGGCTGTCCACTCACTCCCTACCTATTCAACATTGTATTTGTAGTCCTAGCCAGAGCAACTAGACAACAAAAGGAGATCAAGGGGTTACAAATTGGAAAGGAAGAAGTAAAAATATCACTTTTTGCAGATGATATGATAGTGACCCTAAAAATTCCATCAGAGAACTCCTAAGCCTAATAAACAGCTTCAATGAAGTAGCTGGATATAAAATTAACTCAAACAAGTCAATGGCCTTTCTGTACACAAAGGACAAACAGGCTGAGAAAGAAATAATGGAAACAACACCCTTCTCAATAGTCACAAATAATATAAAATATCTTGGCGTGACTCTAACTAAGGAAGTGAAAGATCTGTATAATAAAAACTTCAAGTCTCTGAAGAAAGAAATTATAGAAGATCTCAGAAGATGGAAAGATCTCCCATGCTCATGGATTGGCAGGATCAACATTGTAAAAATGGCTATCTTGCCAAAAGCAATCTACAGATTCAATGCAATCCCCATCAAAATTCCAAATCAATTCTTCAACGAATTAGAAAGTGCAATCTGCAAATTCATCTGGAATAACAAAAACTTAGGATAGCAAAAACTCTTCTCAAGGATAAAAGAACCTCTGGTGGAATCACCATGCCTGACCTAAAGCTCTACTACAGAGCAATTGTGATAAAAACTGCCTGGTACTGGTATAGCGACAGACAAGTAGACCAATGAAACAGAATTGAAGACCCAGAGATGAACCCACACAACTACTGTCTCTTGATCTTTGACAAGGGAGCTAAAACCATCCAGTGGAAAAAAGACAGCATTTTCAATAAATGGTGCTGGCACAACTGGCGGTAATCGTATAAAAGAATGCGAATTGATCCATTCCTATCTCTTTTTCTAAGGTCAAATCTAAGTGGATCAAGGAACTCCACATAAAACCAGAAACATTGAAACTTATAGAGGAGAAAGTAGGGAAAAGCCTCAAAGATATGAGTACAGGGGAAAAATTCCTGAATAGAACAGCAATGGCTTGTGCTGTAAGATCAAGAATAAATAAAATAAATGGGACCTCATAAAGTTGGAAAGCTTCTGCAAGGCAAAAGACACCGTCAATAAGACAAAAAGACCACCAACAGATTAGGAATGGATCTTTACCTATCCTAAATCAGATAGGGGACTAATATCCAATATATATAAGGAACTCAAGAAGGTGGACCCCAGAAAATCAAATAACCCCATTAAAAAATGGGGCTCAGAATTGAACAAAGAATTCTCACCTGAGGAATACCGAATGGCAGAAAAGCACCTGAAAAAATGTTCAACATCCTTAATCATCAGGGAAATGCAACTCAAAACAACCCCTGAGATTCCACCTCACACCAGTCCTAATGGCTAAGATCAAAAATTCAGGTGACAGCAGATGCTGGTGAGGATGTGGAGAAAGAGGAACACTCCTTCATTGTTGGTGAGATTGCAAGCTGGTACAACCACTCTGGAAATCAGTTTGGCAGTTCCTCAGAAAATTGGACATAATACTACCAGAGGATCCAGCAATACCTCTCCTGGGCATATATCCAGAAGATGTTCCAACCGGTAAGAAGGACACATGCTCCACTATGTTCATAGCAGCCTTATTTATAATAGCCAGAAGCTGGAAAGAACCCAGATGCCCCTCAACAGAGGAATGGATACAGAAAATGTGGTACATTTACACAATGGAGTAATACTCAGCTATTAAAAGGAATGAATTTATGAAATTCCTAGGCAAATGGATGGATCTGGAGGGCATCATCCTGAGTGAGGTAACATATTAACAAAGGAACTCACACAATATGTACTCACTGATAAGTGGATATTAGCCCAAAAACTTAGGATACCCAAGATATAAGATACAATTTGTTAAACGCATGAAACTCAAAAAGAACGAAGACCAAAGTGTGGACACTGTGCCCCTTCTTGGAATTGGGAACAAAACACCCATGGAAAGAGTTACAGAGATAAAGTTTGGAGCTGTGAAGAAAGGATGGACCATCTAAAGACTGCCATATCCAGGGATCCATCCCATAATCAGCTTCCAAATGCTGACACCATTGCATACACTAGCAAGATTTTGCTGAAAGGATCCAGATATAGCTGTCTCTCGTGAGACAATGCCGGGGCCTAGCAAACACAGAAGTGGATGCTCACAGTCAGCTATTGGATGGATCACAGGGCCCCCAATGGAGGAGCTAGAGAAAGTACCCAAGGAGCTAAAGGGAGCTGCAACCCCATAGGTGGATCATTATTATGAACTAACCAGTACCCCGGAGCTCTTGACTCTAGCTGCATTTGTATCAAAAGATGGCCTAGTTGGCCATCACTGGAAAGAGAGGCCCATTGGACTTGCCAACTTTATATGCCCCAGTACAGGGGAATGCCAGGGCCAAGGGGTGGGGGTGGGTGGGTGAGGGACTGGAGGGGGTGTATTGGGGACTTTTTGGATAGCATTGGAAATGTAATTGAGGAAAATACCTAATTAAAAAAATAATAAAAAAAATTCTTGCTAACTGAATCCAAGAACACATTAAAGCAATCATCCATCCTGACCAAGTAGGTTTTATTCCAGGGATGCAGGGATGGTTTAATATACGGAAATCCATCAACGTAATCCATTATATAAACAAACTCAAAAACAAAAACCACATGATCATCTCATTAGATGCAGATAAAGCATTCGACAAGATCCAACACCCATTCATGATAAAAGTCTTGGAAAGATCAGGAATCCAAGGCCTATACCTAACCATGATAAAAAGCAATCTACAACAAACTGTGAGGAGCCGCCCTCACAATCACCATTACAAGATGGCGCTGATATCCGGTGTTCTAACTACTAAACAAGTAGTCTGCGCATGTGCTGGGGTACTTTTCCATGCCTTGTGCCCTGCCTGTCCCGTGGCGTCATTTAGGCTGATAGTGAGCAACCAGTCATGGTGAAACACATCTCCAACCGCTCTTTGTGGGTTATAAAAGGACTGAGTTTCCTGTATTTGAGGTCTTCCTGTTTTGTAAGCAATAAAGCTTTGCCGTAGAAGGATCCGGTTGTCCAAGTGTGTTTTGCTGGCGAAACGTTACAAGGACAACAAAGCAGTAGCCAACATAAAAGTAAATGGTGAGAAGCTTGAAGCAATACCTCTAAAATCAGGGACTAGAGAAGGCTGCCCAGTTTCTCCATACCTATTCAACATTGTACTTGAAGGCCTAGCCAGAGCAATTCAACAACAAAAGGAGATCAAGGGGATACAAATTGGAAAAGATGAAGTCAAAATATCACTTTTTGCAGATGATATGATAGTATATATAAGTGACCATAAAAATTCCACCAGAGAACTCCTAAGCCTGATAAACAGCTTCGGTTAAGTAGCTGGATATAAAATTAACTCAAACAAATCAATGGCCTTTCTCTACACAAAGAATAAACAGGCTGAGAAAGAAATTAGGGAACCAACACTCTTCTCAATAGTCACAAATAATATAAAATATCTTGGCATGACTCTAACTAAGGAAGTGAAAGATCTGTATGAAAAAAATTTCAAGTCTCTGAGGAAAGAAATTAAAGAAGATCTCAGAAGATTGAAAGATTTCCCATGCTCATGGATTGGCAGGATCAACATTGTAAAGATGGCTATCTTGCCAAAAGCAATCTACAGATTCAATGCAATCCCCATCAAAATTCCAACTCAATTCTTCAACTAATTAGAAAGAGCAATCTGCAAATTCATCTGGAATAACAAAAAACCTAGGATAGCAAAAAGTCTTCTCAAGGGTAAAAGAACCTCTGGTGGAATCACCATGCCTGACCAAAAGCTTTACTACAGAACAATTGTGATAAAAACTGCATGGAACTGGTACAGTGACAAACAAGTAGACCAATGGAATAGAATTGAAGACACAGAAATGAACCGACACACCTACAGTCACTTGATCTTCAACAAGGGAGCTAAAAACATCCAGTGGAAGAAAGACAGCATTTTCAACAAATGGTGCTGGCACAACTGGTTGTTATCATGTAGAAGAATGCAAATCAATCCATTCCTATCTCCTTGTACTAAGGTCAAATCTAAGTGGATCCAGGAACTTCACATAAAAACAGAGACACTGAAACTTATAGAGGAGAAAGTGGGGAAAAGCCTCTAAGATATGGGCACAGGGGAAAAATTCCTGAACAGAACAGCAATGGCTTACACAGTAAGATCAAGAATTGATAATTGGGATCTCATGAAACTGCAAAGCTTCTGCAAGGCAAAAGACACCGTCAATAAGACAAAAAGACCACTAACAGATTGGGAAAGGATCTTTACCTATCCTAAATCAGATAGGGGACTAATATCCAATATATATAAAGAACTCAACAAGGTGGACTCCAGGAAATCAAATAACCCCATTGAAAAATGGGGCTCAGAACTGAACAAAAAATTCTCACCTGAGGAATACCGAATGGCTGAGAAGCACCTGAAAAAATGTTCAACATCCTTAATCATTAGGGAAATGCAAATCAAAACAACCCTGAGATTCCACCTCACACCAGTCAGAATGGCTAAGATCAAAAATTCAGGTGACAGCAGATGCTGGCGAGGATGTGGAGAAAGAAGAACACTCCTCCATTGTTGGTGGGATTGCAAACATGTACAACCACTCTGGAAATCAGTCTGCCAGTTCCTTAGAAAATTGGACATAGAACTACCGGAGGATCCAGCAATACCTCTCCTGGGCATATATCCAGAATATGTTCCAACCAGTAAGAAGACACATGCTCCACTATGTTCATAGCAGCCTTATTTATAATAGCCAGAAGCTGGAAAGAACCCAGATGCCCCTCAACAGAGGAATGGATACAGAAAATGTGGTACATTTACACAATGGAGTACTACTCAGCTATTAAAAAGAATGAATTTATGAAATTCCTAGCCAAATGGATGGACCTGGAGGGCATCATCCTGAGTGAGGTAACACAATCACAAAGGAACTCACACAATATGTACTCACTGATAAGTGGATATTAGCCCAAAACTTGGGATACCCAAGATATATAATACAATCTGCTAAACACATGAAATTCAAGGAGAAAGAAGACCAAAGTGGGGTCACTGTACCCCTTCTTAGAATTGGGAACAAAACATCCATGGAAGGAGTTACAGAAACAAAGATTGGAGCTGTGACGAAAGGATGGACCATCTAGAGACTTCCATACCCAGGGATCCATCCCATAATCAGCTTCCAAATGCTGACACCATTGCATACACTAGCAAGATTTTGCTGAAAGGACCCTGATATAGCTGTCTCTTGTGAGACTATGCCGGGGCCTAGCAAACACAGAAGTGGATGCTCACAGTCAGCTATGAATGGATCACAGGGCTCCCAATGGAGGAGCTGGAGAAATTATCCAAGGAGCTAAAGGGACCTGCAACCCTATACATAGTACAACATTATGAACTAACCAGTACCCCGGAGCTCTTGACTCTAGCTGCATATGTATCAAAAGATGGCCTAGTCGGCCATCACTGGAAAGAGAGGCCCATTGGACACACAAACTTTATATGCCCCAGTACAGGGGAACCCCAGGGCCAAAAAGGGGGAGTGGGTGGGTAGGGGATTGGGGGCTGGGTATGGAGGACTTTTGGGATAGCATTGAAAATGTAAATGAGGAAAATACCTAATAAAAAAATAAATTAAAAAAAAATGTGTCCCACATTTCCCGCATGTTCCTTTTCTCTGTATCTCTGTATCTCTTTCTCTCTCTGTCTCTCTCTCTCTGTCTCTCTCTCTCTGTCTCTCTCTCTGTCTCTCTCTCTGTCTCTCTCTCTCTCTCTCTGTCTCTCTCTCTCTCTCTCTTTTCATAAGTGTATATATACGTGTGTGCCTGTTACTAAGTTTACATATTTTGTAATTATTTGGTCTAGATTCTCTACTTTTTCTTAAGGTCCTAATATTCTTTTTCCTACTTTCCACTTCTATTTGAGAGGTTTTCCATTGAGTTTTATTGTTGAGTTATTGGGTTTTGAAATTCCATATTCATTTCTGCTTCAGTCCTCTTTGTAATTCTACCTCCTTATGTAATTTTGTTTTCCAGCTCTGGATTATCTCCATTCTCATCACCCTTACCTTTGTGTTTTCATGAGCATTACTCAATAATTTATTCCCCTTAGTTTCTGTCTCCTTAGTTTCATTAAGTTCTTTGTATCTGCTTTAAACCTTTTAATAAAGTTTATGGTTGTTCTTTTAAAATTCTGTTCTGTGGTTCATCTAGGTTTTTCTTGTTAGTATACATTTCTGTGATACTGGTAGGTTTAGTAGAAAATATAGTGGTTTCACTCTCACATTTTTTCCAGTTTGACAATGATATCTGGCCTTACAGACCTTTAATTAGCAGAAGGATATTCACTCAGTGAACATAAAGACTATCTCTTGGGTTCAGATCATACATGTTTTGGAAACCTTCAGTGGCTCTGAAGATCACTGTGACATCCATAGTACAAGATGACTAAAGTACCACAAGGCAGGAGGTAGAAGAAGTTGGAGAAAGAACTGGGGTTTCAGGAGATTTAGGGAGAATTGCTTAAGACATCCTGAAACATGTTGATTCCCTCACTATAAGAGACAAGCTTTAACTTCAAGTCAGGGATGCATCTCCTGCATCCTGCACATGGGAAATGAGCTCCCTCCCACAAGTCTTGGAGGAACCAACAGGGGACAAGGTGAGCCCTGGGGTTAGAGACCTTGAGATGAAAAAAAAAAAAAAATAAAGACTATGATCCAAAGTCTATTACTTAAGCTGAAGTCCCAACAGAGGCAAAGGGAGCCAGCAGGGCAGGGGGGCAGCTTCTATCTAAACTGCCGAATACACAAAGATGGCTCTAGTGCCAAGCCCTGAACTGAATTATACTGAAGGATTGGCTTTGAATTTGGGACTCGGCATTCCCGGGAGTTAATGTGGAACATGGCACAGTCTGTTTGTTTAATGAACAGCCACTGGCTTGGCTACTATACAATTTCTAGGGCAATTAGAAATAAGTGGACCCATAGTACTGTCTTCTATGCCAGACATAGACTTAGAGGAGTGGCTGATCTGATAGAAGACCTCAGTCTAATGTGGTCATTGTGAAACACTCATATATTTGGACAGTAGAAGCTCCTATTCTCATCTTGGTGTTTAGAGTGTAACCTGTGCACAACGTCAAATACCACATGGAAAAGATTGATTTGAACATGCTAGAAGTATAGGAGAGGGTACAGAAGAGATGACCACTGGTGTTTTGTTGTTTGTAAGAGTAAGGGAACTGTGAACAAAGGGATCCTGTGATGTACTTACCTCTCCAGTAGCCACAACAATGGGGAGAGGCAATGAGGAAGTGTGGAATTGCAACACAGATAAAAAAAAAACAACATGACTAGTGTCTGGGCCCTACCTATACTAAGGGAGATCCCTATCATATCCCACCCTAATTTTGCATTCTGCTTCTTCCATTAACCAAGGAGCAAGGCAAAACTCAATATGGGACTAAGGAAAAGGGGAGGGACACTGTGATGTAGTGCTGTTCCCTGGGATGCCACAAAAGATCTATCTTTCGAATTCTGGGAAAACAAACAAAAGTGCTTCTTCAATGGTCAACTCACTGACAATGAAAATTATTGTTATTAATATTATTCATTCCATTCATTTACATCTCAAATGATATCCCTGATATAGCTGCCTCTTGTGAGGCTATGCAAGTGGCTGGCAAATGCAGAAGTGGATGCTCACAGTCATGTATTAGATGGAACACAGGGCCTCCAATGGAGGAGCTAGAGAAAGTACCCAAAGAGCTGAAGGTGTCTGCAACCCTATAGGAGAAACAACAATAGGAACTAACCACTAGCCCCCAGAGCTGTGTCTCTAGTTGCATATGTAGCAGAGGATGGCCTAGTTGGCCATCAATGGGAGGAGAGGCCCTTGGTCTTGTGAAGATCATATGCCCCAGTATAGAGGAATGCCAAGGCCAAGAAGCAGGAGTGAATTGGTTGGTGAGCAGGTGAGGGGAGCGGTACAGGGGACTTTGGGGGATAGCATTTGAAATGTAAATGAACAAAATATCTAAAAAATTGTTTAAAAAATAAAAAATAAGAAATTCAATTAATAAATTGGCCAATGAAATACACAAAAACCTCATATAGATCAGTAAATACATAAATATATCAATTTGAAAATACAAAGATCAGACAGGATTTTCTCCAATAATACAAATATGGAAATGAAGTACAGAGCAGAGACTGAAGAAAAGGCCATCCATATACTGTCCCACCTGGGGATCCATCCCATATACAGGTTTTCAAACCCAGACACTATTGTGGTTGCCAAGAAGTACATGGAGAAAGGAGCATGATATGTTTGTCTCCTGAGAGGACCTGCTAGAGTCTTCCAAATACAGAGACACAGACAGCCATTGTACACAGCACAGGGTCCCAATAGAGATGTTAGAGAAAGGAATGAAGGATTTGAAGGGGTATGCAACCCCATAGAAAGAACAAAATCAACAAACTGGATTCCTGAAGAGCTCCCATTGACTAAACCATCAATAAAGGAGTACACATGGCTCCAGCAGTATATGTAGCAGATGATGGCCTTCTCAGGCATCAATGGAAGGAGAGGACCTTGATCCTATGAAGGCTTGACAGATGCCTCAGTGTAGGGGAATAGAGGGCAGGAAGGTGGGAGTGGGTGGGTGGGTCGAAGAACACATTTATAGAAGCAGGGAGAAGGAGGATGGAATAGGGGAATTCCTGGAAGTAGGGAATCCAGAAAAGAGGATAACATTTAAAATGTAAATAAAGAAAATATTGATACAAAAGTATATATATTTTTTTTTCACAAAAAGAGAAAAGAAACTTTTAAAGAGATGGGGCACAGTGGTGAACAATTTTATTTCCAGAGTTGTAATGTCAGAGACAGAAGAATACTATCTTGGCCTATTGGCAATTCCCAGATTACAGTGAGAGACAGTCTCAACATACAAGGTGAGGAGTATATGAAAAAAAAAAAAAACCCAACCAATACCAGGAGCTATCGAGGAGAAGCTAAAAACCAGCAAGTAATCTTCCTGAGATGGGTCCACCATGGACTGAAAAGCTATGATGGATTTGCTCCTTTACACAAGGTCAAGGAAATTACATTTCAAGAAAGATTCCTGCTATTAATATGCTTTGTGTTATTATTACATATATAACCATCACTAGGTATGGACCTACCATTTCCAGCAGATTTCTGCAAACCTAAAAAAAATGTGCTGTCTTGTAATGATACTATATAGAAAAATCAATGAAGATTCTATAGAACTCCTGATTTGATTCAAATAATTTTGAGAAAATTTAAGAGAAGGTCATAGTTGCCTTGCTATAAAGATGTAATAAAGTGAGAGTCAAGAATAGAATGTGCTCATTCCCCATAACAGTAAGTAAAGGCTGCATAATAAACAAATACAATCAGTTTTCATATTTACACTAGAAAGAAAAATAGACATCAGAAAAATTTGTGTTCAAGGAAAAATATTTTGGTCCAAGGATAAAAATGCAGGTATGCACTACAGGAAGGTAAGGCCATGAAAAACTGTTGCTTTTAACTAATAATGACATATTATAATTAAACACTGATTTCAACATAATATTTGCATCCTTCTGTAACTCCCATTTTATGTAATATTTTATCTCTGAGGTAATTTTCTAAAGAGCAAATCTTCTGTGAGGCAAAGGACATAGTCAATAAGACAAATAGACAACGTACAGGTTGGGAAAAAAACTTAGAGGGCTAATATCCAAAATATATAAAGAGCTCAAGTAGCTAACCATCAAAAAACCAAACAACTCAATCAAAAAATGGGGTATAGAACTAAACTGAGAATTTAAACACAGGAATCTTCAATGGCTGAGAAGCACCCAAAGAAATATTCAAAATATTTAGTGATCAGAGAATTACAAAACAAAACGACCCTGAGGGCCACCTTACATAAATCAAAATAGCTAAGATCAAAACCTCAGGTGACAATAAAATGTTGGTGAGGATATGGATAAAGAGGAATGCTCCACCACTGCTGGTAAGATTGCAAACTGGTACAACCACTCAACATCAGTTTGGAGGTTCCTCAGAAAATTAGAAATGGATATACCTGAAGACATAGCAATACCAGTCTTGGGAATATACCCAAATGATGCCCCAGCATGCCACCGGGGAATGTGTTCCACTGCGTTTATAACAGGCTTGTTGGTGAATGGACACAGAAAATGGAGTTCATTTACACAGTGGAATACCACTTAACTATTTAGAACAAAGACATCCTGAGTTTTGCAGGCAAATGGATGGAACTAGAAAAATATCATTCTGAGTAAGGTAATTCAGACACAAAAAGATATGCATGGTATGTTCTCACTAATAAGTGGATATTAGCTAAAAATTACAGAATACCCAATATACAGTCCACAGATCTCACAAAGGTCAACAAGCAGAAGAGCCCAAGTGAGGATGCCTCAGAGGAGGCAGAAGAAAACAATTTCAAAGGGGGTAGGAGGGAGGGAGGAACCTTTGAAGGAACGTAGACATGTAGGGAAGAGATGAACATGATGTGGTATTGGATGGGGAAAAGGAATGAAGTCCTGAGAGACAGCAGAAAGAATGGAAACAGGCAACTTGGGGAGGTAGGAGGTTGGGGGAACCCTCCAGAATGTACCAGAAACCTCTGAGGTAAGAGATTCTCAAGTCCCAAAAGCAGGGACATTAGATGAAATGCCCTACATTGGGCAGAGGGAACTTGTAGAGCCCACCTCAAGCAGAAAGACAAAGCATCAAGTGAGGAATGGGTTGCCATCTCACAGACAAAACTCTCACCTATAATTGTTCCTATCTGAAAGAACTGCAGGGATGGAAATGGAGAAGAGCCTGAGAAAAAGAAGGTCCAGTGATAGGCCCCAAATAGGATCCAGCTCATGGGGAGGCTCCAAGGCCTGACACTATTACTGAGGCTATGGAACACTCACAAAAAGGGACTTATCATGACTGCCCTCAGAAAGACCCAAGAAGCAGCTGAAAGAGTCAGATGCAGATGTTTGTGCCTAACTTATAAACAGAAGCTGCTGACCTCAGGAGTTGAATTAGGAGAGAGCTGGAAGAAACTGAGAAGGAGGGCGACCCTGTAGAAGAGCCTACAGTCTCAATTAACCTGGTCTCCCAAGATCTCTGAAAAGCTGGACCACCAACCAGACAGCATACAGCAGCTGATATGAGGCCCTGAACAGATATCCTGCAGGAGACTGCTGGGTCTGGGTTCAGTCAGAGAAGATGCACCTAACCCTCAAGAGACTGGAGGCCCTAGGGAGTTTAGAGATCTGGTAAGATGTGGGAGATGTGGTTTGGGGACATGCTCGTGGAGACAGGGGTGCAGGGAGAAGGTATGGGATGTGGCTAAAATATGGAGTGTGAATAATTAAATAAATAAAAGATTAAATAAATTAAAAAAAAACCTTTTTGTCAAAGAAGGTATAAAAAGGCCAGAGAAAAGAAATTAAGTTGCTGTTCAGATGGTTCAACTTGAGGAGCTCTACCAGATCCATCCATCCATCCATCCATCCATCCATCCATGCATCCAAATGTATATGTCTGTCTATATGTATGTGCATATGTTTATGTGTGTGTGTGTGTGTCTGTGTCTGTGTGTGTGTAAGTATGCATGAATAGTTGTCAAGTTGATTGTTACACTAGACCCTGACCAGAGTGTGGAGGTATGAATATGGATGTGCTTGTGCATATTTGACTACTATAAAGCATATTAATATCTTTCCTTTCTTTCCTGTGTGGTTCACAAAGAGATACCCAGCTTATCCAGACAGGCTGACTCACCAGAGAAAGGAGCAACAGGAATAAATCCTTTTACTCAATTCCCTGCTGCTAAACAGCATGTGTTAATCACCAGATATTAGGGCTTATAAAAGCACAGGTAATAAGGAGTTAATAAAGTTAAGTTTTCAGTGCTTAAGGAAGCACAGACCATTAAGGAAGAGTTTAGTTTCCCTAGTGTTTCTTTAAGCATAAAGAGTTAAATAAAGCACAGAGAGATATAAGGAGCTAAAGAAAGCACAGAGAAAAGACGCCAGCAATTTTAAACTATAGAATAAGCAAGAACACTTGCAGGATTTTTGGAACTTATCAGCAGGCATTCAGTTGAGTTATAGAGCTTGAAGGCCAAAGATGCATAAGTCTTTAAAGCTATTTCGAAGGCTGTGTCCCACTTCAACCCAATCCAGGCCAAGAAGGCTCCCAAGAAGCCAAATTTGTCTCCAGGCTTCCATGTTCACATTTACACACACCCTTTATCTATGCACATATATACATGCATGCACCCATACACAAATAACATGTCATATATCATGTATGTATATGTACACAATTTTTATTCATCAATATTTCAGTAAGGGTAAAATAAGTGAAGTACAAATATTCAGGCACATGAAAATTTCATATGAGACTTGTTAAATATTTATTCCTTAATGAGTAGAAAAAACTGGAAACTTTAAGCTCATTACTATTATGAAACTATAAAAATTAAAGCTAGGAACCAGAGTTAATGCTACAATCAAATATTTGTAATATTCTTAATCATTTAGAGTACAATAAAATATATTTTTTAAAAAAATCTTTTAAAACTTACTAGCAGCAAGGATAATCTTTTGAGTAACATCGATATCAAGGAGATATTTATGATAAAGAGTAAAAGGAAGGAACTAAGGGAAATCCTGTGGAAATATGAATTTATGTTGTACAATATACTTAAGAACCATATACTTATTGTTAGCAGAATTGTCAAAAGAATGAATAAGTATAATATTACAAATTCTATTCAAATCATATGAAGAATCTTGCTTTGCTGCTTGAACTATCAAACAGTTTAATAAAAATCTGTTTTTTAGGGAAAAAAATTATTGGTGCTGCACCAGCATGGCGCCTTACAAACATCTGTACCTACAGATCCAGAGGATCCCATGAGCTCTTCTGACTTCTGTGGATACCAGGAATACATACATGCATACATGCCAGTCTAAAACTGATACATACAAATAAAATAAACAGATTGTTGTATAAATAAGAGGAAATTTACACTTTTTTAAAAATCTGGTGGTATAATTTTTGCATACTTTTTAGTATAATGATTATTCGCTTATCAGAACTGATTTGTACCAATGGAGTAACTGTGGGATAGGCATTCATCACAAACTTCTGAACAGTCAGGATGACTAAGTCGTACATCCATAACAGGACTGAGGAGGATGAGATGATGAAGTCCACCCAGTACATAACCACAAAGAAAACCACCAGCAGCAAGATGGTCTGGGTGGCTCTTTTCTCAGGGGAGGCTCTCAGATGGCTGATGCTATGAAGATGCTTGCATTGCCTCTGATGTCTGAACAAAATAATCACCATGTATGTGCTTGTAGTCAGCATGACTCCTACAAGAAACACATCTCTTAAAGTTGTCATGGTTAAAATCAGTCCCCTGATGATGTAGTTC
The DNA here is from genome assembly GCF_978045245.1 of Mus caroli. Classification (NCBI taxonomy): domain Eukaryota; kingdom Metazoa; phylum Chordata; class Mammalia; order Rodentia; family Muridae; genus Mus; species Mus caroli. Next base: position 81,897,533 of record NW_028227262.1, on the reverse strand, counting down.
ATGGGGAAGAGTGAGCAGTATTTAGTCACCTTCAACTAGTTGGTCTCACTCACATTGGTATAAGCGCCAGTATAGATGATCCGGTTAATGCTGAATGACAAATTGAAAGACCAAAAATAGAAGAAAGAATAGATCATGTATTTTTTTAGTTTATGTTTAAATTTTGCCAACAAAGAGGTATTGGGACTGATCGTCACAGCCTGGAACACACTCAGGAGGCAGGTGATGCAGATAGAGAGGCCTCTCATCACTCTGTTTATGTAAGCAGTTGCCTTACATATGAAGTCATTGCCAATGTTCAATGACACAAAGAAATCTTTAAGCCAAGCATGGCCTCCAGTGAGAAACATCATTATGTGAATGAAGGTCAACTGAAAGGAGATCAAGTCCATAGGCTTAGATCTGTGACACAGGATTATCATAGTGTAGAAAAAAAGAAGAAATATATTGGCTATAGCTCCAAGCCCAGTTTGGAAATTAAGGATATTATTTAATGAAAACATAATCAGAAAGTGTATTCATCTTAAGCACATAGAGGAAGCATATTTCAAATATCTGAAAAAAATATTAGATACATCAAACTTATTCTCTGGTTAGTATATCTACATCATTGTTCTTTTCAGATACTTGTTTTTTATTGGATATTTCATTTACTTACATTTCAAATGTTATCCCCTTTTCAGTTTTCCCTCCAGAAACCGTATATTCCATCCTCCCTCTCCCTGCTTCTATGATAATACTCCTGGACCCAACCACCAACTCCCACCTCCCATCCCTGGCATTCCCTACATTGAGGCATCGATTAGCTACATATTCTTGATTACTCTCTCTAACTTTTGATGTTCCATACTGGACATCATTTCCTACATTTCTGTAAATCTCTCTATGTACCTTCTCTCTGTATAGAATGCTATAGAAACTACATGCAGTCCCCGTCACATCTATAGAAAATGCACACTTTGTGTGCCTGTATTACATCTGAGCCTCCTCATATCTTAGAAATCCAGTTCTATTGACTTAAATCACCTCATTTTGTAGTTAACACCTAAAAATATAGTGATGAGCACACAACATAAATCACTTTGTACAAATGAACAGACATTATTCTGAGCTAGGAAAAAAATCACAAAAGAAATCGAAAACATCACATCAGTTTCATATTCCATAATTTGTTATACCCAAATTTGAAACTCACCATGTCATGATTAATACTTCTAAAGGAATTTCAATGATAATTCATAATAATTCCAGTGTTTTAGCTAGCAAAATATCATTCTTGATTCATCTGTTTTTATTTCTTTTTCTGAGAGATCTTACATCTCTCAGATCTGGAATTAAAGACAAAGATACAGGTGGAGACCTTAAGTGTAACTCCACACCTATTAAATATTTAACCATTAACTATGATTATAAATAGACATAAATATCTCCCAGTTTAGTTCTCTTGCCAATTAAACCTTTTGTGAGATTCTACTGCAGTTCTAAAGAACTGCTGGCTCAACACATATACTGGATGTGTTTTATTTTGCAGGGGGAGGGGAGGTAGAACATTTAATGGCATTTCAGCCATCCCTGTTGTTACTTTACCTCCCTAGTGCCTCCTGCATTTATCTCTCTCCTTCTTTTGTAAGGATCCCCCATCCATTTTTCCATTCCCCCACCAGAGCAAATGTGTTCTGCTATGCTCTGTTACCTTGCTCCCACCTTCTCCTATATTTATGTTTCCCTCATTACCTAAGGAGGCCCCCTTTACATTTACATTCTCAGATCCCTGTGTCCATGTCCTACAATTCCCCTTTACCTTCTTTCCACATTCTTTTCTCCCCCCCTCCTTAATGTGCCCCTCTTTGCCCCTTTTCTTGATCAAACAACTTGCACTGTTCTAATACTTGCCCCTATATTGTTAACTACAACCCCACTCCTATCCTGGCTATGGTCCCATTTTATTTTCCTAGGTTCCATAGTTTCCACAGGCTACATAATCTCTTCTGAAGATATGGAGCTGGTAGCCTACTTTAAAAGAGAAGATGTGATGCTAAGACACACACAAATTTCAACACATTATGACAAAGAAGAACTCACCAATTGTAACCAGATAGAGATTCTGTTTTAGAGTTACTGTTTTAAAATATGTTCCTTCTCATGAGTGAAAAACAAGGTTCGAAGTGCTATTTTACATCATCAGCACCCACACACTTTTTGCAATTTATATCAACAGTCTTACCTTTGGAAAACATATTAGCTGAAATCTACATTATTTATAAATCATTACACTGATCTTTCTGTCTACAAGAATCTGTTGTGTTTGTTTATGCTACAGAATTGCTCAAAAGTAAAATTCTAAACAGAGATTCTCCAAACATTTTTACAGAATCCTGTTCCTATTCTACCTCCTACTTACAGCTCTCAATATTAATAAAAAGAAAAAGAAACACTCACCAGCTGGGCCTTTGATGAAAATCCTTACAGAATGCGGCCCTAAGAAGTAGTTATAAGGCAGGAATGTCATCAGCTCATCTCCCTCTAGACCCATAGTTATGGTGTCATCTGGAGAAGGGAGTTCTGACCTTGAGGTTGTTACAAAGTTGCACCATCAAATGGAAAAGTGAACTTCCCTACTTCCAAGAGAACAGTAGAGTGGGAACAGCTGAGCTCTGGGTTTCCCATGTGTGAGCTACTCTCTCCAGACCATATCTGTCTGTGTGGATTAACTGATCCCAGTCCTTGTGAACACAACAAAAGTAACAATAACATTTCCTTTAACAGAAGTACAAAGACACTTCAGATTCTCCCAAGGTGTCCTATCTTCTTGTAAAACATTCCCTGTAGCCTCCATACCTCTGGGTAACATCTAGAAATTAATAACACAGATGCTAAAATTACAGAAATGTCACCTCCTTCAAAAACACTTAAGAAAAGTTATCTTTCTTACAGAGAACACAGTGGTGAGGTAATGCAACTGTATTGTCAGTAGAAATGGGCTGTGGTGCTGGGATGTAGGTCAGTCTGTAGAGTTCGTGCCTCTATATGCACAAAGGATGAATCTCTGGGTTTGAAACCCAGCACCACATAACAGTAACTATTGTATGTATTACCACACATAGTAATGTACACATGTGAAATTACTACACTCAGGAAGTAGTGGGAGGATCAGATATTCAAGACTGCTCTTTGCTACATGTTCAGTTTGATGCTTCTGGCAGAGCATACTGCATTTCTCCACCAGGAAGAAAATAAAACATCCCTCCTCCATAGTTTAGACAAAAGCCTATAGGATCCTGCCATTGACTATTCTTCTATGCCTATTCTTTAACTAACTCTGGTGATTGTATTAACAGGATACTTTATATCACATATTCAGATAAAGAAGGAACTGGCAAATGTCTCTTATTGACAAAAAACTGTCATCAACTCCTTTTTTATAATTTATTATAAAGTTATTTCAGCTCTAATTATAACTGCCACTTTGGTTATTCTCTTAATTCAAATTCTTCCTACATTCCAATGGTGACATTTAGGCAGACAAGATGGACTGATAAGACAAAGGAATCATTCACCAAGTCTCATCACAGGCATTTCATCTCAAGGACCAACATAGTAAAAGGTAGTAACATCTACAAGTGGGTCACTAACGGGCACTTATATCATGTGGCATGAGTGTGTACACTCAATAAGTAAATAATAAAAACAAAAAGGTGGCATTTGTTTTTTAAATGTACAGGTCTGACAATTGGATATAGGCTCAGAATAAAGTGGAAACAAGCTGAGGAAAGGGAAATCCATAATTAATATTGTGACAGAAATTTATGATTGTTTTTATTTAAATATTTATCCTTTCAGGAAATGTCATGAGTACTGTATTAAGAAAATTTCTCTTAGAAAAGGGCATGACTTTGAGTGGGAGAGAGTTGGTATGGAGAGTCAGGAGAACTTTTAGATACAACAAGGTAGAAATTATGTAAAATAAAACTAATTCAACAAATCAATGAATAGAATTGTTGATACTTTGAAAAAATAATCAAGATTGAGAGGCCCTTCTTGGGTCATGGGTCCTTCAGAGACCAGTCTGTACAGGAGAGCCTGCAGACTGCAGAGGCAGCATAGCTTCTGGGACATGCCCTATTTCTGGCTTTTGTCTTCAGCCAAGACACAGATCTGAGCTTCAGACATCTACCCTCCTTCCCCTCCAGAGGAGGGGTGGCCACAAAGGAGGGCTTTGGCCGCTGGAGCAGGTGGGAGAGCCATCTTGTATCCCGGGTCCCTCAGGGACCAGTCTGTGCAGGAAATCCTGTGGACTACAAAAGCAACATAGATTTTGGGACAGGTTCCAGTTCAGGCCTTCATCTTCAGTCAGGATGCAGATGTGTGGTACATACATCTGTGCTCCTTTCCCTTCAGAGGAGAGGTGGCCTGCAGCGAGTACTCTGACCACTGAGACTCAGAAGAGAGTTGGACTCCCAGGAGTGCTGAAAGAGGATAACAGAATCACAGGAGGAACAAGCTCCAACCAGAGACAGCTATAAGAACTATCGCAAGAGATTACGGGATGTCAAAATGCAAAAAAAAAAAAAAAAAAAGAATCTTACTAATAGAAACCAAGACCACTCACCATCATCGGAACCCAGCACTCCCAGCTCAGTGAGTTCTGGATAATCCAACACACCTGAAAGGCAAGATTCAGAATTAAAAACATATCTCATGATGCTGGTAGAGTATTTTAAGAAGAAAAATAATAACTCACTTAAAGAAATACAGGAGAACACGGCTGAACAGTAGAAGATTTTAAGAAGAAACACAAAAATCCCTTAAAGAATTACAGGAAAACACTACTAAGCAAGTAGAAGCCCTTAAAGAAGAAACACAAAAATCCCTTAAAGAGTTACAGGAAAACACAACCAAACAGGTGATGGAATTGTACAAAACCATCCAAGATCTAAAAATGGAAGGAGAAACAAAAAGAAAACCCAAAGTGAGACAACTCTGGAACTAGAAACCCTAGGAAAGAAATGAGGGACCATAGATGTGAGCATCTGCAAGAGAATACAAGAGAAGGAAGAGAGAATATCAGATGCAGAAGATTCCAATCATGAACATGGACACAACAATCAAAGAAAATGCAAAATGCATAAGGATCCTAAATCAAAACACCCAGGAACTCCGAGACACAATGAGAAGACCAAACCTACAGATAATAAGAGTAGATGAGAATGAAGATTTTCAAATTAAAGGGCCAGCAAATATCTTCAACAAAATTATAGTAGAAAACTTCCCATACCTAAAGAAAGAGATGCCCATGAACATACAAGAAGCTTACAGAACTCCAAATAGACTGGACCAGAAAAAAAAAACTCCTCCTGACACATAATAATCAGAACAACAAATGCACTAAATAAAGACAGAATATTAAATGCAGTAAGGGAAAAATGTCAAGTAACATATAAAGGCAGACCTATTAGAATTACTCGAGGCTTCTCACCAGAGACTATGAAAGCCAGAAGATCCTGGACAGATGTTATACAGACCTTAAGAGAACCCAATTGGCAGCCCAGGCTAAAACTCTCAATTAGCATAGATAGAGAAACCAAAGTATTCCATGACAAAACCATATTCACACAATATCTTTCTAGGAATACAACCCTTCAAAGGATAATATAGGGAAAACTCCAACACAAGGAAGGAAACTACACCCTTGAAAAAGCAAGAAAGTAATCCTCCAATAAACCTAAAAGAAGACAGCCGCAAGAACAGAATGCCAACTTTAACAACAAAAATAACAGAAAGCAACAATTACTTTTCTTTAATATCTCTTAATATCAATGGACTCTATTCCCCAATAAAAAGACATAAAATAACAGATGGGCTACATAAACAGGACCCAATATTTTTCTGCTTACAGGAAACCCACCTCAGGGAAAAAGACACACACTACCTCAGAGTAAAAGGCTGTTAAAACAATTTTCCAAGCAAATGGTCTGAAGAAACAACCTGGACTGACCATTCTAAAATCGAATAAAATTGACTTCCAAATCAATGATATCAAAAAAGACAAGGAGGGGCACTTAATACTCATCAAAAATAAAATCTACCAGGATGAATTCTCTATACAGAATATCTATGCTCCAATTGCAAGGGCATCCACATTCATTAAAAAAACTTTAGTAAAACTCAAAGCACACATTGCACCTCATGCAATAATAGTGGGAGACTTCAACACCCCATGCTCATCAATGGACAGATCATGGAAACAGAAACTAAACATAGCCACATGGAAACTAACAGAAGTTATAAAACAAATGGATTTAACAGATATCTACAGAACACTTTATCCTAAAAACAAAAAAGGATATACTTTCTACTCAGCACCTCATGGAACTTCCTTCATAATCAGTCACAAAACAGGCCTCAAGAGTTACAAAAGTAATGAAATTGTCCCATGCATCCTTTCAGATTACCACGGACTAAGGCTGATCTACAATAAGAGCATAAATAATAGAAAGCCAACATTCACGTAGAAACCGAACAACACTCTACTCAATGATACCTCAGTCAAGGAAGGAGAAAAAAAGAAATTAAAAACTTTTTAGAGTTTAATGAAAATGAAGCCACAACGTACCCAAACTTATGGGACACAATGAAGGCAGTCCTAAGAGGAAAACTCATAGCCCTGAGTACCTCCAAAATAAAACTAGAGAGAGCATACACTAGCATCCTGACAGGACACCTGGAAGCTCTAGAACAAAAGGAAGCAAATCCACCCAAGAGAAGTAGATGGCAGGAAATTATCAAACGTAGGGCAGAAATCAACCAAATGGAAACAAAACAAACTAGTCAAAGCTAATCAAACCAAGAGCTGGTTCTTTGAGAAAATCAACAAGATAGATAAACCCTTAGCAAGACTAACTAGAGGGCACAGGGACAGTATCCTAATTAACAAATTCAAAAATGAAAAAGGAGAGATAACAACAGAACCGAAGAAAATCCAAAACATCCTCAGATCCTACTACAAAAGGCTATACTCAACAAAACTGGAAAACCTGGAAGAAACTGACAATTTCCTAGACGGATACCAAACACCAAAGTTAAATCAGGATCAGATTAATGACCTAAACAGTCCCATATCCCCTATGGAAATATAAGCAGTCATTAATAGTCTCCCAACAAAAAAGAGCCCAGGACCAGATGGGTTTAGTGCAGAGTACTATCAGACGTTCAAAGAAGAGCTAATTCCAACTCTCCTGAAACTATTCCACAAAATAGAAACAGAAGGTACTCTAGCCAGTTCATTCTATGAAGCCACAATTACTCTGATACCTAAACCACACAAATATCCAACAAAGAAAGAGAACTTCAGACCAATTTCCCTTATGAATAACACTGCTAAAATACTCAATAAAATCCTGCTAACAGAATCCAAGAACTCAACAAAATGTCATCCATCATGACAAAGTAGGCTTCATCCCATGGAGGCAGGGATGGTTTAATAATGGAAATCCATCAACATAATCCACTATATGCACAAACTCAAAGACAAAAACCACATGATCATCTCATTAGATGCAGAGAAAGCATTTGACAAAATCTAACACCCCTTCATGATAAAAGTCATGGAAAGAACAGGAATTCAAGGACCATATCTAAACATAATAAAAGCAATATATAGCAAACCAGTAGCCAATACGAAACTAAACGGAGAGAAGCTGGAAGCAATCCCACTAAAATCAGGTACTATACAAGGCTGCCCACTATCTCCCTACCTATGCAATTAGTACTTGAAATCCTAGCCAGAACAATTAGACAACAAAAGGAGATCAAGGGGATACAAATTGGAAAGGAAGGAGTCAAAATTGTACTATTTTCAGATGATATGATAGTATATATAAGTGACCCTAAAAATTCCACCATAGAACTCCTAAATCTGATAAACAGTTCCAGTGCAGTAGCTGGATATAAAATTAACACAAATAAATCAGTGAACTGTCTCTACACAAAGGATAAACAGGATGAGAAAGAAATTAGGGAAACAATACCCTTCACAATAATCACAAGTAATATAAAATACCTTGGTGTGTTCCTCACTAAGGAAGTGAAAGATCTATATGATAAGAACTTCACATCTCTGAAGAAAGAAACTGAAGATCTCAGAAGATGAAAAGTGCTCCCATGCTCATGGATTGGCAGGATTAATATAGTAAAAATGGCTATCCTACTAAAAGCAATCTACAGATTCAATGCAATCCCCATCAAAATTCCAACTCAATTCTTAACTTAGTTAGAAAGGGAAATCTGCAAATTCATCTGGAATAACAAAAAACCTAGGATAGCAAAAACTATTCTCAACAATAAAAGAACCTCTGGTGGACTCACCATTCCTGACATAAAGCTGTACTAAAGAGCAATTGTGATAAAAAAAAAAAAACTGCATGGTACTGGTAATAACAACAGACAAGTGGACCAGTGGAATAGAACTGAAGACCCAGAAATGAACTCACACACCTATGGTCACTTGATCTTTGACAAGGGAGCTAAAACCATCCAGTGGAAGAAAGACAGCATTTTCAACAAATGGTGCTGGCACAACTGGGGGTTATCATGTAGAAGAATGGGAATTGATCCATTCCAATCTCCTTCTACTAAGGTCAAATCTAGTGGATCTAGGAACTCCACATAAAACCAGAGACACTGAAACTTATAGAGGAGAAAGTGGGGAAAAGCCTCGAAGATATGGGCACAGGGAAAAAATTCCTGAATAGAACAGCAATGGATTGTGCTGTAAGATCAAGAATTGACAAATGGGACCTCATGAAACTGCAAAGCTTCTGTAAGGCAAAAGACACCCTCAATAAGACAAGAAGGCCACCAACAGATTGGGAAAGGATCTTTACCTATCCTATATCATATAGGGTACTAATATCCAATATATATAAAGAACTCAAGAAGGTGGACTCCAGAAAATCAAATAACCCCATTAAAAATGGGGATCAGAACTAAACAAAGAATTCTCACCTGAGGAATACAGAATGGTTGAGAAGCACCTGAAAAATGTTCAGCATCCTTAATCATCAGATAAATGCAAATCAAAACAACCCTGAGATTCCACCTCACACCAGTCAGAATAGCTAAGATCAAAAATTCAGGTGACAGCAGATGCTGGCGAGGATGTGGAGAAAGGGGAACACTCCTCTATTGTTGGTGGGATTATAAGCTTGTACAACCACTCTGGAAATCAGTCTGGCAGTTCCTCAGAAAATTGGACATAGTATTACCAGAGGATCCCGCAATACCTCTTCTGGGCCTATATCCAGAAGATGTCCCAACCGGTAAGAAGGACACATGCTCCACTATGTTCATAACAGCCTTATTTATAATAGCAAGAAGCTTGAAAGAACCCAGATGCCCCCCAACAGAGGAATGGATACAAAAAATGTGGTACATTTACACAATGGAATACTACTCAGCTATTAAAAAGAATGAATTTATGAAATTCCTAGGCAAATGGTTGGACCTGGAGGGCATCATCCTGAATTAGGTAACACAATCACAAAAGAACTCAAATGATATGTACTCACTGATAAGTGGATATTAGCCCACAAACTTAGTATACCTGAGATATAAGATACAATTTGCAAAACACATGAAACTGAAGAAGAACGAAGACCAAAGTGTGGATACTGTGCCCCTTCTTAGAATTGGGAACAAAAAACCCATGGAAGGAGTTACAGAGACAAAGTTTGGAGCTGAGACAAAAGGATGGACCATCTATAGACTGCCATATCCAGGGATTCATCCCATAATTAGCCTCCAAACGATTACACCATTGCATATACCAACAAGATTTTGCTGAAAAGACCCTAATATAGCTGTCTCTTGTGAGACTATGCCGGGGCCTAGCAAACACATAAGTGGATGCTCACAGTCAAATATTGGATGGATCACAAGGCCCATATGACTCTAGCTGCATATGTATCAAAAGATGGCCTAGTCAGCCATCATTGGATGAGAGGCCCATTGGACATGCAAACTTTATATGCCCCAAGACAGGGAATGCCAGGGCCAAAAAGTTGAAATGGGTGGGTAGGGGAGTCGAGGGGAGGGTATGGGGAACTTTTGGGATAGCATTGGAAATGTAATTGAGGAAAATACCTAATAAAAAATATTTTAAAAATAAATAAATAAAATGTGTAGAGAAAAGAAAAAAAAAGAAATAAAGTTGTTGGTTGGATAGTTTGACATGAGGAGCTCTGCCCCATCCATCCATCCATCCATCCATCCATCCATCCATCCATCCAAATGTATATGTCTGTTTGTATATATATATGTGCATAGGTATATATAATTTAAGTAGCATGCATGAATAGTTGTGGAGTTGATTGTTACAGTTGACCCTGGCCAGAGTGTGCGTGTATGAGTATGCATGTGTCTTGGATATTTAACTAATATTAATCATGTTAATTCCTTTCCTTTTTTTTGAATTTTTTTTATTACATATTTTCCTCAATTACATTTCCAATGCTATCCCAAAAGTCCCCCATACTTTCCCCCCACCCAATTCCCTACCCACCCATTACCACTTTTTGGCCCTGGTGTACCCTTGTACTGGCATATAAAGTTTGCATGTCCAATGGGCCTCTCTTTCGAGTGATGCAGCTAGAGTCAAGAGCTCTGGGGTACTGGTTAGTTCATAATGTTGTTCCACCTACAGCGTTGCAGATCTCTTTAGCTCCTTGGATGCTTTCTCTAGCTCCTCCATTGGGGACCCTGTGATCCATCCAATGGCTGACTGTGAGCATCCATTTATGTGTTTCCTAGGCCCCGGCCTAGTCTCACAAGAGACAGTTATATCAGGGTCCTTTCAGCAAAATCTTGCTAGTGTATGCAATGGTGTCATCGTTTGGAGGCTAATTATGGGATGGATCACTGGATATGGCAGTCTATAGATGGTCCATCCTTTTGTCTCAGCTCCAAACTTTGTCTCTGTAACTCCTTCCATGAGTGATTGTTTCCAACTCTAAGAAGGGGCAGAGTGTCCACACTTTGGTGTTCGTTCTTCTTCAGTTTCATTTTTTTTTTTTTTTTTACAAATTGTGTCTTATATCTCGTGTATACTAAGTTTCTGGGCTAATATCCACTTATTAGTGAGTACATATCATTTGAGTTCTTTTGTGATTGTGTTACCTCACTCAGGATGATGCCCTCCAGGTCCAACTATTTGCCTAGGAATTTCATAAATTCATTCTTTTTAATAGATGAGTAGTACTCCATTGTGTAAATGTACCACATTTTCTGTATCCATTCCTCTGTTGAGGGGCATCTGGGTTCTTTCCAGCTTCTGGCTATTATAAATAAGGCTGCTATGAACATAGTGGAGCATATGTCCTTCTACCAGTGGGAACATCTTCTGGATATATGCCCAGGAGAGGTATTGCGGGATCCTCCGGTAGTACTATGTCCAATTTTCTGAGGAACCGCCAGACTGATTTCCAGAGTGGTTGTACAAGCTTGCAATACCACCAACAATGGAGGAGTGTTCCTCTTTCACCACATCCTCACCAGCATCTGCTGTCACCTGAATTTTTGATCTTAGCCATTCTGACTAGTGTGAGATGGAATCTCAGGGTTGTTTTGATTTGCATTTCTCTGATGATTAAGGATGTTGAACATTTTTTCAGGTGTTTCTCAGCCATTCGGTATTCCTCAGGTGAGAATTCTTTGTTTAGCTCTGAGCCCCATTTGTTAATGGGGTTATTTGATTTTCTGGAGTCCACCCTCTTGAGTTCTTTATATATATTGGATATTAGTCCCCTATCTGATTTAAGATAGGTAAAGATCCTTTCCCAATCTGTTGGTGGCATTTTTGTCTTATTGAGGGTGTCTTTTGCCTTACAGAAGCTTTGCAGTTTCATGAGGTCCCATTTGTCTATCCTCTATCTTACAGCACAAGCCATTGCTGTTCTATTCAGGAATTTTTCACCTGTGCCCATATCTTCGAGGCTTTTCCCCACTTTCTCCTCTATAAGTTTCAGTGTCTCTGGTTTTATGTGAAGTTCCTTGATCCACTTAGATTTGACCTTAGTACAAGGAGATAGGAATGGATCGATTCGCATTCTTCTCCATGATAACCCCCAGTTGTGCCAGCACCATTTGTTGAAAATGCTGTCTTTCTTCCACTGGATGGTTTTAGCTCCCTTGTTGAAGATCAAGTGACCATAGCTGTGTGGGTTCATCTCTGGGTCTTCAATTCTATTCTATTGGTCTACTTGTCTGTCACTATACCAGTACCATGCAGTTTTTATCACAATTGCTCTGTTGTAAAGCTTTAGGTCAGGCATGGTGATTCCACCAGAGGTACTTTTATCCTTGAGAAGAGTTTTTGTTATCCTAGGTTTTTTTGTTATTCCAGATGAATTTGGAAATTGCTCTTTCTAATTCGTTGAAGAATTGAGTTGGAATTTTGATGGGGATTGCATTGAACCTGTAGATTGATTTTGGCAAGATAGCAATTTTTACAATGTTGATCCTGCCAATCCATGGGAGATCTTCCCATCTTCTGAGACCTTCTTTAATTTCTTACTTCAGAGACTTGAAGTTTTTATCATACAGATCTTTCACTTCCTTAGTTAGAGTCACGCCAAGATATTGTATATTATTTGTGACTATTGAGAAGGGTGTTGGTTCCCTAATTTCTTTCTCAGCCTGTTTATTCTTTGTGTAGAGAAAGGCCATTGACTTGTTTGAGTTAATTTTATATCCAGCTACTTCACCGAAGCTGTTTATCAGGTTTAGGAGTTCTCTGGTGGAATTTTTAGGGTCACCTATATATACTATCATATCATCTGCAAAAAGTGATATTTTGACTTCATCTTTTCCAATTTGTATCCCCTTGATCTCATTTTGTAGAATTGTTCTGGCTAGGACTTCAAGTACTATGATGAATAGGTAGGGAGAAAGTGGGCAGCCTTGTCTAGTTCCTGATTTTAGTGGGATTGCTTCAAGCTTCTCTCCATTAACTTTGATGTTGGCTACTGGTTTTCTGTAGATTGCTTTTATCATGTTTATGTATGGGCCTTGAATTCCTGATCTTTCCAAGACTTTTATCATGAATGGATGTTTGATCTTGTCGAATGCCTTTTCTGCATCTAAGGAGATGATCATGTGGTTTTGTTTTTGAGTTTGTTTATATAATGGATTACATTGATGGATTTCTGTATATTAAACCATCCCTGCATCCCTGGAATAAAACCTACTTGGTCAGGATGGATGATTGCTTTAATGTGTTCTTGGATTCGGTTATCGAGAATTTTATTGAGGATTTTTGCATCTATATTCATAAGGGAAATTGGTCTGAAGTTCTCTATCTTTGTTGGATCTTTCTGCAGTTTAGGTGTCAGAGTAATTGTGTCTTCATAGAATGAGTTGGGTAGAGTTCCCTCTACTTCTATTTTGTGGAGTATCTTGTGCAGAACTGGAATTAGATCTTCTTTGAAGGTCTGGTTGAACTCTGCACTAAACCCATCTGGTCCTGGGCTTTTTTTTTTTGGCTGGGAGAATATTAATGACTACTTCTATTTCTTTAGGGGATATGGGACTGTTTAGATCATTAACCTGATCTTGATTTAACTTTGGTACCTGGTATCTGTCTAGAAACTTGTCCATTTCATCCAGGTTCTCAACTCATATTATCCATAGATTTGGTCTTCTCATTGTGTCCTGGATTTCCTGGATGTTTTGAGTTAGGATCCTTTTGCATTTTGTATTTTCTTTGATTGTTGTGCCAATGTTCTCTATGGAATCTTCTGCACCTGAAATTCTCTCTTCCATCTCTTGTATTCTGTTGCTGATGCTCGCATCTATGGTTCCAGATTTCTTTCCTAGGGTTTATATCTCCAGTGTTGCCTCACTTTGGGTTTTCCTTATTGTGTCTACTTCCCTTTTCAGGTCTAGTATGGTTTTGTTCATTTCCATCACCTGTTTGGTTGTGTTTTCCTGTTTTTCTTTAAGGACTTGTGACTCTTTAGCAGTGTTCTCCTGTATTTCTTTAAGTGAGTTATTAAAGTTCTTCTTGATGTCCTCTACCATCATCATGAGATATGTTTTAAATCCAGGTCTAGCTTTTCGGTTGTGTTGGGGTGCCCAGGACTAGGTGGGGTGGGAGTGCTGTGTTCTGATGATGGTGAGTGGTCTTGATTTCTGTTAGTAGGATTCTTATGTTCTCCTTTTGCCATCTGGTAATCTCTGGAGCTAGTTGTTATAGTTGTCTCTGGTTATAGCTTGTTCCTCAGGTGATTATGTTAACCTCTATCAGTAGACCTGGGAAACTAGCTCTATCCTTAGTTTCAGTGGTCAGAGTACTCTCTGCAGGCAAGCTCTCCTCTTGCAGGGAAGGTGCCCAGATATCTGGTGTTCTAACCTGCCTCCTGGCAGAAGTTGTGTTCCACTCACCAGAGGTCTTAAGATCCCGTGGAGGGTCCTGTGAGAAATTTGGGGGTGTCCAGAAACTCAGCGCACAAGGAACCCCGGTGCTGGAGTGGACCGGAAGGGACTTGTGCCCCTAATCAGGCTGGGTTATCTGCTTCCCTAGTTAATGCAGTCTCAGGTCCCCACGCGATTGGATTGGAGCAGATGCTGTGTTCCACTTACCAGAGGTCTTAGGATCCCATGGGGGATCCTGTGTGGGTCCTTGTGGGTGTCCAGAGATCCCCAGGCCAGGAACCCTGGTGCTGCAGTGGACCGGAAGGTGGTCTGATGTCCGGAGCTGGAAAAGGGCGCTGCCTCAGAAGCTCTGTGACTCCCGCCTGTCCCAGAAGCTGTCTGCTTCTGTGTGCACACTCTCCCCTGTGCAGACTACTTTTTGGCAGAGTCCTGGAACCAACAATTCCTTTCCTTTTGATCCTCTCTGGTTCACATGGAGATAATCAGCTTGGCCAGAGACTCTTCTGCCTGACTAACCAGAGAAAGGAGCAATAGCAATATATACTTTTACTTAATTTCCTGCTGCTTAACAGCACGTGTTAATCACCAGATATTAGTGCTTAGTAAAGTGCAAGTAATAAAGAGTTAATAAAGTAAATTTTCAGCACTTAAGGAAGCACAGAACAGTAAAAAAAGAGTTATCTCAGAAGATGAAAAGATCTCCCATGCTCATAGATTGGCAGGATTAACAGTAAAAATGGCCATCTTGCCAAAAGCTATCTACAGATTCAATGCAATCCCCATCAAAATTCATACTCCATTCTTCACAGATTTAGAAAGAGCAATTTCCAAATTCATCTGAAATAACAAAAAACTATTTTCAAAAATAAAAGAATTTCTGGGGGAAAATCACCATCCCTGACCTCAAGCTGAACTACAGAGCAATTGTGATAAAAAAAAAAAAAAAAAAAAAAAAAAAAAAAAAAAAACTGCATGGTATTGGTACAGTGACAGGCTGGTAGATCAATGGAATAGAATTGAAGACCCAGAATAGAACCCACACACATATGGTCACTTGATCTTTGACAAAGGAACTAAAACCATCCAGTGGAAAAAAGACAGCATTTTCAACACATGGTGCTAGGTCACCTGGCAGTTAGCATATAGAAGAATGCAAATTGATCCATACTTATCTCCTTGTACAAAGCTCAAATCCAAGTCCAAGTGGATCAAGGACCTACAGATAAAACTACATACACTGCAAATTAGAGAGAAGAAAGTGGGGAAGAGCCTTGAACATATGGGCATAGGGGAAAATTCCTGAACAGAACAGCAATGGCTTGTGCTGTAAGATCAAGAATCAACAAATCGGACCTCCTAAAATTGCAAAGCTTCTGTAAAACAAAGGACACTGTCAATAAGACAAAAAGAAACCAACAGATTAGGGAAATATCTTCACCAATCCTACATCAGATAGAGGGGAAATCCAATATATACAAAGAACTGAAGTAGTTACGCTCCAGAGAAACAAATAACCCTATTAAAAACTGGGGTACAGAGCTAAACAAAGAATTCTCAACTGAGGAATATTGAATGGCTGAGAAGCACCTAAAGAAATGTTCAACATCCTTAGTCATCAGGGAAATGCAAATCAAAACCACCCTGAGATTCTACCTCACCAGTCAGAACGGCTAAGATCAAAAACTCAAGTGACAGAAGATGCTGGTGAGGATGTGGAGAAAGAGGAACACTCCTCCATTGCTGGTGGGATTGCTAGTTTGGAGGTTCCTCAGAAAACTGGACATAGTCCTACCTGAGGACCCAGCTATACCACTCCTGGGCATATACCCAGATGCTCCAACATGTAATAAGGACACATGCTCCACTATGTTCATAGCAGCCTTATTTATAATGTCCACAAGCTGGAAACAACCCAGATATCCCTCAACAGAGATATGGATACAGAAAATGTGGTACATTTACACAGTGGAGTCCTACTCAGTTATTACAAACAATGAATTTATTAAATTCTTAGAGAAATGGATGGATCTAGAGGATATCATCCTAAGTGAGGTAACCCAATCACAAAAGAACACACATGGTATGAACTCATTGATAAGTGGATATTAGCCCAGAAGCTAGGAATAGCCAAGATAAAATTCACAAGCCACATGGAACTCAAGAAGAAGGAAGACCAAAATGTGGATACTTTGATACTTCTTAGAAGGGCAACAGAACAACCATGGAAGAAGTTACAGAGACAAATTGAGTAGAGACTGAAGAAATGACCATTCAGAGACTGATCCACCTCAGGATCAATTCCATATTCATTCACCAAACCTCGACACTGTTGTAAATGCCAACAAGTGCTTGCTGACAGGAGCCTGATATAGCTTTCTCCTAAGAGGCTCTGCCAGTGCCTGACAGATACAGAAGTGGATATTCACAGCTATCTATTGGACTGAGCATAGGGTCCCCAATGAAGGTGCTAGAGAAAGGACACAAGGAGCTGAAGGATTTTGCAGTCCCAAAGGTGGGACAACAATTTGAACTAACCAGTACCCACAGAGCTCCCAGGGACTAAACCACCAACCAAAGAGTACACATGGCTCCAGCTGCATATGTAGCAGAGGATGACCTAGTCAGACATCAGTGAGAAGAGAGACCTTTAGTTCTATGAAGGCTTTATGGCCCAGTGTGGAGGAATGCCAGGGCCAGGAAGCAGTGGGTGGGTTGCAGAGCAGGGGGAGTGGATGGGGGAGTGTGTTTTTCAGAGAGGAAACCAGGAACTGGGATAACATTTGAAATGCAAATAAAGAAAATATCCAATAAATAAAGAGGAAAAAAGAAAGAGTTAAGTTAATCTAGTGCCTCTTTAAGCATAAATAGTTAAAGGACAGAGAGATATAAGGAGCTAAAGAAAACACAGAGAACAGAAGCCAGCAATTTTAAACTATAGAATAAGCAAGAACATTTTCAGGATTTTTGGAACTTATCAGCAAGCAATAGTTCAAGAGCTTGAAGGCCAGAGACCATCAGTCTTTAAAGCTATTTCTTTTTTCTTTCTTTCTTTCTTTTTTTGGGGGAGGGGCTTTGACATCACAAATATTTCTTTGTTTTTTTTTATTTTTTAAAAAATTTTTAGATATTTTCTTCATTTACATTTCTTTTTCTTTTCTTTTTTTTTTTTTTTTTTTAGTATAGAATAGAGTTCATTCAGGGCATGGGGAGGGGAGTTGAGAGAAAGGCAGGAAGAGGGGGAGAGAGAGAGAGAGAGAGAGAGAGAGAGAGAGAGAGAGAGAGAGAGAGAGAGAGGAGTAAAGGCTGGCCATGAACATGTGGAGAGAAAGGAGGGAGGGGAGGAATGAAGAGGGGGGAGCAGAAGCAAGAGGACAGAGCAGGAGCAAGAAAGCAAGAGCTCATTTACATTTCAAATGCTATCTTGAGAGTCCCCTATACCCTCCTCCTGGCCCTGATTCCCAACCCACCCACTCCCACTTCCAGGCCCTGGCATTCCCCTGTACTGGGGCATGTAATTTTTGCAAGACCAAGGGCTTCTCCTCTCAATGATGGCCAAATAGGCCATCTTCTGCCACATATGCAGCTAGAGACATGAGCTCTGGGGGTATTGGTTAGTTTATACTATTGTTCCTCCTATAAGGTTACAATTTGCAAAACACAAGAAACTCAAGAAGAAGGAAGACCAACATGTGGATACTTCCTTCCTCCTTAGAATGGGGAACAAAATACCCATGGAAGGAGTTACAGAGACAAAGTTTGGAGCTGAGACAGAAGGAAGGACCATCCAGAGACTGCCTTACCCGGGGATACATCCCATAATTAGCCACCAAACACAGACGCTATTGCATATACCAGCAAGATTTTTGGTGATAGTACCCTGATATTGCTGTCTCTTGTTAGGCTATGCCAGTGCCTGGCAAATACAGAAGTGGATGCTCACAGTCATCTATTGGATGGAACACAGGGCCCCCAATGGAGGAGCTAGAGAAAGTACCCAAGGAACTGAAGGGGTCTTTAAAGCTAATTCTATGGCTGTGAATTAACACAATCCAGGCCAAGAAGGCTGCCAGCAAGCCAAAGTTGTATCCCAGCCTCCATGTTCACACACACACACACATCCTTCATGTATACACACATATACATGCATACACCCATACACAAATAACACGTCCTATATCATGTATGCATACGTACACAATTTTTATTTATCAATATTTCAGTAAGGGTTAATAAAGTTACATACAAACATACAGGTAAATGGAAATTTCATATAAGAGTCATTAAGTACTTAATACTTAATGAGTAGTAAAAACTGAAAATTTTAAACTCATTACTTTTATGGGTTCATAGAAATTATACTTAGGAATCAGAGTTAAAGGTACAATCAAATATTTTAAATATTCTTGATTATTTAGAGTAAATTAAAATATTTTTTTAAAAAGTCACTATCAGCAAGGATCATCTTTTATGTAACATCAGAATTAAGGGAACATTTATGATATAGAGCAAAAAGGAGGGACTAAGAGAATTCCTGTGGAAATATGAATTTATGATGTACAATGAATTTAAGAACCATATACTTCTTGGCAGCAAAAATGTCAAAGGAATGAATGAGTATAATACTACAAATTCTATTTAAACCATATGAAGAATCATGCTTTATTACTTGAACTATTATGTAGTTTAAGAAAAATCTGGATCTAGAGAGACGGCTCAGTGATAAAGAGCACCCACTTCTCTACAAGAGGTCCTGAGTTCAATTTCCAGCAGTCACATGATGGCTCACAACCATCTGTAATGTGATCTGATGCCATTTTTGGCTGTTTCTGAAGATAGTGACAGTGTCCCCACATATATGAAATAAATATGGGCAGGGTGAGTAGGGCAGGGGGCAAGCAGTGGAGAGGGGAACACGGGAGGGAATAAAAAAGCAGGCTGAGCAAGCCAGTAACAATCATCCCTCCACCGGCCTCTCTTTCAGTGCCAGCCCTGACTTTTCTCAGTGATGGAGTGTGACCTGGGAATTGTAAACTGAAATAAACACTTAAGAAAAAAAGAAAAATCTGCATTTTAGGGAAAGAATTATTGGTGCTGCACCAGCATGACATGTTACAACACTCTGTACTTCCAGATACGGGGGATCCCATGACCTCATCTGACATTTGTGAATACCAGGAATGCACACATGCATACATGCCAGGCCAAAACTAATACATATGAATAAAATAAACAAATTCTTTTCTAAATAAGAGAAAAATTACACTTTTTAAAAAAACTGGTGGCATATATTTTGCATAATGCTTATTCGGTTATCAGAACTGATTTGTATCAAAGGAGTGATTGTGGGATAGGTATTTATCACAAAATTCGGAACAGTCAGGATGACTGGGTCATACATCCATAACAGGACTGAGGAGGATGAGATGATGAAGTCCACCCAGTACATGACCACATAGGAAAACACCAGCAGCAAGATGGTCTGGGTGGCCCTTTTCTCAGGGGAGGCTCTCAATTGGCTTTTGCTATGAAGATGCTTGCATTGCCTCTGATGTCTGAACAAGATAATCAACATGTATGTACTTGTGCTCAGCATGACTCCTACAAGAAACACATCTCTTAAGGTTGTCACAGTGAAAATCAATCCCCTGATGATGTAGTTCATGGGGAGGAGTGACCAGTATTTAGTGACCTTCAACTGGTTGGTCTCACTCATGTTGGTATAAGCATCAGTATAGAAGATCTTGTTAATGCTGAATGACAAATTGAAAGATCAAAAATAGAAGAAAGAATAGATCATGTATTTTTTTTGTTTATGTTTAAATTTTGCCAACAAAGAGGTATTGGGACTGATCGTCACAGCCTGGAACACACTCAGGAGGCAGGTGATGCAGATAGAGATGCCTCTCATCACCCTATTTAAGTAAGAAGTTGCCTTACATATGATGCCATTCTCAATCAAACATGTCTGTAGTAAAAATATCCCATCCAGTAATTACCATAATTATGTGAACGAAGGTCAATTGACAGGAGATCAAGAACATGGGCTTAAATCTGTGACATAGGATTATGATAGTGTAGAAAAAAAGAAGAAATATATTGGCTAGGGTCCCAAGTCCAGCTTGGACATAAGAGACATTGCTTAATAAAAGCATAATCGGAAAGTGTATTCATCATAAGAACATAGAGGAGGCATATTCCACATATCTGAAGAAAATATTAGATACATCAAAGATGATACTCTGGCTGGTATATCTACACAGTTATTCTTTTTAGCTACTTATTCTTTTTTTAATTGGATATTTTATTTCCTTACATTTCAAATGTTATCCCCTTTCCCTGTTTCCCCTCAAGAAACTCCATATCTCATATCCTCCCTCTCATTGCTTCTATGAGGATGCTCTTCAATACACCCGCCCATCCCACCTCCCAGCCCTGGCATTCCCCTACATTGAGGCATCATATGTATATATATTCTTACATATATATATATATATATATATATATATATATATATATATACATATATATATATGTAATATATAGCTACATATTCTTGATTACCCTGTCTCTAACTTTTGATGTTCCATACTGGACATCATTTTCTACATTTCTATATATCTCTCTATGTATCTTCTCTCTGAATAGAAAGGTATAGAAAAATTCATGCATTCCCAGTCACATCTATATAGAATGCACATTCTGTGTGCCAGTATTACACCTGAGCCTCATTCCTTAGAAAACCAGTCCTATTGATCACCTCATTTTGTAGTTAACACCTAAAAATATAGTGATGAGCACACAACATAAACTATATTTGTACAAACGAACAAAAACTATGCTGAGCTGGGAAAAAATCACAAAAGAAATAAAAAAATCACATCAGTCTCATATTCCATAACTTTGCTATGTCCCATTTTGCAACTCTCCATGTCATTATTAATACTTCTAAAGGAATCACAGAGATAATTCATAATAATCCCACTGTTTTGCTCAGCAAAATATCTTTCTTGATTCATCTGTTTTTATGTTCCTTTTTCCAAGAGATCTTACATCTCTCGGATCTAGAATTAAAGACAAAGATACAGTTGGAGACCATTAGTGTACCTCCACACCTATTAAATGTTTAAACATTAGCTGTGTTTATAAATGGAGTTAAATGAACTCAGTTTAGTTCTCATCCCATTTAAACCTTTTAAACTCTACTTCAGGTCTAAAGAACTAACTGCCAGCTCAACACAAACACTAGATTTCTTTTCTTTTAAGGGGGAAGGAGAGGTAGATCATTAACTGTATGATTCCTGATGGCTTTTTAGCCATTACTATTGTTATGTTACCTATCACTGCCTTCTGCATTTGTCTCCCACGTACTTTTGTAAGGATCCCCCATCTACTTTCCCATTCCCCCACCAGAGCATGTTCTGCTTTGTTGTTACCTTGCTCCCACCATCTCCTGTATTTATGTCTCCTTCCTTCCCTAAGGAGGCCTCTTTTACATTTCTCTTCTCAGACCCCTGTATCCTACAATTTGCCCTTTACCCTCTTCCCACATATCCCTCTCTTGTCCTCCCTCAAGTACCCCTTTTCTCCCATTTCCATGATCAGAAGACTTGCTTCTATTGCTTGTCCACTCTCCACACCTATCCTGACAAGGGTTCTGTTTTATTTGAGAGAACATGTGATGCTAAACAAAAACAATTTTCAAAGCATTATGATAAACATGAACTCACCAAAGATTACCAGATAGTGACTCTGTTATTCTTTTAAAATCTATTCCTTCTCATGAAAACAATGTTTCCAGTGTTATTTTACAATATCAGCACCCACACACTTTTTTACAATTTATCTCAGCAGTCTTACATTTGGTGCCTATGTTAGGTATTTCGCCTGTTTACCAGTGTCATTATTTTATCAAATTAATTCAGTATATTAAAATCAACTTGTGATAGAGAAATAGAAAACTACTACACTCAGATTCTTGTGTAAGAAAGAGTGCATACAATTATATGTTCAAGCAGGGCAGTGGTGGCCAATGCCTTTAATCCCAGCACTTGGGAGGCAGAGGCAAGCGGATCTATGAGTTTGAGGCCAGCCTGGTCTACAGAGTGAGCTATACAGAGAAAACCTGTCTCGAAAAACAAAACAAAACAAAACAAAACAAAACAAAACAAAACAAAACAAATCAAATCAAAACAAACAATTATACGTTCAAGTTCACTATTATATTCCACATATACAACATAATGGATGCATGCATGTGTGGAAATATTGCAGACGTTAGTGATGAGATCTCTCTAAAATCTCATCAGGAGTATACAGCCATATGTCATATATTTTGTATTTACAGGATTGATACTTAATCTAGTTAAGGAATTGATTAATTTTAATTGCCAGAGCCAAACATCTGATTCTTCACTGGCATAAACTTATTGTAACTGCACATTGATGTTCAGTTTTTAAAAGCTCTAGGACAGGAGCTGAAGAGATAGCTCAGTTTTAAGAGTACTTTTTGCTCTTGTGGAGAGGCTGGATTTGATTATCCCAGCAATGACCTGGTGGCCCATATCTATCTAGAAATTTATTTCCAGGGCATCCATTGTCTTCTGATCCAAGCACGCACAGACATACATGTAAGAAAAACACACACACACACACACACACACACACACACACATATATATATATATAAAACAAAATCTCCAGGATAATATTTAATTCAAGTCTTGGCATCCAAACCGTAAGAACTCTAGTCCAATTCCAACTTTAAAGTTGCAAATGGTCAAAAATATATGTATAATATTTGTTATTAATTATTCATCTATAATTTATAAGTATGTGGCATTGTTATAAGCCAAATAAGGTTGGTAATGTAATAAGATAAAAGAGAGTAATCTGAAATTATTTTTTCTTATCCAAATGTTATGCACTTCCACCTTTCTACTTTATATCCACCACTTTACAAAAGTTTATCACATATAGGAAATGATGCGTCTTCTAATTCATCAAGTGGCATCTTACTCGATGGCTCACTGCACCAGTAAAACACCATGGCTACAAACTTAGCTGTTAACATATGCATGCACTAAGAAAAGTCATATCTAAGTAGTCTGCACATTCTAGGAACACTCTTAACTGAGACCTACAGGTCCTCAAGCTCAGACTATTCTTTGCTCTTTTATTCTCTGCTGATGCAGGCTTGACCGTGCAATATAGCCCAGAATGTTTTCAAATTTATGTTCCTTTTATTTCTTCTTCCTGAGTGTTGAAGCTACTTGTATTCACACAAATCTGAGTTGTTTACTTTAAATTTTAAGTATTTAGCAGACAATTTTATTTGATGACACTGAAAGTTCTGTAACTGAAGAATCACAAGATTTATACGATATAATGCTAACCAGAAAGTCATAGAATAAAAGAAAGATCACAGATAGTGTCTGCAAAGTAATACAGTGTTAAGAAGAGTTGAGCCCATTGTGATACATTGGACACTCACTAACCTTACAGTCTGTAGTAGTGTGCAGGTCTGGACTGCTCAGGCCAATGTGAAAACACTGTAGCAGTTTCAGAGCAGTATAGTTGTCACTGTTTCTGGCTTTCCCATTAGTGTGCATTGAAAAATTTAATTGTAAGTAACAAAACCCAAAGTGTGTCCATCAACATTGGTAGTAGTGGAGAAGCCATCATCATTGAATTGACACAGAACAAAATCATCTGAAAGCATCTGTCTGAAGAGACCTGAAACAAAAGACACCAAGAGCTATTCTCTCCGTAGCACTGCATTCTTCCAAGAAAAACCATTTCACCCCTTCATTATATCAGTATTTGAGTTTAGAACAGTTTTGTTTGATCAATTTCTGGTGATCTTCGCCTTCTGCTTTCTGGGTATTTAATAAGTCAAGGAATATAAAAATATACTACATCAAAGGTTTCATTACCATTTTAAGATTTACCATATTTAGTGAGTAATAACCAAAAAGCTGTGTGACTGCTCAGAGAGAACATGAAGTGAGTATGTGACAAGATAGATGGTGTTGGTTGATGTGATGTCCACTGTGAGCAGCAGGAATAATTCTCCAGGATGAAGACCTTACCACCAAAGCTAGTTCCACGGAATCCACCACTTTACAAAAATATAGACAGCATGAAAAATCCTGAACACTTATTAATTTGGTGTTAATTCATTGCTATTACCTGATCCTCATAAATAACTTAAATGCATGAACTATTTTGGAAATTGAGTTTAGTGCAAGTCTACCTGAAAGCACACGAAGCTGAATAGAATATTACAGTCTCACATTTACAAGCCAGATCCACTGAGATGAAGCAGTAGCAAAAGAAGTGCTGCTGCAGACACTTTGGGAAGCAATCAAACACAGACCTTCATCGCAAGTTGCATAATGTAAGTTTGGGAAAAATATGAAAAAGTTCACTCGATAGTGTGGTGTATGTGTGTGTGTGTGCATGTGTGTGTATGTGTTGGTGTGTGTTGGTGTGGGTATGTGTGTGTATGTCTGTGTGTTTGTGTGATATTATTGGACTACTGGGCATAAGATAGAGGAATGGCATACTGTATGCCAGCACTGCTACCATGAATAACTATTAATCACTTGAGTGAAAAACTGAGTTACATAAAATATTTTTGTTAAATAAAATGATCATTAAGGAAAATAGAGAGTGTGCCGTCTATTTTCCAGTTGATTTCATCAGATCTTGGGCCCTTCCTAGTTTACTAGGGCAGACTTTTTAAGTGTAAATTCTTCAAACAAACTGAAAATTCTGTAATGCTTATTAGCATAAACTCGTATTTATATCAGTTGTTTTTTGTGGTGTTGATACTCTTTGGCCAGTGAATTAATGAAAGCTATTGGCATTATTTTGTTCCATTTATTGACAATGATGTCATAGCTCTGTATGTTTACTGCTTTGATTTTGTTGTATTATTTTGCATGTGAGAGACAGGTTCTCACTTTCTAGGCAAAGTAATGACTCTCTTGCCTTAGCTTTGAAGGTGATTGGATCATAGGAGTGTGACACCACAACTGCCTTCATTTATTATTTTATTCTCATATATATTATATATTATACATTATATATTAGTAAGTGACTGCTCTAGCAAGATAAAAATGGACTTGAGATAATCACCAGCTAAACATGAATTTGATTGGTATTTTTGTGAATGTGTATTTTATCATGACATTGTACTTTCTAGCTATTAGAGGAAGTATTGCTGATTTTAAATTTAAATAATTTTATACTATTTGAGAATTGTAAATATTCTCATAGCTAATGGAAACCTTACTCTATTACATCAATATCAATAGTACAAAGTTTGATTTAGAACACTTGAAATATTAAAACTAAATTTATTTTAATTATGATAATCAGACTCTTTCTAAAATCTGCAATCTTACATTTATGTAAGAAGAACTTTTCAAGGTTTTAATAAATAAGTAAGATGAGATTTCCAGATACTTTGGAAATACCCAGAACAGATCTAAGAGAGGCTTTACTGTCTTTACTCACTGTCTGCTAGACCCCCACACTTTACACATCAATCCCTTTGCCTGACATAAAACAATATTAGGTAAAATCTATGTTATTTATAAATCGTTACACTGATACTTCTATGTCTATAAGAATCTGTTCTGTTTGCTTGCGTATGCTAGAGAATGGCTCAAAAGTAAAATTCTAAACAGAGAATTCTCTAAACATTTATTCCAGAATCCTGGTCCTATTGTACCACCTACTTACAGCTTTCACTATTAATGAAAGGAAAAAGACACACTCACCAGGTGGGCCTTTGATGAACATCCTTACAGAATGAGGCCCTAAGAAGTAGTTATAAGGAAGGAATGGCATCAGCTCATCTCCCTCTAGACCCATAGTTATGGTGTCATCTGGAGAAGGGAGTTCTGACCTTGAGGTTGTTACACAGTGGCACCATCAAATGGAAAAGTGAACTTCCCTACTTCCAAGAGAACAGTAGAGTAGGAACAGCTGAGCTCTGGCTTTCCCATGTGTGAGCTATTCTCTCCAGGCCATATATGTCTGTGTGGATTAACTGATCCCAGTCCTTGTGAACACAGCAATAATAACATTTCCTTTAACAGAAGTACAAAGACATTTCAGATTCCCCGAGGTGTCCTTCCTGGTAGCAAAATATTCCCGGTAGCATCCATACTTCAAGGTGTCATTTGGAAATTAATAACACTGATGCTAAAATTACAAAACACCCCCTCTAAACACACTTAGGAAAAGTAGTATTTCTTAAAGAGAACACAGTGGTGAGGTAAAGGAACTGTATCCTCAGTAGAAATGGGCTGTGGGGCTGGGATGTAGGTCAGTCAGTAGAGTGCATGTCCATGTATGCACAAAGGATGAATCTCTGGATGTGAAACCCAGCACCACATAACCACACATAGTAATGTACACATATGTAATTACACTCAGGAAGTAGTGGTGGGAGGATCAGATATTCAAGACTGTCCTTTGCTACATGGCCAGTTTGAGGCTTCTGGGAGATCATGCTGCATTTCTCCACCAGGAGGATAAAAACCCTCCCTCCTCCATGGTTTAGACAAAAGTCTCATCCTATGTTTCAGTGGTGTCATTTAGGCAGACACGATGGACCAATGACACAAAAGCATCCTTCACCAAGTCTCATCACAGGCATTCAATCCCAAGGACCCACATAGTAAAAGGAGAGAACATCCACAGGTGGCATGAAAAGTGCAATGAGGCCTTCAGGTCTGCGCCAACTCCGGGTCACCTTGGACACAAACTCGGCTGATGGTCCAACGGTCCCCAGAGGACTCTCCATGCAATCTTAGGATCACTGGTGGAAGACAACTTCTGTTCCAATCCAATCCCACAGGACCTGAAACAGCATTATGGAAGCAGAAAACTGGACTGACCAGGGGCACAAGTCCCTTCCGGTTTGCGTGAGCACAGAGTGGGTGGACACTTCCACTCCTAGAGGATTCTCCACGCAATCTTAGCATCACTGGTGAGCAGAACACAATATCAGTTCCAATCCACTTGTGGCGGGCCTGTGACAGTAGGAATAAGGACATCTGAGCCCTTCCTGACCATAGGCTCAGGTCCTTTTTGATCAGTTCTGTTTTACCTTGGTTTCGAAAAGACCAGACAGCTGAACGGTCCTCAAAGAAGACACCACTTCCAGGCACTGAAACACGCCCAGGATCTTAGGAAAACAGGATCCCAAGATAGACAGAACTTTGCACTAAACCCATCTGGTCCTGGGCTTTTTTTGGTTGGGAGACTATTAATGACTGCTTCTATTTCTTTAGGTGATAAGGGACTGTTTAGATCATTAATCTGATCCTGATTTAACATTGGTACGTATTATCTGTCTAGAAATTGTCCATTTCATCCAGGTTTTCCAGTTTTGTTGAGTATAGCCTTTTGTAGAAGGATCTGATGGTGTTTTGGATTTCTTCAGGATCTGTTCTTATGTTTCCCTTTTCATTTCTGATTTGTTAATTAGGATGCTGTCCCTGTGCCCTCTAGTGAGTCTGGCTAAGGGTTTATCTATCTTGTTGATTTTCTCAAAGAACCAGCTCCTCGTTTGGTTGACTCTTTGAATAGTTCTTTTTGTTTCTACTTGGTTGATTTCAGCCCTGAGTTTGATTATTTCCTGCCATCTACTACTCTTGGGTGAATTTGCTTCCTTTTGTTCTAGAACTTTTAAGTGTGCTGTCAAGCTGCTAGTGTATGCTCTGTCTAGTTTCATTTTGGAGGCACTCGGAGCTATGAGTTTCCTTTTAGGACTGCTTTCATTGTGTCCCATAAGTTTGGGTATGTTGTGGCTTCATTTTAATTAAACTTAAAAAGTCTTTAATTTTTTTCTTTATTTCTTCCTTGACCAAGGTATCATTGAGAAGGGTGTTGTTCAGTTTCCACGTGAATGCTGGCTTTGTATTATTTATGTTGTTATTGAAGATCAGTCTTAGTCTGTACTGTTCTGAAAGGATGTATGGGAAATTTTCAATATTTTTGTATCTCTTGAGGCCTGTTTTGTGACCAATGATATGGTCAATTTTGGAGAAGGTACCATGAAGTACTGAGAAGATATATCCTTTTGTTATAGGATAAAAAGTTCTGTAGATATCTGTTAAATACATTTGTTTCATAAGTTCTGTTAGTTTCCATGTGTATCTGTTTAGTTTCCTTTTCCAGGATCTATCCGTTGATAAGAATGACATGTTGAAGTCTCCCACTATTATTGTTTGAGATGCAATGTGTGCTCTGAGCTTTTCTAAAGTTTCTTTAATGAATGTGGCTGCCCTTGCATTTAGAGCATAAATATTCAGAATTGAGAGTTCCTCTTGGAAGATTTTACCTTTGATGAGTATGAAGTTCCCATCCTTGTCTTTTTTGATAATTTTGGGTTGAAAGTCAATTTTGTTCGATATTAGAATGGCTACTGCAGCTTGTTTCTTCGGACCAATTGTTTTCCAGACTTTCACTCTGAGGCAGTGTCTGTCTTTTTCCCTGAGGTGGGTTTCCTGTAAGCAGCAAAATGTTGAGTCCAGTTTGTGTAGCCAGTCTGTTAGTCTATGTCTTTTTATTGGGGAATTTAGTGCATTGATGTTAAGGGATATTAAAGAAAGGTAATTGTTGCTTCCTGTTATTTTTGTTGTTAGAGTTGGGATTCTGTTCTTGTGGCTGTCTTCTTTTAGGTTTGATGAAAAATTACTTTCTTGCTTTTTCTAGGATGTGATTTCTGTCCTTGTATTGGTGTTTTCCCTTTATTATCCTTTGAAGGGCTGGATTCATAGAAAGGTATTGTGTGAATTTGGTTTTGTCACGGAATACTTTGGTTTCCCCACCTATGGTAATTGAGAGTTTTGCTGGCTATAGTAGCCTAGGCTGACATTTGTGTTCTCTTAGGGTCAGTATAACATCTGTCCAGGATCTTCTGGCTTTCATAGTCTCTGGTGAGAAGTCTGGTGTAGTTCTAATAGGCGTGCCTTTATATGTTACTTGACCTTTTTCCCTTCCTGCTTCTAATATTCTGTCTTTATTGTTGTTGAATTTTTGCATTCGTTGTTCTGATTATTATGTGTCGGGAGGAATTTCTTTTCTGGTCCAGTCTATTTGGAGTTCTGTAGGCTTCTTGTACGTTCATTGGCATCTCTTTCTTTAGGTATGGGAAGTTTTCCTCTATAATTTTGTTGAAGATATTTGCTGGCCCTTTAAGTTGAAAATCTTCATTATCTTCTACTCCTATTATCCGTAGGTTTTGTCTTCTCATTGTGTCCTGGATTTCCTGGATGTTTTGAGTTAGGATCTTTTTGCCTTTTGCATTTTCTTTGATTGTTGTGTCCATGTTCTCTAAAGAATCTTCTGCATCTGAGATTCTCTCTTCCATCTCTTGTATTCTGTTGCTGATGCTTGCATGATCTTTTCTAGGGTTTCTACCTCCAGAGTTGTCTCCCTTTGGTTTTTCTTTATTCTTTCTACTTCCCTTTTTAGATCTTGGATGGTTTTGTACAATTCCATCACCTGTTTGGTTGTGTTTTTCTGTAATTCTTTAAGGAATTTTTGTGTTTCTTCCTTAAGAGCTTCTACTTGTTTAGCAGTGTTTTCCTGTATTTCCTTAAGTGAGTTATTAATTTTTCTTCTTAAAATCCTCTACCAGCATCATGAGATAAGATTTTAAATCCAAATCTTGCCTTTTGGGTGTGTTGGGGTATCCTGGACTCACTGAGGTGGGAGTGCTGGGTTCTGATGATGGTGAGCGGTCTTGGTTTCTGTTAGTAAGATTCTTACATTTGCCTTTCGCCATCTGGTAATCTCTGGCTTTAGTTGTTATAGCTCTCTATGGCTGGAGCTTGTTCCTCCTTTCATTCTGTTAGCCTTTGTCAGCACTCCTGGGAGTCTAGGTTTCTCCTGAGTCTCAGTGGTCAGCATTCTCTCTGCAGGCAATCTCTCGTCTTGCAGGGAAGATGCAACTGTGCTCAGATCTGCCTCCTGGCTGAAGATGATGACCCAAACGGGGCCTGTTCCAGAAGCTATGTTGCTTCTGCAGTCCACACACTCTCGTGTGCAGACTGATCTCTGAGGGATCCGGGATACAAGATGGCTCTCTCACCTGCTCCATCGCTCAGAGCCCTCCCAGGTGGCCACCTCTGTCCTGTCAAGGAAGGTGTGCTGATGTCTGGAGCTCATATCTGCTTCCTGGCTGAAGATGAAGGCCCCAAACGGGGCCTGTCCCAGAAGCTATGTTGCTTCTGCAGTCCTCTGTTGAGGGACATCTGGTTTCTTTTCAGCTTCTGGCTATTATAAATAAAGCTGCTATGAACATAGTGGAGCATGTGTCCTTATTACCAGTTGGAACATCTTCTGGGTACATGCCCAGGAAAGGTATTGCTGGATCTTCTGGTATTACCTTGTCCAATTTCCTGAGGAACCACCAAACTGATTTCCAGAGTTATTGTACAAGCTTGCGATCGCATCAGCAATGAAGGAGTGTTTCTCTTTCTCCACATCCTCGCCAGCATCTGCTGTCACCTGAATTTTTGATCTTAGCCATTCTGACTGGTGTGAGGTGGAATCTCAGGGTTGTTTTGATTTGCCTTTCCCTGATGTTTAAGGATGTTGAACATTTTTTCATATGTTTCTCAGCCATTCGGTATTCCTCAGTTGAGAATTCTTTGTTTAGCTCTGTACCCCATTTTCAATAGGGTTATTTGGTTTTATGGAGTCTAATCTCTTGAGTTCTTTGAATATATTGAATATTAGCCCTCTATCAGATGTAGCATTGGTAAAGATCTTTCCCAATCTGTTGGTTGCCATCTTGTCCTATTGAAAGTGTCCTTTGCCTTAATGAAACTTTGCCATTTTATGAGGTCCAATTTATCAATTCTTGATCTTAGATCATAAGCTATTGGTTTTCTATTCAGGAAATTTTCTCCTGTGTCCATGTGCTTTGAGGTTCTTCCCCACTTTCTTTTCGATTAGTTTAAGTGTAACTGGTTTTATGTGGAGGTCCTTGACAGATTTGGACTTGAGATTATTTTAATATATTTTATTACATATTTTCCTCAATTACATTTCCAATGCTATCCCAAAGTCCCCCATACCCTGCCCCCTCTCCCCCATTTCCCTACCCACACATTCCCTTTTTTTTTTTTTTTGGCCCTAGCGTTCCCCTGTACTGGGGCATATAAAGTTTGTGTGTCCAATGGGCCTCTCTTTCCAGTGATGGCCGACTAGGCCATCTTTTGATACATATGCAGCTAGAGTCAAGAGCTCCGGTCTTTGAGTTTGTTTATATAATGGATTACGTTGATGGATTTCCGTATATTAAACCATCCCTGCATCCCTGGAATAAAACCTACTTGGTCAGGATGGATGATTGCTTTAATGTGTTCTTGGATTCTGTTAGCAAGAATTTTATTGAGGATTTTTGCATCTATATTCATAAGGGAAATTGGTCTGAAGTTCTCTATCTTTGTTGGATCTTTCTGTGGTTTAGGTATCAGAGTAATTGTGGCTTCATAGAATGAGTTGGGTAGAGTTCCTTCTACTTCAATTTTGTGGAAGTTTGTGCAGAACTGGAATTAGATCTTCTTTAAAGGTCTGATAGAACTCTGCACTAAACCCATCTGGTCCTGGGCTTTTTTTCACTGAGAGACTATTAATGACTGCTTCTATTTCTTTACGGGATATGGGACTGTTTAGATCGTTAACTTGATCCTGATTTAACTTTGGTACCTGAAATCTGTCTAGAAATGTGTCCATTTCGTCCAGGTTTTCCAGTTTTGAGTATAGCCTTTTGTAGAAGGATCTGATGGTGTTCTGGATTTCTTCAGGAACTGTTGTTATGTCTCCCTTTTCATTTCTGATTTTGTTAATTAGGATGTTGTCCCTGTGCCCTCTAGTGAGTCTAGCTAAGGGCTTATCTATCTTGTTGATTTTCTCAAAGAACCAACTCCACGTTTGGTTAATTCTTTGAATAGTTCTTCTTGTTTGCACTTGGTTGATTTCACCCCTGAGTTTGATTATTTCCTGCCATCTACTCCTCTTGGGTGAATTTTCTTCTGTTTTTTCTAGAGCTTTTAGATGTGTTGTCAAGCTGCTAGTGTGTGCTTTCTCCAGTTTCTTTTTGTAGGCACTCAGAGCTATGAGTTTCCCTCTTAGAAATTCTTTCATTGTGCCCCATAGGTTTGGGTATGTTGTGGCTTCATTTTCATTAAACTCTAAAAAGTCTTTAATTTCTTTCTTTATTCCTTCCTTGACCAAGGTATCATTGAGAAGAGTGTTGTTCAGTTTCCATGCAAACGTTGGCTTTCCATTATTTATGTTGTTATTGAAGATCATTCTTAGTCCATGGTGGTCTGATAGGATGCGTGGGACAATTTCAATATTTTTTATCTGTTGAGGCCTGTTTTGTGACCAATTATATGGTCAATTTTGGAGAAGGTCCCGTGAGGTGCTGAGAAGAAGATATATCCTTTTGTTTTAGGATAGAATGTTCTGTAGATATCTGTTAAGTCCATTTGTCTCATAACTTCTGTTAGTTTCACTGTGTCCCTGTTTAGTTTCTGTTTCCACGATCTGTCCATTGATGAAAGTGGTGTGTTGAAGTCGCCCACTATTATTGTGTGAGGTGCAATGTGTGCTTTGAGCTTTACTAAAGTGTCTTTAATGAATGTGGGTGCCCTTGCATTTGGAGCATAGATATTCAGAATTGAGAGTTCCTCTTGGAGGATTTTACCTTTGATGAGTATGAAGTGTCCCTCCTTGTCTTTTTTGATAACTTTGGGTTGGAAGTCCATTTTATTCGATATTAGAATGGCTATTCCAGCTTGTTTCTTCAGGCCATTTGCTTGGAAAATTGTTTTCCAGCCTTTTACTTTGAGGTAGTGTCTGTCTTTTTCCCTGAGATGGGTTTCCTGTAAGCAGCAGAATGTTGGGTCCTGTTTGTGTAGCCAGTCTGTTAGTCTATGTCTTTTTATTGGGGAATTGAGTCCATTGATATTAAGAGATATTAAGGAAAAGTAATTGTTGCTTCCTTTTATTTTTGTTGTTAGAGTTGGCATTCTGTTCTTGTGGCTGTCTTCTTTTTGGTTTGTTGACAGATTACTTTCTTGCTTTTTCTAGGGTGTGATTTCCTTCCTTGTATTGGTTTTTTTCTGTTATTATCCTTTGAAGGGCTGGATTCGTGGAGAGATAATGTGTGCATTTGGTTTTGTCGTGGAATACTTTGGTTTCTCCATCTATGGCAATTGAGAGTTTGGCTGGGTATAGTAGCCTGGGCTGGCATTTGTGTTCTCTTAGTGTCTGTAGAACATCTGTCCAGGCTCTTCTGGCTTTCATAGTCTCTGGTGAAAAGTTTGGTGTAATTCTGATTAGCCTGCCTTTATATGTTACTTGACCTTTCTCCCTTGCTGCTTTTAATATTCTATCTTTATTAGTGCATTTGTTGTTCTGATTATTATGTGTCGGGAGGAATTTCTTTTCTGGTCCAGTCTATTTGGAGTTCTGTAGGCTTCTTGTATGATCATGGGCATCTCTTTCTTTAGGTTTGGGAAGTTTTCTTCTAAAATTTTGTTGAAGATATTTGCTGGCCCTTTAAGTTGAAAATCTTCTGTCTCATCAACTCCTATTATCCGTAGGTTTTGTCTTCTCATTGTGTCCTGGATTTCCTGGATGTTTTGAGTTAGGAACCTTTTGCATTTTGTATTTTCTTTGATTGTTGTGCCGAAGTTCTCTATGGAATCTTCTGCACCTGAGATTCTCTCTTCCATCTCTTGTATTCTGTTGCTGATGCTCGCATCTATGGTTCCAGATTTCTTTCCTAGGGTTTCTATCTCCAGCGTTGCCTCACTTTGGGTTTTCTTCATTGTGTCTACTTCCCTTTTTAGGTCTAGTATAGTTTTGTTCATTTCTATCACCTGTTTGGATGTGTTTTCCTGTTTTTCTTTGAGGACTTCTACCTGTTTGGATGTGTTTTCCTGTTTTTCTTTAAGGACTTGTAACTCTTTAGCAATGTTCTCCTGTATTTCTTTAAGTGAGTTATTAAAGTCCTTCTTGATGTCCTCTACCTTCATCATGAGATATGCTTTTAAATCCGGGTCTAGCTTTTCGGTTGTGTTGGGGTGCCCAGGGCTAGGTGGGGTGGGAGTGCTGCGTTCTGATGATGGTGATTGGTCTTGATTTCTGTTAGTAGGATTCTTGCGTTTGCCTTTCGCCATCTGGTAATCTCTGGGGCTGTGCAGAATACACTGGGCGGGGTCCAGGAACCAAGATGTCTGTTGCTGATGCTCAGGCAAAGCGCTCCCTGTCCGCTCAAACCCCTTTCCACTGGCCGGAAGGTGGCCGGATGTCAGGGGCCTATGCAGAATACACTCGGCGGGGTCCTGAAACCAAGATGTCTGCTGCAGATGCACAGGCAAAGCGTTCCTTGGCTGGTCGGATCCCTAACCACTGGCCAGAAAAGTGGCCAGCTGTCTGGGGCCCGAAAAGGGGGCTGCCTTAGAAACTCTGTGGCTCCCCCCCCCGTCCCAGAAGCTTTTAGCTTCTGTATTCCGTACTCTCACCTGTGCAGAATACACTCGGCGGGGTCCCAGAACCAGGATGTCTGCTATCGATGCTCAGGCAAAGCATTCTCGGGCCGGTCAGATCCCTAACCTCTGTGCAGAATACACTCGGTGGGGACCCGGAACAAAGATGGACTTGAGATTTTAATAAGGAGATAAGAATGGATCAATTTGATCTTGGGTCCGGGGTCCCTCAGAGACCAGTCTGCACAGGTCAGCTCATGGACTGCGAAGGGTGAGCAAGCAGACTGCAGAAGCTACACAGCCTCTGGGACAGGCAGAAGTTATACAGCTTCTGGGACAGACCCCTTTTGGACTCCAGACATCCAGCACCTTCCCCACCAGAGGAGAGGTGTCTGCCTGGGAGGGTTCTGCTAGAGCAGGTAAGGGAGCCATCTTGGGTCCCAGGTCACTCAGAGACTAGTCTGTGCAAGTGAGAGTGCAGACTACAGAAGCGACACAGCTTCTGGGACAGACCCCATTTTGGGCTCCAGACATCCGGGCACTTTCCCCACCAGAGGAAAGGTGTCTGCCCGGGAGGGCTCTGACTGCCAGAACAGGTGAGTGAGCCATCTTGTGTCCCAGGTCCCCCAGAGACTAGTCTGTGCAGACTACAGAGGCAACACATCTTCTGGGACAGGCCCTGTTTTGGGCCTTCATCTTCTGCCAGGAGGCAGGTCTGAACGCCAGATATCTGTACACCTTCCCTACAAGAGGAGAGCTTGCCTGCAGAGAGTACTCTGACCACTGAGACTCAGGAGAAACCTAGACTCCCAGGTCTGCTGACAGAAGTTAACAAAATCACAGGAGGAACAAGCTCCAACCAGAGACAACTATAACAACTCCAGAGATTACCAGATGGCGAAAGGAAAATGTAAGAATCTTACTAACAGAAACCAAGACCACTCACCATCATCAGAACCCAGCACTCCCACCTCAGCCAGTCCTGGATACCCCAACACATCCAAAAAGTAAGGCTCGGATTTAAAATAATATCTCATGATGCTGGTAGAGGACATCAAGAAGGGCTTTAATAACTCACTTAAAGAAATACAGAACACTGCTAAAGAGGTAGAAGTCCTTAAAGAATTACAGGAAAGCACAACTAAACAGGTGATTGGTTGAAGAACTGGGGTTCAATTAGGGAAAAGATGGAAGAAGCTGAGGAGGAAGGCGACCCTGTAGGAGGACCAGCAGTCTCAATCCTCTACCCGGAAGATTTCTCAAACACTGGACCACCAACCAGGCAGCATACACCAGATGATATGAGGCCCCCAACAAATATACAGCCCAGGACTGCCTGGGTCTGGGTTCAGACAGAGAAGATGCACCTAACCTTCAAGCCATAGGGAGTTTAGAGGACTGGTAAAGTGTCAGGGGTGGAGAGTGGGGACATCCTCGTATAGTTAGGGGTACAGGGAGAAGGTATAGGATGTGGAATAAAATTCTGACGTTAAAAAAATCAATGAAGAAAGAGAGAAAGAAAGAAAGAAAGAAAGAAAGAAAGAAAGAAAGAAAGAAAGAAAGAAAGAAAGAAAGAAAGAAAGAAAGAAAGAAAGAAAGAAGTTTAAAAAACAGAGAAAATAAATAAAGTTTGGTTGGATGATTTGGCTTGGGGAGCACTGCGCATCCATCCAAATGTATATGTCGGTCTGTCTATACATATGTGCATAGGTATATCATTTTTAGGTAGCATGCATGAATAGTCATAGAATTGATTGTTACAGTTGACTCCAGTTAGAGTGTGGGTGTATGAATATGCATATGTCTGCGCATATTTGACAAATATAAAGCACCTTAATTACTTTCCTTTCCTTTCTGTGTGGTTCACAAAGAGATACCCAGCTTAGCCAGACAGGCTGACTCACCAGAGAAAGAAGCACTAGCAATAAATCCTTTTACTCAATTCCCTGCTGCTAAACAGCACGTGTTAATCTCCAGATATTAGTGTTTGTTAAAGCACAATTTTAAAGTTTTTAGTGCTTAAGGAAGCACAGAACAGTAAGTTTCCCTAGTGTTTCTTTAAGCATGAAGAGTTAAACAAAGCACAGAGATATGTAAAGAGATAATGAAAGCACGGAGAAAAGAAGTCAGTAATTTTAAACAACAGAATAAGCAAGAATATTTTCAGGATTTTTTTGGAACTTATCAGAGAGCATTCAGTATAGTCAGAGAGCTAGAAGGCCAGAGACCATCAGTTTTTTTTTAATTTTATTTATTTATTTTTAATTTTATTTTATTTATAATTCGTTTTTTACACTCCATATTCAATTCCCTGCGCATCCCCATCCACCCCCCCGACTGCTCCACATCCCACACTTCCTCCCCACACTACTCTGTTTCCATGTGGATGCCCCTACCCACCCCCTATCCCACTTGACCTCTAAACTCCCTGGGGTCTCTTGAGGGTTAGATGCATCATCTCTGAATGAACACAATGAACGTAGTCCCAGAAGTCCTCTACTGTATGTGTGTTGGTGGCCTCATATCAGCTGGTGTATGCTGTCTGTTTGGTGGTCCAGTGTTTGAGAGATCTTGGGGATCCAGATTAATTGAGACTGCTGGTTCTCCTACAGGATCACCCTTCTCCTCAGCTTCTTCCAGCCTTTCCTAATTCAACTACAGGAGTTAGCAGCTTCTGTCCATTGGTTGGATGCAAATAACTGCATCTGACTCTTTCAGCAGCTTGTTGGGTCTTCTGGAGGGCAGTCATGATAGGCCCCTTTTTGTGAGCACTCCATAGCCTCAGTAATAGTGTCAGGCCTTGGGACCTCCCCTTGAGCTGGATCCCACTTTGGGCCTGTTGCTGGACCTTTTAAGGCCAGTTTTTTTTTAATTTATTAATATTTTTATTACATATTTTCCTCAATTACATTTCCAATGCTATCCCAAAAGTCCCCCATAGCGCCCCCCACTTCCCTACCCACCCATTCCCATTCTTTTGGCCCTGGCATTCCCCTATATTGGGGCATATAAAGTTTGCAAGTCCAATGGGCCTCTCTTTCCAGTGATGGCCGACTAGGCCATCTTTCGATACATATGCAGCTAGAGACAAGAGCTCCGGGGTACTGGTTAGTTCATCATGTTGTTCCAACTATAGGGTTGCAGATCCCTTTAGCTCCCTGTATACTTTCTCTAGCTTCTCCATTGGGAGCCCTGTGATTCATGCAATAGCTGACTGTGAGCATCCACTCCTGTGTTTGCTAGGCCCCGGCATAGTCTCACAAGAGACAGCTATATTTGGGTCCTTTCAGCAAAATCTTGCTAGTGTATGCAATGGTGTCAGCGTTTGGAAGCTGATTATGGGATGGATTTCTGGATATGGCAGTCTCTAGATGGTCCATCCTTTCATCACAGCTCCAAACTTTGTCTCTGTAACTCCTTCCATGGGTGTTTTGTTCCCAATTCTAATAAGGGGCACAGTGTCCACACTTTGGTCTTCATTCTTCTTGAGTTTCATGCGTTTAGCAAATTGTATCTTATATCTTGGGTATCCTAAGTTTTGGGCTAATATCCACTTATCAGTGAATATATATTGTGTGAGTTCCTTTGTGATTGTGTTACCTCAC
The DNA here is from genome assembly GCF_978045245.1 of Mus caroli. Lineage (NCBI taxonomy): Eukaryota > Metazoa > Chordata > Mammalia > Rodentia > Muridae > Mus > Mus caroli. The sequence continues at coordinate 81,858,970 of NW_028227262.1, read as the reverse complement.
TCAAGATGATGCCCTCTAGGTCCATCCATTTGGCTAGGAATTTCATAAATTCATTCTTTTTAATAGCTGAGTAGTACTCCGTTGTGTAAATGTACCATAATTTCTGTATCCATTCCTCTGTTGAGGGACATCTGGGTTCTTTCCAGCTTCTGGCTATTATAAATAGGGCTGCTATGAACATAGTGGAGCATGTGCCCTTCTTACCGGTTGGGACATCTTCTGGATATATGCCCAGGAGAGGTATTGCTGGATCCTCCGGTAGTACTATGTCCAATTTTCTGAGGAACTGCCAGACTGATTTCCAGAGTGGTTGTACAAGCTTGCAATCCCACCAACAATGGAGGAGTGTTCCTCTTTCTCCACATCCTCGCCAACATCTGCTGTCACCTGAATTTTTGATCTTAGCCATTCTGACTGGTGTGAGGTAGAATCTCAGGGTTGTTTTGATTTGCATTTCCCTGATGATTAAGGATGTTGAACATTTTTTCAGGTGCTTCTCTGCCATTCGGTATTCCTCAGGTGAGAATTCTTTGTTCAGTTCTGAGCCCCATTTTTTAATGGGGTTATTTGATTTTCTGGAGTCCACCTTCTTGAGTTCTTTATATATATTGGATATTAGTCCCTTATCTGATTTAGGATAGGTAAAGATCCTTTCCCAATCTGTTGGTGGTATTTTGTCTTATTGATGGTGTCTTTTAAGGCCAGTGTTTTAAAAGGTTTATTTGTTCATGTAGATGAGTATTTTGTCTGCATATAAGAAGAGGCATGGGATAATATAGGATTAGTTGTAGGTAGTTGTGAGCCACTGTATAGGGTTCTGGGACTTGAACTCAAGACCTCTGTAAGAACTGAACCACCTCTGCTCAGTGCAGAGAATGAAGGCTGCTTTTCCTGTCTGTCTTCTGATTTCTTTTTTTTAATTAGGTATTTATTTCATTAACATTTCCAATGCTATCCCAAAAGCCCCCCACACACTCCCCCACCCACTCCCCCACTCCCCTACTCCCCCACTTCCACTTTTTGGTTCTGGCATTCCCCTGTACTGAGGCAGATAAAGTTTGCACGACCAATGGGCCTCTCTTTCCATTGATAGCCGACTAGGCCATCTTCTGATACATATGCACTCTTTAAAGCTATGTCTGATGCTATGTCCTACTTCAACCCAGTGCAGGCTGAGAAGGCTCCAAGCAAGTCACAGTTGTCTCCCAACTCCATGTTCACATGTATACACATCTTTCATCTATGCACAGATATACATGCACTCACCCATATACAAATAACACATTGTACATCATGTGTGTGCATGTAGACAATTATTATGTATCAGTATTTCAGTAAGGGTGAATAAAGTGAAGTACAAATATACAGGCACATGGAAATTTCATATAAGACTCGTTAAGTACTTAATACTTAATGAGTAGTAAAAACTGGAAACTTTAAACTCATTACTTTTATGGGTCCATAGAAATTATAGTTAGGAACCACAGTTAAAGGTACAATTAAATATTTAAAATATTCTTGATTATTTAGAGTAAAATAAAATATAATTTTAAAATGGCTTTAAAATGTCACTATCAGTAAAGATAATCTTTTGTGTAACATCAGCATCAAGGGAACATTTACGATCTAGAGTAAAAAGGAGGGACTAAGAGAATTCCTGTGGAAATATGAATTTATGATATACAATGAACTTAAAAACCATATACTTTTAGGCAGCAAAAATGTCAAAAGAATGAATAAGCATAATGCTACAAATTCTATTTAAATCATATGAAGAACTTGCTTTATTACTTGAAATATTAAAAACTTTTTAAAAATCTGAGATTGGAGATGGCTCAGTGATTAAGAGCATTGATTGCTCTTCTAGAGATCCTGAGTTGAATTCCTAGGAACCACATGGTGGCTCACAACCACCTGTAATGGGATCTGACACTCCCTTCTGGGGAGTCTGAAGACAGTGAGAGTGTACTCACATATATCAAATAAATATGGCCACAGGGAGCAGGACACAGGGGTGAGGGGAAAGGGCTGGGGGGTGGGGTGATAACATGCTGAGCAATCCATGAGAATCAAGACAGTAAGCATTTTCCCCCCACTGACCCCTGCTGCAGTGCCAGCCCTGGCTTTCCTCAGTGATGGAGTGTGACCTGGGAATTGAAAATTGAAATAAACCCTTAAAAAAAAAAGAACAATAAATATCTGTGTTTTAGAGGAAAAAAATTATTGGTACTGTACTAGCATGGCACGTTACACTAGTCTGTACTTCCAGATCCAGGGGATCCCATGACCTCATCTGACCTCTGTGAATACCAGGAATGCACACATGCAAACATGCCAGACCAAAACTAACACATATGAATAAAATAAACAAATTGTGTTTACATAAGAGAAAAATTACACTTTTTTTAAAATCTGGTGCCATATTTTTGCATACTTTTTAGAATCATGATTATTCGATTATCAGAACTAATTTGTATCAAAGGAGTAACTGTGGGATAGGCATTCAACACAAACTTCTGAACAGTAAGCATGACTGGGTCAAACATCCATAAAAAGACTGTTCTAGATGACATAATGAAGTCCACCCAGTACATTACCACATAGAAAAACACCAGCAGCAAGATGGTCTGGGTGGCTCTTTTCTCAGGGGAGGATCTCAAGTGGCTCTTGCTATGAAGATGCTTGCATTGCCTCTGATGTCTGAACAAGATAATCAACATGTATGTACTTGTGCTCAGCATGACTCCTACAAGAAACACATCTCTTAAGGTTGTCATGGTTAAAATCAGTCCCCTGATGATGTAGTTCATGGGGAAGAGTGAGCAGTATTTAGTCACCTTCAACTGGTTGGTCTCACTCACATTGGTATAAGCACCAGTATAGATGAGCCGGTTAATGCTGAATGACAAACTGAAAGTCCAAAAATAGAAGAAAGAATAGATCATGTATTTTTTTAGTTTATGTTTAAATTTTGCCAACAAAGAGGAATTGGGACTGATCGTCACAGCCTGGAACACACTCAGGAGGCAGGTGATGCAGATAGAGAGACCTCTCATCGCCCTGTTTAAGTAAGAAGTTGCCTTACATATGATGTCATTCTCAATGTTCAGTAAATCAAACATCTCTGTAGTAAAAATATCCCATCCAATGATGACCATGATTATGTGAATAAAGGTCAATTGACAGGAGATCAAGTCCATGGGCTTAGATCTGTGACATAGGATTATGATAGTGTAGAAAATAAGAAGGAATATATTGGCTAGGGTTCCAAGTCCAGCTTGGAAATAAAAGATATTATTTAATGAAAACATAATCAGAAAGTGTATTCATCTTAAGTACACAGAGGATGCATATTTCATATACCTGAAAAAAATTAGATACATCAAACGTGATTCTCTGATTGGTATATCTATATCATTATTGTTTTTTAGCTACTTATTCTTGACTACCCTGTCTCTAAATTTTGATGTTCCATACTAGACATTATTTCCTATATTTCTATATATCTCTTTATGTATCTCCTCTCTGTATAGAATGGTATAGAAAAGACATGCATTCCTAGTCACATCTATATAGAATGCACACTTTGTGTGCCTGTATTACACCTGAGCCTCATATCTTAGAAATCCAGTCCTATTGATTTAAATCATCTCATTTTATAGTTAACACCTAAAATTATAGTGATGAGCAACAACACTAATCACATTTTTGCAAATGTACAAAAATTATGCTGAGCTGGCAGAAAATCATAAAAGAAATAGAAAAGGTCACATCAGTCTCATGTTCCATAATTTTGCTATGCCCCATTTTGCAGCTATCCATGTCATGATTAATACTTCAGTCAGCTGAATATCTTTCTTGATTCATCTATTTTTATGTTCCTTTTTCCAAGAGATCTTATATCTCTTGGATCTGGAATTAAAGACAAAGGTACAGTTGAAAACCATTAGTGTACCTCCATTCCTATTAAATATTTAACCATTAGTTATCGTTATAAATGGACTTAAATGTCTCCCAGTTTAGTTCTCATCCCATTTAAACTTTTTGTGCGACTCCACTTCAGGTTTAAAGAACTAACTGCCAGCTCAACAAAGCACTAGATTAATTTTCTTTTGCAGGGTAAAGGGAGATAGATCATTAACAATATGATTCCTTATGGCTTTTCAGCCACCCCTGTTGTTATTTTACCTATCACTGCCTTTCTGCATTTGTCTCCCTCCCCGTTTTGTAAGGATCCCCATCCATTTTCCCATTCCCCTACCCCAGCAACTGTGTTGTGCTATGATCTGTTATCTTGCTCCAACTTTCTCCTGTATTTATGTCTCCCTCCTTCCCTAAGGATGCCCCTTTTACATTTCCCCTTCTCAGACCCCTGTATCCTACAATTCCTCTTTACCCTCTTCCCACATTTTTCTCTCTCCCCCCCTAAGATGCCCCTATTCTCCCATTTCCCTGTACCCTTCTATTGCTTGTTTCCTCTCCATTATTAACTATTGCCACACACCTATCCTGACAATGGTGCTGTTTTCTTTTCCTCATTTCCATAGTTTCTACAGGCTACATAATCTCATCTGAAGACATGGAGCTAGGAGCCTAGAGAGAGCACATGATGATAAGATAAACACAATTTTCCATACATTATGAGAAACATGAACTCAGCAAAGATAATCAGATAGTGATTCTGTTTCAGTTATTTTTGTAAAATATATTCCTTCTCAGGAAAATTATGTTCCTAGTGTTATTTTACATCATCATCACCCACACACTTTTTACAATTTATCTCAACAGTCTTACCTTTGGCACCAATGTTCGTTATTTGGCCTGGTTACCATGTCATTATTTTATCAAATTAATTAGGTACGGTAAAATCAGCTTGTGATAGAGAAATAGAAAACTACTATACTCAGATTCTTGTCTAAGAAATAATACATACAATTATACATTCAAGTTCACTATTATACTCCACATATACAATATAATGGGTGCATGTATGTATGGAAGTATTGCAGAAGTTAGTGATGAGGTCACTCTAAAACCCTACCAGAAGTATAAAGCCATATGTCATTCATTTTGTATTTACAAGATTGTTGCTTAATGTAGTAAAGGAAATCGATTAATTCTAGTTGCCAGAGCCAAATATCTGATTCTTCTACTGTCATTAATTTACTGTATCTGCACACTGATGTTCAGTTCTTTAAAAGCTCCAGGACAGGAGCTGAAGAGATAGCTCAGTTTAAGAGTACTTTTTACTCTTGCAGAGTGGTTGGGTTTGATTATTCCAGCAATGACCTGGTGGCTCATAACTATCTATAACTCTAGTTCTAGTTCTTCCATGCCTTCTGATCCAGGCATGGAAGTGGTGCACAGACATACATGCAGGAAACGTGTGTGTGTGTGTGTGTGTGTGTGTGTGTGTGTATGTGTGTGTATGTACATATATATGTACATATATATACATATACATATATGAATGACAAAAGCTCCAGGATACTATTTAATTCAAGTGTTGGTCTTTAAACTGTAAGAACTGTAGGCCAATTCCAACTTTGAAGTTGCAAATGGTCAAATAATATATGTATAATCCTTTATTATTAATTATTCATCTTTAATTTATATAATATGTGACATGAATTATAAGCCAAATAAAGTTCATAATGTAATAAGATGAAAGTGAGTAATCTGAAATTATTTTGTTTTATCCCAAAGTTATATGCTTCAACCTTTCTACTTCAAATCCACAGCTTTACAAATATTTATCACATACACAAAATGATGGATCTTCTAATTCATCAAGTGGCATCTTTGTCTGGGGCTCACTGCACCAGAAAAAGACCATAGTTACCATGCTATGCACTGAGTTGTTATCATATGCATGCACTAATAAATGTCATTTGTTATATTTGAAAAAAAATTGTAATGCTAGGGTCATTCTAGGTAGTCTGCACATTCTAGGAACACTCGTAACTGAGACCTACAAGTCCTCAAGCTCTGACTGTTCTTTGCACCTTTTTTCTCTGTGGATGCAGCTTTGACTGTGCAATATAGCCCAGGATGTTTTCAAATTTATGTTCCTTTAACTTCTGCTTCCTGAGTGCTGAAGCTACTGGTGTTCACATCAATCTGAGTTGTTTAATTTAAATTTTAAGTATTTAGCAGACATTTTATTTTTTGACACTCAAAGTTCCATAACTGAAGAATCACAAGATTTATACCAATATAATTCCAAACAGAAAGTCATAGAATAAAAGAAAACATCACAAATAGTGTTTGCAAAGTAATACAGTGATGAGAAGAGTTGGACCCACTGTGACACACTGGACACTCACTAACCTTGCAGTCTGTAGTAGTGTTCAGGTATGGGCTGCTCAGGCCAATGTGAAATCACTGCAGCTGATTCAGAGCAGACACTGGAAGTATATTTGTCACTGTTTCTGGCTTTCCCATTAGTATAGGTTGTAAAATTTAGTCGTAAGTAAGAAAACCCAAAATGTGCCCATCAACATTGGTAATAGTGGAGAAGCCATCACTATTAAATTGACCCAGACCAAAAGATTAAGCACCCTGAAAGCATCTGTCTGAAGAGACCTGAAACAGAAGAGACCATGAGCTACTTTTTCCAAACCTCTACATTCTTCCAAGAAAAACCATTTCACCTTCATTATATCAGTATTTGATTTTAGAATAATCTTGTTTGATCAATTTCTGGTGATCTTTGCCTATTGCTTTGTGGAGATTTAATAAGATAAGGAACATAAAAATATACTACATTAAAGTTTTCATTACCATTTTAAGATTTACCATATTTAGTAACAACCAAAAAGCTGTATGACTGCTCAGAGAGAACCTGAATTGAGTACGTGACTTTCAGGTGATGAGATAGATGGTGTTGGCTGATATACTGCCCACTGTCAGCAGCAAGAGTAAGTCTTCAGAACTCTCAGGAGATGAAGACCTCAGCCACCAAAGCTAGTTCCATGGAATCTTTGAAAAATATATAGACAGCATGAATAAATCCTGATCACATATTAATTAGGTATAAATTCATAGCTATTATCTGATCCCCTTAAATAACTTAAATGCATAAATTATTCTTTGGAAATTGGGTTTAGTGCAGGTGTACCTGAAGGCACAAGAATCTGACTAGAATAACACAGTCTCACAGTTACAAGCCAGTTCCCCTGAGAGGAAGCAGCAGCAATGAAAGTGTTGCTGCAGAGGACTGTTGGGAAGAGCTTCATCACAAGTTTCATACTGTGAGTTTGAGGAAGGTATGAAAATGCTCACTGGATAGTGTGTGTGTGTGTGTGTGTGTGTGTGTGTGTGTGTGTGTGTGTGTGTTTATGTGACATTATTGGACTACTGAGTATAAGAATAGAGGAATAGCATACTGTATGCCAGCAATGCTACGATGAATAACTGTTCATCAGTTGAGTGAAAAACTGAGTATATAAAATATTTTTGTTAAATAAAATGATCATTAAGCAAAAAAAGAGAGTGTGTTGTCTATTTTCTGGTGGACTTCATCAGATCTTGGGCCCTGCCTAGTGAACTAGTGGAGACTTTTTAATGTAAATTCTTCAAACAAACTGAAAATTCTGTAATACTTATTAGCACAAACTCGTATTTACATCAGTTGTTTTTTTGTGGTGTTGATACTCTTTGACCTGTGATTTAAGAAAGTCATTGGCATTATTTTGTTCCATTTATTGGCAATGATGTCATAAGTCTACATTATATGTTTTCTACTTTGATTTTGTTGTATTTTTCTGTCTGTGAGAGATAGGTTCTTACTTTCTAAGCAAAGTAAGAATGCTCTTGCCTTAGCTTTGAAAACTGGGATCATAGGAGTGTAACACCACACTTGCTTTCATTTATTATTTTATTCTCATATATAATACACTATACATTATATATTAGTAAATGACTACTCAAGGAAAATAAAAATGGACTTGTAATAACAGCAGCTAAACATGAATTTATGGGTATTTTTGTGTACGTGTATTTTATCATGCCATTGTAGTTTGTAACTATGAGAGAAAGAATTGGTGATTTTGAATTTAAATAATTTTATACTATTTGAGAACTGCAAATATTCTCTCATGGCTAGTGAAAAACTTACCCTATTTAATCAATATCAATGTTACAAGGTTTGATTTAGAAAACTTGAAATATTAAAACTAAATTTATTTTAATTAAGATATTCAGACTCTTACTGAAATCTGCAAGCTTACATTTATGGAAGAATAACTTTTTAAGGATTTAATAAACAACTAAGATGAGATTTCCAGATACTTTGGAAATACCCAGAAAAAATCTAAGAGAGACTGTCCTGTCTATACACACCATTCTGGTAGACCCCCATACTTTCCACAACAGTTCCCTTTGCCTGACATGTATATAATAATCTGAAACCATATTAGGTGAAATCTATGTTATTTATGAATCATTACACTGATTTTTTTTAACATTTTTGAAATTTTTATTTGGTGTTAACTCCACAAGAAAACAAAACAAAAAAAAAAATCAGTTACTCTGGTGTACATGAAATCAGAACAATACAACCACGGGAAAAAAAATCAGCCCAGGAGTGGAGCTGATACTTCAGTGCTATGGATGTGCAATGCACTTCATACCACTACACTGATATTTCTATAAGAATGTGTTCTCTTGCTTGCTTATGCTACAGAATGACTCAAAAGTAAAATTCTAAACAGAGTATTCTTTAAACTTTTATTCAAGAATCCTGTTCCTATTCTACCACCTACTTACAGCTCTCCCTATTAATGAAAGGAAAAAAGACACACTCACCAGCTGGGCCTTTGATGAACATCCTTACAGAATGAGGCCCTAAGAAGTAGTTATAAGGAAGAAATGGCATCAGCTCATCTCCCTCTAGACCCATAGTTATGGTGTCATCTGGAGAAGGCAGGTCTGACCTTGAGGTTGTTACACAGGGGCACCATCAAATGGAAAAGTGAACTTCCCTATTTCCAGGAGAACAGTAGAGTAGGAACAGCTGAGCTCTGTGTTTCCCATGTGTGAGCTATTCTCTCCAGGCCATATCTGTCTGTGTGGATTAACTGATCCCAGTCCTTGTGAACACAGCAATAATAACATTTCCTTTAACAGAAGTACAAAGACATTTCAGATTCCCCGAGGTGTCCTTCCTGCTTACAAAACATTCCCAGTAGCCTCCATACTTCAGGGTGTCACCTGGAAATTAATAACACTGATGCTAAAATTACAAAACCATCACCCCCTCCAAACACACTTAGGAAAAGTAATCTTTCTTACAGAGAACACAGTGGTGAGGTAAAGGAACTGTATCCTCAGTAGAAATGGACTGTGGGGCTGGGATGTAGGTCAGTCAGTTGAGTGCATGCCCATGTATGCAAAAATGATGATATCAGGTTTTGAAACCCAGCACCGCATAACAGTAACTAATGCATGTATTACCACACATAGTAATGTACACATATGTAATTACTACACTCAGGAAGTAGTCGTGGGAGGATAAGATATTCAAGACTGTCCTTTGCTACATGGCCAGTTTGAGGCTTCTGGGAGATCATGCTGCATTTCTCCACCAGGAGGAATAGAAAACTTCCCTCCTCCACAGTATAGACATAAGCCTCCAGGCTCCTGTTATGCACTGTTCTTCCATGCTTACTCCTTAGTGAACTCTGGTGATTGTATTAACAGGATACTTTATATCACATATGCAGAAAAAGAAGGAAATGACAAATGTCTCTTGGTGTTGACACATAACTGTCGGTAACTCCTTTTTTATACTTTATAATAAGGTTACTTCACCTCTCATTATGACTGCCACCTCAGTTATTCTCTTAATTCAAATTCATCCCATGTTTCAATGGTGACATTTAGGCAGACAAGATTGACCAATGAGTCAAAAGCATCCTTCACCAAGTTTCATCACAGCATTCAATCCCAAGGACCCACATAGTAAAAGGAGAGAACATCCACAAGAGGTCACTAACCTGCCCATTTACAATGTGGCATGAGAGTGCACACCCAATTAAAAAAAAAAAAAACAGGAAAAAAGTGACTTTTATATTGTAAAATACAGGTCTTTGAAAAGAGTAGCAGCTCAGAATAAAGTGGAGAGATGCTGAGGAAAAAGAAATACATAATTAACATTGTGACAGAAATTTATGATTGTTTTTATTTAAATGTTTATCTTTTCAAGAAATATCATGAGGACCTCCACTCAATGGCATTGATCTTCAATAAGAGGAAAACTGCCTTAAATTATGCAAAGACATATCCATACAAATTCAAAAAGTACACAGAACACAAAATGATCAAAACTGGAAAAGAAAATCTCAGTTCTATCTCATAGTCAAGCACTATGTATACATGATATTCTGAACAAAGAAAGTGTATTGAATGTTGCAAGAGAAAAACTACAAATCATGAATAAAAGAAAACCCACAAAAAGAACAGCTAATTTCTCAGTGGGACTGTTCATAGCCAGAAGAACCACAGAAATACATTCCAAGTCCTAAAGGACTGTGACAGCCAACCTGAGGTAATATATCCAACAAAACTAGTGAGATGACTGAAGAAGATGGAACACTTTCCTATAATATAAACAGCGTCTAAAATTTTTATGTTCAATAAGCCAAATCTAAAGAAGATACAGAAAGCATTGTTTTGGGCTGAGTAGAGAAATGAGCATATCAGAGAGACTGTAGAAAGAATACACACCATAATTATTAAAGCACAAAGTACTGCTGAGAACAAAATAACACCAAAAATCAACAGTTACCTTCAGAGCTAACACACACATTTCAGTAATAATTTAAACACGAATGGCCTCAATTCTCTACTCAAAAGACACAGACTGAACAAACAGATTAAGAAATAAATTCCATCTCTCTGCTCCAAAGAAGAAATGCAACTTAAAGACAGTCACCACCTTAGAGTAAAAGGATTAACAAAAGTATTCCAATCAAATGGATCCAGGTAGCAGCAGGTGTTACTATCCAAACATCTGACAAAGTAGATTTCAAAGTAAAACTAATAAGAAAAGATAAAGATGGGCATTTCATTCTAATTAAAGGAACAGTTAAGCAAGAAGACTTTACCATTCTAAATATATATGCAGCAAACTCAGAGGCATCCAATTTCATTAAAGAAAAGAAAGAAAAAAGAAAGAAAGGGAAAGGAGAGTAAAAGGAGGAGAGGAGAGGAGAGGAGAGGAGAGGAGAGGAGAGGAGAGGAGAGGAGAGGAGAGGAGAGGAGAGGAGAGGAGAGGAGAGGAGAGGAGAGGAGAGGAGAGGAGAGGAGAGGAGAGGAGAGGAGAGGAGAGGAGAGGAGAGGAGAGGAGAGGAGAGGAGAGGAGAGGAGAGGAGAGGAGAGAAGAAAACACCTACTACTGAATTAAAAGGCTCAGATTAAAATCAAACATTAACAGAATGTGATTTCAATACCCAAATCCCCCCTAAAAAATAGGTCATTGGGACAAAAATAAACAGAAAAACATAAGAATTAATTGACATCATACATCAAGTCATCTTAACAGGCACCTACCAAATATTCCATCCAAACACTAAAGAATATACATTTTACTCCACATCACATACTTCTCTAAATAGATATTATCCTGAAATTCAAAATAAATCATGACAAATTCAAAAGATTTGAAATCATTGTTTGGATTCTATTTGACCACAATGAAATAAAACTTAAAATTGACAGCTAACAAATCTCTAGTAAATACACATCTACAGAGATAGAACAACTCATTACAGAATGATGACTGGATCAAAGAAGAAATCAATAAAAAATAAAACTTTCTAAAACTAAATAAAAATGAAAAGCAAACAAGGAACTCTGGGATACATTGAAAGCAGTCCTGTGAGAGGCATTGATAGCTCTAAGAGCCTACTAAAATTTCAGAAACAGTACAAATAAATTACTTAATGATGCAACACAAAAAAGTGGGGAAACGCACAACAAAACCATTTGACATGAAAAGTAATGAAAATTAAAAGCAGAAATCAACACAACAGAAACAAAGAAAAAAAATCAACAATATAAGAAGCAATTCTTTAGAATTAAACCAAAATGGAGAGAACCTTGGCCCAAGTAATCAAAAGAAAGAAAGAGGGACCCAAACAAACAGACTGAGAGATTAACATGGAAACAACAAAACAGAGATCAAAGAACTTCATAATATTATAAAAGGATATTTTCAAAACCTGTACTCCAGCCATCTTGGTTCCAGGACTCCAACGAAAGTAGTCTGCACAGGTGAGAGTGTCCACTACAGAAGCTAACAGCTTCTGTGACCTGCCAAAGCAACACAGCCTCTGGGAAAGGTCCTGTTTTGGGCCTTCATCTTCGGCCAGGAGGGAGGTCTGAATGCCAGATATCTGTGCACCTTCCCTGTAAGAGGAGAGGTTGCCTGCAGAGAGTGCTCTGACCACTGAAACCCAGAGAGAGAGCTAGTCTCCCAGATCTGCTGATAGAGGGTAACAGAATCAGCAGAGGAACAATCTCTAAACAGAGACAACTGTAACAACTAATTCCAGAGATTACAAGATGGCGAAAGGTAAACATAAGAATCTTACTAACAGAAACCAAGACCACTCACGATCATCAGAACCCAGCACTCCTACTTCGCCCAGTCCAGGGCACCCCAACACACCCGAAAAGCTAGACCCAGACTTAAAGGCATATCTCATGATGATGGTAGAGGACGTCAAGAAGGACTTTAATAACTCACTTAAAGAAATACAGGAAAACACTGCTAAACAGATAGAAGACATTGAAGAGGAAGCACAAAAATCCCTTAAAGAATTACAGGAAAACACAACCTGAAGGAGCTGAAGGGGTCTGTAACCCGATAGGTGGAACAACAATATGAACTAACCAGTATCCCTCCCGCCCCCGGAGCTCGTGTCTCTAACTGCATATGTAGCAGAAGATGGCCTAGTTGGCCATCATTGGGAAGAGAGGCCCCTTGGTCTTTCAAACTTTATATGCCCCAGTGCAGGGGAATGCCAGGGCCAAGAAGTGGGAGTGGGTGGGTAGGGGAGTATGGGGGGGGGTATGGGAGACTTTTGGTATAGCATTTGAAATGTAAATGAAGAAAATACCTAATTTTTTAAAAACTGAGGAAAAAAAGTCTCTTAACTGTGAGATCCATTAAACATTTTCTTCCTTCAAGAGGAAAAAATATCAGGGCAAAGTCACAATCAAAAGCAAAAATCAATATCCAACTGTCCAATGTCTGAGATCCAACTCACAATCTTCTGAGCTCCTCCAAGGGCTTGGATCACTTCTCCAGCCCTGTCCTTTGTAGCACACAGCTTTTCCTCTAGGCTCCAGATGCCTGTAGTCCACTGCTGCTGCTCTTGGTGGTCATCTCATGGTACTGGCATCTCCAAAACACTACATGACCCCTTCAATCCTGGGCCATCAATTGCAACTGAGGCTGCACCTTCACCAATGGCCTTCCATGGCCTCTCACAGTGCCAAGCCTCAGTTGCTCTGCATGACCCCTTCACGCCTTCAAAACCAGTACCACCTGGGTTACCCTTACACATTACCAAGTCCCGCTGCAGCAGGAGTACAACCTTGGCTATCTCTGGAAAACAGCCTCTTTGTGCTTTCAGAAAACACTTCCCAGAAGATGTCATCACTTCAACGATGCTGGTCTCTTCTTAATCACTGCTAATTTCTTAGGTCCAGCTAACTAGCATCAATAGTCCCAGTAATGCATAGATTTTGCTTTAGTAGTTCTGTTATCTTGTTAATCACAGCTGATCCTTCAGCCCCAGCTAACCAGAACCACAGAATACTCAAACTCCAAAATAGCAATGGCCCTGAAAAGAGTCTTTAATTTTCCCTCTGAAATTTCACAAGCCAGGCCTCCATCTTCTGCACTGTTCTCAACATTATCTTCCAAGCTCCTACACAACATCTGACAGAGCTCTTAACACCAAAGGGATCTTCTATCCCAAAGTTCCAAAGTCCTTCCACGGCCCTCCCCAAAACATGGTCAGGTTGTCACAGGAATACCCGATTATGCTGGTACCAATTTGTCTTAGTCAGGGTTTCTATTCCTGCACAAACATCATGACCAAGAAGCAGTTGGGGAGAAAAGGGTTTATTCAGCTTACATTTCTACACTGCTGTTCATCACTGAAAGAAGTCATGACTGGAACTCAAACATGTCAGGGAGCAGGAGCTGATGCAGAGGCCATGGAGGGATGTTCTTTACTGGTTTGCTCAGCCTGCTCTCTTATAGAACCAAGATTACCAGCGCAGAGATGGTCCCACCCACAAGGGGCCTTTCCCCTTTGATCACTAATTGAGAAAATGACTTACAGTTGGATCTCATGGAGGCATTTCCTCAACTGAAGCTCCTTTTTCTTTGATAACTCCAGCTGTGTCAAGTTGACACAAAACTAGCCAGTACACCCCTGAAATAGGTTATTTTATTGTTGAGAATAGTTTTCGCTAACATGGGGTTTTTTGTTATTCCACATGAATTTAGAAATTGCTCTTTGTAACTCTATGAAAAATTGATTTGGAATTTTGATGGGGATTGCATGGAATCTGTTGATTGCTTTCAGCAAGATGGTCATTGTTTTCCTCTATTAATCCTACCAAATCTTAGCATGAGAGATCCTTCCATCTTCTAGGACCTTCTTCAATTTCTTTCTTCAGAGACTTGAAGTTATTTTCATACAGATTTTTCACTTGCTTAGTTAGATTCAAACCAAGGTATTTTATGTTATTTGTGACTATAGTGAAAGGTGTTGTTTCCCTAATCTCTTTCTGATCCTGTATATCCTTTGAGTATAGGAAGGCCACTGATTTGTTTGAGTTAATTTTATATCCAGCCACTTTGCTGAAATTGTTTATCAGATTTTGGAGCTCTCTGGTGAAAATTTTGGATCACTTATGTATACTCTCATATCATCTGCATAGTGATATTTTGACATCTTCCTTTCCAATTTGTATCCTTTTGACCTCCTGTTGTTGTCTAATTGCTCTGGCAAAGACTTCAAGTACTATATTGAATAGGTAGGGAGAGAGTGGACAGCCTTGTCTGTCCCTGATTTTATTGGTATTGCTTCAAGTTTCTCTCCATTTAGTTTGATGTTGGCTACTGGATTGCTGTAGATTATTTTTACTATATTTAGATATGAGTCTTGAATTCCCGATCTTTCCAAGACTTTTATCATGAACGGGTGTTATATTTTGTCAAATGCTTTCTCAGCATCTAATGAGATGATCATGTGCTTTTTTCTTTGAGGTTGCTTATTTAATAGATTACATTGATGGATTTCCATATATTGAACCATGCTTGCATCCTTGGGATGAAGCCTACTTGATCATGGATGATTGCTTTGATGTGTTCTTGGATTCAGTTCTCTAGAATTTTATTGGGTATTTTTGCATCAATATTCATAAGGGAATTTAGTCTGAAGTTCTCTATCTTTGTTGGATCTTTGTGTAGTTTAGGTCTCAGAATAATTGTGGCTTCATAGAATGAATTAGGTGGTGTTCCTTCTGTTTCTATTTTGTGGAATAACTTGGAGAGTATTGATATTAGGTCTTCTTTGAAGGTCTGATAGAACTCTGCACTAAACCCATCAGGTCTTGGGCTTTTTGTGGTTGGGAGACTATTAATGACTGCTTCTATTACTTTAGGGGTTATGTGACTGTTTAGATCATTTATCTGATCCTGATTTAATTTTGGCACCTGGTATCTGCTAGAAAATTGTTCATTTTATTCAGATATTCCAAGTTTGTTGAGTACAGGCTTTTGTAGTAGGATCTGATGATTTTTTTGGATTTCCTCAGATTCTTTTGCTATGTCTCCCTTTTTATTTCTGATTTTGCTAATTTGGAAACTCTAAAAAGTCTTTAATTTCTTTCTTTATTTCTTCCCTGACTAAGTTACCATTGAGTAGAGTGTTGTCCAGCTTCCATGTGTATGTGGGCCTTCTATTGTTTATGTTGTTAATGAAAAGCAGCCTTAGTCCATGGTGTTCTGATAAGATGCATGGGATTATTTCACCCTTCTTGTATCTGTTGAGACTTGTTTTGTGGCAGATTATATGGACAGTTTTGAAGAAGATACCCTAAGTTGCTGAGAAGAAGGTATATTCTTTTGTTTTAGGATTAAAAAGTTCTATAGATATCTGTTCAATCCATTTGTTTCATAACTTCTGTTAGTTTCACTGTGTCCCTGTTTAGTTTTTCTGTTTCCACAATCTGTCCATTGATGAAAGTGCTTTGTTGAAGTCTCCCACTATTAATGTGTGAGGTGCAATGTGTGCTTTGAGCTTTACTAAAGTTTCTTTAATGAATGTGGGTGTCCTTGAATTGGAAAATAGATGTTCACAATTGAGAGTTCATCTTGGTAGTTTTTACCTTTAATGAGTATAAAGTGTCCCTCCTTATCTTCTTTGATAACTTTAGATTCAAAGTTGATTTTATTCAATATCACAATGGCGACTCCAGCTTGTTTCTTAGGACCATTTGCTTGAAAAGTCATTTTCCAGCCTTTTACTCTGAGGTAATGTCTCTTTTTTTCACTGAGTTATGTTTTTTTTTTGTTTTTGTTTTTGTTTTTTTATGCAGCAAAATGCTGGGTCTTGATTATGTATCCAGTCTATTAATCTATGTCTTTTTATTGGATAATTGAGTCCATTGATATTAAGAGATATTAAGGAAAAGTGATTGTTGTTTCCTGTTATTTTTGTTGTTAGAGGTGGAATTATGTTTATGTGGCTATCTTCTTTTTGTTTTGTTTCTTGCTATTTTTAGGGTGTAGTTTCCCTCCTTGTGTTGCAGTTTTCCATTTATCATTCTTTAAAGGGCTGGACTTATGGAAAGATATTGTGTATATTTGTTTTTGTCATGGAATTCCTTGGTTCTTCCATCTATGGTAATTGAGAGTTTTGCTGGGTATACTAGCCTGGGATGGCATTTGGGGACTGTATGACATCTTCCTAGAATCTTCCTGGCTTTCATAGATACTGGCAAGAAGTCTGGTGTAATCCAGATAGGTCTGCCTTTATATATTACTTGACCTTTTCCCCTTACTGCTTTTAATATTCTTTCTTTATTTTGTGCATTTGGTGTTTTTATTACCATGTGACTAGAGTAATTTCTTTTCTGGTCCAGTATATTTGGCTTTCTGTAGGCTTCTTGTATGTTCATGGGTATCTCTTCCTTTAAGGTAGTTTCTTTTATAAAGTTTTCTTTTATAATTTTGTTGAAGATATTTACTGGCTCTTTAAGTTGGGAATCACTCTCTTCTATACCTATTGTCAGTAGGTTTGGTCTTCTCATTGGGTCCTGGATTTCCTGGACCCATGCACAGAGGGCTGCAGAACAGCCCCAGTTCCCAGATGCAGATGGAGGAAGGAAGGACTCTTTTCCTGCTGGTCCACCGCTTCTGCGGCCTGTGAGCTCCTGACTGCTCCAACCTTAGACAGTCACTGGAGAAAAAAATCTCTACTACATTTTCAAAGAGTTAATACTAATAATCTCTAATTATTCCATAAAATAGAGACAAAAAGAACATTGCTTAATTTTGTGAGGCTATAGTTACCCTTATAACTGAACCTGATATAAAGACCCAGTAATGGTGCACACCTTTAATCCCAGCACTCAGGAGGCAGAGGCAGACAAATTACTGAGTTCAAGGCCAGCCTGGTCTACAAAGTGAGTTCCAGGACAGCCAGGGCTATACAGAGAAACCCTGTCTCGAAAAACCAAACCAAAATAAATAAATAAATAAAACAAAACAAAAACCAATAAAGAAAAGGATTGCAGACCAATTTCCTCTATGAATATAGATGTAAAATTACTCAATAAAATACTTGCAAACTGAATCCAAGAGCACATTAAAAAGATTATCCATCAAGATCAAGTAGGCTTCACACTAGATATGTAGGAATTGATCAACACTTGTAAATTCATAAATGGAACCCACCATATAAACAAACTGAAAGACAAAAAACACATGATAATCTCATTAGATGCAGAAAAACCCTTTGACAAAATCCAACACTCCCTCATGATAAAGGTATCTGAGAGATTAAGGATACAAACAATATACCTCAACATAAGTAAGGCATTTTACAGTAAGTCCATTGCTGACATCAGCTTAAATAGAGAAAAACTTAGAACTGCCAGTAAAATCAGTGGGGAAAGGATGTCTACTCTCTCCATACTTTTTTAACATAGTACTTGATTTTTGGTTTTTGGTTTTTGGTTTTTTTGAGACAGGGTTTCTCTGTGTAGCCTTGGCTGTCCTGGGACTCACTTTGTAGACCAGGCTGGCCTCAAACTCAGAAATCCACATGCCTCTGCCTCCCAAGTGCTGGGATTAAAGGCATGCACCACCACCACACGGCTTAGCATAGTACTTGAAGTCTAAGCTAGAACTATATGATGTCTGAAGGTCATCAATGCAGACTTAGATTTTTTAAAACCTACTTTAACATAGGTTCTCAAATGTTTCAACCCCCTTTTGAGCCCACCATCCAAAGGTAGGGGAGAAAAGATGGGTAGTAGAACAATAGGAATGTAGACCTGTTTAGAAGAAGGTTTTGGGGGCAATTCCAATCTTTGTTGTCAGGATACCATCAGTCCAGTACCTTAGTGTCACCAAGGTCAAATCAGCAGGGGCTGCATGATCCAGAAGAAACATCCAGGCCTCTGCTGACTCAGCATGAGTCAGCAGGATCAACTTTATATAAAATTAACACAAAAATATAAGTAGCTTTCCTATATACAAATGACAAATGGCTGAGAAAGAAATGGAAAAAAAAAAAAACACCTTTTACAATAGCCTCAAGTAAATACATTATCTGAGGATAACTCTAACCAAGCAGGTATGAGACTTCAATGATAAAAATTTTGAGACACTGAAGAAAGAAATTGAGAAGGATATCAGAAAATGGAAAGTTCTCCCAGGTTCAAGATATCAGGATATTAGAAGATCTTTGCTGTGCCTCTCTCAATGAAGTGAAGACAGGTGAAGACACTAGATGGAGACCAAGGAAGTGTTGAAAGCACCTGGTTGCTGTTGGGTCCTACTTATAGTCTCTCAAAGCATCATGTGTCCTCTCACTCTTAGGATTCAGAACGACATCACAAGTCTGTCTCAGAAACCATCACAAGATCCAACCAGAAATTTCCACTCCACTTAAAGAGATGCAAATTGGAAAGAAGTCAAAGTATCCTTATTTGCAGATGCTATGATAATGTGATGGCTTTTCTGGATTGTCAACTTGACTTCCTCTGCTATTAACTGAAACCCAAATGACTGGGCACATCTCTGTTATATTTTTTTTTCTTCATTAAATCATTTGAGGTTGGGTGACACACTTTGAATCTGGATCTTTGAAGTAGGAAGATACATCTTAATCTATTTCTCTTTGGATTGAAAGATAAACCTTTAATTGGGATCATGACTTTTATTTGCAGCTAATTAAAAGGCATGGAAAAAGAAAGCTTGCACTCTCTTTGTCTGCTTGCTATTGCTAGAATGTCTAGTCCTTTACTCATATTAGAGCCTACTTCTTCAGGAATCCAGCATATATTGAAAACCAGCTGAGACATCCAGCATAATAGACTAAACAACCACTGGATTTGTGTACCGTCTATAACTTGAGGACTGGCTGGGCCATAGTCTGTGAGTCATTCTAATGAATCTCCTATAGAGAGGGGGGAAGATTAATTTTATAAACTCTGTTGCACTAAAGAAATCAGATGAATATAGATAATAATTGACTCTAAAGTTTTGATCAGGAAATTCCTACAGCTGATAAGCACTTTCAGCAAAGTAACTTAAATAACACAAAAATATAAGTAGCTTTCCTATATACAAATGACAAATGGCTGAGAAAGAAATGAAAAAAAAAACACCTTTTACAATAGCCTCAAATAAATACATTATCTTAGGATAACTCTAATCAAGCAGGTGAGAGACTTCAATGATAAAAATTTTAAGACACTGAAGAAAGAAATTGAGAAGTATATCAGAAGATGGAAAGTTCTCCCAGACTCAAAGATCAGTAGAATTAATATAGTAAAAATACTACCAATCAAAAGTAATCTACAGATTCAATGCAGTCACCATCAAAATTCCAACACAGAAACTGAAAGAATAATTTTCACGAAACAAAACAAAAACCAGAAAAACAAAACAACAACAAAAAAACAGTATACCTAAAGAACCCATGAATGATATAAGAACTGCTGGAGGCATCACTATCCCCAAACTCAGTTTATACTATGGAGTTATACTAATAAAAATAACGGCACAGTACTGGCACAAAACCAGACATGTTGATCAATGGAATCAAATTAAAGACCCAGACATGAATCCACATACCTATGCACATCTGGTTTTTGAAAAAGTCAGAAATACACACTGGAAAAAAAGACTCCATCTTTAACAAATGGTACTGGTCAAATTGAATGGCTGCATATAGAATGCAAATACATCCATATTTATCAATCTGTACAAAACTCAAACCCAAAAATGATCAAAAAAAAAAAAAACCAATATAAGGCCAGATACAATGAACATGCCTGATAGGAGACAAAGTGAGGAACAGATCTGAACTCACTGGCACATGAAACAACATTCTTAAAAGAATGCTGATAGTACACACACTAAGAACAACAATTAATACATGGAACCTCATAAAACAGAAAAACTTCTGTAAAGCAAAAGACACAGTCATTTAGACAATGAAGGCTACAGAAGAAGGAGACTGTTACCAACTACATATCTGATAGAGGGCTAATATACAAAATATATATTTTAATTTAAAAAAGAACACCAAGAAAACAAATAACAAAAGGTTAAAATTGGATACAAAAGTAAACAGAAAATTCTCAAAGAGGAAACTAAAATGTTTAAGAATCATTTAAAGAACTTGTTTAAATCCCTAGTCATCAGGGAAATGCAAATTATAACTACTTTGAGATTTCAACTTAATACCAATTATCATGGCCAAGATCAATAAAATAACTGACAGCCTATGATGGGAGGTTATGGAGTAAGGCAATCACTCATCCATTCCTGTTGGTAGCTTGTCCAGCTGCTGTGGAATCAGTGTGGCAGTTCCTCAGGAAGCTAAGAATAGATCCAGCTTACCACTCTTTGGCTTCTACCTAAAAGATACCTCAATCCACTGCAGACACACTTGCTTTTAAACCATCATTGCTGCTTTATTCAAAATAACCAGAAATTTGAAAAAACTAGACATGCATCCATGGATGGTTGAATAAAGAATATGTGATACATTTTCACAGTGGAATATTATTCCTCCATTAAAAAACGATGAAACCACAAAATTTGCAGGTAAATAGACAAAACTAGAAAAATGATTCTCAATAACTCAACACTCATAAATACAAAAATGGTACTTGCTTATAAGTGGATTTTAGTTGTTAAGTCATTGGTACAATCCATATACCCACAGAGGTTAGCTATAGAAGGAGAAATAGAACAGATAGTGGCAGATGAAGGGGTATGGATGAACTCAACCTCATCAGCCATTCTCAGGGTTCAGAGAAAATGTGGGTCAGTCTCCTCAGGGAATGGTGACTACAGTGTGTATCAGCAACCCAGGAGATTGTGTGGAATGACATCTTCTCATTGAAATAGAAAATCCAGATTATATAGCTCACGTTGGAGTTTAGAAAGCAAAAGCATAAGGGAGGAGGTGCTGCATTTGGGGCAAGCTGATATATTCCAAATATATCAGATAGATTAATAGGCTTGTGGTCACATGAATTCTGAGAAGCCATTTCTATGGCAGGAAATCAGAAGTCTAACCTTCTTTATCATCATGTGACCTTTGTCTCTATGGAGTTGAGTAAGTACAATCCAGATTTGGGTAGGGAGTGATCTCACTTCTGCTGTGCTCATGGGAGCTGTCTGAGTTATAGGCAGAGGTCTATTGTCCCTCAACTGGGTTGGGAGGCAGGGTGCGGGGGGGAGATGAAATTGGAGGAACAAACTGAAATGGTGAGGAAAGTGGGGTCAAGAAAGGCAATACAGCATCTGTTTTCACCCGAAATAAATACCCAATTAAAAAAAAGAAAAGAAAAAAAGAAAGGCAATACAGGGAAAGATGGATGAAACCAAGGAAACTTAATACAGTAGAAGCTTACATACACACTCACATATTCATGAAGGTGATTTAAATGAAATCACCAAATAACAGGGGATGCAGATCCCCAACTGAATATCTCTCATGACTAAATGAAGCTTCCAGTACCAAGAATGGGTTATATTTAATTGATTTGTTGGCCAAAGGTACTTCATGGAAACCTCCGTACAATCCAAGCTATTGCCAAGGCTACTGGTTGCTCTTCACAAACTGATGATGTGACGTTCTTGCTGAGAAAACTCCTGCACAAATCAATGAAAATGAAAAACTCAAGCTGGTTGCCTATGTAGACCCTTCACCCCTATGTATTACTGTTCTTTGGACTGAATGATATCATACACACTACCAAAGGAAAAAAGTAAATACCAATCCATCTACAAACCTACAAATCTACAATGGAGCCCTACCTACAAGATATGCTGGTACACCGGTGGCACAAAGGTTGTGGGAGTAACCAACTAATATCATATTTCATTTAAACATGCATTCTAAGCCATAACTGACACTGCTTGTGAGGACAAAAACATGAGATCATATATATAGGAGTCTAGGGGGAAATCTGCATAGTACTGTTATGCTAAAAGAAAGTAGCAATGAAAAGACTCCTAGTGACATTTTGCTCGTAGACTCACAGAGCTGTGTCTTGCTCAGTCATCATTGGAAGGAGAAGCTTCCTCTTGAGGAAGTTGAAAACAAATACAGAGACCCACAGCCAGAAAATAGGCAGAGAGTGAGAGATCTTGAAACATTCAGTCCTAAAATCTTTCCCCTTGAGGGTCAGGGAACTCTGAGGAAAAAGAGGTAGAAAGTAAGAGACACAGGGCGGTGATGGTGCATGCCTTTAATCCCAGCACTTGGGAGGCAGAGGCAGGCAGATTTCTGAGTTCGAGGCCAGCCTGGTCTACAAAGTGAGTTCCAGGACAGCCAAGTCTACACAAAGAAACCCTGTCTCAAAAAACCAAAAAAAGAAAAGAAAGTAAGAGACAGGGAGATGGACAAAACCAAGAAAACAAGGCCTTCTGAACACAGCACACAATCACTCATATAAATTCAGAGACAGTGGCAGCATGCACAGGGCCTGCACAGATCTGTACCAGATGGGATCCTAGAGCTGAAAGGAGACATGGACACAAGGTCCCCATCCCATTATTAATCAAGAAACTACCTCCATTTGATAATCACTTGCTGATGAAAACTTAGTTTTCCCCTAGAATCTCACTAGGGAAACAACTCTTACAGGTAGGTCCCTTCCTTGGTCCACAGTAGATGGTTAACTCAAAACATTCTCAATGGAATCTGTATAGGTCCTTTGTGTCTATGTTATGGCTTCTGCTTTATGTTTTTATGAGATTCCTGTGTGTGCAAACTTGTGTGTTTCTATGTCTGTTTGTATTTATTGGACTTTTTCTCTGGTTCTTTTTCTTTTTCCTATTCTGGTTTATTGATTTTTATTTTGTCCTAGTGTTGTTGATGGCAGAGATATGGAAAGGAACTGGGAGGATCAGGGAAAGGGGAAACCCTAACCAGAATATATTATATAAAAATATCTATTTTCACTAAAAGAGAAAAAAAACTTTTAAAGAGATGAGGAACAGTGGTGAACACTTTTAATTCCATAGGTAGAGTGGCAGAGACAGAAGAATACTATCTTGGCCTATTGGCAAGTCCTAGATTACAGTTTCAAAATACAAGCTAAAGAGCATATGAAAAACAACAGCCAATGCCAGGAGCCAGCTGGGAGAAGCTAGAAACTACCAAGTCATCAATGTGAGATTTATCTGCCATGAACTGTAAAGTTATAATGGATTTGTTCCTTTAGGCAAGGCCAAGGAAATTACTTTTCAGGAAATATTCCTGCTATTAATATTATTTATGTTATTGTTACATAAATAACAATCACTAGGTATTGACCCACCCTTTTGAGCAGATTTCTGCAGACCTACAAAAATGAACTATCTTGTAGTGATAATATATAGACAAATCAATAAAGATTATATAGAACTCCTGATTTGATGCAAATAATTTTAAGAAGAAAGATTTAGAGATGGTCATAGTTGCCTTGACATAAAGATGTAATAAAGTTAGAATCAAGAGTAGAATGTGACCACTCCTCATAATAAGAAAGGATGCATAATAAAAAAAACACAGTGAGTTTTCATAATTACACTAAAAAGAGAAATAAACATGGGGCAAATTTATGTTCAAGGAAAAACACTTTGATCCAAGAATAAAGTTGCAGGTGTGCACTAAAATAAGGCAAGGCCATGAAAAAACTGTTGCTTTTAACTTATAATGAGAATATTATAAGGAAACACTGGTTTAAACTTAATAATATTAACATATTTCTGTAACTCCCATTTTATGTAACATTTTATTTCTGAGGTAATTTTCTAGAGAACAAAGCTTCTGTGAGGCAAAGGGCATAGTCAGTAAGGCAAATGGACAACTTACAGATTAGGAAAAAAAAATCTTCACTAACCCTACATTCGATAGAGGGCTAAATCCAAAATATATAAAGAACGCAAGAAGCTAATTATCAAAACCCCGAACAACCCAATCAAAAAATTGGGTATAGAACTAAGAATTCACAACAGAGGAATCTCAAATGGCTGAGAAGCACCTAAAGAAATGCTCAAAGTCCTTAGTGACTAGAGAAATGCAAATCAAAATGACCATGAGATACCACCTTACACCAATCAAAATGGCTAAGATCAAACCTCAGGTGACAACACATGTTGGTGAGGATGTGCAGAAAGAGGAACATTCCTGCATTGCTGGGGGATTGCAAACTGGTACAACCACTCTGGAAATCAATCTGGAGGTTCCTCAGAAAATTAGAAATAGATCTACCTAAAGACACAGCAATACCATTCTTGGGAATATACCCAAAAGATGCCCTACCATGCCACAGGGGCACGTGTTCCACTATGTTCATAACAACCTTGTTGAAATACTACTTACCTATTAAAAATGAGGACATCCTGAGTTTTGCAGGCAAATGGATGGAACTAGAAAAAAATATCCTGAGTGATGTACCTCAGAGCCAAAAGGATATGTATGGTATGTACTCACTAATAAGTGGATTTTAGAAAAAAAAAAAAAGCCCAGAATATCCAAGATACTGTCCACAGAACTCACAAATGTCAACAAGCAGAAGGGCCCTGTGAGGACATCTCAGAGGAGGCAGAAGAAAACAATCACAAGCAGGGAGGGAGGGAGGGACCTTGGAGGGAATGTGGGTAAGGTGGGGGAAGAGGTGAACATGATGTGGTATTGGGTGGGGAAAAGAATTGGAGCCCTGAGGGCCAGGAGAAAGAATGGAAACAGGCAACCTGGGGATGTAGGAGGTTGGGGGGGGGACCCTCCAGGATGTACCAGAAACCTGGGAGGTGAGAGTCTCTCAGAACTCGAAGGGAGGGACCCTAGATGAAATACCCTACAGTGGAGAGAGGGAACTTGTAGAGCCCACCTCCAGCAGAAAGATGGGGCATCAAGTGAGGGATGGGTTACCATCCCACAGTCAAACCTCTCACCCATAATTGTTCCTGTCTGAAAGAACTACAGGAATGGAAATGGAGAAGAGACTGAGAAAAAGAATGTGGAGTGAGCGGCCCAACGTGGGATCCAGGTAAAGGGGCAGCTCTAAGGCCGGACACTATGACTGAGGCTATGGAGTGCTCACAAAAACAGACCTATCATGACTGCCCTCTGAAAGACCCAGGAAGCAGCTGAAAGAGTCAGATGTAGATATTTGTGTCCAACCAATGGACAGAAACTGCTGACCCCTGGGGTTGAATTAGTGAAAAGATAGAAGAAGCTGAGGAGGAGGGCGACCCTGTATAAGAACCAGCAGTCTCAATTAACCTGGACCCCCAGATCTCTCAACCATTGGACCATTAACCAGACAGCATACACCAGCTGATATGAGGCCCCCAACAAATATACAGAACAGGACTGCCTGGGTCTGAGTTCAGTCAGAGAAGATGCACCTAACCCTCAAGCCATAGGGAGTTTAGAGGACTGCTAAAGTGTGGCGGGTGGGGTGGGGAGTACAGACATCCTCGTGGAGACAGGGGTGTGAAGAGAATGTATGGGATGTGGAATAAAATCTGGACTGTAAAATAAATAAACAAATAAATAAATAAATAGTTAAATTAATTTTAAAAAGAACTTTTTGTCAAGATATAAAAAGACCTGAGAAAAGAAATAAAGTTGTTGCATGGTTTGGCTTGGAGAGCTCTGCCCCATCCATCCATCCATCCATCCATCCAAATGTATATGTCTGTTTGTCTATATGTATGTGCATAGGTATATATATTTAGGTAGCATGCATACATAGTTGTGGACTTGATTGTTACAGTTGACCCCAGCCAGAGTGTGGGGGTATGAATATGCATGTGTCTGTGCATATTTGACTAACATAAAGCATGTTAGTTCCTTTCCTTTCCTTCCTCTCTGGTTCACAAAGAGATACCCAGCTTAGCCAGCGAGGCTTCTGGCTGACTCACCAGAGAAAGGAGCACTAGCAATAAATCCTTTTACTCAATTCCCTGCTGCTAAACAGCACGTGTTAATCACCAGATATTAGTGCTTACTAAAGCACAGGTAATAAGGAGTAATAAAGTTAAGTTTTCAGAGCCTAAGGAAGCACAGAACAGTAAGGAAGAGTTTAGTTTCCCTAGTGTTTCTTTAAGCATAAAGGGTTAAATAAAGCACAGAGAGATATAAGGAGCTAAAGAAAGCACAGAGAAAAGACACCAGTGATTTTAAACTATAGAATAAGCAAGAACATTTGCAGGACTTTTTTGGAACTTATCAGCAGGCATTCAGTATAGTTAGAGAGCTACAAGGTCAGAGACCCATCAGTCTTTAAAGCTATGTCTGAGGCTGTG
The DNA here is from genome assembly GCF_978045245.1 of Mus caroli. NCBI lineage: Eukaryota > Metazoa > Chordata > Mammalia > Rodentia > Muridae > Mus > Mus caroli. The sequence continues at coordinate 81,831,891 of NW_028227262.1, read as the reverse complement.
TCCCACTTCAACCCAATGCAGGCTGAGAAGGCTCCCAGCAAGCCACAGTTGTCTCCCAACTCCCATGTTCACATGCACACACATCCTTCATCTATGCACACATATACATGCATACACACATACACAAATAACACATTGTACATCATATGTGTGTATGTAGACAATTTTTATTCATCAGTATTTCAGTAAGGGTGAATAAAGTGAAGTACAAATATAAATGCATATGGAAATTTCATATAAGCCTTGTTAAGTACTTACTACCTAATAAGAAGTAAAAACTGGAAACTTTAAACTCATTACTTTTATGGGTTCATAGAAATTATAGTTAGGAACCACAGTTAAAGCTATAATCAAATATTTTTAAAATTCTTGATTATTTAGAGTAAATTAAAATATATTTTTTAAAAAAACTTTAAAATGTCACTATCAGCAAGGATAATCTTTTGTGTAACATCAGCATCAAGGACCATTTATGATCTAGAGTAAAAAGGAGGAACTAAGAGAATTCCTGTGGAAATATGAATTTATGATGTATAATGAACTTAAGAACCATATACTTCTAGGCAGCAGAATTGTCAAAAGAATGAATAAGCATAATGCTAAAAATTCTATTTAAATCATATAAAGAACTTGCTTTACTACTTAAAATATTAAACAGTTTTTAAAAAATCTGGGACTGGAGAAATGTCTCAGTGGTTAAGAGCACTGACTGGACTTCCAGAGGTCCTGAGTTGAATTCCCAGGAACCACATGGTGGCTCACAACCATCTGCAATAGGATCCCATGCACTCTTCTGGTGTGTCTGAAGATAGTGACAGTGTACTCACATATATGAAATAAATATGGCTGGAGGGAGCAGGGCCAGAGCAATCGGGGCAGGAGTGGGTGGTGGGGAAGCAGGGAGGGGATAAAAAAGCAGGCTGAGCAAGCCATGGGAATCAGGCCAGTAATCAACGTCCATCCGCTGGCATCTGTCAGACCTGACTTTTCTCAGAGATGGAATGTGACCTGGGAACTGAAAACTAAAATAAATCCTTTTTAAAAGTTTTGAAAAGAAAAAGAAAAATCTGTGATTTAGGGAAAAAATTTATTGGTGCTACACCAGAATGGCACGTTACACGTCTGTACTTCCAGATCCAGGGGATCCCATGACCTCATCTAACCTCTATGAATACCGGGAATGCACACATGTATACATGCCAGGTCAAACCTAATACATATGAATAAAATAAACTGTTTTAGAAATAAGAGAAAAATTACACCTTTTTAAAAATCTGGTGGCATACTTTTTGCATATTTTTTAGCATAGTGATTATTCGGTTATCAGAACTGATTTGTATCAAAGGAGTAATTGTGGGGTAGGCATTTAGCACAAACTTCTGAACAGTTAACATGACTGGGTCGTACATCCATAAATGAATTGTTGTGAATGACATAATGAAATCCACCCAGTACAGGACTACAAAGAAAACCACCAGCAGCAAGATGGTCTGGGTGGCCCTTTTCTCAGGGGAGGCTCTCAATTGGCTTTTGCTATGAAGATGCTTGCATTGCCTCTGGTGTCTGAACAAGATAATCACCATGTATGTGCTTGTACTCAGCATGACTCCTACAAGAAATACGTCTCTTAAGGTTACAATTGTTGAAGCCAATCCCTTGATGATGTTGTTCATAGGGAAGAGTGAGCAGTATTTAGTCACCTTCAACTGGTTGGTATCACTCACATTGGTATAAGCACCAGTATAGAAGATCCGGTTAATGATGAATAACAAATTGAAAGACCAAATATAAAAGAAAGAAGAGATCATGTATTTTTTTAGTTTATGTTTAAATTTTGCCAACAAAGAGGTATTGGGACTGATCGTCACAGCCTGGAACACACTCAGGAGGCAGGTGATGCAGATAGAGATGCCTCTCATCGCCCTGTTTAAGTAAGAAGTTGCCTTACATATGATGTCATTCTCAATGTTCAGTAAATCAAACATCTCTGTAGTAAAAATATCCCATCCAGTGATGACCATGATTATGTGAATAAAGGTCAATTGACAGAAGATCAAGTCCATGGGCTTAGATCTGTGACATAGGATTATGATAGTGTAGAAAAAAAGAAGAAATATATTGGCTAGGGTTCCAAGTACAGCTTGGACATAAAAAACATTATTTAATGAAAACATAATTGGAAAACATATTCATCTTAAAAACATAGAGGAAGCATAATTCATATATCTGAAAAAAATTAGATACATCAAACATGATACTCTGATTGGTTTATCTCTATCATTATTGTTTTTAGTTCATTATTCTTTTTTAATTGGATATTTTATTTATTTATTTACATTTCAAATGTTATCCCATTTCCTGCTTTCTCCTCTGAAAAACCCCATCCCAACCTCCCTCTCCCTGCTTCTATGAGGGTCCTCCTCGACCCACCCACCCAGTCCCACTTCCCAGCCCTGCCATTCCCCTACATTGAGGCATCGATTAGCTACTTATTTTTGATTACCCTGTCTCTAACTTTTGATGTTTCATATTGGGCATCATTTCCTACATTTCTATATATCTCTCTATGTATCTCTTCCCTGTATAGAATGATATAGAAAATACATGCATTCCTAGTCACATCTATATAGAATGTAGATCTAATATCTTTGAAATCCAGTCCTATTGATATACTGATGAGCACACAACATAAATCACTCTTGTACAAATGTACAAAAATTATGCTGAGCTGGCAGAAAATCACAAAAGAAATAGAAAATGTCACATCAGTCTCATATTCCATAATTTTGCTATGCCCCATTGTGCAACTGTCCATGTCATAAGTAATACTTCAGTCAGCAAAGTATCTTTCTCAATCCATGTTTTTATGGTTTTTTTCCCAAGAGATCTTACATCTCTCGGATCTAGAATTAAAGACAAAAATACAGTTGGAGACCATTAGTGTATCTCCACACCTACTAAATGGCTAACCATTAGTTATGTTTATAAATGGTCCTAGATGTCTCCCAGTTTAGTTCTCATCCCACTTAAACCTTTTGTGAAACTCTACTTCATGTCTAAAGAACTAACTGCCAGTTTAAAACATGCCCTAGATTTCTTTTCTTTTGTAGGGTAGGGGGAGGTAGATCATTAACAATATGATTCCCTATGGCTTTTCAGCCACCCCTGTTGTTATTTTACCTGTCACTGCCTTCTGCATTTGTCTCCTTCCCTCTTTTGTAAGGACCATCCATCCATTTTCCTATTCCCCGACCAGAGCAATTGTGTTCTGCTATGCTCCATTACCTTGTTCCCCTTTCTCCTGTATTTATGTCTCCCTCCTTCCCTAAGGAGGTCCCTTTTACATTTTGCTTCTCGGGTTCCTGTATCCTACAATTCCCCTTTAACCTCTTCCCACATTTTCCTCTCTCCCCCTCTCTAAGGTGCCTCTCTTCTCCCATTTCCCTGACCAGATGGCTTGCACCCTTCTATTGCTTGTTCACTCTCCACACCTATCCTGGCAATGGTCCTGTTTTATTTTCCTGATTTCCATAGTTTCTACATGCTAAATAATCTCATCTGAAGACATGAAGTTAGGAGCCTCCTATAAGAGAGAACATGTGCTAATAAGACAAATACAACTTTCAACACATTATGACAAACATGAACTCACCAAAGATGACCAGATAATGACTCTGTTTTAGAGTTATTGTTTTAAAAGACATTCCTTCCCATGTGTAAAAAACAATGGCCGGGCGTGGTGGCGCACGCCTTTAATCCCAGCACTCGGGAGGCAGAGGCAGGCGGATTTCTGAGTTCGAGGCCAGCCTGGTCTACAAAGTGAGTTCCAGGACAGCCAGGGCTACACAGAGAAACCCTGTCTCGAAAAACCAAAAAAAAAAAAAAAAAAAGAAAAAAAAGAAAAACAATGTTCCCAGTGTTATATATCATCAGCACCCACACACTTTTTACAGTTTATCTCAACAGTCTTACCTTTGGTGCCTGTGTTAGTTATTTGTCCTGGTTGCCAGGGTCATTATTTTATCAAATTAATCCAGTACATTAAAATCAGCTTGTGATAGAAAAATAGAAAACTACTACACTTACTCATCAGATTCTTTTGTAAAAATGAATGCATAGAATTATACATTCAAGTTCACTATTATATTCCACATATACAATATAATGGATGCATGTATGTATAGAAATAATGCAGAATTTAGTGATGAGATCACTCTAAAACCTCTCCAGGAATATAAAGCCATATATCGTACATTTTGTATTTACATGATTTTTGCTTACTCTAGAAAAGGAATCAATTCATTCCAATTGCCAGAACCGAACATCTGATTCTTCCACTGACATAAGCTGACAGTAGCTGCACAGTGATGTTCTGTTTTTTTTAAAGCTCCAGGACAGGGGCTGAAGAGATAGCTCAGTGTTAAGAGCACTTTTGATCTTGCAGAAGAGCTGGGTTTGTTTTTCCAGCAATGACCTGATGGCCCATAACTATCTATCACTCTAGTTCCAGGGCATTCATTCTCTTCTGATCCAGGCATGCAAGTGGTGCACAAACATACATGCAGGAAAACACCCACATATGTAAAATAAAATGAATAAAAGTTTCAGGATAATATTTAATTCAAGGATTGGTCTCCAAACTATAAGAACTGTCAGCCAATTCCAACTTTATAGTTGCAAATGATCAAACCATATAGTCATTCATTATTAATTGCACATCTATACCTTATAAATATATGACATATATTAGAAGCCATATTTTAAAAGAATAACATAATAAGATAAAAGAGAGTAATCTAAAGTGTTTTTGCTTATCCCAGTGTTATGTACCTCAACTTTCTACTTCATATCCATTGCTTTACAAATGTTTATAACATTCAGAAAAAGATTAATCTTCTAATTCAAGTGGCATCTTTCTCTGGGGCTCACTGCACCAGAAAAAGATCACAGTTACTGTGACTACAAACTGAGTTGTTAACATATGCATGCACTAAAAAAAGTCATTTGTTTTATTTGAAAAATTGTAATGCTAGGGTCAATCTAAGTATGATGCACATTCTAGGAGCTCTCTTGACTGAGACCTACAAGTCCTGAAGCACAGACTATTGTTTGCTCATTTGTTTGTTCCCTGCTGCTGCAGACTTGACCTTGCTATATAACCCAGGATGTTGTCAAATTTGTGCTCCTTTTACTTCTGCCTCCTCAGTGCCGCAGCTACTGGTGTTCACACCAATCTGAGTTGTTTGATTTAAATTTTAAGTATTTAGCAGACATTTGTATTTGATGACACTGAAAGTTTTGTAACTGAAGAATCACAAGATTTATACTAATATAATGCTAACCAGAAAGTCATAGAATAAAAGGAAACATCACAGACAGTGTCTACAAAGTAATACAATGCTAAAAAGAGTTGGATCCACTGTGACACATTGGACACTCACTAACCTTGCAGTCCGTAATAGTGTGCAGGTCTGGGCTGCTCAGGCCAATGTGAAAACACTGCAGCTGATTCACAGCAGACACTGGAAGTATAGTTGTCACTCTTTCTGGCTTTCCCATTAGTATAGATTGTAAAGTTTAGATGTAAGCAATAAAACCCAAAGTGTTTATTAACATTGGTAATAATGGAGAAGCCATTACTATTAAATTGACCCAAACCAAAAGATTAAGCAGCCTGAAAGCATCTGTCTGAAGAGACCTGAAACAAAAGAGACCAAGAGCTGCTTTTTATGAAGTTTCACATTCTTCGAAGAAAAGAATATTTCATGCCTTCATTATATCAGTATTTGATTTTACAACAATCTTGCTTGATCAATTTCTGGTGATCTTTGCCTATTGCTTTGTGGGGATTTAATAAGATAAGGAATATACAAATGTACTACATCAAAGGTTTCATTACCATTTTAAGATTTACCATCCTAGTGAGTAATAAGCAAAAAGCTGTATGACTGCCCAGAGAAAACCTGAATTGAGTATGTGACTTTCAGGTGGCAAGATAGATGGTGTTGGCTGATATACTGTCCACTGTCAGCAGCAAGAATAAGTCTTCAGAACTCTCAGGAGATAAAGACCTTAGCCACCAAAGCTAGTGCCATGGAATCTTCGTAAAATATATAGACAGCATGAATAAATCCTGATCACTTATTAATTGGGGTATTAATTCATAACTATTACCTGATCCTCTTAAATAACTTGATTCATCCTCTTAAATAAATCATAAATTATTGGTTGAAAATGATGTTTAGTGCAAGTGTAACTGACAGCATTAGAAGCTGACTAGATTATTACAGTCTCACAGTCACAAGCCAGTTCCCTTGAGATGAAGCAGCAGCAGCAAAACTGTCACTGTGGAGAAGCAGTCATATCCAGAGTAGAAGATGCATAGCAAGATTTGGGGAAATATATAAAAAATGTTCAATGAAAATGTGTGTGTGTGTGTGTGTGTGTGTGTGTGTGTGTGTGTGTGTACGTGTGAGTGTGTGTGCATTTGTGTGAAATTATTTGGCTAATGAGTCTAAGAATAGAGGAATAGCTTAATTTATGCCAGCACCGCTAACATGAATAAGTGTACATCACTCGAGTGAAAAATAAGTTATATAAAATGCTTCTTAAATAAAATGACCATTAATGAAAATAGAAAGTGTAGTTTTTGTTTTCCAGTTGATTTGGTCAGATCTTTTGCCCCTGCCTAGTGTACTAGTGCAGACTTTTAATGTAAATTATTCAAAACAAACTGAATATTCTTTAATACTTAAAAACATAAACTCTTATTTATATCAGTTGTTTTTCTGGTGTTGGTAACATTTGGCCAGTGACTTAATGACAATTATTGGCATTATTTTTGTTGCATTTATTGACAATGATTTCATAACTATGTTATATGTTTTATATTTTGATTTTGTTGTATTCTGTATGGGAGACTTAGGTTCTCAGTCTCTAATCAAACTAACAATGCTCCTGCCTTAGCTTTAAAAGTGCTGGAATCATAGGTGTGAGACACAACACCTGTCTTCACTTACTATTTTAATCTCATATATATCATATATTATTATATGTTATATATTGTATATTATATGTTACACATTATACATTATATTATATCATATTTTAAATATTATTTACAGTGTACATCCACTGTAAAAAGGTGATATGATATATGACATTTTCATTAAATATATAATATTCATTACTTTCCTTCACCCTATTAGCCCTTCCTGTCTTTATTCACCCTTCTGCTACACCTCCATACTTTCCACAATAGTCCCCTTTTACTGTCATGTATATAATATCCTGAAACAATATTAGGTGAAATCTATGTTATTTATAAATCATTACACTGATACTTCTATGTCTATAAGAATCTGTTCTCTTTACTTGCATATGCTAGAGAATGGCTCAAAAGTAAAATTCTGAACAGAGAATTCTCTAAACATTTATTACTGAATCCTGGTCCTATTCTACCACCTACTTACAGCTTTCACTATTAATGAAAGGAAAAGAAACACTCACCAGCTGGGCCTTTGATGAACATCCTTACAGAATGAGGCCCTAAGAAGTAGTTATAAAGAAAGAATGGCATCAGCTCATCTCCCTCTAGACCCATAGTTATGGTGTCATCTGGAGAAGGCAGGTCTGACCTTGAGGTTGTTACACAGTGGCACCATCAAATGGAAAAGTGAACTTCCCTACTTCCAGGAGAACAGTAGAGTAGGAACAGCTGAGCTCTGGCTTTCCCATGTGTGAGCTATTCTCTCCAGGCCATATCTGTCTGTGTGGATTAACTAATTCCAGTCCTTGTGAGCACAACAAAAGTAACAAGGAAAACATTGCCTTTAACAGAAGTACAAAGACATTTCAGATTCCCCAAGATGTCCTTCCTGGTAGCAAAACATTCCCAGTAGCCTCCATACTTCAGGATATCATCTAGAAATTAATAACACTAATGCTAAAATTACAAAAACGTCACCTCCAAACACACTTAGAAAAAGTTATCTTTCTTACAGAGAACACAGTGGTGAGGTAATGCAACTGTATTGTCAGTAGAAATGGGCTGTTTGGCTAGGTTGTAGGTCAGTCTGTAGAGTCCGTGCCTCTATATGCACAAAGGAAGAATATCTGGGTTTGAAACACAGCACCATATAACAGTTACTATTGTATGTATTATCACACATATTAATGTACACATATATAATCACTACATTCAGGAAGAAGTGGTGGGAGGATCCGATATTCAAGACTGTCCTTTGCTACATGGCCAGTTTGAGGCTTCTGGGAGATCATGCTGCATTTCCCCATCAGAAGGAATAGAAAATTTCCCTCCTCCACAGTTTACACATAAGCCTCCAGGCTCTTGTTGTGCACTGTTCTTCCATGTATACTCCTTGGCCAACTCTGGTGATTGTATTAACAGGATACTTTATATCACATACTCAGATAAAGAAGGAACTGACAAATGTCTCTTGGTGTTGACACATAACTGTCAATGACTCCCTTTTTATAATTTATCATAAAGTATACTTCAGTTCTCATTATGACTGCCACCTTGGTTATTCTCTTAATTATAACCCATCCTATGTTTCAATGGTGACATTTGGGCAGACAATCTGGATCAATGGGGCAAAGGCATCCTTCACCAAGTCTCATCACAGGCATTCAATCTCAAGGACCCACATAGTAAAAGGAGAAAACGTCCACAACTAGGTCACTAGCCTGCACATATACAATGTGGCATGAAAGTGTAAATGCAATAAATAAATAGTAAAAATAAAATGACTTTTATTTTGTAAAATTACAGGTCTTCCCATAGAGTATCAGCTCAAAATAAAGTGGAGAGAAACTGAGGGACAGGAAATACATAATTAACATTCTGTCAGAAATTTATGAGTTTTTTATTTAAATCTTTATATTTTGGGGAAATTTTGTAAGTGAGTTTCAGGACAGCCAGGGCTATACAGAGAAACCCTGTCTCGAAAAACCAGTGTCCCATAACGAATGGTCCCATAACCAATGTACCAGTTTAGTCTAGCTTTCCCTTTCTTCACTGCAAGGAAGCTCTAAGCATAGACCTATATCTATTTCTAACCTGTGCACCAAATCGCACAACTCTGTCAAATATATCCAGCCTTTCCACTAAGACCAACTACTGGAGAAATATGAAAAACTCTGAAAGTTTGGTCTAAAGAGGCAGTTGAATACTTTAAGTAGAACTTAATGGGCCACCCTATTAGGACCATGGAATCCAACAGTGCTGACAGCACCTTGAACAATGAAGGCTCTAGCTTAAGAGATATCAAAAGAGATAAATACTAGAAACTAGTAGTGATACTAGTGAGATTATTGTGATATTTTGGCAAAGAATATGGTTAGTGTCTGCATTTGTCCCAGTAATCTGCCTTAGGACAAATTGAAGAATATTGGCTTAATGTCTTTGGCAAAGGAGATTTCAAGACATCCTAGTATTGACTGAGTCACGTGATTATAAGTGATGACTCTTATGAAGATCTACAATGAAAATGAGTAATCTGGACAATGAAACACATAAAATGTACAGTTTGGGAAGAAAAGAAACATCAGGATTTGTAATGTTGGAGCCAAGTCAATGTTTGAATATATGAGACATTTAATGAAATCCTGATGGTAAATGGAACAAAGAGAGTGACAAGACCTCACCCAGATAATCCTTCAAATCAGTGACAGGGAAAGGCCAGAGAGATTTCCTGAACGTAAATATCAACAGAAAGATTTATACAAAGTCATGGTAAGAAGAACAGGTTTTACCCCCAAATAAAAGTAGTTGACATCTATGGACACTTAATTCTGAATTTAGAGTCAATAACAACATGGGAAAGGAAATGTGTAATCTTACTCTATAGTTAAGGAAAGTCACTAAGGCTAGGTATGGAATAGGGGATTGAGGCCCCCAAGATATCATTGTGTGAAGCTGTGGAAGGAAAGTCTGGATTATATTGGATACCCTAAGATGTTAGAGATGCTAGATCCATTGGATACTAGCCAAAGATTGCTACAGAAAGGTATGGAGTCAGCCCAAGGTAAATAAGTACTTTACAATTATGAAAACTGAATGGGAAGACCCATTAAACACAGGGATGCAGGATTTGAACTGTTCACAATTGGATTTCAGTATTTTCTCACTATACCCCATTTCCTCCTTCTTAGAATGCTAATACATATTCTGTGCCATTGTTGGATGCAAGTATGTGATTTCCTTTTTGCTTTTCCTTTTACTTGAACTACAAAAGTTTTATATATATATATATATATATATATATATATATATATATATATATAATTAAGAGACTACCTTGCATTTCAGAAGGCATGGACTTTGAAACAGTAGACTATTGAAATTTTTTAAGCTGGACTAAATGCAATTTGCATTATGATATAACTACAAGCCTTTGAGGATGGGAAGTGGAATGTGGTGGTTTGAATGAGAATATCCCCCATTGGCCTATATGTACTGGCTAGTTTTGTGTCAACTTGACACAGGCTGGAGTTATCACAGAGAAAGGAGTTTCAGATGGGGGAATGCCTCCACAAGACCCAGCTGCAAGGCATTTTCTCAATCAGTGATCAAGTGGGGAGGTCCCCTTTTGGGTGGTGCCATCTCTGGGCTGGTAGTCTTGGTTCTATAAGAGAGCAGGCTGAGCAAGCCAGGAGAAGCAAGCCAGTAAAGAACATCCCTCCATGGCTTCTGCATCAGCTTCTGCTTTCTGACCTGCTTGAGTTCCAGTCCTGACTTCCTTTGGTGATGAACAGCAGTATAGAAGTGTAAGCTGAATAAATCCTTTCCTCCCCAACTTGCTCCTTGGTCATGATGTTTGTGCAGGAATAGAAACCCTGACTAAGACACTATATGTCTAAATGCTTGGTCTCCAGTTAGTGCTTGGGAAAGATTAGGAGGTATGACCTACCTATAGGAGATGTGGCTTTCTTGGAAGAGGTATGTCATTGGAGACAGGCTTTGAGATTTCAGAAGTACACACTAACCTCAGTGTCTCTCTCTATGTCTGTAACTTGTGAATCAGATGTGAGCTCTCAGCTATTGCTCTAATGACATGCCTGACTGCTGGCCAACAATTCACCCTGCTATGATGGTAATGGACTACACTCAGTAAATGTAGACAAGGCACCAGTTAAATGCTTCCTTTTATGTGTTGCCTTGGTCATAATGTCTCTTCATACCAATAGAAAAGCGACTAAGATGTCTATCTAAGCTCACACTTATATCTTGGAATAGGAAGCACATCTGTCACCTCTATCCACTTGACTTCATTCCTCTCAAGACATCTCTAACCTCTAGACATAACTCACTATAGACACAGTTCTCTTCTCCCCAACCTGATCCTTCAAAAACAAACTCAAAAATAACTAAGGCCATGTGCAAAGATCTCCTCTCAGAAATACCAACAATATGAAAGATCAAACCAGTATATTCTCTGCAAAACCTGTACAAATGTTTCCTAATAAGAACTACCTAGATTGACCCAGGAAACAGAATTTAGAAGAACAATCATAGACCTCCATAAGAGATTCAATGTGTGTATAGGAGACACAAAGAAAGAGCTCAATGAAATCAGGAAGAAAGAGCATACTGAAAATAAATGCCTGAGTTGTGCCCAAGAAAACACAAATTTAAGACTGATGAAAACAGTTCAAAACATGAAAAATAGAATTCAACCAGCATACAGAATCAATAAAGAAGACCCGAGAAGAAATAAAGAAATAAATATTGAAGAACTCAATAACTCAACAAGAACATTCAAGGAAAGCATTGCAAATAGAAAGAATCAAGTAAAAGACAGAATATCAGATCCCAAAAATTAAGTAGATGATATCAACCAAAAAAAAATAAAGAATATTAATGAAAAATAAAACACAGGAAAAGTATACACAAGAAACGTGGGACACCAAGAAAAATCTAATCCTTGAAATTATAGGCACAGCTGACAGAGAGGAACCTCTGGTCAATGGCATAGACCAGATCTTCAATAGGATTGTAGAAGAAAACTGCCTTAAATTATGCAAAGACATACCCATACAAATAGAAAACTTACATAGAACACCATATGGTGTATTGAAAGCTGCAAGAGAAAAACTTCAAAAGACAAATAGAAGAAAACCCATAAAAAGAACAGCTAGGTTCCTTCCTGTCTGAGCCCGTGCCCTGAAGAGACCTTCGGTACTAACTCTGCAGCCAGTCCCACAATACCCAGAGAAAGCTCCACTGCCAGGTGCTCTAACATGCCCAGGATCATAGGTGAGGAGACTACAACATCTGCACCAACACTGGGGGTAAGAGGGACCAGCAGGATACAGGGTGTCAGGAACTCCCTCCAGGCTAGTGATACAGTATCCTTCCAGTCCGAACTGGTACCCTGAGCAGACTAAAAGCTCAGCTTTTAGGTGCTTTAACATGCCCAGGCTCATAGGGTCTCAGAAGCTTGGAGACACCAAGATTTCAGGATCACAGAGGCAGCTTGACTTACAAGAGGCTGACACATGAAAGATCTCAGGATCACAGGATCCCAGAATCACAGGATCACAGAGACAGCTAGACTCTGAGGAATTCAGACACAACCATGAGCATAGGAGGTACAGGCTCCACTCAGAGACCGTGAGGGCAGGCAGCACTAGAGAAAACCAGATGTGGAGAGGCAAGCACAAGAACAAAAACAACAGAAACTAAGGCTACTTGAATCATCCGAACACAGTTCTCACACCATAGCAAGCACTAGATAACACATCACACTGGAAAAGCAAGATTCAGATCTAAAATCATGATGATGATAGAGGACTTTAAGACGGACATAAAAAAAAAAAAAAAAACTCCCTTAAAGATTTATAGCAGATCACAGGTCAAAGCCCTTAAAGAGAAAACACAAAAAAACCCTTAAAGAATTACAGGAAAACACAACAAAACAAGTGAAAGAATTAAACAAAAACATCCAGAATCTAAAAATGGAAACAAAAACAATAAAGAAATAACAGAGGGGACAACACTGAAGTTAGGAAAACTAGGAAAGAGATCAGGAGTCATAGATGCAAGCATCACCAACAGAATAAAAGAGATAGAAGAGGGAATCTTGGGTGCAGGGGATTGCAAAGAAAACTTTGGAACAACAGTCAAAGAAAATGCAAAATGCAAAAAGCTCCTAACCCCAAAAGTCCAGGAAATCAAGGACACAATGAGAAAACCAACCCTAAGGATAATAGGTATAGAAGAGAGCAAAGATTCCCAACTTAAAGAGTCAGAGAAGCACCTGAAAAAATGTTCAACATCCTTAATCATCAGGAAAATGCAAATCAAAACAACCCTGAGATTCCACCTCACACCAGTCAGAATGGCTAAGATCAAAAATTCAGGTGACAGCAGATCCTGGCGAGGATGTGGAGAAAGAGGAACACTCCTCCATTGTTGGTGGGATTGCAAGCTTGTACAACCACTCTGGAAATCAGTCTGGCGGTACCTCAGAAAATTGGACATAGTACTACCGGAGGATCCAGTAATACATCTCCTGGGCATATATCCAGAAGATGTCCCAACTGGTAAGAAGGACACATGCTCCACTATGTTCATAGCAGCCTTATTTATAATAGCCAGAAGCTGGAAAGAACCCAGATGCCCCTCAACAGAGAAATGGATACAGAAAATATGGTACATTTACACAATGGAGTACTACTCAGCTATTAAAAAGAATGAATTTATGAAATTCCTAGCCAAATGGATGGACCTGGAGGGCATCATCTTGAGTGAGGTAACACAATCACAAAAGAACTCACACAATATGTATTCACTGATAAGTGGATATTAGCCCAAAACTTAGGATACCCAAGATATAAGATACAATTTGCTAAACGCATGAAACTCAAGAAGAATGAAGACCAAAGTGTGGACACTGTGCCCCTTCTTAGAATTGGGAACAAAACACCCATGGAAGGAGTTACAGAGACAAAGTTTGGAGCTGTGATGAAAGGATGGACCATCTAGAGACTGCCATATCCAGAGATCCATCCCATAATCAGCTTCCAAACGCTGACACCATTGCATACACTAGCAAGATTTTGCTGAAAGGACCCAAATATAGCTCTCTCTTGTGAAACTATGCCGGGGCCAAACAAACACAGAAGTGGATGCTCACTGTCAGCTATTGGATGTATCACAGGGCTCCCAATGGAGAAGCTAGAGAAAGTACCCAAGGAGCTAAAGGGATCTGCAACTCTATAGTTGGAACAACATGATGAACTAACCAGTACCCCGGAGCTCTTGTCTCTAGCTGCATATGTATTGAAAGATGGCCTAGTCGGCCATCACTGGAAAGAGAGGCCCATTGGACTTGCAAACTTTATATGCCCCAATACAGGGGAATGCCAGGGCCAAAAGAATGGGAATGGGTGGGTACGGAAGTGGGGGGGGGGTATGGGGGACTTTCAGGATAGCATTGGAAATGTAATTGAGGAAAATACGGAATAAAAATAAATAAATAAATAAAAGAGTCAGTAAATATCTTCAACAAAACTATAGAAGAAAGCTTCCCTAACCCAAAGGAAGAGAAGTCCATGAACACACAAGAAGCCTACAGAACTCCAAATAGTTTGGACCAGAAAAGAAATTCCTCCCATCACATAATAATCGAAACACCAAATTCACTAAACAAAGAATATTAAAAGCTTTAAGTGAAAAAAGTCAAGTAACATATTGAGGCAAACCTATCAGAATTATACCAGACTTCTCACCAGAGACTATAAAAGCCAGGAGATAGTGAGCAGATGTCATACAGTCCCTAAGAGACCACAAATGCCAGCCCAGGCTACAATACCAAGGAAAACTCTCAATTACCGTAGATGGAGAAACCAAAGTATTCCATGAAAAAAAAATTTACACAATATCTTTCACAAATGCAGCCCTACAAAGGATAATAGATGGAAAACTCCAACACAGGGAGGGAAACGAAACCCTAGAAAAAGCAAGAAAGTTATCGTCTTTCAACAAACCCAAAAGGAGATAACCACACATACATGATTCCACCTCTAACAAAAAAATAATAGGAAGTAACAATCACTTTTCCTTAATATCTCTTAACATGAATGGACTCAATTCTCCAATAGGAAGACATAGACTAATAGACTGGGTACATTATCAGGACCCAGCATTTTTGCTGCATACAGGAAACCCACCTCAGTGACAAAAACAGACACCACCTGAGAGTAAAAGGCTGGGGAAAAAAATCTAAGCAATTGGTCTCAAGAAACAAGTTGAAGTAGCTATTCTAATATTAAATAAAATTAGCTTTCAATCAAAAGTTATAAAAAAAGAATAAGGAAGGAAACTTTGTACTCATCAAAGAGAATTCTATCACAAACTCTCAATTCTGAACATTTATGCTCTAAATGCAAGGGTACCCACATTCATAAAAGAAACTTTACTAAAGCTCAAAGTACACATTGCACCTCACACAATAATACTGGAAGACTTCAACATCCCACTCTCACAAATGGAAAGATCATGGAAACGAAATCTAAACAGAGACCCAGTGAAACTAACAGAAGTTATGAAGCAAATGGACTCAATAGATATCTATAGAACTTTTTATCCTAAAACAAAAGAATATACCTTCTTCTTGGCACCTCATGGTACCTTCTCCAAAAGTGACCATATAATTGGTCACAAAGAGGCCTCAACAGATACAAGAAAATTGAAATCACATACATCCTATAAGATCACCACAGACTAAGGCTGGTCTTCAATAATAGCAAAGACAACAGAAACCCCACATAGACATGGAAGTTGAACAATGCTCTACTCAATGATAACTTGGTCAAGGAAGAAATAAAGAAATTAAAGACTTTTTAATTTATTGAAAATGAAGGCACAACATACCAAAACTTATGGGATACAAGGAATCAGTGCTAAGAGGAAAACTCATAGCTCTGAGTGTCTCCAAAAAGAAACTGGAGAGATCATACACTAGCAGCTTGAAAGCACACCTGAAAGCTCTAAAACAAAAAGAATCAAATGCACCCAACAAGAGTAAACAGCAGGAAATAATCAAACTCAGGGCTGAAATCAGCCAAGCAGAAACAAAAAGAACTATGCAAGGCATCAGCAAAACCAGAAGCTGGTTCTTTGAGAAAATTAAAAAAAAAAAAAAAAAAGATAGATAAACCCTTAGCCAGACTAACCAGAGGGCACAGGAACAGTAGCCAAATTAAAAAAAAAAATCAGAAATGAAAAGGGAGACAAAACAACAGAAACTGAGGAAATTCAAAAACATCATCAGATCCTATTACAAAAGCCTATACTCAACAAAATTGGAAAATAAAGATGAAGTGGACAATTTTCTAGACAGATACCATGTACCAAAGTTAAATTGGGATTAGATAAACCATCTAAACAGTCCCATAACCCCTAAAGAAATAGCACCAGGTGTTAAAAGTCTCCCAACCAAAAAAAGCACAGGACCAGATGGCTTTAGTGCAGAATTCAATCAGACTTTCAACAAGACCTAATACCAATACTCTTCAAACTATTTCACAGAATAGAAACAGAAGGAACACTACGCAATTCATTCTATGAAGCCACAATTATACTTATACCTAAACCACACAAAGACCAAACAAAGATAGAGAACTTCAGACCAATTTCCCTTATGAACATCGATGCAAAAATACTCAATAAAATCCTCACAAAGTGAATCCAAGAACACAAACAAATAATCATCCATCATGAGGAAGTAGGTTTCATCTCAGGGATGCAGGGGTGGTTCAATATATGGAAGTAAATCAACATAGTCCATTATATAAACAATCACAAAGGAAAAAAAACACATGGTCATCTCATTAGATGCTGAGAAAGCATTTGAAAAAATTCAACACCTATTCAAGGCAAAAGTCTTGGAAATATCAGGAATTCAAGGCCAAAAACTAAAAATAGTAAAAGCAATATACAGCAAATCAGTAGCCAACATCAAACTAAATGAAAAGAAACTTGAAGCAATCCCACTGAAATCAGGGACTACACAAGGCTGCCCACTCTCTCCCTACCTATTCAATATAGTACCTGAAGTCCTAGGCAGAACAATTAAACAACAAAAGGAGATCAAAGGGATACAAATTGGAAAGGAAGAAGTCAAAGGATCACTATCTTCAGATGACATGATAGTATACTTAAGTGACCCCAAAAATTCCACCAGAAGACTCCTAAACCTGATAAACATCTTCAGCAAAGTGGCTGTACATAAAATTAACTCAAACAAATCAGTAGCCTTCTTATACTCAAAGGATAAACAGGCTGAGAAAGAGATTAGGAAAATGACACCCTTCACAATAGTCACAAATAATATAAAATACCTTGGTGTGACTCTAACTAAGCAAGTGAAAGATCTGTATGACAAGAACTTCAAGTCTCTGAAGAAAGAAATCGAAGAAGATCTCAGAAGATGGAAAGATGCTCATGGATTGGCATTACTAATATGTAAAAATGGACATCTTGACAAAAGCAGTCTGTAGATTCAATGCAATCCCCATCAAAATGCCTACTCAGTTCTTTATAGAGTTAGAGCAATTTCCAAGTTCATCTGGAATAACAAGAAAACCCAGGATAGTGAAAACTATTCTCAACAATAAGAGAACTTCTAGAGAAATCATCATCCCTGACCTCAAGCTGCATTCCAGAGCAATAGTGATAAAAGCTGTATGATATTGGTACAGAGACAGGTAGGTAGATAATGGAACAGAATTGAAGACCCAGAAATGAATCCACACACAGAAGTTCACTTGATCTTTTACAAAGGAGCTAAAACCATTCAGTGGAAAAATTCCAGTGGGCAGAATTTTCAATAAATTGTTCTGGTTCAACTGGTGATCAACATGTAGAAGAATGCGCATCAATCCATTTTTATCTCCTTGTACAAAGCTCAAGTCCAAGTGGATCAAGGACCTCCACATAAAGTCAGATACACTGAAACTAATAGAAGAGAAAGTGGGGAAGAACATCAAACACATGGACATATGGGAAATTTTCCTGAACAGAACACCAATGGCTTGTGCTCTAAGATCAAGAATTGACAAATGGGACCTCATAAAATTGCAAAGCTTCTCTAAAGTAAATGACACTGTCAATAAGATAAAATGGCAACCAACAGATTGGGAAAAGATCTTTACCAATCCTACATCTGATAGAGGGCTAATATCAAATTATATACAGAAAACTCAAGAAGTTAGACTCCAGAAAATCAAATAACCCTAATAATAAATGGGATACAGAGCTAAACAAAGAATTTTCACCTGAGGAATACTGAATGACTGAGAAGCACCTAAAGAAATGTTCAACATCCTTAGGCATCAGGGAAATACAAATCAAACCACTCTGAGATTCTATCTCACAGCAGAACAGGGAACAGTTAGAATGGCCAAGATCAAAACTCAGGTAACAACAGATCCTGGCAAGGATGTGGAGAAAGAGGAACATTCCTCCATTGCTGGTGGGATTGCAAGCTGGTACAACCACTCTAGTAATCAGGCTGGCAGTTACTCAACAAATTGGACACAGTATTACCTGAGGACACAGCTATACCACTCCTGGAATATACCCAAAAGATACTCCAACATATAACAAGGACACATGCTCCACCATGTTCATAGCAGCCTTATTTATAATAGCCAGAAGCTGGAAATAACCCAGATGTCCTTCACCAGAGGAATGGATACAGAAAATATGGTACATTCATACAATGGAGTACTACTCAGCTATTAAAAACAATGATCTCATGAAATTCTTAGGCAAATTGATGGAACTAAAAAATATCATCCTTAGTAAGGTAACCCAATCACAAAAGACTGCATATGGTATGCACTCACTGATAAATGAGTATTAGTCTAAAAGCTCGGATACAGTTCACACACCGCATGAAGCTCAAAAGAAGGAAGACCAAAGTGTGGATGTTTCGGTCTTTTTAGAAGGGGAACAAAATACTCACGGGAGCAAATACAGAGACAAACTGTGGAGCAGAGACTGAAGGAAAGGCCATCCAGAGACTGCCCCACTTGGGGATCCATCCCATATACAGTAACCAAACCCAGACAGTATTGTGAATGCCAAGAAACTTATGCTGTCAGGAGCCTGATATAGCTGTCTTCTGAGAAGCTCTGCCAGAGCCTGACAAATACAGAGGCAGACCTCACTGTCAACCTTTGGACTGAGTATGGGGTCCCCAATGGTGGAGTGAGAAAAAGGACTGAAGGAGCTGAAGGGGTTTGCAACCCTGTAGGAAGAACAAAAATATCAACCAACCAGATCCCCCAGAACTCCCAGGGACTAAACCACCAACCAAGGATTACACATGGAGGGACCCATGGCTCCAGAAGCATATGTAGCAGAGGATGTCCTTGTCAGGCATCATTGGGAGAAGAGGCCCTTGGTCCTGTGAAGGCTTGATGCCCCAGTGTAGGAGATTGCGATGGTAGGGAGGCAGGAGTGCATGGATGGGTGGGGAAAACCCTCAAGAAGCAGGGAGAGAGGGGGCAGGATAGGAGGTTTCCGGGAGGCTGGGGTCGGAGGGGAACATGGAAAAGGGGATAAAATTTGAAAAGTAAATAAAATATCCAATAAAAAATAAATAATAATTTTTAAAAGAACAGCTAATGTGTCAATGGGAACACTCAAAGCCAGGAGATCCACAGAAATACATTCGCGATCCTAAAAGACAATGACAGCCAACCTAGGTAATATATATCGAACAAAACTATGACTGAAGAAGAAAGGAACATTTTCCCATAATATAAACAGTCTCTAAAAATTTTTATGTTCAATAAGCTAAATATAAAGAAGATACAGGAAGCATTGTTTTGGTCAGAAGAGAGAAATGAGCATATTGGAGAAATTATGGAAAAGGCAAATCATAATTATGAAAACACAAAGTACTGCTAAAAACAAAAATAACACCAAAAATCAACAACATGATCTTCAGAACTTACACACACATAAAATTTGCAATGTAAATAAAGAAAACATCTAATTTTAAAAAAAGAAAGAAAGTAATTAGGGATGAAGAAGGAGTAGAGGGAGGGGAAACTATAATTGAGATATATCAGAAAAATATCTATTTTCAATAAAAGAAAAAGAAAATTTTTAAAAACTTACACATTTCAATAATAATTTAAACACAAAATGCCTCAATTCTCTACTCAAAAGAAACAGACTGACCGAATAGATCAAGAACTAAACTCCATCAATCTGCTCCAAAGAAGAAATCCACTTTAAACACAGTCACCACCTTTGAGCAAAAAGATGAACAAAAGTACTCCAATCAAATGGTTCCAGATAGCAGCAGGTGTTACTATCCAAACATCTGACAAAATATATTTCAAATTAAAACTAATAAGAGGAGATGAAGAGGGATATTTCATTCTAATTAAAGGAACAGTTAACCAAGAAGACATTACTATCCAATATTTATACATATATATTTCTTAAATTTCATTTTAAAAAAAGAAGAAAGAAAGAAAGAAAGAAAGAAAGAAAGAAAGAAAGAAAGAAAGAAAGAAAGAAAGAAAGAAAGAAAGAAAGAAAGAAAGAAAGAGAGAGAGGGGGAGGGAGGGAGGGAGGGAGGGAGGTGGGGGGAAGGAAGACGGGAAAGAAAATACCTACTACTAAATTAAAAGGCACAGATTAAAATCAATCCATTAAGAGAATGTGATTTCAATACCCCAATTTCCCCCAAAAGACATGTCATCTGGACAAAAGTAAACAGCAAACTGTAAGAATTAAATGACATCATACATCAAATGGACTTAACAGACATCTACCAACTATTCCATCCAAACACTAAAGAATATACGTTTTACTCCACAATACATTCTTCTCTAAAATTGATCACATCCTGAAATTCAAAATAAATCAGACAAATTCAAAAGATTTGAAATCACTCCTTGTATTTGACCACAATGCAATAAAACTTAAAATTGACACCTTACAAATCTATAGAAATATACATCTCACAGAGATTGAACAATGCATTACAGAATGATGACTGGGTCAAAGAATATATCAATAAAATATAAAAACTTCCTAGAAATAAAGAAAATGAAAACCACACAACGAATCCTCTTGGATACAATGAAAATGGTCCTGTGAGGGTCCCCAATAGAGGAGCTAGAGAAAGTACCCAAGGAGCTGGGGGGATCTGCAACCCTATAGGTGGAACAACAATATGAACTAACCAGTACCCCCTGGAGCTCTTGACTCTAGCTGCATATGTATCAGAAGATGGCCTAGTCGGCCATCAGTGGAAAGAGAGGCCCATTGATTGTGCAAACTTTATATGCCTCAGTACAGGGGAACGCCAGGGCCAAGAAGTGGGAGTGGGTGGGTGGGGGAGCGTGTGGGGGACTTTTGGGATAGCACTGGAAATGTAAATGAAATAAATACCTAATTTTAAAAAATGAAAAAGAAAGAAAGAAAATGGTCCTGTGAGAGGCATTGATAGCTCTAAGTGCCTATTAAAAAATTTCAGAAACAGTACAAATAAATTATTTAATGATGCAACACAAAAAGTGGGAAAACACAACTAACCAAATACAAACCCACTTGACATCAAGAAGTAATAAAAATAAAAAGCAGAAATCAACAAAACAGAAACAAAAGAAAAAAATCAACAAATATAAGAACCAGTTCTTTCAGAATACAAACAAATTTGAAAGATCCTTGGCCCAAGTAATCAAAAGAAAGAAAGAGGGACCCAAATAAACAGACTCAGAGATGAACATGCAAGCATTACAAGAGACATCAAAGAAATTCATAACATTGGAAAAAGATATTTTCAAAACCTGTACTCCATTAAGCAGAAAATCTTAAAGAAATGTATGATTTTCTAGATTCCCCCAAAATACCAAAATTAAGCCAAAAAGTCAACAACAAATCCATTAAAATGTGTTCGTTTTGTACAAACTCATAAAAAATGAGGAGATTGAAATTGTAACATAAACTGGGTGGTGGTGGCGAACTTCGGAGGCAGAGGCAGGCATTTTTCTGAGTTTGAGGCCAATCTGGTCTACAAAGTGAGTTCCAGGACAGCCAGAGCTACACAGAGAAACCTTGTCTCGAAAAAAAAGAAAGAGAGAAAGAAAGAAGGAAGGAAGGAAAGAAAGAAAAAAAAGAAGAAAGAAAGAAAGAAAGAAAGAAAGAGAGAGAGAAAGAAAGAAAGAAAGAAAGAAAGAAAGAAAGAAAGAAAGAAAGAAAGAAAGAAAGAAAGAAAGTAAGTTGTAACATAAAGCCTTTCAGCTAAAACAAAACAACAGTAAAAACAACAATAACAACAACAAATCCAGAGTCAAATGAAGTCACAACAGAATTCTAAGAGACTTTCAAAGATCTAGAACCAGTCCTCCTCAAACTATTGGAAATAAAACCAGACAAAACAAAAGTGAAATGAACGCATTTCAAACTACTACAATGCCAGAATTACTCTAATACCAAAACCAGATAATAACACAACAGAAAAAGAAATAAACCTTGGTCAACTTAGACTCAAAAATGCTCAATAAAATACTTGCCAACAAAATACAGACACACATAAAAAAGTGTGTACACCATGAATAAATTGGCTTTATCCCTCAAATATAGGAATGGTTCTACATTTCAATAATGTAGTTCAATAAGATTGTTCTACAAATCAATAAATGTATTAAACCAAATAAATGGACTAAAAGACAAAAGTCACGTGATCATCTCAATAATAGCAGAAAATGTCTTGGACAAAACCCAACATGCCTTCATGATAAAAGTAGTAGAGAATATAGGGCTAGAGGGAACATTCCTCAACATAATAAAAGGTATAAAGAGAAACCCACAGCCAACATCATCCTAAACACAGAAAACTTGAAGCAATTCTACTCAAGTCAGGTAGGAGACACTCCTTTTCAACAGTGTGCCCAAAGGACTAGCTGAAACATAAGGCTCGGAAATGAAAGGGACACATGTAGGGAGGGAAGAAGCCAAACTATACGTATTTGCAGATGACATGAACTATACATTAGAGATCCCCCAATTCTCAGAACATTGTAGCCTCTACAATGAAAACTTTAAACCTCAAAAAAAAAAAAAAGATAGAAAGACACTAGGAAATAGAAAGGCTTCCCTTGCTCATCAATTAGTAGAATTAATATTATGAAAATGGCTGTCCTAGCAAAAGCTATTTACAGATTCAATACAATCCAAATCAAAACCTTCATCTTATTCTTTTCAGAAAAATCAACCTAAGTTTCTTATGGAACCACAAAGACCCTGGATAACCAAACAAACCTGAACAAAAGGAGCAGTGCTGGAGAAATCCCAACCCCAGTGTTTTATTTGTTTTTGGTTTATGTTATTTTTTTTATTATTTTTATTTAGCTATTGTGTATATAGTGTTCTGCCTGCATGTATGCCAGAAGAGGGCACCAGATCTCATTACAGACAATCATGAGCCACGAAGAGATCCTTAAATTCAAGACCTCTAAAAGAACAACCAGTGCTCCTAACCTCTGGGCCATCTTTCCAGCCCCATAATTTCAGTTCTTAAAATGTATTACAGAGCAATAGTAATAAAAACAATATGGTGGGGAGAACAAATGACTACTGTTCTTGTCCCCCTTTTTAGATATGTCAAAAATTGAGTTTTCTAGTCCTGTTCTTTTTTTAAAAATGTTTTGTTTTGGTTTCTCTTTCGGGATGATGGCATCTCACTCATCACGTGACCATGCCCATTCCTGCATGGACCTTTCCCACGCGCTCAGGTGCAAATCCATCAGAGTTGTTGTTCTCATAAACACCCAGCAGAAGCAAAGAGAAGAGAGGAGGACTGATGGAAAGACAGACTCTGGACAACTGCACAGCTTGTGAAGTGAGCGAAACAGCCCACGTGAGGAGGCGCTCCAGGGCATTCCTACCCTGTACTGCGGCTTGCAGCTCTGAAAGTGCAACGTAACGGCTACAGAAAGGATCTTATTTATATATAGATATATGTGTGTAGTCTATATAAAATATATAGAAATTATTATATATATTATACACTCTTCTATTATATATATACAAATATATATATATATATATATATATATATATATTCACATACATTGGGACTAAAAAAATCTATGGAGACGTCCATCAACGATGCTATGCTATTAGAGAAATGCTTTAATTTTCATATTCCAATCAGATGACATCTTATGTTCCACCTGGTTGGGAAGGGGTTGACAACAGTAGTAAGTGCTATACCAAAGCACTCGAATTTGGTCATTCTCTTCAGAGCTAAGGCTTGCTCCAGGTGGGGCCAACCTACAGCATAAGAGAAGGGGCTTTGGCTGGGAGCTGGAGATTGGAGACATGACTAAAGCAGTTGCTGCCCCTGCAGGGCAGTCAGTTGTTCCTGTGCAGAAAGAGAGAATGAATGGTTAATGATGCTCCGGATGAAACTGCCTGTTGTTTTATGCCGCCTGATGTGTCTGCATGAGAGGTTTCCTTTTTGTTCATTTTTAAGCTGCTGTTAAACCAAAACCATGTTGTGCTACTGTGTCAGCCTTTTCATTATTCCAGATTTTACTTTTACTATTTAAGTGAATGCGTAGAATCCTATTTGCCAGTGTTCTAAAGGCTTGTGAGGTTCTGAAGGAGCCAGGCCTGGGATACAGCGGTAACTTAGGCCTGGCCATCCAGTCAACAGAGGGAAAGCAGGGGCTGATGAGGGCATAGAGTACAAGCTGGGGCTCAGAGTTACCATGCTGGACTTAGCTACAGGTTCCTTCATGGGGCCACTGAACAGACACTATGACCAAGGCAAGTCTTATAAAAAAAACAACATTTAATTGGGGCTGGCTTACAGGTTCAGAGGTTCAGTCCATTATCATCAAGGTGGGAGCATGGCAGTATCCAGGCAGGCATGGCGCAGGAGGAGCTGAGAGTTCTATGTCTTCATCCAAAGGCTGCTAGTGGAAGACTGACTTCCAGGCAACTAGGGTGAGGATCTTATACCCACACCCACAGTGACACACCCATTCCAACCAGGTCACACCTATTCCAACAAGGCCACACCTTCAGATGGTGCCACTCCCTGGTCCAAGGATATACAAGCCATCACAGGGACTGAGGCCATTAATACTTTAAAGTTATTATTAAAATGTAAATGTTAATTGTGATCATTATGTTGTTGGTTTTGTGTTGTGATTTGTGTTTTCAGTGATATTTTGTGATTTTTAAGTATTTATTTATTTATAATTTAATGTATGTGAGTACACTGTCACTGTCTTCAGACACAACAGAAGAAGGCATTGGGTCCCATTACAGATGGTTGTGAGTCACCATGTGGTTATTGGGAATTGAACTCAAGACCCCTGGAAGAGCAGTCAGTGCTCTTAACCACTGAGCCATCTCTCCAACCCCAGGTATTTTGCGTTTTAATAATTATGTTTTAATACTGCTTTACGCAATCTTTTCGCTAGGCTTATTCTTCTATTCAGCCAGAAATAATGCTTCTTGTGTTTCCTTAGATTTGGGTTGCTGGGTAAAATTGTTTTTAGGGTCTTATGTTGTTGAAAGTTTTCCTTTCTCCTTCAAACATGGCAGATAGTTTTGAAGAGTACATTATTTAGGCTGGCTGTCATTGTCTTTTAGGAGTTAGAATGCCTCTAGGCTCTTCTGGCTTTTGAAGTTTCTATTGAGAAACCAGATGTTATTGTGATGGGTTTTCCTATATTCATGACTTGCATTTTTTTCTCTTTTTCAGCTTTCAATTTGCTTCCTTCATTATGTATACTTAATGCTTTAATTATTGTATGCTACACAGATTTTCTTTTCTGGTTTTATCTATTTGGTGTTCTGTGTGCTTCTTAAATTTGTATGAGTGTGTCTTTCCTTAGTTTAGGAATATTTTTTTCTATGATCTTGTTGAATATCTGTTTTATGCCATGGATTTAGGATTCTTCTCCCTCATTTATGCCTAAAATTAAAATGTTTAGTATTTTCATAGTGTCCCACATTTCCTGTGTGTGTCTTTCCTATGCTGCCGCCTTCTTCTTCTCCTTCTTCTTTTTCTTCTTCTTCCTCTTCCTCTTCTTCTTCTTCTTCTTCTTCTTCTTCTTCTTTCCTTCTTCTTCTTTCCTCCTTCTTTCCTCCTTCTTCTTCTTTCCTCCTTCTCCTTCCCTTCTCCCTCTCCTCCTCTTCCCCCTACTCCTCTTCCTCCTCCTTCTTCTTTCTCTTTTTCTTTTCTCCTCCTCCCTCCCCCCTCCTCCTTCTACTCCTCCTCCTTTTTCTTATTTTCATGCCTCTCACTTATTTGGCCTAGATCTTCTATTTTAATCTTCAAACCCTCTTATTCTGTCTTTTTGCTTGATTCATTCTGCTTATATGGTTTTTCTTTGAGTTTTCTAGTTGAGTTATTGTTTTTGGGAGGGTTGTTTTGTTTTCAATTTCTTCTTCATTTCAGCTTCAGTTCTCTTAGATTGTTTTCATCCTATCAGCCTTATGTTTGTGTTTTCTTGGGCATCACTCAGGCATTTATTCTCTGTGTGCTCTCCTTGATTTCATTGAGCTGTTTCTGTGTGTCTCCTTTAAACACCTTGAATTCTTTCAGGAGGTTTATGAATTTTTAAAGAAATTATATGTCATGGGTTCATGCAGGTGGTTCTTATTTGTTTTGGCAGAAGACACTGGCTTCAACTCTCCTGAAAGGAGATCTGGGCATGTAGACTTTGTTAGTTTGAGTTTGTTATTGAAGGAGCAGGTTGGAGAGAAGAGAAGGAGTGTGTGTGTAGTGATTTGTGTCTAGAGGTTGGAGGTGGCTTGGAAGATAAAGTCAGATGGACAGAGGAGATTCAGCTGATATACAGGATATGCTTCCAGTTCAGATAGGGGTAGACAGAGATGAGTGGAAAGTTTGGATATGACATGAAAGAGTCCTGAGGTTTGATGGACAAGTGAGAGAGAATCCTAGCCCAAATCTAGAGTTCCTTTGCAACAAAGGCATGGAAGGCCAGACTGAGCTGGTTCACTGGTTGTGAGATCCAGGCAAAATCTGGTCAGAATAAGGAAAAGGTATGGGTGAGGAGATCAGAGTTATTCACCAAGCTAGACCATGGAGGAAGACATGAGGAGTCTGGGTACAGAGTTGGGTGGTGGAGGCAAGCTAAAGGTACCTGTGGGTGAATGCTGATGTGTAAGATTTTAATGCAAGTTTTGTCAAAATGGTATGCTCAAAGAACCATTAGTAGTTGGCATAATAAGTCATTTCTACAGTAACAAAATTCAATAGTATACATTTTTAAAGCTAAATTTTTATAGACCCAGTAAAGGAACCCCCATTGCACTGAGTTTTTGACACATGCAGTGCCAGTTCTCTGTATAAGTATTAACTATTGGGCATGAGTAGTTTATAGGAGACGGTTGGGAAAGTTAATTTAAAATAAAAGGCAGTTCATTTCATCCATATTTGCAGTCTTTTTGTTTTTCCTTAACTGATCAATCTAATTATGCAAGATATTATTTTAAAGACCCACGATTATTTAGTAATAAATGTGCACACATGATAATTCCAACAATGTTTCTTATTAGTGTTATACAGTGAAAAAAATTTCATTAGATCTTATTTTGTATTTGCCATGTAATTTTGAGGTAATTTAGTATATGTGTGTGTGTCTGTCTGTGTCTGTGTGTGTGTGTGTGTGTGTGTGTGTATACATGCACAAGTTCACACATTCACTTGCATCTCATAGCTTATGTACTGGGGGCCTCAATCTGCAATATAAGATCATGACCTTTAATCAGGAATCAAAAGTTACAAAACTATTAATCAACAATAACACTATTTGAAGCATATTTTCATTCTGGCCTCATCAGTGAGGCTCTAAAATAATTTAATAGAAACTATATTATTTACATTTATTAGGCTTATGGACAATAATTTTGTTAGTGGTACTCTGCATATTGGCAGATGAGATCACTGTCCCTTCTTTCCACAGAACAGGACTCCTCTAAAAAACAGAGTTAATTTTACTCTC
Organism: Mus caroli; assembly: GCF_978045245.1. NCBI lineage: Eukaryota > Metazoa > Chordata > Mammalia > Rodentia > Muridae > Mus > Mus caroli. Next base: position 81,803,844 of record NW_028227262.1, on the reverse strand, counting down.
TAGTCTTCTCAGAGCACTTCTGACTTTTGTTTCTTTTGTCTGCTGGGGTATAACACATTTCAAGTTACACTTTACTCAAGCACAATAGCCATTGTGGCTGTGTACCTCCTTAGGCAACAAGTTATCTGAAAAAGATTATTTGAAGGCAAAGGCCAGTATTCTTGAAAGAGTTACATTCCCAGAACAAAAGTCTTCTTGCTTAATGTATTAGTCAGGGTTCTCTAGAGTAAGGGAACTTGTGTGTGTGTGTGTGTGTGTGTGTGTGTGAGAGAGAGAGAGAGAGAGAGAGAGAGAGAGAGAGAGAGAGAGAGAGAGAGAGAGAGAGAGTAGAAAAAAGATTTATTAGAATGTCTTAAAGGCTGTGGTCATGGCAATCCAGCAATGGCTGCCTGTGAGTGAAAGGTCCAAAAATCCAGTAATTTTCAATCCAAGAGGTTCAGTGTTTCAGCTGATCTTCTGTAGATGCTAGAATCCCAAAGAAGTAGGCTTTAATGTCAGTGAAGGAATGGGGTTGCTAAAGAGATGAAAGCAAGCAGGCAAGAAGCAAAAACTTCCTATTTCCATGTTCTTCCATCTGCCTCCAGCAGATGGCGTGTCCCAAATTAAAGGCAGGACTTCCTATTTCAAAAGGCCTGGTCTTCCCATTCAAAGATCCTGAATAGAAAAAAAATCTTTCCACTTGAAATTAACTAAAAATCCCTCACTGGTGTGCCATGTTTGGGGGTTTTACCATTTCAGAATCAGTTAAGTTGAAAACCAAGAACAGCCATCACACTTAGGGACAGGGCACAAAAGTGATTACAAGAGTCACAGACAACGTGAAGAACTGGCTGCACTGTGAATCTGTGATCTATGCTTCATCAGAAAGGAGAGCAAAAGTGGATTTCCTTACAGAGGCTGGAAGTGGCCACTGAAATCATTACCATGGATGACATATGGATGGAGCAGCTATTCCTGCTTCTCTCAATCTTTCTCAGTGTTCATAACACAGAAATAGAAAAGAATTGTGTTCTTCCAGTATCTACTGTGGTCTTCAGACAAGCAGTCTTCTGTGACCACGAGTTCTTTTTGTCTCCTAGAGTGCTGAGAAATCTTACCAACTGTGCTTCTGTCCTGGGTATAAGGAAGCCCCATATCTGCACGCAGATAAGCATCAGGGATATCTACTGAGAGACCAATGGAGCTCAGGTTTGTAACCTGAGCTTTAGAGTATGAAGGTTTGGTGTTAAGCATTAAAAAAAAAACTATAAAAACAAAGATCTTGTGCAATATTCATTCATACATTTAAGAATATTTACTCTAGCCCACTCATACAATAGTGTGATTTCACACAGCAATGTCTGGCCCAAGCTGAAGAGAAAAACTTCAAGTTTTTGTCTGCTTTATACTAAAACATCCTCAGAGATTTGAGAGTGAGGGGATAATCTAATTATTGTTCTGAATAAAAAAATCTGATTGGAATCATTTTCCCAGTTATTGTCCATGTTCCAATAAACCTTTTACATTTCTTCACCTCTATGCAGACTCTGGAAGGAGATTCTAAATTCTAGCCACACTTCTGAATCCATGTGTAAATATTCGCTGTATATCGTCTCTATGCCCAGAACATTTCTCAGCACAAAAGAAAATGGGATAATCACATTTGGACTCTAAACTCCTTTTAACTGAACTGCCTGTCCTTTCTTCAGGCGTAGTCTTATATTATCTTTCTCAAGGTTATTGATGAATGGATTATTCCTGATTTAAAATAGTTATCAGAATAATTTAACTCAAAAAATAATAAATCATCTATGGTGTTCAGTGTGTTTGACTGAAACAAAGCCACTAAAACAAGGGGAAATGGGGACTGGCCTGACAGTATAATACAATAGCAGTGGTGAGATCTGTGGGAAAGTGTATGGTATTCCCTTGGACCTGCACTTTCTGGTTTTCTTTTTCTTTTTATTAAGTCCAGGTAATAACTATGTGAGGTAATTTTTAATACAATTAACAACTCTTTTAAATTATGAAAAGCTACCACAGTAAGATTTTTTTTTCTTACAAAATGTGCATTTTCGGTCTTAGAACACCTAAGTCTTAAGAGTACCTAATTGATACTTGGTTAAATTGTTTTTCCTTCTGAACAAGACATCACTAGGCACCCCACGCTAGCCTTAAATTCTTCATTCTCCTTCTTCAGGCTCCTGAAGTGTCAGGAATTGAGGAATATGCCAAAACCCCTGACCATTTTGGATTTTGTAGTATTGTATCTTCATTGTAAAACTCATCAAAAATATAAATGTGAAGATGTAAAAAAAAATCAGAAAAAAATTAAAGTATATTTACATAAAAGCATGTATTCACCTGATAAAATGTTATGTACACTTTAAGCCTTGGAACATCTTCATTCATCATGGATTTCTGGAGGAATCCTAAGATCTTGGCATTCTTACCTCCTTGGCAGCCATTCTGAATGCAAATTCCAAGGCACTCTTAGTTCATTTCCAGTGTGCATCAACTCCTGGCTGTCCTAGTGCTTGGAATTCTGGGACCCTGAAAGTTGAGTGTAACTGTACTTCTTATCCTGAACACAATATTCCATCTGCACCAGGGAAAGGCAAACTGAGAATTCATCAGGTTCTATGACTGATAAATTGGAAATGGGAAAGAGAAGATTTCGCTCTATGTCTGAAGAAATGAACTCCACTTTCATGGTGCAGGGTCTTTAAAACTCTTTGCAGAGTATAGGCTGAAAAGCATGAAAAAGTGAAACAAAACCTTTTATGGAACTCGTGAAAATTCTGAGTGTTCTCTTCCCCCCTTACATACACTGTTTCGCACTTGCTAGTTTTGAATACCCCACAGCTTCCCTCTGGTCATTCTCTAGGCTAAGCTGTGGGGAAAGGAAAACTACCTCACTGCCCATAAGAAGCCTAGATGCAGAGCTAAGAGTGGGAAATGAAATCTCTCTTTATAAATCTGACAGGTTTTGAATATGAGAAAGCACAAATTAGAGCAATTCTCTGAGAGTACAATAGATTGTCAAACTACTTGAAGATTAAGAAAAATCCCAAACTGCCAACTGTTGAGTTAGTTCTATTAGACTGTCCTGCTATACTCATGGTATCTCCAGGAACTCATGGCTCTGAGGAAATAGGGTAACAGAATTTTAACTCTGCCAAACTGTCATACACTGCCACATATCTACTTTTGTACATGAACTTCTTATTTGTTTGAGTTCTGCTCTCCTGTATATAAAAGGCGGCTGAACACAAACACGAGATGGGAAGCCAAAACTATTATAGAGAGATCTGGGGAAACTTTCCTTTCCCCAACCTAAAAAAGGCTTAGGTCATGGTTTCCCAGAAATTCCAGAAACATTCTAGACACCCCAGGGAGATTGCACTGTCACACTTGAGCCCTGCCCCAAACCTCTCAGTTGGGCAATGCCAGCACTCAGAGAATCATCCTTTCATTTTGGCCAAGGTAACATGGGCTCTGGTTTCCAGCTAAAACAGGATTCCATCGAATAGCTAGGGATTACATGTTTAAACTCTGGATAAATGAGTGTGAATGTAGGAATGAAGATGGTGGCTCCACAACTCTAAGGCTACAGAGTCTGACTGGGCTGAAACCAATGGTTCCGCTGAGATTGCTTAACCTGAATGAGCTCTCGCCTCCTGTAATGGGGAGGGGGGGGGGGCTGTGACCCATCACTGAGGTTAAACATTTGTCACGAAGGGAACCTCTTAAGTCATTACAAGGTATACAGCCTGGTGGGAATTAGACTAAGAAGGGGAGTATACTCCAGGCTCCCTACCCCTTTTTGTGCACACACAATGCACACATGCCAGGTGCATTTAAAATTAAACCATTAGAAGAGGACACAACATCTGCCCCAACCCTGGGGAGTAACTGGGACCAGTGGAACCCAGGCACCCAGGAACTCCGACCAACCAGGATCATAGAATCAGAGTTAAGGAGGACACAACATCTGCCCCAACACAGGAAGTAACTGAGACCAGCAGGACCCAAGCACTCAGAAACTCCGCCCAGCCAGTGGCATGAGTTCCTTCTGGTCTGGGCTGGTGCAAACTCCAGAGCCTGTCCCACAGCATCCAGAAGAAGCTCCACTCCCAGGAGCTCTAACACAACCAGGACCACAGGATCCCAGGATCCCAAGAGCTTGGTCACACCGGGATCTCAGGGTCCCAGAGGCAAGAGCAAGAAAGTAATCTTTCAACAAACCCAAAAGAAGATAGACACACAAATGTAATTCCACCTCAAACAACAAAAATAGTAGGAAGTAACAATCACTTTTTCTTAATATCTCTTAATATCAATGGACTCAATTCCCCAACTAACAGACTGGATATGTAAATAGGACCCAATATTTTGCTGCATACGTGAAACGTACATCAGTGACAAAGACAGACACTACCTCAGAATAAAAGGTCAGAAAACAATTTTCCAAGCAAATGGTCCCAAGAAACAAGCTGGAGTAGCCATTCTAATATCGAATAAAATCAACATTCAACCAAAAGTTATCAAAAAAGATAAAGAGGGACACTTCATACTGGTCAAAGGGAAAATCTACCAAGATGAACTCTCAATTCTGAACATCTATGCTCCAAAGGCAAGGGCACCCACATACATAAAAGAAAGTTTACTAAAGCTCAAAGCATAATCACATCCCATAGAATAATAGTGGGAAACTTCAATATCCCACTCTCAGCAATGGACAGATCCTGGAAACAGAAACTAAACAGAGACACAATGAAACTAATGGAAGTTATGAGCCAACTGGATCTAACAGATATTTATAGAACATTTTATACTAAAGCAAAAGAATATACCTTCTTCTCAGCACCTCATGGTACCTTCTCCAAAATTAACCATATAACTGGTCACAAAACAGGCCTCAGCAAATACAAGAAGATTGAAATAATCCCATGCACCTTATCAGATCACCATGGACTAAGGCAGGTCTTAAATACCAACAAAAACAACGGAAAGCACACATGCACATGGAAGCTGAACAACGCTCTACTCAATGATAACCTGGTCAGGGAAGAAATAAAGAAGAAAATTAAAGGCTTTTTAGAATTTAATGAAAATGAAGACACATCATACCAAAACTTATGGGACACAATGAAAGCAGTGCTAAGAGGAAAACTCATAGCTCTAAGGACCTCCAAAAAGAAACTGGAGAGAGCTAACACTAGCAGCTCGACAGCACATCTGAAAGCTCTAGAAGAAAAAGAGGCAAATACACCCAAGAGGAGTAGATGGCAGGAAATAATCAAACTCAGGGCTGAAATCAACCAAATAGAAACAAAAAGAACTATACAAAGAATCAACAAAACCAGAAGCTAGTTCTTTGCAAAAATCAACAAAAGAGATAAACCCTTAGCCAAACTTAAGAGAGGACTCAGAGTATCCAAATTAATAAAATCACAAATGAAAAGGGAATCATAACAATGAAATATATCTTAGAATAATTATTCTGATTGTTGAATATTAACAGTTGAAAATATTAAAATCATATTCTACAAACATAAAAATATTTTTGATAATTTGTCTCACTATGCTTGAAATTATCATTTTAATGTTTAATTTAAAAGAGTTTTTGCCATTTTGAAATTTTTAAAATATACTTACTGATAAAATAATTTCTCTCCTAGAAACACTGATAATCTTTTTAAGTAAATTTATAGTTAAACAATACACACAGATATATAATGCATTTTAAATACTCTCACAATGTCAGTGGTATCATATAAGGGCTTTTGAATATATTTCTTAATGATTCATTTTTAATATTTTATGCTGTTTTACTATGTTTAATTTCCAAAGAATATTTTGTATGTTTTGAAACAGTTTAGTATTCAACATTAAATATAGAATCCTCAGTTATGGATTGTATTAAATGTTCATTAATGATATTTTTAGGATATGAAAGGATTTGAATATAAAAGTTGAACAAATTTTTATGTATTATTTGATTCTCAAAATACTCAATATTATTAATATATTTGATGTATAAAATGCACTTAAATAATAAAAAAAATAGAAAAAAAAACAAACCATATTAAAGTACCCTATGATGTTTCAGAGGATGTTAGCAAATTTCAAGGAAGGGTTCTCTAGAGACTACTGCAGTGGTATGGGAATAAAGCTCTCCAGATTGAGAGCCTTCTGTGAAGTCCACTGGCTCTCTTAGACTCTCAGTTGGTCTTCAGAAGGAACTCTAGACCTGGCCACCATTCACAGAGTGTGAGACACCTTCATTGAAGAACCCAGACACCAAGTTTCCTTACATTGATTCTTGGCAGGATTTTCCCCTTTACCCCCTCTCCCACTTCAAGACTGACTTCATTTCCATGCCCCTCAGGAGTCCACTGCAGTCCTGATCTCTAAGTCTCAACTCAGAAAAGTCACCTACCCTTCAGGTGAAGGATTACAATTTTAAACTTCCACCGTATTCCCCTCCTACCTATGACCACCCTCAAAGTCAAAAACCCTAAACTCCAATGTCTGCTTTGTATCCTGCCTTGCTACCTAGGACTATTCAAGACAATAGGAAACTTCTCCAGCTTTAACCAGGTTTGTTATTCAGGAACTCCATTCTGAACTCCCTTGAGGATGACTTGCCTGTTCTGAGAAGAGCCTAGAGGCCTCCAGATATCTTGAGATTCAATTTGGATGCTCACCCACAGCACTGCCAGTCCTTTATTTAAGCTGCTCCTGTCTCAGAGTACTCTCACCCCACCCCCAATAAACAAGGCATAGCAAGGTTTTTAAAGTCAAGAAGACTACATCAAGTCACACCAGCTGTGGGCTTAAGGGTTTGGTTATCTATCTATCTATCTATCTATCTATCTATCTATCTATCTATCATCTATCTATTTCAAGGAATCCTTTCTCAGGAAGAAGGAGGAACTCTTTGATCTATAAGATATATTACAAGTGTTATTTCCCAGAAGAGAGAAACCATTTGTTTACACATAGGCTGTGGCTCCAAGGGGAGGAGGAGTGGGGTCAGGTTAGCCTGACCTCTCCTAGGCCATTTCATTCCCCACTTGTTTCAGTAACTTCCAAATCTTTGATTCCTATCAAGGGGTAATATTTGGGTCATGGGGCACTCATTCTTCAGTCCTTTTTCCTTGCTTTGTCACATTGGTCCCTGTCTAATGAACTTGCAGATCCTCCTCCTTTTGTGTTTCTGGGTGCCTGGATTTTTCTCAGACCTGTAGTACAAGATCCATACTTTTTCCTCTATTTCTAAATACTTTTTATTCTGTCTCTGCAGCCCCTTATCACCTAGCATGGGAGGGACATACAGGATGGTATTCATGGTTTCACACCTAGATATTCTCCTTGGATCAGAGGTAGCCAATACTTGGGACAAGAAAAAAAGAAACCCTTGGACCAGAGGTAGACCAATGCTTGAAACAAGTGAAAAAGAAATCCTATCTTATCCGGGCAGTGGTGGCGCACGCCTTTAATCCCAGCACTTGGGAGGCAGAGGCATGCGGATTTCTGAGTTCGAGGCCAGCCTGGACAGTCAGGGCTACACAGAAAAACCCTGTCTCGAAAAATCAAAGAAGAAGAAGAAGAAGAAGAAGAAGAAGAAGAAGAAGAAGAAGAAGAAGAAGAAGAAGAAGAAGAAGAAGAAGAAGAAGAAGAATCCTATCTATTCCCAAGATTATTGAGCATGACCCTCATTGATGCTTCTGCCACAGAGTCAACCATGTTTGTGATCTAACAGGTCCAACATAGCCAGATTTCCAACCAAAGTATAGGAGGGCCTCAACATTGTCTAACAGAGTATGGTCTCCCTGCACCATATAGACTCCCTGGTAGCCCAAGTAGAAGGCTAGACCTAATCATAGCTGGATAAGGTGACATACCTATCTTCCTAGGGATAGAAAGTTGTTTCTATACAAAAAAAAAATCATTGAAAGTAGTGAAATTGCTAGACAATTGTTAAAATAAATCAAGGCCTGAGACAAGACCAAGGGATCTTACTGGAGTAAGACCTGGACCTCCTGGAGCCCATGGCTAACTCCCCTCCAGTGGGGCCTTTGTTTATCATTCTCCCAACTCTATTATTTGGTCCATGCTTTATAAGTCTTCTATATCAGTTCATCCGAAACAGGATAGAAACAGTTAGACTCCAGGTCTTCCACAGTATCAAGGGATTATGACCAAAAAGAGAAGGTGTGGAGAGCATAGCCAGTGAGCTGTGGGGCGCTTGGCAATTAGGATGTCCACATGAGATTTGGTTTAGAATATGCTTACCTTATTTACACAAACATCTCTCACAATACCATGCTATAGATTATGGTTATCCCATGTAAACAGCTACCTCATCAAATAGAAGAGATGGATAGGAAGTGCTAGGGAATCCTTTCCCATGAGGACATTTGAGAAGCAGGTTCAACCCGAATCCACTGTGAGGTCCTTTAGCTATTGCAGGCTGGGAGGATGTCACTGTTGTAAATTCCAGAAGGTCCTTGAGAATCAGCAAGTGACAAGCACTGACAGGAGGGAACTTGACGTTGGTGCTGAACACTCAACCATCATCAGAGCCAGAGTCACACAGTAGCTAATGTCAAAGTCTTAGAAATCAGTACAGAGGCTTGAAATGCCCTGCAATCCTGGGGCCTGTCTCATTTCAGTTCTCAAGCTCTTTGGGTGTGTCAGCTCATGCTTATCATATAAATTGTCACATACTTTTCTTCTGTTTTATTCACAGTCAAATCATGTTATGTTCACACTGTCAAGTCTTGCCTTTTATGACAATAACATCCTTTAAGTCAAAACACATTTATATTCATTTTGTCAAAACAAATTCTTGATTCAAAAATGACACGACTTGTCTTCAACATCATTTCCAGATTAAAGAAAAAATGGTTTCACTTAATGTTCCTCACAGGAGGGAATGTGATGGAAAATCCCCAAACTGCCATGTGTTGAAACAAAGGAAATTCCCTGGTGCTGAAACAGTTCGGTTGAACTGCCCTGCTCCAGTTGCAGTATCTCCAGGAACTCAAGGCACTGAGAGGGCAGAGTTATGGAATTTTAACCCTACCTAGCCACAGCTCCTTTTGTACTTGCACTTCCTGTTTGCTCACTTCCGTGTGATAAAAGGCTATGGAATCCAAGAAAGGAGGCCCAGGCAATTACGGAGTGATCTGGGTGTGACCTAGCAACTTAACAAACTTTCCTCTCCCCACTTGAAAAAAACAAAAAACAAACAAACAAACAAAAAACAGCTCAATAACTCAGTTTCCCAGAAATTTCTGCAACACCACCAAAGCAAAATAACAAGTAAACTAAAGGGGTCAAGTAATTTCCCTACAATGTAAATATTTAGTGGGTAGCATGGCAGAAATCAGAGGACTTAAAGAGTGTCAGAGGGAGATACAGCAAAAGCCTCTTTCATACACCAGACTAGACTACAAGTTTACATTTTCTCCTCCATACATTTAAGGCTTGGGGCTTGAACACTACTTCAATCTAGTCTCCCCAGAGAACACTCCTGATGCTCAAGGGAAACATGGTCTTCTTGATTACAGAAGCCTAAGGAGAGCTAGCATGTGTACATACTCAGATGCAGGCTTGATTGCCCTCATCAAAAGTGTCAATCTATAGTTAGCATTATCCTCACAGAGCGAATGAGCATCTATATAGCATCAAAAGTTAAAATGCCAGATTCGTCTCATGGATGTGGAGAAATTCCACCTCTTTTCTCAACTGTGATGAGCTAATCTTGGAGCCACTGCATAGTTCATCTTAAAGCTCAGACACCAGACTGAAGCCAGGAGCAGAACAGTGAGTCCCTTATCTTTCTTCAAGTATTTTTTTCTCATTTCCCATACCCATTCATGACCAACATCTCAAGACTCCGTGCTGTTCTTCATCCAGTGTTTTATATTCATTTCTGTTGCTGTGATAAGACACCAAAACTTATAAAAGAAATAATTTCCTTGGCTTACACTTCCACAGGCAAAAGAGTCCATCACGGCCACGAAGCAGGGCAGCAAACATCAGGCACATGGGCAGGAGCAGCACCTGAGTGCTCACATCTCAAACCACAAACAGGAAGCAGAGAGAACAAACTCAAAATTGCATCAAGTCTTCAAACTCTCAACAACAGATAGACATAGTTTCTTCAGCATTGCCATACCTCCAAAGCATCCCCAAACAGGGCCACCAATTGGCAACCAAACATTCAAATGCCTGAGAATATAGGCAACCTCTCATTTAAACCACCACATAGTGGGAGGAGACAGTATAGACAAAACCAGTATGGCTCCATAGTCAGCCATAGAGATAAAGTCTGACAAATGACTCACCTTATCTCTAGACAAGCATTTTCATTCCTCTAAGCAGGTAGTTGCTCTTTTCATTGTATCCATGGGGCAGTTTATAGATTTAGTTATGTGTATACTAATCCAAAGGCTTCATAGAGCATGACTTCTAAGCAACACTCATGTCTTCCTTACACCCGAGCTTTACCATACCTGGGCACAGGAGAAAATGGTAAAAATGACTACATTTAACACATCTCATATTAAAAACCTGTAAGGAAGATGTGGTATTAAAAGGTATGACCCTGGTGTTGTGATTATAAAAAGATAAAGAGATATTAATATATGTTCTATGGGGGGTGTGCTGAGCTGTAGAGGAAGGGAATGTCTTGGCAGGCCCATGCCACACCATCCCTTCACCCTGTGGGACCAGCTACACAACCATATAGCATAGAATATAGGTTATTTAGGCCATGGGGAGGGGAGTTAAGAGGGTAGTAGAGGCAGAGAAAGGCAGAGAGAAGGCAAGAGTAGAGAAATAGAGGCTGGCCATGACCACATGGAGGGGGGAAGGGAATGAAGAGAAAGGGGGAGCAAGAGGCGGGGAGAGAGAGAGAGAGAGAGAGAGAGAGAGAGATAGATGATGGGGCAAGCAGCCACTTTTATAGTGGACCAGGCTTACTTGGCTGTTACCAGGTAACTGTGCGGAGGAACATATCTGCCCAATGCCAGGTAACTGTGAGGATGGAATCCAGACAGAATACCAGCATTACCTCATTTTGGTTTAATTTTTAAAAAAAGAAAAGAGAAAAAATTAGAAAGAGGTGATGGTAAAGCAGGAATAGGGTCGTCCTGATATCTGGCTGCTTCATGCTGACACTGGGGCGACGTGTATCTAGGGAACCTAGAGAAATGGGTATGCGACTGGAGAAGACTCTCCAGTCTTAGGAGAGTTGGCTGTTTCCTTGCTGTCCAGGGTCTCTGGAGCCATCTGAGGATAGGTCAGAAGGAAGAGGTCCAGAAGCGTCTGTGTCTGTGTGGAGACTGGAGCATCTGGAGGTTGCTTCTCTGGAGCTCTCCTGAGTATAGTAAGTTCCTGGACTTGACAAAATGTTGAAACGCATTATAGGTAGAGAATAAGATTGAGTACATTTTGGAAAAAGAAATTTTTTTCTTAAAATATACATTTAAAACCCTGAAAAATCCCACCCTCTGGAATAGGTTAGGCAGATGGACTTATCTGGATGGAGCCTATTTGGTCCATGAGAGGTAGATCTGAGTGGGTGTCCTATAGTTTATAAGTTTATAAAAGAGATAACGACATGAGTTAGCAACACGAGCAGTCTTTAAGATGAGCCTTTTGTGGAGCAGAAGGAAAAAGATTAAAAAGTTGAATCATATAATGGTATATTTTATTAGAGTTAGGCAAATTGATAGGAACTCAGATAATATTAGGACAGTAGCATAACAAGAAGAGGAAATATGAGGCATTTAATTAATGGAAACAGAGTTTAGGTAAGGAGATAACAGATTACATCTGTGAAAGTTTTTTTTTTTTCTAGCTGCTATCTTAGCTGTCAATGTAGGCAGAAGTCTGAGAAATAATAATTTAGCAGTTATATCATTTAAAAAGTGACAGAGTCCATTAGCCAACAGTTCCTGTGGTTTCTATGGCAACTTGGGCGATCAGTCTGACTTTCAAGAACAGAAGATGCAGGGCTTTTTCTCTGTGGAATGGATATGTGTGGCATGAGAAATGACTTACCCTCCCAAATCACAAGAGAGAACTTTAGTGTATGGCAGGCAGGGGAATATTTAATTCTAGCACTCAAGAGGCAGAGCCAAGCAGATCTCTGTGAGTTCAAGGCCAGCTTGGTTTACATAGCAAGTTCCAAGATTAGCAGGGTTATGTAGAGAGAAACCTTGTCTCAAAAAGATATTTTTTAAAAATGGAGAGTTATAAGGATATAATGGGGCACAGTACTAACACAGTGGGACCCAATGTTGTTACAATAGAGAACTGTAATGTTTTACAGAGAGTTGCATTGACACAGAGAGACTAATGTCACAGGCAAAAATTATGTTGTCATAACAGAGATTTGTGATGTCAAAGTATAGCACTGTCACATAATAAAAGGACATTTTGATGTTAAAATGGAGAATTATAACTTAATAATGGGCATTGCAATATCACAATAGGACAGTGTGTTATCACAATGCTAAAGTCTGATCTTAAGACAAGCATTGTGATAGTACAGTGGGTTTTATGTTCTCACAGTGGAAAGCTATAAATGTAAAGCTGAGCATTGTGGTGTAAAATGAAATATTATGGTGTCATAATATTATGATGTCACAATATGGAGATAACAGGGCTTTGTGATGTCACAATAGGGTATTGTATTGCCTAAATGGGATATGTAATGTTATAAGGAAAAATTATGATATGACAATGAAGCATTGTTATGTCATTATACTTCATTATATTGTCACAATGGCACAATATGAGAATCCTGCTGAAAATCTTAGTACTATGATGTTACAATGCAGCATTATGGCATCATAATGAAGTATTATAGTGCCTAAATGGGGTATTGTGATGTCACAATAGCAAATTGTAACATCACAAAGTAGAATCTCAATGCTACAGTGGGGAATTTTCATGACAATTGGACACTGTTTGGTCACAACAGAACATTTTAAAGGCATAATTGATCACTGTGTTGTTACAATTCAGCATTGTGGTAGAAGAATGGAGGAGAATTGTGATCCCTCAGTGGAGGCATTATGATGTCACAAAAAGAAAGCTATTTCATAATGAAAACATAAGGATGATGTAATGTTTCACTGTGCTGGTACTGTAGTGTCAAATTATTGTGATGTCAGAATGGAAAACTATTATTTACAGAGGACAGGTGTAAGAACTGTGTCACAATGAAGCATTATAGAGTAACATCAAGCAATGTGATCCTATGATTTAGCATTATAATGCTATTTATCATTCAAGAAAGTTCCAGGCCATCACGCTTATCAAGGCAATTAGGTGTGTAAGTAGTCTTTCATTTAAGATGCTCCTGCCACAGAGAACTCTCACCCCACCCCCAATAAGCAAAGCATGGTAAGGTTTTTAAAGTCAGGAAGACTACATCAAGTCACACCAGCTGCAGACTCAAGGTTTGGATTATCTATCTATCTATCTATCTATCTATCATCTATCTACTTCAAGGAATTCTTTCTCAGGAGGAAGGTGGAACCCTTTGATCTATGAGATATATTACAAGTGTCATTTCCCAGAAGAGAGAAACCATTTGTTTACACATAGGCTGTGGCTCCAAAGGGGAGGAGGAGTGGGGTCAGGTTAACCTGACCTCTCCTAGGCCATTTCATTCCCCACTTGTTTCAGTAACTTTCAAATCTTTGATTCTTATCAAGGGGTAAATATTGGGTTCTTTATTTTGCAGATTTTAAGACATTGTTGATTACGCAAGGTCCTGCTGTAAGCCTTGTGAGGAGGAGGGTCAGGTCCGTATTGAGAACTGTGAACCAGGGGTTCTAGTCAAACATTTCATAGCACTGGCAATTATTTGACTCATGCTTCTGCTGTCTTTAATCTAAATTGCCCTTAACTTTTGTAAAGTCTCCTAAATAAGTCCTGACTAATTCACTAAAAGACGTCCAAGGGCCTCCAGAATGATCCTGGAGTTCAGCAAGATACACCACCCTATTCTGTCTTGGAATGTGCCATGTCTTTTTCTTCCTGGACTAAAGTTAGTTGTGGAGGATGTTTTGGGTTAGGAAATGTTACAGCTAGTATGGCAAAGCAGCACCACAGCCTGCTAGGCCAGCTGATCTACCATCCAGTTTCCTTTGCCTCAAAGTGTTAGTCATTTGATTGGCTCTTACAGTTTATAACAGCCTCCATTTTGGAAAGCCAGGTGGCTTTAAGGAGAGCTAGAATATTTTCTGTCTTCTTTCCTTGTGAATCATGACCTGAACATGAAGCGTGATAAAAACATACCCACTGTCTATATAAATGTTCATTTGTTTGCCCCCCACCCACCCTCCCAGAGCTTGGGCAAGTGCAATCAGTTCTGCCTTTTGACATCTCACTAGGTCATCACTCCAATAAGTCAACATCTGCCTTGAGCCAGGAAGCATCTCTGAGATCCTAGCAGCTAGTCGGGGAAATTTTAGCAGATTTTTAGTCATGGAAAAGGGGTTCAGAGCTGTCATCAGGCATCGGTGTCACTGGGTTAAGACTCTGAGTGGCAGTGAAGGTGAGGCAGAGCTGGCACAATATCATTTTAATATTGAGTGACTCAGCCATTTGCCTCCTGCAGGAGAGTCTTGATAGTTGGGGTGGAAGTCAACAGGATTCAATCTTAGTCTAAGTTGGGCTTGTCAGCATCTTTTACCGTCATGGAGGTTGTAGCTATGGCCCCATGACAAGCAGGCCTCCCAAGTCCACTGGATCCATCCACAGGCTTGAATTAGTATGTCATGGGCCTCCACCAGGGTCTCATTGTCTAAGACAGATTACCTTTTGCAATGCCTTAAGTCTCATGGAGGAAAAGAGCAAACAGCTTAGTAACATGGGGTAAAGCTAAGGCAAGGACTCTAGTTAGGGCTTACTTTAAATCTTGTAAAACCTGTTACTGTATCTCTGTCTAACTGAACCGATATTCACCCACAGTTGATGACTAGAGAGGTGGAGTTCTTTTGGCAAACTCTGGAATCCAGAGTCTTGGGTAATCGCCCCCCCGGAGGGGTGGAGAATTACTATAACTATTTCTTGGTCTGGGGCATGGAGACCCAAAAGAGAGGCCTCCTTCTGAGTGGCACTAAGAATCTTCCTCCCTTGTGTGAGCTTGTATCCCAAGTAGGAAACTTCTATTTAGCAGTTAGGCCTTCTTTGTAGAGACTCAGTACTTCAGCATCTGGAACTAGAACAAGTTTTTGGTGTCTTTTAAGCAAGTGGCTGAGTTGGCCACTGCCAATAAAAGATCATCTACATTCTGGAGCTGAGCCGAGTCAAGGTGGAACACCCTGAGCTCTATCCAGTTCTTCTCCAACAGTTCCCAGAAGAGTGGGAGATAAATTTTAAGTCCTTAGAGTTATCATTTCTTGTTACCTGGCTTGTCTCATCAAACATTTAACTAGTCCACTCAAAGGCAAATATGGTCTGACATACCAGACCCAGGGGGGATAGAATTAAACAAGAAATTCTTCTTCCAAGTCCAGGACCAGTAAACCTGATGATCTGATGGAAAAGGCTAAGCAGATTCTGGAAGGAAGGGCCATCCAGAGACTGCCCCACCTGGGGATCCATCCCATATACAATCACCAAACCCAGACACTTTTGTGGATGCCAACAAGTGCTTGCTGACAGAAGCCTGTTATAGTTGTCTCCTGAGACGCTCCACCAGTGACTGACAAATACAGAGGTGGATGCCTGCAGCCTACCTTTTGAGTGAGCACAGGGTCCCGAATGAAGGAGCTAGAGAAAGAACCCAAGGAGCTGAAGGGGTTTGAAGTCCCATAGGAGGAACAACAATATCAACTAGCCAGTACCCCCAGAGCTCCCAGGGACTAAACCACCAATCAAAGAGTACATACGGTGGGACTCATGGCTCCAGCTGCATATGTAACAGAGGATGGCCTAGTCAGTCATCAATGAGAGGAGAAGCCCTTGGTCCTGTGAAGGCTCTACGCCCCAGTGTAGGAGAATGCCAGGGCCAGGAAGCAAGAGTGGGTGGGTTGGTGAGCAGAGGGAGAGGGGAGAGGATAGGGTGTTTTTGGAAGGGAAACCAGGAAAGGGGATAACATTTGAAATGTAAATAAAGAAAATATCTAATTTAAAAAAAAAAAAGATGGCTAAGCAGAGTGTGTGGTTTGGAATAATAGCATAAGTGATCTCTGTTCACTTATTAACCTTCTTGAGATACTGGATAAATGAATAATCTGAAGTTCCTGGTTTGTGGACTGGCTAGAAAGGTGCATTCCAGACAGACTGGCATGGGGTGAAGATCCTTGCTTCCAACAGTCTCTTGATAAGTGTGTGTTGTCAGAAGATGAATGGAGAATCCCTAGTCTAGCCTTTTGGCTCATTGGATATTGCCAGACTCATATTGGCGTGTCTGTAGCCAAGAGACTTATCATGACTCATGGGTAGTATAACAGCAAGCCTGGAGGGTTTGCCCCTATTCATTCCTTAGGAAGCCATCATTGAGCCATCACTGGACCTGGACATGATAATTATAAGGATTTAAAAGTTCCCTCCTACTCTTCTGGGAGAAGAACTTGATATAGCTCAGGGTATCCCACCCTGACTTGACTCTGCTCTAGCATGTAGACAAGTTTCAGAGCAAATCCCAAGATCAGGAGTTGCTTCCTCTGTGGAATCTAGAAGGCTAGGAGGTATTCTTCACACAGAGAGTGATTAGACTGTGTTGGTAAGTGACTGAAAAGGGAATTTTAGTCTCCTGGGGTGTAAAGCTGATAGTAGTTGTGTTAGTGTTCTACCACTATAAAGAGACACAATGACCATAGGAACTCTTTAAAATAAAAACATTTAATTGGGGCTGGCTTACAGTTTCAGAGTTTCAGAGTCCATTATCATCATGGTTCAAAGCATGGCAGTGTACAGTTAGACATGGTGCTAGAGAGATAGCTGAGAGTTCTATATCTGCATTGGCAGGCAGCAGAGAGAGACTGGTCCTTGCTTAAGCATTGAAACCCAATGCCCATCCCCAGTGATACACTTTCTCCAACAAGACCACACCTACTCCAACAAGGCCAAACCTCCTATTCCTTGTCAACCAGTGCCACTCCCTAATAACCAAGTGTTGAAATATATTGAGCCTATGGAGTGTTAGTGCCAGAACTTAACTAACTTACCCAGCCAGGGTGACCTGACGATAGTTGGAAAGAATGTCAATTGAGCTGGGTTAGAAGAGTCTCAGCAAGACTGAGGCTGTGACAAGATTATTTCAAGCAATCAGACTTTTTATACTTTTATCAGAAACAAAATACAATGGTGGTTGCCAGAAAGAATATAATTGTAGTTGGCAAGATATAATGACATTTGCAAGCTATACAAGATATTCGATATTAATGTATAAGATTTAGTGTCCTATCAAGCCTCTATATGTTTCACTGATTTTGAGAGAACACAGGCAGCCTGGATGCTTCACTGCCTGAGGGGGTGCCTCAGTTTCTCAGAAACTAAAAGGAACATGGTGCCCCAGGCACCATAGATTCTCACCTGAAAAACCTATGGCATATGCCTCTCAAGGCAGCTAGACCAAGCCAACTCCATGATTTCCTACAATAGGAGCCATTCCTATTCAAACTACCATAGTGGTACCTAATTTTTAAAAAAGATCTCTGCCCATAACAGGAAAAGAACAGTCTGGGACTACTATGAAGGAGTCATCTCCTTGTGGCTGGAGCTGGCTGTCTTTTCAGTGTGTGAGGCTCTAATAGTTCTTAAATGCACTGGTATCCCCCTGAACCAGCATTTGGTTATTTCTTTGTAACTAACCCAAGAACTTAACAAGGTGGACTCCAAATGATACTGTGATTAATCCTCCTGGGAGCGTAAGTGGTCATAGTCCTGGCCTCTTCATTCTGATTTGCTGTCCATTTCCCTCATAGCAGGGAGGATCAGTGGTTTCTTAGGTTTTGAGGCATTCCATCTGCTAGTGATCCTTTTCTTTACAGTAAGCTCAGTGATCTTTCTCTAATGTGGGCCTCTCCATCCTCCCTGTTTTTCTTTTGTTGTTGTTTGTATGTTTGTTTGGGGAGGGTTTTTTGTTTTGGGTTTTTTTTGTTTGTTTGGTTTTTGGTTTTTGGGTTTTTTTTTTTGTTTTGTTTTGTTTTTGTTTTTTGGTGTGGTCAGCTGAAGCTTCAAGATAAGCTTCATGGAATGTAGCCAGCATAATTTTGACCTGCCAGCACATGGTTCAATCAACAGCCAGAGCAGCCTGTTTATGTCTCTCAGTATCTTGATTACTAAAGACTGTCTAAGGGCTGACCCTAGGAGTTAGAACATATTCACACCTGTAAAACTCTCAACCTTTTCATCTTTTTGAGGACATAAGGAACTGACTGAGAGACAAAGGTCAAATTTGATGCCATAGTATTTTCTTGGACCAGAGGGTGGAAGCAGACATAGGTCCAAAGGTCTTCCCACAGATGCCTGAGGACTTCTGGGGCATCTGCTGAACCTTGCAGAACGCTGGGGATTTTAAATGTTAGTAGATTTTCAGGTTGTACCCCATATCCCATTTTTAATCAATATTTTTAAAGAAGATTTATTTATTTTATGCATGTGAATGCACTGTCACTCTCTTCAGACATCGGCTTCCATTACAGATGGTTGTGAACCACCATGTGGTTGCTGGAACTTGAACTCAGAACCTCTGGAAGAGCAGTTAGTGCTCTTAACCACTGAGCCATCTCTCCAGCCCACACCCCACATCCCATTCTTAAGGTATCAATGATAAGTGACATGCTTGAGAATTGGCAGATATATTGGAGTCCCAATTAGGAATTTGAATGGAAAGAATCCCTCAAAATTAAGTTTATGAGCATCCATCTTGGCTGTTGAGGCCAAGCAAACCTCTTTTGCCTCTCCCCAATACACCCTCATTCCTCTGAAGTAAACCAAGTTAGATCAATGCTAGCAGTCATCAAAAGTGGGGCAGTGGATGTGGAGGACAGATTGAGAAATGTGCTAAGGGTTTAGGGTGTATCAGAAAGGGGACTCGGGGGTTTTCAGGTATAGAGATCAGAAGTAGAAAAGAGAACATACACCAGGAAGGAGGTCTAACTTGGGAGGAGGAGGTACTTCCTATAATGGAAGTACAAATGGTGGTGTCTGACTCGGGTCTGGGACATGATGGGACGTTAAGCAGAAAGCTACTTAGGATTGAAGGGCAGTGGACAAAAGAAAGTGAGATATACCAACATTAGGATGGTTGTGAGGGTGGCAGAGAGGTTGTAGATTATAAGGTGAGAAAAGAGAATCAAGGGATCTTTGGCATCATAAAGGAGCCAAACTGGTAGAGGAGCAGCAAGAGAATACCAAGACAGTAAAGTAATTCCTGAGAGCCTAGAGTTTAAGCCAGGTAGGGAAGTTTAACCATTAATCAATGTAAGGGGTCAGTGTGTCCTGGGGTTCCCATGACCTTAAATCAGACTGCTTGGATGACAGCCAGTCAGAGGTATGCAGTTTTTCTTTTATGAGAGTAACACAGTAAATCATCCCTAAACTCCCAAGGAAAGTTTTCAGCATGAACTTAAGTGGAGAGAGCTTTGAATAAGTGATCCCTGTGTTAAAAAGATTTATATGACTTGGTGTGGGATAGGATTAAAAGGATGGAGGAAGCAACAATAGATAAGAGGTCCCAATATGTGTGGCCAGCATGGCCTATGGTGTTAGGTCAAGCAAATGAGTGAGCCAGAGAGAAAGAACCCTGAGTGAGCTTGTGTTGTTGGAGAATTCTCATTCTAGGAAGAGAAAAAAGAAGGGAGGTGATGGCACCGAAATCTGCAGACAGTGGACAGAGTGGACAACAGACAAATACAGATGGCACCATTCACTGCAACTGTTATTATAATCCCTGAAAGGGATCAACTCCTCTCAGGCAATAGAGGTGATGAGGGTAGTGGATCTCTCCATAAAAGCAACAAGAAGAAACAAAACCAATAACAAAAGGCATTCTCTGGGCAGAATCTGTTCAGAAGGCATCCAGTCATTCACATACCAATCTGGATGGCCATCCATTCAAAACCCAGCTCTTCCAATACTTATCAGAGGAAGAACTGAAACCAAATCTATCTCATATTCATAAAACACAAAGTTGATATGAGGTCTTCTGTACACTGGCAGTTTAATGTACAAATGACGTAGAAGGTCCCTCCCTCATCAGCAGCACCGTTTCCAACCCAGATTCAAATTGAATTTGTTGTATAGGCTTACCTTCTAGGAGAATCAGAAGGACTCCAAGTGTTTTGGTATCTGGGAACACAGGCATTTCAGACATTTCCAGAGCTAGCAAAGAAAATGAAGAAGGCCCTAGAACATCTTCAGGGTCAACTCCCTTGGAACCTCCATCCTCCTGAGGAAGGCGTGGAATAAGGCTGAGTCCTAAGTGGTGTGGAAAATCTCACTGGGGCTTCCAATTTTTTCATGGATCACACAAGAAAGTTACTGACTACCATGCTCATCAAGCCAATTAAATATATAGATGGGTTTTTTATATAACTAAATGATTTTATAATATTAAAAAGAGTAAAAGATGTCTGCTAACTTACAATGGCTTCTATACTATCAGAAAAACTACAATAAATAAAAGTATCAAAGTAGTTCTTTAAAAATTGAAACTCAAATAGTATTCTGCCCAGAGTTTACATAAAATAAAAATGAAGCAATTTAGTCTCTTCTTCAATACATTTTAGCTCTATTGTTTTCATATTGGTGCTGACTAACATATGCACATCCACCTTTATTATTTTTGTATAGACACACATTTAATTCAGTGGAAATGATGTTGTGTTGTACACAACTTTTTAGTGAGAAGCATGTATGTTTACTGACTTTAAAACACACACACACACCACATTACCAGTGAGATTGAGTAAATTATGGGACTATCTTTCTCATTAATGCTTATGCATTTTGGTTCTCATCCTGTATCATTATATGGAGACTACTGACCTTCATTTGAAATATCATCAAGAAAAAAGGTCAATTCTGAGATAATTTGATTTTACACAGGGATATTTTCTCTGTATATCCATTTGGGCACATTCTGCTAAAGACGTGTGTTTTAGGAAAATTGAATACACCAAATCATTAAAGTACCCTGGGTATCTGCATATAGAATGGATTACTTACATGAGCTAAAGCTTGATTAAATATAATAAATCAATTAAATTCCCATGTTCTTCTTTGGTTATGGGCTCATCTTTGATAAGGAAAATGATCATGGAACACGTGTGAGGCTAATCTTCTGATCTGTAACAGCCTAACCTTCCAAACAAGTCAGTATATAGTGAACAATATCAAGAGTTAAAAATGGGCTTTTGGAGGCACTCAGAGCTGAGTTCCTCTTAGCACTGTTTTCATTGTGTCCCATAAGTTTGGGTATGTTGTGCCTTCATTTTCATTAAATTCTAAAAAGTCTTTAATTTCTTTCTTTATCTCTTCCTTGACCAAGTTATCATTGAATTGTTAAGCTTCCATGTGTATGTGGGCTTTCTGTTGTTTTTGTTGCTATTGAAGACCAGCCTTAGTCCATGGTGATCAGATAGGATGCATGAAATTATTTCAATCTTCTTTTACCTGTTGAGGCCTGTTTTGTGACCGATTATATTATCAATTTTGGAGAAGGTACCATGAGGTGCTGAGGAAAAGGTATATTCTTTTGTTTTAGGATGTGAAATGTTCTATAGATATCTGATAAATTCATTTGGTCCATAACTTCTGTTATTTTCAATGTATCTCTGTTTATTTTGTGTTTCTATGGTCTGTCTATTGATGAGAGTGGCATGTTGAACTCTCCCACTTTTATTGTGTGAGGTGCAATGTGTGCTTTGAAACTTTATTAAAGTTTCTTTTATGAATTTGGGTGTCCTTGCATTTGAAGCATAGATATTCAGAATTGAGAGTTTTTCTTGGTAGATTTTTCCTTCGATGAATATAAAATGTTCTTCCTTATCCTTTTTGATAACTTTTGGTTGAAAGTTAATTTATTCAATGTTAGAATGACTACTCCAGCTGGTTTCTTTGGACCATTTGCTTGGAAAACTGTTTTGTAGTGCTTTACTCTGAGGTCGTGTCTGTCATTTCCTATATGCAGTTCTGATTATGTATCCAGTCTGTTAGTCTATGTCTTTTTATTGGGGAATTGATTCCATTGAAGTTAAGAGATATTAAGGAATAGTGATTTTTTGCTTCTTGTTATTTTTGGTGTTATTTTTATGTTTGTGTGAGTGCCTCTTTTGGGTTTATTGAAAGAAGATTACTTTCTTGCTTTTTCTAGGGTGCAGTTTCCCTCCTTGAGTTGGGGTTTTCCATCTATTATCCTTTGTAGGGCTAGATTTGTGGAAAGATATTGTGTAAATTTTTTTTGTCATAGAATATCTTGGTTTCTCCATTTATGGTAATTGAGAATAGACAGTTCTTTATTTAAGTTTTAGATTAAATAAAACAGGCTCTTCCCACAAGAAACCCTCTGAACCAAGGTGGGCAAGGGATTTTAAAATCAAAAGGCTGCAGTTACATCACATGAAGGCTGAGGGGTTTGTTTTGGTTTTAGTTTTTATTTTTCACAGCAGGGAACAAGGAACCCTTTGACCTGCAATACATCTTACAAACATTTCTCAGAATATCATATTGTCATAATGGAGTATTGAGGTATCCTAATGAGAGATTGTGATATCACAACAAGTAATTGTATGTCAAAATGGAGCATTGAATATCACAACAGGCTAGTATGGTTTGCAGTGGAACACTATATTATCAAAAGAGATTAATTTTCACATGGCAACTGGGTATTATGCTGTCACACCAGTGCATTTTGGAATCACACTTGAGCACTATGTTGACACAATTCAGCTTGTGATGCCACAGTGGAAAGTTGTGATGTCTCAGTGTACCATTACAACATCACAAGTGAGAGTTGTGATGTTTCGATGTGGCACCCAAGCCCTGTGGCCTAGAGCAGGTAGGCATCACTAAGATAAATATACAGTGGACAAAACTGGAAGATAGAAAAGCAAAAAGAGTGGGTGTAGTATGCAAAAAAGACAGAACTGGAGACATGATGGCTGTGACAGGTGAGAGAGAGGGCTGGTGGACATGCTATCATTGTCCAGTAGGCTCAGTGAGATGGTGTTCAACAGCCTGAACCTTAGGGAGCCATAGACTCAGCTCCTAAACCTACCATCATGCTGGGAATCCCCCTGTCTCTGGACAATGACTAAGGCCTCTCCTCAGTTAAGGGTTTCTGGTGTGAATACAGGCAGAAAAAGACTCATCCTCAAATGGACTTGCTTTTTCCCTTTTGGGGAGGTATCCTGGAGGAGGGGGCAAACATGGCAAAAGTAGGAAGTAAGCATGACGGGGGTTCATAATGTGAGATTCCCAAATAATTTTTAAAAAAATTATAATCACACACACACAAAGGAATTGTGATGTCTCAATGTAGAATTGTAATATCATGATGGAGCACTACAATGACACAGTGTAGAATTGTTTGGTGTCATAATTGGGCATTGTGAGACCACCATGGGGAATTGTAATGTCATAGCAGAGCATTGTAATAACACAATAAAGAACACGGATTTAATTTATGGTGTCACATTGTGATGTCAAAATGGCAAATTATAACACCTTAATGAGACATTATGATGTCACAATGGGACATTTTCATATCATAATCTGGAATTGTCACAGTAAAAAAAAAGTTGATGACAAAATTGAACATTGTGACATTACAATTGAGCATTACACTGTCACAATGGAGAATTGTAATATCATACTGTGACATCAATTGCATAATGGAGCATTGCAATGTTATAAGGGAGAATTGTAATACCACAATATAGAATTTTTATATCACAATGGGACATTTTAATGTCAAATGGAGAACTGTTATTTCCTAATGGCATTGCAGTGTCAGATTATTGCAAAGAATTGTGATTACAAAACTGAACTTGCATAGTCAAATCAATTATTATAGTGGAATAATGGGATTTAATTTATGGTGTCACAGTAAAGAACTGTGTATCACAGTAGAGCATTATGATGGCACATGGTACATTTTTACACAAAAGTGATTCATTATAATAAATAAAGGGGTATTGTGCCATGATTGGGCAGTAAAATGTCACAATAGAAAGCTGTGATGTCACAATGATCCTTTTTTTTTTAAGCTAGGACTTATTACATAGACCAAACTGATCTCAAACTCACAAGGATCTGCTTGCTTCTGCCTCTCAAGTACTGGGGTTAAAGGCATCAATGCAGCTTTTTGATATCACCTTTTTATGAGCAACATAAACAAAGGAACAACTGTGATAGCATATTGGAAGACAGTGACGTCATAATGGAGAACTGTAATATCACAATGGGTCATTTTTGTCAGGCTAGTCCGCATTCCTGGCCAAGATGGACTCACCTAAGACATCAAGATGGAGGAGGACCCAGTGGGAATCAGCCCCTTCAGGGAAATTGAAACTGAAAATTCTATGCTTCTCAGAGTCATATGACCCTTCCTTCAGCAGAGAAGCTTAACAACAGCATGCTGATATCTTAATGATCAGAAATCCCTTGGAATCATTTTGCTAACAACAGTTCCTTCTCCTACAATGCTCTCTCACTACTCTTCCACCAACTTAAGCTACACCATTAAAAACTCAAACTTACTTTAGGCAGGGCTGCTCCCCCTTCTCTTAGAGACAGCCTGGCAGTTTGTGCCTGAATAAAACTTTGCTCTTTGGCCTCAGTGTAGCTCTGATGATCTCACTCTCTTGATAAGCCTTAAATTTGCATTGTCTCAAAGATGCACTGAGGTATCAAAAGAATTATTTAATGTCACAAAGGAAAATTGTTACATCACAATCTAGTTTTTTTATGCTACAAGCAAGTGTTGTCATGTCACAATGGTGCTTTGTGCTGTCACTGTGGCATTTGCAGAAACTGTTCCATTTGTTATAAGAGGAATGTACGTTCACTGTCTGATGGGAAATTCTGAAGATACTTGTCAAATCCAGTTGGTTTGTGGGCATAATTTAGCTCTGACTTCTATTTTGGAAAGCCTATCTAAAGATAAGAGTGGAGAATTAAAATCTCTCAATATTAATTTGTCAGTACTGAGCTGATCTTTTATGAAGTTGGATGTTCAAACATTTTTGCATATGTATTTATAAATGGTACATCTTCATGATTAATTATTCTCTTAATTAATATAAAGTGGCCGTCTATATCTGTTCAGACTTTCAGTATATAAAAGCTGCTTAACCAGGTAGAAGAATCCTCCTCACACCTCTTCATATCTTCCATTTGACTGATAGGCTGAGTTTCATGCTTTATATATGTGTGTGTGTATATACATATATATGTATATTGTATATGTAGTGTGTTTGTGTGTGTGTGTGTGTGTGTGTGTGTGTGTGTGTGTGTGTGTGTATCAGGGAGGAGTGTTTTATGGAGACAACAGACAACTGGGTATTGTTTGGAGTGTTTGTTTGTTTTAAATACAATCTGTATCTTTTTAATTGAAGCCCTTTTTATATTAAAGGTTAATTATCAATAATTTTTCCGGTTTTGTGACTTCATTTATTAAAGGTCTTGTTTGTTGGGTCATTAGTCATTCTTTTCTCTGCTCATTACTAAAAAATAGGATATCTGGGGGACTGTTGGTTTGTTTTATTGGGCATGATGGAACTCTTGCTGGTCATCCTCTATTCATCTGTCCTTTCATGAAATGTATCTTCTTATGTTCTTGGATAAGTCTATCATCAGTATATAGTGTTCCTTAAATATTTTCTACTGTTCCAACTTGTTTGTCATATTGTCTTAATTTGTTCTTGTCTTCAAATGTTCTCATTTCTCCATCAAATTTTTTGCCATTTATTTATTTATTTGTTTGTTTGTTTATTTATTTATTTATTTATTTATTTATTTATTTATTTATTTGAAAGAGGGTCTCTCTATATAACCCTGGGTGTCCTGAAACTATGTAGAACAGGCTGGTCTTGAACTTAGAGAGAACTGCCTGTCTCTGCCTCCCAAGTGCTGGCATTAAATGTGTGTGCCACAGTCTTCTCCATCAATTTTTCAGAGGCAACTTTTCAAAGTATAATAATCTTGATTGACAGTTATTTCCTTCCAGGCCTTAAATACATTATTCCATGACTTCTTGGTTCTTGTTCTCATGTTTCCTTCAATGGTTTCTTTAATGTTTCATTCATTACTCAATAGCCTGTTGCTCAATATCCATGATTTTGTGTACATTTTATAATTTCTCTTGCTATTATTTTGTAGTTTTATTATATTCTGGTCAAACAGAATGCAAGAAATTATTTCAATTTCTCTATATTTGTTGGTACTTACTTTGTGTCCTTTTATATGCTCTATTACAGATAAAATTCCATAGATTTTGAGAAAATGTGTATTTTGTAATGTTCAGTTGGAAAGGTCTGTAGATTTCTGTTAGATTAATTTGATCACTGATACCACTTAACTCAGATGATGTTTTGCTTAATTTTTATTGAACTGGTATTTCTATGGTAAGAATGGGGTGTGTACGTCACTCACTCAGTATTATTGTATTGGTGTTAATCTATGTGTCTACATTAACAGTATTTGTTTATAAGATTGGGTGCAGCATGTTAGGTTTGTACATGCTTAAAACTGTAATGTCCTCTGATGGGTTGATCCCTTAGTCAGTATGTACGAAGTGACTTTTTCCCTCTTCTGACTGACTCAGAAGTTTATTTTGTCAGGTGTTAGAACACTTATGTCTGCTTATTATTTCCTAGTTCCATTTGTTAGGAATAACTTTTTCATATTGTACCTTTATGTTTGCATTTTTCTTTGATGGTAAGATTCATTGTAGGAAGTAACAAATAGATCCTGTTTTTTAAATCTAATTAATATGACTTTTGCTTAGAGAATTTATACCATTAATATTCAAAATAATTTTCAGAAGGTATATATTAATTCCTGTCATTTTGTTGTTTTGTTCCTTTTGGTGTTTTCCTATTTTTCATATGCTTGGCTACTATTCTAATATGCTTTATTCTTTCCAATATCCTAATAAATGTGCTTATGTTTCTCTTCAATCCAAAAGATACACTCAGCTATCTTCTGTCGAGTTGATATAGTACTTATGCCTTCTTTAGGGCTGATTTCTCATAGAAAAATTTTCTTTCTCCTTCAATTGTGACAGATTTGCTATGTATAGTCATCCAGACTGGCAATTGTTGTCTTTCAAAGCTTGAAATACATCATCCCAGGCCTTCTGAACTTTTAGCTTTTAAAGTTTCTGTACATAGTTAATTAAGGCTACCCAACACAGGGGAGATAAGTCCTCTTGGAAGCCATAAACTGGAAGACAAAATGCTCAGTGCCAGGTAGGGATATCTCTCTTAGAACTGTTAGTCAAGCAGGCCTAAGAGACCCACACATAACCCACTTCCATAATGTTGGAAGATGTTATTCAAGATGCTAGGAAAGAAAAGTTACTAACAGTCCTATGGAGATGTAAATCCTATGAACAACAATAATGACTAGTCTAACAAGATATGCCGAACAGTGCACTATCTTGGGAGTAGCCAAGTCTGATTTGACTTAAGGCCTGCTTGATAAGAGGGAACTCAGGCCTGATACTCTAAATCTCGCCAGGAACCCATGGCTGAGAAGCCATAGACTCAAGAAAAGAACCTACTAAACTACTATTTTGCTAAACTGGTATAGTATCCAATTGCCTTCTAAATGCTTATCTATATGCCTGTTGTTGAGTTCAGCTCTCACCTCCCCATCAAAGAAGCTTTTTGCAGCAGATGGAGGCAATTCCAGAAAACCACAACTGGTCAAAGTGCACAGAATAAGGGATTGTAGAGTTCCCATCACCATGTGGTATATCTGTAATATCTGCAACATAACCTCTTAGAGAAACATCATAGAAGCTTAGAAAACAGCATAGAAGAGGTAGCAAAAAGACTGTAGGGTTATAAGGACTATTGTAAAACACTGTATGGACATGACTGAGATGTTACACAGATGAACTCCCAACAACATGGTTAAATGTACAAGACCACCCCCATCAACTCTTCAGCACAGATGGAGTAAGGGCACATAAGGTCCCACCTCTACTTAAAGAGCTACAGATGACTTCTGAATGAAAGAGTGTCCGTTTTCTTCAGGAAAAAGCTGCCTGATAGGCTGCTATGGAGGCTAGTTTTTACTTGACACAATCTCGAGTCATTTGGGAAGAGGGAACATCACTTAAGAAAATTTCCCCCACATTATTGACCTGTTGGTGAGCCTGAAGGGCATTTTTTTTAATTAATGATTGATGTGTAAGGGCCCACATGCCACCACCAAGACTGTGTTCATAGTTGTATATAGAAGGAGGGCTGAGGAAGCCATGAAGAGCATGCCAGTAAGCAGCAATTGTCCATTGGCTCTGGATCAGTTCCTGTCCTTAAGTTCTTGTCCAGACTTCCCTTCATGGTGCATTATGATTGGGATATGTAAGCTTAAATAAACCCTTTTATCACCAAGTTGGTTTTGGTCATGGTGTTTTATCTCAGCAATAGAAATCCTAAATAAGATAGTTGCCGACACTCAAGTGGTCAACTATACACTCAAGTACATATGAAAAAGCACTAATTGGAATCTCTCTCTCTCTCTCTCTCTCTCTCTCTCTCTCTCTCTCTCTCTCTCTCTCTCTCTCTCTCTCTCTCAAACACACACACACACACACACACACAATTATAAAGGAAAATGATAGAAATTTGAGATAAGAAAGTGGCATGGGAGGAGGAGTAGAGAGGGTTGAGTGTGATGAAATTATGTGGTACTCATGTATGAAATTCTAAAACAAACTTCTACTGAACTTATACTGATATTCTGACACACCTACCTCTATCTGTGACTTTGTATTTTTGTCTGCTTGGGGTTCTAAGTACCTGCTATACCTTGATCTCTCCTATGGATTTTACAAAATTGTTTCCTACGCATTTACCATAAAATTCTCCTTCTCTGTTCATGATTCATGAATTTGGCCTTGTCATAGTGTCCCATGTATCTAGAATATTGATTCATACTTTTTTACTAAACAATTTTTGTTATGGCTAAATGCTCCAGTTCTTCTGCCTTGTGTTTAAGACTGATGCTCTGGCTTCTCCTTGCTATGCATTCTGTTGGTGAAGCTCTCCATGGAAATTTGTACTTGAATTATTGAATTTTTCACTTTCAGCATTTCAATTTGGCTTTTTATTTCTTCAGCACAACTTTTTACTGAATTCTACATTCATATCCTACATTGGCTTCTTAATTACAGTTACCATTACTATGATGAAACACTATAACCAAAATCAAGTTAGGGAGGAAAGGTCTTACACTTGCTTATCCTTCCACAGGCATAGTCCACCACTAAAGGAAGTCAGGAAAAGAATTCAAACAGGACAAAAATCTGGAGGCGGGAGCACCCACCCTCAATGGGCTGGACCCTCCCACATCAATCACTAATTAAGACAATGCCATATAGGTAACTCTAATAGAGACATTTTCTCAATTGGGTTTCTTTTCTCTCTCATGACTCTAGCTTCTATTAAGTTGACATAAAATTAGCCTTGCAACTTCCTTATTTCACTAAATGGTTTGTGTTGTCTTGTAATTCATTCAGCAGTTTATTTTGTGTCCTCTTATTTCTTTGAGCATACATTTTTTTCTTGTGTATTCTTTGGAATTTCATTTAAGTTGTTCTCATCGGAAGCCTTTATTATGGGATTAATAATTTTGTAGGGAGCTATGTTGCCATGTTTCCTTTTTTTTTTAAAGCTTCCTGGGCTTTTTATATTGAAACACATGCATTTGTCATAAGTCATTGACTGGATTTTTTTAAAATCACTCTTCCTTTCCGTGGAAGTTTTTTTAATAGTGTTCAAGGGGATTAGGTTGTTCTTTACAATGCTTAAGGGAAATGGGTTGAGATGTCTTTTGATACACTGATGTTTAGGACACCAGGCTTAATTTCTCGTAGCATACTATCTACAAAACAATTGTGGTGTAGACACCATATGAAAATATAGTAATAGTCAAATAACCACTACCCCTTAAATGTCAGTTACTTTAGAAAGTAAGGGAACATGGAGAGTGCTGGACATATTGATGGATACAGAAGGAAGGAAGCACAGGACAGCTAGGGATAGGAAAAATAAAAGAGGGATAAGTAATATGAGGGATGGGGTGAGAGGAGGGGTGTTTGGATAAAGATACTAAAAGAAAAGAAATAGAGAAATACAATCAGATAAGCTAAAATAGTCCAAGCTCTCAGGAGGCTGCAACTTGGAAAATACCACTAGGCACTCTGTGGAGTCAGTTTCTCCCTGCAGTTCCTCAGAGGTCAAGGTAACAATGGAAGTTCCAGAGAGAGAAAGTCTAGAGCTACTTGTGGTACAAACAGGCACACAGCACCCATACTCAGATGGAGATAGTCAGGTACCAGAGAAAGAGAAAGGAAGGAGGGGACACCGGTTGAGTAAACAGGCATATAAATAGATCACCAGATGGGAGCATTAGAATCCCAGATGGAAGGAAAGGATGACTACCTGTAGGGAAAGCAAGTGACTCGCTGCAAGTCCTCAGACAGTCGACATCGAGGTTTTAGAG
This sequence comes from Mus caroli, assembly GCF_978045245.1. Taxonomy (NCBI): domain Eukaryota; kingdom Metazoa; phylum Chordata; class Mammalia; order Rodentia; family Muridae; genus Mus; species Mus caroli. The sequence goes on along the minus strand of NW_028227262.1, from coordinate 81,773,136 downwards.
AAGAAAAACTTGATTACAATGATAGCCAAATTTATTTCTGCAGTCAGACCTCCACCGTGAATCCCAGACACACACATTTAACTGCAGTCTGAAAGTCTCGACTGAGATGTTTAATTTAAAGTTCACATTTACACTTTCTGAGTCTGATCCTTTGTTTCCTTTCATGCAGGCCTACTCTATCCATACCCTTCCCATACAAAACATGGCAGCTCTGTGGTTTCATCACTGGCTCCTCTTCTCCTCTAACACCTACAACTGCTTTAGTAGCAAATCCTGTCAGTTCCAGGTCTGTGTCCTTTTCATGCCCCTCCCACTACCAACTTTAACCCAGGCGATCCCTCTCTTCTATACTGTGGCAATGTCTCTTAACTGGGTTCCTAACTTTTCTTCCCACCCTGCCTTGAGTGATCATACTACGCACTTTTCCTCAAACCTTCTAAACCCTCCAAACTTCATCTCTTGGCTCTCCCCCATGCTCTGCTTTGGCATAGTTCTTCCCCTAAACTTTTGGAATTCTATTACCTCTTCCTAAAATGTCTCTAGGAATCCTCATAGCTTTCTTGGTTGTTTTTCTTGGGGGGGGGGTCTTTACTAAGATGTAATTTTGCTTTATGTATGTGTACTTGCTAGTCTGTCTGTGCATTATGTATCACATGTGCATTGTGTGCAGAAAAGTTCTTTTTCACAGGGGCCAAAAGAGGAAGTCAGAACCCCTGGATCTGGCATTACAAGCAGTTCTTGAGCATCTTACTGTGGATTCAGGGAACCAAACAGGGGTCCTCTGTAAGGGCACATAAGTGTTCTTAACTGCTGAGCCATCTTTTCAGCACCCCAAATGTCATTTCAATGTGGCATTTTCTAACTCATTTAAAATTGAAACACACACACACTTACACACGTGAGTGCACACGCACACCTTTCCAATTATGCATTTTACTTTTTCCATGCTCTCAGCATTATCTGACATAGTATATATACACACTTCATCTGCACAAATGACCTCCTGTCAACCACTAGAATGAATCTGTATGAGGATACCCTTCACTGCTTCTAACATTACTTGTTACATAATACGCTCTCAATGAATATCTAGGACATGAATTGAGCTGCCCAGTCTTTCAGAATATTAGTGGAAGAAAATAATCCCAGCTGCTATGTGAGATTCATATAAGAAGCAAGGTGATGCTACTGGGAGCTATATAGCGGTAAAGGCTACTGAAGTAGCTCTTTGGCCAATGTCTTGCGTGTATGAGGCCCTGTTGGATCCTACACTGTGCAGGGGGAAAGCTGATGAAGTGTCCTGAGAGTATGTGTGAGGAACTGAGCTGCACCCTACACTGTGAGACCCTGCTTCCATTTGATCACATTTCACCTTTCTATTCAGCAATCTTTCAGATAGGCCTAAAATCTGAAAATTTGTTTTGCCGCCTGCACTACAAGTTAAAGATCAAAACACTTTTTCCTTCCTTCTGTGGTGAAAGCCCATTTTTCTCTCCATCATAATTTCCACAAGAGAAAAAGATGAAAAGCAATATTCCTTGATAAGTACAGTAGCAACATTTCAGAAAGCATTTGAAAGATGCTCAAGTATTTTAGAATTTTGCAAAGAAGAATCATCTGTCAACCTGAAAAAAAAAAATGGAGCCAGGAAGAGCTGTATGCAGAGGGGGTGGGGTGTCTGACTGAACTTTAGCCTGCAGCTAAAGCTCAGGAACTACTATAAATTTTATTTTCTTCCATACAAATAAGAGTAATATTCACACAGTTGTATATTCTGTGCCAAGTTCCAAAAAAAATAAGTGTTTGGTAGTATCCCACTTCAGAGGTTAGGGATTCTATTGTAGACGCCTGACTCGCCAGCAAGAAAGATGCCACAACAGGATCCTTTTGCAACACGTTTATTGGGAGAGCTTTTACTGCAAATGTGAAAGACCCCAAGCCCCAGAACTGGTGCTGCTTATATAGGCCCAGGAGAGGCATGTCTACACCTGATTGGTTATGTTTTTAGTACCTCATTAACATGCCTCGGGCCAGGCAGTGACTCGGCAAAAAACTCTTTTGCACATGCGCACATTGGTTGTTTACCCATATTCATGGGTGTCAGCTTACTGGAGCCTGCGCCAACTTGTAATGGCATTTATTGGCTTCCCACATCTCCCCCTTTTTTATTTAATAGAAAAGGCCTATTTTGATGATCTAGTCTCGTACTTTCTTAGCACAAAATGATCAAGAAAGATTTAGAAGGGCAAATCATGATCATCCTACCAAGTGCGATGAGGAAACCTCAGCAGTGTGTAAGGGCTGATCAATGATCATTGAATCTCTCTCATCTTAGTGCAATGGATCTATAAATTTGTGGAGTGCAAGAACAGAGAACTCAGATGCTGACTAATTTTTGAGCATAGATAACTAAACTTTAGGGGAGGCACTGTTTTCAATGGCTAAAAGTGTCTGAGTTATAATCACCTTGTCACGTTTTTGTTGGGTTTTGAATTTGTAAATAACCAAAGCATGAATACCAGTCCACAGCATATGACAGCACCAAACAAAATCACTTTTACCCATTCCTTAAAGTAAGAAAATGTAGAGGTAAGCCAAGAGGTAAAGTCTCTAAGGGTCACTGGTTCTACTCTGGTTTTATTAAGGTTCAGGATTTGTATCTGTAGCTTTGTCTGCAACCTTTTTAGCTTTTGAGACCAGTTTTCCTTTAGATAATTTGATAAATCTGTACTTTTAATGAAAGAATTGTTAATACACTTAATGGGAGTAATGCACACATGTGGGGTTGATGCCACACAACTCATTTGTATGACATCTATCATTTGTTTCATGTTATGTTGTAAAATATCCACTCTTTGATTCACTAACATTAACCCTGAGGCGATATAAGAATTTATCCTTTGTAGGGTAAGCAATGCCTCAGATGTTTTTGGTTTTTTTGTTTTTTTGTTTTTTGGGGTTTTTTGCTATCTGACTTATGGTGTCAGTAGTACTAACTTGATTGGCCATAACAATTTTTGTGGTAACCGCTGACGTTGTAGACACCACAATGGCAGTAACAATGGCAGCTGTGATTTTAAAATCTCTCATTGGTCGAACAAGACTCATAATTGGGAACTTTTTTGGATCTGCCTCAACAGGCACAGGGACAAAGGTTGGTAGATGTACCACTAAGGCTAAGAAAGTGGTTCCATTTTAGCATTGTGTCAAAAAACAAGTGACATTTGTACAATCTAACTATTTTGTATCATATTGAAATTTAGCCAATATAAAGAAAAATGGAGGATTAGCACAAACTTTTACTGGAGAAGTAGTTATATTTTTGATAACTTTATTAGATGTCACATTATCTAAATGAGCAGAGGTATTGGAAAGTGTGGCAGAAACATTTAATATCTTATGAAAGGTTTTAGTCAGCAATGTGAAGGCTGACAAACTGGTACTAGCACCTGCATCATTACTTAAACTCCATTGGTAATATGGCCAAATATTTTCTTTTCCTGTAGCATCTCCTTTATCATTCATTATGGCAAAATCTAATGGAGGTGAAAAAACAAAACCCTTTGCTATTTCTTTTTGAGGAAAAATTTTTGATTGACAAGGTGAAAAAACTATAGGAAACGTAAGGTTCGGATGACACCAAGGCATGCTGCGTTTAACTGTAGTATTACTAACAGGCCATCGTGATCTTTTGGGAATAGTCACATTTCCCTTTATCATAATAGTGGTGATGTTTATAGGTGAAGTTACATTATTTCTAACATCACTTGAGCCTGATTGTGCTCTTTGAGCAACTTTCGTTAAAGCATTAAGTAACACTTTAGAGCTCACTTTATTTTGGCTAATGGGATCTGCCCAATTAGAGATAATCTTTTTCTTTAAAAACATATAGGGTGTAAAAGGTTTATCTACATTATGCACAAAGCATAGTGTATAATTTAAATGAAAACTCGTACTATTATACACCTGTGGCTCTTGAGGAGTTTGTTGTGCACAAGGCGCATCTAAAAAACATTTAGTTGTAAAAACCAAAGGCAACGTAGAAGAATTGGAATGTAAGGGTAAGGGTACTGGCATGATCTTACTATGGCCCACAAAGGTATACTTATCCCTGTCTCAATCATCAGGAGTAAGAATAACAGGATCATCTTTGGATTCATCTTGATCCTTTATGGTCTTTGTCAGTCGTGTCGGAACCCAAAGTGGATTATCTTTACCCTGTGGGAAAATACAAATAGCTCCCCTGGAGCTGATTAATATGGATCTGGGTCATACTATTTATTATCAAGGACATTCTTCCACTTGACCATTTCATTGGGCGGTTGAGGCCATTGTCTGTGCCTTTTGGCTGGTGATCTTTTAGCATCATCCAATTTTTAAAAATTAAGAGTAAATATTGTTAGGAATAGAGCGATCTTTGGCATCATAGCCTTTATTCCCCCTTTTTGTTTTTGCAAATATTGTTTTAAAGTACAATGGGCTCTTTTAATGATGTTTTGGCCCTGTGGATTATAGGGCAACTCAGTAATATGTTTTACTTGCATTTACTTGCAAAATTGACTAAATTTAGAAGAGGTATATGTAGGACCATTATCTGTCTTTAGTACCAGGGGCTTGCCCCATGTAGCCCAAGCCTTTAAGTAGTGGGATATGACATGAACTGCCTTTTCCCCCGTCAAGGGAGAGGCATATAGGACACCAGAACTGGTATCAATGGACACATGTACATATTGTAATTTACCAAAAGTTGGGATATGTGTGACGTCCATCTGCCAAATATTTAGGGGTCACAATTTGTGAGGATTAACGCACATGGAAGGTGCATTAATAAATTTTACACATTTACCACACTGTAGGACAATGTTTTGAGCTTCTGTTCGTGTGAGTTTAAACTTTTGTAGCAGTGTAGAAGCACGGACATGATAAAGTTGATGAAAATGTTTAGCACCTTCTATAGAACTTTGTGATAGTAATACCATATCTCTGGTGGCTGAATCAGCAATTGCATTTTTCTTAACCATAGGTTTAGGTAATGATGTATGTGCTCAAATATGTTGAATATAAAAGGGATGCTCACACATCAAAATATAATCTTGTATTTTTATCAAAATTTTAGATATTGGACTAGACTGCTTAAAACTTTTAGCAGTCTCTAATGTTAATACAGCATTAACCACATAAACAGAATCAGAGATAATATTTATTATTATAGAGATAATATTATTATTTTGTATTATTTATTTATTTTTATTTTTATTTATTTATTTATCTTTATTATTAACTATTTTTGTTTTTATTTATTAAATATTTTATTATTAAATATTATATTATAAACAATATTAAATATTTATTATTTATTATTAATATTATAGAGATAATATTTATTTTTAAGCCTACTCTTTTTACCCTTTAAACACTGTTTTTGCATATGACCTGTTTTTTTGGGTTTGTTCATGTTGTTTAGAATGACTTTAACCCTGTGGTTTCAATTTTAAGCTAACTTTTTGTTACAAGCAAAAGGCTGCCTGTCCCTTTAAGAGCTTTATTTGCAATCGGCCCTCAGTAGGGCTTTTTTAGTTGTACTTGACTCTCAGCCACAGTGTAGCATTATTTATCAGTTATTGTTGTGCAAATTGAGACTGCTTTTTAAACAAGTTAAACTAAATCAAAGGATGGACAGTCAGCAGATAAAATTTTAACCATTTATATTTTTTAACATGAAACACAGAACAACAATCATTCAAACAACAAAACAAAAACAAACATGAATTGACAGACATATGGACAATTTGGTGCACCAAAAACAGACAATAGACAGACAGGGAATAGAATTTGGTGTCTCAAAGGGACTTAGATATCTTAACTAGAGCTAAGAATATCTCTATAGGAGCCAGAGAGGAAGCAGGACATCTCCCGTTTTTCTTCTGTCTTTAGGAGAGCTTTGAAATAGCTTATTTTCATTTTTTCTCTTTTTTGCTAAAAGATCTCAAACAGGGGATAACTGGTTTTTTGAAACTTATTTTCTCTCTCTCATGTTTAGACTTTAATTCTTTATCTCCTTCTTTTGGGAATTTTGTCAGAGAAGGGAGAGGAAGCACAGTGGCTGTTTTTGATAGTTACTCCTCTTTCCCTGAGAGCTATCTTTAAGCCTTTGATGAAGGCTGCCTCTTTAGTCAAAGTCTTTGAGGAGGGTAAATTGACTTAATTTTTTGATCTTTATTCTTATATTATCTTTCGTATCTTTATATTTGGTTTTTTTTTTTCTTTTCTCTTTTTATATCTCTTACTTTACTTATTTTTTTTTTTTTTTGTGAGCGCCTTCTTTTTCATTTCTCTCTGTTTCTGACATGCTTTTTTGGTGCTCTTGCAAAAGTCGCTGCCCTTCCTTAACAGCTGGCTCACATTTCTTGTCCTGGATATAAGCCTTAATCAGCTTCCAATAACGGCCTTGTTTTTGCTTTCACTTTCCCTTTTGCCTCCTCTCTCACTATATCTTTCCCTAACTTTTCCCAACTAGGTAGCGTCAGCGACCCAGTGGGTACAAACCAAGGAGTGAGTCTGTCTATCTCTTTTAAGAATCCCCTCACTGTACTTTCAGAAATCTTTAAACCTCGTTCTTTGAGCAAGGCTTGTACCGGCCCCACTAACAGTGTAGACTGGCCAGTACCCATACTCGTCCTGGACTGAAGCATCTTTGAGATACTCACTTATCTACATGAGGTTTTTAGCCTCAAGGTCGACTCATGAGTTTATCTACACTTGTTTTATGATCTTTTGTATCTGCCTAGCTATTCCCAGCAGATACATTCGTGTCTAGGGCGATGGCAATTAAGGCAATAGCATAATATTAAGGCAAGAAAGTAAGCAACACAACCCCAGCGACAATTACCGGATCTATTCTGTAGGAAAGCATACCTCTCAGAGACTTACATTAATTTCTTTTTACTTACTGGTACCACTGTTCCCCAGCTGAAGAGTTTTGAATCTATGCAGTTGAATCCTTCTCAACAGTCTGTTTTACAGGAACACTTTATTAACCGCTCAATCCCCGTGATGCAGTTTTGAATCCTCCCTGTAACAGGGGGTCTTCGCTCGTGCCTGAAGATGGTTTTTTCCCCGGGTTTCGGCACCACTTTGTAGACGCCTGACTCACCAGCAAGAAAGACGCCACAACAGGATCCTTTTGCAACACGTTTATTGGGAGAGCTTTTACTGCGAATGTGAAAGACCACGAGCCCCAGAACTGGTGCTGCTTATATAGGCCTAGGAGAGGCATGTCTACACCTGATTGGTTATGTTTTTAGTACCTCATTAACATGCCTCGGGCCAGGCAGTGACTCGGCAAAAAACTCTTTTGCACATGCGCACATTGGTTGTTTGTCAGCTTACTGGAGCCTGCGCCATCTTGTAATGGCGTTTATTGGCTTCCCACATTCTATCTTCATACAGATAACAAGTCCCATGGAAGAGGGAAGGCTACCAGAGTTCGGGGACTTGATGCAGTGTGTCAGGAAACAGCTTCTCCATCTTTTTCCTACTTGTCTTCACAGCTTATCTGGCTAGACAGAAGAACTCTGTCTTGCATTAATGCAGTTTGGAGAAAGGGTTATCAAAGAGGAGCATCTATTACGAGTTTGAGCCTCCAAGGAGATGAGAGGGAGTTGGCTACTTGGTGTGGCTCATGTGCTTCACTTATGAGATCATGCTGGATTGTTGCCTCTGACCAAGGCTGGCAGAGCTGATTCTTAGAGGAGGAAGAGTAGGTAGGGGTAAGGGTCATTGTTAAATAGGATAATAAGACAAACATGTATTACATTATTTCAGGATTTGGGAAAAAACATTAATAGGCACAGGTTATCAAATTACATACCCATAATGACCCCATGGGATTAATACAACGATCAACAGATAAAGATGGAGGCTCAAAAAGTTTGTTTGAGACGTCTGGTGCTTATCAGGTGCTAAAAGTGAGCATTTAGAATTAAGGAGTCTCTCTTGTTATCAAGCACACCAAATCAGATGGCACATGCACAGATGTACATGACCTTTCTTGGCAGAGGCCACAAACAGCCTTGCTCATAAGGCCACATTCACCAGTTCATGTCACTAGACAAATCCAACAATACCTGATGCATTTTTAGTGATTTTTGACTGGACTTAGGTTGTGAGCCCCGAGGAATCCACCCTCAACTATCTGAGGAGTAAAGGGACCACACCTGGGCTTTTGTTGCCATCTGAAGGACATTTGGGCAGGCTTTAAAGAAAAAAAAAAAGTCCATGGTGTGGGGAATAAAAGAGGAAAGGGCTATGAATTTTGTAATCTTGAGCTGTTCTCTTTCAGCCTCAGCTGTTTCAGTCTTAATTGTAGGACTCTAAGTTTTACTGTGCAATTAGGTGAGGCATCAAATCATATGATGGCTATCCATTGTTGGTCATCTGCCATACAAATGACACCTTTCCTTTGTTTTCATGATCTTATTAAAGTCACTTGCATCAGCTAAATGTCCAGGTCCAGACAAGAAACCAGAAGCCAAAACAATAAACCTGTCATATGATCCATCTATACCATTCCTGGGCATGCGCCCAAAGGACTGTCTCCTACTACAGTAATATTTGCACTTCGGTGTTCATTGATGCCTTATTTATAACAGCTAGGAGATGGAACCAGCCTAGATGTCATCAACTGATGGATAATGAAAATGTGGTATATACACAATGGAGTTTTATTTGAAATTTGGTGAAAAAAATGAATGAAACTGGAAAAAATATACTGAGTGAAGCAACTCAAGTTCAGAGAGACAAACACCACATGTTCTCTCTGAAAAGATCAGAATCCACACAAGAGACCCTGCATTAGTCAGGGTTCTCTAGAGTTAAAAACTTATGAAATGTCTATATATATTAAGGGAATTTATTGTAATGATTTACATACAGTCTGTAGTTCAACTAACCCAAGTTGGACTCCTCAGTCCCACAAGGCTAGTTGTCTCAGCTGGTCTTCTGTATAAGCTGGAATCATGAAGGAGTAGGTTCCAACAGATGTGCTGGCAAGTAAGTGCAAGCAGAGTGAATCTTCTTTCTTCCATCATCCTGTGTCCAGCAGAAGGTATGGCCCAGATTAAAGGTATGTACCACCATGCCTGGATTAGGAACTTGCTCTGTCTCAGGCTGGCCTTGAACTCAGAAATCTGCTTGCCTCAGTCTCCTGAGGTTAAAAGCATATATTACATTGCCCATGCCTAAGCTTTTCATGGCCACTATGCCTCAAGATCTGGATCAAAAAGTGTGCCCTCCATTTCTGAATTGTAGTTCATTCCAGATGTAGTCAAGTTGACAACCAGGAATAACCATCACACACACCAAGACCACATTCTCAATACAAAGGAGATTTGCCCCAGAAGGAGAAAGGGCAGGGAACATGAGACAGATACAAGTGTGGCCACTAAGGCTTTGGGGTATAATGTGTTTCTAGGTATTGGGAGTGGATACTTAGCAATGGGAATGGGGTGGAAGGGAGCACCGAGAGGATCTACAGGAGGGAATAAAGCAGGGTGTTCTACCAGGATCTGCTAAATCACCTGGAAACTGGGGCAGAGAGTGAGGAGGAGCCACAGCATGTAGTCTGCTACAGAGCTGGAGATGATGCATGGGAACTGGACTTGGAGCAGTGGAGGGAGAGATGAAGATCTGCTATTGGCCCACCTGCTTACCTGGCTAGAGTGGCCTGCAGATTCCAGCAAATGTCAGTTGGAGCTGGGTCCTCAGATGGGATGCGTAGAGGGAAAGAAGTTCAGAGGAGTAGTCTATGTGATCCCCTGGTGTCTGGGACAAGAGAAGGGAGGAAGGCTGCAGCAGGTGGTCTGATACAGAGCTGGGGATAAGAGTGCAGTGTGGGTTCAGGAGCTGATCTGACCAAGAGGAGCTGATCTGCAGCAAGCCTACTTACTTCCCTGGCCAGACTGCACATCAACTTTTCCAAAATCTTAGAAATAGTATCCAGGTGTGCTAGCTCAGACCTTTAATCCTAGCACTAGGGAGACAGATCTTTGTGAGTTTAAGGCTAGCCAGTTCTACATAGCAAGTCCCAGAACAGCCAGGGATATACAGTGAGACCTTGTTTTTAAAAAGAAACAAATAAATAAAATCTGAAAATGAACTAAAACAATCACAATTCTCTAACACTGTATAATTACAAGCAACTAAGCACTCCTGAATTAAAAGCATGCAGGGCAGTTCCTGAATTCCAAAAATGCACACCTGTTGATGGATTTACTCATCTCTCGTTTAAGACATGTACTCTTTCCTTCCTTAATTAATTAAACTGATGCTGAATTATAGTAATGAATCAGCATCATTGGAAACTGAAGACTGACTTGAGGTCATTATGATATTCCAAGTGAATGCCATGCAAAGTTACCATTCCTCCTGGCTATAGATGCTTCTTTCAGTCATGATAAAGGCTCTCTAGCTGTTTTGAATCCATGTACGAAGGTCCACATCTACTCAGTTCACACTGGTTTTGTTCATTGCTTCCTGCCTCAGTCATTGTCTTTCTCTAACCCTAAATCTTTCTTTTTGCTTGCTGGCTTGCTTGTTTTGAGATGGGGTTTCACTGGCTAGCTTTGAACTTACAAAGGTCTACCTGCTTCTGCCTACCAAATGCTGGGATTAGCAGTGTATGCTACCATGCCCAGCCTAACACAGATTCTTGTGTACCATTACCAAGTCTCTCGTCTTCACAGCTTAAGACAACATAAGACCAACCTTTACCCAGGAAGACTCTTACATCTTATTAATCCTTCAGTTTTACTGAATTTCATATCTCTGTTTCAAGCATTTCTGTGCAAGTGAGGTATAACCAAACGGCCACTGGAATATTTTACTGTGTCAACAGTTCTCCAAGAGAATGTTTCAAGCTGAAAAATGTGGAGAAAGGGAACCACTTATCCATTGCTAGTAGGAGTGCAAACTGGTATAGCCACTATGGAAATCAGTATGGCAGCTCCTCAAGAATCTAGGATCAGATCTATTCAAGATCCAGCTATACCACTCTAGGGCATATACCCAAAGGTCTCTATATCCTACTACAGAAACTCTTGCTCAACCACGTTCATTACAGCTCCACTCATATCAGCTAGAAATTGGAAACACTCTTGATTTCCATCAACTACTGAATAAATAATGAAAGTGTGGGATACGTTTACACAAGGGAGCATTGTTCAACTATAAAGAAAAAAGAAAAGTTCAGGTAAATGTATGAAGCTAGAAAAAAGTTGTCCTGAGTGAGGTTAAGTCAGACACAAAAATACAAATACTGTATTTTCTCTTATTTATTGATGCTCCCCCACAAAGAGAACAAGAATATATTGCAATGGAGAGGCAAATGGGAAAGTAATAGATTAGGACTAAATAGGGAGGAGGATGGGAGATAAGTGATGCCTGATTGCAAAGGAAAAATCAGCTTTTCCCAAAGGAATATTACTGGGCATATCAACTATACTCCAGTACAGGCTCCATGTCCATGATAACTTGCCAACACAAAATGAACTTCTTCTTCTTGTTTTGTTTTGTTTTGTTTTGTCTCTTTGTTCTTTTGTCTGTTTTGATTTTTGTTTTTTGTTTTGTTTTTTATTTATTTATTCTTTCTATAATTTTTGTTTCTTGTTTTTTGTTTTTGCTTTTTTTGAGAAAGAGAGGGAAGATAGGGGAAGGGAACAACATAATGTTTGGTGAGTACGGAGGTAGAGAGGATCTGAGGAAAGTTGGAGGGGGAAAGTATGATCAAAGTACATTGTATGGAAATTTTTTAGTGAAATAAAAAAACAAATACCAATGAGAACTATCCATTCTTAGTTTTTTAAAAACAGTGTTCTGTATTGTCTATATGTCCTTTGCTTTATTTACATGTTTATTTGATGTCTTGGTGAGTGTTCTGTTGCTGTGAAAAGACACCATGGCCATAGCAATTCTTATAAAGGAAAGCATTTAATTGAAGCTTGCTTGCAGTTTCGGAGGTTTCACTGATTATCATGGTGGAAAGCGTAGCAGCACTCAGGCAGAAATGGTGCTAGAGAAGTAGCTGAGGGCTACATCCTGATCTCCTAGCCAACAATGAGACTCTTGGCTTGTCATGGGCATTTACAACCTTAAAGCCATAACCAGTAACATACTTCCTCCAACAAAGTCAAACCTACTTCAGCTCTGCCACACCTCCCAATCCCTCCCAAGCAGTGCCACTCTCTGATGACTAAGCATTCTAATATACTAGCCCATGGGGATGATTCTTTTCTTTTTTGCTTTTATCTTTTTATAATCCAGTCATTACCTTCCTCCTGGCCCTCTTTCCCACAGTTCCTCATCCCATTCCTCCTGGACTCCAACCCTATTTCCAAGAGGATACCCCTCCCTATTCCACCAGGCACCACCCCCAACTCCCTGAGGCCTCAAGTCTCTGAGGGTTAGGTGGGTCTTCTCCCACTGAGGCCAGACCAGGCCTAATAAAGCTTAAACAAAAGTAACCCACAAGGAAAGAAAAAGAGATCTATGTGATACATTTTTGATAAAAGAAAGTTTTAAAAAGGTAAAAGGAGGCTGAAGGGATGGCTCAGTCATTAAGAACAGTGGATGTTCTTCCCAGGAGGCAGATTGATTCCCAGCACTCATATGGTATCTCACAACCATCTATAATTCCTGTCCTAGGAGAGTCAATGCTATCTGCTGGCCTATACAGGCATACATATAATAATTTTAATATCTTTAATGAATAAAAAGGAAGGTAAAGACTTTATATGGCAAGATAAAGATGGTTACAAAACAGAAATAGATGAAAAGAAAGTTAGAAGAGTGAACTATGTTGTAGAAGGAGTGTGAGAAATAGAACATGGTTATAACTAAGTCAGATGTGGCCATGTGAGGGCTAGACAGTGTCCACCCCTTCCTCATAAGCTTCCAGTGAAAACACCGAAGTTTAATTCCACTGAAGTTCAGTGGGTGAGATGTGAAGAACTATAGTTTTTTTTTTCAATTATGTATTTATCTATTGACTTTACATCACTAATGAAGCCCCCTTCCCTCCTCTCCTCTCATTTCCACCCTTACAAACCCCCTCTCACATAATCTTCTCCCCTTCTCCTCCTCTTGGGCATCACCCCACCCTAGGATATCTAGTTTCAGCAGAACTAAGCACATCTCCCACTGAGGCCCAACCAGACAGTCCAGTTAGGGGACTAGGTTTACTTACAGACAAGTGGGTGAGAGATTATAGACAGACATAGGGATGACCTTAAAGCAGCTGCTCTGGAATGCCTATTCCCAAGAATGATGACAATGTCTCATTGCTTTGAAGATAGAGATCCGTTCCCCTGCTACCTGCATACTCTAGCCCTTCCTGAGGCCATGTGTAATTAGGGCAGAAGAGCAAATTGGTCTAGAGAAGTGGCTATATACTGAGGTAAGACTCCTGTGGCTCTCCATATACCCTATTTCTATGAGGAATGTACACTATCAACAAGACCAGCAGTGACTTTTTTGAGAGCAGGCCCAGCCAAAACTCTGAAGATGGTGATAGGCTGACTCTGAAGATACTTCTGAACAAAAGTTACTAAGTTTTTATCAACATCCTGAGATAGAATTGATGCCTAATTCTCTGTCTAGAATAATAAGCTTTTCTTAAGTATCAAATTTTTTAGTACTTTTAAAAACTGATTTAGGAAAACAAGGACTTTGTTTTATCCTTTTACTAAATGAGTGGTCTAAACGTATGATAAGACTTTCTTAATAGGTTTTCTAGATAGGGTCTTTCTGTTTAGTGATGGCTATCCTGAATTCACTCTGTAGATCAGACTGGACTTGAACTCATAGAGATCCACCTATCTCTGCCTCTCAAGTGCTCAGATTTAAAGATGTACGCCACCTCCACCTGGCTAACACTTTATTTTTTATTTTTTTATTTTCTTATGTCTTTGGATTTCTTATTGGATAAAACCCTCCTTTACTGGGCAGCTTTTTCCTCAACAGTAGAGAAAATTCTTACTGAAGGAATTATTCCAACCCTAACTAGACATCTTTGCCACCAAGTGAAACTTCCTGTGCCAGGAATGCTTTACTTGTAATGGAGCCGTTGGCCAAAGGGGCTCATGAAAATACCCAAACAACTCATTCTATCACCAAGGCTATTGGTTTTTATCCACAAATGGATGGCACAGTTCTACTGCTGAAGATAACGCTTTCATATCTTATTGAAAAGAGAATTCGGGATGAAGCCGAACTAGAGCCTTTACCCCTACTGGATAGTGTTCAGGGTACTGAAAGGTACCCTGCACACTACCAGAGGGAAAATGTAATTCTCAACATTATCCAGTTACAAACGCTTTGAACTACAACAGTTAGGCAACGGTAATGACCTACAAGATACATGAGAGCAATAGTGGTACAAAAGTTATGGGAGTAACCAACTACTGTCTGATTGGACCTAAGGCACAATCCAGGAGACGGAACCCATACCTGTGTGACTAAGAACCCAAGACTGGATAAGCCACAGGCCTAGGAGAAAACCAAATAAGGAACACAAACATACAATGACTCCTAATGGCATACTGCTACATCATAGGCTATTGCCTCTCTCAGCTATCATCAGAGAAGCTTCCTCTTGCAGTCAACAAAAACTAACATGGAGACCCACAGCTGACAATGTGTAGAGTGGAAAGCTTTGGAGTACTTAGCCCTGAATGGAATATTTCTATCACACCCTTCTCCTCAGGGCTCAGTGAGATAAGAGGAAAAAGAGACTAAAAGATCATAAGAGCCAAAGGGGACAGATGACACTAAAGACTCTTCCAGACACAACAGGATACACATATGAACTCACAGAGACTCAGCAGAAACAGGACCTGCACAGATTCAAGACAGATGAGGTACCAGTGCTGAGAGAGGAAAGTAGACATGATCTCCCATCCCTAAACAAGAAACTATCTCTAATTGACAACCTCTTGCAAAGGAAAACCAGTTTTATCCCATGGAGTCTCTGTGGGTATATAAATAACAGTTAAGGATAGTCCCCATTCCCAGCAGTAAATGCCAATACAAAACAAACATAGGCTACTGTTGTAGATTTTTCTTTCCTTCTTTCTTTCTCTTTCTTTCTTTCTTTCTTTCTTTCTTTCTTTCTTTCTTTCTTTCTTTCTTTCTTTCTTTCTTTCTTCCTTCCTTCCTTCCTTCCTTCCTTCCTTCCTTTCTTTCTTTCTTTCTTTCTTTCTTTCTTTCTTCCTTTTCTTTACTTCCTTCCTTATTCCCCTCCCCCCTCTCTCCTTTTCTTTCTTTTTTTGCCAGTTTTGGAATTTTTATGGGTTTTGTTTGTTTGTGTCCATCTGTGTGTCTTTCTTGAGCTTTATAATTTTTGTTTGTTTGTTTGTTTTAAAATTCTGGTTTATTTTCTTTTTTATTTTCCTATTTATTTTCTGAAGAGAAAGAAGGCATGGAGTTGGATATGTAGGATATGGGGCGGATCTGAGAGGACACAAGGGAGGGAAAACCATGAATCCAAATATATTGTATAAATTTTCAATTAAAAAAAAAAGCAGAGTTATTCCAGGGGATCAGAGAGATGACCCAGATGTTAAAAGCACTTCTTTTAGAAACCCAGGTTCAGTTCTTAGCGCCCTCATGGTGGCTCATAACTCTCTGAACTCCAGTTCCAAAAGATTATACACAATCTTCCAACCACCTCAGATACCTCAATGTACATAGTACATATATACACATACAGACAAACACTCATATACATAAAATAAAAATAAGCAAATCGTAGCCAGGTGATATTTAATACTATCACCGGGGAACCATTGATGAGTCTCTGAATTTGCGGCCAGCCTAATGTATATATTAAGTTCTGCTCTAGTCAGAGCTACTTAATGAGAATTTGTCTATTTGAGGAATTCTGCTAAATCACACAGTAGTTATGGAACTCATTTTAATAGCCAAATATTTAAATCTATTCATAATCTTGGACTATTAGAGAGACAAATAGAGATAACAGGTTGTCAAAATTAACTGAAGCTTTGCCTTTTTTCTGAGATATGCCCTTTTAGAAAACATCCATTACCCTCTTATAAAGTACTTGGCAGCCTATAAAAATGAAAAAATATATGTGCCATCTCTACTAAAAGAGGAACAAAAAAGGAACTTTTAAATATTATAACTAAAAATTCAGAATTGGTTTCAAAGTCTTCCTCAAAAGATTATGAAAAACATGATTTTAACTGTAAAACCAACAACAACAAACACAAACAAAACAAAGTAGCTATCACATCAAAGACTCCATTCTGCCCGGAGGGAAAAGCCTCTGTCCAGGTTCCTGGAGGGCAAGATTTCATGCCATGAAATTTTATAAGTCTCACATCAAGGGTGTGCTAATGTCTACTTCCAACACATGTGCCTGGACCTCAAACATCTAGATGCCGCTCATCCTTAACGACATTGACAGCTGAGAACCCAAGTAACTGAACAGTTCTTGCATGGTTAGCTTTGTTAAATCATTTACAAGTAGATATTTTTAATTGTTTAAAGTACTTAGTATTTCAAAACACACCGTAGTTGCAAGTAATAGAATAATGCCAATCTTGTTTTAATAGAATTGCATGGGATGAGTTTAAGGTCAGACTGTTCTATATAGCAAGTTCCTGGGGAGCCAAGGCTACATAATGAGACCTGTCTCAAACAAATAGATACTAGATAGACAGATACTTGTTTAAATACTCCAAAGTAAAACTGTTTACAGTTTCATAAATAATTGTGAAATATACAAACATGCCTAAACATACATTTCTAGTTTTATACAAACATGCCTAAACATACAATCTAGTTTTTAGAAATGTATAAATTTTGGTTGTTTAAAATGCTCATTTCTATTATCTGTACCTTTTCCTTGTTAGGACAGCTTTCTTGATTATTTTAATTTTAAGTATATTAATCCTATTATAGATTATGTCAAATTACAAAAGGAAAACAAGAAAAAGGAAAGGAAAAAAAAAGGAAAAGACAGGGGTAGAGGAGATGGCTCAGAGGTAAAGACACTGATAAAATTCAATCCCAAGAACCCACATAGTGAAAGGAAAGAACTGACTTTCAAAAGTTGTTCTCTGGTCCCTATATATGGGCTGGGACACAAGGATATCCACACACATGCATACAAAATAAATAAAACATACATAATAGTTGGATTTGGATCACAATGGCCAGTAGATTTTGACAACGCGTTGCAGGAATGCTTTCTTAACGGATGGACCAGTTCTCTTTTCTCCTAAAGCCTTCTTTTTACCTTCTGCTCAGTCTCAGCTACTTCAGACACTAAGCATGAACTCACCCTATCAATGAGGGAAATTGAGTACCTGGCCCTTGCCAAATACTCAGGCCCTTCCTGACTAACAGGGAAAACTATGAGCAGAGTCTCCTGGAAAGAGCTACAGCTTCCCTTGAGCCTTCTCAAGTCTGAGTGACTTATCATGAAGGCAGTGATGTGGAGAGAATGGAATAATGCAAGTCCTGAGCCAAATTCACTTTGGGCATTCATTAATGGCCATGTTATTGCCTGCCTCTGGATGTGACCAAGAGGCAAATCTTTTGGGATATAAAAACAGGCTCTTCCCCCTGTCCCCAGTTCCCAACAACCAATAAAACTCTAAGGACGTCATGAGACAGCATCTGAAGCCTATGGCTGAGAAACCCCTGCTTTTCTATGACCTGTCCACCTACTTGATTTTCTTTTACATGTATGGGTGTTTTGCTTATATGCATGTGTGTGCAGTACATTAATGTCTATTGTCTGTAAAGTTCAGAAGAGGGTATTGGATGCCCTGGAAGTTGGGCTATAAATGATTGCAAGCTGCTGTATGGATGCTGGAAATCTAACCCCAGTCCTCTGAATGAGCAGCCAATGCTCTTAATTGCTTTCCAGGCCCACACCAGATCTTTCTACCAATGTATTTGAAAAATGTCTTGATTTACGATTTTCTTTGGTCCGTTACTACAAAGTTTCGTGGATATGGCACTTGGGATAATCCAAATCAGCTATCTCTTATTTCCTTTAAGGTGAATACTGTGAGAATTGTAGTTTTGCATTGACAGAATATAGAATCATCCATAAACAAGCTTCAAAATAATATCATGTTTATCATTACTAAATAGAAATGTTAAGAATGGAATCCACTCCCAACACACACACACACACACACACACGAAATGTTACTATGTTGCTATGTCACCCAAAGAAATGCTCCATCCAGCATCCAAGAAGTGTTCCTACCCTCCTTACCTAGGGTTTGGGTCAGTTGCTTCAAGGAGGAAGTCAGTAGGTGCTAATCCGAGTAGCCACTGAGTTCGTGCCTATTTACCACCTATATTGTCTTCTGCTTAATGTGTCTGTGCATCTGTGCACAGGTGGACCATCTTTCACACCTCTTCTCATGGGATCCATGCTCTGGACACAAACTGATTCAAGGTACTTTCTGAACATGCTGGCTCCTACCTGTATGTAATCCCAGCACTCTGGAGCATCAGACAGTAATATTGCTAGTTAGTCTGAGCTATATATGAGCAAACCCCATTCTAGCCTGGGGTATGAGTAAGCTTCAGTTTAAAAAAAAAAAGAATGAATGAGTGAATGAATGAATGAAAGAAAAAAAGAAACCCCCCTGGAAAGGATCATAGTCTTCTCCAGCTGGCTGCTCTGCCCAGCTGAGTACCCTGGCTGTTCTAGATAAAGCCAGTCTCTACTCCAGGAAGAGGGGTTTTCTGCTGGTTTATAGATCTAGTCTTCTAGGCCAGCTAAGGAGATAATCTGGTTCTCTTTATGTTCAACTTTGATCGTTAGACTTACAGCTCCCTGCTGAGGGAGCTTTTGTGGTACAAAGCCCCAAACCTCACTTCCCAAAGCAACCAGCTCTTTTTCTTTGCTAGTTCCTTGTCCAAGTAGTCAACCACAGATCAAACCATCCTTTAAAACCATTACATTTGTACTGAACGCTCACTATAGGAACACTGAGTATAGGGACAAAAAGTAGAGGAACATTTTATAACTTTATTCATTTTCTGTAAGACTTGTATCAAATATTTCACCTATGGAATGAAGATGGCTGAGGTTTCAATTTATGAAATAACATGTATAAAGTTCTTAGAACAATACCCTACTACTGTGTAGTAAGGTCTTACTAAATGTTAGCCAACAATATGCCTAGTATTTCCGTCTAATGGTTTAAACAATTTTAATATATGTTTAAACATATGTAATGAATAGTTTAATTTAAAATTTTATAAATATCAAAAAACATTAAAATTAATAGTAAAAGGAAAGAAAGTTGAGACATAAAGGTGTCTTAGTAATGTTTTTACTGCTGTGAACAGCCACCATGACCAATGCCAGTCTTGTAAAGGATGACATTTAAATGGGGCTGGCTTACCGGTTCAGAGGTTCAGTTTAGTATTATTAAGACAGGAGCATGGCAGCATCCAGGCAGGCATGGTGCAGTCTGAGCTGAGAGTTCCATATCTTCATCTGAAGGCTGCCAGCAGAATACTGGCTTCCAGGCAGCTAGGATGAGGGTCTTAAAGCCCATACCCACAGTGACACACCTACTCCAACACCTTCTAATTGTGCCAACCCCTGTGCTGAGCATATACAAATCATCACAAAAGGATAACAAAAAAAAGAAGAAGAAGAAGAAGAAGAAGAAGAAGAAGAAGAAGAAGAAGAAGAAGAAGAAGAAGAAGAAGAAGAAGAAGAAGAAGAAGAAGGGAAGGAAGGAAGGAAGGAAGGAAGGAAGGAAGGAAGAAAGAAAGAAAGAAAGAAAGAAAGAAAGAAAGAAAGAAAGAAAGAAAGAAAGAAAGAAAGAAAGAAAGAAAGAAAACAAGCTTTAAAGTGTAATGGTTTGAATAGGAGTGGTCTCCATAGGGCATTCCTATATTTGACTTGTTGGTCATTAGGGAGTGGCACTACTTGACAAAGATTAGGAAGTGTGGCCTTGTTGAAGTATGTGTGGATTTGTTGGAAGACATATGTCACTTAGGGTGGGCTTTGGGGCTTCAAGTGCTCAAGGCAAGCTTAGTAACTCTCACTTCCTGAAGCCTGCCAATACAGACATAGAACGCTAAGTGAACTTTCCAGCACCATGTCTGCCTATGTGCTGCCATGCTTCCCACTGTGACAGTAATGGACTAAAACTCTCTGAAACTCTAAGCAGGTTCCAAGTAAATGGTTTCCTTGATAAGAGTCGCTGTGGTCATGGTGTCTCTTCCCAGCAATAGAACACTGACTAAGACAAAGGGGGGGAGGGGAAAAAGAGGAAGAAGGGGAAAGAAGGAAGAAACTGGAGAGAGAAGAGATGTAAGAAAGGAAGGAACCATGACAATGAAGCCTGAAAACTCAATGCTCGTGCATGAGGGGGGCTGGGGGGCTGGTATAGGAAACACATGATGAGAGGTGACCCTTCCTGGAGGAACCACCTACACACACATCACAAGGGACAGTGAGTGAGAGGGAGGCGGAAATAGAGATTTAAAGCAGAGGCTTTAGAGGACAGAGAATTAGAAAGGAGGCGTTCTGTCTCCTACAATGGACATTTGAATTGTTTTCCATATCATTTGCTTTCCATTTTTTGGTTGATTCACGAGCTATGGGAAACTCGTGAACTCTTGAGCCAATATGTTTAACTTCTAGACAACAGTGTTGGGAACTTCCACTATGAAGGGTCTAGCTTGATAATGATGTAGAAACCTCATTAGTTACCAATGATGTAGTCTCACTTGAGGATGAAACTATATTAAACCGCCTTCTAATCTGTAGCCCTTATTTGGATCATAGTTCATTCTCATGGTCCCACCTGGGTTACAATAGATTGCCTAGGGATTCCCCGGACGGTGAATACTTCTCCCTTAGCTAACTTCTACATGGGAATATGTCAGCCTCTGACTGAGCAGAAAAAACAATTTGTGGAACACTAAACTACTTAAAAGGAGGTAGTTCTTCATAGTGTCTAGGGTAGGTTCAGACAGACGGTAGCCATGTAAAACAGGACAAGTCAAAAAAAAAAAAAAAAAAAACCAAAAAACCACAGAGAATGAAACTGCTGCCTATACAAGTTCTGAAGTCTGTGAAACCTCATCACACAAGGGCTCACTGGTTAGCCTCAGTTCCCCTACTTCTTCAGAATGCTTTCCTACTGATGCTTTAGTTATTGTGATATTGTTGAATACTGGATAAAAGCTCACAGAGTCGTGTCATGGAATAGTGAAAAAAATCACAGTAGGTTTACATGTAAGCTGCAATCAATTTTAAAGAGTAGCTGTCTTGAGCTATAAAATCATTTATCTTGCTGGCTTCAGGAAGGGTTATACAGGGGAGAACGCCACCTCTTTTGTAACATTGGGCTTTCATAGACATGGGACTTTAGAATCATCCTCTTACAACCCCTTTATATATACACTTATCCCTGAAACCTCACCCATGAGACTGCTCTCACCCTGATCCTCTACTTTTTCTTTTTTCTTTACAGCAACTGATTCTTTTATAAGCAACTGATTTATTTGCTTTATTTCTGACCCATGGGGAGAGTGGCATGTAAAAATTACAGAGAACAAATGAAGAAAAGAGAAAAAAATTAAAGGAAGCCTGGGAACAAACTAAAGAGGAAATTAAATAGACCCATGATACCAGATGAAGTACACCCAGCAATTGCCCCCGTGTGACATACAAATCTGCACTCAGGGGGCCTAGTGAGATGGCTCAGTGGGTAAGTTATCTGAGATTGGTACCACATAAAGGTGGAAAAAAAGAGATGTCTTCCTAAAAGCTGTCTGCTGACCTCTACACACTCACCAGAGCATGTGTGCCCCCACATAATCAACTAAAAGAAAACTAAGGTCACTCCCCATTGGGTTCAGCTACATGCTCTAATTATTCCCAACCATAAACAAGTAGAATCTGGGAGATTCCCATCTGCGAAACCTCTCCCAGGACCATGCTGTGGGTTGGTACAGATGTTCCCTGCTACAGAGCATATCCATCAACAGGCACTGCCCTAGCAATCTACTTTGTCAAAGTACTGCCTCTTTCTAGTAATGTAAAATACAGAGACACAGAGGTCAAACCTTGGCCCCGATTCAAAACAATCAACTAACCAACCAACCACTCCAGAAATCCAGAAAAGCCAAAAACAAAAACAAACAAATAGACAAACAAGGTCAACGGCATGGACTCTGAAGACCCACCCAGCTTCAGTCCTGGGCTAGGATGTGGGCTTAGCTAAGGCTTCAGCTGACTCTACACTGAGAGGGTCTTGTGCTTCCCACCAGTGCTACCAGTCTTACTTCCTTCCAGGCGTTTCTTTTAACTAATTAGAACTTCTTCAGGAAAGGCTTTTTCTAGACACCTCCTCTAAAGCACTACACAAATTCACACTCAGCACACTTTACTGTCAGTCCGAATCACGACTGAAACTCATTTTCTCACCTCATTAATCCAGACGGTTCTTGATGACTATAGCTCTTTCTGTGGCCAGAGCTCTATCTACGAGAACATAATTCTTCCTTCATGATAGGGGCTGCTGCTGGCTTCTCCAGACAGGTCTGGTACCTAGTTGGGCTTATTGTTACTTTAATAGCTGTTATTTTAGCTTGAGATTCTGTAGAAGCAGAGCCTGAGATGAAGGAAGACTTAAAGGAAAATGATGTGTCAGAATCTAGGAGAGCCTCACCAATGTGCCAAGGAGAGTCACACCCCTGTGCAGTACACAGAAACCTATGTTTGACTTACTGCTCAGCCATACCATTCTGAAATTCTTAAATAATTTTCGAGCAATTTTCATTCTGCATTGAGTCACACAAATCCTATTGCAGGTCTCCGTTGGAATATATTCCTAAAAAATTGACAGGGGAGTAGGAAGTAGAACTGGGAAGGCCAAGAAGGGAAGGGAAGATGTGTTAAGCAAAGATGTGTCTAAGCAAAGAGCTGGAGACAAGGGGAGACTCTTATCCAACCACTGCAGGGAGTGTTGCTGACATCTTAGATGCAGCCTCGAGTTATTGCAATTGGTGTCAAAACAGATGGAGTGTTTTTTGTTTTTTTTTTTACCTCCACTCTTGTCACTGCTTAAAGAAACAATGTAAGAAGTACAGTAGTTGCCAGGTTCTTCTAGCTGCCCTGTGCCCAGGGATAGAACACTCTGAAGCTGAATGTGGTAGTTTGGCCATAAGATGCAGGTGCTGGCAGGCAAGAAGTACACGTGGAATCAGTGTTCATAAAGCTGAGAGAAGGATTGGAAGAGATCAGACCAAATATTAAGAGAAACTGATGGAGTTGGGCATATACTTACTATGTACAAGTTTAAAAAAAAAAAAAAGAATGCTTGAGGAATAACCCACCATTTCATGAATGGAATAGCTAACTGAAAAGGCATATACTTATTTACACGAAACAAGAGCATATATATGTGTGTGTGTGTGTATATATATATATATATATATGTATATATATATCATGTAAATATAATACTACATACATGTATTTGTATGTATGTATGTTTGCATGTATATACGTATGCATGCAATAGGAAGCACAGCCATGTGGGGATGGAATGTGAGTCATCAAAGTTCAGGAAACGGGTCCAGAATCATGGTTAAAAGCATAATCTGTTTAAGCAACCTGCATTTAAAACCTATCTCTGCCACCTTCAGATTCATTGGGTTAACTTTGCTGTGCCTACATGCTAGGGTTGCTAGGAGAATGAAAAGATTTAATACATGTAAGACTCTTAAAGCAACATCTGCCACACAGGAAGTACTGGTTAAATGTTACCTCTTACCGTTTTGCCCTTTAGCTACTATGATCAGAACTTCCCAACCCTCTGGAGTACAGCTGTCCCTCAGTGCCCACAGGGGATTGGTTCCAGGGCTGTCCTTCATTCATATACTAAAATCCAAGGACAGAAAACTCTCATACAAAATGACATAGTATTTGCATATTACTTACCTACATTTTGCATATGATAATGTTTTAATTATTCCTAGATTGTTAATTATCTAGTCCTATACAATGTAAATATTAATTTTGTTATACTGCATTATAAATGAAATAAAGACGAAGAACATACTTGTTTACGACAGACTCAATTTTATTTTCAAATACTTTCAATCTGTAGTTGAATTTGAGGATGCAGACCCCTGTGGGTATAAATGATTAACTGTATTTTATTGTTAATTTGTTGCAGGCTGACATTTTAGTACAAAAAAGAAATAAGAAATGGATAGTGTGTGAGGGGAGACAAAATAAAAGATCGTATTTCAAACATCTTGATGTCAATAGACAATTTCTGCACAAGTTTGTACATGATTTTGGATTTCTGTTCTCTCCTTATGCAGGTAACTGTTTAAAGACTAATCGGTGGATACAATTTGAGAAGCCAGACATTCTTCAACGAGCCACTTTGTTTGTTTTTGTCACAGATTAGTTAGAGAAAAATTAAAAGTACATGAAGTACTTAACTGGGCTATATAATGATCCAGAGGTGAAAATCACAACCATAATAGTCCATTCTTGTGTCTGGCCATTCTGTTTAGGGTGCATCTTTGAACTGCCACAGTCTGAATCAGCCAAGTGTTTCCTAACACTGTAGAAAGTAGGAAATAAAAGGCAGGCTGTGGTTTGTACCTCAACAAGAACATCCTCTGGAGGCTGCTCAGACCACACTGGCCGAGCAAGGCATTCTTGAGTAAGAGTGCAAACAGGAGTGAATTTAAGGCCTTCAGTGGGATTCAGTGCCTAGATCCCAGCATCCCCAAGACCCACTCAACAATGCATCCTCATCCAATGCTAATACTTATTTATTTCTGTTTGATCTTTTAATGAATATATTTTATTTATTCTTTGACAATTTCATACAGGTATCCTGATCACACCCAACTTCCCCTCCCACTCTGCCACCCACAACCCCCCTTCCTTCCTTCCTTCCTTCCTTCCTTCCTTCCTTCCTTCCTTCCTTCCTTCCTTCTTTGGTACTGAGTCCAATTACTGACCCCTGCTCTCACCCAATAGTAACATCATTTCAAAAAGAGACCACGATGGTTATTAGTGACTCACCCCTTGGAGTACTCTAGCCAACTGCTGAGTGTTACCATTTCTGTACATCCCTCTCTACAGGACTTAAGCAAGCCCCCCTCAGGTTGGTGGTATCTCCTATCACGTTTAGCATAATGCTTGACCCCACACAACAGGTGCTTCATTTTGTTGAATGGCTGTAAGCAGCTTTTGTGGAAGCAAAACTAGCCCTTCAACCTGCCAAACTCTAAATGCTTACAAAACAAAACAAAAACCAACCTGTCCAATTAATTTATTATGCAGTACTCTGTCCGGTCTGGGACATTCAATAATCTGGCTTTACCTCCATTTCTGGGAAACAACCTCCCTGTTGCCCCAGAGTCCTTTAAATATGACGGTGGCCGTTTCCTCAGACCTTTCTGGATCAGAGCCCCACTTTTGTGTGGAGTTTGGCAGAGCTCTTCTTCGCAGCCTAGGGACTGCGGTGTGTGGTCTTGGTGGTGGTGCATAGTGGTGGCCTCGCGTGGTTTCCCGGACCCACCGCACCGCAGCGAGCTGCACCAACCCAGCCGCGAGCACGCGTGTCCTGACCCCCGACGGCCGCAGTTGGGCGCGGCGACCACGTCCCGGGCCCGTGGGCCGGGGCGGAGGGGGTGGCGGCCGCAGCCCCGCCCACCGGGCCGTGCGCCCCGCCCACGCGCGAGGGGAGGAGCCGGAGCGGAGTGGGGAGGAGAGGTCGGGCGGTCCCGGGAGCGCGGAGAGACCGGACTCCCAGGCGGCGGCAGCAGCGACAGCGGCGGCGACGACGGCGAAGAGTGAGTGCCAAGGTAGCGCCGGGACCGGACGGGGCGGGGCGGTCGCCGCTACTTCGGGGCCGCCTGTGGGTCCCGCGAGCTGGAGCGAGAGAGCCGAGGAAGGAAGCGCGTGCTGCGGGCGCTCTCGGCCGCGGAAGGGGAGTGGGAGCGAGGCCAACCGGGGCCCACAGACGCGAGAGCCCGGGGGGCGCGAGTGGCCCCTGAGGCTGAGTCTCCGTAGCTGCCTCGCCCGGCCTCGCCCCGCCGGAGGAAGGCCCGGGAAAAGCCGCCAGGTCGCGGTGGTGCGGGAGGAGCCGGTCGGAGCCGCCACGCACGCCCCTCCTCCGATCTCTAGACGCGCGTGGGTTGGCAGCCTCGGTACTGGGTCTTCACAGGGGGGTGGCGGCGGGGAAGGAGCAGATCGTGGAGAGAATTCGGGTGACACTTCACGAGGGACCCTGCGGCGGTGACTGGAACAGGAAGGTCGGAGTTCAAACTTGAGCCTTGTGTGCTTTTTTTTTTTTTAATTTTATTTTATTTTAAATGTAGCGCCTGAAGCTTAGCCCGTGGGTTTAAAAAAAAAAAAACTCCTCTATATTTTAGTTAGGGCCTGTCAATTAAACTTCATTTTAAGACGCCATTGCTAGTGTCTCCTGACACTCGTTTATCCTGTTAAGTCCGTGGATGTCTTGTAAACTTGACTTAAATCATCGTAACTTTCACAAAGGGAGCCGTGATTCTTGTTAAACTTTAAGCAACTGGAAATCAGCTGGAAGGATCTGCCGAGGCCTGTGGTCTCGTGGTCCTCCTGTGCGGGCGTGGCTGTGCACAAACAAGTGGGTAGGAAAGGACGCAGCCCCACGCTTGAGCTGGAGGGGAGATCTGTGCCCATGTGCCAGGGCACGTTTAAACGCAGCTCCAAGTGGAAACACTGGGGATGTCTTAGGCCTTGTTGGACGGACTTCACATGATTCGTCTCATTCCGGTCAGTTATTTCCTTTCCCCACTGCTCTTTAAACACTGTTTATATTTCCTGGGGCGATCGTAGCGTCTCCTGAATAGATTGTCTATAATGAATCTTTTGGATGTTGTCAGAGCCAGGCTCTGTGTCTGTGTGTTCTCAATGTTTAAAGCAATAGCTTGGCTGTGTTTTGAGAGTGCTGGTCACCCTGCTGCACCATTGCTTGGCACTTCAGACCATGGATGTAAATTACCACCGGATTCCAGCCCTTCCCCAGGGAAGCTGGGAAAGCAGTCACTGGAGAACAGTGAGGTTAAATTTACTATGATCAAGCAGTTACTTTCAAGAAAGGAGGACCACCCTCCCCTTTTAGAACAAAAATATATATGTCAGCAGGGTCATTTTCCAATAAATAAGCATATGGTCCTCACATATTTTTAATTTTTCTCTATATTTTGTCTGTTTTGTACATATGCACCCCCTTACCCTCTCTTTCAAGCCCCTCCACTGATCACCTCTTTCCTCCCCACCACATTTTAAAAAGCAATCAATTGTAGATTGCTAAGTGGACGTTTAGATAAAATATTCAGATCCTTTGCCTCTCTTAGCAGTCAGCCAGCACCATAAAGCCCTGGGTGAAGTCCAGTGAATGCTGAACAGTAACTACAATGCAGCTGGATTGAGCACAAGCACTTTACTGTGTGTAGAACCCAGCACAGTGTGCAGCTCTTAGATTTGTATAGAACCCTATAAGAATAAGGATCTGTGCTTCACAGGAGACAAGTGTGGTATAGAGAGGAGGTGCAGAAAGCTCTGAGCTTATTTGAAAGACAAATCTCTGACAGTTGGGTTGCTGTTGTCATAGGTTACAGAACACACATGGCGTTCAGGTGATGAGAGCAAAGGGCCCCACAGTGAAAAAAAAAAAAAAGAACTTCAGAAAAAAGTTAGCTAATGCCCAATATTTTTTATTCCAAACCTCTCTCTAGTAGGAAAAAAAAAATCAGACTTAGAACGATCTCACTGACTATGCTGTGTTTTACCTAGCTTTTGCTGTTGTTTGTTTCATTTTAGTGTAAGCCTTATAGGAAGGCAAAGTTCTAGAAGTCGTTTTCTGAGCTTGTCTGAGAGGGGAAGGTACTGAACAGTGGTTTGCTGTGGAGGCTTTCTTGTCAGACAGACCAGGATGAGAACATTATTTAGCCCTTTTCAATCCGATTTGTAAAGTAGGAGTAACAGTGGTCTTTACTTGTAGTGTTTTGATGAAAGTGTATCAATGAGTCTTTGAAAAGCACAGACTGAAACTAACCTACATAAAGTGCTTAGAATGGTCACTTTTCTTTTTAGTCTAGCTTACACAGCAGGTTACTTGGTGAATGATAATAGGTAGAACCTTCTGGAAATGCAAGATGCCACCATTTTAAGTTCCAAAGAGTGCTGGCAGGGTAACTCACACCTGTAATCTCAGCAGTTGGCAAAGCCGAGACAGGAGAATTGCTCTGAGTTCAAAGCCAGTTTGGACAACATAATGAGTTCTGAACTAGCCTATATTAGAGTGAGATCTTGCTTTAAAAAATAAAACAAAAAACTAAAGGTTGAGCAGATTGTGTGTGTGTATGTATGTGTGAATGTATGTATGTGAATAAGTGTGTGTAAACTTGTATGTCCTGTTTCACCCATAGCAGTATGAAAATGATTGATGGGCCAATAATTTTAATAATGCTTTTGATGTTGTTAAATACATAGTATTTAATGCTAGGCAATTAGGAACATAAGTTGCTTTTTAAGTTTAAAAAGAATTTTTATTTTAAATAGTTACATTTATTAACCTTGGATAGGAAATTAAGTAAATAAATAAATAAATAAATAAGCCCAGAAGTAACATTTGTCTTTAATCAAGAAGACTGTTAAAGTTTGAAAAGATGTGATCCAAGAGTGTGAAGTGGTTGGCTCTTGTGTGCCTGGCTGTCCAAGGCCAGCAGATAAGCCATAAGAAGTGGGGACTAATTGTGTTTATTTTGAAAATTTTCTGAGAGTAGATGGTTAATTCAGGAAATGAACTCACAGAGTCACTGAATTATTTGCTAAAATTTGCGAAATTGAAAAAAAAAACTTTTTACTCTAAAAAACAAACCCCTTTGAGCATCTGCTTCTTCGTTAATGCATATCAGATGCATCTGATGAACCAAGTCGGTGACACAGGAGTGCTAGCTTACGACAATTTCAAGTATAAAGGGTACAGTGTTCATTATGAATTGTTTTGAGCCTGTGACATTGTGTTCTACTGTACTGAAAGACTTGATTGACTAAATCATTGCCTGCTTTTACTCCTGGCATGTCACAGCATAATGTTGGCTTACTGGCTTGTGTCCCTAGGTGTGTGAATCAGATGACTTAGTTAGTAGTTCTCTGTGCTTTATTGAGGTTGTGAGGAATAAATGAATTTGCTAGGTAGACCATGTTGGACATTGCCTACCATGTATTCAGTATTCAGTAAGTATTAACATTAAGATAGTTTTGTACAGATAATGAGTATGCATTACTTTTAAAACAGGAAAATGGCCACACAAAATTTTCATATTTCTCTCAAGTCAAAAAGGCTATTATTATTTTAAAAATTCTGCCAAATTGTACTTACAAAGTAAGAAACTATGCAGTGATTAGGCAATAATATTTTGTCTTTTAAATATGAAACAGGTTTTGGTTATCAACTTACTCAACGAATTAATTCTAGATCTTAATTTCATCTTCCTTTCTAATCGGTTACTCTGACAAGAGGTTTATTTTAGGTTACACAGTTGAAAGACAGATTCAGATATAGTGCATTATTACAATTACAGCTAGCTATGTAGTTTTTTTTTTTTTTTTAAGGCTTGAAGGAAGATACAGATGGGTGCCTCCATTTTCTCCCAGTTTCCCTAGTAAGCGTGTACATATAACAGATCATTCATAATAGTTACTCAAAATAAGTTCTGATTTATAACTGCATATAGCAAGGAAAGAAAAAAACACCAACTTTTGTGACACATGAATGCCATCAAATTAAGGGCTCATGCCTTCCTAGTAAATGGGAAGCCCTTCAGAAGTTTTTAGGTTTATCTTTGTAAGAGATATTTAGTGTGCATTTGGTGTGTGGGTGGCTGTGTGTGTGTGTTTTACTGGCAGTTGAATCTAGGACCTTGTACTTGCTACATGGTTCTATACACTGCTACCCAATCAGGCCTTGAATGTATGGGCCTTGCATTGCCACTTCAGGTGCTGGGGATGATGGACTCTGCTACCACAGAGATACTAGAAGTAACGTAGTAAATAATAAAGAGCTACATATAAGCCAGTCCAGGTCTAATGCCTTGACAAGATGCATTTATAGAAGAGCACCTGCGGTCTGTCCTGGATGACAGAATTGAGGAACAAATGAGTGCAGTGAAGCTCACAGCAATGACCCAATGACCGATAAGATGTGATTGCAGTACAATTGACTGGTTCTAATCACCAGACTGCCATCCAACCTGAGCCTTCCTAAGCCTTTTTTTAGTTTAGGTCTTGCCCAGTTCTCTACAAGGCCCCCATGAAACTAATGTTTCTTAAGCATTCAAACCTCAAGGGATAGAAAAAATTTACCCCAGAGTATCTGTAATTCTGTAGTTGATTTAGCACTCTACCAAGAATCACAGGAGGGGCCCATACAGTCAGAGGAGAGAAAATAGAGGGCTTAATGGGAGCATATGCTTTGAAAAACTGTAAACCAAGTCAAGAGACACATAGATAGGGCTTCTTACATAAGTGAGATAAGTAACCAGAAGAGAATTATGGGGTCTCTCCTTCGGAGCTCACCACATCCTCAGCCATTGCAGTTGGTGCCCATATCACATCTGAGACCCAAGAGGCGCGAGATACATTCACAGACCAGTCTTTCAGAGACCTGTGAAGCTGTCTTTCCATAGGAAGCCTCAGTTGGGCAGAAGAGAAAATTGGCTTGCAAAGTTCTGTTCCAGCATAGCTCCTACCAGTAGGTGCAGGGTGCCCAACATTTTCTCTCAAGGGCAGGGGTAAGCAGCCTGGAGCTGGGAAGAAGGTAGAAATGATTGAGCTGAAGATGGCTTCCAGCTGAGTTACTCCATTTGCTGCCAAATCTCTCTTGAAAAATCATTTCTAGTGTCACTTAAATGTTTCGTTTGTCATGGCAGGTTTTATTGGGTATCATAAAAATGCTTAGCTGTGAGTGTCTGGTTCATATCCTGGCACAGGGAGGGTTTTTGTCTTCTTTTTAATAGGCCTGCACTTCAGAAGGTTACAGAACAATGAATGAGAGTGTTGCAGACCTTTCAGATTTGATACTTTGAGCTGCTCCCAAAGATTGTAGCTAAAAGAAGTTTTTTTCTGGGTCTGTCTGAATGACAGTTGTTGTTGTTAAGAACTTGTACTTTTTCCATTTGTTGATTTTAAGTTTGTGATTTTGAGACCAGGGATTCAGAAATCTGTGTATTCTGTGTCCTTTCTTGCAGAATAGGCTGTAGTCATTCCTCTTGCAGGGAAGGTCGTACAGTAGTTGACATGTGGTGGTTGACTTGCGAAGAGAAGCTAGCTTGAGCCCAGGTTCGATTTGGTGGATGTGGTCACCAGTGTTCACTGGCAGGCAGGCCTCATTGCCATCGTCCACACTTGAAGTCTCTCTGGAAAACCTTCATGCAGCATGACTATGTGCAGGCCCCATAAGACAGTCAGAAGGACACAAAACTGGCTGAGAACCCTCAGATTTCTGTTGAATTTCTGTTAGCTGCTGATAAGCTGATATTGCTGGCCAAGATACCCCTGACCACTTGACGCTAAACCATTAGTTCTCACTGGGGTGCATTGACTAAGATCTCAAGCTCATCATGGGAACTTCAAATTTTGTTCACCAGAATCTCTAGCAAATTTAAAAAAAAAAAGAAGTAGGCCAAACTGGGTATGGCAGTGTATACCTATAATCCCAGCACTTAAGGGGCAGAGGCAAGAAGGTTGCTAGGAAACTGAGACCAGCCTGGTCTACTACATACTGATTGTCAGGACAGCCAGGGCTACACAATGGAACTCTGTCTCAAAAACAAGCTTCCTCACACCATTAAAAAACAACAACAAACGAACAAAAAACAAGCAAAATAACCAAAACAACAGCAAAAACCAACAGAACAAAACCATATACTGGAGTACGACTATTCTGGGATGTAGATGTGTTTCTTTCCAGTCCACTTGGGTGTTTTGGTGGTGGTGGTAGTGGTGGGCTTTGTTTTCTCAACCCACAGAAGTGCTGTGTCTGACAATAGCTGTGCCTCTTGACGCTCCTTCAGCTACAATAGCCTTCTAAATGCTCTGAACTGTAGAGTGTGACCCATACTAAGAACTTGACAAATGCCAGGGGACTGAAGAAATAAGGCCATGCTCCCTGAATGTGTGCCACAAGATGCGTAAGCCACTGTCTTTTTGATCAAAAAAGGAAATTAAATTGTGTTTTCTGGGAATCATACCTTCTTCAGTAGTACACAGATTATTTAATGACTTTTTTCTCTTGGATTCATTTTCCCTTAAGGGGCAGCTAAAGACCTGGTTGTCCTTGACATTGTTTGGTGTTGATTGCTCTGCAGCAGTCTTGGGATCACCTAATACTTGTTGAGCTGGGAACAGCTCGTGCATTCCTTTGCAATAATTTCTGTCCACTAAAGCACCCTCATGTCTGTGACACCAGAAGGGAGGCCTAGGAACTGCCGGGAATGTGGAGATTCCTGTTAGGTATTAGACAGATGTGGTCCTCTTGCTGTAGATAAATAGAGGTGAGTCTAGCTATAGGAGCCTTTGGAACTGCACCTTTGGGAAACAGACTTCTAATTTAGGAGAGAAGTAGGAAAGGCTGGTGCCAGAGCCACCAGAAGCTATGAGTTTCTCTGGATCTCCCTTACTGCCAGCTGGCTGTTAGGCGGCTTCTTCAAGTTTGCTGTCAGAATTAGCTTCCTCTTCCTGCAGGGTTTTGGGAGGATTGGGATAGCAGGTGGGAACAGAGCCCTGTTTGGTGGGTGTAGCTGTCAGGTGCTGTGCAAAGGTGACGGGGTTGGTCTGCACTGTGCCTTCTGCTATTATATGGGCAGACCACGTTGTGAGAAGATGCCCGCATGTCTAGAAAAGCAAATGCCTCCCACTTTTCATTTGGTTAGATGGAGCAGATCATCTTCAGTCTTGGATCTCCAAAGCAGAGATAGCAGGCAACCATTCCTTACAAAACTTCCCGGTAGCCTTCTTTAAACAGCAGACTCATCTGCCACATTAAAGTGTGATTTCAAAGACCCTGTGCCATGCATCTGCATGGGCTTTGCTTTTTGTCTAAGCTACATAGGTGATAAGCATCACTGGAAAGAGAGTCCCATTGGACTTGCAAACTTTATATGCCCCAGTACAGGGGAACGCCAGGGCCAAAAAGTGGGAGTGGGGGGAGGGTATGGGGGACTTTTGGGATAGCATTGGAAATGTAAATGAAGAAAATACCTAATAAAAAAAGAAAAAAGAAAAAAAAAAGCAGAATGCTTCAGCTACTGCGTAGTCCAAAGAGCAAATAAACACTCGTGGCGTGCTGCCTGGGAGGTCGTGCTGGCTTCCTGCCTTTGCCTTCCATTTACCTGTTCTTCCCTAACTTCCTCTGGCTATAATACATAACAGGGACTCCAGGCCACCCACACTCACAAGGGCAGAAGTCCCCCTGTCCACACTCACTATGCTCACTTCCTGAACTCTGCACGGAGTTCCTCTGACCTACAACCTTTGGCCTGAGAACTTGTTGTCTACACCTCATACTCATAGGGACAATCTCTTCATAAGAGGAAATATTAATATGTGCGCCCCAGTGTAACAATCATGGTAGAAAGGACAATACTAAAACTTTGTCGGACAGGCCTTTCTCACGCCACCTACAGGTGTTAACTTGTACATTTAAGGAGGTGTGAATGTGTATGTTGTTGTTCCCATTCTTTTGTATAGATGGTTTCAATACTGTTACCTGCCTTGCTGTGTTAAATTAGCAGTGTGTCAGAAATAGCTTCTCTTTCAGTCGCATCAGCTTCCCATTGTGCAGATGCAACTGGAGCTGTGGATTGTATCTGATACTTGGGCCTTATGTCCTGTGAAGACAGTTTAAGCATGCCATTTTGCATACGTGCAGGTGTGTCCCCACAAGTGGTCTGCAGAGCCACTGAGCTCTGTGAGCACCTTCGGGAAGTACTGGATCAACATGCTGCTCATAGACCACCAGTAAGAGGACTGTCGGGTCTTCTTTATTCTCCTGATCTGGTTCGTGAGAAGTGACAGTTTGGAGTAGTGATTTTTTTTTTTTTTTTCACAATTAGAAGTGAAGTGGAGGTTTGAGTTAAGTATGGGCCTTTGCGACATTGTTGAGGCTGATAAGTTCTCTTGTGGGACATTGTAACTGTTCTTGTGTATGACCTGTCAGAATTTCTTAAATACAGACCTAAAAGTGTGAGCCTGGGTGGAGTGGGCTGCCAGATCATTAGTACAGAATCAAGACAAGTACAAAGTATGGTTTCGCTGCATTTGCTAATGTCTGAATTACAGGCTTCAGCTAATGCTGTTATTAACCTGTGGCTTCTCCAAGGCCACAAAAAAAAAAATATCTTCTAGCCTAGAATTTCTCCTCTCCTTCCTTCCCTCCCCTCCAGTACACATACAGACAGACACACAACACGTACAAGTATGTACATACACATGGGTGTGTAGGGGGATTGAAAAGGAGATTAAAACATGTAGACTCCAATTATATTTTCTGTAGAAATCTTTTCAGAAGTCTAGACTTTTTCACATGTGTGTATCTCTAGGAAGGTCATACAAGTCAAATTTGTTTGGTCTTGTATTTGGTTGTTCTGTATGATTTTTACAACCAGGGAGATATTCGGTCCTTCCAAGGTAAAGGAGATGAAAGCAAAAATGGCTTAAGAGGATCAGAGCTCCGCATGCTAGGAACGTGAACGGGATGGAGCTGCAGTTTGCTTTCGAAGTGCCTTTTTTAAAAAGAAGATTCTGACTGTGTCCTTGTGTTCCAGTGTCTGTGTGAGTGCATGCCGTGTGTGTGCTGTGGATCCTGTATAGCTGAGTACAATGATGAGCCTTCTGGTGTGGGTTCTAGGAACTCAGCTCAGGTCCTTTGGAAAAACAGAATTCATCTTAACCCCTGAGAGGACTTTCCAGCCCCTCCATATGCTCTTTAGTCAGTAGACATTTGGGATGCTGTTAATCTAAAATTAATTTTCAGTTTTTAAAAGACTGAATTCTGTCAAAAAGGGGGAATCTGATTTGGTGAAGAGAAAGCTGTGGTCCTTTTTTAAATTTGTTTTTTTAGAAATTCATAAAAGGCAGTCCTATATAAAGCTGGTTTACCTGTTCATAAAAAATAAACCAGCTGGGCATGGTGACACATGCCTGTAATCATACCCTTCAGAATCTTAAGGCAGAATGGTCATAAGTTCATGGTTAGCCTGGGCTGAAAGATTGAAACCAGTGTGGGCTGTCCAGCAAAACCTTTCTCAAAAGCAAACAGAAATCTCTAACAACAAACTCACAGTTCATTAGCCGTAGTAAGGAGTGACTAAGGGGAAAGATCACCTCTCGCTCTCTCGCTCTCTCGCATGCAATGGAGTGCTGTGGATGGTAACTTTTCTTCTCGTGCTCATTGTAGTATGTCACTGTTGATGCTCTTTGCTGTAGTGTCCATTCCACAAGGAAAAGGTTAGAGCCTATTACTTTATCCCAGGACCTAGAAGGATACCCAGCACCTTTGAGTGCCCTCTGGGTCTTCGTATTCAGCTGTGTCAAGGATCCTGTGTTAGATGCTGGCCTGGGCACCTATGTCATCTTTGACCTTTATGGGATACTCTAACGCTTGGGAGCTGTGTGGCAGCATACTTCATGCTTCAGAATTTAAGCCTGCAATCTGAATTACCTGATGGCTTAATATAATGTCTACTTGCAAAACAGCTGACAGGTGTGTTTCAGGTAATCTAAGATGCTGTCAGTTATGGAATAGGCCATTTCTCTCAGCTCTCAGGGAAAAGAAATGCTGTCAGTTAAACTATATCAGGCATCAGCATAAGAGGGTTAGTTTTGATAACTGCTATAACAGATTATCAAAAACAGCTGAGACAACCAGATGTTTTATCTCATAGTTCTGTAGATCAGAAGTCAGGGTATGTGTGTGACTGGTATGTCTCCTTGAAGTGTTGGCCAGCTTGGTTTTTGTTAGAGGCTCTGGGAAGAATTTCCCATTTACCTCAGGCTCTTTCAGGTCATTGGTCGACTTCTGTTCTTTGAGGTTTGTTCCTTATTGTCTCTCAGTGGGGGCCACCTGCACTTCTCAGAGACTTTTTTGGTACTTGCCATGGGCTTTATACCTTAGACTGGGCATTAGCACAGTAGACCCTTCTTGTATCTGGACTTTAATGGGCCCTTCTACTCTCTGTTCTCTAGCTAGGGAAATTACCTGCTTCTGAGGGCTGTTTGGGTAGATTTGGTCCAGCATTCATAGCTTCCTGGAGTTAGAGGACCTGAACAGCTTAGGAGGAGAGTTCCTAAAGAGTCATCCCAATACCAGCAGTGGCAAAATGACTGTCTCTGTCTTAGCATAGAGGAGTGACTGATGCTTATACAGCATTGGGAATGTTAGAAAGCATGCTTGAGTGTTAGCTGTTTCCATACAAATGCCATGATCACAGTGGTGGCACAACGCCTGTCACCTTGAACCTTGGTGCATTTGTCAAACCCTAATTGAAAGAATGCATTTTGCTGACAGCAAACTTGATAACAAAGGTAGAGATTAGTACTTAAGTGCCAAAGGTAGGCATGTGCTAGGACACTTCCTTACTCCTTGTAGGAACGTGAGGTAGGGTACACCAGCTCCATTTACAGGGGAGAAAGTTGGTTTGGAAGGGGGCAAAAATCAGTGCTACTGGCATTCCTCCTATGAATCCCAGGATTCTAAAATTGGTATACTTTTTATGTATTCTCCTGGCTCACTGTCCCGGAGAATAGCATATGAAAAGTGTCACAGGAGAGGCTTCCACGCACTGGAGCAGGTGGTCTGCTAGCTAGGAAGGAGATAAAGGGGAAGGCACATTTTCCTCTGATATCTCCCTTGTTTGTTCTTGCTATTTAATGTTTAATTCATTGAGACAAAAGCCCCAAGCCTTCATCCTTTTAAATACCCTAATGATCTTCTTAAGTCAACAAAGCAGTTGCCTGATCTGTGGAGATATGGCTTTAAAGGAGATATGAGCAGTTCTTTAGTAGAACCACACCAACAGTATCCATACAGGACAGGGTAAGTACTGTGGAGGTCATAGAACTAGGAGTCAGGAGACTAGGAGGACTGCCTTAATGGAGAACCTCAGGGAAGGCCTCTGTGTAAAATAATACTTCTGCCAAGACCAGGGTGTGCAAAAGGTAGCCTGAGCTTACCTGTAATCTTAATGTAGATGAGCACAAAGAAAGAAGGCCTTTTTGGTAGGCATGAGTGAGAAGTTCAGAGAGCCAGATGATGGGGCTGGAATGCAATTCATTGAGTGTGCCTGCATAGTATGCATAAGGCCCTGAGTAAAGTTATAAGCAACACACACACAATGTGTACACGATGTGGTATCGTGAATGAAAATGTCTCCCATAGGCTTACATGTTTGAATGCTTGGTATTCCCAGTTAGTGGAACTATTTGGAATGGATTAGGACGGTGTGCCCTTATTGGAGACAGGTTGTCACTGGGGGTGGGCTCTGACATTTCAAAAGCCTGTGCCAGGCCGTCTTTCTCTCTGCCTGCTGCCTGTGAATCAGGATGTAACTCTCTTAGCTGCTGCTCTAGTACAGTGTGGTCTGCTTCCTACCACGCTAATCGTGGACTAACCCTGACACTGTAAGCAAGCCCCCAACTAAATGTCTTCTTCTATAATTGCCTTGGTCATGGGGTCTCTTCACAGCAATAGAACCGTAACTAAGACACTGGGTTTAATGAAAGTGCCAACGAGATTTCATAGAGAAATCTCTGTTCACAGATCCGCTATAGTGAGCTGGAAGCCTATGCCCCAGACATGAGCTTTGTATGACTTCAAAGGGGTGGAAGTTTTGGAACTATTTTTAATTCTTGCTTTTAAACCCATTTTAAGTGTACCAAAGCATAGGGGATGAGTAGGAGGGTGGGTTGGCAGAAGCAGATAAAAAGAGAGGATGCTTGAGCTCCGAGTGCTCAGGGATCCGGCACACGTTGTGCCAAGAGAATTAATTCAGGTAAACGTTTCTGAAAGCTGAGCTCATCATCCCTTTGAGTCTAGTTGTTAGACTCTGAACCCCTGAGTTATCTGATCTCCTCTCTCCCTGACACTTCCTTCTATCCCAAGCAGCCCTGTCCCTGGCCACTTCCTAGCCAGCCTCTCTCTGCCCCTGACTTTTGCACTCTGCTGTCACCAGGTGATTTCTCTGAAATGAAGTTCAGAGTGGTTACTTCCTGCATGACAATGGGCTCCCCAAAATTACCCAGTCCTGTCTGGAAGGAGCTTCCTGTCCATTTCAGTCCAGCTATGATTCTTACCAGCCCTGAAGACTTGAAGTCACTACCCATAAAGTGGAGGTGACAATGCACCTACCCAAAGGCAACCTATAGATTTAAAAGGGGTTAATAGTGAGATTCAGTCAGCAGTGTTTGGTATGCGCACCCTCCATGAACAGTATTCACTAACTACTCTCTGTGTGGCAAGCCCAGCTGGTCTAGCCTGCTGCTTTCAGGTCAGCCTCGCCCCACTCTTCCAGCAGGCAGCACGATAAGTATAGAAATTGAGAAGATACAATTAGTAATCTCTGTAGCAGCTTCACTGTCAGTGAATTCACATATTGTCCAGTTTTTAGGAATTCTTTTTTATTGCATTTTACAAAAGTGTTCTTCCAAAGTGAGTTGGGAATAACCAGTCAGTTCCTTACCCTCTGTCTGCTGAGGTCTAGTGCACACTCACTAAGCACCTATCATAAGGTTTGAGAACAAAAGGAGGGTAGTCCACTATGAGAAGGTTTTTCTTTAACCAGTGAGCTTCTGCCTATCTCTTTGACCCAGCCTAATCTTGTGTATTGTTGACCCATTAAGAAGATGTGTATGAGGTGATGTATGTATGTATGATGTGTATGAGGTGATGTATGTATGTATGATGTGTATGAGGTGATGTATGTAGTGATGTATGTAGTCCTCACTGTTCTAAGGTCCATGAGGCAAAGAGTGTAAGGACAGTGTCGGGGAGACTGAGTCTGTCTGAAAAGGGTTAGGAGGAGTCAGGAATGGTTTCACAGGTAAAACAGAGGCAGTGTGACAGAAGACGGAGGTGCATGTCTTATGTCAAGACAGTGGCTGAAGCCTCCCTGTAATACTCCAGCCATGTGGTTGAACAACTTCCTCCCAAAGTCTGAGACCTTTCCTTTGTGACCCAAGGCTAATAGCATCTGCCTCTCTCAAGATTGCCCAGAAGCGCTCGAGTGTGTGCATGTAGAAAAGTGCCTGACTTCAGAGTTTATAAATTGCTACAGAGTGAGTTCCAGGACCGCCAGGGCTATACAGAGAAACCCTGTCTCGAAAAACCAAAATAATAATAATAATAATAATAATAATAATAATAATAATAAATAAATTGCTTGGTGTGACTTTGCTCTCTCTACTTTAATCTGGGCACATTAATATATTTTCTTGTCTGTGTTTACTGTGACAAGCTAGTCGACCAGTATACTAATGATTACATTGGACTGGATAGTTTTGCCTGTATGTTTTGTCTTCTCAATATGTTGGATCTCAGTAACATATTTTCATTCATAGTATGACAGTCATGTTAATATATGTAAGTCTATGTTTTAAGATGTATTGAATTAAGGAACTGATAATTTGATAGTTTTCAGAAGCTTCAAGAAAAATCAGGTCAAAACATTAATTTCTACCTTACAGGTAGGGAAACTTAGGCAGTTCTAGAGAGCTTCTGATATTTGCCCAGAGTCATTTAAGATGGCAGATGAATGGCAAAGATAGGATTAGAAGCCTGTGCCTCTTGTTTTCCTGGCTTTATATTTTCTTGTGAACTCAACCCCAAGGCCCGAGAGCTTGGCCATGATCAGCCCCTTGTTGTCTGTCACCTGGCTTCAACCAGGCATGGGAAGGTTGAGTGAGCCAGAGCCTAGCCTAAGGGAGAGCCCTAGGGAACACCCCACCCAGCACCCTCTCGGCTGCCCTGAAGGTATTTATGAGTGTGAAGGTCCACCTGGAAACCGAGGGAGAGGCTGGGAAGAGCAACCAGCTGTAGCTGCCAGAGAGTGGAGGAAGGGAGAAGAGGCCTGGTCCCTGAGAGTAAATGACTTGTAACTAACTAGGATCAAGGAGGAGGAGCCAGGTGGAGCTCAGGGGATGGAAAGCCGTGTGGAGAAGTCCAAAGGGCAGTGGAGGCTGCCACAGACTGCTTCTTGGTACACAAGCCTTCTGTCCTCTCAGAGCATTCATTCCCTTTTACCTTCTGCTGGGAAGCATGCGCTCTGCTTACTCACTCGTTTGGTGTTGTAATCTTTATTGTGTAGGCAGGCAGAGGGGA
Source organism: Mus caroli (assembly GCF_978045245.1). Taxonomy (NCBI): domain Eukaryota; kingdom Metazoa; phylum Chordata; class Mammalia; order Rodentia; family Muridae; genus Mus; species Mus caroli. Next base: position 81,732,670 of record NW_028227262.1, on the reverse strand, counting down.
GGGCTGAGCACACAGGAAGGCTCTGACTTTAACCCTCCTGACTTGAAACAGTTGAAGAGTGTTTGACGTTGTGTTCCTTTAAGTGTGTCATTTAGTTAGAGAGAAAGCGGTGCTCAGGGAGTTGGATCCAACAGCTTTCCTGAAGCAGAAGTTCCCAGGGTGTGGGTCACACGCTTGTCAGAGTGGCGGCATCAACTGGGAGTGACTGAAAAATCACGACACTCAACCGCACCCAGACCTGTGGAGTCAGCCCTTCTGGGTGTGATCCAAAGGCAGTGCCCCTGTGGAGCTCAAGCGAGGCTCAGTGTAAGAACCTTGTAGGGTAGCCAGATGGAGTCTTTGTGTCAGGGTAGAAACAGTCCCTGGCTGCTCAAGAGTCAGGAATTCCATTTGGTTTTCTCATCTACATACGAGGTCTCCTAGGAGCCTTTGAGCACAGATCCATGCAAGCCCCTTCCTTGAAATTTGTCAGGCCTTGTGTAATCTACCCATTAAAGGTGGGGTCAAACCAGAAGCTTCCACATTTAAATTGTTACTGCATCCTCTTGTGGAGGAACAAAACCGAATGCCCTCAGAGGAATACTGTCTCTGTTCCCATTTCCACACACCACAGCTCAGCACAGGTGAGGCCCACAGTTCAGAGTGCCATCGGCTGAGGCTCTGAGGCAGGTCAGCCAGTGTTTTTCCAAAGAGAAGACAGGGTGTTAATATTCTGAGACATTGAGGGTTAACTCTTGACCACCTTGCTATAACATGGCATATAGGAGCAAACTGTTTTTTGAAGGCCATGTGGACTTCCAGTTTTTATGAGAAATTGTTTTCATGCTTAACATGAACTTTGTGTCCAGCACATTTAATTTATCTGTGACGTTCAGGAAAGGCATGTGGACTATTTGAATTCACATGAAATCTGCAGTTTTAGTTTCAAGGCCAAACAGGGTCACTATTCCTTTCTTTTCTTTTCTTTTCTTTTCTTTTTTCTTTTCTCTTCTTTCTTTTCTTTTCTTTTTCTTTTTTCTTTTCTTTTTTTTTTTTTTGGTTTGTTTTTAACAAATGTTTTGCTTGCCTTGAATTTCTTTTTTTTTTTTTTGATTTTTAATATTTTTATTACATATTTTCCTCAATTACATTTCCAATGCTATCCCAAAAGTCCCCCATAGCGCCCCCCACTTCCCTACCCACCCATTCCCATTCTTTTGGCCCTGGCATTCCCCTATATTGGGGCATATAAAGTTTGCAAGTCCAATGGGCCTCTCTTTCCATTGATGGCCGACTGGGCCATCTTTCGATACATATGCAGCTAGAGACAAGAGCTCCGGGGTTCTGGTTAGTACATCATGTTGTTCCAACAATAGGGTTGCAGATCCCTTTAGCTCCTTGGGTACTTTCTCTAGCTTCTCCATTGGGAGCCCTGTGATACATCCAATAGCTGACTGTGAACATCCACTCCTGTGTTTGCTAGGCCCCGGCATCGTCTCACAAGAGACAGCTATATTTGGGTCCTTTCAGCAAAATCTTGCTAGTGTATGGAATGGTGTCAGCGTTTAGAAGCTGATTATGGGACGGATCCCTGGATACAGCAGTCTCTAAATGGTCCATCCTTTCATCACAGCTACGAACTTTGTCTCTGTAACTCCTTCCCTGGGTGTTTTGTTCCCAATTCTAAGAAGGTGCACAGTGTCCACACTTTGGTCTTCATTCTTCTTGAGTTTCATGCGTTTAGCAAATTGTATCTTATATCTTGGGTATCCTAAGTTTTGGGCTAATATCCACTTATCAATGAATACATATTGTGTGAGTTCTTTTGTGATTGTGTTACCTCACTCAAGATGATGCCCTCCAGGTCCATCCATTTGGCTAGGAATTTCATAAATTCATTCTTTTTAATAGCTGAGTAGTACTCCATTGTGTAAATGTACCATAATTTCTGTATCCATTCCTCTGTTGAGGGACATCTGGGTTCTTTCCAGCTTCTGGCTATTATAAATAGGGCTGCTATGAACATAGTGGAGCATGTGTCCTCCTTACCAGTTGGAACATCTTCTGGATATATGCCCAGGAGAGGTATTGCTGGATCCTCCGGTAGTACTATGTCCAATTTTCTGAGGAACCGCCAGACTGATTTCCAGAGTGGTTGTACAAGCTTGCAATCCCACCAACAATGGAGGAGTGTTCCTCTTTCTCCACATCCTCGCCAGCATCTGCTGTCACCTGAATTTTTGATCTTAGCCATTCTGACTGGTGTGAGGTGGAATCTCAGGGTTGTTTTGATTTGCATTTCCCTGATGATTAAGGATGTTGAACATTTTTTCAGGTGTTTCTCTGCCATTCGGTATTCCTCAGGTGAGAATTCTTTGTTCAGTTCTGAGCCCCATTTTTTAATGGGGTTATTTGACTTTCTGGAGTCCACCTTCTTGAGTTCTTTATATATATTGGATATTAGTCCCTTATCTGATTTAGGATAGGTGAAGATCCTTTCCCAATCTGTTGGTGGTTTTTTTGTCTTATTGATGGTGTCTTTAGCCTTGCAGAAGCTTTGTAGTTTCATGAGGTCCCACTTGTCAATTCTCGATCTTACAGCACAACCCATTACTGTTCGATTCAGGAATTTTTCCCCTGTGCCCATATCTTCAAGGCTTTTCCCCACTTTCTCCTCTATAAGTTTCAGTGTCTCTGGTTTTATGTGAAGTTCCTTGATCCACTTAGACTTGACCTTAGTACAAGGAGATAGGAATGGATCGATCGCATTCTTCTACATGTTAACAAACAGTTGTGCCAGCACCATTTGTTGAAAATGCTGTCTTTCTTCCACTGGATGATTTTAGCTCCCTTGTTGAAGATCAAGTGACCATAGGTGTGTGGGTTCATATCTGGGTCTTCAATTCTATTCCATTGGTCTATTTGTCTGTCACTATACCAGTACCATGCAGTTTGTATCACAATTGCTCTGTAGTAGAGCTTTAGGTCCGGCATGGTGATTCCACCAGAGGTTCTTTTATCCTTGAGGAGAGTTTTTGCTATCCTAGGTTTTTTGTTATTCCAGATGAATTTGCAGATTGCACTTTCTAATTCATTGAAGAATTGATTTGGAATTTTGATGGGGATTGCATTGAATCTGTAGATTGCTTTTGGCAAGATAGCCATTTTTACAATGTTGATCCTGCCAATCCATGAGCATGGGAGATCTTTCCATCTTCTGAGATCTTCTATAATTTCTTTCTTCAGAGACTTGAAATTTTTATTATACAGATCTTTCACTTCCTTAGTTAGAGTCACGCCAAGATATTTTATATTATTTGTGACTATTGAAAAGGGTGTTGTTTCCCTAATTTCTTTCTCAGCCTGTTTATTCTTTGTGTAGAGAAAGGCCATTGATTTGTTTGAGTTAATTTTATATCCAGCTACTTCACCGAAGCTGTTTATCAGGCTTAGGAGTTCTCTGGTGGAATTTTTAGGGTCACTTATATATACTATCATATCATCTGCAAAAAGTGATATTTTGACTTCATCTTTTCCAATTTGTATCCCTTTGATCTCCTTTTGTTGTCGAATTGCTCAGGCTAGGACTTCAAGTACAATGTTGAATAGGTATGGAGAAAGTGGACAGCCTTGTCTAGTCCCTGATTTTAGAGGGATTGCTTCAAGCTTCTCACCATTTACTTTGATGTTGGCTACTGGTTTGCTGTAGATTGCTTTTATCATGTTTAGGTATGGGCCTTGAATTCCTGATCTTTCCAAGACTTTTATCATGAATGGGTGTTGGATCTTGTCAAATGCTTTTTCCGCATCTAACGAGATGACCATGTGGTTTTTGTCTTTGAGTTTGTTTATATACTGGATTACGTTGATGGATTTCCGTATCCCTGCAGGATTTCCTGCATCCCTGGGATGAAACCTACTTGGTCAGGATGGATGATTGTTTTGATGTGTTCTTGGATTCGGTTAGCAAGAACTTTATTGAGGATTTTTGCATCAATGTTCATAAGGGATATTGGTCTGAAGTTTTCTATCTTTGTTGGGTCTTTTTGTGGTTTAGGTATCAGAGTAATTGGGGCTTCATAGAATGAGTTGGGTAGAGTACCTTCTGTTTCTATTTTGTGGAATAGTTTGTGAAGAACTGGGATTAGATCTTCTTTGAAGGTCTGATAGAACTCTGCACTAAACCCATCTGGTCCTGAGCTTTTTTTAGTTGGGAGACTATTAATGACTGCTTCTATTTCTTTGGGGGATATAGGGCTGTTTAGATCATTAACCTGATCTTGATTCAACTTTGGTACCTGGTATCTGTCTAGGAACTTCTCCATTTCATCCAGGTTCTCCAGTTTTGTTGAGTATAGCCTTTGGTAGAAGGATCTGATGGTGTTTTGGATGTCTTCAGGATCTGTTGTTATGTCTCCTTTTTCATTTCTGATTTTGTTAATTAGGATGCTTTCCCTGTGCCCTCTAGTGAGTCTGGCTAAGGGTTTATCTATCTTGTTGATTTTCTCAAAGAACCAGCTCCTTGATTGGTTGATTCTTTGAATAGTTCTTCTTGTTTCCACTTGGTTGATTTTGCCCCTGAGTTTGATTATTTCCTGCCGTCTACTCCTCTTGGGTGAGTTTGCTTCCTTTTGTTCTAGTGCTTTTAGGTATGTTGTCAAGCTGCTAATGTGTGCTCTCTCTAGTTTCCTTTTGGAGGCACTCAGAGCTATGAGTTTTCCTCTTAGAAATGCTTTCATTGCGTCCCATAAGTTTGGGTATGTTGTGGCTTCATTTTCATTGAACTCTAAAAAGTCCTTAATTTCTTAATTTATTCCTTCCTTGACCAAGGTATCATTGAGAAGAGTGTTGTTCAGTTTCCACGTGAAGGTTGGCTTTCTATTATTTATTTTGTTATGGAAGATCAGCCTTAGTCCATGGTGATCTGATAGGATGCATGGGACAATTTCAATATTTTTGTATCTGTTGAGGCCTGTTTTGTGACCAATTATGTGGTCAATTTTGGAGAAGGTACCATGAGGTGCTGAGAAGAAGGTATATCCTTTTGTTTTAGGATAGAATGTTCTGTAGATATCTGCAAGATCCATTTGATTCATAATTTGTCTTAGTTTCTCTGTGTCCCTGTTTAGTTTCTGTTTCCATGATCTGTCCATTGGTGAAAGTGGTGTGTTGAAGTCTCCCACTATTATTGTATGAGGTGCAATGTGTGCTTTGAGATTTACCAAAGTTTCTTTAATGAATGTGGCTGCCTTTGTATTTGGAGCATAGATATTCAGGATTGATAGTTCCTCTTGGAGGATTTTACCTTTGATGAGTATGAAGTGTCCCTCCCTGTCTTTTTTAATGACTTTGGGTTGGAAGTCAATCTTATCAGATATTAGAATGGCTACTCCAGCTTGTTTCTTCATGCCATTTGCTTGGAAAATTGTTTTCCAGCCTTTCATTCTGAGGTAGTGTCTATCCTTTTCTCTGAGATGAGTTTCCTGTAAGCAGCAAAATGTTGGGTCTTGTTTGTGTAGCCAGTTTGTTAGTCTATGTCTTTTTATCGGGGAGTTGAGTCCATTGATATTAAGAGATATTAAGGAAAAGTAATTGTTGTTTCCTGTTATTTTTGTTGTTAAAGTTGGCATTTTGTTCTTGTGGCTGTCTTCTTTTAGGTTTGTTGAGGGATTACCTTCTTGTTGTTTCTAGGGCGTGGTTCCTGTCCTTGTATTGGTTTTTTTCTGTTATTATCCTTTGAAGGGCTGGATTCGTGGAGAGATAATGTGTGAATTTGGTTTTGTCGTGGAATACTTTGGTTTCTCCATCTATGTTAATTGAGAGTTTGGCTGGGTATAGTAGCCTGGGCTGGAGTTTGTGTTCTTTTAGTGTCTGTATAACATCCGTCCAGGATCTTCTGGCTTTCATAGTCTCTGGTGAAAAATCTGGTGTAATTCTGATAGGCTTGCCTTTATATGTTACTTGGCCTTTTTCTCTTACAGCTTTTAGTATTCTGTCTTTATTTAGAGCATTTGTTGTTCTGATTATTATGTGTCGGGAGGTATTTCTTTTCTGGTCCAGTCTATTTGGAGTTCTGTAGGCTTCTTGTATGTTCATGGGCATCTCTTTCTTTAGATTTGGGAAGTTTTCTTCTATAATTTTGTTGAAGATGTTTGCTGGTCCTTTGAGTTGAAAATCTTCATTCTCATCCACTCCTATTATCCGTAGTTTTGGTCTTCTCATTGTGTCCTGTATTTCTTGGATGTTTTGAGTTAGGATCTTTTTGCATTTTACATTTTCCTTGATTGTTGTGCCGATGTTCTCTATGGAATCTTCTGCACCTGAGATTCTCTCTTCCATCTCTTGTATTCTGTTGCTGATGCTCGTATCTATGGTTCCAGATTTCTTTCCTAGGGTTTCTATCTCCAGTGTTGCCTCATTTTGGGTTTTCTTTATTGTGTCTACTTCCCTTTTTAGGTCTAGTACAGTTTTGTTCATTTCCATCATCTGTTTGGATGTGTTTTCCTGTTTTTCTGTAAGGACTTCTACCTGTTTGATTATGTTATCCTGTTTTTCTTTAAGGATTTGTAACTCTTTAGCAGTGTTCTCCTGCAATTCTTTAAGGGATTTTTGTGCTTCCTCTTTAGTGTCTTCTGGCTGTTTAGCAGTGTTCTCCTGTATTTCTTTAAGTGTGTTATTAAAGTCCTTCTGGAAGTCCTCTACCATCATCAGGAGATATGCTTTTAGATCCGTGTCTAGCTTTTCCGGTGTGTTGGGGTGCCCTGGACTGGGCGAAGTGTGGGTGCTGGGTTCTGATGATGGTGAGTGGTCTTGGTTTCTGTTAGTAAGATTATTACGTTTACCTTTAGCCATCTGGTAATCTCTGGGGTTAGTTGTTATCGTTGTCACTGTTTAAAGATTGGAGCAGAAGCTGTGTTCCACTCACCAGCAGTCTCAAAATCCTGCGGCGGAGGTAGCTGACGGTACCCAGGTGCTGGTCCAGCCGGAAGAGGCCTGTGGTCCTACTCATGCCGGTTTTCTGCTTCCCTAACTAATGCAGTCTCTGGTCCCGCGTGCAATTGGATTGGAGCAGAAGCTGTGTTCCACTCACCAGAAGTCTTAAGATCTTGTGGTGGGTGTTGTGGGTAGCTGGCGAGTGTCAGCCGACCCTGCGCCCCAGCTGCCCCGGTGCTTTTCTGACCGGAAGAGGCTTGTGGCCCTATGTAGGCCGGATTTCTCTCTCCCCAACCAGAGCAGTCTCAGGTCCCGCGTGATTGGACTGGAGCAGAAGCTGTGTTCCACTCACCAGCAGTCCCAAAATCCTGCGGCGGGGGTCGTGGGTAGCTGGCGGGTGTCAGCCGACCCTGCGCTCTAGCTACCCTGTGCTGATCCGGCCGGATGAGGCCTGTGGCCCTACTCAGGCCGGTTTCTGCTTCCCTAACTAATGCAGTCTCAGGTCCCGCGCGCAATTGGATTGGAGCAGAAGCTGTGTTCCACTCTCCAGAAGTCTTAAGATCCTGTGGCGGGTGTTGTGGGTAGCTGGCGAGTGTCAGCCGACCCTGCGCCCCAGCTGCCCCGGTGCTTTTCTGACCGGAAGAGGCTTGTGGCCCTATGTAGGCCGGATTTCTCTCTCCCAACCAGAGCAGTCTCAGGTCCCACGTGATTGGACTGGAGCAGAAGCTGTGTTCCACTCACCAGCAGTCCCAAAATCCTGCGGCAGGGGTCGTGGGTAGCTGGCGGGTGTCAGGCAACCCTGCGCTCCAGCTACCCCGGTGCTGATCCGTTGCCTTGAATTTCTAATCCATATGTGTTTCTTTCTCTCTCTCTCTCTCTCTCTCTCTCTCTCTCTCTCTCTCTCTCTCTCTCACTCTCTCTGGAGAGCAAGAATGTTCCCAAAAAACCTGAAAGTAGGCATCCCTTGAGAAATTTATGCTCACAAACCTGTTAACTATTAAAAATGAAATCTAAAGGATACAACTTAGTCTTGAAATGTTTATGGCATTTGATTAAGAGAAACTGTGTTGTTTATTGTATTTGCCCTCCCAATCTCCCTCTCTTCCTTGTTTTAATTCCTTTGTTTGTCTGTCTATTTTTGTTTGGGGGTTGTTTTGTTTTTGTTGTTTTGTTTTGTTTTTGGCAACTCTGCCTCTGTAGCTCAGGCTGATCTGGAACTGACTTTGTAGTCCAGGCTGTTATTAAGCTATTGATTTTCTTGCCTTGGCCTTTCCAATCCAAGAACTCCAAGAATAAGCTCCTATACCCATCCATGCACCTACACTTGATCAGGTATTGAAACCTTCTAAAGAAAGTGTAATTAATTTTACAAGGAGAAAACTACAGCTATGAGAGGCACACTGGCTTGTCCAAGGATGCACATGTGGACAGCAGACTAGCTCAGGCTTTTTGTGTTGGTATTTTATTGTTGTTAATGATTATCAGTTATTTTTCTTTCTTTGTACCTTTGAAAGACTCTGTCTTTTATTGGTCACAAGATTGTTCTCTGAAGTATATAAAACACAAAAAGTATTTCCAGCTTTCTAAAGCTTGAGGCTCAGCAGAGTCAGCATCCTCAGTATAAAGTCTGAGGAAGAGATGGCAGGTTGAGCATCCGAAGAGCCTACCATCGTAACAACTTCATGGAGTGGAGTTGCCAGGGCCCATTCAGTCTCTGTTCCCTGTAAGGTATCATTGCTAAGAATCCACTTGTAGTTGAAGTTTCTTTGGTGGATAATGTTTTTAATTGACTGTTACATTGAAGTCAAAGGCTTATTCTATCTTGTTTTTTGTTTGTTTGGGTTTTTTTGTTGTTAATTTATCAAAAACCACTGCCAAGGGGGTTTAAGAGTAAATGTTGGGAAAGAATTAAGAGTTTGGTGTTCTCCAGAACTTAAAAGAAAAGATTAAAAAATGGCAGTATGGAAGGGTATTGGGACAAGCCTGGAAGCTGTTTGCTACGCAGGCACAATCCTTTTTCTCTCTTTGGTTGTATGTCACCGAAATGTTTTGTAATGATTTTTAAAATATCTATTGTCAGTATTGAAAAGGGGTTTTGCATGTTGGCAATGCAGAAGCCCGATAGGTTATAAATCTCAGCCCTGCCACCTTCAATTTGTGTGACCTTGAAGAAGTTACTTAAGCTTTCCATGTCTAGGTGTCCTTTATGGCAAAATAGAAATGACGTCCTGTGAGGTGTGAATTAATTATCAATGTGTTTATGACTGTATTTGACACTTCCTATTGCCATTTTAATTAACTGAAGCTTAATTAATGTAATTGCTGGAGCCAGGAGAGACAGTGGGGGGAACGGAGGATGCTAAAATTGCCGCAGTCCAGCCTTCTGTGAATTCTCCCAGGATAAATAATTCCCTTTGGTGCAGTGATTTGAGGTTTTTGTTTTCATTGGCATGGAACATTGCTTTTGAATTTCCCCAGTAGAGTATAGTGAGATCACCAAACCACTTTAACCCATGCTGGCTTAGAACTCACTGTGTTGGCCAGGCTAACCTCAAAATCATGGTAGTCTTCCTGCTTCGACTTCCCAAGTCCTGCTATTAGAGGCGTAAGCCACTATTTACCTCTTAAAACACACTCTGTCTTATTTACTGTTCTATTGCTGTGAGGAGACATCATGACCAAGGTAACTTACAGAAGAAAGTACTTAGTTGGGAGCTTTCTACATTTTAGAGGGTTGATCCATGATCATCAGGGTGGGAAGGAGACAGCATGTTGCAGGAGCAGTAGCCAAGGGTTTTGCATCCTGATCCACAGACAGCAGGCAGAGGGGGGCAGGCAACTTTAGCCTCCTCCATCCTCCTTCCCCTCCATTATCTCTCCTGGCTCCTGAAATTACATGGCTTTTGTAATCGTAATGACCTGTCTATGCCTTGGTTTCCTCATTTATTAGCTGAAGTTAACACCTGAGGTGTGGGATTTGTAAGCCTCAAAGGCCACTCTCGACAATACTTCTCTAACAAAGACTGTGTCTCCTAATCCGACCCAAACAGTTCCATTACTTGGGGACCAAGCATTCAAACATAAGAGCCTGTGGGGGCCATTCTCAGTCAAACCACCATACTCTCGCATTCATCTTCCAAGAGGTGGGAAATTTGCATGAGATGTTTTCCATGGGTGGAGATAAAGGCTGGAAGCAAAGCTGTCAGAGCTCTACGCTAGAAAGAAATAATGCAATGTCTGTTGAAAAGGGCCTTCAATGTTTAGGCATTAATTCATACTTATATCTCATAACCATGCCATTTCTATTCTGTAGCAGAAAGAAACAAGACTCATTATGGAAAAACAAGAATTTCATTCCTAAATTGCAAACTTTTCCTTCTGTAGGTTCATATGGGAAGGACTTAGGGGTGAGCATCTTCTCAGTTTCCAGCTGGCTTTTCTGGTGAGTAAAGTCTTTTTATGACCGTTTCATATGTTAACTTGGATATACTTAAAGCATGCTATTGAACTTGGACTTAGTGACTGATCCTGCAGGAAGGACTAAGTATCCAACGATGTTCTTCTCTTGGTCTGATTTGATAAGGGGTCAACATGGGCAGGATAGGTAGATTGAATAGTCTCCCATTTCTGAGCAGAATTCTAGGATGTTACTGCAGAAAGACATTTTTATGAGGAAGAGTGAAGGGAGGCTCAGTTTTGCCCACATTCATAGGCCTGCTTGGAAGCAGCTCCAGGACTCCCAGTCCAGCGGGAGAAGCCAGCAACTACAGCCTTGTCTCACACAGTGCAGGCTGCGGCATCGTAGGGCACCCTGCAACCCTGAACTGTCTGCTCTGCCTCGTGTGGGAGCCACCCATCATACATGGCTCTTGAGTGTTACTAAGATGTTGACTGTGTTGCTTTCTCTTGCTCAATTGAGAATTTAAATGTATATAATTATGTCCATTTTGGGCGTCCTCATTGTGGCCCAGTGGGAGGCTGAACCTTCTCCCCTTTCAAAGGGTATCTCTTGCCCAGTGAGGGTATCTCTGGGGCCCTCTCGTTGGATGCTTTTTGATTAGACCTGCTTTCTACTTATAATGACATGTCTGTGCCTCTGTGTCCTCATCTCCCATCTGACGTTAACACCTGTCTGTCCCTCCCAGATGTGTTGGAAGAAGCTTGCGCTTTTAAAGTCATGGGAGGAGCTTTCTTCACAAGCTTTTTTATTTTCTTTTCAAGAATACGCTGTTGTGTCTGGAAGCATTTTGGTTTGCATACTCGTTATGGATAGGTTCTCTGTTCTCTAAGACATGTAGTTGGGTGAACTCGGTGTTTCCAGGTGATTGTCACTGTGAGACCAGAGACTCAAAGCTCTCCACTCCTGTGAGGCATGGGCTGGGAAGGCAGTGAGGTCAGGCTAACACGGCTGAGGTAGGCCTTCTCTAACCTGGCTGTCACCCCAGTAAGGTGCTTCATCTCAGAAACCAAAGCAGATACCCTTCCCTTGGACTTTGATAGGGCTTCTAGTGCTGTGATCAAACACCATGAGCAAAAGCAGGTTAAGGAAGAAAGGGTTTATTTCAGATTATAGCTTTTATAGCCCATCATCCAGGGAAGTCAGGGCAGGAACTCAAAGCAGGACCCTGGAGACAGGAACAGATGCAGAGGCCATGAGGAGTGCTACTTACTGGTGTGTTCCTCATATGGCTCGTTCAACCTGCTTTCTTACACCATCCCAAACCACAGTGAGCCATTCTGGTAGGGGCATTTTCTCAATTAAGGTTCTCTCTTCCCTTTTTCACTCTTTGGCTTTCTGATCTTTAGCAGTGCTAAGTCTCAATTTCAATCTTTGGTGCCTTGTTTTCTTCAACAAGTAAAACTCTCTCAGGTGTCAATGTCGATATGGCCGGAGGAGCTCTCAGACTTATATTCTAAGACAGGAATTTTAGCTGGTAGGGCAGAGCATCAGTCGGTAGATTCCATTTGCTTCAGGAATGTACCATTCCGTTTTGACAAGACAGCTTCCTCTGCTGCAGCAGCAAGCTGGGTCCAGGGAAGTAACTACACTAGTACTTTTTGAAAGGTTTGCTCTAAGCAGAAGGTAACATCACTGAAACAGCCTCTGTGGGAACCCGAGACATTGGTCAGTGTGAAGGGGTATAGCTATTGATGCTCCTGGATACCCCAGGAATATTACTTTATTATACCAGACTCTGCTTTATATTACAGTTTATGGGTATGGTGAGCTTTTTAATTTTTTTCAGCGGCACCACCAAAAGTGTAGTGTGTGTCTCAGTGACAGAGATGTTAGGGTTCAGTCTTTGGGTCCCATTTACTATAGGTTTTGAAAACTTTGTAACCTATATTCACTACTGTAGTGTTCTACACAACAGTTGTGTAGCCCTGGAAGCATTCTGTTCTCTGTGTCCATCCATCCTCCCTCAGCACCGACCCCAGCAACAACTAATGTTTCTACTGTCTCAGTAGTTTACCTTTTCCAGAGTGTCCACCAGTTGAGATTGCCATAATGTATAACCTTTCAAAGTGGTTTATTCTGTTAAGTAATATGCACTGAATATTTATCACCTGCTAAAGGTTTGGCAATTGTGGACAAACTACACAGACATTCATATGCACATTTTTGTCTGAACCGAAGTTCTCAGTTCATTTGAGTAAACGCCAGAGGACACACTTAACTGGACTGTGTGGTAGGGCTGCATTTACTTTGGTGAGAAGTTAGCAAAGTGTCTGGGCTTCTTTGCATGTCCGTTGTTAGCTTCTGTGGCCTTGTATCCTCATCAGCATTTGGTATTGGTGTTGTGGATTTGGGCTGTTCTAGAAGGTGTGCAGTATATCTGACTGGTTGTTTTCTTATTGTTGAAAGTATTTAAGTGCTTGAGGACCATGGCATTGGACCACCAGGTACGTGTTGTACTGCTTGCTGTGGATTTTGGGGGGATTTTTCCCCTCTTTTTGATAATAGGTCTTTATCAGAAGTTTCTTTTTCAAATATTTTCATTCTGCCTGTGATTTCTCTTTCCATTCTCATGAAATGGTCTTTAGCAGAGCAGAAGGGTTTTGTTTTCCTTTTCATTTTAATGAAGGGAAGCGCATTGGTGCTCTTTGACTGGATCACCTTTCAGTTATTTCTGAGAAGCCATGCTGCCCTGGCACACGCGCGCGCGCACACACACACACACACACACCCGTCATCATTTATTTTCCTGCTGCTGTGGTGGAGAGGTCTCGATGGCAGGAAATAGAAGCTGCTGATCACATCACTCCCAGAATTTGGAACCCAGAGCAATGAATGCATGTGGAGAGCATGAACTATCCAGTTCCCACCCCAGGAAATGGTGCCTTCTGCAGGGAGCAAGACTTCCCACTAAAATGAACTGAATCAGGACAGCCGAGATAATTCCCCACAGATATGCCCAGAGCTCCCTCTCCCAGGCGATCTCAGATTCTGTCAGGTTCTCAGGTGCTGTTAACCCTTAATACCCAAGCCTTCCCACATGCTCCTAGGGTAGTAGCTTCTGGTTTTTAGCTTTTACTTTTACCATTAGACCATCAGTCCTGAGTCCTGTGAAGGCTGTTAGGTGTCTCCTCTGGTTTGGTTTTTAATGCCTTTGATGAGAAGGTTCTTTATACCATTGCCCTTTTTACTTTCCTGTCAAAGCTTAGCAGACGGCATTTATGAGAGTCTGTTTCTGACCCTCTTTCCATTGTTCTAACTACACTTTTGTCAGGACCATGCTATCTGATTACTATAGCATTCTGAGTCTTGCAGTCAGACTCAGTCCTCCAAAGTGGTCCTTTAATATTGATTTTCCAGGTCTTTTGCTTCTCTGTGTATGCTTTAGAGTGAGTTTATTTATAAAGTAATTCTATAGATTTAGGGGATGGTAAAGATCAAGTTGAGAAGATTTGCAATCATAAGGTCACTGCAGTTTTCTCTCTATGAGCATGGACTGTTCATTTATTCAGTTCTTTGATTCATTTCATCAGAATTTTATAGTTTTTCTTACGTAGTGTTTATAGCTCAACATTTCATTTGGGGAGGTGCTAATATAATTTTAATTCGAAATTCAACATGATCATTGCGCATAGATAGATAGATAGATAGATAGATAGATAGATAGATAGATAGATAGAATAAAAGAAGTTGGCTTATATCCGGCAACTTTCCTTTGATCACTTACTTGACTGGAGACAAGTTTTGTTATTTTTTTCAGATTTATACATGATCATGTCACCTGTGAACAAAGTTTTTTTTTCATCATTTATGTATGTGTGTGTGTTTGTGTGTGTATATGTGTATGATATGAATGCATGTGCACATGGGTACACACACAGGTTTACACTTCAAGGTCAGAGGACAATTCTGGGGAGTCAGTTTGTTCTCTCTACCGTATTTGTTCTGGGGATCAAACTTAGCCTGCCAGCCTTGGTGGTAAGCATCTCTATATCTCATAGATTCCTGTTTATTTTTTATTTGTCTTTCTGGTTACATTAGCCCTTTGAATACAATGTTGAAAGTAGTGGCAGTTTGTCATCAGATGAATGGATTTAAAAAGTATTTTATATGTATGTATGTATGTATGTATGTATGTCTGGTAGAATTTGATCTTGCTCTAAAGAATTGAAAGAAGTGAGATTCAGAAAGACAGATTTTTGCATGTGTTCTCATATGTAGACTCTAGATTTAAGTTTATATATAAACATATATACTCATACCTATGTAGGATGTGGAAATAGAAAGGGGACTATGAGAAGAAAACAGTAGATGTAAATGAAAGAGAAGAGACAAGAAAAATAAAAAGAGAGGGGATGAGCTAGAGAGACAGCTCACGAGTTAAGAACTCTCTTAGAGAACCTGAGCTCCGTGCCCAGCACCAGCTTTCTGTGAGTCTAGCTCTGGGCAATCTGACATCCTCCTCTGCATCCATGGACCCTGCATACACACACACACACACACACACACACACACACACACACACAGACAGACAGACACAACTACAAATGAGATCTTTACGGAAGAAAGAGAAGAAAAGCCATGGGGAGAGGGCATAGTGACCTTTTCTCTTTTTTTTTAATTTTTAATATTTTTATTACATATTTTCCTCAATTACATTTCCAATGCTATCCCAAAAGCCCCCCACTTCCCTACCCACCCATTCCCATTCTTTTGGCCCTGGCATTCCCCTATATTGGGGCATATAAAGTTTGCAAGACCAATGGGCCTCTCTTTCCAGTGATGGCCGACTAGGCCATCTTTCGATACATATGCAGCTAGAGACAAGAGCTCCGGGGTTCTGGTTAGTACATCATGTTGTTCCAACAATAGGGTTGCAGATCCCTTTAGCTCCTTGGGTACTTTCTCTAGCTTCTCCATTGGGAGCCCTGTGATACATCCAATAGCTGACTGTGAGCATCCACTCCTGTGTTTGCTAGGCCCCGGCATCATCTCACAAGAGACAGCTATATTTGGGTCCTTTCAGCAAAATCTTGCTAGTGTATGCAATGGTGTCAGCGTTTAGAAGCTGATTATGGGATGGATCCCTGGATACGGCAGTCTCTAAATGGTCCATCCTTTCATCACAGCTATGAACTTTGTCTCTGTAACTCTTTCCCTGGGTGTTTTGTTCCCAATTCTAAGAAGGGGCACAGTGTCCACACTTTGGTCTTCATTCTTCTTGAGTTTCATGCGTTTAGCAAATTGTATCTTATATCTTGGGTATCCTAAGTTTTGGGCTAATATCCACTTATCAGTGAATACATATTGTGTGAGTTCTTTTGTGATTGTGTTACCTCACTCAAGATGATGCCCTCCAGGTCCATCCATTTGGCTAGGAATTTCATAAATTCATTCTTTTTAATAGCTGAGTAGTACTCCATTGTGTAAATGTACCATAATTTCTGTATCCATTCCTCTGTTGAGGGACATCTGGGTTCTTTCCAGCTTCTGGCTATTATAAATAGGGCTGCTATGAACATAGTGGAGCATGTGTCCTTTTTACCGGTTGGGACATCTTCTGGATATATGCCCAGGAGAGGTATTGCTGGATCCTCCGGTAGTACTATGTCCAATTTTCTGAGGAACCGCCAGACTGATTTCCAGAGTGGTTGTACAAGCTTGCAATCCCACCAACAATGGAGGAGTGTTCCTCTTTCTCCACATCCTCGCCAGCATCTGCTGTCACCTGAATTTTTGATCTTAGCCATTCTGACTGGTGTGAGGTGGAATCTCAGGGTTATTTTGATTTGCATTTCCCTGATGATTAAGGATGTTGAACATTTTTTCAGGTGCTTCTCTGCCATTAGATATTCCTCAGGTGAGAATTCTTTGTTCAGTTCTGAGCCCCATTTTTTAATGGGGTTATTTGACTTTCTGGAGTCCACCTTCTTGAGTTCTTTATATATATATTGGATATTAGTCCCTTATCTGATTTAGGATAGGTGAAGATCCTTTCCCAATCTGTTGGTGGTATTTTTGTCTTATTGATGGTGTCTTTAGCCTTGCAGAAGCTTTGCAGTTTCATGAGGTCCCACTTGTCAATTCTCGATCTTACAGCACAAGCCATTGCTGTTCTATTCAAGAATTTTTCCCCTGTGCCCATATCTTCAAGGCTTTTCCCCACTTTCTCCTCTATAAGTTTCAGTGTCTCTGGTTTTATGTGAAGTTCCTTGATCCACTTAGACTTGACCTTAGTACAAGGAGATAGGAATGGATCGATTCGCATTCTTCTACATGTTAACAAACAGTTGTGCCAGCACCATTTGTTGAAAATGCTGTCTTTCTTCCACTGGATGTTTTTAGCTCCCTTGTCGAAGATCAAGTGACCGTAGGTGTGTGGGTTCATTTCTGGGTCTTCAATTCTATTCCATTGGTCTAATAGTGACCTTTTCTAATTTTAGGAAAGCTTTCTGTTTAAAACGTTGTGTTTGACACCACTAAGCATTCTGTTAACTGCAGTTTTTGCAGTATCCTTGCTTTTGTTTTTGGAGATTTTTAGGGGGAGGTATTTTGTTTTTGTCTTTGTGAGATGGGGTCTCACAGTCCTGGCCCATTTTGGCTTGGAGCTCTCTGTAGTTTAGGGTTGCCTTGAAGTGTGCCAGCCCTTCTACTAGAGTTTCCCAACTGCTGGAATTAGGGCATTCACTCCACAGTGCTTGCTGTGGGGACTTTATAGACATTCTTGGTCAATCAGAGGATGTTTATTTCCAGTTGACAGAGTTTTTATGCATATTGGGTTTTTCTAAGTGCCTTTACTGCTGAAAACCAAACATGTTATTGTGTTTTATCTGTCAGAAGCCTGTTATATATTACATAATTATATCACAAGAATATTCCCTGACACAAACATCAGCCTTTTTGTGAATAATACTGCTTTTATCTTGATAACTTTGTTTTCTAATTTTACAACATTATTTGTAACAAATCTTTTTCTCTATTATAATCATTGAATTAGTGCTGATTGGCTACTGCATATGTCTTCCCAGTAACAAAACCAGAGCTCTCAACACTGAACAAATATATTTTATACAAATATATGTTAAACATTTAAACATTTTTTTGAGAAATAATTAAAGCATATTTTAGTAATTTAATCATCCTTTAAATGTACTGTGTTAGTCATCTCTCTTCTGAACCTGCAATAATGTTTGTCTTTTTAGCCTCAGTTTCCATAATTAACATTTAAAAATACCAGATCCAAACCATTCCACTAGGAGTTCAAAGAGCTGAGAGTCAGCATCTCAGTATCTATAGTCTCTTAGGCCTGATGTAAGGAAAGTCTTTGAATATCATTGGCTTTTAACTGCCGTCCCAAATTTAACAGTTAATTCCTGATTTGGCTTGGCCTGACTGAGGACCTGGAATAGCAGATTTTTGGAAAGAAGCAGTGGGCAGGGGCAGGACACAGTACAAAGAGAGAGAACTGTAACAAAGCCGTAGCTTCCACACATGAAAGACATAGTCACAAGTCCACGACTAATCCTGAGGTGTTTATATTCACAGGCATACATGTCCACAGCTTAATTTCCTGTCAGTAATAGTAATTTTAGCACACATTAAGTTAAAAATACTAAAATGAGGTTGTCAAGGATTTTGTTAATAAGGTTTAGAAATTTCAGTGGCAGATTTAATTTTCCTGCATATTGTTTTAGATACAAATGACATTATATCATCATCATCACAGCTAGAGAGATGTTCACTGGCTACGGCCATTTTACTGGTCTTGCAGAGGACCTGTGTTTAGTTCACAGCGAGCGCATGCTCAGTTCCTTCCGGCCATGCTCCAGTTCCTTCCGGATGCTCTCCCACCTTCCCCATGTCACCTTCCCTAGATCAGTACTTTCAACCTATTTTCATTATTATATGAGGAGAAAAATTAAAGAAATCTGAGTTCAGTGACTTAAATGGAAATGCCTGTCCTACAGGTGAATTTAATACTAAAAGAGTAAGTTGTAATTGAGTTGGGCAGTGCCTAGGAAGGCTATAGACTACAATGATGCCTATGATCCCTTGTGTCTTTTCCTGCCCAGAACCAGTTCACTCCACGATAATACATCCCATGTCTCTAAGACTTGTCCATGGCACTTTGTCATTCTGAAGTTCATCTCATATTGTCTCTGAATTCTTCCAGTTTCTCGGGCCAGGGCAGGGCTGCTTCCTGCCTGGTATGCCTCTGGTGGCTCTTCTGTCTGCCTCCAGGGCTCACTCACCCATTCAGAACTAGCTGGTTGAGCATCTGATATGTAGTGCACTATAGAATAGGGCCACACCTAAGGGACACACATAGTGGAAGCTATGGGAAATGTGTTAACACTATCTAGACTGGGGCAGAGGGGAGGATGTGGTTGGGCGGGAGGGCTGCCTGGAGTAGAGCTATCCTACAGCCTGGGAGGGACCTGGACCTTCAAAGGTACAATGTAGCACTGCTCATTTCAGTTTGATTAATCTATGTGTGTGTGTGTGTGTGTGTGTGTGTGTGTGTGTGTAGGCCAATGGTTGATATTAGATGTCTTCCTCAGTTATTCACTATCCTACTTAGGGTCACAATTACTGTCATTAAAACGTAAAACCAAAGCAACATGGGAGAAAAGTTTATTTGGCTTACATTTCCATAGCAATGTTTATTATCAAAGGAAGTCAGGGCAGGAACTCAAACAGGGCAACAATCTGGAGGCAGGAGCTGATGCAGAGGCCATGGAAGAGTGCTGCTTACCAACTTGTTCTCCATGGCTCCTCAGCCTGCTTTCTTAAGACCAAAGCCCAGGAAAGGCACCACCTATACTGAGCTGGGCCTTCCCGAATCAGCCACTAATTAAGAATCTTATAGAGGTATTTTCTCAATTGAGTTGCCTTCCTCTCCGATGACTCTAGCTTGTATCATGTTGACATAAAACCAGCCAGCACACTCTATCTTTTGAGACAAAGTCTCACTCTGCTATTTGGCAAGACTCACTGTCCAGCAGGCTCCAAAGAACCTCCTGTCCCTGCCTTCAGCACTAAGTTTTCAGGCACCCCACCACAGCTGCTTGTTCTAAGGCTGCTGGGGATCTGAGTTCTGTACTCACTGATTAGCCATCTCCTCAGCCCATTTTACCGTGCTTATAATATGGTCTTAATAAGCCACTTTGGAAGAAACATTGGTTCCAGAGAAGAAGTGCAAGAGCATATTGTGCTCAAGTCCAGTGACAAAAGCATTGGCTTTCCTGTTTGGTAAAGAATGGAGTGGCTGGCTAGAAAGCAGGGTGGGGACTAAACACACCTAGCCAGCCAGAGTATGGGAGCTAAGTGGTTTTACAGGTATGTCTTGAGAATCTTGCCTCTCATGTCTCCATCCGGCTTCATTCTCAGTGTCCTGTGTCCCACACGTGTCTGTCCTTGTATTCTGTATCCTTCTGTGACTTAGCCATTCCTTTTCCACTGTGTGCATGGCCTCAGCACTAGCTTCCTTGGTACCTTGGACTGGATGCCCTGTGGCCACCTTCATCTCAGCTCATTTTTCTGACCACCCAGACTTGGAATCGTGGGATGAGTTGAAGCTTCTTATTCTGTTAGGAAATCATAACAGGGTAGGCAGAACTCTCTCTGACACTGTCTGGGTCACTCCAGTAGTCTGCAACTATTCCTCCTCCTCTTCCTCCTCTTCTTCCTCCTCCTCCTCCTCCTCCTTCTCCTCCTCCTTCTTCTTCGTCTTCCTCTTCTTCTCTCTCTCTCTCTCTATCTCCTTTCCCACACCTGTTTTCCTGTTTTTCCCTTCCTTCCTTTTTCCTCTCTTTCCTTTTTAAAAAGCAATATTTATTAAGCCAAGATCTGTACTCCTTTCCCCACATGGATTATTTCATTAAATGCTCACAAAATCTGTGAGAAATTAGTACCACTATCACTCCAAACTCTGTAGTGCAGGCAAGTACAGACCAAATCAGACATGCAGCTTGTCTAAACTCATGTAGTTTGGGATTAGAGTTAAGGACAATCTATGAGTTTTGTCCAACACCCTGCCTCATGAGCAGCTTGCACACTCAACTGAGATACACATTGATCTCCTCCCGTCCTTCCTCTGTATGGGTCACAAATGTGACCCTGTCACTTCACAGAGTCCGGTGTTAACATCCCCCACTCCTGGCTGTGTTTTCTGCCATTCCCTGAATTAACATCTATCCCAGCCATGTTCTTTTGCCATTTTGAAGACACTGATTTATGGAAAACAACATGGCTTTGAAAGCCTGGGTTCAGCCCTAGTCTTTCTTCTTGTCTTTGCTACCATAAGAGGTAGTCATTTCTCTGAGTTGTTCACCTGTTCATTTAGTGGGTATTTACTGCATGTTTTCTCTGCTGGTCTTGCGTGAGCAATGTGAACGTTCAGAGCTCCCCGACAGGTCATTTGCTCACCTTTGATTTCTTGCTGGACTGTGTCGGTGGTCCTTGTGGAGTACACTTTGCCTGGTGCATGGTGCTAGTTCCTTAGAGCTGTTTTCTTCTGCTTTGCCAAAGAAGCTCCTTCCATCTTGCTAATCATTTGTTTCAGCTTCTTCTAGCCTTCTGTTCCTTACAAAATACAGTATAGTTTGTTTTTTTTTTCTTCTTGTATGTGTGGACATGTGTCACAGCCCTAGTATAGATGCTGGAAGTTCTCTGTGGACTCACTTCTCCCCTCCCACCTTTATGTGGGTTCTGGAGATCAAATGCAGGTTGTCAAGCTTGCACTGTTGTGCAACAGAGGCATCTTCCCAGCTCCATCTCATGTCCTCTGGATGGCTAAACTGGAAAGCTCTGTTATTCATTACAGCTTTCTGGACACTTCTCATTGAATAGAATTGTGTCATTTATGTGGCAGTTCAGCCATTCTCATTAAACCCTTTAAAAAGCAGGGGTTTTACCAAGTGTGATCCACAAACACTAAGTCATCTCAGACCCTTTCAGAGAGCAACAAGGTGAAATGTGTTTCTATAATAATATGAAGATATTTCTTGGTTTTTTCACTTTGTTGACATTTGGAATATGCTGCAAAAGACATGGAACAAACTTCTATTGCTTAATTATTAATCAAGGCAGGAGTCACATGCCTTACAACTTTATGCTCAGAGTGAGAATAAAAATTTTACTTAAGGATGTCCTTGATGCAGTGGAAGTTACTTAACTAAGCCTCATTTCAAAACATATCTTTTTAATCTACCATGTAACACCATGTAACACAGTAAAGAATAAAGATCTTTTCCTGACCATCAAGCCTGGTGTCTCCGGGAAACCCTCTGATCTAGTTGCATGCTGAACTAGCTACATTGGTTTTTTTATTGATTTCTCTAGTGAGTTCTCTATTTTGCATCTCTGGTGCACCGCAGGCTTGACTATGGACAGCAAAGCACTAAGTAGGATCCTATAATGTTTTCTGCCTATCTGCCTTTGGACCTAGGTGTTAGTACCACTGTCCCAGCCACAGTGATGTTCATAGTTGAACAGCATTAGAGAGTCAGGGATTACAACTTTTTGATTTGTTTTTGTGACTGGATAATAATAATAATACAGTAAGTAGGTTCTTTTTTTTAATTTTTAATATTTTTATTACATATTTTCCTCAGTTATATTTCCAATGCTATCCCAAAAGTCCCCCATAGCGCCCCCCACTTCCCTACCCACCCATTCCCATTCTTTTGGCCCTGGCATTCCCCTATATTGGGGCATATAAAGTTTGCAAGTCCAATGGGCCTCTCTTTCCATTGATGGCCGACTAGGCCATCTTTCAATACATATGCAGCTAGAGACAAGAGCTCCGGGGTACTGGTTAGTACATCATGTTGTTCCAACAATAGGGTTGCAGATTCCTTTAGCTCCTTGGGTACTTTCTCTAGCTTCTCCATTGGGAGCCCTGTGATACATCCAATAGCTGACTGTGAACATCCACTCCTGTGTTTGCTAGGCCCCGGCATCGTCTCACAAGAGATAGCTATATTTGGGTCCTTTCAGCAAAATCTTGCTAGTGTATGCAATGGTGTCAGCGTTTAGAAGCTGATTATGGGATGGACCCTGGATACGGCAGTCTCTAAATGGTCCATCCTTTCATCACAGCTATGAACTTTGTCTCTGTAACTCCTTCCCTGGGTGTTTTGTTCCCAATTCTAAGAAGGGGCACAGTGTCCACACTTTGGTCTTCATTCTTCTTGAGTTTCATGCGTTTAGCAAATTGTATCTTATATCTTGGGTATCCTAAGTTTTGGGCTAATATCCACTTATCAGTGAATACATGTTGTGTGAGTTCTTTTGTGATTGTGTTACCTCACTCAAGATGATGCCCTTCAGGTCCATCCATTTGGCTAGGAATTTCATAAATTCATTCTTTTTAATAGCTGAGTAGTACTCCATTGTGTAAATGTACCATAATTTCTGTATCCATTCCTCTGTTGAGGGACATCTGGGTTCTTTCCAGCTTCTGGCTATTATAAATAGGGCTGCTATGAACATAGTGGAGCATGTGTCCTTTTTACCGGTTGGGACATCTTCTGGATATATGCCCAGGAGAGGTATTGCTGGATCCTCCGGTAGTACTATGTCCAATTTTCTGAGGAACCGCCAGACTGATTTCCAGAGTGGTTGTACAAGCTTGCAATCCCACCAACAATGGAGGAGTGTTCCTCTTTCTCCACATCCTTGCCAGCATCTACTGTCACCTGAATTTTTGATCTTAGCCATTCTGACTGGTGTGAGGTGGAATCTCAGGGTTGTTTTGATTTGCATTTCCCTGATGATTAAGGATGTTGAACATTTTTTCAGGTGCTTCTCTGCCATTCGGTATTCCTCAGGTGAGAATTCTTTGTTCAGTTCTGAGCCCCATTTTTTAATGGGGTTATTTGACTTTCTGGAGTCCACCTTCTTGAGTTCTTTATATATATTGGATATTAGTCCCTTATCTGATTTAGGATAGGTGAAGATCCTTTCCCAATCTGTTGGTGGTATTTTTGTCTTATTGATGGTGTCTTTAGCCTTGCAGAAGCTTTGCAGTTTCATGAGGTCCCACTTGTCAATTCTCGATCTTACAGCACAAGCCATTACTGTTCTATTCAGGAATTTTTCCCCTGTGCCCATATCTTCAAGGCTTTTCCCCACTTTCTCCTCTATAAGTTTCAGTGTCTCTGGTTTTATGTGAAGTTCCTTGATCCACTTAGACTTGACCTTAGTACAAGGAGATAGGAATGGATCGATTCGCATTCTTCTACATGTTAACAACCAGTTGTGCCAGCACCATTTGTTGAAAATGCTGTCTTTCTTCCACTGGATGTTTTTAGCTCCCTTGTCGAAGATCAAGTGATCATAGGTGTGTGGGTTCATTTCTGGGTCTTCAATTCTATTCCATTGGTCTATTTGTCACTATACCAGTACCATGCAGTTTGTATCACAATTGCTCTGTAGTAAAGCTTTAGGTCCGGCATGGTGATTCCACCAGAGGTTCTTTTATCCTTGAGAAGAGTTTTTGCTATCCTAGGTTTTTTGTTATTCCAGATGAATTTGCAGATTGCACTTTCTAATTCGTTGAAGAATTGATTTGGAATTTTGATGGGGATTGCATTGAATCTGTAGATTGCTTTTGGCAAGATAGCCATTTTTACAATGTTGATCCTGCCAATCCATGAGCATGGGAGATCTTTCCATCTTCTGAGATCTTCTATAATTTCTTTCTTCAGAGACTTGAAGTTTTTATTATACAGATCTTTCACTTCCTTAGTTAGAGTCACGCCAAGATATTTTATATTATTTGTGACTATTGAAAAGGGTGTTGTTTCCCTAATTTCTTTCTCAGCCTGTTTATTCTTTGTGTAGAGAAAGGCCATTGATTTGTTTGAGTTAATTTTATATCCAGCTACTTCACCGAAGCTGTTTATCAGGCTTAGGAGTTCTCTGGTGGAATTTTTAGGGTCACTTATATATACTATCATATCATCTGCAAAAAGTGATATTTTGACTTCATCTTTTCCAATTTGTATCCCTTTGATCTCCTTTTGTTGTCGAATTGCTCTGGCTAGGACTTCAATGTTGAATAGGTATGGAGAAAGTGGACAGCCTTGTCTAGTCCCTGATTTTAGAGGGATTGCTTCAAGCTTCTCACCATTTACTTTGATGTTGGCTACTGGTTTGCTGTAGATTGCTTTTATCATGTTTAGGTATGGGCCTTGAATTCCTGATCTTTCCAAGACTTTTATCATGAATGGGTGTTGGATCTTGTCAAATGCTTTTTCCGCATCTAACGAGATGACCATGTGGTTTTTGTCTTTGAGTTTGTTTATATACTGGATTACGTTGATGGATTTCCGTATCCCTGCAGGATTTCCTGCATCCCTGGGATGAAACCTACTTGGTCAGGATGGATGATTATTTTGATGTGTTCTTGGATTCGGTTAGCAAGAACTTTATTGAGGATTTTTGCATCAATGTTCATAAGGGATATTGGTCTGAAGTTTTCTATCTTTGTTGGGTCTTTTTGTGGTTTAGGTATCAGAGTAATTGGGGCTTCATAGAATGAGTTGGGTAGAGTACCTTCTGTTTCTATTTTGTGGAATAGTTTGTGAAGAACTGGGATTAGATCTTCTTTGAAGGTCTGATAGAACTCTGCACTAAACCCATCTGGTCCTGAGCTTTTTTTAGTTGGGAGACTATTAATGACTGCTTCTATTTCTTTGGGGGATATAGGGCTGTTTAGATCATTAACCTGATCTTGATTCAACTTTGGTACCTGGTATCTGTCTAGGAACTTCTCCATTTCATCCAGGTTCTCCAGTTTTGTTGAGTATAGCCTTTGGTAGAAGGATCTGATGGTGTTTTGGATGTCTTCAGGATCTGTTGTTATGTCTCCTTTTTCATTTCTGATTTTGTTAATTAGGATGCTTTCCCTGTGCCCTCTAGTGAGTCTGGCTAAGGGTTTATCTATCTTGTTGATTTTCTCAAAGAACCAGCTCCTTGATTGGTTGATTCTTTGAATAGTTCTTCTTGTTTCCACTTGGTTGATTTTGCCCCTGAGTTTGATTATTTCCTGCCGTCTACTCCTCTTGGGTGAGTTTGCTTCCTTTTGTTCTAGTGCTTTTAGGTATGTTGTCAAGCTGCTAATGTGTGCTCTCTCTAGTTTCCTTTTGGAGGCACTCAGAGCTATGAGTTTTCCTCTTAGAAATGCTTTCATTGCGTCCCATAAGTTTGGGTATGTTGTGGCTTCATTTTCATTGAACTCTAAAAAGTCCTTAATTTCTTAATTTATTCCTTCCTTGACCAAGGTATCATTGAGAAGAGTGTTGTTCAGTTTCCACGTGAAGGTTGGCTTTCTATTATTTATTTTGTTATGGAAGATCAACCTTAGTCCATGGTGATCTGATAGGATGCATGGGACAATTTCAATATTTTTGTATCTGTTGAGGCCTGTTTTGTGACCAATTATGTGGTCAATTTTGGAGAAGGTACCATGAGGTGCTGAGAAGAAGGTATATCCTTTTGTTTTAGGATAGAATGTTCTGTAGATATCTGCCAGATCCATTTGTTTCATAATTTGTCTTAGTTTCTCTGTGTCCCTGTTTAGTTTCTGTTTCCATGATCTGTCCATTGGTGAAAGTGGTGTGTTGAAGTCTCCCACTATTATTGTATGAGGTGCAATGTGTGCTTTGAGATTTACCAAAGTTTCTTTAATGAATGTGGCTGCCTTTGTATTTGGAGCATAGATATTCAAGATTGATAGTTCCTCTTGGAGGATTTTACCTTTGATGAGTATGAAGTGTCCCTCCCTGTCTTTTTTAATGACTTTGGGTTGGAAGTCAATCTTATCAGATATTAGAATGGCTACTCCAGCTTGTTTCTTCCTACCATTTGCTTGGAAAATTGTTTTCCAGCCTTTCATTCTGAGGTAGTGTCTATCTTTTTCTCTGAGATGAGTTTCCTGTAAGCAGCAAAATGTTGGGTCTTGTTTGTGTAGCCAGTTTGTTAGTCTATGTCTTTTTATCGGGGAGTTGAGTCCATTGATATTAAGAGATATTAAGGAAAAGTAATTGTTGTTTCCTGTTATTTTTGTTGTTAAAGTTGGCATTCTGTTCTTGTGGCTGTCTTCTTTTAGGTTTTGAGGGATTACCTTCTTGTTGTTTCTAGGGCGTGGTTCCTGTCCTTGTATTGGTTTTTTTCTGTTATTATCCTTTGAAGGGCTGGATTCGTGGAGAGATAATGTGTGAATTTGGTTTTGTCGTGGAATACTTTGGTTTCTCCATCTACGTTAATTGAGAGTTTGGCTGGGTATAGTAGCCTGGGCTGGAGTTTGTGTTCTTTTAGTGTCTGTATAACATCCGTCCAGGATCTTCTGGCTTTCATAGTCTCTGGTGAGAAATCTGGTGTAATTCTGATAGGCTTGCCTTTATATGTTACTTGGCCTTTTTCTCTTACTGCTTTTAGTATTCTATCTTTATTTAGAGCATTTGTTGTTCTGATTATTATGTGTCGGGAGGTATTTCTTTTCTGGTCCAGTCTATTTGGAGTTCTGTAGGCTTCTTGTATGTTCATGGGCATCTCTTTCTTTAGATTTGGGAAGTTTTCTTCTATAATTTTGTTGAAGATGTTTGCTGGTCCTTTGAGTTGAAAATCTTCATTCTCATCCACTCCTATTATCCGTAGTTTTGGTCTTCTCATTGTGTCCTGTATTTCTTGGATGTTTTGAGTTAGGATCTTTTTGCATTTTACATTTTCCTTGATTGTTGTGCCGATGTTCTCTATGGAATCTTCTGCACCTGAGATTCTCTCTTCCATCTCTTGTATTCTGTTGCTGATGCTCGTATCTATGGTTCCAGATTTCTTTCCTAGGGTTTCTATCTCCAGTGTTGCCTCATTTTGGGTTTTCTTTATTGTGTCTACTTCCCTTTTTAGGTCTAGTATGGTTTTGTTCATTTCCATCATCTGTTTGGATGTGTTTTCCTGTTTTTCTGTAAGGACTTCTGCCTGTTTGATTATGTTATCCTGTTTTTCTTTAAGGATTTGTAACTCTTTAGCAGTGTTCTCCTGCAATTCTTTAAGGGATTTTTGTGCTTCCTCTTTACTCTCTTCTACCTGTTTACCAGTGTTCCTTTGTATTTCTTTAAGTGTGTTATTAAAGTCCTTCTTGAAGTCCTCTACCATCATCATGAGATATGCTTTTAGATCCGTGTCTAGCTTTTCCGGTGTGTTGGGGTGCCCTGGACTGGGTGAAGTGGGAGTGCTGGGTTCTGATGATGGTGAGTGGTCTTGGTTTCTGTTAGTAAGATTATTACGTTTACCTTTCGCCATCTGGTAATCTCTGGGGTTAGTTGTTTTCGTTGTCACTGTTTAAAGATTGGAGCAGAAGCTGTGTTCCACTCACCAGCAGTCTCAAAATCCTGTGGCGGGGGTCGTGGGTAGCTGGCGGGTGTCAGCTGACCCTGCGCCCTAGCTACCCCGGCGCTTTTCTGACCGGAGAGGCTTGTGGCCCTACTCAGACCGGATTTCTGCCTCCCCAATCAAAGCAGTCTCAGTCCCCAGTAAGTAGGTTCTTTAACGTT
Source organism: Mus caroli (assembly GCF_978045245.1). Taxonomy (NCBI): domain Eukaryota; kingdom Metazoa; phylum Chordata; class Mammalia; order Rodentia; family Muridae; genus Mus; species Mus caroli. The sequence continues at coordinate 81,704,740 of NW_028227262.1, read as the reverse complement.
TTGGTCTCTCAAACCTTCTGACACTTTTAAAAATTGAGAATCCTGTGGGGTTTTTATTTAGCTTTATCTGTTAACATATAATGATTGGCATATAAGAAACTGAATTTGGGAAGTTTAAAAATGTTTCACAAAATTCTTATAATGATTCTCCCAGGGTCCCACTCACAGACAAGTACTATAGGCAAATGAGAACTCCTGAGAGTGAGAGAAATAGTCCCTCTCAGGAATGAGTCCCAGGTCCTTATCCAGTAACAAGTCGTCATCACTGAATTAGAAGTGTGCTTAGTATGGCAATGAGATAATTTATGGTAGGCAGCCCGTAGGTAGCTTCAGGATGAGGGTTAACTAATAAAACAAAACCGAACACTATAGCAAGAGTAGAGGTCTGTGGTAAAAGTCCCAACGCACCAAACCTTTGGGAGAGAAAAGGTTATGGCAACTGGTGATTTTAATGGGCCAGCCATGCTTGTGTAATTAAGCCTCCATAAAAACTGGGAAGAGTAGTATTTGGAGAGCATCCTGGTAGTTCCTGGAAGTTGATGCACGATAGTTCTTATCTCTTTCCACATGCTCTGTTGTAGCTATCCGTCCCTTCCTCTGGTCTTCATCCATGTCCTCTTTAATATCCTCTTAAATAGACCTGGAGTGTTCTCTGAGTTCTAACTTCTCTAACAGGGGGAGGGCGGGTCTGAAAACCCTGTTTCTGGCCATTCAGTCAGAAGCATGGATAAAAAGTACCAGGGCTTTTTGCCTGGAGCCTGAACTCTTAGGGAATGTGTCTTAAGTATGGGAGAAAATGCTTTATCCAGATAGACCATATCAGAGTTAAGTCAAATTGAAGGACATCCAGCTGGGATCCAGCTTGCTTGCTGGTGCATACAAGAAGACCCAAACACATTTGGTTGCAGACATCTGGGTTGACTATTGAGAAAACCAGGAATGGTTTCCTTCCCTGTATTAAGCCCACTATCCAAACCTTGTTTTTATCCCTAGTATCACAAAAGAAAGAAGGAGAAGGCACTCCTTTTGTGCCTTGGTTGTTCAGGAAGAACAGTGACTTTTGTCCTAACTAGTGCGTATATCCTTCTCCTACCTGTGCCTGCAAGCCACAGCTGATGGAAGTTAATGACAAGAGCCCTTAAGTCCAAGTCAGTTCACCCCACTGGAAGCACCAGCACCATGTACTCAGCTGCTTTATATGAAGGTGAAACCTGAGACTGGAATGTAAAGATGAAAGACACTGAGGTCAGGGGACACCTAGGGGGAGTCAGCTGGTGGCCATAACCCTGAGGTTAATGCTTTCTAGTTAGTGGTGTGAGCACACACATGGTATATGACCCCCATAGGTAGCCCTGGAGCTGGACTGATTTTTTTTTCATTGCCCCACCTATTTTCAAGGTTCAGACCTCTTCTGATAAAGTGTGGAAAGTTTAACTGGGAATTATTTGAGTAAAATCAATCTGGAGGAATTTTCCAAAATTCAGAACTAAAAAGGGGACTTTTCTGCACAGGCCACCAACCCCTACTTGGGCTCCCTTAGATCATGGTGTGCAGTTTTATTTGTGTGCTGTTTTTACTTGAGTTGGCGCCTGGATTTCACATTTATCTAAGTCACTGGTTATGCTCAATCAGCAACAGTGTGGCCTTCTGCAATGACTGTCTAGAAAATAGAGACCTTAGAGACCTTAAAGAAGAGAGTCTTGGAGACTTGGAGAGAGTCCCCAGTCTTGGTCTTCATGGCAGGACAGGCTCAGTATTCTTAGAAAAATAATCTGGGGCTGGAGAGATGGCTCAGCAGTTAAGAGCAGTGACTGTTCTTCTAGAGATCCTGAGTTTGACTCCCAGCAACCACATGGTGGCTCACAACCATCTGTAATGGGATCCGTTGCCCTCTTCTGGTGTGTCTGAAGACAGCTACATATTTATTCTTATAAGTAAATCTTGAATGAATGAATGAATGAATGAGCTACATATTTATTCTTATAAGTAAATCTTGAATGAATGAATGAATGAATGAAAGGAAGGAAGAGAAAGGAAGGAAGAAAACTAATCTGAGAATTTACCTTTGTGTGCATGATTTTTATTTTTATTTTGTATGTCATTTTTATTAGGTATTTTCCTCATTTACATTTACAATGCTATCTCAAAAGTCCCCCATACCCTCCCCCCCCCACACCCCTACCCCCCCACTCCCACCCCTTGGCCCTGGCATTCCCCTGTACTGGGGCATATAAAGTTGGCAAGTCCAATGGGCCTCTCTTTCTAGTGATGGCCTACTAGGCCATCTTTTGATACAAATGCAGCTAGAGACAAGAGCTCTGGGGTACTGGTTAGTTCATAATAATGATCCACCTATGGAGTTGCAGTTCCCTTTAGCTCCTTGGGTACTTTCTCTAGCTCCTCCATTGGGGGCCCTGTGATCCATCCCAATAACTGACTGTGAGCATCCACTTCTGTGTTTGCTAGGCCCCGGCATAGTCTCACAAGAGACAGCTATATCTGGGTCCTTTCAGCAAAATCTTGCTAGTGTATGCAATGGTGTCATCGTTTGGAGGCTGATTATGGGATGGATCATTGGATATGGCAGTCTCTAGATGGTCCATCCTTTTGTCTCAGCTCCAAACTTTGTCTCTGTAACTCCTTCCATGGGTGTTTTGTTCCCAATTCTGATTTTTTTTTTCCTATGGCACTTTTTAACTAATAAAATATTCCAAATGAGAACAAACCAGAGCTTCAAGAACAGAGAGCTGAGGCGGGGCTAAGTAGCCTGCTTCTGTCAGCCTTGGCTTAAATTAACTAGCTTTTCCTCTATAAAAAGTCTGATAATTCTGTTACTTCGAACTGTGGACATGAAAGGTACCCAAGTTAAATTATACAGCCAGCATACATGTTCGATGCCTGCCTTCTGGTCCATATACTTTGGGATTACACTGTAAGACCAGGTTGAAATGGAATTCACAGGAAAGTACTTACCAGTGTGACTGCATTGTGGTAGAATACTCAGGACATAGCATGGTTTCTGTTGTTACTGTTGCATCTAAGTTTAGAACTTCTTGAATTAGCCAGAATTAACCAAGAGAAGGATGAAGAAATACTTGGCATGCCAGCCCAGCAAGGCGAGGCACATGACTCTGTGGAATGGAGCCTAATACCTGCATCTGTAGTACAGTAATGTATGGTTCCACACAGCGTTTGTTCTTGGGAGGCCTTCAGACATTAGGAACAGTGTACATGTTTAGTCTGTAAATAAATGGATATATTTTGTCAAGAAGGCACCGTGATCAAAAAGTAATAATAATAATAAGGAAAAAAGGAGAGCATTCATGTTTTCATAGACACAAAGACATGCCTTTTAAAAACTGGTCAAATGTTAATTGTGAGCATATAGTTCATAAAAATTTTCAACATTGATAATATAATGACTCTAAAGAGAAGCAGTAGAAAGAAGGGCCAGTTTCCATTATTTTATTGAGTTGCAAACGTGAATTCTGGTGTTCTTATGAATGCAGATTGATATTTTCATGTAGGTGGGAGCCTGTGTTGGAGCTGTGGGTCTGTCTTTACATCTACCCTCATTGTGTATTGCCCTTTTCCTGTGTCCTCAACGCTCCCAGTTCTTCTTGTAATGGCAGTAAAAGAAACCCTGCCCTGCTAAGTGCCTGTTGGCTTAGCTTTTCACCCCAATTGTAGAATATCAAAAGACAGTGTACTTTCTTGTTACATGTAAATTAGGCAACTGAAGCAATGCCTAACATTTGAAGCACAGTGAAACACATGTGGCATATATTGCACAGTGAAAAGCATAAAACAAAACATTCAGATAGTTAAATCCCAAAGAGGTTAAACAGAGTTTTAATATAGGAAAACATTTAGACCCCCCAAGAACCTCAGTGTCTTTGTCTCTAAAATGGGTATAGTTGTTTTGTGTCCCCGAGGTGTTTGTATCCTCTATGCCTGATGGAGTCCATTGTAAAGTACTGGTTCAGCACTGAGTTGTTGGCAGGAGGAAATGAAAGACGGCAACTCTGATTGATTGCTGGATGGAGCAGCTGCTCTAGAGGGAGAAAGCCCAGAGGCTCCTGAATTAGATGGCACAAATACATCCTGAGTACGTCACATTTGTCCTGTCAGTTGCAAGTTCGATAAAGTGAATGTTCCTAAATCTGCAAGCCCTGTCATTTTATGAATATTAAGGCTAAACATATCAGAAAAGCAAACTGACCAGTCATGACCTTAAAATGTTAAGGGCTATATCATGAAGGAGGCAGCTGTTCTCTTTACAGTCATTAAAGGTCCATGCTTGTCTCGGCTCATTAACTTACCCCCTTGGTTGCATTGCTTTTTAATTTTAAATTTCTCATGGTCACCAAATGGCTGTCACAGTCTTTCAGCCAGCTTTAAAACACCAGTAATACACTCCTATTTTTGCTGAGGACACAGAATCCTTTCCTGTGTCCTTCCCAGGTATCCCTTCAGGTCTCATTGAATTGACCTCAGCTTGGCCACCCATCCAGAGCTCCCAGCATCCCTACACAGAAACCCAGACTTTGTCAGCAGGGACATTTTGAGAGCTGTCTGCCCAGTGACCAGTAGTGGTACTGCACATAAAACAGTGGAGGGAAAAAGAAAAACAAAAGATGGACAGGATTTTTCTATGAGATTCTGATAACCATATTAAGGGATTCAGGAGTTACAAATCCTGAACTGAGGATTCTATTGGTTTTGAATCTAGGAGGAACACTGGGAAATAATCTCTGTTGTATATGTAAGAGTTTTCATCCCTACCCCTGCCTTTAAAAAAAAAAAAAAAAAAGCTAAAAAAAATGTATGAATGTAGTCATGTCTGTGGGTGCCCACAAAGGCCAGAAGAGAGCATTGGCTTTTCCTGAGCTGAAGTTACAAGTGATTCTGATTCATTTAACCATATACTGACACTCTCTGCCAGAACGGTACCTGTGAGCCTGCTTTCCAGTCCTTGCCTTACTTTAATCTTCATTTACTTATTCTTTCACATTGTTAAACATGTATGTATTTGACCACACTCACCTCCTTACCCTCTCTTACCCCATCCTGTGCCCTCTTCTTTCTGCTGCTCATCCCTTTCATGTCTTAGAATCTGCTCGTGACTCAGTGCCTCGCGGAGTTTAATTAGGGTTGCTTAAGTAACCACGCTTGGGGGTTATTTACCAGAGCACGGGCAAGTTACTAGTGGTGTAGCACTCAAGAAAATGACTTCCTCTTTCCTGGCAACCATTGACCACATTAGCTCCTCAGGGCACAGTGAGGCTTCATGAACATTGATGGATCCAGTGCTGTGCAGGTCATGAGCAGATAACCACGGTTGCTGTGAGCTCGTGAGTCTCAGCTCTCCTCCACCCTCCGGCTCTCGGTGTTCTTCCCACCCTCTCCCAAGTCTGCAAGGGCTCGCGCACCACCTTCCTTTCTGGGTAGAGGAACGAAAGAATTTACATAGGGAGACGTATGGAGGTTCGTGTTAGTCGACTGAAATGTTTTAACCTTGAATATTGCCAGAAATACATCAAAACTGGCCAAAGAACTATTAACAGATTAATTACTCACCCAAGCCCTGTGAGGAGGAGAAGAAAATGTACAGCAGTATTAGGGCAGACAGGCGTTTGAGAGTGTTTGCACTGAAGCTTTGCAGAAGAGTACAGGAGTGTGAGGGTCGCTCAAAAAGTCGCCCGTCCTCGGTTTATGTTGGCTTGCCTGGGCTAGTCCAGGTAGCAGAGACCCTGGAATTCATTCCGAGTTAAATTGTGCTCATATCCCAGGAGTCCAGATTTCTGATCATAAAAAAAAAAAAAAAAAGAGGGAGGGAGGGAGAGAAAGAAAAGAAAAGGAAAGGAAAGAAAGGAAAAAAGAAAAGAAAAGAGAGAAAGAGGCTTTGTGGGGTCATATTAACTTGAATAACAATGTGCTTCTTTTGTAATTCATATTTACTATTTTCTTTTGGACATACTACCCAAAAGCTTTCATTCCTGTATGGTTAGAGGATCCACATCACAGACAGAACCACTGCTGAGAGAAGGGTACCTTATCACAGAGAGGACCAACAGTGAGAGAGGATACCGCATCACATACAAGACCATTTAAACATTAAAGACAATTCATAAATAAAAGTCCATGCATAATTTGTTACATTGTACTTATGGGGGAGGTCACTGGGCAGGAAATCTGTGTGTTTTATTTATGTTATATGTAATGTTAGCATGTGATCACATCTTTGAACTGTGCTGTGAATTCTCAAGTGATTCAAAATTAAGAATATTGTAGTCTGTAATTTAATCACAAAATCCTTATCTATTCCTGTTAGCTCCCAAATGAATGAAACAAAGATTAAGTTTATTAACAATCTGTAAGCCTAGGCTAGGCAGGTTCTGAGCTGTTCTAATCCTCTATGGCTATTTTTCAGCCACATGGTTCTTTACCTTCAATCCAAGTCTGCCCTGGTTTGCTCTGCTCCATGTGTGTCCTCATGATGAATCCCTTGGCAACCTGCTTTGTTAAGACTCCTCTTAGACCCTCTGCCTTATGGCCACCTCTTGGTCTCTCCACTGGGTCTCTCTCTTTTCTTCACGATCCTTCCTCTCCTTCTCCCTGGGACCCCTGGCTGGGATCACAAGTCCAGCCTTCCTATCTCCTCTGCCCAGCCATAGGCTGACCAGCTCCTTATCAACCAGTCGGATACTTACGGAGCATTCTTTACACAACAGTGGTATAGCAGATGGTTCCATAATCATGACGGTGCTAGCTAGTGTCATTAGATCTCTGGACACAGGAATCAGCATCTGAATATACAGTGCACAAGACTCACTCGCAACACAGTATCTTGTTTGAGGGGCCAGCAAAATGGCTAAATGGGCAGAGGCACTTTCTGCCGTATCTGGTGTGAGTTTGATTCTCAGAACCTATGTGGTCCCTCAAGTTGTTCCTGACCTCCACGTGCATGCTAGGGCATGAGTGTACCTCTTCACCACAATAAGTAAATACAATAAACATTTTTTTAAAAGAATGCCTTGTTTTTAAGAAAGAATCCCAAAGTCTCACCTTTAAAAGCTCCAGGAAGATTATGCTTTAAGAAGTAGAGAGGTGAGGGGCTAGAGAAATGGTTCCGTGGTTAAGACTACTGGCTGCTCTGGCAGAGGACTCGGGTTCACTTCCCAGCATGCACATGGCAGCTCACAACTGCCTACAACTCACGTTCTAGGGGATCCAACACCTTCACACAGACGTACATCCAGGCAAAACACCAATGCACATAAGAATAAAAAGAAAGAGGAAGAGATGAACCAGGTGGTTGTCATAGACCTGTGTTCTGTTATAGTGTTTGTTACAGACCTAGCACTCAGGACACTGGCTCAGGTAGACTTCAAGTACTAGGCAAGCCTGAGCTGTAAAGACCCTGTCTTACAACAAACATAAAGGATAGGGAAGAGCAGCTGGTGAACTCCCTGACTTCCCCAGCCCCCACCTCCCAACAAAAATAAATAAAATGTAAAACGAAAACCAATTGGAAAAAGAAAAGCCAGTTGGCACTTGCTCTAACTTGTTGGAGCTGACTGAGCCTTCTTAGGGAGGCAAACAAAGGGAGGTGAAAGTGTGATGGGAAATAGTGGTCTCTGTGGGGTTCCCTTCTCTACTACCCCGACAGATGCCAGGGTAGAGTGGCGGTCCCTCGAGCTAACACTGCCTACTTAGTGTGTTCTCATCAATGGAACTCATTCATGAAGAAGAAACACTGCCCCTCTGAAAGGCACCGATATCAGCCAAGCTGCCTGAACCCAAAAGGACCCACTTGGGAAGGGTTTGTGCTTGTTTCTAAAACTCCCTCTCTCAGGAGTTTTCTTAATGTTCTACAGTGTTTTCTTAATGTTCTACAGTGTTTTCAGTGGCTGTTGGCCCCAAACTTCATTGAACCAAGCAACAAAAGTAGTGGAGCAACCCACTTGGCACTGAGATCAGAGCCAGCAGTATTTAGAAGTAACTGGAAGAAACTGTGCTACTAACCACAGATGGGGCAAATAGGAGTCTGATGTTAAAGCAGCAAAACCGTAAGGCCTTAAGAGACAGAAGACTGAAGAACAGCAGTTGCCTACCAAACGTTTCCAGTATAACCATGATATTTTCTATTGAACTCATATAACTTCTTTGCAAGTCAACATGGCATTATTTATGTGGTTTGTTTGTTTGTCATTTTGGAAATAAAAAACATTTTTCTAGTACTAACTAAAACTCAGTTCAACAGAAAATATTTCTGGCCAATTTATAGTACCTGTGGGAGATGGAAGATGCTTCAGTGGGCATCAAGCTTGCTGTGCAAGCCTGATGACCTGAGTTTCCAAACTCCAGCACCCATGTAAAAGCCAGACAAAGCAGTACTGGTGGTGTCGGCAGGTGGACCCCAGAGCTTGGTGGCTGGCCAGTTTAGCCAAATCAGTAAACTTGAGGTTTAGGCTGGAAATTGATTGAAAAAGACACCTGTTCTCAGCATCTCAGGCCACATGCATGTTCCCATATATGAGCATGTGCTCTCTCTCTCTCTCTCTCTCTCTCTCTCTCTCTCTCTCCCTCCCTCCCTCCCTCCCTCCCTCCCTCCCTCCCTTCCTCCCTTCCTCCCTCCCTCCTCCCCACGTGCATATAAACTAAATACAGTTTTTATTAGATGCTTATTCCTGTCAGGCTTCATTTCAGGCCCTGGGGTACATCATTAAACATACAGCCTGTTTGCTCATGGAGTTTTCATTCCAGTGAGAGAGATGCATGTAAGTCAATAGCTAGAAAGGAGAGCATCAGAAGTTACATTGACATAGCAAAGCAATGTAGGGGAGGAGGGCTCTTCTGAAGAAACCTGGAGGACCAGAACAAAACAGATAGGCAGGAGTAGGTGTCTGCTTATGGTCCCAGTAGAAAAGTGAATATACTTGAAGGCCTCAAGACTGGAGCTTGCTAGTGATATTTGAAGAGAAGCCAAGTCTATGTAACTGGATAGAGGGCTAGGCCAAGGAGGCCTGGTGGCCAAGGGGATGATCTTCAATGAGTATGCTAAGGCTGCTGTGACTTCTGAGTAGGAAAATAAAGTGAACAGCCCTTTGCTCACTGGATGGAGACCAGACTGAGGTCCAGAATCTGGAGAGGGTTATGATAGTCACCTATGCAAGAGATGCTGGCTGCCTTACATAGCTGAGTATAGAAGCTGGAGAGACTCAAGAGGTATTGAAGCAGGGGTCACAGGAGTTGCTTATGAAATAAAGTAGAGTTTAACTTATATCTCTAAATGTGAGATGATAAGAAAGAAGCCAGAAATGGCCATGTGTGGAGTCGCATGCTTATGATCTAGTCCCCTGAAAGGATGAGACAGGAGGATTACAGTAAGCTTTGAGGTTAGCCTAGGCTGCATAGCAAGACACTGTATGGACAAACATCCAAAGAAGAGAACTAAGACATGTGAACAGAATGATTCTTTTCAACATAAAATCTAACAGCCTAGAGTATTCCAATAAAACTGGAAGTTTTAGAAGGCAAAGTAATATTAACATATATGATCAGTGACAAATGCTACTAAGTTCTACACCTTTTCTTTCCTGGGGGGGAAGGAAGGGAGGGGGCTTGGCTTCTCTCTTAAATATCTTTAGGTTTTTCTTAAATAGTCCTATCTATGCATGTTGGACTTTGAGCATTTTTTCATTAAGCTCTAACAGTGTGTTACACAGCATTGCTTTTTTGTCAAGTTACTAAAGCTCACATCCCCAACCATTCTTCTGACACTCTTCTTACCAGGAAATTGGAACTGGATAGCATTTGCTAAGCTTCCTGGGCAGATGCACTTGAACTAGGATTTACTAGCAGGCCTTTGGCACTCAATGGCTTAGAAGCTTTCTGCATCTCGTGTTGGAAAGCCATTTAGCCTGCTTTACATTTTCCTCACTACCTGTTGTGTGGAAAGGAATATTTTTGAATAGTCTGCTGCTTTAGTATACAGCCCTGTACCTACAGCCCAAGTATATTCGACATCTTACACAGAGTCCAGGTCAGCCTAAGCTGTTAAGTTGAGTACCTGACTCTTAGTGGTTTCCTTGATAGTCATTGTCTGTAAGATTTCAAAGTTAGAATGCTAGAGATTGTACCTTTTTCTATTGCTGCATAGTTTGCACTGTAGTTCCCTCAATTTAGGTTCTGAATGCCTGGTAGTTTTTTGGCAATAAGGTACCTCTCCCATCTTAAACTCCTCATAGTAAGCTCTTTGCAACCACTGGAGTACCTAAGAATTCCTTCCCTCTTCTCGTTAGCCCTGATCACTCACCACATCACCCTTCTGGAAGCTTCCCATGAGCATTCTGGGCTAGTTCAGGCATTCTCTTTGCTCAGTAGGAAGTCCTGTGTCCTTACTACAGTTAGATTTAAGCCATCACTGCTGTCATGCAACAGTTGCCTGACTGGGTATCTATGATTTACTGTAAGCTTCTCAAGGAGCTCTTCCCATCCTCTTTCTGCCAGGCACATATAGATACCAGATATGCTTAGACGGAGTAAGATGGTGGGAGAACCAACATGCTACAAACCTTCTGCCTTTACAGTGTATCTGCTGTTTCCCCTCCCTTCTCCTTGGGAGATGATGACACTAGTTATCTCAGAAGGGCTTATCCACTCCACAGGGAGTACTGTTCAGTTCAGTTGGGTTGTAGTTCGTACTGTAGGGCACAAGATTTTATGAAAATATACACAAGCCAGCCAAGCCTGCCAAAGTGAAATAACTATCAGTGAGGATGGGTGTAGAAACAGAGAACCTGTTATGTAAGGTGGGTCCAATGTCAATCTGTATATAAATAAACTAAATACATTATGTTATAACAAAGATTTAATAAGATGTGTCATCATAGAAAGTTCTGAAGATGAAATGACACACAGGCTCTACTCTTTTCAGTTGTGAATTGTCAATATTTTCCTTTCATATGTTGATCCAAATTATTTTGTTTCCTTGCCAATTAATGTCAGTTGCCTCCCATGAATTTTACTGAGTTAGGAAACAGATATTCCATATTTCTGTGAGATACTAATCCTATCTTTATGGGATATTCAGGTATGCGCACACACTCACACACACATACACATACATACAGGACTCTTCAAGAATGGGTTAGATGTGAATTGCAGATAAAAGCACAACAGATATATTTATAGAAAGGCACAGATTGGGGCCAGGTGTTAAATATCTTGGAACACTCCATTTAATATAGCTTAGCATTGTTTAGCTAATAGACTTTGTCTCGTGATAGGAATGTGTTTGTGATGTAACAGAACATATAGTTAATGGAACCTACACTGCACTGCTCTTCCCATTAAGACTTGCCACTTAACTGTATACCATTCTTTTATCACTTTATGAAACACTGAATCAGAATTATTCTGCACAGTGCTAGACAGTGGGGTAACAGGACCACAAAACAACAGACTCTCGAAGCCTTCCCCTGCAGTTTAAGTGCAGTGTATTATGAATTACATTGATAGAGGGATAAGTTGTAGAGCTTCAGGGAGTGGAATGATCGCACTGAATAAAGAATGAGGAAACCCTTATGAGAAAATGTATGTTTATCCCAAGTTAAAAAAAGACAACACCAATAAACAAACAAAAGCAGAGCCACCTGTGGTGGTAGACACCTGTAATCCCAGCACTTAGATCAGAACAATTAAGTTCACTGCCAGCTCTAGGGCAGTCTCAGAACAAACAAAATTGAGCAAAGCCTAAATTGCATTTTAGGTATTTAAATTATTAACTTCATGAAAGAAGGTTAAGGATAATTATCACTTTGGTAGACTCACTGAATTTACTAGCATCTCTTGGGAGCCTCCAGGATGGTTCCCTGATGCTGTCTGGGAAGGTTTCCATAGAAATGGTACAGAATTGGTGCTGTGAGACTGTATGAAAATACACTAAAAAAGCCAACCAGACATGACAGTGATATGAATATGTGTGAGTGTCTGTGTGTGTCTGTGGTTGGGTGGGTGGGGTGGGGGATGAGTGTTTGCATGGTACAGAAATTGAGAGGACACACAATTCATTTTATTTTACTTCACAACATTTCTTTCCTGAGAGACCCAGAGTCTGCTCTACAGCTGCCTAAAGGACTCAGGGACCCTACCATGTCACCTATAGTCTGCACCTCTACTGTTTTCAGTTGTGAATTGTCAATGTTTTCCACGATACTCTGTGGGAAGGAATCGTTATACCTGGAAGCTTTTCCATAGACTAACTGTGGAATTCAAAGTAGATGCAAATGGACTTTGAAAAGCAGCCAAAAACATTTCACTAAAAATTTCACTAAGAAGCATCATTGTTTATGAGGCTTAGACAAATATGGTTGCTGCATATTTTCTAAGTGTCTTATAACTGAGAAAAGCTACCTCAGAATTTAAAAAACTGCTGGTGTGGTGGTGACACCTTTAATCCTAGCAGTTGGGGATGAAGAGGCAAATAGATATCTGAGTTCAAGACCAGTTTGGCTTACATAGTGAGTTCTAGGTCCACAGCACCTATATAGCAAAACTCTGTCTCAAAAAAGAAACACACAAACAAGAACAACAACAAAATTACAAAAGTTTTGGGAATATGTTTGTAGCAGTGTATATGTGTGTGTATACATATACATATATTATACACACATATATATTATTGGTGATAAACTATAAAGAAGACAGTTAAAAGAAAAAAGGGTAAACTAATACACAAATGAACAAAAGAATGAGTATTTTCATTGTAACAATTCATTGATAAATAGGAAATCTTCATTTTTATTAAATTAGAAAAAGCAACACATTAACAGTACCATCTTATTTATAAAATATTAAGAGTTAAGAAGTGCTGGAGAGATGGCTCACTGGTTAATAGAGCTTACTGCTCTTGCAAAGGATAGGGCTTTAGTTTTTAGCACCCTTGTGGTGGCCCACAATAGCCTGTAACTCCAGTTTCAGTGAATTGAACATGCTTTAGTGACCTCCATGGGCTCCTGGGTGCATGTGGTATGCAAGCACACATGCACTCACACAAATCCTAAAAACTGCTTAGTAAAATAGATCTTAGGAACTGTTCGTTCATTATTTTGTTGGTAGCGTGCTAATAAAAGTTTCTTTAGTGGAGAGGGGTTCACAAGTCCCATCCCTGACTGATGAAATCTAATAAAAATTGATAGCTTCTAGGAGACAGGGAGGCCATTTCTTTCATGGTATGTCAACCCCTGGTAGGTAAACTACACTTCAGTGAATGGTCCTATACCATGAGTCTATAGACAGAACAAAACTGATTCAGTAGCAATTAAAAGAATAAAAAGGAAGGGGAAAGTGGATCTTAAAAGAGTTGAGAGAAGAATGGGAAGTGATTGCCATCAGGATGCATTTTGTGAAATTCTCTAAAATTAATAAAATATTATACTTTTAAATAAATCCCCTTTAAGAAAAGAAAAATAAAAGCAAACCAGCTAGCAATTCTATTCTTTGAATTCAAGGAAACTAGAGAAGTGAGATGGAAGAATTACAAAGCTAAATCATAAAGACATCCAAAGTTAGTTGTACTTATAAAGGTATAAGCCATTAATCACTTTAAAACTTCCAGCATGATAGGAATGATTTAGTAAATTAAGGCTTTCAAGATGAACAACTTTAAATGCATACAGAAAACATGCACAATAGTTAAGGCTTAAAATAATACCTATCACTTAGCGAATTTTTCCTTTTAAAATTTTTATTGTATATGTATGAGTGTTTGGCACGTATATATGTGTGTGCACCATGTGTGCATGGTATCTGCAGAAGTCAGAAGAGGGCATCAGATATCCTGGGACTGGAGATGTAGATGGTCATAAGCCACCATAGGGTACTGGGAATCTAACCCTGGTCCTCCAGAATGCTCTTAACCACTTAGCCTTCCCTCTGACCCCCTACTGAATGTTTCTGCGTGGCACTGTGCTAATAGTTTTCATCCTTTTAACAACTACATGCAAATAGTATTGTTAGTTCCCATTTTATACTAGAGAAAACTGAGGCTCAGAGATAATTATCCAGGAACTTACTCCTCACTAATTAAGGATCCAGCTCTCCCTTTCCTCTGTCCTTACCCAGTTGTGTTGTTGATGACATAAACTGAAGTCAACATCATATAAAAATACATACGTCCATCAAAAATTCCAGCACTGGGACAGTGGAATACACTAATATTTTTAAAAAGATTTTCTAATCTAATGAGTATGAGCCAATATGAATTTACAAGCACCACGTTGCACGTGGAGTTTGGAATAGGGCATTAGGTCTCCTCGCACTAAAAGTTAAAGGCAGTTATAAGCCTTTGGGTGCAGGAAACCAAACTTGAATCTTCTCCAAGAGCGATAGGTGCTCTTAACTGCTGAGTATCTTTCCGTCCCTTATTCTGTAATATTATGTATGTTCATAGTATAACAAAACAGAAGAACCAATGTAGGCCCATGATATGATTCAGCCCATAAGGCCCTTGTTGCCAGACCAAATGACCTGATTTTGAACCCAGGAACCCATGATGAAAAAGAATGCTGGTTCTAGCAATGTGTCCTCTGATTTCCACACATGGAAGAACAGGTATATTACTTTTTTTCTGTGTTGGTGATATTGTTAAACTACTCAACTTATCCATGCATTGGTTGAAAACTACTACAAGGAACTGGAGAGGTAGTTCAGTGGTTACGAGTACTGGCTACTCTTGCAGAGGACCTGGATTATATTCCTGGCATCTGCACAGTGGCTCACAACCATCTGTAACTTCAATTCTAGGACCCTTCCTAACTTCTGCAGGCACCATGCATTGACTTCTTAGTGTTTCTGCACATTATTACCCTGAACAGGCCAGAAACACCATTCACCTTATTCACTGCTACATTCCCAGTGCTTTGTAAAACTCTCAGTAAACACTTGAGATACAAAAATCAAAATACAGACACATAATTTGGTTGTGAATGATAGATGCCACTGATACTCATGTTCATGAGAAGATGGTAGGTGATGTCTCTGTGCTTCAATGGACACTACAGCTAACAGCATTTATATGTGAGTGCGCGCTGGGCCACAGTCCTGGTGCAGTCTTTGGGATAAGTTAGAAAGAGCTATTTCTCGATGGAGGTCTTTGCATGTCTCTGATCCTAAAGCTGCCTTTTCTATCGCTAAAGGGCCATGTCCTTATATAAAGTTCCTTTCTGTGGTCATCCAGGAGGAGTTTAGAGAGATGCCTTAGAACTCTAGGCCATTTCCTGGCAAGCACCGACAATTCTCATCATGGGTCTCTTTTCTCCAGCCAAAGTCATTGTATGCTACTACTTAGGCAAGCTTTCCATGTAAGAGGCCATGTGTAGAGGTGAGGAAGGAAGCTCAGTCAGCAAACTACTTGCTTTGCAAGTATGAGGACTGCATCCAGCCCCAAGCATCTATATACAAAAGGTTGCTGGAGTAGCACACAGTAATCCAAGTGCTAGGCAGAGAGTAACAGGCAAGTCCCTGGTCCTCGCTGGCTCTCAGCCTGGCCTTCATGGAGAATTCTAGGTCAGAAAGAGACTCTGTCTCAAAAACAGGTAGATGGTTCCTTAGAACAACCCCCCAAGTTGTGCTTCAGCCTACACACACAAGAATCAAAGTGATGAATCTCTTGGAGATGTGATTAAGTCCCTCCAGTAGCGAATAGGCCTAGGAAGTAATGGTACTTGGTAATGGCTGAATTTAAAAGACTAAGATAAAATGTGCTTTGTTGACGAAAATATGCCCTGAGACTCTTTCCTCTGTGTTTTTATGAGGCCCTGTGCCCCATCCATGCAGTGCCACTTTCCCATGTGTGTCTTTATTGAGCACCAACTGTATACTGAACATTTTAGGTCTCAGAGACTCAAAGATGGGATATAGAGGTGGTTTTCACCCTTCCAGGTTTCTGTAAAAGTCTGCAGAGAGACCAGCACATCACAAACTAAGCGCAACTGATGCAGCGATGTAAGGATGGTGAGGAGAGCAGTGGGACCAAGTGGATAGAGGGTCAGTGTAGCTGTTAGAGCACAGGCTCTGGAATCAGGTCGCTGCAGGTTCAGTGTAGCTGTTAGAGCACAGACTTCAGAAGCAGATTGTCTGGCTTCACCATCTGCTGCAGCTACCTGCAAGCCTTGTAACCTTAGGCTACTGACTTCTGTGCCTGTGTACCTACCTGCTAAATGGGGCAATAAAGGGTGACTCACAGAATTACTGACAACATTAAGGGAGCTTGTGGTGCTTTCGTACCTGGCTCCATAAAGACCAGCTCTTACTGTACCCGCTGCCTGCTATGTGTTTGTCAGCTGAGAAAAAAAAAATGCTCCTACAGTGCGAGCATAGTTTTGGCTCACTGGGCTGGCTGGCAGGGAGGTCTGGATAACTGAAGAACAGCATGTCCATGGGGAATGACGGGAATGGTGGGAATGAGACAACTGGGAGCATGTGTGAGTCTTCTTACAGGTTGGGTGTGACTCTGAGCAACACAGTGCTGCTGCCGCAGCCCACAGGCTATGAGGTGTCATGGATGAGCTGGCCAGGTCACCCTGTGGGTCTAACTTTCCCTTAACTTCTGCCCATGCATTAATAAAGTAAAAGGATGTGATTTTTTTTCTATTTTTTCTGATTTATTCTTTCGGCCTTAACTCCCTACTGCTGCTAAAACAGATGCATAGATGCAGACTTGTGACTTTCTGGAGAATGATAAAGAGATTGGCCTTTTGCTGAGACAGATGACAGACACAAGGTGCTCTGTCGATTACACATGATCCTCCCCTCCTTCCCTTCCTCCTGATGCAGGCAGATGCCAGACTCGGCTTGACTCCAGGCCTGCTTTGGTTTGCATGTTCCCAAGTCAAATTGTTTTCAGTTTTTAAGTATGAAGTAACTTCCCATCTGGCATTACTGTCACTGTCTAACCATGGTATCATGAAAGGTGATTTTGATAATTAATGCTTATAATTAAAATGAAAGGAATATCTTACTTGGAAATGTTCCAGTTTACTTGAGCATAGTTTTGCTACAACCCTCTGAAGGCTGCAGGCAAGGCTTGTAATCTCGCTGTGTTTCAGGTGCCTCATTGCACACTTCCCACAAAAAAGCTGCCTTGAGAATTAGTGGAGGTAAAAAGAACAAGGGCAGGTCCTGCAGGCACCCGGACAGTACTGAAACCGATTTCTGCTAAGACAGCTAGTGACGGTTTATTTAGAGAAGGAAATGGTGACTGATATCTCCATTTTGGCAGCTGGGGAAATGTCTTAGTGGATAAAAGTCTGTTGCCCCAGCTTGAGGATCTGAGTTCAGCTTACCAGCACCATGCAGCAGTATACATTTGTTACCCTAGCGCTGTAGGGCAAAGACGGGCAGAACCAGGGGCTCACAGGCTAGTCAGTTTAGCTGAAAGGGTAACGTTAAGATTTTGTGAGAATGAGAGGGGAACCCCTTGGTCCTGTGGAGGCTTGATGACCCAGGATAGGGGAACAGTAGGCCACTGAGTCAGGAGTGGGTGGGCGGGTGGATGGGGGAGCATCCTCATAGAGACAGGGGAGAAGGAGGGGATGGGGGCTTGTAGAGGGGAAATTTGGAAGGGGGGTAACATTTGAAATGTAAATAAATAAGATAACCAATTAAAATAAATAAATTAAAAGATTTGATGAGAAACCTTATCTCAAAAAAGTATAGAGAGAGAGCTGGTGAGCTGGGCCAGAAGTTAAAAAGTATCTGTTCTCCTGAAGGGATGCTGTGGTGCATACAGATGCAGCCCAGACACTCATATACAGAAGATAAAAAATAAATAAAACAAGGTAGGGTTGAGAGCAACAGAGGAAAACATGTCACATCACCTCTGATCTCAGCACACCTATGTATGGGTGTGCCTTATACCTCCATACATGCATGTGCATACATATACACCATACATTGATAAGCATATATCTGTACTATGAGCGCTCGCGCTCTCTCTCTCTCTCTCTCTCTCTCTCTCTCTCTCTCTCTCTCTCTCTCTCTCTCTCTCCCCGACCCCCCATTACAGTTGATTTGCTTTGTAGTTTGGTTTTCACTGAATGCTGAAATACTCACTGAGAATATTTTTACATTTTTCTCAATCTGTTCTGTTCTGTGTGTAGCCAGCGGCTATTGTGGACTATATTGTGGCTCGCCTGAGCTGAGAGGTACAGGATCTTGACAGTTTAGTTTTTAAAAACCAATCAGGGGAAGAGTTGGACAGCTGCAGGTCAAAGGTTGCAAAGAAGCAGATGTAAGGTGAGGAAGTAGACGCTACAAACAGGGACTAAGATGAGTAATGTGTAGGAAGGATTTGAGCTTTTCTTCTTACAGTGGGATCTGGGGCTAAGCAGTGCTGCTCTGGAGACCATTTCTCTATGTATGTAATTTTCTCATAACATCGTGCTCTCAACCTCAATGTATACAGCCAGGTTTATTTAAATGAAGAAATGTAAGATGACTTCAGGTTTTATGTGGACTTCATGTTCCGATAGTATTTTTAATCATTCAAATCTCTTGTCAAGACTTTCATCTGCTTTTTTAAAAATTTTTTGACGTAGCTTGTATTATATTTCTCTTGGGGCTCACCATTAATGTTAGGGCAAAATTTTGTTATTTCCATGCTGCATTAGAAAGCCTGGCACATCCCTTCATGTGTCCTTCAAGTTAGGCTTAATCCTAGCAGAAGTGGGTTGTGGGACCAGAGCAAGAGTGACAGCCTAGGAGGCTTTTGCTCACTTGGAGAGCTTGGATGAAAACACTACCATTTATAGTTATGCTGGCCTCAGCCCTCCAGCCACTCTCCGAGGCAGAAGCAAGAATGCCTTCTATTCAGGAAGTTGAAGTATGTAGGCAAAAATTCACTCTCTACTCTAGTAGGAGCAAGACCAAGCTTCTTTAACCTGTAACTAAGAGAATAAATACTCGCATTACACAGTCGCTTGGGATGAAAGCAGACCTTTCCCACATGTGATTCACCCCTGGGATGCCTGTTTAATTCTCTTTCAGATTCACCCCACCATTTAAAACCTGGAGGCACTGGGCCACACAAAGCCTTGCTGGTAAGGTCCATCTTCATTCATTATTCAAACAAAGTAGCCATGTGGAGTTGCTTTTAAAATGCTAGTCACATGTTTAGTCAAATACATCCCTAAAAAAATCGCTGAATATTTATTTGCACATTTTTTTCTCTGAATGATTTATGAATTTTCCATGCCTTAAAAAATGTTTTTTGTTTTATTGACTTTTTTACTGTTTTTTTGTTTTTTTTCAAAGAATTGAGGAAGGAGTGGCTCTGTGATTCATGCCAGAGCTATTAAACTAAAACCTTCTGTGAAATGAATCCCTTCCCAGGTCCATGCTAATGTCTTTCTTGTTTCATACAGTATTCAAAACACCAGAGCGGTCCGTTCCTTGGCTGTGGAATTCAGGCTTCGCCTTGAAGTATGTTGTAGTGAAAATGGGTGCACAGCTAGCACACATTAGGCTGTGCTCACTTTCATTGTGTTGTCTTACAATTCTTGTGACATTGTGAATTATGTGAATGCACGTGTGGAGGTGTGTGCACAGAAATGCAGCGGCAGGAAGAGATGGTTGTGAGTCACCATCTAAGTGTTGGTGACTGAGCTGGATCCTCAGTTCTTCCGCAAGAGCAGCCAATGCTCTCTCCACAATGCTCTTGAGCCTCAGGCCATAATTAGTGCTTTGTATTCCTTCTCCTCTAACCTTAGTGTGTCTGACTGGAGTACTGGCAGTACCTCAGAGGTAGGAAGCACTTGCCTTTTTTTTTTCAAGTGAAAAGCATGTGCGGTTGATACGGTATCACTTCCTGGTCTTGCAGCTGTAGACTGACAGTGGTGTTAGCATTTGCTCTATAATAAGCCACCCCAAATTAACTCCTCAAATAGCAGTTGTTTATTTTCAAATTCGGGGAGGGGTGGCCACTCAGCTCAGTTATATGATTCTTCGGATTTGAGTTGAGACTATTCAGGAATAACGCCCAGGTAACTGAGGCTTTGTTTTGTTGGTCACGTGGCTATTAGCTGAACATTTATAACGCCTGCCCCATGGATAGAGTCTCCTCTTGGTGCCACATTAGCTGTCCTTCAGGGTGTCCCCTGCTCTGCTCAGAAACCATCTGTACCACCTGCACTCCCCATCACACCAGCCCACTCTTTGGCTTCTCTACCCTTACTACCTACGTGCATCATCCTCTTGCTCACTTCTTCCTTTTCTCTTTCACTCTTTGTGTGTGGTATTTGTGTCCAAGCCAGAGGTAAACCGTGGGTGTCATAGCCCAGAGGTCTGCCTGTCTGCATCACCAGGATTGGGATTGCAAGCACATGCCACTACGCTGGTGTTTTACATGGGGACTGACGATTGACTATGCATCATCAAGCTTGCACAGCTAGCGTTTACTTCCTGAGCCATTTCCCTCACCTCTAGGCTTTTTGGGGTGGAGGGAGGGAGTCAGGTTAATCTGTTTGCCCTCACATAAGGCATCTTATTTCATTCTGTTTACCCCTTCTCTTGTTTTTGTTTTTGATTTTAAGGCTCAGTTGTTTTAGCTATCTGTGATTTCATCTGCTCCAGCCTCCTTACAAGCCAAGCATGGCCAATTTTTTCACCTTGCCTACTCTACCCCTTTTTTTTGGGGGGGGGCTTTGTTTGCTCTTTAAAAGCAGAAATTTCCATATGCCTTCCTTGTGGCCCAACAACACAGGCAGAAAGCATAACAGATACTTGGTTAAGCAGAAAGCAGTCCAGCCCAGCCCAGCCCTCATTCACAGCACCCAGCTCATCAGAGTCACAGGAGGTCAGGCCAGGCCCTGTTGCTTTCATTCATCAGGCTTGGGCAAGACCTCAGGAATCAAGTGATGCTTCACAGCTTGGCCATCCAGAAGCAAGGACTTAGGTAAAGCTTGGGTTTAAGCACAACTCTAGGAGTTCCCTTTAAAAAGCTACCTTTCTGAGCTACAGTTTTCTTGTCTGGAAAGAGGGGCATGATACTTAACTCAAAGCTTTCCAGAAACGAAGGGGGAAAAAAGGTTGTGTGTGAAAATGCTGTGTAGACTGTAAGGTAGAACTGAAAGACCTTAGTTAATGTGGATCTCTGACTACTCAGTAGTTTGAAGAGGGAAGCTGCCAATATAGTAGTGGGAGAGCAACAGAGAGTGGGAAGTTGAGTGGAAATGGTAGAAGCGGGAGATTCAATAAAACAGCATCAGTGGTAATAATTAGGGGATGCTGTCTGCCAGGCACCGTGCTGTCTGCTTATGTACAGATTTCCTGGAACTTTCCCCATCCATTTACAGAGCAATCTTTTTCTTGAGATAGTGTCAGTCTTACTGTTTATTCCTGACTGTCCTGAAATTAACAATCCTGCTTCAGCCACGCAAGTGCCAGGATTACAGGTGTCACGTCATACACTGCTCTCATATGTACTATATTTTATTAGATATATTTCCCCCATTGGTGATTTGTGTGTGTGTGTGTACGTGTGTGTGTGCGCATGTGTGCATATGTATGTATGTATGTATGTGTGTGTGTGTGTGTGTTTTCTTTTATATTCTTCAAAATACCTAGATCTACCTATTCCTGGCAATGGTCTGGTGTTAAAGTTATCAGCCATTGACAGTTAGACTTAATATGAGAATTTCATTCAGAGAATTGATTTTAATTCAGTCAAGATTGTTACTAAAAGGCTCCCAGAATTCTATGGGGACTGGACTGTTCATGGAAGGAAATTTCCCTTGGGACTATGTTTTCCCTTAAAATAAGGTTTATTAGTTACACTTATGCAGCTTGTAATCAACAGAACTCCAACTTAGACTAGGCATGTTTGTCCTTCACAGCTGTGTTGAGGGCTCGGAGGCCTTCATCCAGCCATTTATATTCTCTGTCCTGTTCTTCTCCCACCTTACGTCCATCAGTGTCCTCCCCATCTATGCACCACACTCCATAATCACACCACGGTGGCACCTGTAACCATTAGTGTCAGGCACCATTCTTGCAGCTTGTATCTTAACAAGAGTAACTCTTCAGCCATGATTCTAAGAGTAGTACCAAGGAAGTGTTTTCACTGGCCTGGTTTGGATAGCCTGTTGGAGTCAGCATGATTACAAGTGGGCAGTAGACAGCAAGCAGTTTTTCTTTGACCATGTTGTTCACATGTCCCATGACAAAAGGCAAGTCCACCAATATCAAATGTGGTGGGTTCCCTATGTGGGGTGGTGGAGGGAAGAGTTTTCACAACAGGAAGGAGGGGGGAAAAGATGCCAAGCAGATAAAATCTCTAAGTACCACAGTGGTCTGATTTAGAAATTTTGTAATTTGGAGTCAGTTAAACTTGAAAGGTTGAAAATTAGTTGTAGCCTTGGTATGTTACGATCCAGGCTATGAACAGTGAACAGATGCTTGGAATGAGAGTGAGTGGCCTTACTTTGGGTTTGGTGGGAATTCCTGGGTTGAGGACTTCATGTTGCCTCCCGAGGAGCCATAGAGTAGTTAGTACCTGGGGACAGTGGAGCTTCAGTGGATCTGCAGACTCCGTAATGATTTACAAAACTGTGTGCAGGAGAGATCTTGTGTTCCATAACTCTCTCACTGGACCCCACTGACAAACCATTGTTTGACTTAACTGTAGCTGTTTTCAGTTTGGCTAGTTTAGTCTCTGGCATTAGCCTCTGCTCTTGGCTCACCTATCGAAGTTTAGTGTCCATTATAAACATGGCTGCTTGTGGAACAGACAGTGATGTCAGTGGCTGAGCATTCTGCCTTAAATTATATATTGAGTTTTCCAGCTTTATGTATAAGGTTTTCACAGTCATAGCTGCCATTTACCTAATGCCAGGTTCTACTAAATACTTCATGTGCATTATCTGAACTGCATATTTCTACATGACTAACTCCAAGAACCTCAAATCTGTCCAGTACCATTCTGGAAGCACAGGACAAGTCTCTCTTGTTCTTCTTACATCTGTGTGTTCACCTTTCCATACACAGGTAGTAGGATCAAAGCCCCAACATTGGAAGACACTGCTAAAATCATGTGGTTCATTGGTTTCACAGTCTATTCCAGACCCTTACTGTCTTAGTTATGGTTTTATTGCTATTAGGAAATACCATGACTCTAAATACCATGTTCTCTAATAAAAAGAGAACATTTAATTGGGTCTGGCTTACAGTTCAGTCCATTACTGTTATGGTTGAAAGCATGGTGGCATACAGGCAGATGTGGTGCTGGAGAAAGGAGCTGACACTTCTACATCACAATCCACAGGCAGTAGGAAGTAACTGAGATACACTTCCTACAACAAAGCCACACCTACTCCAACAAGATTGGGTAGATAACTGTGTGATCCTGGGCACACTGCTTGTCTCTGAGCCAGTTTCCTTATCTGTCAGATTGGATAGACACCAATCTTATGGAATTAAGGGACTAAATGAGCTTCATACTCCACCCCAACACACACACACACACACACATGCACGCATACACGCGTGCGCACATGCATACTCAGTTAATTTGCAGTACTCTCTAGGGAAGGCGGCCTCCTCTTCCAACTGCTTACCTTGTGTCTCTCTGTGTGCCACAGTTAGGAGAATGCAAAGGACTGTGCTGTGTTGGCTTTTCCAGGGAAGTTCACCCAGACAGGACAGCAACGTAAACCAATTCCACCAAAATTTACCTCAGCAAATTAGTAGTTTTTTAAGCTTATTTACAGAGCATAGGGGCAGTGCTGCCTTCAGGATCATGATTAGGCTGAATGTCCTGTGTCAGAAACAGACAACTAACTCATTTGTGTCTTTCTACAATGTCACAATTTCTTGAATACCAATAAATTTATAGGGTATGGTAGTTTTCAATGAGGCAAACTCTGATTCTTTTATTCAAGTTTTAATTACTAATACTAGTTTTCAGATCACATACAATGTATCAAATAGTAAATATCTCTTTGTTCATGCATATGTGTAGGTTATAGAGTGACTTCATAAGATTAAAGAAACAGGAAGTTTAAGGGGCTTCAGAAACCAAAGCTGGGAAACTGACAGGGTTACACAAGTCTCTGTTGATAAAGATAACCAAACCAAGCCAAGCTGCAAAGAAACTGAAGCCGCAGCAGTTATGAATGTCACCATTATAGTTGTCGAGGATCAAGGCCAGACAACCTCATAGGATGATGAGCAGGTGTCAGTAGAAGAAAGTTGTTGGCAAAAGTGGGACCCAAGTCAAACTGAAAGGACAGTGTGAAGTCCTCTGCCTGTTGGTCCTTGCTGCATACATCAGGAGGTCAGATGACAGGACACTGGGGCTATTGCTATTAACACTGCTAGGTAGTGTCCAGGTTAGGGAGTTCTAGTCTTCCTTTGCTCTGGTATGTCTGGTAAGTATTTGCACCTATGTTTGTTTGTTTGTTTGTTTGTTTGTTTGGGGGGATAGGATTTTAGTATGCCCATGTCTCCCTATAGTCTCCATTTACTCTGATAAGTTTATAGGGTGGCACCCCCTCTACTCCCAGGAATAAGTAAGTTATCAGTGGGTGCTGCTGGCTACATGGTACTTCTCTTGTGACCACTCAAGTACAGAGTCATCTTCCATCCTCAAAGTAGTGTCAAAACTGTTTAAAAGAACACAGTCTCCGGGGCAAGGCCCATCCAGAAACCTTTTACATAATGTAGGTAACAGAGCAGAACAGACTCTCAACAGCAGGTGAGCCCAAACAGCTGCATCACTGAAAATTCCCACCTCACTATGGATAACCATCTCACGGAGGCCCTCTTTCAGATATCTTTCCACTTCCTATATATTCAAGCATCTCTCACAAGCCTTGAAGCTGGGAATGTGGGGAATAGGGAAGATGACTGGCCCTTTCTCTCTCCACTAGGGCACAGTCAGTAACTGCATTGCTATTACTGTAGACCTAGCTACTGCTGATTTGTTTTGCTGAATAATGGTTCTTGTTACTTGACCAAGAATGGTCTACTTCAAGATGGCATACATGAGCTGAACATATTATGTCTGGAGGGGAAACAGTCATCCTACAACAGGCTGATGGAGAAATTTGATCTGGTGATTGGATTCTTGTGCAGCTTTGTCCCGAACTCCCCCCCCACCCCTTCCATGATCCTGCAGTACTGGGTTCTAGACACAGCTTCCGGTTGCCAGTCTTCTCGTCTATTATAAAGGACACTAAGACTACCTTCTAGAGCTCAAGATAAATGTGTTCCCTTACTCATGTTGTGGAGGGGACAGCCATTTACTCTGACATTGAACAATCCCTCTCACATTTGGTTCCCTTGGGTAGATGTTACGCATTGTCCAGGGATTTCGGCAGAAGCTGCCTTTAAAAGTAGCCTCTCTGAACTTGTCGCAAAAGACTAACCCTATTGTGCCCACCACCTTGGGGTTGTAGAAATCAGAACATTTTCAAGAAATCCTCCTCCAGTTGTGTTGTCTATTTCCACTTACTTGTTCTGTTTACACCCTTGTTATGGCTCCTAGAACGGTTGGGTTGACTTCTTTTAAATGCCCATGTTATGGTCTATCTAATCCTTCCTTTAGAATTTCTTATCTGCCACATCTTCATGTTCTGCTATAATATCATGTTATATTAAGTCAGCTCTGATCCAGGACAGAAAACTCCTCTCCAGAAACTTAAAACGGAGCTCGGTGAGCACATGGAAGCTTTTGACTGACAACCTGGATTGCTTTCATTGCCCTCATACAAGTACACTTGATGAAATCTAGTGCCTCTGTGGAAACTGCTCAGTCGCCATTTCTCATGCTCAGCACCCTGACGATCAGAGAAATGATTTGCTGTATAACATGAGGGTGTTTTGATGAGGGCTCTGCACAGAGCTTATCGGTTCCACAGAATCAAGCCTTGTGGGATGTTCCACCTCTTCACTGAAGAAAAGAGACCTTTTATGCTGCAGAAATAGTCCTTACTACCTGTTTTAGTGGATTTTATTATTTTATTTGATATGTTTCATATATTTATTATGCTTTGTTCTTAGGCACCCCATCCCCATCTCTTAGTCTCCTTTCTCTTCCCATTGGTCTGCTTCATCACTCCAAATATTGTTCTTAGGAGCCAGTCATTGTTTCTCGTTCTCTAGGTGAAACACTTAGAATTCAGCCTTGAATTTGTGGCTCTGCTGCCTTAGCTTCCTCAGTACTTGGAACACAGTTTTGTACCCCCACCCCACTACAATGAACGGAGCAGTTCAGTCCAGGAAGTGACATGTTACTAAGGTTTTCAGGTCAGCTAAAGTTAGAGTCACTCATAGCACAATGGTCTAACACTATATCAAGGTTTCCACATGACCATTTGAAGAACCTGGGTACAGACACAAAATACTTCACACACTTCTACTAAAACATGCTGCTTATATGTGTCTTCGTTACTTTTCTATTGCTGTGTTAAAACACTGTGACCTGTGCAACTTAAAGAGTCAGTTTCAGGTCTAGAGTTTAATAGTGATGATAGTTCATGCCGGCAGGGCAGAGAAAGCAGGTGACAGGTGACTGGAGCCGCAGCTGAGACCTTACATTTCCAACCCCAACAGGAAACAGTGAGGGCCAACTTAATGCTTTCAAAACCCCAAAGCCCACCCCCAGTCAAACACTTCCTCCAATGGGACTGCACTTCCCAATTTTTCCCAAACTGCCACCAAATGGAGACAGAGTGTTCAAATAGATGAGTCTTTGGGGGCCATTCTGTTTCAAACAGTAATGAAGGAGGGAAGAGGATGTTGGAGTAAGAGGCCAGAGGTTTGTGCCTTCTTCAGTTACAGAACCACTTGAACAGTGACTTATGCTCAGTCTCGGTTGCTTCATCTGCCCGTGAGATAATTCCCTTCCGTAACATGATCACTCCACTGCAGGAAGCACTGCATGTGACGAGCTTGCAACAGCCTCCTCCTCTGTAGTCAGTACTCAGCCTTCTGCAGCTTCAAGTATTATCTGTACATGGCTACGATGAGTTATATGTGGCTAGGATCACATTTTGAAAACTTTTAAAGTCATTTTTAAAGTAGACCACTTCATCAGATTGTTTAAATCAAACAAGAATTTGAGAGTAACCTAAAATATGTATATGCTTTGAAAAAAAAATAAGTGTCTTGGGCTGGGTTGATGGCTCAGTAGATTAAGGCACTGGCTACCAAAACTGGTAACCTAACTTCTATTACCAGAACCCACATAGAAGGTGAGAACTGATTCCTGAACATGTCCTTTGACCTCCACAAATGTGCCCACATATGCTGCACACAGTCACACAGAAAAATAGTGTTATTTTTAAAAAACGCCGGTGTTGTGAAGTTCATTAGTCATGTAGTGTGAGAACTCAGAGCTTAGTAGTAAGGATTAACTTCCTCCGTGTAACCTAGATCGGGTCATTTTCATGAGGATAACAGCATCTAGTGTCATGGTAAGAAAAGGAAAGCTTGCAGTGTGCTTGGAGTGGAAACAGCACACTGGGCACTGAGTTTATGATGGCCGTTGTTTCCTGTCGTGGTATCAGCTCCATTGCATGGACATGCATTTGAAGAATGCTTTGTTCCTTGTGACAAACGATGAACAGCACCCCCAAGGCACTTTTATGTGTAAAGTTGCTGTCTGTTTTGTTTGAGGAAGAACATTTGGCAATTGAGAAGCTTGTAGTTACCAAACTAGTACATATAAAAAAACAGCCACAGTGGCCTAATTAAACAGCTTTCCCCGTTTTTTAGATCTTATTTCATTGTTAAAATGAGATAGTGATTTTGCTACCAGATTTTATATATTTTTTTTGCAAGGATTAGGAAAATACATATTTACAGCCATATTTAGATAACTGCTCTAAGTGCAGATGTTTATTTTGCTTTCTTTCCATAAAAGAACAGGTGCCAACGGGAAGCTGAGCAGAGTGTGTGACTTCCCTTGGGAAGAACGGGGAAAGCAGGACTTGGAACCATGTACTGATAGCCCAGGGCAGACAGGAACAGACAGGCTAAGCGGGAAGGTGCCTTTTCATGTGGCAGGCACTCACTCCAACAGTCCCCCACCCCACCCCGGGCAGTCCAAAGTAGATGGAGCTCCAGTCCCGCCGTCCTGTAGTACGTACAGGGAGTGTATGCACTGGTTTGGGCTGAGCTAGTTTCGTAGTCTGTTTTGTAACACATGCCTGTGTTCTTCTGGTGAATGAATAACCAGATGAGCAAGAAACCCATGCCTGTGCTGGTCCTGACAACACCTTTTGAGCAACAATCTTCCTTTATTTGGAAGATAAAATATGACTAGGCAGTTGCAAAAAGGGAAGCGGTAGATGGGTCTGTGGCATTCAGCAGACCACTTCAAACGGTTGGTTACCAAATGTTTAGTGAGTATCTACCCTCCACTTGAGGTCATAAGACTTTTTTTTTCTTTTTACAAACCTGTGGTCTACTCTGAATGGCCTTAGAGGAACAAAAAATTTATAGGCATACCTTGTCTGCCTTTTCAACCTTGTCCACAAGCAGGGCCCACGACAGTGATTTACCTCCTAAGTCTCAGTTCTTGTGGCAGCAGTCAACCATTCCCATTCCTGTAGCTCAAGAGACCTGACAAATTTTGCATTGTTTGGTTATTTTTTTGTTTTTGACACAGGGTCTGCTCGGTAGACCATACTATCCTCAAACTTGTAATGACCCCTAACTTTCAGATCATCTGACTTCAGTATATATAAACAGGCCTGGCTTTAATTTTGTAGTCTTTGTTTAAAGGAGACTCTCAAGGTAATGTAAAACTTAGAACCTACAAAAGTTGGATCTGAGTATAAGTGTAGCAGGACTGACTGCCCCGCCTCCAGGCCTTCCCTTTGCCCTGTTGTGTGGTCATCAGCATACAACCACTCAACCCCCAGCCTACGACAGGCTCTTGGCAGGAGGTAGGGGCTAAGCCTGGTTGTTCAGTGAGGACTCCAGACTCTTCCAAAGAAGGGAAGACAGTCCAGGTTGCAGAGAACTGCTACCAGAGTCACTCGTGGCCACCAAGCACTTGTATGATATGATGAAGTCCCACCACTACCCCATGAAGGGAGGCCTTTACTCTCAGGCCTCTAGTGCAGCTGTGGTTGACCAAAAGCTCTACAGAGGAGGCCTTAGAAAGGAGCCTTGGAAGCCGCCACTGGCTAAAACAAACACTGGAAAATTCTCCTTTAAAAAGAAATCTGTGGCAAAACCATGGCCATGACCCAAGCCTTAGGAGAACCATCCAGCCTGCAAGACTGTACAGATAAGTGTTGATGTGCACTCGATCTCCCTCAGCCCTTAAATGTCTCTTGCCTCTCTCTGCATAAAAGAGCTAAAGCACTTTGCTCATCAGTCTGAGTGAGATGTACTAAGCAGAAAAGGGAGGAGGGAAAAACCCCTTTGGGAAAATCAGTGTGAGGGTGACTTTTCCAGTACAACACTGGCTATTCTCGCCCCCTGGAGGAGGACTAGAGAATGACTGTCACAGACCATCCCAAGCAAAGAGTGTTCCTTCTGCATGCCTTGAGAGTATTATTAGAAGCTATTATAAATAAGGCTGCTATGAACATAGTGGAGCATGTGTCCTCCTTACCAGTTGGAACATCTTCTGGATATATGCCCAGGAGAGGTATTGCAGGATCCTCTGGTAGTACTATGTCCAATTTTCTGAGGAACCGCCAGAATGATTTCCAGAGTGGTTGTACAAGCTAGCAATCCCACCAACAATGGAGGAGTGTTCCTCTTTCTCCACATCCTCACCAGCATCTGCTGTCACCTGAATTTTTGATCTTAGCCATTCTGACTGGTGTGAGGTGGAATCTCAGGGTTGTTTTGATTTGCATTTCCCTGATGATTAAGGATGTTGAACATTTTTTCAGGTGCTTCTCAGCCATTCAGTATTCCTCAGGTGAGAATTCTTTGTTTAGCTCTGAGCCCCATTTTTTAATGGGGTTATTTTATTTTCTGAAGTCTACCTTCTTGAGTTCTTTATATATATTGGATATTAGTCCCCTATCTGATTTAGGATAGGTAAAGATCCTTTCCCAATCTCTTGGTGGCCTTTTTGTTTTATTGACGGTGTCTTTTGCCTTGCAGAAGCTTTGCAATTTTATGAGGTCCCATTTATCGATTCTCGATCTTACAGCACAAGCCATTGCTGTTCTATTCAGGGATTTTTCTCCTGACCCATATCTTTGAGGCTTTTCCCTACTTTCTCCTCTATAAGTTTCAGTGTCTCTGGGTTTATGTGGAGTTCCTTAGTCCACTTAGATAGAATTGGACACCCATTTATAGTGGTAAAGAGTGAAATGGTTACAATGCCATTAAATTGACATTTCATATTAAGTACACAGTTAGTCTTAGGGTTTCTATCCCTGCACAAACATGACCAAGAAGCAGTTGGGGGGAAAGGGTTTATTCAGCTTACACTTTCCACATTGCTGTTGATCACCAAAGGATGTCAGGACTGGAAGCAGGTAAGAAAGCAGGAGCTGATGCAGAGGCCATGGAGGGATATTACTTACTGGCTTACTTCCCCTGGCTTGCTCAGCCTGCTTTCTTATAGAACCAAGACTACCAGCCTAGAGATGGCACCACCCACAAGGGGCCCTCCCCACTTGATCACTAATTGAGAAAATGCCTCACAGCTGGATCTCATGGAGCATTTCCCCAGCTGAAGCTTTGATAACTCCAGTTTGTGTCAAGTTGACACACAAAACCAGCCAGTACAATAGTGAACAGTTAGGAAAACCTACCACTGCTGTGGTTCACATCAAATTATCACTAGTGTTGTGCCTCGTCTCCCTCTTTAAGACTTTACCAAGGAGGCTGTAAAGATGGCTCGGTGATTAGGAGCATACACTGCTCTTCATGGGGCCTTAGTTCAGTCCCTGCTGTTCAGACCTGACAGGAACTATAGCTCCAAGGGATCCAACCTTGGGCCTTAGCAGGTATCTGCACTCGCAAACAATTTAAAAAATAAAACAAACATTAAAAAGAATTTGTCAAGGATAAAAAGGTGATCAATCAGAAAACAGGAACTTTCAGCTGTGAACTGAATACATATATCTAGAGTCTTGAAAACAAAGTCGGTTTACTTTAAGTTGTTGGTATCACTACTAGCAAATGCGGGTGGGGGGCAGATTCTAGTTACAATTAAATTAAGGAGTAGCCTTACCACAACTCTACTTTTTGTGTATTCAAAGAAGAATTCAAAACAAGCCAGTGTTGCAGAGGCCTGTGATCTCATCATTTAAAGAAGTGGGACAGGGCCATGGCCCAGTTGCTCGGCGTGGGTTGTGTGCTTTATAAATGGAGAGCATCTGTAGGAAAAGTCTCACCCATCATCCCTTGTTCGACTGTAGTACTTCCATCCCCCAAGTGTCAGGCACAGTGGTGCTGTTTAGTGATGGGTTTAGTGTTTGCTTTTTCCATAACCTCCTCTCTCCAGAACCTTGGGTGCACATCAGCACCTGAGGACTTACATGGCACTGCTGAGATCATGTAGTATTCATATGTCGGGGCAGGTGCTTCTCTGTGACTGTTTTTCCTTAAAGGAAAATGTACACATCGTAAGTTATTGGACACTTGGCAGAGGCATTAATAATTATTGAGAAAGTTCTTAAATATTTTGTCTTTAGTATTTCGCTTCTTCTAACTTCTAATATAGGCAAAAGATGAGAGTATCATCAACATATATATATTTTTTTTTTGGCCTCGGGCTTCTAGAGACCAGTTGCTCTGAACACCCAGCAGGCTTCATCCAGAACAAGTTGATGGGATGTGTTTCACCCAAGACAAATTCTTAGGGGACCCCTCTCTTTTCTTGCATCTTCTTCCTCTGAGGACATCTAGAGGTGACAGTGGGTCCTGGGAAGCTAGAATTTCTGGTGAACTAGATGGGTCCCTAGAACTGGCTGATCTCCTTTTTCAACACTCATCTTCACCCTGACCTTCCTTGCCAATCCTGTCACGGAAGGAGCACGCACATGTCCACACCAGCCATCAGTATCTTTCTCTCTTTTTAGATGTCTGCCCCCACTAGTAAAGCCACCATTAGGAATCTCCCATTAATACTGTAGTGCTTTGTATAAAATGGTATGTGCCTTCATAATAATGTACATATATGTACATTATTGACATTTGAGACAAGTCTTGATATATATCTCAAACTGGCTTGAGCTCAAAATGCTCATGCTTTGACTTCCCAAATACTAGGGTTATAGATGTGTGTCAACACACCTGGCCCCCTCCTGTGTAGATTGCTTTTGCTGTCAGATACAATGCAAGTCCTATACAAATGCTGTTATGCTGTGTTGTTGAGGGAATAGTGACCCCCCAAATCCTGTACATGTGCAATACAAACATGACTTCCTACCCTCTCCCTCGGAATATTTTTGCTATACAGTTAATTAAATCCACAGGTGTAGATGCCTAGCTACAAAGGCCTGTCTGTTGTGATGTAAGATGAAACTGGCCATGCCTCAGAGGCCCCACCCTCTTGCCTCTGGGCTCCCAGCTCCAGCCTTACCTGCTTATTTGCCTTTCTTGAAGAACCAGGCTTTTCCTTGCTGGTTTAGAGTACTCCTCCCATACATTCAGAAATCCTCACCTGTGTATTTCATACTCTTCACCCTGTTCTGTATTAGTTCTTTTGTGTCCTTATTGAAGCACTTTATCCCATTCCTAGAACACTTGTTCAGAGTAGACACTCAGTAAATATGAACTGAGTAACTGAACAAGAGAACAAACAGATGTGTTCGGGGTCATGAGAGGACAGGACTTTTTAATAGTCATACTTTAAATTAAAAGGCCATTAAAACAACAGTGCTCCAGGCATGGTAGCACACACCTGTAGTTCCAGCGCTTGGGAGGCAGAGGCAGGCATATGTCTGCGAGTTTGAGGCCAGTCTGGTCTACATAGGGAGTTAAGGACAGAATATCATGTCAATATTCAGGGCTAGGAAGGCTAAGACAGAATTCCTTGCTGCGTGCAGATAGAGAATATTTTTAAATTTTAGTAAGATAAAATAACCTAATAAGTTCAAGGCCAGTCTGAGCTAAAAGTCTTAAAATAAGTACTAACAATAACAAAATATTCAACCACCTTTAATTTGTTAAGGAAAGATATTGTTAGAGAAAAGCCAGTAGATAAGTAATTAACAGGGATTCAATTTAGAATTATAGAAAAATTATAACACGCTTCCAGAATTTTACAAGGAAATGTTTATCCAAATATAGTTTCATGTGTCCTTTAAAGTGATGCATAATTGTGTCTGTCGTACCACTGCCAAAGTTACATACTTGTGCCTTATAAGAAAGAAGAAGCTAGCAGTTTCAAATTGTGGAACATTCTACTCTTAACAAATACCCAAATTGTCAAATACAAAGAAAGACTCAGGAGATACCCTTTTTGTGACAGCGTGAATGAGAAGGGCTCCTATAGTCTTCTATATTTGAATATTTGGTTCCCAGTTGGTAGACTATTCAGGAAGGATTAGATCAGGAGATAAGACCGTGTTGGAGATGTATCACTAGAGCTGGGCTGTGAGGTTCAAAAGCCTCCCTTTCTTCTCCTCCGCCTGATCCTCCCTCCCTCCCTCCCTGCCTGACTTCTCTCTCTCTCTCTCTCTCTCTCTCTCTGCCTGCAACATGCAGATCAGATGTGAACTCTGAGCCACTGCTCTAGCACTTTGCCTGTCTGCTGTTGCCACACTTCCCATCTTAATAATGAAGTAACTCTCTGAAACTATAAGTAGCCCCCAGTTAAATGCTTTACTTTGTATGTTGCCTTGGTCATGGTATCTCTTCTCAGCAATAAAATATCAACTAAGATATTTGTGTTAAGCCGGAGTTGACTAACTATAGTATAGTTATATAAGAGAAGCCCTTATTAATAGGAAATACATGTCTATGTATTTGTGTGTCTGCCTGCTTGGGTATCTGTCTTTCTCCCATCCTTTAGAAGGAGATTGGGATTAAAGTCAGTACAGTAAGATGCTGAAGTTGGAAGGATTTGACTAAGTAAAAGGCACTTGTGCTAGTGTCCATGGTGAATGTGTGGTCCTGCTCCTCAAGAGTCAAGGAGAAAGGACCACTTTAATTGAGCAGCATAAGGAGACTTGTACCTCAAAAAAGCACCACAGTGGGTTGTTCATAAAAGTTGTATTACAAAGAACCCCACATAGAGATGCTTTTGCTGAAGTGACACAGCACAGGAAAGATTAGAAGGAATTGTAATTTTTGAGACAGGGTTTTGCTAAGATAAAAGCAAAGAGTTGGAGACAGAGCTTTGTAAAATGCTTGCCTGGTATGCATAAGGCCCTAGGTTTGGCCTGCAGCAAGGCAAGGAAAAGGCTGTGTGTCACACACACACACATACACACATCAGAGTGATCTGTGGTCTTTGCTTCTCTATCACTATATTCTACTAAATAGAGAGGTGTATAAACTAAATATATACATATATAGGTGTATACAAAAAAATCCTGTACACATGTGTTAGAACAGAGCTATGGAACCCAGGCTAACCACAAAGGGTGGCCTTAACTTCTGATCCCTCTGTTCCTGCTTCTGAGATGTTAGGATTGCAGGACCTGGAGCTTTGTACATACTGGAGAAGCACTCTTAACAAATGAGATGTATACCTCTGGCCCTTTAAAATAATAGTTCTAGGGAAATCCTATATTGGATAGGAATGAGCCAAGATGACTTTATAAGCATCTCTGGCTCTGGAATTCCTCACTTTTTTTTTTCAATTCTTTGGGCCTCTGTGAGCCAGATAACATAGCAATGTCCTTTCTAAAGATGTTTGTAGTATATAGGTCAAGTTAGATAAGTCAGAGACTGGCTTCCCAGCTAGCCAGGAATGTAGGAATCCTGTGAATGCAGCAGTTCCTAAATCAGGGACTTGGGTTTGGGTAGGAATGGCAGGCAGCACGTAAGAGTTACTTATGGAGATGCTTTCATCTCTTAGAACTGGATGTTAAGTGTGAGCTTCCACACAGAGCAGACTGACAAAGCACAGCTTTGTTTACCAGGGTCTTCTCTTGTGCCATTGTGGAGGCCCTGGTTGGAGGGGTCAATCTTACAAGAGTTACAGGTCTTATTGAACTTAGATTGTGCAAAACCTACTTTAATAAAGGTTCTTAAACATTTCAATTTCTCTTCTAGCCCACAAACCAGAAAGAGGTAGGGAAAAAGAAAGGCTAATGGGAAACAGCATTTGTGGACCTGTTTAGAAGTAATTCCTTGGGGCAATTCTAATCTTCGTTGTCAGGATATCATCAGTCCAGTTCAAAACACTAAACACAAATCAGTAACAACAGTCCAGTACAATCAACAGACACTAAACCCACTAGCAGTGGCTCAATCCAGAAGAAACGTAGAGGCTCTGACAATAGGCATGAGTCCATGGAAGCGGCAAGAACCAGCTGGAATACCATGAGACGTTCTGTGGTATATTTCTCTCTACAAAGTCATAACACGCAAAGATCAGCACAGACCAGCAAAGTGCAAGGCATACTAATACAAGAGCTTCATCAGCAAAGACCAGTGAAGCATTGCAGAGAGAGCCAGTGCAAGAGCATCCTCTCTCAGTAGGGTTTTATTTACATTCTTTCTAAGCAGCATGCACCCTCTCAAGCATCTGCTCCATCAGAACATCACATGCCCTTTCACAAGACAGCTTCCAGAAAAACACCACATGTGTGTTCTCAACAAAACAGCCTCTCCTGTGTCTGCTTCAGCAAAACATCCTCTTACAAGACAGCTTCCAGAAAAGCAGCAGGTGACACAACTTAGCCTCCAAAGAAACCAGAAATTTCCACTTCGGTCTTGTCCACTCTCCTGTCCAGATAAAGGAAGAGGCAGTAGCTGCTGGTCCTGATACAAAGCTCTAACTGGACCCTGTGCTTTTTTATTTATGGCATTACTGTAGAGTTTGCCTGGTTGTCCTACCAAGGAAAGTGCATGCTGTGTATGTAGATGAGGAAGATGGTGTGAAGGTAGCATAGTGGAGAGTTGCCTAATCTCTGATGTAGTCAGGTGAGTTCATTGTTTTACTCATTTGAAATCATTAATAAAACCAAGAGGCCATGTTGTCTGGCTTTTCAGGGTCCAGAGTTTCTCCAAAGAAGTATTCTTAAGCAGTGAGCGTTGCATTCCCTTGGACAGCACCTTATCTTTGAACCACTTGGAGGTTCATTTTTCCATTTCCTATCATGAGAGTCTTAGGACCCTAGTACATTTTTCCCCTCTGCTATGAAGCTAAATCAAATATACACAAATCCTGGGTTAGATTAGAATATTAAATTTTAAAGCTGTCTTATGGCTCCTAGGATTGTATGAGCTAATGTAATGTGAAGGCCTCACACAGAATGAACAATCAGTAGTAAACACACACTTTGGAAAAATAGGGGGAAAATCATTAAAAGTATGTTAGTATCTAGCCCAGTAACCTAAAAAGGCACAAGTTTTATTACCTCAAACCACATTCTGTCAATTTTAAAGCAAGACTAATAATAGCCACTCTCCAATGTAGGCCTTTTCCATGGTAAGCTCATATACAGCAGGCTTCTGGTAGTGTCTGGCAGCAGAGTCGTCTCTATGTATGGGTAAATGTGCAAGTGGGTTTGGGTGTGGAGGCCACAGTACAGTGATAATTCTCAGATGACTGGCCTGGAACTTGCCAACTAAGCTAACCTGGCTGTCCAGTGAGCCTCGGGTGTCAGCCTGTCTGTCTCCATCTCCCAGCTTCAGGATTACAACTGTGTATCACAGAACACAGTTATTTATGTGTGGTTGCTGGGGGCATCTCAGGTTCTCAAGCTTATCAGGCAAGCCATTTAATGACCAAGTCCTTACACACAAGCTAGCATGTTATTTTATAACACTGAGAATGCATGCGCTTGCTTACTGCCAAGAGGTCTAAGTTTTCTACATTTCCTACAGTTGGCTTTCACTTTAGGCATGTTGTTACATTTCTCTGTGTCTTGAATGAGATCAGGTCCTGTCCAGGGCCCTGCATACCATAGCTTAAAAGGAACCACATGCTGGCCTCTTGGCTAGCCACTAGGTGTCATCAATGGTCAACTAATAGAGAAAGTTTTTTTTAAAAAAACCGCACAGTGTGCAAGCCTGTGTAATTCTGTGTAATTCTCTTTAGAAGCTGGTTGTCTCTGGATGAGGTGGCTGGCTTGCCTTGAAGAGAGGCAGGGAGTTTCTTCAAGCCTGTGTAATTCTGTGTAATTCTCTTTAGAAGCTGGTTGTCTCTGGATGAGGTGGCTGGCTTGCCTTGAAGAGAGGCAGGGAGTTTCTTCAAGCCTGTGTAACTCTGTGTAATTCTTTAGAAGCTGGTTGTCTCTGGATGAGGTGGCTGGCTTGCCTTGAAGAGAGGCAGGGAGTTTCTTCAAGCATTTGCATATGTGGACTTTGCAGACAAATGTGATTTAGAGTCCAAGATTCTACTTGTGCTAATACAGGGCAACCTCACAGGTCTCTTGGCAGCAAATGTAAATCCTGTGGTCAGGTCTTTGCCAGGTAATAAAAGGAACTGTTCGGCAGTAATATGGGTTTCTCCTGGAGTCACATGTGGTAAAACAGAGCTGTTCTATTACCTGCCAAGTGCCAGGATCCACAGGCTTCTTCGTGCCTTGTTCTTGTTTCACAAAGCCAGCCTTTCAAATAGCCCCTCAGATAGTAGTGTGGTGCCATCCCAACAGAGGACAAAGGGCAATCTAAAGTGTCAGAATAGATATCACAGATACTTGGGGGGGGTTCACTCTGGAGCATAATTAGCACCCAGCAGTATTTTGTAGATAATTGGGGTAAAGGAAGGTTAATGTCTTTGGTAAAACCATTCAAGGACAGGTTTGTTTGTTTGGGGTTTTTTTTTTTTTTTTTTTGGTTTTTTTGTTGTTGTTGTTGTTGTTGTTGTTGTTTTTGGGGTTTTTTTTGTTTTTTGTAGTTTTTTTGGTTTGTTTTTTTTTTTTTTTTTTTTGCATGAGCTATTGTTTGTGTCTGGGTGTCTGATTTCTTTTAAAATCTATGAATAAAACCTACTAGTGCTTATTTTAAACTTAATATTTAGAAGGTAATATGCTGATTGCTGCACATGAATTTTTTTCTACCTAGTGCTCACAAAACATCCCTTTGATGTGGATATAATTATCATGTTCATTTTACAGATAATGAAACGGAGGCATAGAAAGATTGTAATAGGTCCTATACTTCCTGCAAGTCAACTGTGATTCTAAGACTTAAACTTCAATGCTCCTAACAACTCAAGTATATGTTCTATCACTATCATCATTTTAAGATTAGGAAACCCAGGCACAGGGTGGCCTTGGCAGGGTCAGGAAGGAATCGCTCAGAACAGAAATCCACAGTTAGTTCCAAAGTACTTTTTTAAAAGTTTGCTACATTGTATTTTATATGCAGTAAGTACTTGGTAAATGTTTATGACCAGCATAGTTAAGGACCTATAATTCATCAATGCAGACAAGAAGAAACCATACAGGCCTACTACCCCTTCCACCCAAAATTGTACTTCTACCTGCTGCCTTTAGAATTCTGGGCCACAAATGCCATTCCCTGTGGTAGACTCCACTCTTCAGTTTTTGCTAGAAGTTGCATGTCTTTCAAGTAGGACATCAGGGAACAGCGTCCTTGGGAGAATCTTAGCTCATTTTATCTTATTTAATTTCTGACATAGATATTTCCTGGACTTGTTTGTTCTTGCATAGTAGTGTCCTGCATAGTCTGTGTAGCCTCAGAAAGTCATGGCTGGAGGTTGCCGTAGTAACAGTCTAGCCCTCAATATTGCACCATCTGTGTCTACTGTCACATGCACAAAGCACTTTCCAGCCGGGTGTGAGCATGCTCCACACTCCTGATACCGGCCCAGTGCCTGGGGAGGGTTCATTAAGTCAGATCACCCAGATCACCAGGCCATGGCCTGAGGAGGGAGCAGGGCTCAGCTTATCATTCTCCAGACTCACTGGTTTTCTTTCTACTGTGCTGCCATATTAGGTAGTCTACGGGAAGTTGGAGTAAAAACCTCATCAGACTCTTGGATCAGAGCACGGGGCTTGTTTCTGTAGCCACTTGCTCCCGGTAGCATGCTTGCTTTCAGCAAACAGCTCTCAAATTTCTCTCAGATCTCAGCATTCCTTCAGTGTCTTGGGACCCCTGACGCTACCCTCTCAAGAAAAGCACAACCTTTCTTTTGGAACTTTTCTCTCTAAATACAAGGACACTTTCCACTGACCAGAATCACATCTGTCAGAGGAAGAAGTGGGAAGGTGTTGAGCTGTCAGGAAGTAGAGGAATGTCTTCATGGAAACAGCCGAGGTGGACAGCTTTCCCTTTCTCATTGACTCATCAGCCATACTGATCATTGCCCTCTAGCTACACTGGCCATTATTTATCTAACCAGTACACAGGTAGAATCAGGCTCTTTTTCCTGTGGTTAGAGAGCTAGGAGACATGGGAACTGAAGGAAGAGATTGGGAGGCCAGATGAGAGTTGGACTTCTCTGGATGTTTTCCTTTCTATCTGCACCAAGATTGCCTGTCTCTCAAAAGGACACACTTAGAAAGATCATAATGTTTTATGAAGGAAAGAGCCTATTTCCTGTCTAAACTGGGCTGCCCAGGCCCTGTCCAGCTATCTGTGTCTGAGGCAGAGCAAAACCCATATGAGATACACCACCTAAAAAACTCTGATCCCAAGAATTGTTAAAAAGGGCAGACTACTCCTACAGTCTGTTTGGTTTCAGAGATTACAGGTCTGACCACTTAATGAGGCCTGTGAGCAGAGTAAAAGAGGCATGGCCATTTGAGCTGCATCATACAGGAGTCAGTGGCTGTGCTGGGACCAGATCCATCCCCATGCTCACAGAGCCATGGGAAAGGGTGGCTGAAGAGGAAGGAAGGCCTCAAGTCACACATGTATACATACGAAGTTCAGCAGGAGCCTCTTTAAAAGTATCGGCCTTCCATCCTTCATTCCAACAAGAGTTTTTTTAAGACAAAAAGGAAAATTTAAAACTACTGCATTCTACCATGTTGCCCCTAACTCACTTGCCCCTGCTTTTCCATCGGAAAACTGGGGCTGTCCAAAGCCATCACTTTTATGCAGCAGCCAGGCATTGAGGCCTTGCATCTTTTGTTCTTGAGCTGTTCCAGCTTAAGAAGCCCCTGCTGTTCTCTAGTGAGTGGCTGTGGCAACGCCTATCTGCCCCACAGCAGACCTGCATCTCTCCACAGTTCAGGCATGTCACTTACGTTCCCCACGCAGCCAGGGTGGGCTTCTTGTCAAGTACAAACGCTTTACTATTACTTTGCTTGCCTCTCTTTGGGTGAACTGTCCTTTTATGTTCTGGTGCAATGCAGATGATCCTGTGGCAAGCTTTCTCAGTACACATCTGACCTTATGACCCATACTATGTCCTCCAGCTTCTTAGAAAGCATTTGCCACACTGGTGTGTGTGTGTGTGTGTGTGTGTGTGTGTGTGTGTGTGTGTATGCACAAGCACATGTGTAAAGGTATCCACTAGGGTCAGAAGAGAGCCTCAGATCTCCTGGAGCTGGAGTTCAGGCATTTGTGAGCTGTCTGGTATGGATACTGAGACCAGAACTCCAGTCTCCTAGAAGAGCAGCAAACAGTCTTATCTCTGAACCATCCCTGCAGCCCTATCGCCACACTGTTTTGAAGTTGCTTTTCCTTGTTCTCAGCCCTCAGCCTTTAAGCCCATTGAGGTCAGTGGGTTTGTCATAGTACCAGACCATGGCGCAAACAGGCGGTACACATCCAACTTCTGCTTCATTGTACAGTCCTCAGCTCTTCTTGTTCTATTTAAAGCTTCATCATCGCCGTATAGAGCCTCTCCTGTAAACAAACAGAAACTTTTTTCTAGTGAGGGCCTAAGACCAGGATATATTTAGCACAGCTAGTTGAAGACTGCTATTCATTGTTAAAGTCCTAGAACATTATAAAACGCCCTTAGAACATCCTAAGCGCCCTTGACTCATCAGAGGCAAATTAGGTTATTCATTTAGCAAACATTCTGAGTGTACCCTTTGCACAACAGTGTGCTCAGTGTTGTGGACAATGTCAGGGTAGGCTGACAGGGTTTGCTCCTAGGATGGACCATGGGGCTTTTATATGTTCTTCCTATATTGAACATTAGCAGATAGAGTCAGCCTAAAGAAGGCTGACCTTCAGAGTAAAGTCACATTTCATATAAGACTGAGCAGTGGAGGTGGGCTCTTCACTCAGATTCGGGGTACGATAGACCACCAACCTTAGGGAGGAATGCAAACCTTAAATGCAAAGCTGCCCTTGTGTGCCCACAGTCTAAAGGAAGCAGGAAGGGTTTTACTCAGATACCTCAAGACAAAAAAGATTTGAAAAATAACTGAGCAGAGCAGTGAGTCCCAGGCCAGCGGGAGAGAGGAAGCAAGTCTATGTGTAACCTGGCTCCAGGATACTGACACTGCAGAGCAAGACAAGAGCAAGACCTTTTTTCTGTTACTCCATCCCGGGAGCACTGGACATCTCTTCTTATGCTTCACAGAAAGGCTGCAACCTTTCAGACCAGTGCCAACACAGAAAAGAACTGCTTGTTGACATACCTCTCCTTTAAGATGAGGTTACCTCTTGAAGCCCACTAGACAATTTCCCCTCATGTTTCCCTGGAGAGAAGTAGGACACATGTCCTTCCTAAACTTACCTCTGACACCTACGTGATCTACCCCAGTCTAGACTTATTGTGGTCACATGAAGAGAGAACTCACAAGGACAGCAGACCGGCAAGGGGGAGTAACAATCAAGATTACTCAAGAGGCCATACCACCGTAGAAATCCAGAGAATTGGGGCATTTGCCCTGTTTCCCTGCAGGAAGTACAGATAGAGTGGTCAGCAAGGCTTTCTGGAAAAAGTGATGTCTAAACTGTGGAAACATGGGGAGAGACATTTTCTTTTCAGAAAGATCACTCTAGTAGCAAGAAGTAAATGAGAAGACTGCAGGGAAGATGTAGAGAGAGGAGCCTGGAGGTAGCAGAGGGATGCAGGAAAGATGGGGTGGCGTCTGGGCATCTGCCCACACATCAGTGCTATTCCCTGAACTGGAGATCGTAGCAATAGGTTGATTCTGCAATGGGCTAAAATGGTGAGCGAAGGTGCGACTAGTCCTCTCTCTGTGGGAGGCTGGAGGATGGGTGGTCAGGAGAAGCCCGGGTAATCAGGGACAGACACATAGGGCCCTGAGTTGTGCCAAGAGGTCACACACAGTCCTCTTAAGAATGTGAACAGAGACAATGGTGAAGAGATGGGGGGAGGAGATACTGAGAGCAGGCAAACAGATCATACCTCTCCAGGTCCAGGCAGGGACAGCAAGGTCTCTGTGATAGTAAAGTGAACTGCACAAAGGAGACCTGAGTCCAAGGATTCCCGCCAGAGTGACAGCACTTGTCCTGGGTTTAGCAGACTTAAATCTTGGCAGTGTGCTTACATACACTGTCACTTAGTGCTGGCCACTATGAGTACAGGCATTCTTGCATTAACAAGTTTTGCAACAGACCAGGTAGGAACTGTTCAAGGGAGTCAGGGCATTTCTGAATGTCCCTTGTCTCAGGCCAATGCTTTGTTTACTAAAGACCTCTGCAGAGAGCCTTCATCCATCACTGACTAAGCATTTCCTGAAATATAGTCTAGTACAGAAGACAGGGACAGGCAGAAATACAGCTGCAGAGCACGAAGTCACAAATCCGGGGGGTTGGGGGGAGGGCTGCTGTGGCTCTGGCCTCTGATCTAGCTGGCCTGCCTAGTACTTTCTGTTGATGTAATAACTCTAGTGGCCACTAGATCATGTGCTCACTGTAGAGCATGAATCAGAACTACTAAACAACAAGAGCTTCCCTTATGGCCACTGTGTCTCCAGGACCATTTCGAGTACTGATGGTGACAAATGAAGGTGTGGTTCTTGCTTTCCTGGAGCTAAGTAGGGAAGAAGGTCACAGGAACAGAGTTCTGTAGGACAGTGAAGCCAGTGCAGTCCTTGGACTACAGGAAGCAGAGAGGCTCTGGGCTCCATCCCCCACTTTCTCAGGGAATGCTGTTGGAAGCTGTGCTGGACATCTAATTCCAGCTGCCTTTGTCTCTCTGGGATCCTTCTAAGGTCATGGGGATGAATGATGTCATTTGGTGTCTAACAGCTTCTAGCACATAATGAGTTTCTGGAAATGATGGCAGATAGCTCCCATTATAGCCTAGACAAGTGGAGGGGTTTTGTGTGGTGGACTAAGATTATTACTGGGAAAATGGTGCCTCAGTCGCTTGTCAACTGTGAAATTATATGAGATATGCTACAACAGGACTAGCTCCTGCTTCTCAATGCAAATTCTGTCCACACTTGATGAGGTTGTGTTTATCATGCATCACTAATTGACCTGGCATCTCTCTGAATGCTGAGGGAAGATGTACTTCTCGCAGTACATGGGCTCTGAGCCACTGAAAGCTTTTTGTCCAGTGAGAAAGTATGTAGACTTCCTCGAACTGTGTGAGTGGATGAGTTCATTCATGTGTATGAATGTGAGTGTACACTTACATAGCACACATGTGCGGGTGAGTTGGTCCTCACCTTCTACCTTGCCTGAGATGGCCTTTGCCGCTCACTTCTTGGTACACAAGACTAGCTGACCCAGGAGGTCCCAGGGGTTCTCTTCCCAGCTCAGCATAGGAACACTGGGATCACAGGCTATACTACTTCACCTTACTTTTACTTGGGTTCTAGGGCTTTGAGCTTGGCTCTTCCTGCATGCATACACACTAAGAAAATAGAACCACTAAGATGAGAATTCTGCAGAAGTTAATGTTGCTGTTAACAAATGATTATTAAGGTAGATTTAAAGACAT
This sequence comes from Mus caroli, assembly GCF_978045245.1. Lineage (NCBI taxonomy): Eukaryota > Metazoa > Chordata > Mammalia > Rodentia > Muridae > Mus > Mus caroli. The sequence goes on along the minus strand of NW_028227262.1, from coordinate 81,660,783 downwards.
AAATATATTCTGTAGTCTGGAGAATAAAATAAGCCCTTTGCTCTGTATTGTACAACAGCCTTCTAAGAAGTGGTTCCCAGGGACTAGGATCACAGGTGATTACATCTGTACTCCTCTTGATATCATGATTTCGTTATTTGAGTACTGCCGGTTTGATGGGAGACCTGAGATAGATGATGGTGCTCAGTAAGTGAGCAGATGAATATGTAAGGGCACTCTGAGAGCTGAGTGGCCCTGGAAACCTAAACCCCAGCTGTTTCCATGGAGAAATATGCCCCATAAGGACCTTCTTTGAAATCAACTTTTGAACTCCTGCAGATTTATTAGTTGGGGGCTAATGATATAAAGCCATCACCTACTGATGTGTAAAATTCTCAGCATTAACCCATCATCAAGAGTTTATTGAGTGACTGCTGGGTGGATTACTCTGATAAGCGTAGCAGAGAGGAACAAAAGACAGAAAGAAGCGTGTCTGCCCTCCAGGAGTCTACACCTAGTTGAAGAGGGAAGAACTGACTATAAAGCAACTTCTATGGTGCCTGAGCCAAAACACAGGAGTCTGCAAGCAGCAGCAGGGAAGGGGATGTGAAGCCAGTGTGGTTAATCGGGAAAATGCAGGGTTCCACCCTGGAGCATGTTCTCTGTTCACTTATAATCCCCAGAGACACCAAAGGCTTTCTCATTCTTCCTGGAGAGCCTTGTGGGTGAACCCCTGGCTGTAGTGTTCCTGGCATGGGCAACTTGAAACCACACAGGAGAGGTTCAAACCTTCTCGGTCTTTTTCCCTGTGTTTCCTTCAGCTGTTTTTGCCTCCATCTTGGCCATCTTTTTCTCCCTTTTTTTTCCTTCCTTCCTAATTATCTATCTATCTATCATCTATCTATCTATCTATCTATCTATCTATCTATCTATCTATCTATCTGCATTTAGTAGTGGTTTCTATTGTCGTGTTTGGTGTGGGGTTATTTTGGAGCAGGCTAGGTTGCAGGCACATCCTACCCCAAGTTCCACCTGGTAAACCAGAGTGTTTGGAGCCTGATATTTGAAGCAGATTGTATATTTTTGTCTAATTTTCAGTGAGTCTGCAAAGGAGGCAGGTGTTGGCCAATGACTCACCTGAGAGGTAGGGGTGAGGGTGGAAATGGGGACAGGGGCCCTGGCCAAGACTATAGTTGTAGAGAGAACTTGGTGCTTTTCATTTCCATCAACTTTGAAGTCATAGGAAGGGAAGAGGGAAATTGAGAGGGACAGACAAGTTGGGAGTAAAATTCTCAAATGTGGGCTATGGTCCAGCCCACCAGGAATGCTAGTGGCAAAAAAAAAAGTTTCAAAGCTGCTAGGTGAAAGCATCCAAATCAACCAGTCTGACCTGACTCAAAGCTCCTGAAATAATCCCTTCACTCTGTTGTTCACCTGGCTCCCTGAGAAGTGCTTTCCAAGGACTGCTGTTAGCAGGGAACCACATGCAGACCCTTTCTTCTGATACTGTAGTGTGGTTTAGAAGCAGTGGAGTTTGCCTGTGTGCATTAGCAGAAAGCATGACATTCCGCTCAGAGGACTGACCTCAATGTCATTATCCCTGTAGGTGGCTTACTTTTCCTGCTGCAAGAGGCAGGAGAGATGGCTTAGTGGTGGAGAGCCTGGTGCAGGAGTTCAGTTCCCAGCACCTACACATAGGCAGTTCCTACCTGCTAGTAACTCCACCTTCAGGGCTCTCTGATGCCTACCACCATCTAGGGCATTGGCATGCACACGCACATAAACACACACACAATAAAATGAAGGCAGTCTCTTAGGAAGCATTCTCCCCACTTTTCTGGATTATTCAAAAAAAAAAGCATGCCTTTTCCTTTTCTCTCTCTCTCTCTCACTTTTCTAAGCAAGGTGTTTTTCATAACACTCTTTCTAGAAATCCTTTTTAAAGGCATTTCTCCTCCCCACCATGTGACTCACCTTTATGCCAACAGCTGAACTCAAAGTACATGGTCCCCCTCCTGCTTCTTTTTTATTCTCCATCTCTGGACAGCTTGTGAGATTCACAGCTTGGCTGCCTTGGGACTTTTCTTTTTGACTCGAATAAATTTGTCTTTGATAAATAAACTTTGGCTTTGCTTGACTTTTAATATATGGCAATAGAATAAAAATCTCTGGGGAAAAAAAAAGAAAAGTAATCTAAAAGATGGAGTTTTTATATTGGCCCACAGTCCATTGTGGCGTGAATTCTTGACAGTGGACCGTGAGGAATGTGGTCACGGTGCACCTGCAATCAGGAAACAGAGCAATGGATGTTGGTGCTCTGATGGTGCTGTTCCTGCCTGGTATTCAGTCTACAGCTCAGCCGTGGGAAGGTACTACCCAGCCATAGGTAATGGGGGTTGTCTTACTTACAAGTACAAAGTCACAGGCACACCAGGGGCATGTCTCCTAGGTGATTCTATATGCTGTGAAGTTGGCAATATTAATCACAGTAGTCACAAGTATCGTAGAACATATACTGCTATTTACTATGGTTTCAGCACCAAAGTACTCTGTACAAGTTTGCCTCGGTTGATAAGGCATTTTATATTACTAAAACTCCAAATGATGTTATCCTGAAATCGCAGTTGCCCTGTTCAGTTTCAGTTGAAGATAAGTGAAATGCAGGGAGGTTCAGTAACCTGCCCAGTGCTTCACTCGTATAGCAAATATGGCCTGAACCCCCCAAATACAGTATTCTTCTTAGATTCTTTCTTATTCACTGCCTTACTGGCCTGAGCTAGGAGAGGGAAAACAGATGGGAAATAAGAAGAGGGGTGAGACACCTTGGAAAAGAGATGAAGTTCTTTTCCAAAAGAAGGGCTCGTAAGGAAACTGCTGAGGTGGCTGGTAGCTGCTAAGAAAGGGGTACTTCTGAATGTCTCTGTGCCGGGGTACTGTGTGTAGAAACAGAAAATAAACCAGGACACAGTGAGATCTCACACACACACACACACAGAGAAAGACTGCTGAGAAGGTCAGCAAGAGACTGCCTTTCTCCAGCCCCCATTGCACCTGCTCTCTGCAGCTCTCTTGTTTGGGGGACGAGTTTCACTTCCAGACAACAAAAACAGGGTGCGGAATTCTGAGTTTCTGTAGAGGCCTGTGGTAGGTTGGGTTACTCTGACTTCTATCTGACAGTTGGTTTTGGTGGCTGCCACCAAACCCTTGGGCTTCTCTGCCACTACCCTTGGAAAGCCAGAAACCTTTATTGATCAGTCACTCAATGTCAAGAAATATTTTACAAGCAGAAGAATCCCTTGAATGTATACTTCAGCCTATGTTTCAGGCTCTCTCTTTTATTTTTCCCCCAAAAGGAAGATTTTATTTTACCTGTCCCTCCTCCTGTTCCCGTCCTCCTTGTAGACAATAGTCTCTTGTTCAAATGTAGCATGTTCTGTAATTATTTGTGCTTTGCAGACGAAGAGAATGAAACATTTCAGTCACTATCTGTGAGTCACTATCTCTGCCCTCACAGCCAGCACCGTGGAGGCCCGGTGTGTCCCAGCTTTGGCATGGAGAGCAAACATTCCTGCGCAGCAAAAATAGCCAGTTCAACTTCCATTAAGTTCCCACCAGGTTGTGGGTGTTCTGGTGAGAGGAGGAAGGAATGGAGGCTTTTGTGGTCTACATATAGTGCTACCCACCCACCACACACACATACCCACTCCTTCAAAGGCTAGCTAACATAGAACATTTCCAGTGCAAAACCAAATATTCAGGTACTACTGTCATCTTCTTCAAAGGCAGCAACTATGAATGCTCGCCTCTTAAACCTTCACCTATGTATCCTAACCTACATATATGAAAATAGTGCGAGCTCCTGTCAAGTTAATTTTTGTTAATGAAGATGTTACACCACACTTTCTGGAACTTATGTTAGGAATGGCGTTGACTGAGGGAGAGTGACACTCTTATCCCAAAGGCATGATCTTGCGACACCCAATACTTAGAAGATTTCTTGTGCTAAAGCTGCTTCGATTGTATGGGAGTATATCCAGAAATGACGTCAGGAAGAATGGAAGTAACTCAGTTGAAGCTCATCCGTCTTCCCCACTTGCTTCTGTGAAGCGGTTTCTAGCATCCTCCCTAGGAAAGCATTGCCAAGCCCGCTGTGCTTTGGGATGTCGAGCTGCCACTCCTTTCAGACTGGAACTCAGGGTATCCATGTCCTCTAACCCACATACATTGCTCTCTTTGCCTTTAGCCTTCCTCAGATTCTTAAAGGTCTTACAACCCTGTAGTCCGAATAGTATTGCCAACCCTGAACTAACCGCTCTCCAGCTTTACAGCGTAGTTACTTGTATGTGATTTATAAGTCAAAACACCAAATGGTGAGTGTAAATCAAGCTGTTATTTTTAGATCACTAAAAATTTACATATTTTTATTTTGAGCCACATGGGTGCGCAATAATAAGAGACTCCTGGGTACTTCTCCATCCATCAGTGGCAAACTGCTTTGACACTTCCTCTTCTGGACTGCACTGCCCCTCCCCCTCCCCCTTACCGCTGCAGCACCAGCTACTTCTGAGGCTTTGATGGTCTACTACTGAGAAGGAGTCCTTTGCAACATTCCTTTTAGTTCTGGTAGATTTAATTGTCTGTCTCGAGCTTGAAGGGGGGAAGTTAAGAATGGAGGGGAAAGTGTCCTGCATTTTTACAGGAATCAGTGTAATTATGCTGTGTCAGCAGGTAGTTTATAGGGGCGTCAGTTTCTTAAGGGAGTGACTCTGGCCTTTAATTATCCCAGTTGGTGTTCAGCTTTGGAAAGCCTGTGTACTTGGAGAGCATGTTAATTTAACCACTTTATAGTTGGTCATTCTAGAACCCAAACCCCCTTCCTAGAGGAAAGAATTTGAGGATCAAGAGATACAAAGAGTTTTAACTCTTTCTATCTCTGTTCCTCAGAGTCTAGCTCTCCTTGAGCCTTTAGGGCAGCATAGATCAGTATATTAATTAGAGCCTTCACAAACAGTTCATGAATACAGGTTAAGTGATGACTCCCCAATAGTTGTAGGGCTAAGGGACACCAATAGTAGACAAATTCAGGAGATTATTTCAGTGAATGCTAGGCACCACAAATGTGTGGCTGTACACCTCCTACCAGGTGTAGGCCATTTTGGAGAGCCTGTTTTCCTCCATATCTATCAAATTCAGCTTACCCAACCCCAACTCTGAAAAATGGGAAGGGAGCACTATTTTGTCCATCCATTACAAGTAAATTTGCAATTTAAAGAAATGGAACAATTTCTCTAAAGCCATAAAATTTGTTGACCCAAAGAAAATCTAGCTCAGTTCAACCCAAAAGTGTCCTATGTCCAATGAGTTTAATCCTATGTGGAAAGAGAGAGTTAGTTCCTCCAAGTTGTCCTCTGACTCTACACACCTGTGGCATGTGCACACACAGATGTTTCCCTGCATTCTCTCTCCCACACAGACACACAGATATGCTGCAAATGTAAAAGAAAAGTGCCTTGGTAGGTGCTGGTTCCAGGGGACCTTGTCCTGTGTTCTTTCCCTGGGCCTTACTGCAGTGTCACACAGGCTACCTGCTTTTCCCACTGGAGGAAACTAGGCCCACAGGAGTCAGTTACCTTCCAAGCCCCACAGCCCAGGCACCACCAAATCTGCTATTCTTTAGTTCAGCAGCTGGAATGCCTGAGGCCCCAGCCGTGTAGGTGGTGGTCATGTATACAGACCCCTGAGGTAACCAGTTGACTCAGACACGTGTTATTGACAGGCCACTCTTTGTTCTTTCATCGGCCACCTATATATAAGTTCCCACCTAAGATAGGGTTTGTTTTCTTCTTTCGAGATAGTATCGAATGGTTAGTAACCTTTATTCAAGCTGAAATTTTTAATGTGATTTTTATCTTCATGTATTAACTGTACAACATAACGGGCTTTATTACGGTATTTTCCATGCATGTGTGCCCTCTGTTTTGACGACATTCACTCCACTTTCTATTCTCCCCTCCCCCTCCTGCTGATCCTTTCCCCAAACAGTCCTGCTTCTACTTAGGTGTCGCATATATTTTTCCCATATATGAGGGAAAATACTATTTATCTGACGCTGGCTTACTTCACTTAACAGGATTCTGAAATTCCATCCATTTTTCCTGCGCATGACATGATGTGCTCTTCTTTTATGGATGAGTAACATTCCATTGTGTGTATCCCATTTTCTTTATCCTCATCCTTGATGGATACTTGGGCTGGTTCTCTAACTGGCTGTTGTGAATAGCACTCTGACAAAGGAGAGAATGTAATTGTCTGTCTTGTGCGCAGGCCGTGACTCTTTGGGGATATATACCCAGAAGCAGGATGATTAAATCATGTGGTAGTTAACAGTAGAATGTATATTTTATTTGCTTCACACAGGCAAACATTTACTATGTGTCCAGCACGTTCTAAACACCTCACAAGCCTTGAAACACTCATTGTCAAGTAAGTGTAGCAAGTGTACAAGAACAGAAGCACTTTCGTCTCCATCACAGAGGCAGCAGGTTTCACAGCTGCTCTAATCCAAACAAACTGGATTTGCACTTTGACCTATGAACTTGATTCTGGATGTTGTTTTCAGTAGTTCCAATAGGGTCCCGTGCTCTCTTAGGTGGGATGCTAAGACACAGAGGATCTTGAGTGAGAGAAGCCTAGATTCAGAACCCAGATTTTCACATTACTATGTTTGTGACTTGGAGTATATGAGCATGGCACATGAACAAGGACTATGCCTCCCTCTGGGCCGTGGAGCCTCATTCATCTTGGTAGGCCATGAGGAGGCTAAGATGAGGTCTCTCTCTCTCTCTCTCTCTCTCTCTCTCTCTCTCTCTCTCACACACACACACACACACCCCTTGCCTCACAGCACCCGAGTCCACTACCACTGCCTGATAAGTGCAACTGCACATTTGTGATTCTGGGGAAGCGCCTTTGTGCTGCCTCACATAGCACTGGACTGGATACATGAGTTCTAGACTCCATTGCACCCTTCTCAGAACTTCTTTGAATATCTGAAATTTGATTCTTAAAAGAAGTGCCAGAACACAGTGCAGGCCACTGCAGAGAAAAAAGCAGTTCTTGGGACACCTAAGAATTACAATACAAGCCGGCCATGGTTAAGTGTGCATTTAATCTGAGCATTCTCAGAGGCAGGCGGATCTATGCAATGAGTTCTAGGACAGCTAGGACTATGTAGAGAGGCCTCTGCTCTAGAATTCCCTGCAGCTTGAATACAAGGCCTGCTGTTTAACTCTGGCCCATCCTGCTTCAGAAGCTGCTGCTGAAGGATGGATCTCTTCCTTTATTTAGCTGCAGTTTGCCAGCTCTGGTGACTTCGCTTCTTCCTGCCTTTGGTTATATTTATACCAAAGTAGGAACAACAGTAAATCTCAGACAGGGTGAGCATGAAGGGAACCGAGGTGATCTTGTATAAAGTTGTGCCTGGGATAGAAGTGCCCAGCAAACACTGACCCTACTGTCCTTACAATCAATGCCCTTTGGGGATCCGTTGGTCCCTCCCTTTATCTCTCCCTCCTCCCATTTTCTGTGTGTCTTTCCCTTTCAATAAAAGTGGCTTATTACATGATTTCTACCAACATTTTTAGTACTCTGATGGCAGATAAACAGCACTCTCTCTCCCTTTTGGTGCTTCCTAGAAAACTGTTTGCTCTCCAGCTGGTGTTCCCAAAGCTCTTGGGACCACTATCCAGTTTTTGAAAAATGTGTTGACTGGCTTGCCTGGTAATTTACCTCCTGTTCCTCATATATATACAATTTAGTTGTTTAATTATATATATATATATCTGGAATGCCCTAAGTATAACAAACGTGCTATTAATTGCTGTTTGAGTTTTTGAAGTTCTAAAAATAAATCATACATTTCGGTAGACTTTTAATTTAATTTGGGGGAAGGGGAATCAAAATCAAGCAGGGCCGCTAAATGTACATAACCTGTTTCATTTCCCCAGGAGGAAGCCCTGTATAGAGAGGCGGCCTCTTTCTGTAGCCTCTAGCTTTGCTGCCAGCAGCTAGAGAATCTGTCTGTACTGTACGAACCCCATGCCAGGGATTAGGAGAGGTTTCTGTTATCTGTTAACAAAATGTTTACATTTTGTTTTGTCCAAATTAAAAAGTGAGTTAATTTAGATTGAAAGAAAAACAGCAATATCTGACACTAGATGGTTGCAAGATATGGTGACTAGTGCCAGCGTTACCAGAAAGGTAGAGATGTAGTCTGTCTAGTTAGTGATCAGAAAAACAGGCTTCTAGATGCTGAATTCAACACCAGTCTGTCATTGGGTAGTCAAGTCCCCGAAGCTACCTTCTTGATCTCCAGCCTCACAGAAAAGAGGCAAAATGACAATGATATTTTGATGATGTTTAGGAAAACCTTGCTGTTGCTTCAGGTACACTAAATATAAATGTCACGCTCAGATTCTTAAAGAGCCCTACTTCCCCACAAGATTATATATATATATAATGTTTATTATTTATTAGTAAGTAGTTACAAACACTGGGTAATTTTAATGCTAATCAGGGGAAATGCACAGAGTCTGGGGTCATGAAATAAAGCCTCTCTTGCTGTTGGTGGATTAGTGAGTGCTGCGGTCGCTGAGTCTTGTCTTATGGCTTATGAAGATTTACTCATGCCCAGTCTACCTGTTATAGGATATATGTTATATCCAAACTGCAATCCTCATGGTTGCCCACGAAGATCTCTTAACATCTGAGCCATCTCTCTAGCTTCATAAATTATATAGAACATTTTTAACTAACTTATTCTGTGTCATGCAACTTACACAATCATTAGAGTATCTAATAGTGTTGGAATTCAAGGGTAATGGATACCTTTGGTAATCAGTTTCTGTTTGGGACAAGCCAATACACCCCCAGCCCATGCTTGTGACCATGTACTACTGACACCCAGGGAACTTAGGCAGCAGATGCCAGGCACACAGCAGTACAGGTAACTCCTTATGGACTCCAGTGGAATGTGATAAACGTTCTCCCAGGGTTGATGTATTTGTTTGTAGTGCGGTAAGAACAGTTTGGAAGAAAAGTTCTTATCATCAGGTGTCTGTGCCCTTACACAAGAAGATGTTACTATAAAGCCCAGGGGAACAGTCAGTTGAAACAACTTAAGATCCAGCATGTGTCTGTAACCCTGGCACTTTAGGACATAAAGCCTGAAAGGTCAGAAGTTCAAGGTCGTTGTTGGCTACTTGTGGAATTTGAGATCAGCCTGGGCTACAACAGACCTTATCTCAAAAAAGAAAAAACCCAGAAGCTCAACTCTTCATCCTAAAAGGTTGAGTTTTCAAAAATAAATACACAGAACCCCTAATTGTAAGAAATGCTTTTCAGTTCTCAGTTTTAATCTTCTAACATAAGAAACATTTCTGGGGGCTAGAGAAGTGGCCCAGTGGTTAAGAGTACCTGCTTCTTTTCCAAAGGTATCAAGTTTGGTTCCCAGCAATAGGGTCAGTGGTTCATGACCACCCATAACCCTTGTTTCATGTGATCTGACACCCTCTTCAGCCTCAGCTCTCACATACACACAGATGACATACATTCACTCAGACATACACATAGAAATGAAAATAAAATTTAAGAAAGTAAGAGTTATGGGGCAGTGGACCACACCAGGAAACTTGGTAACCAGGCCCCTGTCATGTGACCACACTCCCTACATAGGAATATGACCTATGGTCATGTAGATCAGAACAGAGTTCTCCATGCTGATGAGGTATCTAGAGGCCCTGAGGGTTTAACCAATAAGAATCCCTTCCCAGACATTCCTTCCTGCAAAAGGTATTTAACCCATGGCCCACCTTGAGGAGGTGGTTTGCACCCATTTTCCACGACTAATAAACAATTGCCACTGAGCTAAGGACAGCCTCACATGACACCCCCACCCCCACACCTTCTCCTCAGCCCATGGACACAACTCCATCCCCAGCTCCCCTGACCCAGCAGCTTTAGATGTCCAGGAGTTTAGGAGCCCTGTGCTCCGGGCTCCTCATTGCAAGCTCCTGGACCCCCAACATTCCATCCAGACTCCTCTGTTCAGTTTCCAGCTGAGACTGGATACCTGGTAGTCCCCAGCTTTGGCCTCCCACATCCATAGGCTGTGTTTTCTCGCCTCCTGAGCTGTATATTGGTGTTTCCGGTGAGCCCATCACCTGAAAGTGGACATAAGGTCAATGTAATCTATCACTCTGCGTTTTGTCTGCCTGGCTGAGTTTCCACACCACTGCGGCAAGATGGAAGGTGGAGTGCCTCCTGTGTTGCCTGCCCAAGCAGTGTTCCCACACACCCCAGTGGCTGGTCAAACTCAAAAGTTAAAATGAGTCTCAACTTAGGTAGTGAGTTTGTGTTCCTATGCAATCTTAGATGGTACCTTCTGACTTTGCTCTGAATATGGAGGTAGCCTTGAGTACCTCTGAAGATTATCACCTAGGGGCTAAGTTCACAGAAGAACTTGGAGAGATGCAGGCCACAGGGTTGCATATGTGGTAGGCTTCTGCAATGGGGTGTGATCTTCCCTTACTCTGGAATTGGGTTTGACAAGCCTATCCCATGACAGAACAAATAGTTAATATGCCAGGTTTGTGAACCACATGGTCTCTGTCATAACTGCTCAGTCCTGTTGGAAACAACTTCAGAAGACAGATAAGCAAGCACATGACCTGTGTTCTTAGAAAACTTTCTTCGAAAGAGGAAACTGACAGTAGACTAGAATCAGCCCAGTGGTTATCATTTATATTGCTCCTTATGAATGAGGGAAAAATACAGACGTCCTGTTTTCCATTCTTTCACTGCTCAAGCAACAATGGTAAAAGAACATGCACTGTCCTCTCTAGCAAATGAAGCTCATTTGTTCCACTCATTCAGTGTCATATGTAGTGCTTACAAGCTATGTGGATTGCAGAAATCTCATTCGTGTGTGTGTGTGTGTGTGTGTGTGTACCTAAATTCTTTTATACATCAATAAATTCTTCAAAGTTTGTACCCTCCCTGGTACAGAATTCAATGTCCAGTTGGCGTGCCACCACATACCATTCTATATTTGAGAATTTCTTTTAAACCTTATATTTTATTTTCAGTAAATATTTTTTTAGTGTTTGGCTCAATGCACATGTCTGCGATTATTCCTGCAGGTTAGGATTACTGTGTACAAAGATATAAATGTTAATGTGTGGGCTGTGACATGTGCTATGGCCTGAACATAGAGCCCTGAGGTGTCTAGCAAGCATGCTACCACTGAGCTAGAGTCCTAGACCCCATTTTTTATGCTATTGGGAAAGAATTGAAACAGTGGCTTTATCACAGCTGTAAGTACCCCTGGGCCATTGTGAAGGTCCAATTCCATGGTGGTTTTCATGAGTAGGCTCTGAAAATCTGGAGTCATGTGTCTGTTTCCCAGCCAGGGCTGACTTGCTCTTGTTTGCAGAAATGGAAGCCTAACACTTTTCAACTCTGTAGTTCATCTGATATTTGGACCCACAGGGCATCATATGAGGTTAATCCCCAACCATTGGGGGGCTGGGGGGGGAGTCCCTTTGCTCTGTCACTTCTCTACACAACACCCTGCCCCACTGGTGTGATGTCAGCTTGCTGCCTGTGCTGTTGTCTACTCCTGTAGGTCTCTTAAGGATAGGAGCTGCTCAGTAAACACACTTAGGGTGAATTAAGATCTCAAGGCCCCTGTGGTGAATTGTCTGTTCTTGTTACCTTCATCAGGAAGATGTCAGGTTCCATCAGGTTTGAGCATTTGGGCAGATGATTTTACAGTTCAGAAAAGAATGTGCCACAAGAGAGAGTAGAGTGTTTTGGCAATCATGACAGAAAAGTATCCCAAGATTTGCTTTACCCAGGGAGGTTTGAAGTCTTAAACAGATAGGAGGAGCTGAGTGACCAGAGCTCCATAGGGAGGGTTTAGGATCTTGGTTAAGATTTTGTGTGTGTGTGTGTGTATGTGTGTGTGTGTGAGTTAATCTGTACAATTGCACAATGAATTTAGTGCAAAATAAAATTACTAACTGAAATTTTTGTTTCATTGTTATAAACAAAATACAAAAACTACTGGTTTATGATGAAATCAGACATTGACCTTTCAAGGTCTTTTAAATGATGGCTGGTTCCTGCCAAGAGCAGAGGGTGTTTGTGGAATCCACACAAGCTGAGTATCATCGCAGACTTACAGCTGGGACTCAAGTGAAGATGTTACTACAGCTGTCTGTCCTCACACATGATTATCAGGAGGCTTCAAGGACAGTTGTCATGGGGAAAGACAATTAGTGTTTTACGAATTTTATATTAAAATATATGAGAGCACTGATGTCTGGAGCCTCCGTTTACTAACAGAAAGGAAAGAAGAGGTGGTGAGTGGCCTGAGTAAGCCATCCAGCAGCTGGACAGCTGGGCCTGGAGTGGCCCTGGTTTACTAACAGAGAAAGGAAAGAAGAGGTGGTAAGTGGCCTGAGTAAGCCATCCAGCAGCTGGACAGCTGGGCCTGGAGTGGCCCTGGTTTTTTGTTGTTGGTTTGTTTGGTTTGGGGGGGAGGTCATTTGTTTGTTTGTTTGTTTGTTGTTTCTGAGACCGGGTTTCACTGTGTAGCCCTAGCTGTCCTAGAACTCACTCTTGTAGACGAGAGATCCTCCTGCCCCTGCCTCCTGAGTGCTGGGATTAAAAGTGTGTGCTGCCACCACCCAGCTGAGCTTGGGTTTCTTGAAGGCTCTGTGTGCTATCAGTGTGCCAGTTGCATTTTGACTCTCTCTTTAGGCCATAAAATTATGTTGCTGTAGAACAAAAATCATTTATAGTGGGTCTTGAGATTGTTTCAGAGATTTATTTTGCCAAATGTTTTTATGAGCCGTTTAATGAGACCTTGCTTTAGCAGATTGCAAAACCTACTTGCAGTTTGCCAAACACCTTCCATTAGTGACGTAGAAGTGTAAGTAGCACAGGAAAGGTTGCTAAAGTAGGATTTTCAGTAATCAGTAGTAGTGTAGTACTTGTGTTGAAAATTAAGATTTGATTTTAGGTACAAGCATCATTAAAAAAATAACAACAAGCCTGTGAGCCTGTATAGAGGAGGGGACACAGTAGTCGGTTCTTAGTTTAAAATCTGGCCCCACAATTTTAGTAACTAAACTGATGTTAGCCACGTTCATTCCTGCAAGCCAGTTTACACATTTGCAAAACAGAGATGAGGCCCTTCCTTGTAGCATTGGTGTGGACACTGGATGCCTGCAGGAATGACCCTGGGAGAGACAGGCCCGCCATCTTACATAAGAAGAAACAGAACCAATTGGAAGTGACCCAAGGATCCAACCCCAATCCCCTAGGTTTTAATCTTCCACCAACCTATGCCCTGACTGAGGTTGCTGGCTGTCTTCCCCAAGCTGTTCTTGCCAGCAAATTGTCTGTTCTTGCCACATGGATGGGTTCCCTGGCAGAGAAAGTGACCCATGAGCCACTATTCCTGGGGTTGGCATCATGAGTCTAAGCCTGCAGAGCTCAGCAAGTTCCACTGAGAAGCCACCCTGACAGTTCCATTGTCCCACAGCCCCCAGGCCCCAGCTCACCATCCTGTGTACTTAAAGTAAAACACCAGAAGTAGGGTGGGTGGGGACCTGAGGCACTCTAGCCCACTGAGGGCACAGTATTTCTCATGCCCTTGGAGCCTGTGCTCACGTTAGCTTTGGGGAAAGTGGCCTTCTGCTCCAGCATTACCTGCTTATGGCTTGACGAGATTTCTTGTTACTTTTCTCTTAGCTCTCACATGTTTACCAGGTATGAGACCAAAAGAAGTAGGGACAGAGTAGGTAGGAGTGTGGCATGTCTGGGAGTCAGCTTCCTAAACAAGGCCACAGATCCACCTTTCCAAGGCAGTGGCAGTAGATGAGTGCACCCCATAGATGCCATGCCATGTTCTGCTCAGCAATGAGAACTTATCCTCCAAAATTGACACACATCTTTCCCTGTGCACAGTAGTCCATGAGCTTAGCTTGTTCCCCCTGAAGGACATCTCTCTCCATTTCCACACAGGACATTAGTCCATGTCCTTGTCTGCATCTGTCATAATGTTAGAGGACTGCCTTTGTCAAAAAAAAAATGAGCTCTTTTAAAAATGTTGCTTTTGTTATTTTATAATTTGTGTGTTTGTGTGTGTGTGTGTGTGTGTGTGTGTGTGTAAGTGTGGGTACCCTCAGAGGCCAGAGTTGCCAGATCCCTCATGCTGGAGCCGTGAGCTGCCTGAGACGGATGCTAGGAATGAACTTGGATCCTATGGAAGCATACTTCATACTCTAAACTGCTAAGCCATCCAGTCCTATCTATAGTCTTGATTGTGTGGCTTTCCCTGTCATCATAAGAGATTGTCTGCCTGTTTAAAGTATTGTAATTTCTTTGTTCTCAATCGCAAGGTATTCTTGATCATCAGGAGAGCTCCCATGTTGAGATCTTGGAGCCAGGCACCTTGAGACCTTTAAAGAAGGATGTATTTTAGATTATGTGAATGAGTGTGTGTAGGCAGGGGTAGGGGATATGTTACAACATGCTAGTGTAAGATGGTGCCAGTCACATAGACTTTGGAGGCAGAAGTCCCTGGTTTCCAGTCCTGTATGTGCTACTCCATAGGTAATACATGTTAGCCTCCCATGCCTCACAGGCTTCATCCATGTAACAGAAAGAATTTGGAGGAACAGCGTGTATTTGGAGAACGTTTGTGAGGATCGAGTCAGTCAAGGTGCCTAAAGAAACTCATCACCATTGTGCATATAGAGAAGTTGTTGCTCATATGAGGCAAAGAGAATCAAAACGTGTACCTCTTGTGGATGTTCACCAAGAGGCTACTTCACAGATCTTGAGAAAGCATTGGAGGGAATCACACCCCCACTTCCTCTCTAGCTGTCTGGTCCCTTCTCTGCCCCTTCCCCATTTCATTGCTCCAGAGTGTTCTTTCAAGCTGAGCTCTGATCTAGACAGTAGGTCTTTGCCCTTCAGTCAGGCTTAGCATTCTCTTCTCTAGGGACAGAGGGTAGCTGTTACGGTTAGCCAAATGATATTGGTCACCCAGCAGAGGCTACAAAGAACACACTGGTGAGTCAGGAAGGAAAGCTCTGTTTGAACAGTATAACTGCGTTTACAAAACCACTGGCTCCTGGGCTTCCAGAACTGGAAACATCCGGAATATTGTTCCTGCTCTGGAACAGCTCCTCCAAGGAGAGTGAACACTGACCGAGGAGCCTTAGAATTCTTCAGGCATCACTTCTGGATGCTGGTCTCTGGTTCCTGGCCTGCCTGGCCCACCAGTGGAAGTCATTCTCCAGGCAGATTAACCTGTGGTTGGGTTATGCTCATCTTCCCCCTTGTGTTTTGTGAAACCAGTCCTGTGTTCCTCAGGATAAGCTGAGAAGAAAAATAATCAGCTACAGGAATTTTCTAATTTCTAAAATGACCCTCAGTATTTTGTTGCATTGCCTGCCCCCTCCCCACGTTTCCCCTTTTCTTGTAAAGACTTTAAATGTCTCAAAATTAAAATCAGGAAAATAGGTTAGCCACCTGTGTAACAAGGCTGATTGCACATGGTGTGTGTATTGCTGTGTGAAACAGCAATTTGCAGTACTGTATACAAATAGACCTCATTTGTTTAAAAACTCATATCTATGCATATGGTATGTTTGTAAAAGGCAGCTGAGGGTGTGCTGGGGGAAAGATTCTAGACAGTGGCTGCCCTTTGGAGTGAGCTTAGAAGAAAGGAATTGTAGCTTTTTGTTTGGTTCACATGAGTTTAGTGGGGTTTTGCAGCATATTTCTTGTTCACTGCTTTTTAAAAATGAAGAAAAGGCAAATACTTGAGCTGGCTTCAAACAACCGGGGCTAACTACTGTAGTGTCTAGAAGCTGGGTCTAGCCTGGCTGCTGTAAGGTTCTCCCTGAAGGAGTTCAGACAGAACATGAATTCATTTCGGGCACTTAGGCCCTGCCTAGCACACTGCTGGAGCCGCAGACTGCCTCTGGAGCATTCAAGTGGGCAGTGTGCCTTGCCTGCTCCTCTCCCTTGGTGGGGGGGTGGGGGCAGCTGCAGGAGCTGCCGGTGCTCATGAAGGAGCACCATAACCACCCAGTCTCAACCAGGTCACTCCATGCTCCAGTACAGTGAGGACATTACTCATCCCCAGTCACCTCTGAGCGCACTAGCTGTGCAGGGCGAATGTCTTGCCCACAGAATTTGAGACAATGAAGAATAACTTCCTCATTGGTAGTCAGCACCTTCTGTTCTGAGGGACCTTGGGCAAGTCCTCAGGTCTCTGCTTGCCTGTTTTCTCCTGTGCTGATGTCCAGAGGGTTGCAATTGCAGGGTACTTCCAAGGTATGCTAATGAGAGGGAAGAGCATCAGAACTAGAAGGTGACACATAGGGAGGGACAGCACAGTGAATGTTCCTAGCAGCTGGGTTCATCTGCAGATGGTGGCCGGGACACATTCCTCACTTCTACCTTGTGTGCAGCTGTCTGTCCAGTAACCAGACTTCCCCTTTGCCATTGCAGTCATTCCTCTCATTGGCCATCATAGTGAACATTTGGACAGAAAACAGCTTCTGAATATGGAACCCACCTCATTTTTATTGCACACCAGGTCGAGCGAGAGGTTCTGTGTTGTTGTTTTTTGTTTGCGTTTTGGTGTGGGTTTTTGTTTGTTTTTAGCATTCCAGTTTTCCTTCCTCGTTCATTTAGATGCATTTTAAATGGATGCTGCATATGCATTTGTTCATACAAGCAAGATAGCACACTGCCACGAGAACCCTCTGTCCTTAAAGTGAGAGGACAGTACACGACAGGAAGCGACAGATAACCACAGGCTAAAGCAAAGGATGAAAAAGAGCCTCATAGGTAGAAAGACGTGTTCTGTATCCTCCAGAGAGGACGAGATCCCTTTAGGTTTCTTTGTAAACCCTCAGTGCCTGTCAAGGTATCATACAGTCCCTGTTGGAGAGCTGTGAAAGGGAAGGGACAGTGGGTGTTGTAGCTGAAGGATGAACAGAGACTTGGTGGAGAGGCAGTGTGGCGTGAGCTAGAAGCAGCTATGGATTTCCCAGAGAGGGAATTGGAAGACAAAGGGGTGTCTAAAGAAAACAAACAGAACAAAAAGCAGGAACAAGTTATGGGGTTAAAGTTTGGGGACCACCTAAGGAGCTGGAAGTAGAGTACATGTTCTCTCCCTTCCTTGGGCAATGACCCTTGTGAACATCAAGAATGCTGTGTGTGCCTGCTGTGTACTGCTGTGAGCCTCTTCCCCAGAAAGGGCCCACATCACATTTCACTGGGCTTTTGGGGTATTTAATATTGGAGAATCCACCAAAAAAGCAAGTAGCCCAGGGGCAGCTTGTTGCACCTAATTCAGCAGGCAGAGATCCTGATCCTGACTGCAGGGGCCTTCAGGTGGTAAGCACTGTCCCAATCCTTGAATCATCATTTATGTCTGCCCAGTGTCCTGACTTCTTACAGCATAGAGCAGTTTGACCTGTTTCTGTTCTGCATTGGCTGGAACCATATGGGGCACAATCCATTTTCATGCTCTGTGGCTGGCTTCTCTCATTCATCCTTGTTTATAACCCAACCCTGTCACTACAGGTGTCTGAGCTTGTTCTTTGCCATATTCTTTGTGCACATGAAATTCATTCAGTGCTCAGCTTGACAGTTTCATTTATAACCTACTTTAACAAGTGCTGCTGTGAACTTCCGGATTTTTGTCCCTGTCAGTGAGGCGCACATTCTTTGGGACTATACCTGATCTGAAATAACAATATACAAATGTTTTGACTGCAAGTAAAATTCACATCTCCATCAACTGGTTGGCATAACCCATCAAAATGGAGTTCATATTCCCACCAACCTGCTGACATAACCCATCAGCGCTGAGTTTCAGGAAGATGGGCCTGCCTATGTGGTTTCAGTGTCCCCTCAGACAGGCTATGGGGAGAAAAGGGAACTGGTGATGCTCCAGACTCTAATCCCACTCCTGGAAGAGCACCACACTCAGATCTCCTGGTTTAGCTTTGCCATTGTCAAGATCTCTGGGTCAAGCCCAGTTGGCTCGTAGTTCAGAAAACTTGGAATAGGGTATCAGAGAACAAAGAAAGCCAAAGTTGATGCCACCTTCTCCCCCCCTCCCCCCACCAAAAAAAAATGTTAAGCAAAATTTGAATGTACAGTTGCTGGCTGGCACATAGAGACAGAAGCACTGAAGGAAAATGGTACCAGTACAGGCCAGCTGATCTGTGGATGTGAGGAGACAAGAAGCTGGTCTCAGAAACACAGCTACTGAAATGGTAGCTGTAGTAAAAGAAAGATGGTGCTGAATCGTCCGAGTAATGGCCTGAGCTTGTAGACAGCTGTGAGCCCAAAGACAGATGGGGCCCCTCAGCATCCCCTGGGAGTGGTGGGCTGAGTCAGGATGAGAAAGCAGCACAGGAGCAGGTCTTCACGAACAGCTGTGCTTAGACACAGGAAGCAGGGCAAGCTCTGTCTGAAACATGAAGACATACTGTCCTAGATTGCTTTCTGTTGCTGTGATAAACACTTAACCCAGTGGTTCTCAACTTGTGGGTCACAAGCCTGTGGAGATCAAATGACCATTTCACAGAGGTGACCTAAGACCATCAAAAACATAGATATTTACAACCCAACTGCTAACAGTAGCAAAATTACAGTTATGGAGTAGCAACAAAAACAACCATAAAGCAATAATTTTATGGCTGAGAGTCACCACAGCATGAGCAACATTGCAGCATTAGGAAAGATGAGAACTACTGTTCTAGGCATATGGCTTTCAAAGGAGTGCACATCAGAATTACATACAGCTTTCCCAGAATGCACCTGAGCCAGGTCCTATCCCAGGCACTCAGTTTAGTGGTATAGGGTGAGATTGGAACTTGAGTAAATTGTAGCATTTACTCAAGTGACTCTAAAATGCAGGCCTAGAATGAATACATTCCTAGAGGCGTGGTTGTGGATTCTCTTTCATGTTACAATATCCTGTACTACTTTATAAAAAAAAAGCTAATTTAGGTCACAGTTGTGAAGCCTGGAAGCCTGATATTTTATGTCTGCATGTGTGGCAGCAGGTGAGAACATCATGACATATGGTATCACAGCAGCAGTGATACATGCAAAGCGATCACAGGAAGAGATGGGAAGCCAGGTTTGCTGATTGATAACAACCTGCTTTCAAGGGAAGTAGCCAGGGGCTGTGGGAACTACATTATTCCCTTCCAAGGGAGGCATACTCCCAATTACTAAAGGGTCTTTCACCAGATTCTACCTCATAGCGGTGCCATATGAAGACCACACATCATGCAGACGATCCTCGTAGGGAACACGTGGAACAATATCCAAGCCAAGCAAAGGGGGAGGACAGAGACTCCTCTAATAACTATCCCTGGGAAATTACTGAAAGCACTGCGAACATACCTTACATTTAAGAAGGAAGCCCTTGATAGGCTAGGAAATGGTCTCTAGGCAAAAATAAACAATTTTTAAAGAATCTGGAATTTTTAAAAATTATCTTTAATAAAAGTTGTCTAGCATTAATTGCATGTTAAATTCAAAATGTTCCCACAAGCCTCCAAAAAAAGAATTTAAATAAATTTTAGTTATTAATTGACCCTGTCCAGTATAGACAATATTTAAGAAAGCACTTTGTTTTGTAAAGTCTCTTGATGGCATTCTATCCAGCTTCCCAGAGTAAGTATCACCTCTGGCTCACTGGTGCAGAAGTCAAGAACATGAACACTGTGGGTGCACTTTAGAGATAAATGGAATTTCTTTCAATGGACATAAGAAGTTATGCAAAAGTGCTGTGTTTTAACGTTGTACTTGTGGTTTCTAACGAGATCTGATTAGAACCAGAGCTAAATGTCTCTATTACCCTCTTTGTCCAGTAGATGATCTGTATGTGAAAGTATTCACTGGAGGAGAGCCTTGGCCATGAGACACCCTCCTGGTTTGAGAAGTCTCCTTTTTATACTCTGAGTGCAAGCCTTCTTGGTGCTTACCTATAGTGCATACTTCTGAAGTGTTTCATGAGTGTGTTTATGGGGGCCTCGTTCTGTGATCGGTTCATTAAACTGTGTTGGGTCTTGCTCTGTACCTGATTCCAAGATAACATTGTTCCTCTTTGGCTTAGTTAGGGTTTCATTGCTGGGAAGAGACATCATGGCCATGGTTAAACTCTTATAAAGGAAAACATTAAATTGTGGCTGGCTTACAGTTTCAGAGGTTAAAGTTCATTATTATCACGGCAGGAAGCGTGGCAGCATGCAGGCAGACATGGTGCTGGAGGAGCTAAGAGAGCTACATCTTGATCCTTGGGCAGCAGAAGGAAACTGAGACTGGATATAACTTGAGCACAGTAGACCTCAAAGCCTGCCCCCACAGTAACACACTTCCTTCCAGGCCACACCTACTTCAACAGGGTCACACCTCCTAATAGTGCTACTCTCTGTGGGACAAACATTCAAACATATGAGTCTATGGGGACCATAGCCTATTCAAACCACCACACTCTTTACTTCCTGAATTATGAAGAAGACTTACAGAACAATCTCTTCTTGGTACCCACGTGTCATAATAAATCAAACCAACCTGAACTTTTGTTTGTTGTGCATAGAAGACATAAGCAACTATGTGCGTATGGCACCATCCTTCCAGGAGACCATCAGATAGATGCATGATTAGGCTGGAGGAAAGATACATGAAGCAGATATCAGCATTTGTTAAAAAAAAAAATTCCATGATGCCATTTCATGCTACTATGCCAAGTAATTTCCAGTGCTTCAAATAGGTCAGGCCTGGAAAGTCCAGGGCTGACAATAGCCATAGAAATTCTTTTCCAGAGTTTACAAAGAAGAATCTTCCACTCCGTTCTATTTGAAAATTTTCTTTTGCAATTTTTTTAAATTTGAGTGAATAAAATTTACCAGGCAAATTGTGTATAGTAGCCTACTAAGCTACTATAAAAGTAATGTCTTTTATCCAATACGTGCACGTGTGTATGCACATATTCATGTGTGTTTACAGGAGTCCTGGGCCATCTCCCCAGCTCCTCTTCTGGTGTCTGAAGTGATTGTTTGCAATAATTTGTCTGAACAATCTTATTTTTAAGTTCTGTACTTTATTTGAAGATAATCTATATACCTTTGAATTAATGAGTATTCTTTAGCAATCTTTGAAATGAATTGAAGACATGCTAAAATGTTTATGAAATTTGGTGAACTAAACAGCTCAGAAGGTGTTGATATTACTGTTGGATGGACCAGTCAAGCCTGCAGTCCTGGTTCTGTTTCCCCTCAACTTTTTTATAAAGAAGTTGTTGGCCAAGTTGATGACTTTGCCTCGAGACTTAGAGGTTTTTGTTTTTTTTTGAAAAGAAAATTAGTATTTTTATTTGTGAAAATCATGGAAAAGTGCCCTAAAATTATAGTAAACATTTTAGTCAAAGGCTAACAATGCAACTCCTGAGTGTCATTTTGGTTGAATAAGGAGACTCTTAATTGTAAAGAGTCTAGACTCTCTCACACTTTAACACATATGTAAGATGTTCATCAAAAACAAGCTAAAGAATCCTTTTGTTCTTCCAAACTATAAAACCATTTTTCCTCCACATATATATTTTTCTTCAAGTTCTTTACAGAAGCCCTGGAAGAAATCCAGTATTTTTCCCAAAGATCCTCATGCAAGAGTCTCCTTCTAAATTCCCAGCTCCAGGACATTCTACTTAACAGTTATGCTACAGTTCAACAGTAGTAGTGAAAGCCATTCAGACTTCTTATAGCAGAAATTATTGCTTCATCAATTTTAATAATGCCCTTTTTTGACAAATATATCAAAAAAGCCCTAGCTACTCATAGCACAGTGGCGGGAAAACTTGGAGTCCAACCATCTTTATACAGCTGAATGATGTACCTATCAGGGCAGGACCTTGATGTTATTGGGCAATTGCATCTTTAACGTCAAACTAGTGATTCTAGTAGCATTACTTCAACTGCTACTAGGAAATAGGATGGAGAATTGTTGTGTGACAGACTTTTCCTGGTAAGGCACAACATATGTTTACTCACCCCAGAACTAGAACTCATGGCAAACCAAAAAAACTGTTGCACCAACATCCAACTTGGTGAATCAGTGAGTTTTTTTAGGAGGTTACTAACAGGAGTACTGGTGAGGGGTAGCTTAGTAGGAGTAGAGATGACTCAAAAGCAGCTACATCATTGAAAACTCACCTTCCCAACATGGGTAAAGACTAACAAAAGCTACTAACAAAAGGGTTTTGTTTGTTTGTTTGTTTGTTTGTTTTGCAAAGATCCTGAGCTCAATAAATATTTATTGACTGAATGGTGAATGAAGGAACCTTAGATTCTTATTTTCTCATAGGATTATTTTCATTACACCATAAAACTGCTCTGAATTCTGAAGTTTAAGAAACATCTTGTTTTTCTTCATGATATTTTAACTGATGCTAAGTATAAAAATATAATGCCAAATTCTAATTTTCTAACTAAATCTTACTCATAACAGATATTTCTACCAGTTCTGGACTTATGTCATATGGATTTTTTTTTTTTTCTGTAGAGTTCTAATCATAGAAACACCAAGTCTGAACTAGAAGAAGTGAGCTTGGGAACTCCTTGCATTTTCAGCCTCCTACCCTTTGACCACTTAGGTTCTGTGAAGCTCAGAACAGGTACCTGACCCACAGGGGCAAATGTAGGAACTTTATCTTACTGGTCACTGCAGGAGTTCCAGACGGTTCTGTTCCTCGAGTCTAGCGTGTCTGAAAGCAAAATGAATGCATGCTGCTTGCTTGTAGGTTCCTCGGGAGAAGGCGAAATGGAGGCTACATAAAAATAAAACATCCTCTTCTCCCAGTTTTAGCGTGTTCTAGACTTCTAAACCATGGCATTGGGCATTTCACTTTTTATGGCAGTTACTACAAACTGATGTACCTGTGTGTGTGTGACCCAGAACTGAGCACTGTGCGAAGTGGGCAGAGCACTGAGATCATAGATTGTCATTTCACCTGTGCTTCCTTAGAGGACAGTTCTTTGCATCGTGGACACTTGGGTGTACCCTGGGTCGTGATCTGGAAAAGAAAATGAGATCATCATGATGTGCATCTGCCATTCTTGACACATCTCACCTGATAATAAATAGTTAACATGTAATGTTTTATGAGTGCTTAGAATCATAGTTTTAACTTTCTATCCTTTAAATTTTTCAGCATACACAAAAGTACAATGAGCCCATGCAACTTAATTGTTAACAGCCAGCAGATAACACAGGGCCAATGCTAACTTAATGGACTTCTACTCTCGTTATAGCAGACCTTGAACTGTAGCTATAAACCCAACAAGACAGCCTGCTCTCATTGGCCCCTGGTGGGCTTTGCTCGTTATAGTTAAGATATTTGTGTGTATTACATGTACTGATGCTCCTTAACTGGGACTGGAGAGGTGGCTTAGTGGTTAAGAACATTCTGTTCTTCCACAGGACCTGATTGAGTTCCTAAAACCCACATTAGGCAGTTCACCACTGTCCATAACTCCAGCTTCAAGGGGATCCAATGCATATTCCAGGAGAACCTCAATGACTGTGGCCTCCAAGGGCACCTACACTCACATGCATGTCCCTATATGCAGACATACACATACCTAAATATAACCAAAACCAATAAAAATAAATCTTTAAAAAACAACAAATTAAAAAAAAAAATCTTTATCTGTGGCTGGAAGGTGGCCAGTGGTTAAAGCACTTTCCAGACAAAGGAAAAGATGTGGTTTTAGAATGTAATGCTGGGTGCAAATGGTCGCCTGCCTGTAGCTCTAGCCTCATGGAAGGAAGAGAAGGGATCCCAGAGTAAGCTGCCCTTTGAGACTAGCCATACCAAGCAGCTGTGTACACCCTGAGGACAATAGTTAGCCAGCATCGGTACTATCACAGCATATTCCATTGTCCGAAACAAAACTTCACAACTGCATCCGTGCATGAGTAACACTAAAGCCTCCTAGAATTCCTGTCACTGGCAGGAGGAACATTTTGGAATGTCTTTCTCTTCTATGCTTTCTGGGTATGTTTTTTAACTACAGATCCTTCCATGGCTTTAGCTGTCTTCTGGAAGCATGCCCTCTTCCCCCTGGCTTTGGTGACACTGTTGCCCTTGTCAACTCCTCTGAAGATGTCCTGCTTTGACCCTGGGCTAAAGACTTAGGGGCCCAGGTGAACTCTAGTATTTTCCTCTAAAGTGCCTGGAAGTCAGATCTGGCTCTGGCTCTTGTCAGAGCCTCCTGGCTCAATGACAAGAATGGAATCTTACTCAATTTTTAATCCTCTGCATCCAACCCTTTGCACAGTCGCATTTGTTTGTTTGAAGCACTGACTGCTGACGGTGACGTTGATCACAATGACGGTGGAGATGTAGATAACGCTGTGTGATTTTTCTCGTGCGCGCTATTTTCTGTGTGGTTTTGGTTGATCATTATGTCCTGTGAGGTAGCAATCTTCTCATCTTGTTTTACAGAAAATCCGGGAGTTCATGAAGATTAAATTTCCTTACACTGTTCTGCACTGGATGATAGGGCTGAGATATGAACCTAGTCTCATTTGACTGCCAAACCTTATCACATCGGCTGCGCCTAAACTTTCCTTGAAAACAATCTGCCTGGACTTCTCTGGCTCTCACTTGTCTCCCTGTCGGAGCTTGCCTGACCCTTTCCCCATCAGCTCCCTGAGGCCTGTCACTTGTGCCAGAAACCTTTGGTGGCCCCATTTCTCTGAGAATTTCACTCTAAGCTGTGCTCTACTCCTCTTGCCAGTAACCATTTTGAAATCCATACCCCTCTTCATCAATACCTTGAGTGCCGGGTCCTTCGAGGATTGATTCATTTCAGTCACCTATACGTTGAGCCTGCCTGAGCCCTCACTGGCCTCTCATTTCTCCAAGTTCCTAACTGCTGCCTTCCGACGTTCATTGCCCCACTTACATTCCTCCCCGGGTCCACCCTGGTGGAAGCATAAGCCACCATATGACTATATGACTGCTAGCCATGCTCAGTGCCAGCTGGTAGTTGTGTCAGTGTCACTGAGCTACATAGTCTTCTCTGGCCCTCCCTGGAAGGCTGTTCCTTATTAACCATTTATCCTGTTCCTTCAAAGCAAAGCAGTGGCTTCATGTCCCCTGTAATCCAAAATGGATACAGCAGAGTCTTATTGCTACATTTCCACTCTTTTGGGTGGGGGGAGGGGGGTTTGGATGCTCTTTTGAAAGCCAAGCTCCTGCATGGTTAGCCATGAGAGAAGGCATGCCCTTTGCTTCATGTGAACCAGATGTTAGGTCTTAAGACTAGATTCCTAATTTTATTTCTTTTGCATTGTCATGGCAAAAAATATGAGTAAAGTAACGAGCTGCATTTTAGACAATATCTAGAGTAGATAGGATACCTGCTTAGAAACAACCTTGGCTTCGCTGAGCCAGGGAGGTAACGGAAGGACAAGCTCCTAGGTCTCTAGGGAAGGCTGATAGGAAGAGCACTCAATTTGTCAGGTGGATACAAAGAAAAGTTTCTGAATTCAGGTATAGAAATAGTAACAGATCTCTAGCACAGGTCTTTAAATCAAATCCCCAGCCTGAGCAAATGTGAGATTCTGCACCCTTCCTGAATCAGACTTCTCTCAAGTCCTTGCCACCTTTCCAGCTTTGTGTAGGCTGTGCACAGCTGTGCATCTGAAGCTAGGCTTTGTTCTAGAATAACATCAGGAATATGATCAAGTTTGTTTAAATAAAACAGCTGTTTGTTTATTCCATAGCCAGATCTTCCTGCTGTTTGAGAGCTCTGGTTTGCACCTGCCCAGGGCAGTGAGCACTTCCTTAACTTGAGAGGCATACGAATGAGCTAGGGACTTAACTTCCTTTATATTTATCCTTATTTGTAATTGTGTATATATGTATGTACGTGGCTGTGTGCACATATGAGTACAGGTGCCTGCAAAGTTCAGAAGGTGTCAGTTGCCCTGGAGCTAGGGTTATAAGGGTTTGTGAGCCTTTCTCTCTCTTCCTCCCAGGTTGGTGATAAGAACTGAACCAAGAGACCAGTCTGAGCTCTTAACCACCGAGCTCTCTCTCCAGACCCTCACCTCGAGTACTTAGGGCAAGGGTGCTTCTAGGACACTCATTGACAGGGTCCATCCCAGTTCTGATTCAGTATGTCTGGGTTGGAATCTGAGAATTAATGTTCTAAGAAATTCACAGATGTTCCTGAGGTTGCTGCTGCAGGTATGCAGAGCACAGGCTGAGAGCCACTGTACCAGTCTGTTACCCTTTGTGGACCCTTCCTCTCACCAATGTATAAGAGCACCACCACATGGAGCAGGGAGACCTTCTCGTTATGCCATTTGGAATTCACGCCATTATTAGTAGCATGTGTCTACTGTAGTAGTCTAAGGGGATGTGTGCATTCTTTTGTGTACACAGTGGAAGCCACTCTTTGCTTTAATATCTTGAGATCTCTTACTGAACCAGAAGTTTACAAGTTCAGCCAGGATGGCTGATCAAAAAGCTCTTGAGATCCACCTGACAAATGGTTAAAGTGCACACATTCAATATGCAGATTTTTTTTTAAACCTAGGTTATAGGGACTTGAACTTAAGTCCTTGTCTTAGCTATTTCTCTATTGCTGTAACAAAATACTGTGGCCAAGGCAACTTATAAAAGAAAATGTTTAATTTGGCTTATCATTTCAGACAGCTAGAGTGGAGCACATGATGGTGGAGCACGGTTGTGGTACAAGAGCAGCCAAGAGTTTACTTACATCTTGATCCTAGAGCAAAAGGCAGAGAGAGCTAACAGAGAATAGGGTGGGTGCCTGAAACCTCACAGCCAACCACTCCTAAGAGACTCACCTCCTCTACTGAGGCCACATTTCCTAACCTTTCCCCAACTGTTCCACCAAAAGCCAAGTATTCCAAGGAGCCAATGGAAGCCATTCTGATTCAAACCGCTGCATTCCTCATGCTGTAGAGCAAGCACTGTTACCCACTGAGCTGGCTCCCAGGGCCCAGGATAGCTGTGTTTTATTGTAGACCACTCGGGTGTCATTGGTGCTTACTGCTTATACTCCTAGCAAAGACGCTAATTAATGAAATAAAATAAATTTCTTTTTTAGGGGTATTGTAGAGTAAATAAAAACATGACATAAAGCCCTCAACATGGTCCCTAGCATAGAAAAATCTAGCTTCAGAGATTGACCTGACTGGGGTGACACGAGAATGAAGAAAGGACAGAAAGACACAGTACAGAAAAGCTATGACCTGGTGGGCTGTGCTCATTCTAAAGGAAGACATGGCCTGCACAGGCCTGAACCTGTTTTATGCATCAGAATCTAGGAGGTGGGTTGATTGCATACGGCTGAACAAAGGAGGTGGATTTAGCAGTCTCAGGCTTCAGTCATCCTGAGAAGGAAGCTGTGATTGATAGTTTCTACATACACCACTCCCATTGGGACCAGAGGAAGCCTTTGCCACTCCCACTGATCTGAGGCATTGGGGTCCGTGACATAGCTCATGTCAACATACATTAACTGAAGCCTTCCTCTCTCCCCACATTACCACTTTTCAACATTCATTCATTCATTCTTGAATAAGCACATGAACCATTTAGTTATCTTAAACCAGCCATGCAGATATAAACAAGTATTTTCTGAACCAATACTTTCTTGCTGAACTAGGTTTCAGGTAAAACTTGATCATAAGCATTGTTCCCAGTGTTAACTATAAAAATTTGTCTGGACCGATGGATGGAGCATGGCCCAGAATTAAAGCAGGGGCCAAGAACTGCACTGCTATAGGTCATAGGACACCTTCTCTTGGACCTCCCTCAAACTGAAAACTTGTTTAGATACCTCACATGGGTACCCAGTAGCATGGTTCTTGGAAACTCTCCTGCTGGAGGTGAGAGTTCACAGAGTGAACATATTTGTCCTAATCAAATACGTGGGAAAGCCAGGAATTCCACCTACCTAAAATCTGTGCAGGGAAGCATACCAGTAGATATTCATTGGCTTAGAATAGACAGTTTCAATGAATACCTGTGGGAAAGACCAGCAAAGTGTATCCTGTTTCTAACAAGCATCAGGTATACAAGCATCCCCCAGTGGTAGTTTCACACTACCTAATATGTAGTTGCTTTGCTGTATGTCTTACTCTAACCCAGGTATTTATGGAAGTCTTTTCCTCTGCATTAGTCACTATGAGAGGGAAGGTAGAACAAGATGATCAGGACATGGATTTGATGTTGAAGAAATAAATATGAACTAAAATCTCTAGCTTTGTGATCTTGAGAATTCGGTAACCTTCCTGAGTTCTATGCATGATAAATCCAACCACTAGAGATACTAAATAAACATGTATTTGAACAGAGCGCTGAGTACTAGTTACAGTGATTGGCACATGGTAATGAAGACGTGTAATCACTATATTACAATGCTTGTGTAAAACCAGTTAGGTAACAATATGCACTGGGTAGCAAATATGCATGCACAGCTTGCCCTGCCTACCCTTTCCATGCATGGTCAGGCCCTTCAGGAATCCTTTAGCCCCTGAGCTATAGGCATAGAGCAGGAATTAAGTAATAAAGGGGATTAGTCACTTCAAGCAAAAGTAGTCACTGAAGCTTTTCCTGAAGAGGATAGCAATGTAAACAGGGACCTAAAGCTAGAGAAAATTTAAATAGAGCCAAGAAGCTGACAGAGAGCTTGAGTGAAGGCCCAAGACTTAAAAACACAATACAAAGTCAAGGACATGAATGTTGCACCCTGACACTGTGTCTGTGTACCAATAAAAATTCCAGGCCTGAACCCTAGAATCAGTTTATCTGAACTCAAACTTTATCCTAGCAGCTTTTTGGATGTCTGGTGCTTGACACATGGCTGATGTCATGTATGAAACTAGAAATAAAATGGAGCCTCCCTCAGGTTATTTTGAGGACTTAGGACTGTGCACCAAGTGCCGTGTCTCACCTGGTACCTGGCATTTGGTGCACACTACATAGAAACAAGCTTCTTTTGTGGTTGAGTTTTATTATGATGCAGAACTGTGAGAGGGCCTTGAATGCAAACCCTTTGGACTTTGCCAGGGGCACCCTGGGAAACCCCTGCATCTTGTTCAAGTCAAACTTTCAGAGCTATAAGCTAGGGCTGGACTGGACTGGTCAGGCCAGATGAGACTGGACGGTTGGGGACAAGGGTGTTGCTTCAGGGATGATACGGTAGCTCTGGCTTGAGGTGCTGGGGAAAATGAAAATGGAGTTTGTCAGAGTAGTACTTGAGAGGCTTGAGAGCACCCTCGTCTGAGATCCCTCTGTGCACTGAAACAGCCACTGCTGAAGCTGCTATGGTGCTGTCACTGTCACTGTTGAGCACTCAAATGTCGCCGGTCCAATTAAGAGCCAGTGTGTTTCAGTGATGCAGTGCCCCAAATGTGAACCATCTCAATAGCCTTATATGGGTTACATTAAGCTAAATGCATTGATCGTCATATCTTTCTTCTATCTTTCTTTTCATGTGGCCCTTTAAAAAAAAATAATAAGACAGCAAGTAGCTCACATCTCTGTCAGACAGATCTTGATCTGAGGAGATAAAAGTCAGACTGAGGAAAAAGTCTACAGTGTTCAGGACAGTGGAGGCGTTCCTTCTTGAGCAGGACATCAGGCAAATGGGCAGGCTGTGTGGCTTCATTGGGTTTTACCTGTAAAATCCCTTGTTGGCTCTGCTACACCAGTACCCCAAGGTGGTCCTGAGACTACCTGCACTGAAGCCAAGGAGCACCCGGTAGAAGCATGCCTGTGCATGGCAAGCACAGACTGTCTAGCATTGTAGCACTTTCCAGAAGGAAGTGTCTGTCGTGGAAACCAACTTGAACTCTTGTAACAAAGAAAAATGTCCACTAATAGACCGTTCTCATGCTAAAGGAAGTCAACCGTGTAGGCTACTGTCATCAAAAAGAGAATCATTCAGGGCTTAGTCAGAGCTTTGAAAAGTCATGTGTGGACAGAAAGTAGCATTCTTCTAAATAGGCCCATTTTAATTAAAGGCAGAAATAAAGATGGGCAGGAGCCAGAGGCAGAGGCTGGCCATACTACTGGTATTTCAGGAAAGTCTTCCACAGAAGCGTTTAAACTGTTTATCTGGGCCTAGCTACAGACCTCTGGAACCAGCTTTCTGAAGCAAGTGCCTCGGGTGTTCTTAGATACCCAGTAAGTAAGGGCTTCTCTGGCTGCCAGGGCCAACAGCTCCTGCCCATTGGATTTATTATGGAGATTGGCTAATTCTCCTGGCTCCTTCCCAGCATCTCAGGGCACATGGAATGTTGCAATCATCTGTGTCCTTACAGTAGCCCCACCTAGGGTCTGGGGCAGTTGTCCTGTTCTCCTTAACCCCTTCCCCCACTTCTTGCAAATTCCCTCCTCTCTACACTTCTGCTCATACTGCTTGAGGGGGCCAACAGTGAATATGAGTCCCGAATGGGATCACCTTTTATTCAGTGAGGCTAGTGGGTGCATGTCATTCTTTTCTGCCAGCTCAATCCTGGATGCTGCTATTCAGGGCAAACTTCACAGGGTGATGTATGTAATAACATCTTAAGAGTCACATAGCCTGAGCTGTAGTCCCACTATGTGCGACCTCAGGCATTTATTGATTTACTTACTTACTTACTTATGTATTTAAAAAATCTGTGTACCATTTGCAAAAGAAGTAATAAAGGGTCAGGGCTCCTGACATTGCTAAGAAAATTAAATGCAATGATGTGTGCATCTAGTAGAAGCAGTACTCAGCAAATGCTGGCAGTTGTCAGAATTAACCATTTTAACTTACTGTCTTTATCTTTATTATTTGGAAATGTACCTTGGTGGCACACACCTTTAATCCACTTGGAGACAGAGGCAAGCAGATCTCTTCAGATTGAGGCCAGACTAGACTGGTCTACAGAGTGAGTTCTAGGACAGCCAGGGCTACACAGAGAAACGCTATCTCAACAAAAAACAAGTCAAGATAAGCCAAAGAGGCAGGCAGTGGTGGCGCACGCCTTTAATCCCAGCACTTGGGAGGCAGAGGCAGGCGGATTTCTGAGTTCGAAGCCAGCCTGGTCTACAGAGTGAGTTCCAGGACAGCCAGAGCTACACAGAGAAACCCTGTCTTGAAAAAACAGACAAACAAAAAAAAAGTTAAGCCAAAGAAAAATGTCAGATAAGTCTGTGGAGTCTTTGAGAGAGATGTTATCTTTTCTGTTTGATTGATTCTAAACTATGTAAATGTCTCTTAGAGATCTCTAGGTGGTACATCTTCTCCATACAAAATGAGTGTTCCTATTCCTCTACAGACCTTCCTTATTGCTTCTCCTTTTCCTCTCTACAAACTGCCCACAGGAGCTGGGTACCACGTGCAGCTGGGCCACAGGATTGGATTCCCTTAGTCTCACAACCCATAACCTCACTAGGAAAAAGAGTGTTAAGAGTTGGTTCTTCCTCCACTGAAGTCCAGGAGTCTGAGGTGGTCAGCAGTGATAGCAGGGCAGTAATAGAAATCAGAGCTAATCTGTAAACTATTAACAGCAGGTTAATAATTCTGAGTGACTCATGCTTCATTTACAGCCAACAGAAAGCACCCTGCAGTTTTAGCTGAAGTGGTCCTAAGATAGACTGAGGTACCTGTGCAATCACTGAAAAGCAGAACAGGCTCTCACTAGAGTGCCTAGAAAGGACTCCAAACCAATACAAACTTGAGCCAGGGTTCAGTGTCCAGTGCGGAACCAGAAGACCCCCATGACCTGTGGCCTCTCTGTGATCGATGACTAGACTCTGGAATACCACACCCCCAGCTCCTCAAACAGCAGCCTGCCTTCCACCCTTCTTGTCTGCAAAAATTCCTGTCACTCCCATGTGCCAGATAATTTCTAAATACTTTGGGGACTGTTTTGGTTGCAAGAGAACATAGGTGTTGCCATTTGCTATGTACTCATTTGCTATGTACTGTCCAGTTACCACAAGCCAGGGGCTTAAGCAACAACAGTTTTAGCGTTTTCGGGATTTTCCCCCCTCATTTCTGGAGATGAGAAATATGAGATCTAAGTGTTGGCCTACTTGTCTCCCTTTGTGAACCTCTAGGCCCAAATCTCCCTTTCTTATAAGCCCACTGTCTTATGTCAGTAAGAGCCTACTCACATGACCTCATTTTAACTCAGTTACCTCTTCAGATACAGTCCTACTCTGGCATGTATGAAGTTGGGGTGGGGAACACAATCCCTCCCATGAATGTTGGGACATATCGTTTATTGCTCCCTAGTCCTACAGTTCAGTGACATTTGCCAGGAAGAGGGCAGACCGCTGCCAAGCACCTGGAACTGTAGTAGGAACTAAAGAGTATGGTGCACACCACGCAGATAAGAGTACAGATGCTAAGCACTCTCAAAAGAATTACTTATATTTATTAATCTACATGCTTTTCCCAGTGGCAGTGATTGAATCCAGGGCCTCGATTACAGTAAGCATGTATCCCAGCACTAAATTATACCTACACACATGCTAATTTTATCTGATACTTTCAACAGTCCTTTAAATAGGGAAGTAGTGTTATCTCCATTTCTTACCATAAGAAAGTTGAGGCTTAAACAGCAAATCCTACACAAGACCTTTGCTGGGAAGAGCAAGAACGAGTCTGTGCTACCCTGCAACTGCATGCCCAGGGCCCACAGAGCAGGGTCAGAGCTAGCAGATGTCAAAGAAGCAGCTACCTGTCGGACCTAGCAAAAGGTTTTCCAGTTTTTCTAGACGTCATCCTTCTACAGTGAAATCTCTTTTTTTCTATTTATTGTTATTCATTTGTTCATTCATAAGTTTGTTTTTTGTTTTTTGAGACAGTCTCACTGTGTATCCTTGACTGGCTTTGAGTGTCTACCTACCTCTGTTTCCTGAGAGCTGGGATTAAAGGCATGCACATTATCCAGCTGAAATCTCTCTTTTTCCAAAGGGTGATGGTCAATTTGATACTAAAACACACTGTCCAGTGCTCGTGGGACCCAGTCTAACCATTAGCCTTCAGGCTCTGATATGAACCATAAGTGCTTTCAGCCATGAGGCTGAAAGGCTGTAATAGCCTGCTCTGCACTTCACCCCTCTTAAGCTGTATTAAAAAGTTATTGCTACCTGATCACATGACCTCATAATTCTCCAGCAGTGCATTAATCTTGGCTCGCACTAAGAACATGGGGCTGAGCCCAGCACTTAGCGTCTCTGTGTTTGCTGCTTTGAGCACAGTGTGTGTATGTGTCCCATCTCTCACAGCCCTAGGAGGCAGGTCTTCTTGTGCCTCCTTTATAGAAGATGCAGAGAGCTGGAGTAAATGGAGGCTTGCTCTTTTGTTACAGCCACAGAGGGATGTTTGTTCTTGGAAGTTGCTTCGCCCCAGTGATTAGCTCTGGGCCAGGCCACTGTGACTTGTCATTCAGACTGTAGGCTCCTCTGTTCCTTCCACTGAAGAGTGTGCTCTGTGACACATTTAATGCTCACTCTCCTCTCTGGCTCGGGTCCTCTTGACACAGATTTAAGTGCCTGTATTCCCTTAATGGAACACCCTTTTCCTAGGATTTTCTAAGAATCTCAGAATTTAGGCAAGCCATAGTGTCAAAACCAGTGCAAACCATTTGATTAGCTAAATACCTCATATCTGTTCCATTATTTTGCCCATGTATGAAGCTGAAAAGAAGCAACAGCTGGGTTTCATCAGATGGCCATTGGCTCAAGTTCTTACATTTTGGCTCTACCGGGAAGAATAGAGTGCTGGGGTTCAAGATACACACTGACACCATCAGAGTGTCAGAGGTGCTCCCAGTGATGACCCACATTGTGGAACATTCTGTGACGCCCCACCCCCACCCCTCAGTGGGTTGTTTGTTTGTTTGTTTGTTCTTTTTGATTTTTCGAGACAGGGTTTCTCTGTGTAGCCCTTGCTGTCCTGGAACTCACTCTGTAGACCAGGCTGGCCTCAAACTCAGAGATCCTCCTGCCTCTGCCTCCCAAGTGCTAGGGCTAAAGGCATGTGCCACCACTGCCCAGCCAGTGTTTAAATATAATTAAAATTAACCACTTTATATTTGTACCCTTTTTGTGGTACAGGTGGAAAGGGGGACATCTGGAGAGAAAAGTCTCACAAGCTGCATGGAATACGGAAACTGGGTTGCCTGGGAGCCATCATTTCTAGTTCCAGATGCCTCACCTTTAAAGCAACAGTAATAACTTCATGCAGGGTTGTAAGAAGGCTTCCTGAAAGACTGTATGAAAGCAACAAGCAAGCTCCTGGTTTCCATGAGCCTGCCACGTGGTATTTACCCTGGAAGCTCAGCTTGGATAAAGCAAGCTGATGCATATACCGACAGCCTGGCACTCCTGCCCAGGAGAGAATAGAAACATTTGGGGGTGTTTTCTACCACTGTGGTCCTGCTCTGCCCCAGGACACTAGGTGAGGCTATATGAAGTATCTGCAAGGACAAGGTCCTCTCTAGCCAGTCCCAGCCCCAGAAAGGCCTCCCTCTCTCCAAACACTGAAAGAGACACAGCCTCTATCTAGATTTGAGGCAGTTCAGTAGAATTCCATGTCTCTGAAAGATGTTCTTCTAGTTAAAATTATAAAATTTCAACCTGATTCCTCTCTAAGAACAGAAACACTAATCAGAGATTCCCTTTCCTTTCCTTCCCCATGGCCTAGTGGTTGTTTTCTAGGGCTGCCCACAAGTAACCCATTGAATTGACTTCCCAAAGCTGTTGCTACAGAAATGTAATAGAAGCACATTGTATTTAAGAATGAAGATAACCCTGGCGGTGGTGGCGCAGGCCTTTAATCCCAGCACTTGGGAGGCAGAGGCAGGTGGATTTCTGAGTTCAAGTCCAGCCTGGTCTACAGAGTAAGTTCCAGGACAGCCAGGGCTACACAGAGAAACCCTGTCTCGATGCCACCAAAGGGGAAAACTGGTTCTGGAAAAGGAGGGAAAGGAGATGTAGCCTCTGGGAGTGACAGTGCTGACAAGAAGTCTCAGGGTCCCAAAGGTGGTGGCAGTGCAGTAAAGGTCAGACACATTGTATGTGAAAAACATGGGAAAATCATGGAAGCCATGGAAAAGTTAAAGTCTGGGATAAGATTCAGTGAAGTGGCCACACAATATAGTGAAGATAAAGTCAGACAAGGGGGTGACTTGGGTTGGATGACCAGAGGATCCATGGTGGGGCCATTTCAAGAAGCAGCATTTGCTTTGCCTGTAAGTGGGATGGATAAGCCTGTGTTTACAGAACGACCAGTTAAGACAAAATTTCAATGTCATATTATTATGGTTGAAGGGAGAAAATAAAATCACATGAAAGACTGAAAAAAAAAAAAGAAAGAAAAAACAAACCTAGGAAGAGCCTTCTCTCAGTGGTGAGAAAAAATACCTACCTTATGAGACCCTGCTTCAAAAGTGGGACAGGAAATTGCTAGGCCCAGCTTGGTAGCTTGTGCCTCTAGTTCCAGCTGTTTGGGAGGTTTCAGCAGGAGAATGGCCTACACCTAGGAGAGTGGAGCCAGCCTAGGCAACATAGTGAGGACATGCTCCCCCACCATACACCTCACCCCCATCTAGTAAGAAGGAAAGAGGAGGTGTAGAGGAAAGGAAGAGCAGGAAAAATATCCAAGTGATGTATGGACCTCTTAGAGCCTGGGAACCTGCAAGATCTCCCCGTAGCAGGGAGTGAGGGGCTAGGAGTCTGACCAAGTCCAGCTAAGGAGCACTAGAGGCCTGAACTGACAGGAATGAATTGTGGATTGCTGTTTTTATCGCATTCACTTTCTTTTGTCTTGGCTTACAAGCTAACTGGTTTAAATATTAATTATAAGACAGTCGGGGAAGGGAAAAAGTGGTTGTCCCGTCCCCACCCCACCCCACCCCCACCCTGCTGTGTAGTTCTGTGTAGCTTTCTTCACTGGAAGAGGGAACTTCACTTCCCAAGCTTTTATAAATAGACCTGGACTGTGGATTGTTTGCTGATGGCACACAGGTAAGAGCAATGAATGATGTCCGTGTGTGACCTCTACTGCAGTTACATGAAAATTTGCCCTGGCCTTAGAAACTGAACCTGAAGGTTGAGAAAAAGAGAATGCTTGGCATGATTCCCATGCGAAGGGAACACAGTGAAACCGTGAGGGTGCAGCCTACAAACCACGGCCATGCAGAAAAAGAGTCAGGGTCACACTCAACCAACCTCCAACTGGAAGGAGAGTCCAGGTTCCCAGGCTGCAGGGACAGATGCCAGCGCCCGCACTCTGTGCAAGGTGAGGCTGCTCATGCCTTGCCGGCACTTCAGACCATGATTAATAGACCCTGGCCTGGATGCATATTAAGGGATGTGGGCCAAGTCTGTGATGGGAGGCACCTTCCCGCTCTCCCCTGGAGACCCTAAACCTCTCTTTTAGGTGGGGCTGCATGACTGGAAGCTGAGGAAGCGTCTGTT
This sequence comes from Mus caroli, assembly GCF_978045245.1. Taxonomy (NCBI): domain Eukaryota; kingdom Metazoa; phylum Chordata; class Mammalia; order Rodentia; family Muridae; genus Mus; species Mus caroli. Next base: position 81,624,179 of record NW_028227262.1, on the reverse strand, counting down.
AGTCTGTGTGTTGAATCAAGGTCACTTGAGGCCTCAAGACCAGGCAAGGCCACCCTGCCCTGCCATACACTTCCTTGTTTGTACCTCTGTCCTACTGGGGCCTCCCTATTCCCCTAATCTCCTATTGACTGTCACCACCCCTATGGCTCTGTCCTGATACTGATGTGGCCAAATTGCCTAATGACTTGTAAAGGGCCCTGCCTCGACCAAATTAATCAGAACCCCTGAGGTTCACTGAGCATGTAGGGGAAGAGGGAGGAGATTCCAGTACTGCCCACAGCTGCAGTTTGTAGGCCACCATTGTTCTGGACCCCATACTAGATATGCTTAAGCTGTGGAGGTGGCTAATGGCACCCTTCTCTTACAAATGAGAAGATAAACAGTCAAAGTGAAACAACCTGCCCACTCTCAACCTCCTGATTAGTAGCAGGGAAGCAGCCAAGCCTGGTACCTGGAAGCCTGACTCGACGCCAAGGCCTAGTCCAAAGTCCTGCACACAGATCGAAGGGATATCATTGGCTCTGTTTTTTGAATGTGTTTTGGTTTCGTATAAATGTGTAAAAATGAACACCAAAGGGTTCAGCCCTTTGAGATCATTGACTCAGCCCTTGGAGACATCTGTGTCTCGGGTCACTCACTCGGTCTATATTACTGGTGTTTTCTACCTTGTCTGGTCTAAGTCTTGTGCAGCAGCAAGCCCTCCCAAAGAATGAGTCAGCCTGGGTTTGCTCCTGGCGCCATGGTGCCCTAGACTGCTGAGTCCTCACATAGTGCCAGGGAGGCACACCTACTGCCCACCTGCTCCCATGAGTCATGAAACTGCCACCTTCCTGCCAGCTCAGCCTTTTTCTCCAGTTGCCACCACTCTAGGCATGAATGTAACCATATATGGAAGGGGCACCAGGCAGCACTTGCCCTGGACCTGCCCTCCTCTTGAAATGGTGCCCTTGGCTAAGCAGACAGGTCAAAGCTCAAGGGCCAGGCTCTTTCCACTGCTTTGCATCATCTGGTTGTACAGACAAGGCAACAGGGTAGAGTAGAATCCAAGGGCTCAGGCCAGAGAAGAGGGTCAACCCTCTAACATTCGAGGGCAGGTTGAGCAAGGATCTTGGCCATTGGGATAAAGCAGGAAGGAATAATAACATTTTACTATTTTAGGCTATTATACATTTGGCATTTACTGTAGATCTGTCCTTCAGCTGGAAGTTCCCCCTAACTCCCTTTTAAATAAGGACTTTACCGACCAATAGTCTTAAACTTATTGCGCATCTGATGTCCCCTAACAGTTGCCCTGCGTGTAGAGTGCTTTAGGAGAGGACTTTCTCATCATTTCCTGCGACTTGAAGTTTTCATCAGACCGATAGAAGTGAAGCCTTCTGTTATGGGTTGTGGTGATGGTGGCATGCTCTGCTGCCAGACGCTTATGTTTGCTGTTTAACTACTTCATTGTTTCTTAGGAAGTTCTTTAAAGGACACTTCTGTAGTATGTCAGCGCACATAGAGTAAACTGATTCGTGCTAAATTTCTGCAGAAAGGTTTTATAGATACTCTGGCACATCTAGATCATCACCAGAATTACTGCGGGGCATTTCTGGCTGGGATATTTGGGGATATGCAGCCAGTCTCCTTCAAGTAACCCATTTTAATAAAGGTTCAAATAACCCAAAGGAAATGCTGTTCACCTTCTTAAAACTTCTCTTCAGATTTTCAGAAAGAAGAATCATCAAAGATGTCCAGCAAGACGGCAAGCACCAACAGCATAGCCCAAGCTAGGAGAACTGTGCAGCAGCTGAGATTGGAAGCCTCCATCGAAAGAATAAAGGCAAGTGTGAGCGACCACCTGGTGGCATGTTCTGGGTCATTCCCCCACCCTTCCTGGGCGGGAGCATGGGTCGGAGAAGAAACAGCTGTGTGCGGCTTGCTTCCAGGCCTTTCCTGGAGCAGGCTGACAAAAATTTAGTTTTCATTTCCTAGCCACCACAGGTGTTATTCCAAAACAGCTGAGGGAGCCAATCTCTAAGCTGGTCCCTCTGTCAAGCCCGGGACAAGCTGGAAGTGCCTGCTTTCCTGACTGAGTGATCAAGCCTTGTCTTCTGAGTGGGGACAGGATTCCCAGGGGAGGTGACAAACATCCTTGTCATCCTTCCAGAATTTATCAAGGGTTACAGAGTTATCAAAGTGTTGCAGGTAACTGCCAGTTTGACTCTTCCTGCAGAAAACAAAACAAAAAGGCTGCCTTTTGGTGTGCCACTGAGTGACTGCCCTGTGCCCCAGGGTTAATAGAGACCCCATCTTGAGGCAGATACATTTTCTTAGGTACCTTGACCTTGAAGTGTTTCCTTCAACCCTGAGAAGACTGGCCCTTGAGAGCGCTGGAATGTTATGACTCATGCTGTTTCCTGAAATGGAAGCAATTACCTGACTGGAGATAGTCACCTGTCTGCAAAGCTTGAGGTTCCTGTGGTAGCCCTCATAGCTCTGATCTTGTCACTCCTGGAGTCTACCTCCAGACTCCCTTCACAAGACAAAGTTGCACATGCCACTCCAGAGAAAGGCATGGTGACTTCCCGTGCTCCTGTGTGCCTTTCACTTCTCCCACACTAGTATCACGGAGAGCAACTCTCAAAGCCTACTCAAGTATGAACTCCACTATTCAATCCTTAAATTGTGCTCTGTGGATAAACTTCCTCTTGACTCTCATGCCTTTCCTTCTTTGTCCCTAACTTTTATTTTGAAACATTTCATGCTGCAGAGGAATGGCAAATGTCCAAACACTCAGTTTTTACTATTAATTTTTTTTGGTGTGTGTGTGTGTGTGTGTGTGTGTGTGTGTGTGTGCTGCGTCAGTAATAAGCACACATGTAGAAGCCAGAATACAGTACAGGAGACTGTTCTCTCCTACTCTGTGGGGCCTCGGGGAAGAACACAGGTCATCAGGCTTGGCAGCAGGAGCCTTACCCACTCACCAAGATTTCACAGGACTTTATTTACAACTTCTTACCATTGAGTATTGTTAAATGTCATTTGCTTTCATTTTCTCTCAGTGTGTCTCTTTTGCTCCACGTTCATATAGAAAACACTAGGACTTTTTCTTTAAACCACTTGAAAATCATTGCTCTTCAGGGTTCTGTAACAACATGTTTTATGGGGAATCCAGGCAGCTTGTTTCACAGAGTTGCCATCACTTAGAATGGAGATTGATTGTTGCCTGTTTCTAGTTAAATAACTAGTTTTTGCTTGCAGGAGAGATGTCCTCCTCCGATCACTTGGTTAAGGCAGGTCTTACTGGCCAGGAACCATTTTCCCTGCACTTGACGAGCGTTGTGAAGGTCATGCTATGTCACTGATTATTGGGTTGAGATACACTACTGACATTTGTCAATAAAGTCTTCTCTTATTTTTGTCCATGACAGGTCTCAAAAGCATCTGCAGACCTGATGTCATACTGTGAGGAGCATGCCCGGAGTGACCCTCTGCTGATGGGCATACCAACCTCAGAAAACCCGTTCAAGGACAAGAAGACCTGCATCATCTTATAGTGGACCAGGAAGCACCCCTTGCCTCTTAACGCAAACCACAGCAGCAACCTGAAGGGATTCCTTCAGCTTACCTGGTAACCACAGCTAGTAACTAAAACACCCTTCTCTCGGAATAATAGACCCCGAAGTCTCTCTTTTTCAAGTTGTCCTTTCTTCACCCTTTACTGATTTAATACAGAATAACAATCTTATTTTCTATTTGATAACTATGGTATCATATTGGGTTACTGTATAAGGAAAGTGGCAGGGGAGTTGTGGGAAGCTTGTCTTTACAATATATAATTGATTAAGATATGTCAAGACCTACATTGTCTAAGCACCGGCAAATTAAAATGTCGAGAATCACTTCAGTCAAAAACCTTTATATTCTGTTCTTAATAATGTTTGTGCCAACCTATATCCCATGTAAGGGGTCTGGGGAGGAGGCATGTGTCTTCAACCATACCTTTTTGCACTATGGGCACTAACCACCCTGAAACTTCCTGCGGTAGCTCCCTCCCTTCAGAGTTACACCATTATCCTGACTCTGTGTAGGTAAATTTCCGTGAAATTCTTGTACAAAAAAAAAGGTAATGAAAGAATGTTGCAAAGATCATCTGCATTATAATGAGCTGATGCTGTTCTCACTCCTCTCTTGGAATTGTGCTGGCCCCTTAGTCTACAATAAACTGTGCCAGTTAAAAACCTAAGGCTAAAACTGAAAGCCCTTTGATGGGATCTTAACTCATATCAGTCATTTGGGCTTCTGTGATCCTGAGGCTAAGAAAGGGGAAGAGACCCTCAGGAGGACCCTGGGCAGCTTCCACTCCAGGGCTCTTGAACTCTGCTGGATTGGGGGTGGCCACCTCAGAAACTTCCACCCTCATGACTGGAATGGAAGAGGGAACTGAGAGCCTCACAATCTCGGAGAGGGAGGAGAAATCCTTGAAAACAGCTGCTCTCCTGCAACCAGCTTTACAGGCAGCCCTGCCCCTTTCTCCTCACCAGCATGGTACCTGCCCTTACTGCTAGAGCAACTGCTTTTAGAGGGACATTACCTCCTTCTCAGTTTTAACTGGTGGACCACAGTGGGGGGAAAAACATTCAAGCAATATAAAGACACTTGGGCCCTTTGCAGATGCCTGCACTTCCAACAGGGTATCCACAAACCACCCTGGGGGAAGGGCCCTTCCAAAGGGAGGCTTGCATTCTGTAGGACAGTTTCAGCGTCTAGCAGCTGGGTCCTCACTTTTACTTCGATCGTGAAAATAGCCCACATACCCTCACAATGTCCAGTAGGGATCCCAGAGGCACATAACCTGTCATGACCAAGAAAGGATTTTGACGTTGTCACAGTGACTATTTAAAATAATCTATTAGAAGTCCAAACCAAACACAAAGCCTGTGATATTTTAGTTTATTAAGGTGACTACTAATGAAGGATTTTAAAAAGTGTTCTCAAAAAGGACTTAGCCCCAGGAGTTGTTTATAAAATTTCCCCCACTTGTATACAGTGTGCACTAAAAGAAAATGTATTTTACTATCTAATGCCTGGGCTTTGAGCGTCATGCTTCTTGATGGTAAACATGCAGTCCTATTCCTAAGTGACTCAGAGGCATCAGAATTTCTCCACGTTACCCATCTGCTTGGCACTCGGAACTGAGTGTGTGAAATCCATAGCACTGCCCACAACCTGTTCTCACTGCTTAGCTCCCAGCTGGATTAAAGACACCTGCTCAGGCGGGAGAGAGAGAGAGGGAGAGCTTTTACCTTGGAAAAGGTAAAGATGGAAATGTACACCAAAAAAGACAATTTTTACATTTAATGGAACATTCTTTTTTTACAAGTATATTTTTCTACTGATAGTTTCAGAACACTAATCTTATATTCACTCTAATCTTAAACATGTTTCTTTAAATATTTATAAGGCAGTTTATTACAGAATATTTTTATGCAATCATGTGCACATTATTGGTAGCAAGCATAGTATATCCTTTAGTACTTAAACATATTTTTGTTAAAATACTTTTAATGGTAAGAAATGAACTTGAGGTCCCAGGAGGTTGTGTTGCCTTTTCATTGATTAGAGACAATAAATATCTTGTAACTTCCTAACCAGATCTGAGCTGTGCTCACAATAATAATGAAATCAGATTCTTTGATGCTGGACCCAGGAGGGAAATCATTAGCCAACTGTTGACTTACTTATAGCTAGATGTGTATGTGAGAAAGTATAATATATATATATGACATGTAGGAGTCACTTTTATTTATCTGTCTTTGTTCACTTATGAAGCCGGGTAACTACAGCAGTATGTTGGTGATGTCATGATGCACAGAAGTCCCATGTGGAATGTTTTTCCCACACTGACAACTTGGCTTCCTTTCTGTATGTTCAGTCAGTAGTCTGAACTAACACTCCTGCGAGTACTATACTCTTTATACTCTGATCCCCCTAGTTCATCTTAAATTTGTCCGTGGCCCTGGCAAGATAGAGTACACAAGATTCCATGACTCCAGAGCATCTTGAAGAAACACACATATTTTTAAAGAGGGAAAATGTAGCAGATAGTTCATAAGCTGCGGGTTATAGCTAAATATTTCGTTTCTTTGAAATCATGTTTTTAAATTCTTTACCATCAGAAAGAAAAAGAGTGTCATACACTTTCAAGGTGTATGGTCTACGTTTTCTGTGTTTGGATTATTTTTATACTTTGCTGATATTTAAGCCATCCATGGGGGAAATTTTATACCAACGAGTTAATAAATCTCATTCATCATTTACACAATGTAAGATGTGTCAAACTGGGGCCAGCGAGATGGCTCAGTAGGTAAAGGTGCTTGATGCTAAGCCCGGCAGCCTGTGTTTGATCTACAGGATGCACAACGTAAAAGAAAGGATCTGATTCCCGCAGGTTGTCTTCTGACCTACACACACACACACACACACACACACACACACACACACACTAAAATAACATTTAAAAATATGTGCCAAATTATATTTGTTCGGGTGCCACCTTCCACCAGCTTACCACTACGGTAAAACTGTCAGATTCATCACCCTGAATTTGTCTTAAAGGGGTGTCCATGCACAGGCCCAAGAGTCACCTCCAATGAAATAAATGTAATACTGAAGTATGCCATGATGTTTGTTGTTTTCTTTCATCGTAAGCCTGTAAGCAGGAAAAATATGTCAAATCAGATAGAATAGAGTACTTACCAGTGGCCGATGGCCTGGTCAGTCCTGTGCTGGGTGACTTAGGACCAGGCACGTCAGCTCTCTGAGCCTCCCCTTCCCTTGTTGTCACAAGGGAATAGAAGCAGAAGATGGCTGAGAGCCTCCCTATTCCCAGATGCCCTGGTGGAATGACCTGCCTCTCTGCCGGTTCTGCCAACGTGTTGGTGCTATAAGCTGCTTCAAATACCAGTTTGTCTGTAGTGTGTGCTCACCTAATCACTTGTTATCCAGTGCCTGTTCTAGGTTTATGGACTTAACTATTTCTGTGATGTTTCATTTTTAGCCATGTTAACTCCTAACACATATTCTCTTATGTCTCAGTAAAGTTTCATTTGATAAGTTGTTGAGATTCTGTTATTTGATAATATTCTTTGGCTATCCATCCAGCATCTTAATCACTTTAAAACTGTGATTGTTATTTGCAACTCTGTTCTTTGGAAAGAATAAAAGCATTTTTTTTTCACTTGCTAACATGCTCACAAATGTGAGAGAAGAGTCATTAAAAGCTTTACTTACTGGGTCAGTGCGTCATTGACTCCTTCCTGTGTTTTGCCCAATAAATTAATAAAAGACTATTTCTTCCCTTCCTCTTCATTCACTTGACATTGTCTAAGAACCTTCTGAGAGCCAGGAGCTGTGGTGTGCAGGTAAATGAGGCTCACCCAGGCCTCCACAGCCTTAGGATGGCGTGAGGAAGGTGGGGTGCTGGCACTTATCGCTATCCTTGCAGCATCGTATGGAGAGCATGAGTCATGAAAGGGCCTTCTGGGAGCCAGAAGGAGGGACAAATGTCACAAGATCTATTAGGAAGGCTACTAAGGTGTTATGGGTGCCGAGGCTTGATAAGCAGAAAAAAAGCACTGCATTGTCTTGAATTTTTTTAAGAAGAGAAAGTAGACTTCAAGCTCAGATGTAGGTCTCCCATACACTGCATCTATCCTGGAAAAACAAGAGACTTATGAGGTGGCTAGGGAGTGACACCACCCTTAGTCCCATCGGTGACCATGACAAGTTAACATTGCAGTTGCTGAAGATACTCTGCTTTCCTGTAATCCCCCTACAATGATGAAGGTCAGACAAAGGAGCAGCCCATGGGCCCCAGGTAATAAAACCCCCACCCCTACAGAGGCCCATCCCCACAGCACACGTGCATGCTTATGCACGCACGCACACACACACATATGCAGGCACACATGATAGAACAGGAGGTTCTCAACCTGTCCAGAAAGGATTACAGAAGCACTTGCTAGGCAAGTTACTAGGAGACCGTGTCTCAGCCTTGCCAGGTACCAGTCTCCCACACGTTGCAGAAAGCAGCTGTGATATGATAGAATTAACTCCTCCTGTGCCCCAGAACCTACTTAGGAAACTACTAAAGTACCTCTGGGATCAAATAGAATTTCATAAGGACATAATGGATGTGAAGACCCTGATGCTATGTATGCAAAATTATTATCTTCTGATGGTCATAAATTTATTGTAAAAAGAGAACATGCGTTAACATCAGGAACAATAAATGCCATGTTGAGTGGTCCAGGTCAGTTTGCCGAGAATGAAACCAACGAGGTCAATTTTAGATCCCTTCACATGTGCTATCAAAAGTGTGCATGTATTTTACCTACAAGATCTGCTATACTAACAGCTCCACTGAAATCCCTGAATTCCCAATTGCACCTATAATTGCACTGGAACTGCTGATGGCCACAAACTTCCTAGATTGTTAAATAAAATAAATTATAATAAACTGTTAAAAAAAAAAAAAGAGGGAGGGAGGATTACAGAAAGTAGCTACACTGGCAATGAGAGTCAGGCTACAGTTGTTCTTCCTGTTGTTACTGAATTCCCTAAAGCTGTTTTTTAGTCACCTTTTCTCATCCTTGCTACAACCCCTCTTATACTTTTTGTGACTCTGAAGATGACTGTGTTGGGAATGATAGATAGTGGGATTTAGTAAAAGTAAATTTTTAAAGAGAAAGATGACCAAACTGAAAGGGGTGACAGAACGTCAGGTGAGTGTACACTACCCTACAGTATGGACAGGAGGCCCCTGCCAAGAATGCCAGGTAAGTATACACTGCCCAAAGTTGCAGGCAGGAAATATCTGCCAAGAATGGCAATAGCAGCCCGGAGATGCATGTCACTCTGTGTTTCAACTTTTCTCCACTTGTACCATCCTCAGCTTCTCCCTGTCAAGCGGATTACACAGAGACACAAGGGTAGTCACTCCAGCCTTTTCACTGAAGGATAGGCAGTCTTACACCCCTATCCGTGTGTCTGTCTCAGTCTTGTCTTCCAGCTCTGAGCCTATTTGTAGAATCTGACCCATCACCAGCTCTGTCTTTGTGGAGCCTTGGTATGGTCGTCATCTTTAATTGATTTGCCTTTGCTCTCTGTTCCCAGCCTGTGACTGTTGTGAGCAGCAAATGGCCTGTGCCTTCAGATAGGCCCTTTATGTGCCATGTCCTCCTATGAGTCATTCCAATGCACGTCGGAATTCAAATCTGCATTTGAATGTCCAGGTCATCCCTGGACAACTGCACTGTGAGTTTTAAGAACATTCATCTCAACAATCTATTTGTTCAGAATTCAATATTGACTTTGCCCTGCAAGAAACTACTGTCCAGGGGCTGGAGAGCTGGTTAAGAGCATGAACTGCACCTGAAGGCCTGAGCTTAGTTCCCAGCACTCTACAGCAGACAACCTAAATGTGCCTCCAGCTCCAGGGAATCTGATGACTCTGAATTCCCAAGGCAAACGTGAGCACATAGCCCCACACAGATACATACTCATACACATGACTAGAAATAAAATACTTTTAAAAAATTGCAGTCCAAGTAAATTCATCGTAAGGTATTAATGGCATAATGTGAGCTTGTTGGCACCATAAAATAAAACTATGGAGGAAGCGATGCTTGTTGGCACAAAGGAAAGCAAGATAATCATTAATGTTTAGGTATCATTGGAAATTATTACAAATGCAGTATCCCAGGTAATGCCTTCCACTCCTCACAGGCAATCCTTACTGCTATGAAAGTAATAAAATCAGTTAAATTACAAACTGGATGATGCCAGACTTGAGGAGGAATAACTAGACATCCGTATGCAGATTGTGCCTCCGCAGACCCAGCACCTCCAGACAGTTTGCTTAATGGCATTGACTAAAAGCTAGAGGACATAAACCATGTGACACAGGCACCTGGGGATCCGTTAGATTCTGAGCTAGAGAGATTTAAAGCAGTCAAATGGGAGAGAGAACCTGCTGACCCAGGTACTGGTAGACAGGGTTATTAAGGTCCCCTTACAATGGGGGAGGATGGTAGTACAGTTTTTTTCCTTTGGTGATGGGTATTGAAACCAGCACCTCAAACTTCGTAAGTGCACACACTATGAAGGGGACACTCTCAACTACAAATTAATCCTTCAGGTCCCCCGTTATATAATTTTACATGTCCAAGATGTCCAAGGAAGCTAAAACTAGTTTAGCAGGTTAGATAAAGTCGCCTTCTGAAGTGTGTTTTTTTAAACCAGTTTACACTTTTTAAATATAACTAGCACAACCTGTCTTTAGTTCAAAACTACACAAAGGCCTTGTGACACTGTAAGCACAGGATTACATCCTGCTTCTAACCTTGGCATATTCTTTCTTCCATGGCCAATGTATTACAAGTAACCACTCAGACTGGAGAGTTAGCTCAATGGTTAAGAGCACTGGTTGCTCCTCAAGAGGTTCTGAGTTCAATGTCCAACTATCTATAGTAGGATCTGATGCCCTCTTCTGTCTGATTCACTCTTCTGTCATGCAGGCATACATGCAAATAGAATGTTCAGATATAAATAAATACATACCATTTTTGTAGTTCTGAATAAGTCTCAGATATGATTATCAGTGAGACATATTTTAACATAGGGTATGGAACATCTCTCACCAGTTCTAGGCATTTGTGCAAGGCATAGGAGAGGGAGAGCAGCACTAGTTCAGGCATTGTGCATGTTCTGCTTAAGCCCTGTAGTCACTGTTTAAAGAAGAGTTAGTGTAATTGAACCTCATCTTACAGGTTAAGAAACAGGCTCAGAAAGATTACATCATACCCTATCACTCAGAAATGCAGAAGAGATGGCTCAGCAGTTAGGAGCATTTGCTACCCTTCCAGAAGCCCCAGGTTTGGTTCCCACCACCCATCTTGAGTCCTCACATCTATAACACCAGTTCAGGGGGTCTAATGCTCTCTTGTGGTCTCCACAGACACTGGTAACTCAAATGAGAAGGTACCTATAGTCGAATACTTGCTTGGGAAGCCCAACACTTGGGAAATAGAAGCAAAAGAGAACCAGAAGTTCAGGGTCATCCTCAGATTCATTGTGAGGCCAGCCTGGGTTACAGAAAAGCTGGTTTGTTGGCAGAACTGTTGGGGAAGGCTTAGGTGTGGCCTGGTTGCAGGAACTGTGTCACACGGGCAAGGTTAGGTTTCCAAATCCATTCCATTGACAGCTCTATCTCTGTGCCATGCTTGATCAAGATCTAAGCTCTCAACTACTGCTTAGCACCATGCCTACCTGCCTGCTGCCATACTCTGTGCCATGATGGTCATGAAATTTAACCCTCTGACACTAACCCTCCAATAAACTCTCCTACAGGTTGCTTTGGTCATGGTGACTTATCACAACAAAAGAAAAATAACCAATACAGACTCCTGCATCCATGTGTACACGTGCATACACAAGTGAAATATAAAACAAAACCTGGCATGGTGTTTAATTCCAGCACTCAGGAGACCAGGTAGATATCTGAGTTCCAGGCCAACCTGGTCTACATAGTGAGACCCTGTCTCAAAATGAGTGTGTGTGTGTGTGTGTGTGTGTGTGTGTGTGTGTGTGTCTGTGTGTGTGAAGATCCTAAGTTTATGTCATCCAAATTCTATCCAGGTTGCTCTCCCTGTTTTTAGTTTTGAACGGGCATGTTTTATTTTTGTTTTGTTTGTTGTTGTTTTGATAATGAAAATACTTCAAACCTTAAAATCAAGAAATAAGGAAAGAAAGAACTTCATCAGTAATCAAGAGGACCAGGAAGTATGATGGCTTCTATGGAGAATTCCCAACACTTGGGAAATAGAGGCAAAAGAGAATCAGAAGTTCAGGATCACCCTCAGATATATAGTGAGACCAGCCTGGGCTACATGAAAGTCTCTCTGAAAGGAACAAAATATAATATCTGGCTAAAGAGTAAAGGACTCCAAGTAAGTACTGGGATCAGGTACTATTTGTAGTAGTTTGCATCTATTGATTAACTTAAAGCTCACAGCAAATCCAGGCATTAGCTACTATTTTTATCTGAAGTTACACACAAAGATAGAAGCTTAGCTCAAGAACATTTAATTTGCTTTTTGAATTAAAATTCTTATGGTTTGATTTACATAGAAAAAAGCACATGGTTGCTCCTGACTCTCCTTTCCAGTCCACAGGGGAAACATTCTAAATGCTGCCTGTGGGCACTCAAAACCACAGACAGCACCAAGTGCTATGCAGCCAGCTGCTTCTTGTATGTACGTATTCATGATAAAGTTTAATTTTAAATTGGGCACAGTAAGAGTTGAATAACAGTAACATAGTAAAATGATTATAAATATGCTATAATAAAATTTGTGAACTGTTCAGTTTTCCTTGTAATATCTTCCAGCCTTGTTTGACCACAGAGGAGGGCCTACTGAACCATTCAACCTGGTTGCCAGACTCAGCACAGGAGAGCTAGGATCTCCGGTTTTGTTTTCTTGTCCAGTAAAAAGAATTCAGGCTAGGCGATGCCTAACATTTTCCTCTAGCTTTCAGTTTCATCATGAAAATTGAATTTTGCTATGATCACTGTCTTAGGTTTCCATTGCTGTGATAAACACCACTACCAAAAGCAATATGAGAGGAAAAGGTTTATTTCAGCTTGTTCTACATCACGGCCATCACTAACTGAAGTCAGGGAAGAAACTCAAACCCGGCAAGAACCTGAAGGCAGGAACTGACCCAGAGGCCATAGAGGGGCACTAGTTACTGGTTTGCTCAGCCTGCCTTCTTCTATAACCCAGAAACTCATCCCTACCACTAAGGGGTGGGGTGGAGTCACCACCCACATTGAGCTGGGCCCTCCCCCATCAGTCATCAATTAAGAAAATGAACTACCAGCTTGTACACAGGCCAATCTGGTAGGGACATTTTCTCAATTACTGTTCCCTCTTCCAAAATGATCCCAGTGTATGTCAAGTTGTCATAAAAGCTAGTCTGTACAATCACCAAGGCGATTTCCCCAGGACAAGGCTTATCCCTGGCACTCTGGATATGTGGACCCTTGCTATTTCCCCAAATGTGGGAAAGTTGACTGCATAATTTGTGGTGATGGGGGAGGTCTGCATGCTCTGCACTGGGGGAAGGAAGAAAATTGGAGGGAAGCAGAGCCCAGAACCGGGAGCCTGAGAAGAGTGGGTTCACGGTGTACAATTGGAGGTCATGGCTTAGCGTTGCAGCTGTGGGCTTGTCACCAGGACTGAATTAAGGAAAAACTAATTGCAGAAGGCAATTTCAATTTTAATTGTCTACAGTAAATAGAGTTAAGAGAAGTTCTTCAAAAATCTTTCTTATGCTAAGTCACATGTGAATGACAAGGCCGTTGGCTTTCATTGACTCATTTACCAGGAAGATAGCACAATGGAAGACACACTCTTGGATAAACTCCAAAAAGACAAAAGGGAGTTTTGGGGAAGCAGGTGAAGTAAGCGTGGCCGGGCTAAGGACTTCAGTGCTTCAAACCGAAGGAAATGATAAGGCCTTCCCTTGATTCCAGGATGGATGTTGATAGGATGTGCTGAAAGTATCAACCACAGCTTCCTCCTCCAAATGACTGCGGCCTGAGAATGTGCCTCTTCATAGACCTCTTATCCAGATTAGCAAACCAGCAAATTTGAATACTCACACATATATGCATATATGTGTGTATATGTATATATATGCATATATGTATATATATATATATATATATATATATATATATATATGAGAAACACCCTGAGTTTTCCAGACTACTGGTGCATCTCCATCTGAGAGCATGGCCCACCCAGCCCCAGCATTTCGGTACGAGTGTCTATGGTTTCTTCATTCCCCGTTGCCCCAGGCAGGTCAGTTTCGTCAGAGTTTGTTTGGAAATAATGGTGAATGGGCAGTAGGATGGAAAAGATAAATTACTACCCAGCTTGGCAAAAGCTGTATTGCTGTTGCTGTGCCTGGAGGAATTGCCAACAGTTTGGGGGAGAAGGCAAAGTATCTGTTGGACTTTGAAAGATGAGTAAAGTCTTCTTTGTGAAGAATAGGGGAAGGATTGTAGACGCATTGCTTCTTGTCAGTGACAGAGCAGTTTTAATGGAGAAAGAATTTATTTTGATGCATGGTTTAAAAGCTCTTGGTGGGGAAGTTACCTGTGGCTGCACAAGTTCGTAGCACTAGTTAAATCTTAGCAGACTAGTACGAAAAGAGGCCCCAGCCAAAGCCACATTCCTGAGCCACACTCTTTCTCCCTTGATCAAAGCTTTCCAGTGAGTGTCTTCTGGCTCCTTGTGTCCCACCCCCCCACCCCCCCACCCCCCCCACCCCCACCCACCCCCACCCCGTCCCAGGGGACTACAACCTGGTTTTTGCTACTCCCACTGGTAGACCGAAGCTGATCACACTGATCACACGCTACAGTTTGCAGGTTCAGGAAAGCATTCCATCACTGCCTCTGAGACCTTCCTAACAGTGTGACCACTCTCCTACACCACTGTCCTCTGTGACCTCAGACTTCCCCCTGTTCTTCCACCTCCTCTTCCTGTCTCTTATTTTCCTCCACAGCCACAGGTTTCTGTTTTGTGACTGCCCCCAGAGTCTTCTCTGACTTTGGCAGTTTTCCTCGGGAGATCACACCAACTCTTCATGCTGAAGGCTAGATGGCTTGGGGCTTCGCTCTCGCTCTGCCCCTTAAGAGTTCTTTTGTCTTTGTGCAGGGAGTCAGTCTTTGTTTGCTTGCTTTTGAGAAGGGGTCTTGCCAGCCTAGAACTTAGTTGTATGGCTCAGGTTGGCCTAGACCCTCTGCCTTTGTGCCCCTGTGTCCCCGGAGTAGGCAGCCATGATCCATGTGGCTATCCATCATGTAGCACCAGAAGAAATTCTCCCCTGGAATAAAGGTGTTATGAAGATCTCTGGCTAAAAAGCTACATTCAATATTCCCAAACCATGGTCAAGAGGACAAGACATGTACATGACATGTCTACCCTGAGGCTGGGGTGAAGAATATCACAGGACAGTAAAGTGCAGGGCAGGGAATAAGGCAGGCAGGGACACTAACTAGTCCTCTGCCAGGCAAGCCTGTGAGATCCAACTTGCTAGGGCCTAGGCACCTGAATCTACTTGAGAAGAAAGAACCAGAAATTTGAACCTTTTTTTTCTGGGTGTTGCGTGTATGTGTGTGTGTGTGTGTGTGTGTGTGTGTGTGTGTGTGTGTGTAAAAATCCTCAAGCCAGATGTGATAGCACTTACCTGTAATCCCAACACTTGGAAAGTGAGATAGAAGGGTTAGGAGTTCAAGGCTAGCCTTGGCTACAATACTGAGTTCAAGGTTTACGGGAAATCCTACCAATAAATAAACAAACAAATAAATAATCCTGAGTCACTTCACTGTCTACAGAGCAAAGTCCATGCTGTTGTTCCAGGCATGCAAAGTCCTCAGTGTGTCTCTGCCTTTTCGTTTGCCTGTCTTTACTTCCTTAATACCTAAACCTGGGTAAACAGTATTGAGCAAGATCCACCCTTCGTCCTAACAGAATCCCAGTTAAGACTTGTGACTCAGATCAGGCATCCCCCCTTTCCATGGAAGGCTTTCTGACCATCACACTGCACAGGCAAAGGGGTGTGATGGGGGGTGGGGGGGGGAGGGCTATTTGTCAAGCCGATCTGAATGTTGTCTTTAGGCGGAAACCACAGGGGATCAATCTTGTGAAGCGAGCTCTAGCACAGCATTCGGTACAGGGCTTGGACTCAGCCCTGGATGTTTGTCTGACTATGTAGCAATCCTCCTGCCTCAGTCACTAGAAAAGTGTTCTGTTAGCCCAAATGAGAGGGCAAGAGCTAACATGAGCACTTGGTATACAGATAGATTAGGGATAAAGTGAGCACTTCCAGAAACTCACCCCCACCCCACCCCCCATCCCCTTACCCCCTAAAGAGGAAGCCAGATAGCCTCTAGAAACTGAATGTCCAGGACTTTATTTTACTAATTTACCTAATTTGTAGTCATCGGAAGTAAACTTTCAAGAGACCCTAGAAGTTTGCCCATGTTTAAGCGTTTTACTACTGATTTCTTTTACATTGTTAAACATTTGTGTGAACAAAATTTCAATTGACTGAACTTTCTAACCTCTCAGGCTTTTGCATCATCTTTCCCAGATTCCCTCATAGTGTGATAATATCCCATTTCTTCTTTTTCGGTTGTGCGACACAAATATATGTATAATTTATATATGCAGAAGTGTTATTTTGTTTCCCCATTGCACTGTTCCTGGAGCTGCTCTGGTTCCAACAAGCTGGACTCAGCCATGTAGCCTCGATAGGAAATTGGAGACAATAGTGAGATGCAGCAAAAGAGATTCTTGGGGAGGTGGGGGGGGGACAAGTAAGAGGTTTAATGACCACCTCCTCCTAATTCCTGGCATGAGGCTTATATTTAAATTGAAGACAAGAAATGTGCAGTCCTGGTGTCCTGGTCAAGGGGTGGCCCTCCCTATCAAGGGACACATCACTCATTGTCTCTGCTCCTGCCTCCAGGTCTGTCCTGCAAGTGTTCAGCGCTGTGTGACAAAGCTTCCCCGCTGGCTGGCAGCACCAGCCCTTTTCTTCTCAGCATGAGACTCCTGGGGGAATTCCAGTTCCTGGGGGTCCATTGTCTCAATAGAAAGATAGCCAAAGGGAAGGGCAGTCTTACATTAGAATGTCTTCATTCCTCCCAACATAGTTACACAACCCCAACTCTCCCGGTTATTTAAAAATAACTTTAAAAAGAGCTTTCCATCTCGGAGTGGGGGTGGGGGTCAAAGCTTGCCTTTCAACAGAATCGTGGTTTGGTGCCTTCTGTCTCTCCTGCCTCATCACCTTCTATCAGTAGACATGATGTGTTGTGCCACTCATTAACAATTTGCCCCTGCAAATCTTGGTATGTCCTGGGAGTTAGCTCCAAGTATGCCAGGAGCTCCTTCATTAAGAAGAATGTCAACCCCATCACCTGAGCCCCTTCTGCAACAAAGCACTTCACCTTCCCTGGCAAATGGTTCAACTTTAGGGACCTGTCTCCAGCCTCAGAAATCCTTAGGTGTTGGGCACCTCCCTATTCACCCAGTGTCAAGATAGGGACACACACACACATACACACACACACCAAACTAGGCGCATCCTTGAAGGTAAATTACTGCTGCTTTTATAGCCCTGGGACACCGTACTCTGTACATGACCGACATCCGGTAAATCTCTGATAGGAACTTATTTGACTTTCCTACAAATTATAAACTTCTCAGTGCCAAGAGGTCCTATAGGCTACATGTCTAGTCTCCGCAGCATCTAGCAGAATTGGATACAATCCATCAGCCAAGCATTTTTATGGTGTTTGCAAAATGAAACGCTAACTCTGATCAAAGAACTTACAACCTTTTCCTCCATCCTGTCCTATATGCCCTCAGGAAACTTCGACCCTTCAAACTTCCACAATAGTCCTTTAAGCCTTTTGTTGCTGGACTCTACTTTAGGCCCTGTCAATGTGCTTTCTGTTTCACTAGACTGCGAGCTCCCTGAGGCCAAAGGATCTTTTTCAGACAATTCTAATGACCATAGCAAACATTCACTAAAGAGCTCTTGGTAGTTTCGTAAGTACAACTTCTACCAAGTTCTTCTGTTTTATGAACGAATTGTTTAAAGGAAAAGAAAAATTCAGCTTCTAGTGTGAGGGATCCTGGCTTTGTGTTGCATCAGTGCTATCAAGTTTTGTTCTTGAAGAAAACAAACCTTTTCCTATATGGCAAGAATACAATTTTTTTAAGGATGGAGGTTACAGTAAGGTCATAAAACAACTCTACAAGTTTCTAGTTTCCTACAAATAGCACCTTTTATTTTAGCTTGCAAAATAGTTTATTATAAAAGGTTACTCTCATGGACTCTTTTCATTACGGAGCTTTAACTTACTAAAGACCCAGACTAGCCAGACAAAGCAGAAGCAATATTGAATCTCTGAAGTCACCTGTGGAAAAATCGGTATTTTCCACTTTTCAGCAAACAACACATCTCAGTAGGTGGGTAAAGTCTTTGTTCTTGTTGCATGTAAGGAAGTCAGTTGCTTGCTTTTGTGCTTTTAACAGGATACCAGGGTGGGTTGGTACTAGGTAACCTAGTGGCCTTAAACTCAAAGTAATCCTCCTGCCCCAACCTTGTTTAATAATTTCTAAAGCAATTAACTAAATATTGGCACAAGTTAGAGGCATACTTTATTTATACTTAACTGTTTCATAGATTTAGCTTTTTATGAATTTTATTACTGTGGTGTGGTGTGGTGGTGGTGATGGTGTGTATGTGTATGTGTGTGTAAGTGTGTTTGTCTGTATGTGTGTGTCTGTATGTGTGTGTGTATGTGTATAGGTGCATGTGCACATGTCATGCACTTCTGTGGTCAGAAGACAAGTTCGAGAGGTCAAGTCTCTTCTCCCTTGGGTTTCCAAGATCAAACTCAGGGTGTCAGGCTTGGGTGGCAACTACCTACTGAGTCAACGGCTCATAATTTTTTTAGCTCATGTTTGAGTTATCTTATGAAAGAACAACAAAACAAAAATCAAAAGAACACCTAACTGTGCTTATTGTTGAGCTTTTCAAGAAATGGAGTAATCTGAAGGTTATATCCCACTCCTTCCTATCACTAAGCACTGGGGTTTAAATGACTCAAACTCCTTTTTAATAATATGTATGATAAGTAGCAACTCTCTGTAAGGCCTTCAATATTCTCCTGTTGCTATGATCCGAGCAAATACCATGTACCAGGTAGTAATTATTTTTCCCAGAGCCAGAGATATTGCAGGATCTCATACATGCTCTATCACTGAAGCTACAGCCTCGGGCTTATAATGATTTCTAATCATTCATTTATTAAACAAATATTACCTCATCATCTAATGTATGGATACATCAGTGGACCAGATATTAGTTCATCCTTCCAAGAGATGACAAAGCTATAAAAGGCAACTCTGTAGGCTGGGTAATGTGCTCTTCATTTTACACATGAATGAATGGTGAGGGTGCTGGTGGAGACTTGACTGCCACTCATGCACTTTCCAGCAAACAGCTGCTTTTCTCCACCCGTCCTACTTGGTTTAACTTAGTTCATGAAATACAACAGTTGTGGAAACAAACTGAACAGAGCCGCTAGTGGGAAGGCTAAAGGGCTTGCTCCAAAGGAATTGCTCTCAAATCTCCTGCTAATATAAAAGTAAAATGTTGTTATTCCAGTTGTTTGGGATTACACATTGGCTTCAAGCAAAGACTACATAAGGCCTAGAAAGCCACATTCCTAAGAGTAGAAAAGCAGAAGGCTCATAGGCCTATACAAGATGGGCAGAAGCTTAAGGGTTTTGTGGTTTCTTCTGCTCTCCCTGATGGTCACAAGAAGGCTGGCAAACAGTAGGGGCCCAAGGAGTTCCAGAGAGGAAGGGAGAGAGGGAGGGAGGGAAGGGAGAAAGGGAGGGAGGGGAATAAAGAAAGCGAGAGCTCCAGAGAGAGAGAAAAGAGAGAGAGGGAGGGAGGGGGAGGAGGAGGGGAGGGAGAGGGGCAAACAGTGGAGACTATAGCTCTGCCAGGTTTTTTCTCCAGCACACACCTTTGCTTTCCTTGCCTCTGCCTCCATGAGCCTGCTACAGTTAATTACCAGGTGCTTTCTGACCAGACAGTAGAAAGGCTTCTTCTACTGAAGTCTTTTTTTTCTTCTTCTTCTTTTTCCTCTGACACTTCTTCCCTGACATTACCAGACCTCTCACAGCAGTAGTGGAAATGCTCTGGGAAGAGGCTACAACTTGACAAAACCTGCCCTTTGCCATGGTTCTCCCTTACGCTGGTACTGTATAGCCAGCCATTCACCCTATTTACTACCCCATACCTCCCCGTATTATCTACCTACAACACTGACCAGGTCACTTCCTTCTGCAGGCTGTGGCAAGTTCACAGAAAGAAGCTCAAATACATAATGGTGATGCAAGAACTCCTGTCAGCATCTGAGCTGAACCCCCACCTTTCCAACCCTCTCTCACTTATCTGCCTACACCAGAGGCAGGCAGAGACACCCTTGTAGGTCTCTCTGCAGGCTTTGATCTTTCAAGCCTCCACCTTAGCACTAACATTTGTAGATGCCTCCAATGAAATGTTTTTTCCTCAGTAAAAGCTTCACTCATCTTCAAGCAGCTTTGGTAAACCTCCTCTCTGCTTCCACTTTTTGCATGCAATTAATTATAGCATTTAAGTAATTCATTGTAATTTAGACTTTGCAAGGTGAATCTTTCCATATTCCCTTTTTCCTTACCCCGACCCTCTACAATCCCCCCACCATCTTTCTGCCTAGTGTAAAATACAGCAAAGCTTCAATAGAATGTCCAATAATCAATATTGTAAAACACAAACCACACATTGAGAAATGACACAATTATTCCATACCAGTTTATTTTAGATAATGTGCTTCAAAAACTTTATCATAAATAACCTTTCACATCATAAAATAACTTAGTAAGATTTATAATAAAACGTCTGAGAATTCAACATCTCATCAAAATACATTTAAACTGTGGCTTGAAAATATGATTAATCCTTTTTTACTTTCCTTTTATTCGAGGGCATAAAGACCAAAAAGAAAAAGAAAAAAAAAATTCCCAAACTATTGCTACACGTTTAAAGTTTCAACAAAGCAATATTTGGCTTATTTGAATGTAACCTGGCCATCCTAAATTAGCAGTTTTCTTTCTTGCACAGTTCTTTGTAGTTTTTGTCCCTTTTGCCTTGGATTTCTCTTTTCTCACAGCTTCCTTCTTTAGGCTCACCTCTCTCTCCCTCTGCAAAGTCATCTCTGAGCCCTCGTGCAGTTGAACTCGGCCCCTTGACATCAGTTTCTGTAATCCTTGCATCAGCGTGGGGAGTGACTGCTTGAGTAACTACAAAGGTATTTCAAAACTTCAGTGCAATTTGGTTCAGTTATTTCCATTCGGATGCCATCACCGTTCGGGGAGATTAATCACGGGCACCCACTGATCCATGTAGCGACTTTCCCGGCAAAAACAAATAAGTTGACTTAAGGCAGGATCCTTCCATTGTGATGAATGTGGGTTCTGTGAACAGATTTTGAAAAATTACTTCCCCGGAAAATAATCAGCTTCTGCTACTAATTGTACTACTTTGAAAGGGCCAAACCCCAAACATTCTGTTAAAAACAGCATTTAGCAAAGTCTAAACACCTGCAATGGGCACCGAACTACACAGAGTTTTGCATATTAACTACCCCATTCTGCATGAGGTTACCATTCCTAAGACCGCCCTTCCAAGCATGTACCCTGGTGGGTCATAAGTAAAAGACTCCTGAAAAGCATTCTCAGGCTGTGTGCACGGTGAGGGCTGCAGGGCAGGGAGCTGCTGAACTCTTTCTTATCTTCCCTGACGATGAATAGCACTTTTTACTGGCTGGCAGCAACAAGTAACCAGGCTGCCACTTCCCTACACAAGTCAGAAGAGAAAAAGTACAAAAACAAAAAACCAGAAGACCTAGACAGCACGGTTATTTCTGAAAACACTATCCACCCACCACACATTTTTAAGCGGTGGGGAGGAGGGAGGAGAGGGCTCGTTTAAACAAACTCAAGAGCAGCAAAGAAAAGAATTCCACTCGGTACACTTCAGAGTATCTATATCCAGGGAATTAATAAGGTCTGTCTCCTACACCACTTCTATCTGTAGCTTTGACAGCAAATGAAGAATGAAGCTAACTTCTTAACGAAGGGTAAACCGGGAATTTATTTGGCTTTATCTAATCTGTTCTGCTCAAAGAATTAGTCACGCGAGGTTGTGCAGAGGTAGGCAGAGGTAGCAGCTGGGCAGCCTGCTGACTCACAGAGATATCTTCCGCCACTGGAGGCCACCCACGAGCTTAAACACGCTCCGTACCCTATCAGAACCCCCGCGAGATCAGCGTCCAGCTCGGACAAGGTCCACCCCAGCAGATTCTGGGCTGCAACCCCGGGTCTCTTACCGTCACCAGCACACAGTGCAGGTCCGGGGTCTGCGCGGCGCCCCCGCTCTCCGCCGGGCCCGCGTCGTTCTCCAGTAGCAACAGCTCAGCCAGCCGACCCGGGTTGCTGACTCGCAGGATGTTGATGTCGTTCTCGCAGCAGAACGCACGGATGAGGGTGAAATGGATCTGCAGAGCCACATCCCGGTCGTCGTCTTCGTCCGCAGCCAGCAGGCACAGTACCACGTTATCGGGGTCTCTGCGGGCAGCGGGGCAGCGGTGAGTGCATACGCTCCAGGGGGCGCGGGGTAGAAGCGGGTGGGTAGGTGGGCGAGCGGGGAATGCGGGCCACTTACACGTTGAGCAGCTTGGCAGCCTCGTACACGCCGACCGTAATGGTGCGCTGACTCCGAGCCTTGCTGAGCACTTCCTCCAGGGCATCGCCCACCGTGTCCATCCTGCGGGCGGCAGGGTGAGAGCGGGTCAGCCGGGTCTCCGGCCGCGAGGCGGGAGGGGCGGCGGCCACCGAGTCCGCAGGCACACTTACCTTTCGGTCTTCTGCTCTGCAGCCGAGAATTCCTCCAAAGTCATATTGCAAGTGCGAGTCCCTCCCTCGGCGCGCGGGCTGCTCCTGGCCCCCACAGTGCGCGGCGCCGGCTCTGCGCTCGCTCCCACCCTCCCTTCTCCGCTCCGGCCAGCCGGCTGCTCGCCTAGCCTCGCTGGGGAACTCTGCACTGCTGCCTCGGGGCCACTGGAGGACAAAGGGCCCGATTCCGGAGATATGGGGCTAACCCTCAGCCAACCAGGTCCAGCCTCATTTGCATTCAGTCAGGCCATTGGGTTATGCAAATTAGCAGACGTTGACACTCAGACCCTCGCTCCACCAAAGCAAGGCAGAGTTGAGCGGAAAGGGGCGGAGCTACGCGGGAGGGAGCCCACGGGACGAAGGTGGTGCTGAAACCGGGTTGGTGGGGTCCTGAGCCAGCTCTAGGTAGTTTGTGGAGCCATCTGGTGCGGAGGGCTTTGCAGTGGTTCAAGTGTCCTCAGCTCTGACTGAAACAGCCTGCCAATTGTTTTTCTGGTTGTGGACATCTTTTGATTGTCGTTTCGTGCCCTTTGTGTTAAGGGGCTGCTTTTTAAATTTTACGTCCAGGGATTAATGCACTCCAGTCTAGCTGTTGTTAGTAAGCATATTTTTAAGTGTCCAGACTTGTCGGGCAAAGCTTGCTTCAGTGTTTATATGCAAGTTTCAGGTAAACCTGCTTATTCCCAGTAGTAGTCTTTTGGTGCCCTGATGGCTGGTTTGATTTGGTTTTGGTTGGTTGTGAGAATTTGAAACTCCAGGGAGGAAAAAAAAAAATAAAGAAAAAAAGAAACCTCATCGCATTTGTGTGTAGTGGTGGCACAGTACCAAGTTGGAATCTTTTCCACAAAGAGCTGGTGAAATTTCTGCCTACTCCATCTAAGGTGGGGAGCTGGTGATCGCATGTTTAACAAGCCAAATTCACGGTTCTTAGAATCCTTCCTGAAGAAGGCTCCTTCTGATCAAGTAAGAGCTAAGAGACAAATTCTGTGATTCTCAGTGGTGCCATCGTGGAAATTCGAGGTGCTCACGATGTTCCCTGAGCTTCCCATCACAGGCAGAAGAGTATGACACTACCTTTACCGTCTATGAGCTCACTCTGAATTACTGCTGCTGAATCATGAAGCTGTAACTGTAGTACATTTTAGCCATGTGCTCAAATTTCACCTCTGAGATAATAGCAACTTGTAGGTAGAAGGCAAACCCTCGTAACTGCAAGCAGGAGTTACAAAGTAAAAACAATTTTTAATGCAAACTTTTACTGGATAGCTCAAAACTCCCTTTGTTTTATGAGCTTATTCAGTAAATACAAAGGCATTGCCTGAACCTACTAGTCACAGAGAGAGGTGAAATTGCAGCCCATATGCTTGCATTCCTAACAGTGCTAATATTGAGGTCACTGGGTAGCTTACAGTTACAGAAGTAAATTTTGCAGAGGTACATGTGAGTTATCCTTAAGGTTTTTTTTTTGGGGGGGGGGGCTTGGTTTTTCGAGACAAGGTTTCTCTGTATAGCCCTGGCTGTCCTGGAACTCACTTTGTAGACCAGGCTGGCCTCGAACTCAGAAATCCACCTGCCTCTGCCTCCCAAGTGCTGGGATTAAAGGCGTGTGCCACCATACCCGGCAAGTTTTTATTCTTGTAGACAAAATATTTTCAACTTCTCTTAATCTTAACTTAATGGATAATTTATAGGTTGGTTTTCTAGTTCACTTATTGGAGATGTCCCCTAGAGACAAAAGTTGAGTAAAGGAGCAAGTGTCAGTGTATGACTTACCCTGGGTGCTTGTGTACCTCATACTTATGCCTTAAAGCTTTAAATGGCTATGCTTTGTTAAAGAATTCCTTGGGACTGGGGAGATGGCTCAGTGGTTAAGCACACTGGCTATCCTTCCAGAGGTTCAGAGTTCAATTCCCAGCAACTAAATGTGGTCCACAATCATCTATAATGGGATCTGATGCCCTCTTCTGGCATGAGGTGTACATCATGCAGTTAGAGCACTCAAAAGTAAATAAAGCAGAGAGGAAAGAGAGAGGACAGAGAGAGAGAAAGAGAGAGAGAGAGAGAATTTCTCTACCACTGGGGGCCTGGGATTCTAGCTCAGTGGTAGAGTAGTTGCCTAGCTTCTTCCAGGCCCAGGCTCAGAATTTGATCTCTAGCCCTGCAAAACAGCATCAGGGGCAAAATCTCAATATTGAAGTTTAGGCTTCAATTGCGATGGTTAACAGTGACCGTTAGCTTAATGGTGATCAAGAGCCATTACTAAAACAAGCCTCTGGGTGTGACTGTGATGGGTCATCTAGATTAGGATGGATAAAACTATTCCATGGGCTCGGAGTCTTCACTGCATGTAAAAAGGAAAACAGCTACACTGAGCATGGTCATTCTTGGTTCATTCCTGACTGAGGATGCCATGTGACCAACCACCTCTAGCTCTGGCTGTCAAGCCTTCCCCATGATGGACTAACTGTACCCAGGAATAAACCCTTCCTTTCTTAATTTTGTTCCAGGAACAATACAGGTAACTGGCACTAAAGCATTTTCAGCTTTAAAATACCATAATGACACAAGCCGCTCTGAGTCACCATTTGGAGACTAATGAACTGTGTTCCCTAGAACTCCAGGGCTCTACCCATTAGACATTTCTTAGAAGTTCTCTGGAAGGATGCACCTGACAAAGAGTTAGAAGATGATGTGACAGCAGAGACTATGACTTCATCAACTTGGTGTCCTCAACACCCTACATTCAGTAGTACAGTGGATGTCATGAATTAAAAAGAATCTGAGAATTAATCAACACCTCATGACCCTACAGTCCTGTGCATGAATTCTCAGAAAAGTCACCTTTAACATCACTTCAAAAATATAAGCCCTAAACAATTTCTGGTTCTTTCTCTACAAAGACCTCATGATCTACTTGGTATGTCCACTGTATTGATCAGGGTTCTTTAGAGTAGTGGAACATATAAAATCAATATATATGTATGCATATGTATATACACACATACATATATACAAAGGGGATTTATTAGGTTGACTTACAGGCAGTCTGTAGTCCAACTAATCCAACAATGGCTGGCTATGAACAAAAAGTCCAAGAATCAAGAAGTTGTCCAATCCTCGAGGCTAGCTGTCTCAGTTGGTCTTCTGAATGTGCTGGGATCCCATTAAAGTAGGCTCTAATGGCAGTGAAGGAATAGACATGCTAGCAAGGCTAGAGCAAGCAGGCGATGAGCAAAAGCTTCCTTTTTCCATGTCTAAGCTTCCCACACAAGGTATGGCCCAGATTCAAGGTGTGTCTTTCCCACCTCATGGGAAGGTATGATTAAAGAAGTGTGCCTTGTCACCTCAAGGTCCATATTAAAGGAGTGTGTTTTCCTGCCTCGGGATCTGGATTAGAAGTGGATCTTTCTATTTCAAGTTAAGCAAAAATTTCTTCACTGGGGTGCCCTCTGTTTTTGAATTTTAGATAATTCCAGATGTACTGAATGAAGTTGACAACCAAGAGTCGCCATCATACCTGTGTTTCAACTGGATTTTCGGACAAAATGGTATTCACTGTCATCAGCTAGCTATGCTGAACGTCCCATAATTGCTCATCTGAATGGAAGCTGAGCAGAACCATGCACTGTTTATGCAATTCAGATGAAACATAGTACTAAAGTGCCCCATTAAAGGCAGCTATTTGAAGTTTTAAATGGGTATAACATAGCAAAAGTATAGTATTTATCCCTCAAAAACTATACTTAATGCTATGTTTAGCCTTATTTTTAAAAAATGGCATTTTATCCAAATCTGGTATTCAAAAACTGTTCATGTCACACACTCTGACTCAGCCAAGCTTGTGTTACCTCATTGCTGAATTTACCTAGAATGTTTCACCAGTGATTGTCTTCTGTGGGTATTATGATTGGAAGGAGGAATTGCATTCAGCCTGCCTGCTTGATTGCAGCTTTATATTAGAGTCCTGGATTATAGTGATAGATGTTTATATTCCACATAACAAGTCCAGTATGTATTGTTTTAGATAGGGTTTCTTTTGCTGTGATAAAAACACCATGGCAACTTGGGAAGGAAAGGGTTTATTTGGTTTATGTCTCCTGAATCACAGTCCACTGGGGGGAAGCCAAGGCAGGAACTCAAATCAGGAAGGAGCCTGGAGGCAGGAGCTGCTGCAGAGCCCACGGGTGAGTGCTGCTTACTGCCTTGCTTCCCATGGCTTGTTTAGACAGCTCTCTTACAGAATCTGTGGTCAGCTCAGGGATGACACCTCTTACAATGGGCTGGACCCTCCCACATAAGCCACTAATTAAGAAAATATGCTACAGACTTACCTGTAGCTCAATTTTATGGAAGCAATTTCTCAATTGAGGTTCTGTCCTCTCAGATGGCTCTAGTTTGTGGCAAATTAACATAAAACTAAGCAGCACAGTTACTGTTTGTTTCTGACAGAGTCTCAAGCTCTCAATCCTTCTGCCTCAGCCTCCTGAGTGCTGGAATTACAGGTATGCGCATCATACCTTCCTAATGCTATTTTTAAAACTACTTCTGGTAGTCCCAGGTGTTGAAGTGTGGAGGACTAGAATGACATTTTAATCATATTTGTAAAATCTCTAAATGGTTATATCTGGTAGTCATGGGGAAGTAGGTACTAGACAATTATTAAATTATTTTGCTGTTTTGCATATTAAAGTTTTGTGACATCATCTCCATCCTTATCGCACATACATTCCTACTACTGGTTCTACAATACATAATTGTAGTGTTTCCTTCTTTCAAGCTGTAGCCAGTTGCTACTGAAGGAAAGGAGCTTGTTATTTCGGTGTGAGTCAACTCATAGTCTACTGCCTAGAACAGAAATCCCAAGTTATGAAATCATAAGGCTTCAACTTCTTGTTGCTATTGTTTATCTGCATAGGCTTGATAAGTCTTTTTTTTTTTTTTTTTTTTTTGTTCGTTTGTTTTAAAGCAAACCTGTGAGTTTACCTCCATTTTTGTTTCAGAACGTTATTTGGACAAGATTTACCATCACCTAAAAATGTGTCTTTCCTTAGGATCAGTATTTCCTTTGAATTTGTAGCTTAGGTATGAAAAGTTGACCCTCCCTTCTGTTCCCTCCCCCTACTCCTCCCTCTTCTTCACCCTTCTAAAGCTTGGGCATCAAAGGCTTGATCAGCAGTTAGTGGTGCTACTTCAGAAGGCAGCAGAAATGTTAGTAGCTGGTGCCTAGCTGGAAGAAGTAGGTAACTGGGGATGCACTTCTAAAGGATGTACCTAGTTCCTCATCCCTTTCTTTCTCTTGTCTCCTTCCTGCCAGGGTTTAAGCATCCTCTGCCCCGTGTTCCCATATGATGGCCTCACAGCTGGCCACAGTCAACAGAGCCTTTGAAACTCTGAGCCACAACAACTCTTTCTTTTCTTCTTTATGTCAGGTATATATATTTTTCTTCTTTACAGCCATAAGAAGTGTGTCTAAGGCAGAATGGAACAAAGTTTAGTTTCTTGGCCCATCACAGTAATGGGAAAAAGTCCAATGTGGTCATGATGGTCTCTACCTGCTCCTGAGTGTGAGCAAAACTCGTGACTTGCCTCAACTAATAAAATATGACAATTGGGTTTTACATTCCATTGCAAAGAAGAAAGGACTTTGTAAGTGTAATTAAGGTCCTAAACAGTTGACTCTGAATGAAAGAAAGGGAGATTCTCCCGTATAGCCCGGGCTCAGACAGATAAAGGCATGTCCGTGCATGCTTAGGTAGGTGTCCATGTGTATGTCTGCCATGTGCTGTGTTCTTGGGAGTCAGATTAAATAGGTGTATCCTTGGCCCAGAGCAGACCATGTAGGGGAGAGTGGCTGGACTGTTAGCCGCAGTTGAGGTCTTTAAATGAGAACTGGATCTTCTCTAAAGAGAGATTGAATATGTTTTTCCATTGCTGGCTGGAAAGAAGCAAACAAGGAAAGCAATTGTTCTAACAGCCTAAGGAAGCTTAGAAAGAGATCCTTCCTCATCAAGCTTCTAGATGGGAGTGTGGCCTGACCAATACTGGTTTAAGCATGCTGTGACTTAGACAGGGAGCCCAGTGGTCTGTGTCTAGACTACCAGTACTACTACATAGTGTTATTATTTAAATGTCGTAGACAGTTTCACACATACACAAAACACACCTTGCCCACTCGCATCCCCCACTTCCCAATCACCTCACCAACACTCTCCCCACAAATCTCTCTTACACGCATAGCATTTACTTTGTTTTGTGACCCACTGAGATTACCCAAGGCTGTCTGTGCGACCATGAATTTGGAGGCCAGTGGTCTCAGCAGTGGGTACTCAACTAAAGACAGTAGTTCCTCATCTTGCAGGGTCAATCACTACCAATAGTTTAGAGGTAAAAGGTAGAGCCCAGGGAGCCCTCCCCACCCCCTCTTCTTTGACTTATTGTTGATAGAAATGATTTTTTTAAGATTTATTTATTTTATATATATGAGTACACTGTCATTGTCTTCAGACATCAGAAGAGGATATTGGATCCCATTACAGATGGTTGAAGGCCACCATGTCATTGCTGGGAATTGAACTCAAGACCTCTGGAAGAGCAGTCAGTGCTCTTAACCGCTGAGCCATCTCTCCAGCCCAGAACTGATCTTACATGGGTGGGTCTGATACAGGTAACTATAGTAGTTGAGGGTTAATAATTGCAATACTTGTATTGAGTCTAGAGAATGGTGTTTCATAGCCTTTACTCTATAGTCTGGCTCTTACTTCCCACATTTTCCTCTGCAATATTCCTGAGCCTTAGAGGAGATGGTGTTCCTGTCTTGCTTCAGGCTGGACCCATAACCATTGCTTATTTTCTGTATCTTGACTGAATTCACCACTGTCCTTTGTTTGGAGGGACTTCCCTTACTGAATGGGAGTCACTCTTGTCTGTGGATATAAGCATAGATATTTCAACGGCAATTCACTGCTTTGTCAATTTAGCTAAACATCAGGTACACATTCCCTGCCTACCTGAGCCTATGAACTCCCCAGGCCTGAGTTGTTAGCCAGACTTATAGATCTAAGAATAGGTCAGCCTCTCACCTCTCCAACTTCTTTCCCCTGGAGCAGCTGTGCTCAGACTTCAGATAGTCAGAAGCTCTGAAATAGTAAATAGATGTTGTTTAACTTAAAAATGGGGGTGGGGATGGAGAGATGATACTGTGGTTAAGAGAGTATAATGCTCTTTCAGAGGACCTGAGTTTGGTCTCAGCATCCATGTCTGATGGCTCACAACTGCCTGTAATTCCAGACCCACAGGGATCTGATGCCTCTGGCCTCCTGGGGATACCTGCACTCACATACTCATATGCACCCCCACATCCACATAATTAAAAATAAAATATATCTTTTTAAAAATTCTTAAACTTTTTAACATTTGTTTTACTTTATGTGTATGTTATGATGTGTGTGATCTGTATGTATTATGTGTGATATATGTGTATATGATTTGTATATGTGATATTTGTGTGTGTGTGTGATGTATGTGTGCATATGTAGTGTGTGTGAGAGAGAGAGAGAGAGACAGAGAGAGACAGAGAGAGAGACAGAGAGATATGTTTGTGCACATATAGGCACACATGTGGAAATGTCAGAAGATAAGTTTCAGGAGTTCTGACCTTCTACCACATACATGGATTCTAGGGATCCAACTCAGATTTCAGGTTTGATGGCAAATGCTCTTTTCTAAGCCACTACATGTGGATAATTTGTTACCTCTTGTGTAAAACTGTACAGTATTCCCAGTTCCTCTGATTTGGGGTTTAAGAATAACTTATCCTATGGCAACTCTTTTCTGCTATAAAGAGTAGTTTGACCTGTTGGCATATGCCTATAATCTCAGGAGGCAGAAATAGGAGGATCACCATTGAGTCAATAGAGGGTACATGGAGGGGTGTGGGGTGGGGAGAGAGAGTAATGGAGTCATGGTGTGGTGGACAGTTTGGGCCAGTTGCCCTGTGTTGCTTCTAGATGCTCAAATCTCACCAGCCAGTCAGCATGTCAAAATAAGAGGACCAGAGCCTTCAGGACACCCCTCGCCCCGAGTTTGCCTCAGAAGGCTTCCATCCCAGGAGGGTTTTGAGAGGTTTTGTTCAACAGGCTGGTTCCTGGGGAAGAAGGTGGGTGCCTTGGTAGCTGACTGCTATAGGTCTGCCCCTGCTCCTACAGGCTCGGAGCTTCCTCTCTGAAAGAAAGGCTCCTCCTCCCACATCAGCTTCATTGCAAAGTTTGTTTCTTCCTCTCAAAAGCTCTGTCCTTGAACCTCTTCTCTGTCTGTCCTCATAATCTTAATGACCTCATGTAGTCTCGTGGCCTTAATACTGATGCCTCGGTGACTGTCAAATGTGCATGCTGTTGGCTGAACCTTGCTGCTTACTCATCTTTATCAGTAAGCATTTTGAACTTCAGATGACAAAAGTTGTCCAGCCTCTTGTTCTTCTAAATCTGTCCCTGCTGTGGTTGGTGGCATCACCTTTCCTCCCTCTGACTCCTTTCTCTGCCCTCTTCCACTCTATCAGTAAATACTATTGACTCTACTTCAAACTGTAACATCAGGCAACCGTTTCTTACAATTGGGGCTAAGTGCCACTAAGATGAATGTGTGCACTGGTCTCTGCCCTGTTCACCTCCAGAAGTGTAAAAGTTTTAACACCTCTATACCCTCCAATACTACTGATCTGCAAGGGGTGTTCTCCTGATTTTAAAGTACATCAGCGCTCATCCTCTGACACATCTATCTTTCTTAAAAACTTTGGCTACCTGACTGTCCTCTGCTGGCCATCCCAGGCATCAAGTATAAGTTCAGTGGTTAGATTAGCAATCTTCCTAATGCTGTGTGACTTTTTAATACAGTTCCTCATATTGTGATGACCCCACCACCACCAAAAAATTAATTTTGTTGTTACTTCACAACTATGGCTCTGCTACTATTTTAAATCACAATATATTTAGCTAATATGCAGGATATCTTAAATACAACCCCTAAAAAAGGGGTTGTTCAGCTCCCTAAAGGGGTTACAAATTTAGTTCGGTGCACTGATCAATCTCCGAGTGACCAGAATAGTGCTTTACAAACAGTAGACCCTTAAACATTTTTTAACTCAGATCTCGTGCTGAAAAGATGTATGTATGGGTTTAAGGTTGTGGCAAATGAATTAGAGTTAGGGCTGTATCCTGGTCTTTCTGTACATACCAAAGTAGAAGCTGTCTTGATGCAATACTGCTTTGCTTGTGGCCTTGTTAAAGCACAGAAGGTTGTACATACTATTGCACACTATTCTCCATGCTCCCTCCATGCTGCCCTAGTGTTTTGTTAAATGGATTGTTTGGTTTTTTTTTAAGAGCCATCACCTGGTATGTTTTATTCACTAATAATCAGTGACCTCTACTAACTTATGCTGAACTCTAAAACTTAGTACGTTAAAAAGGTGCTTAATTGCCAAGTTCAAGGTTTATTCTTTCAATGTAGCATAAACAGAATATAATGGTGATGGGTCTTTGTTTGTTTTTATGCTGGGGTCTGGATCTTTGTTATGTTCTACCACTGAAATCCCCCAATTCTGAGAAGGTTTTATGGAGGTCCTTCTTTTAAATGGGAGAGTTTAAAGATGCAGTGCAAATAAGGAGAGCAAATAATTTTCAGGAGATTGAAAACAAAAGAAATGAAGAATAAAGGAAAGTTAGAGCAGTCTTTGTTATAGTTTCAACGTTTACCCCTCTAACTTCAATGCTTTTAAGAAAGCAGTAAACCTTACGCTGTAAGATAGCATTATCACACTGTAACTGTCCTGTTTGCACAATTCTGTGCTTCACAGACCATATCAGTGTGTGGCACAGTGATGGACGGTGTTTAACAACATTCTCATGATGACATATGATTCTCCCCATATGTTTTGGTTCAGCTCCTTATAAGACCCAGGCATGAGCCCAGGAGTGAGAAGTAGTCCTGTTAATCCTTCTGACCACTAAACACAAACGAGCCATGGAGTTTCTATGCACTTTTAGCTGGAGCCTCAAAAGGGGGAACAAGCTGTCCTCTCTATTGTAGGCAGCCTCACTACAAACACACGAGAAGCTGCTTGTAGATTTATTTCATGCTTACATTTTATACCTGGTCTGTATTTAAGGAAGTTTTGAAGTGATGTTGTACAATTAGTATTCGTGTAGGTACTGTGTATGTATAGCCAACTATGATAAATCTAGTTTGATGTCCTTCCAAGGATGTGCATTAGGTAATATGTCCTGTAAGGCAGGTTATTTACTGGCTTCATTCCTCAGTTTCTTTCATTTGCCAAATAGTTATTAAACCTAAAAAAAAAAAAAGAAAACCACAAAACAGAATTTTCTCCAAAGACAAAATGAGCACACAGACAGAGCAGAGATGTGGCTAGAGTGGCCTAAAGGGAGTGGGACCCGGGGAGGGGGTGGGGGGAAGGCGAGGCATAGGCTTCTTCTACTCAGCATCCACTCACACACATGCATTCAGTGCAGCCGCAGCCCCTGAGATGCACAGTTAGCCCAGCTGGAAATAAGAAGGCTGCTCTCTAAGTTCACTCCAGCTCTAACATTTTGTACTTATTAATTTGTTATTCTATTATTTTCTGCAGTCACTGAAACATACCATCCCTTATCACCACTGACAGAGAGAGACAGACAGACAGAGACAGAGACAAAAAGACACACATACTCAGAGAGACAGACACACAGACTAAGAAACAGACACAGTAACAGTGTTTTGGTCTTACAATTTAAATCTCCAAAGAATGGGTCTAAGAATTCAAAACACATTTTTCACAGCTTTGATATTGATTTTTCAAAATTTCCATTTCACCTCCAGAGTTCAGTTGAAGCTCTTACAGTTTGCTGAATTAACCTCAACACGTTGACTGCTTCCCAAATGCTATGGTATACAGTTTGGCACTGTGTCTTAATAAACAGGCCACACCTGGGAGCTGGTGGGAACTCAAACATTGGAGAACATCCACAACAGATGGCGAAACAACTGAGGCCAGGTGGGCTTCTTGTTTAATGACCATCTGAATTAAGTTCAGTTAATTTGACATGTCTCTAATTATCCCTAGCAACTGGGCCCACTACTCTGTTTTAGAAGTTTAGGTTTATATATTACATATAAACTTATCATAACAAGCCCATCTGTGACCCAAAGCTCACATGTGGCCTTGAATACAGCCAGTTCTCATTTTTTTGATTGAGCTCTTAGGAACCTTCAAGGCAGTCCTCTCCAGTGCTCTGCCACCTACTTTTCTCAGATTTGATGACATTTCCCCCTTTACTTTCTGCTAGGTTTTTTAATTAATAAAGAAAGCTTCTAGACTAATATAATATGCTTATTTGCACAGTATTCAAAACTCAAGAATGTCTAGACCCATGTAGTGGCAGATGCCTGTAATTCCAGCACTACGTAAAAATAACATTCTTTTTCTAGGGATAGAAATCATACAAATGATATTTAAGAAACAGCATTAACTAATATGTCTGTTTAGTACTTTTATAGAACATGGTAAAAAGTCATACATTGTTCATGATATGGTCCCATCTTTATAGTTTCTATTTTAACTATATTTGTTCTGATTTCTTTCATCTAAATAAAACACCGTATCTGTTTTCACTTTCTCTAACCTTTACAGTGTCATTGATGGTAACAAAAATACTAGACCTCCCAGTCCATCCACTGTGATGAAAGCTTCCTCTGGATTTGTGCAATATGCACAATCCTTCTTGGATGAAGTCAGCCCTCATGAAAAGAGATTGGACAATGGGAAATGATGTATTTCTGTGCGCTAAAGAGTTGGCCTTGATGTTATGCAAATATTTCTCATCTGTGCCTCTTTATATACCAAACAATGACTTCCCCGGAATCCACTTTAGAATGGCTGTATGTTTTCTCTCATCCTCTGAAGGCTTCCTGTGTTTGTGAACTTTCAAACCAGCAACTGCAGCCTCAACATCTGGACCCTCCCACCTTAGGGGACATTAATTAGCTGATAGTATCCAGTAACTAATAGAGGCCAGAGTAGAAAGGAAGAAAGGGTTGAAATGGTTCAGGAATGTAGCAGTTGGCTGGCAGGCAGCACCTCACAACTGGCCATGGCTGACATGGATAATACTGTTGCTCCCAGAATTGAGCTGTAGTACCAGGAACATACTCCCCCCCACCCGGCCTCACCCCTTCACCCCCACCCATCTGACACCCCTTGCCACTACCCTGTGCTTGTCTGCCGGAGGGCTGGGGGCCATTATCAACTCCCAGCTGTCATTTGATCTCCATCTGGCTGCTGTCATTAGAGATGCCTTTTATCGTTTGCCAGAAGTGTAAAGCTGAAGACGGTTCTGTTTCTCACAGATCTTTGCTTCTGGCCCTTGCTTTTCTACTTTTCAAATGATTCTGTCTGAATGTTTCCCATCATTGGCAAAAGAGGACTCACTGGAATATTTAACCACAAGTTATCACGCTTCTTGCTAAGTGAACCACACTTAATGTGTTAATGATCATGTGTGTGAGCACAGATGCATGTGGGTCACGGAGAGCATATTGACGTCAGTCTCCGGTCATCCTGTTTGAGACAGGATCTCTTGTTTGCAGCTGCATATGCCAGGTTAGCTGGTTATGTGGATTCTTTGCCTACTTTCAGGGGTTAGAGATTCTCTCTACCACATCTGGCTTTACATGGGTTCTGAAGATGTGAACGCAGAAACTTACACTTGAGCACTTTGTCCCCTGAGCCATTTTCCCAGTCTTGGCAATGGGACTTTTAAAATAGAAGTTCTAATGTCTGTCACTTTGTTGACTTCAAATACAGTTTTCAATTTAGTGTGATTTTTAAATTTCATATATAAATGTGAGCTTTGCTAGTATGAGCTCATGCTGTGTCATGTTTCTGAGGTTGTAGATCATGACAACCTAGTCATGCAATGATGCAGTTTTCCCCAAGTTAAAAAAATAAGTCCAATGAACCACAGACTGGGTTTTTTAATAGTTTAACTATCTGAGGATGACAGAAGAGCAAATTCTGAGATGATACTTTATGTACTGCATCAACTAACTATTCTACTCCCAGCCTAATGATTTAGTGCTGTGATCTTCTGGTAGCTAGGATTCAGGTCTCAATCAAGGAAGCTCTTTAGGGAGTGATTTCACATTACACATATGCTGCTGCAGAGAATGCTGGGTATCATAGGCTCCAGACATCACCAAACAAATGTAGAACCCTTGTTCTATGTAGCAAACTAATCCTTTAGGAGATAATTATAAAGAATCTTTAAGTATGTTGTTAGTACACAGTTTATTTACAAAATTAAAACATAAAACTTTCTGTCCAACTCAATGCTATGTATGTATGTAGAAGTAATTAGGAAGACCACATGTTAAAATGTAAGCAGTGCTCCTCTGAGTGTAGAATCACAAGTTATGCTGGGGTTTTTTTTCTTCACATTTTTTATTGATGTTTTCCCTAATAAACATATTTTACTTAAGACATTTTAAAGTGAGGCTAGAGAGATGTTCAGCAATTAAGAGCACTTGTTGATCTGGTAGAAGACTTGAGTTCAATTTGCAGCACCCACAAAGTGTCTCACAACTGTCTGTAACACCAGTTTCAGGGACCTGACACCCTCTTCTGGTCTCTGTGAACACTGCACACACATGATACACAGACAAATCACACATACATATAAAATAACAAACTAATTATTTTTTGATTAAAATGTTTTTGAGGCAAAATTTATCTTCAATGAAGCACAAGATGCTTGTATAACCCAATAAAGATATAAGGCCAACACCAACAGATTGGGAAAGGATTTTTACCAATCCTAAGTCTGATAGGGGACTAATATCCAATATGTACAAAGAGCTCAAGAAGCTGGACTCCAGAAATTCAAATAACCCCATTAAAAATGGGGTACAGAGCTAAACAAAGAATTCTCAACTGAGGAATACCAAATGACTGAGAAGCACCTGAAAAAATGTTCAACATCCTTAATCATCATGGAAATGCAAATCAAAACAACCTTGAGATTCCACCTCACACCAGTCAGAAAGGCTAAGATCAAAAATTCAGGTGACAGCAGATGCTGGCGAAGATGTGGAGAAAGAGGAACACTCTCCATTGCTTCTGGGATTGCAAGCTTGTATAATCACTCTGGAAGTCAGTCTGGAGGTTCCTCAGAAAATTGGACATAGTACTACCAGAAGATCCAGCAATACCTCTCCTGGGCATATACCCAGAAGAAGTTCCAACTGGCAATAAGAACACATGCTCCAGTATGTTCATAGCAGCCTTATTTATAATAGCCAGAAGCTGGAAAGAACCCAGATGTCCCTCAACAGAGGAATGGATACAGATAATGTGGTACATTGACACAATGGAGTACTACTCAGCTATTAACAACAATGAATTCATGAAATTCTTGGACAAATGGATGTATCTGAAGGATATCATCCCTAGCGAGGTAACCCAATCATAAAAGAAGTCATTAGATATGCACTCACTGATAAGTGGATATTAGCCCAGAAACACAGAACACCCAAGATACAATTTGCAAAACACAAGAAAATCAAGAAGAGGGAAGACCAGTAGGTGGATACTTTGATCCTCCTTAGAATAGGGAACAAAATACCCTGAAAGGAGTTACAGAGACAAAGTCTTGAGCTAAGACGAAAGGATGGACTATCCAGAGACTACCCACCCGGGGATCCATCCCATAATCAACCACCAAACCCAGACACTATTGCATATGCCAGCAAGATTTTGGTAAAGGGACTCTGGTATAGCTGTCTCGTATGAGGCTATGCCAGTGCCTGGCAAATGCAGAAGTGGATGCTCACAGTCATCTATAAGACGAAACACAGGGCCCCCAAAGGAGAAGCTAGAGAAAACACCCAAGGAGCTGAAGGGGTCTGCAACCCTATAGGTGTAACAACAATATGAACTAACCAGTACCCGCAGAGCTCATGTCTCTTGCTGCATATGTAGCAGAAGATGGCCTAGTTGGCCATCACTAGGAAGAGAGGCCCCTAGGTCTTGCAAACTTTATATGCCCCAGTACAGGGGAATGCCAGGGCCAAGAAGTGGGAGTGGGTGGGTAGGGGAGCAGGGCAAGGGGAGAGTATAGGGAACTTTTGGGATAGCATTTGAAAATTGAAATGTATATAAAGAAAATATCTAATAAAAAATGTGCAAAAAAACCCAAAAACCAAAAACCAAACAAACCAAAAGGATATAAGGCCAAATTGCACTCTGACCCTAACATGCCAATAAGACAGATGCTTGGACCACGTCAGAAGACTTCCTGCCTTTCATTTCACACAACCTCTACATCCCATAAGCAATTTCTGTTCTTATCAGAACAGTTACTTCGGTCATTTTTGTCAAGTCACATATGACACTTTGTTGTTTGATTGACTATTTATTTTTGAGATAGAGTCTTACTACAAAATCTAGGACCCATAGCTAGCTTAAATTCTCAATCCTTGTAACCCAGTTTACTGAGTCTCTGTCTAGTTCATAACAGTTTGTGTGTATGTGTATACACATGAGTGAATGACATAGTATCAATACGAAGGTTAGATGTCAGCTCTGTGGAATCAGTTCATTCTCGCCATATTTATTTTCTGGGGATGAACTCTAGTCACCAGGCTTGAGTGTCAAATACCTTTAGCTGCAGAGTCATTTTAGTGGCTTTCAAAACAGTTTGTTACAAGAAGTTTCTATACAGACTTAGATAACACACACATGCACACATACATGTCCATATACAAATACCCCAATATACAAACACCTCCACCCACAAACACCCCAACACAAAATTACATACATAGCCACACACATATACACACAGACACTCACATACATGCCCATATACAAATACTCCCATATATAAACACCTCCACACACAAACACCACAGCACAAGCACACATACATAGACATACACTTACACTCATATACATGCACCTATATACAAACACCTACACACACACACACACGCACAAACACCCAACACAAACACACATACACACATACACAAACACCCAATACAAACACACATACACAAACACCCAACACAAACACACATACACAAATACCCAACACAAACACACATATACAAACACCCAACACAAACACACATACACACATATACAAACACCCAATACAAACACACATACACAAACACCCAACACAAACACACATACACAAATACCCAACACAAACACACATATACAAACACCCAACACAAACACACATACACACATATACAAACACCCAATACAAACACACATACACAAACACCCAACACAAACACACATACACAAACACCCAACACAAATACACATACACAAACACCCAACACAAGCACACATACACATACACCCAATACAAGCACACACTCACATACACCCAACACAAGCACACATACACACTTTGCCAGTGAGGAAATAACAATAACAATAGAGAGAAGACTTAAAATAGGACATTTAAAAACTAAGACATACCACTCAAAAAGACTTCAGAGAAGACAGAAATAATCATAAGCTGCTATGGAATCCATTACCTTACTTCAGTAGAGAAATGGAAGACTGTAGAGAAATGGAATCTTTTTCAATGTGTCCTTGATGACATTGTGTGCATTGTGACTCAGTACATAATTGTGAACACTATTCAATAATCAACAAACATTTATTTGTTCTTTTTAAAGATTTATTTATTTATTTTATGTATATGAGTACACTGTCACTGTATCACACACACACCAGAAGAGGGCATCGGATTCCCATTACAGGTGGTTGTGAGCCACCATGTGGTTGCTGGAAATTGAACTCAGGACCTCTAGAAGAGCAGTTAGTGCTCTTAACCACTGAGCCATTTCTCCAGCCTCATTTATTTGTTTTTGGACAATTATTTCTTATTGTGTCATTAATTTACTCAACTCTGGATCTATATAATGGCATAAAGGTAGGCATGATCCCTACCTCCATAGAGGGATCTGGTGGGGACTAGCATGTGGAGGGATCACAGAGGAAGGATATGGGCGAACCTGAAGAAACAGAGCAAGAATTGTGCTTTGGCTAATGAATAAAGGGTGGGTATCAACAGTGACTGCAGATTGTATGAGCAACTTGGTTAATGGCAGAACCACTTAACTTTGTTTTAATCATAGAGAATTCGAGGAAGTCCTTGGCTCCAGGATGAACTGGAATGGGGATCATACCTCACTGGTGTACTGGAGAGGCAAAGGTGACTTGACAGATGAGACACAGTAGTACAAAGAGCTGGAAGGAGTGTCCTTAGTGCCCAGTAGCTCTTTGCTTCTCTGTTCTCCCTCTGGTGTATTATCTTCAGCTACCCCTCATATCCTTTTTGTGTGTCTAACTCCTCATCCTGCTGAGGTGATGGCTGCTCCTTGTGCTTCTGAGATGCATTTTTTTTTTCATTTCTCAAAGTGCCACGTGCATGTAGTCTTTATATTTTTGTGGAACGGATGTTAGGAGGACAGGATGGATCAAAGACCAAGGTCTTAGAATTCTAATTTCTTGGCAGAAGGAGCTTCTCAGGCTGTGTGTGTGAGGCCCACTGTACCAATCTCTCTTACTCCTGCATACTCTCCCTTGCCATTCCCAATATTTTCTTTGTGACATTTGTGTTGATTGGTTGTCTTTGTTTGCGATCCTAGTTCTGTGACTTGGGAAAATTTCTTCGACATAACCAATCTCAGCTTAAGGACCTTTGGTGCACTGCATCAGTGTGGACTCAGCTTAAGTACCTTGGGTGCATGGTATCAGTGTTGGCGGACTTGGTGTCTTACACATTGATAGTTCCCCAGTGTTACCATCACACATGGTTTTGGATCTACTGCTGAGATCTCATACTCAGAAACTCACTCTAGGACATAGTTAGCCTCCATAGGTAGACTGCACATACTCTCACATGGGTCTCTTTCCCAATCTGGAGGGACATGACATCTATTTCTTTAGGGATTATGGGACTGTTTAGATGGATTATCTGATGGTATTTGGTATCTGTCTAGAAAATTGTCTATTTCATCCAGATTTTCCAGTTTTGTTGAATATTGGCTTTTGTAGTAGGATCTGATGATTTTTTTGAATTTCCTCATTTTCTGTTGTTATATCTCCATTTTCATTTCTGATTTTATTAATTTGGATATTGTTTTCTGTGCCCTCTGGTTGGTCTGGCTAAGGGTTTATCTATCTTGTTGATTTTCTCAAAGAACTAGCTCCTGGTTTTCTTGATTCTTTGTATTGTTCTTTTTGCATCTACTTGGTTGATTTTAGCCCTGACTTTGATTATTTCCTACCATATATTCCTCTTGGGTGTGGGACATGACATCTATGAGAGATGGTCATTAGTTCCACTGAGGTTTAAGTATACATCCTCACATACAGTAATTATTAAGGGAAATAGTGTGTCTGAATCTGCACAGATCATCCCCACAATGATAAAATCACTTCAATACATAGATTATGCATGTGTTGTTTGATACTTTCAAGATGATGAGATTCATATATCTATGAATAAAATAAATAATCTACTCTAATAATTTATACCCATGAGTAATATACGTTTATACAAATCACTTAATATTGGTCCAACATTCATCCCTGTACTCACACACTGCTATTAAATACCTACAGTAAACAGGCCAGTGTACCAGGTGCTATGCCTAGAGTGAGGAACAAGACAGAGTTTCAAAGGAGTTGATGTTGGAGAAAAAACTCAGGATTAATTGTTTAATTTTTTTTTTTATTATTGGTTTTTCGAGACAGGGTTTCTCTGTGTAGCCCTGGCTGTCCTGGAACTCACTTTGTAGACCAGGCTGGCCTCGAACTCAGAAATCCACCTGCCTCTGCCTCCCGAGTGCTGGGATTAAAGGCGTGCGCCACCACGTCTGGCTAATTGTTTAATTTTTAATTGTGGAAAGACATAATACATAACACTGGAAGTTGTTATGAGAGTCAGAGCCAGGGTTCAGTCAGGTAGTTTGGTCAAGGTTGAGGGAGACTCCTGAGGAAATTACTGAAGCACTAAGAAACCAAACACAGTTTGTAGAAAGGGAAAGAGGAGAGTGCTTTGCTACTCATAGGATGGAAATGGTGTGTCTCTAGACCTGACCTAGGGGAGTCAGATTCAGGCTTTAGAAACTTAATGAGGTCCTAAAGTAGGGACCACTTAGAAAAGCACCCATACTTTAGAAGCTAACCAACCAATTGACATTGGTGACAACATAATAAAGATATTAAACATTTCCCTTACAAAGTATACACAGGCTATCTATCCAGGTGTCCAGCTTTATGGGTGGTCTCACTGAACACAGCTGCTTTACACATCTGTGAGTTCATTTGTTCTTCTAACATTACAACACAGCTCTACACTCCATAT
This sequence comes from Mus caroli, assembly GCF_978045245.1. Taxonomy (NCBI): domain Eukaryota; kingdom Metazoa; phylum Chordata; class Mammalia; order Rodentia; family Muridae; genus Mus; species Mus caroli. The sequence continues at coordinate 81,582,088 of NW_028227262.1, read as the reverse complement.
TAGACCAAGTAAAGTGCAAGTTAAATAACTCATCTGACACTGTACCTGTGACCTCGCCCATCTGAGGTGAAAGGTCAAGATCATTCTGCCATATTCAGCAGCCCAGTTATTAGCCCATATCTAAAGAATTCTGCCCTATTGAAGGACAGGTAAAATATTAAATGTGTGATTGGGTTGTAGCTCAGTGATAGGATTTCTGCACAGCACACTCAAGATCCCAGGCACTAACACTAACAAAATGGGAAACATTAAATTTACAGTGTGATGATTATCTCTGGAAACAGGAAGTGAGCTGTAGAGTTACCCGCCCCTCTTGCCTTGAAAGATTACTTCATACAGACAGTTATGAATTCTGTGCAGATACCTTGACGGTTTCAATGTGTGAGTTGATGTCCTAGGTCCTAAAGTTTCTCAGCAAAGAAGTAAAAGGGAAGTCAGAACGGGCAGTTCACACGAATGAACTGAAGCATGAAAAACCAAACAGAAGAGCACAAATAGTGGGTTAAATAGAAGGACTTTAGCTGTGGGAACGACTCTGAGCCTTCTGGAGGTTTGGCGTTTGTGCTCCGTGTCAGTGGGTCGATATGCCAAAGCTCTGATGCGTACCTGTAACTCTTACTTTGTAGATCAGATGAAACGGGGTTCGTACACTGGAAAGAATGCAGGAAGCTTCCAGAGAATAGTTTGGTAGCTGAGAAATCTCATCGGAAGGGTGTAAGGATCAGTTCTATCTCATGGGGAACTCCAGTGACACCCAGAGGCTATTTGGAAGGAAACCAAAGATAAATAAATAGGTTCTTCAGCCACTTGTGCAAGTTACAGAAATGGAGATCTGCACAACAGCTTCATTTCTTGCATTTGTGCCTTCTCTACGATGGGCTTCCCTAATAAAAATTATAAGATGGTGTTAAATAATTAGAACAGGCAGCATTTTGAATCAGTCTAACAGACCAAAGCAAAAATGGTGTTCTTTTATCTTGAACTTTATAACCACTGCTGGCCCTCACCCATGTTTCTTTCCTGTGAGTGCTTTGTGCACCTTAAGGTTTAACTCTGCAAGTCATCTTCCTAGTCTTTCTCAGCACTACCTTTCTTGGATATCCCTGGTACAAAGGCCAAGTTCAAGGCTGGAGCCTCTCTGGCTCATACAATCTCAACTACTGCTGAGTTAGCCAGGGCTTCCTCCCTTATCCTCCCATGTGCCTCTGACAGGACTACCAGAAGAGTCTTTTTACAAACTAGTCCAATCAACTTACATCATTGCTAAGAAGCCTTCTGTGGCTTCTTGTTAGTTATGGGATAGATTCCAGCCTCCTTACATGATCTCTCCTCCACTGACCTTGCCAGTATCATTTCCTGCCTCATAAAGTACTGCTTAGGTACTTCTTGTTCCAGCAATTCTGAAGCATTTATGGTATCTATCAAGTCTGCCTTTATCCGTGTGACACCTGTTCAGTTGCACAAAGCTTGGAAGCACTTCCTGTTTGATTTAGCAGCCTGCTATAACTGTTATGAAATTGTTAATAATGTGTGTCCACAGCTTCATTTGTGTTGGGCTCAACAATGTAGATTGCTGGCACCAGAACACAAAACATGTTGTTTCATTCCTCTGTGCTGCTTGCCTAGCAAGTCTCTCCCTCCACTCCAATCAGAATGCTCTTTCTCTAAAGCCCAGTTAGAACTGTGCCTCTTAGAGAAGGCAGGTCTGAAAGTGTGCACTTCCACCTCTTGCATCCATGGCTCCCCTGTTCTGTTTTGCCCCTTTATGTTGCCCATACACCTAACATAACCCTGTGTGGTGATTAGGCTGCCACCTGCCTGTCTCCTTTAATGAGACTTTGAACTCCTTAGGGACAGGGTTCATGCAAGACCTAGGCAGTAGAGTACCATGGTTAAGAACTGTAGAAAATGACTGCCTGACTGGCCATGACCCTGGAGAAGCCACTCAACCTCTCTGTTTCTTTAGTGGTAGGAACATAATCAAAGAATCTACCTTGAATGGGTAATTGCTTCCAAATTAAAAATAATAAAAAAAAAAGGAAAAAGAAAAAGGTTCAGCATTTAGTGGGTGGCATATAACTACTACCTATTCCGGGACATTGTTCTCTTTATGTTCCTTTAACTGACTACAATCTACAGCCAACAGACATTTATTCCTCATGAGTTAAATATGTACTGTGTGCCAGGTTCTGTGTTGGCTTCCTAGGCTGCAAAGTAAAGAAAGTCACAGCCTCTGTCCTTGAAGGGTTGACTTTATCAGGGAGAAGAACACGCAGTTGAGAAACATGGTCCAGTGTGATAAAGTGCTAAGTGCTGAATATTTTAGAACGCAGGTCAGGGCATTCAAATCACCCCAGGGAGAGGAAACTCAACTGGAGTTGTATAGCATGAGTAAGAGTTGGCTAACCATGGAAAGGGAGATTACTGTAGGAACAGAGATCATATGCAAAAGCACAGATGCATGTTTTTAGGTCTGCATTTCTTTCTGTGTGACTGGAGCAAGGGGTGTTTGACATGCTCTGCAGAGGCTAGAGAAGGTGAGTCAGGCAGGAGTGGCAGACAGGTTCCTATGCGGGCCTGTAGGTGGGGGTTTCCAGAAATGCCTTGCAAAGGATTAGAAGGCTATACTGAGTCTCCATAAAAGCCACTCTCACTTCTCCAGTGGATGTGAAGAATTCACTGCAAGTTACTATGCTAGACATTAAGAATACCAAGGTGCAAGGACATGGTTTCTATACACAAGAAATCTACAATAACTCATTAAAGTTTTATTCCACTTTCTAAAAGTTTTATTTAATTACTTAATATGTGTGTCTGATATATATGTATGGGTGCCCGTAGAGGCTAGAGGAAGGTGTTAGATCACCTGAGTGACAGGTACCCAATGTGGTGTTGGAAACCAATCTCTTGTCTTCTGCAAGAGCAGCCATCTGTTCTGCAGTTAGAGGTAGGGCTAGGGAGTCCTTCATCACAATTTCCTTAAAGGACAAGTAAAGTTGACCTTAAGTCTGGGGAAATCTTCCAAAATTAAAGGTGAAACATGTTCATTATTCCATTTCCTGTATAGAAATCCTTCTATAAGAATGTTTTTAACACGCTAGACTAAAGATACTCCTTACCTCAGAGATGGATGAGTTGGTTTCTGCTTAGAAAGCTTCCCCAAGTTGTGCAACACTGGCTACTAAAGAAATCCAAAAACTCCCAAGGCTACCTTCATAACTATTAAAAAGTTATATTATCTGAACTGTGCTTTTTTAAACCTAAAAAACATATACTAGATTCAAAGCTCAGCTTCTTTAGCTGCTATCTTGTACAGCTCCTTCTAAACCTCAAATTCTTTTTTTTTTCTTTTTTTTTTTTTTTTTTTTTTTGGTTTTTTGAGACAGGGTTTCTCTGTGTAGCCCTGGCTGTCCTGGAACTCACTCTGTAGACCAGGCTGGCCTCGAACTCAGAAATCAGACTGCCTCTGCTGCCTAAGTGCTGGGATATGCACCACCACCGCCGGCAAACCTCAAATTCTTATTTGTAAAATCAATACTATAATATATTTTGATAGTTCATCTATTCAGTCATCCAAAGACCATCTTATAAATGTTTAGTGCATACCAGTAATTGATCTAGGCACTAAATAAATAACATTCAATGGGAAGCACACTCTAGTAAGCTTATAGCTAGGGAAGGGAGGAACAATAATGGATCTTGGTGCTATGATGAGAAATAAAGGGGGAAATATAAATCTAGTATTCATTGTTACAGGAAAATGCTAGAAGCTGGCTCCACACCCTGGAGGTACAAGGTCTAAGGACAATTGTATTGAGTTCCTGTAAAGACCCCTAGGCTGTGACATACAGAAGTACATGTGTATCTCTGTCTGTGTGGTCTCTCATCTTATAGAGACACCAGGACTCAATCATATGGCTTCACCTGAAGGACCTAACCTCATCACTCCCCAGTGGACATAACCCTAAATGCTATAGTTGGATAAGTGATTAGACTCTTATGTGAGTTTAATCAACCACATCCAATTAAAGCAACAGCCAATTCATGTGGGAAGTCAAAGGAGGTTTCTGTGCAAAGGTCATACGTGGTAAAGGGCAAACTTTGTAAATGAAAATGGGGGATGGGTTGTAGGAAAGGAAAGTGGTTTGAGTAAAGGCTCTGAGCTGGTTGAGGAGAGTCTTGGGAGGAAAAAACAGAAAATAGCATAGTAGGTTGAAAACTGAAAGCAGGGCATTGTCTTAGAAAGAGGATGCTTCTCACCCTAAACCTCAGTGAGGGTACTTCTGGGCAATCCTATAGGAAATGCCTGCATGTGCCCACTAGTGGACATATGTGAGAATGTGTTCACCGTTGTTCCCATCAGCATAAAGCTAAAGAAAAACAGACACCGAAGGAGAAAAAAAGCTTTATATGCTCATATAATAAAAGATGTTTTGAGCCCAATGGTGGTGGCACATGCATTTAATTCCAGCACTTGAGAGGCAGATGCAGGCAGATCTGTGTAAGTTCAAGGCCAGCCTGATCTACAGAGCTAGTTCCAGGACAGCCAAGGCTTCATAAAGAAACCCTGTTTCAAAAAAACTAAACAAAACAAAACAAAAAAAAAAAAAACCCACAAAAACACACACACACAAAAAAACGAAAAACAAAAGATCAAAACCCCCAAACCAAAAAGGTTATTCAAAAGTTAGATGGGAGAGAGGCTCATCAAGTCTTGCTAGCTGAGGAGGAGAGGGAGTCAGTTGTCTTCAGGAAATGAAGCCCCTGATAGGCTGTCAATGTTCTGTTGGATGGCCCTTCACCCATGTACATACTGGCAGCACTAAGTGTACTCAATGGGTTTAAAAAAGAGCACATGTCCTGGCGTGGTGGCGCATGCCTTTAATCCCAGCACTTTGGAGGCAGAGGCAGGCTGATTTCTGAGTTCGAGGCCAACCTGGTCTACAAAGTGAGTTCCAAGACAACCAGGGCTATACAGAGAAATCCTGTCTCGAAAAAAAAAAAGAGCACACGATGTTGGGGAGTGGAAAAGTGGTAATACAGGAATAAGAAAGAGTTGGAGGTGAGGGAGTGGGGTGTGGGCTTGATCAAAACATACTATATTCATGCATGACTTTCTCAAACAAAAAACAGAGGAAAGGAGTAGGCAAACATGAATATGAATCAAATATAGTTTATTTAGACCAACAGATTGAAATTTTATAAATACATTACGTTGAGTAAATATACTGTTAAAAATAAGAGCAACCAGTGGTATCACTAACTATACTTTTAAAATGATCTTACTATATCCAACTTTTTTTAAAGATTTATTTATTTATTATATATAAGTACATCGTAGTTGTCTTCAGACACACCAGAAGAGGGCATCAGATCCCATTACAGATGGCTGTGAGCCACCATGTGGTTGCTGGGATTTGAACTCAGGACCTCTGGAAGAGCAATCAATGCTTTTAACCGCTGAGCCATCTCTCCAACCTATATCCAACTTTTTTAAAAGTTGTGGAACCTATATTTGAAGTATTTTTAAAAGATAAAGAATAGAAAACTTCTGGCAGGATCTTGGAACAGATAGTAAATCTACTCTTTCAAAAACAACTAGAAAATACGTCAAACAATGACTTGAGAATGTGAGCAAACAGTAACAGGTCACTAGTAAGACGGCACTTCAGTGACTCTTCCAGGACTCTGCCTGGGCAAAAAAAAAAAGGGGGTTTTCTGGACAGAGTCCAGTGGTCTCTTCTGATTGGAGGGAACAGAAAGTGGAGTTGGAGAATAAGGTGACCACAACTCACACAGCAGAGTAACCCAGGGTGGACAGCCAGACAGTACAGCTCTAAGAATTTACAGGAAGATTCGCTTCATGTCTTTGGCTATATACTAACCCTTGCTAGACTGATGGGGATCACCGGAGGCCAGGAAAAGGCTTTCCAGAAAGAAGAGGGCAGAATCATTCCCAAACCTCACAAAAACCAAGAGATGGTTTTGTTCCCATAGTTCAGAGCAGAAAGGTCTTGTAATGGTTGACCTATCCTAAGGAATCTTAAATATAAAATACCTTGGTAGTGGGCTTCAAAGGGGTGCAAAACCCACTCCCAAATAATAAGGCTTAACAGAAAGCTGGAAGAGACCCAACTGTAATTCAAAAAGCCTGACTCTATGCCAGAAGGAAACACAGTAATTTTCAAAGAGCACAAGAAAATCTGGAAACCAGCAGCAAAAATTCACAATGCCCAGCATAGGATTTAAAAAAAAAAAAAAGGAATCAGAAAGCATAACTATAAATAAGAAATGAGCAAAATTATGACCTAGAATATGGGTAAAAGTACAAGTAATAGAAACAGAAATGATATCAGCGATGAAGCAGTAGACAGGAATGTTCGAACTGCCATCATAAATATGTTTTATGTGTCCAGAAGGCAGAAAAAATATCAACATAATGAAGAAATAACTTGAAATGTTATTGTCAAGAACACCTACATGGAACTTATAGAGATGGAACCCACCAGACTGAAAGTGAAAATTGTGTTGGATGCGGTTTGGCTTTGGTTATGGGAGATGTATAGTCTTTCTCCCTTTCCTATCCAGTCTCATGGTCATTGGCTTTCAATTCATGTGTTTGGTCCAATCACATTGGGTGTCAATATGAACTTGTTGGATAAGTCAGCCTGTTTGCTCCTTTCCCCTGGTTTGGCTTCTGTTTTATTTTGTTTTGTTTTGTCTTTCTCTCCTTCATCTTTTTGTGTGGGTTTTTGTTGTTGTTGTTGTTGTTGTTGTTCCACTCTAGTTCTTTTTTTTATTTTTATTTTTTTTGACTTGGTAACTGTACTTTTAGCTTCATTTTGAGGAGTTCTCTAAAACCAGAGTGCTTCTTTAACTTATCTCACTATAAATCAAGTAAATGCTAATGATTGTTGCCAATACATAGGAGCCTCTGGCCACTTTAGTACACACACACACACATACACACAGACACACACAATGCTGTGATGCAGTGTTGCAAGATTCTTTTCAGAGAGTCAGATATCCAGGGTTGGGGAGTTGAGTGTGTGCTGCACAATCAAGACCTGGGCTTGGATCCTTGTCACCAGATGAAGTCTGGATGGAGCAGCACTTGCCCTGTAATCCTGTGCTGGTGATGCTGTGGGGCAGTCTGGAGGATCACAGGGAGCTTATTAGTCAGCCGGTGTCGCTGAAACCTACAGCTTAAGGTGAAGTGAACCAGCATTTCTCAGAAGATAAGGTAGAAAGCAATAGAGGAAGTTACCAGAAGTTGACTTTGGACCTCCGTATACCTCCAGGTGAATATGTCCATCCACAGTAAGTGTGCCACCACACAAGCACAACGCATACATAAAAACACATGCCAAAATATGAGTAACTTCAAAGAGATGAAGGGAAAATATATAACTATGTACACTATTTTGTATTTATATCCATATTAGTGTGGTATACATGCATACTTTTTATGCATAGTCACATGTGTGGATATGTGGGCATGTGGGCACAAGGACACGAGAGAGAGTGTGTGTGTGTGTGTGTGTGTGTGTGTGTGTGTGTGTGTGTATGTTTTCCAGGCTACCCAGTGCTACCCAGTGAGACTTACCTTGCTTGATTAATTAAAAATGAATTTCCTTATACATACCTATAAAAGACACCTATAATATTTCTTTAATATCTAGAGCCTTTTGGACTCAATATTTATTGATTAGTTTTTATCTCTCAAGTATGATCTTCTTCTGATTATTTTTTGTTGTTTAAAGAGCAAACATTGAGATAATATGCTTAGTTATTTTGTATTTTGTTTATCCTACTTATAATTATTGCTTTTTGTCTCATTAGGTAACTGACTTGTCTGCACTCAAAACTCAGAACCTGTCTTTCCCAGAGTATGACGTCACTCATCTCTACCCACCTGCTTCCCTCCAGGAATAGGTGTGCTTGGCTTAGTGCTTGGCTTATTGATGACCAATGATGTGGTCAGAGGCTACGCTCAGTGGTTTAAGCCACAGAGCTTTGTTCTCTGCTGAGTATGTGGGTTGGGGTACATTAAAAGGCACAGAATTTTTCAAGCATAGCAACTGTAATGACTGAAGTTAAATAAACTTCACCAAGTGTCAAAAAGGGTTTGCAGTAACTGGAAGTTTCATGTATTAGTGAGGGAGATAAACAAACAAAACAATAACAATAAAAACAGTTCAGCCACTTTGGAGAGTGTTGACAGTGTCTTGAAAGCTAAGCATATACTTTACACACACAATTCAGCAATCTCATACCTGGGTGTGCACCCAAGAAAACTGAAAAGATATTCTTATAAACAGACTTGTCCATGAGCTCTCACAGAAGTATTAGTCATAATGTTCTAAAATGATTAATAACTCACATGTTTATCAACTGATTCGTTGGACAATGCTGCATAAGCCGGGAAATGAATCTCAAAAGTATTGTACTCACTGGAAGAGGTAACATGGAAAAGATCGCATACTGTATATAAAACTCTAGGAAAAGCAAGACTATACTTTCAGGAAGCAGTGGTTTCGAGCAGCTGAGAGTAGGGGAAGAGACAGACTACGGGTCAATGAAATCTAAGCTGTAATTGTGTTGGTTGTTACTGATGATACTTAGCAAAATTCACTGCATTGTATATCTTCATCACGTGAGTTATTACATATAAGTTATGATAAGTCTGGTTTTCTTAAAGTAGGGCATAGCTTTTATAGTATGGATAGGTGCTGTGAAGGCTGATGGGGGAAACTGTTCTCAAGAGTCTTTCTTAACTCTAGACTCTCTGTGCTATACTTGCTAAGCAAGATGTGCCCACTGGTGTAACTGTAGCTTGACTGTTATGGGGGTAACAGGTTATGATTGAACTTAAAAACTTTTGCACAAGAAGGAGTTTACAAATGGTACCCAGGCAAAAGCTTATCTGGGAAAGGTCATAGATCCTAGAGGGTGACTGCACACTTTGCTAAATGAACAGGATGTACCTGTCAAAATGCCTGCTAAATATTTATGCTGCTGCTGTCATCTTTGGTCAGAAAAGCTTCTTTTTCATTTAGGTATCAGTTACTGCAGAGACTCAAGAGTTTTAAGTGCAGAGAAGAAGGGACTCTTGAGTGCTCAGTCCTAAGTTGAACAATGATATCATCCCCTCCAAAGCTCAAAGTATGTCAAAGAAAAGAGAGCAAAAGAAATGTGAAAGGTGAAGGAAGAGTGTTGTAGAACACTGTTGTCTGGGCAAGATGTGGGCATTCGGCTCCTGAACTCTAAGCAGCTATGACTACTTACAGAAGAGCAGAACAAGTAGCGGTCTATTGACCCTCCAGCATAGATGAGGACAGACTAATGAGGCCCACTGTGTCTTGATGATCTAAAACAGCTGATGGTGGCTGTGGGGGAAGAGAGATTTCCTCTGGTGATGTCGTCACTGGTAAGTTACATGCAACTAGCTCATTCATACCCTAGACAGAAGACGGAGGACAGAGTTGGGAAGAAGATCAATTGGAGTGGGAGGGAGAAAAATAGGGAAATGGAGGTAAATGTGATCAGAACATACACCTACAGGAAAGTGTCACAATGAAATCCATTATTATGTTGATAAAAATATTTAAAAAGAGAAAAAATCAAGGGAATAATTAAAAACAACCTTCAAAACAATGATTATCTTTGGAAGGTTATAGGGAGATGAAATCTGATAGATACATATAAGAACTTTGAATGTTGGTTATGTCTTCTATACTTTTTCTATGTTTTTTTTTTAATTAAAATGTAGAAAAGGGGAGACTGAGTGAGGAAATGAGAAGAAATGTGAACCTATGTGGGAAAATCTTAGAAACAAAGATAGCAGCTGGAGCAGAATGTGATGGCAACATATTTTTAAATTAAATGTATATCTTTGATTGAAAATGAAATTATTTCATACACCATATTCTGATCATGATTTCCTCTTCTTCTCCCAGATCCTTCCCACCTCCATCCAACTCCATGCTATCTTTCTCTCTTTCAAGAAAACACGCAAGCAAATAAAAAGACAAATAAACAAAGATAAAGAAAGTGAACTAAGAAACAGAAAAAAGAAAATTAAAGAGCACAAATAAAAAGATACACAGGCAGACTCACATGCACACCCCCCCCCACACACACACATAAGCACACACCTCAAATAAATCAGTGTAAGACCAAAAAATTTCTCCCCAAATACCTTTGAGTTTGCTTTGTGCTGGACACTCCTGTTATTTGTGCTGGGCATGGGGCCTGCCCTTTAGTGTGGTTTATACACTCAGTAAGACTCCCTTGGAAAAACTCATTTTTATTTGTAAGTGGTTGCTAATTGGAGCCAGCGTCTGAGTTAGGAATGGGGGCTTGTGTCCACTTCCCCATCCTAGCACTGGGACCCTGTCTGGTTTGGATCTGTGCAGGCCCTGTGCATGCTGCCACAGCCTTTGTCACTATATATGTACATCGGTCCTGCTATATCTAGAAGGCCTAGCTTTCTTGGTATCTTCCATTCCCCTGCCTCTTCCAATATTTCTGCTTCCTCTTCTACAAAGTTCCCTGAGCCCTGAGTGGAGGGATTAGATGAAGGCATCCCATTTAGGACTGAGTATTTTAAGGTCTCTCACTTCTGCGCGTTGTCCAATTGTAGGTCTCTGTATTCGTTTCCATCAACTGGAGGCAGGAGCATCTCTAATGCTGGCTGAGCTAGACAGTGATCTATGGGTATAGCAGAATGTCATTAAAAGTCATTTTCTTCCTGTTCCTTTATCAGAACAATAGCATTGAGTTTTCCCCGGGCCCATGACCTTGGTAATTCCAGGTTCTTGGCCACTGGAACAGTGTCAGGGATGCATTCCAACTCATGGAGTAGACCTGAAATCTAAGCAGGCAATGGTTGATTTCTCATCACTTGGGCCACTATTGTACCAGCATGTCATGCAGCCAGGTCACCATTGTAAACAAAGGGTTTGTAGCAAGGTTGGTGTTTTCTTTCCTCTGGTAGTGTGCAGACTCTACTCAAAAATGGTGAAGTCTTTACTTAGGCACCAGATTGACTCCACAAGTTTCTTTTTTCTTTCTTTGTTTCTTTCTTTCTTTTCTTTCTTTCTTTTGTTTTGTTTTATATATGTAAGTACACTGTAGCTGTCTTCAGACACGCCAGAAGAGGGTATCTGATCTCATTACAGATGGTTGTGAGTCACCCTGTGATTGCTGGGATTTGAACTCAAGACCTCCGGAAGAGCAGTTAGTGCTCTTAACCACTGAGCAATCTCTCCAGCCCGACTCTGCAAGTTTCAGTGAGATATGTAAGTGTCGTCTTCAGCAAAAAGGCCTTCCCATCAATTTGTGGAGAGTAACCAATCGCCTTGGTAATAGCCTAAGTTGTTTGGGGGCTTCTCTGGGGCCCCTTTGGCCAATATCTCAATTAGATGTAACCCATTCCTGGTACTGGAGGCTTCATTTGGTGTCAAGAGATATCTAGTTTGGACTTTCTCTCCCTGTTATTTGGTAATTCTTTTTAGATTTCTTTCATACATGCATATATTTTAAGAAGCTTCTACTCTTGTAGATTTTGTATGACTCTTCAAATGGTCCTTAGTATTAGCTGTCCACCCCATATTCCCTCGCTTACTCCCCTCTTACTTCCTCCTCTTCACCTAAACCTCCTGTTGCTATTTCTCTATACTATTTCTCCTTCCTTGGGAGATCGCGCTGTCTCCTCTGATTCCTTAATTTATACCTAACATCTGTAATAATTAGGATCGTAACACATCTATCAAAGGTTTAAAAGTTAACAGCCACATAGAAGAGAACACACACAATATTTGGGGTTTTTTTAGGGTTTGGTTAGCTCGTTTTTTTTTCTAGTTCCATCCATTTATCTGTGGATTTCACATTTTCATTTTTTAATAGAGGAGTGATCTTCTGTTGTGTAAATGTACTACATTTCCATCATCAACTCATCAGTTGGTTGTCTGTCTCTGCCTCCCAAGTGCTGAGATTAAAGGTGTGTGCCACCACTACCTGGAAAGTTCTTTATGTATTTTAGATACTAACCTTCTATGAGATGTGCAATTGGTGGGCTGGAGCGATGATTCAGCCATTAATGACTGGTTGTATGTTGGTGTATGTCTAGGCACTTTCTACTTTGGGGGTATTATGCATATAGCAGCAATGAGCAAGCATCTCTGTTATAGAATGAAATGTCCTTAGGGTAGATGCCCAAGAGCAGTATAGCTGGATCGTGGGGAAGACTGATTTGCATCTTCCTGAGGAACCATCACACTGATTTCCATAGTGGCTATGCAAGTTTGCACTCCCACCAGCAACGGATGAGTGTTCTCCTTACCCACAACTTTGTCAGCATGAGCTGTCATTTGTTTTATTCATCTTGGCCATTCTGGCTAGTGTAAGATGAAATATCAAACTAGGTTTGATTTGCATTTCTCTGATAGCTAAGGTTGTTAAACATGTCTTTCAGTACTTCTTAGCTAGTTGTGCTTCATCTTTTTGAGGTCTGTCTGTTTAGCTATATGCTCCATTTTTACATGGATTCTTCATTTTCTTGATGTTCAGTGTTTTAGTTCTTCTGTTTGTTTGGTTTGGTTTAATTTTGGTTTTTTGTTTGTTTGCTTTTGGGGGTTTGTTCTTTGTTGTTTGGTTGGTTGTTTGGTTGGTTGGGCTTTTTGTGGTTTTTGTTTGTTTGTTTGTTTTGCATTTTTTAAGACAGCATTTCTCTGAAGCCTTGGGTGTCCAGGAACTCATTCTGCAGAGACCCGGCTGGCCTGAACTCAGAGATCTGCCTGTCTCTGCCTCCCAAGTGCTGAGATTAAAGGTGTGTGCCACCACTACCTGGAAAGTTCTTTATGTATTTTAGATACTAACCTTCTATGAGATGTGCAATTGGTGGGCTGGAGCGATGATTCAGCCATTAATGACTAGGCTCACAACCAAAAATCAGACAGGTAATTGGTAAAAATCTTTCCCCATCCTGTAGCCTGCTGCATTACCCAACTGATAGTGTCCTTGGCCATGCAGAAAATGTTCAGATTCGTGGCATCTCATTTATGTATTGTTGGTATTAGTGCCTGTAATGTTGGTGTCCTGTTCAGAAAGTCTTTTCCTGTAACAGTGAGTTCAAGCCTATTTCCCACTTTCTCTTTTTTTCAAATTCAGGGTATCTAAGCTTATGTTGATATCCTTTCCTTTATCCATTTGGAATTGAGTTTTGTGCAGGGTGATAAATATGAATCTATTTGCCTTCTTCTGCATGTATGCATCATTTTGATCAGCAACAGAACCACTCATTGAAGATGCTGTTGTTGGTAATATCCAGCTTTGATCCATGGCGATAGTAGAGTACTGAAGTCTCCCACTACCACTGTGTGAAGGTAGTGTTTTTTGTGTAGTAGTGGTTTTTTTTTTCTATGAACTTGGATGCCCTTTTGTTTGCTCCATAGTTATTTAGAGTGGCAAGACCCTCTTGGTGGAGTTTTTTTTTTTTTCTTTGAAAGGTAAGAATATAGTGTCCATCCCTATTTCTTCTTAGTTTTGGTTTGAAGTCTATTTAGTCAGATACTAAAATGACTACTGTTAGGTTTCAAACCTAATCAAATCACTAAGGTACCTACTTAACATATCAAAGTGCACCTGATCACCAGATTCTCTCTGAATTTCTCAGTCTCACTCTATTGCAGAGCCACCCTGACTTAGATACACTCTCCCTACCCTGAACTCTCCTGCCCAGGGGGATCTTCTCATCATTATTACTATAATAATTATTCATGTTACATCCTGATCAGAGCCCTCCTCCAATTCCACCTTCACAAATCCCTCCCTGTGTTTCCCCCTTCCCTTCTCCTCAGAGAAGGGGAAGCCCCTCTTGCATAACATCCTGTCTTGGGACATCAAGTCGCAGCAAGACTAAGTGGAAATTGTGCCTCCACTACTTCCTGAGTGTGTGCCACAAACTCCTGTCATAGAAAGGGAACAGCAGCAGGCACAGGGACAGGGACAGGAACAGGGTCTCTTGTCTTTTTATTAGGGAATTAAAAACATTAATGCGAGCCAGTGGCTTGTGGTATTGTGTGGAGGGAATCAGCTTATGATTTCGGATTATCCCCTCTCTACTGTAAGAAGGGGGCACAAAAAGATGAGCACATATTTAGTTAAGCTTAGAAACTTAGCTGGAGGGAGATGAAGAAGTTCTCTCTGGAAACTTTTCTCAGCCACGTACTTTTTAGGCAAGCAGCAGAAGTGGGAAGGGTAGGTTTGAGAATACTGTTGGAAATGGCATTGTGAGTTTAGTGAGGAGCAAGAGTATGCTCACTGCCTGGTAGACTGGGCAGCACTCCTTCCTCCTATCTCATGTGTTTACTTTAGTCATTTCGGGGCGTGGGGTGTCTTGTGGAAAGCTAGCTATGCTGTGTCTATAGCCCAGAGGGGTAAAGCTCTGTTCATGGGCCAGAGGAAGAGTCCTCAGAGAAGGCAGCTACCTTCCAGTACTCCCCTTGCCCTAGATCTGCTGATATAAACACAGTCGGGGAGCTGTTTTAAGCATTGTACAATCCCCAAGGGCAGAGGGACTCCTCTCCTCTAAGGTTTGCGTGCCAGCCAAGCATTCTCGGCGCCGGAGCTTTCTTGGAAAGTTTTTGTTTGGGGTATTTGCATGTGGTTGATTCACTGTGCACTGAACTGACCCATCTGTTGTTCCCTTGGCTGAGCTTCCACTCTCTGGGTTGTATATAGATCATCCTATGTCAGGGTAGACGTGTGCAGTGTAGCATATGCCAGACTGCAATAGAATGGTCTACTTACAGTGGAACTCCTGCTTTACTTCTTATGTATCTGGCACTGCAAAAGCTCAACAAATGTGGAGAAACCAATCAACCAAGTGAAAATATACTAGTGAGTATTTACTGCAGTGCTTAAGAGACAGGCTTTAGCCAGAAATTTCATATAAACTCTGTCCTCAGTCACCCAAAAGCAGACTGGTAAGACATACAAGGTATTAAGGAGATGGCAGGGGTAATATCAATGTATAGGATTAGGAGTTAAATTTGAATTCTGCAGAAATGAAAGATTTGTGAGTTAAGGTGTGTTGTCTTGCTTTCTCAGCCTATCTCTTTGTTTTTTATACAAATTAGATGTTTATAATCACTGTGAGAAATAACTGAAACAATATAGATAAGGTGACTAACAGTGTCTGGACATGGCACTCACTAAAGTTAGCCATGCATGAAAACACCTTTTACATTCTGTAAAAGCAGAATTATGATCTCCTCTGCTAATGAGGGTTGTATAACACATGCTTTCAGTTTGTATAGCAAGATCCTCACAGTAGCTCCTGGCTATGGAAGGACTTGTACTAATTTGCAGAAGAGGAATACAGAAAGATCTATTTTCTGTCTCTTCCTTCCTTCCTTTCTTTTTTTGTTGTTATTGTTGTTGCTGTGGTTGCTGCTGTTTTTTATTGTTTTGTTTTCTAAGACAGGGTCTCCTACTGTCCACATCATTTGTATCTGTCTACAGGAATGCAAAGACGAGGATGTATACAGTGCCCACCAATCACTGGAGAAACTGCACTTTCATATCTTTAAAAAACTAAAACAACCCAGAGCAGAGTGTGGCTAGGCCAAAAGCGCTAGTGAGGGTTCCAGCTGTATGGGATGGGAGGAGGAGGCTAGCGGTCTCACGGGGAAGGCAGTTTGAACATATTCAAAAATCACATTCTCACAGGCAGCCCGGGGCTCACCCTTAACACTCCCAGGCTATCAAGTGTTAGTGGACACACTGGAACTAATGAGGCTTATAAGGGGACAAGCAGTACTAATGAGCGCAAGCCGGTACAGGTGTACCAGCGTGGGAGCACTAGACAGCTTCACCGAACAGCTGGAAGAAGTACAGTAGCCGACAGCCAACAGCTGCTGCCCCTCTGCAGCCCACCGCTGTTGTCTGTCACACAGAGGTGACACTCCCTGTGAGTTCCAGACCAGAGTCAGAGCATGACAGTGGCAGCAGAGGTGGGTCATTACTGACCTGACATAGGAGTGTCAGGTACTCATCAACTTGCCCACACCTTCTCAAAGGTGCCCCGCCTCCTGGAGCTTCCTGTTCAGTCTCTCTTCAGTTTTCTTCCACATTGCTGTACCCTGTGTGAGGCTCTCCCTGCCTGCTCTTGCCTTCTCTCTTTTGGGAATGGGAATGAGGGAGAGGAAGGGCAGGGAGAGAAGGGGGTGCAGCAAGAGCAGAGGTTTGGGGCAATACCTTAGGTGAAGAGTGAGGGACAGAGAGCGTGGTGGGGTTGAAATGCCAGAAAGCCCTGCAACCGGTATACAGGGAGAGTAAATTCCAGGAGGACAATCCCGGGATTCTAAAGAAAAATGAAAAGTGGTGAGGCTATTCAGCCACATATTTGGTTTTGGAGAAAAAAACAAAAACATTTTTAAAAAGTGAATGTATAAACAGAGAACCATTCATGCAAATAAAGCCCCCAGTGCTCAGGCATTTTCTCCCTGCAAAATTAAGTTTCTATATTTGTCTAGTTATTTGCTTGCTTTTTCCTCTATCATGGCTCAAACTGGCCAAAAATTTTCTAGATGCTCAGACTGGCCCCAGCTTCCCAAAAGCTGAACCAGCAAGCATGTGCCGCCATGCCTGGTAAAATCTGAGATTTGCACGCACTGCAAAACCAGTCCTGCAGGTAGTTTCCTTGGCTTGCCCATCTAGAGCAAGTGTTTCCCTGGGTGTCAAGGAAGGGGGGGTTGGGGGGGGGCGGGAGTGGAGCGAAGTGGAGAAGGAAGGGAAGAAATCATTTCATCTTGATTTTTTTAGGTTAGCACAGTGTAATGGGTTTAATTTTCATACGAGTGTGTCCTCATCTAGCTTATTCCCCTCCCACGTGGTCCTCAGAAGCCTTTCAAGGTCTGACCTATAAGTGGACTTTCCATCACCTCTCACTCCTCACTTCGGAATGGGCATTTGGGCAGTGTGGGACGGGAAGTAAGACTCTGTTTCTGAGGATGTGGAAGAGGAAAGCAGCACGAGACGAGACTGAGTAAAACCAAAAACTTCCTCACCACAAGGCAATTAGGGACCCAGGATACATCTTCAAAGGGAGGGGCAGGACCTCTACGCCAGTCAAGTGTTTTAAGTTGGTGACAAACCGCAATGAGTGAAGGGAAGCAGGGTGGACTGGTTGGAGACTGAACTTCGGAACTGCTTTGGGGATCGTGCCACGATGTCTGGGGGCGGGGGGGGGGGTCAATGTCACCCACTCCCTTCAATCTTTTGCATTTACCAGCCTTGCCCAGCACTTGTGAAGTTCTTGCTGCTGTCTTACCTGGGCTACAAGCCCTTTAAGGGGGACTCTGCCTTTAAGGGGGAATGGTAAATCCGAAAGAATCCCTGACTCCAGCATGGTGTCTGGCACAACACCACTCTCTGTTAAAAGAAAAAAAAATTATTCAACACTCTGGAAATTTTGATCTAAGAACCTGCGTGAGGAAAAAGAACCTATTATATTTTTTAAATAAAACCTTTATTTCTATGGTCCTGCATGCATATAAAAGTTAAAATTTCAACCCTTTTATTAAAGTATATAGTTCATATTGAGCATGCTCAATACCCACTCTCCCACAGAACATGTCCTACCAGGGAAATCTTCACACCCTTTAAATTGTAGCTCTCCATTCTCCCTCCCCCGACCCCCAGTGGTCACTGCTATCTGGTCTTGTCTTTATGACTTAGCTACTCAAGGCGCCCTCATGACTGGGCCATTTCTTGAAGTTTTACTGTAGTCCTCACGATCATCCACGTTGTAGCTTAAATCACAACTTCTTTTCTATTTCTTGTTTATTCATTTAACTATGGTGTGTGTGTGTGTGTGTTGTATGTGTGTGTTCAAAGAGGCCAGAGGAGGATGTCGGATGTTCTGTTTTATTCCCTTGAGAGAGAAACTCTCACTGAGCATGGAACTAGGCTGGTGGCCAGCAAGCCCTAATTATTCTTCTGTGTCCACCACCCCCACATTGGTGAGGCTACAGGCATGTGACCACTCAGGTTTTGGTTTTGTTGTTTTCTTTTGTTTTGTTTCATTTTGTTTTGAATGTAGGGATTGGGAATTTGAACTCAGGTCCTTATGATTGGACAAGCAAGCTCTCAGCCTTGAGTCATCTCCCCAGACCCATTTCTTTCCTCTTTAGTAACATCGCCAAATAGACCTATACTATATTTTGATTATCTCTCGGAGTGGAATTGGGGATGTGTCTATATGTTGGCTGAAAATGATGTTGCTACACATAAAGGCTCCAAGCACTTCTTTAAGATCCTGGTTTAAGTTCTTTTATGAATATCTAGACTTTTTGTTTTCTAGCTCTTGGAGTAAAAACACAGCTAGATCTGAAGCCCTCTGGTCTGCAGAGGAGACAGTAAACTAAATAGGCTGGAGGACAAGTTTCAGGCGGTAGTGAAGGTGTAAGATGATCTGACTCCTTCATCTGCTGACCAGAGCAGAGGCAGCGGAGGACTGAATCAGAGGCTTGAAGAAGGAGAAGAGCCACTGCAGCTGCTGAGGGGAATGTCACTGCAAGATGGCAACATTTTGGCAAAGGACCTGTATGTGCTGTATGTCTGTATCACTGGAGGAGATGGGGTGAGAGCAGAGGAACCCCTCCTTTCTTGGGAGACAGTATGTCTCATGTAATTTAGCTGCCTTCAAACTTGTGGTACTGTCTAAAGTAACTTTGGTCTTCTGGTCATCCTACCTCCTCCACCCAAGTGCTGGCATGACAGGCCTGCACCACCCTGCCTTGTTTATGTGGTACTAAGGATAGAACCCAGGGTCTTGTGCATAGTAGGCAAGTACTCTTCCAACTGCACTATGTCCGAAGTTAACTTAAAATCTAGCTCATTTGTGTAGGGAGTAAAGAAAGTGTGCGGTAGGCGTCCTTGGAAATGAGCCTTGCAGACATCTGCCAGGACCCAGGCACAGTTTACAGGGTCACATAGTAGGGTCAAGGGCTACAGAGGAAAAGGGGAGAGGGGAGAATGGATACTGAAAATGATCTAGCTCTGTAAATGGGTCAGAGGATGTGGCAGGAGGCCAAGGGAGGAAAGGACAGCTAAATGCCAAAGAAGTGCTGAGTGTGGCATACCTAAAGGAGCCGAGGTTCCTACAGGAGCTCCCTGAGAAACAAAGAGGGGCACAGCCATGGCATAGCACAATTATCTGTTTTATCAAGTCACTCCCGATGCCTCCTGTCAGCCCGTCCTTGACATGATCCCTTTCTATGCTCAGACTGCTCATCTTTCCTAGACACTGGTAACTTTCTTCACCATCAAGATCTCCATGCTGCATCCAGGAAACAAACGTCTCACTTTTTGTTGACCTTGTTGCTTCATCCCTACAGTGACTGCCTGGCCCAAGGCTGGCCAGTAACAGAAAGCTGAGACCTCAGGGAGTCTCTTTGGTGACTCTATGGGCTGACTGCACTTCCAGTTCTCCTCTGTCTTAACTCATTACACAGCTGTGGGCTGAAGTGAAACTGCCCAGGGATCTCATTTGAGCTCATCTTTGGTCTGTTGTTATGAAGGAGGTGAGAAAAGGGAGGAAGAAGAAGGATAGGGCAGAAAGAAGAAGGGGAGAGGAAAAGGGAGGAGAAGGAAGATGAGGAGAAAGAGAATGGAGAGAAGGGGGAAGAGAAGGAGGAGGAGTAAGAAAAATGGTTTTAAAAGCAACTGTCCTGAAACACCCATTCTCTCCATCCTCCTAGATAACCAGCTTGTCTTCTAACCTGGAACTTCTTTTATATAATGGGAAAACTTTATTCTTTTCTCCCTAGGATGCCCCATTTTGCCCTGGTCCCTTTTGACCACCTCTTCCTCCTGCTCCTCCTCTTCTTCTTCTTCCCCTTCCTCCCCTCCCCCCCTCCTCCTTGTGCCTCTGCTTTACTGGAGTAATTGCTCTGAGTGCCCCCTGACCACTTGGGGGAAATCTATCAATTGTAACTGTTCGCTTGCTTCTCTGGGCTTCTGGCAGCCCCCACCCACTGCACCCACTGCACCCACTGCACCCACTGCACCCACTGCACCCACTGCACCCACTGCACCCCCTGCACATTGCTGCTGTTCTGGAACTGTACAAGACCTGTTTGTTTTTCTAAGCAGCCTCTTAAATTAGTATTTTGCTTAGCACTTTTTACTGTCTTTCTCTCCTTGCAGACATGTTAGAAGCCTTCCCACAGGCTGTTTACCTAAAGAAACCACTGTTTTCCTGAGGCACTGACTATCCAGATGACAGTGTCCCACTGTGTGTCCCACAAATATGCTGGGCAATCAGGTAAATAGGGTTTTTAGGGGAAGGGGCAGTACTCAGAGTTGGGAGGGAAATGATTTTGTATAGTAAGTCGAATAGTTAGCTAACTGTAAAAGATGGACCAAGGGGAAAAATTAGGAAAGGATGTGTCCTCTCAGTTTTCCTTCTGACTGGAATGAAGCAACCCTGTCAAAGGCTGTGCTCAGGACACTCCTTGCTCAGTCTCCAGTCTTCTACTGTAGTCCATTTCTGCCAAGTTCATGCCTCCTGTTTGTCTCTGTACACTAGTGAGTTTCCCTGGCTTCCTGTGTTTGCACTGTCAGAGCTCCCTGGAGACCTAGACTGTTTTGATTCTTGCCTGCCCAGATAGAACACCCTTTACTAGCTTTGGTCCTGTTTGAGATTAACCAACCAGAGGGAGGCATGGCAGTCAGGCCTTCTCTCTCTCCCCAGGCCTTCTTAGGTGGTCCTCTTGGACAGGGCAAAGGGAAAGCAGAACAGAGTTCCCAGGAAACATTTGAAGGATGCTTGTCCTTCTGAGGCAAAAATGAGAGGGTGGAGAATTTCCAAGAAAGGAGTGGAAAGATTTAGAGTAAGTTCTTTGCAGTGTGAGCAGAAGAAATAGGAGCGTTTAAAAGAACACCAGTAAAATAGTTAAGCATCTTGTGGCTTCCAAACTGACCCACATGTTAAGAAACAAAGATAAAACTTGGAGTCAAATACAAGAGTAGAACATAGGAGTGTGAGATGACTTGGTGGCCATCTAGACCCTCAGCTCACCACTGGTTTAAATGTCAATCCATAAACAGGGATGCCTGTCTCACACTGGCATTTTATTGCTGACCTGCTGTACAGATTCTTTTGACCACAACTTCATGCCTGTTTAGTGCTAGACACCACAGGAGTTGCAAAGCACCACAACCCAAGGACACGCTTCCCAAAGCTGAAGTCATCACAAAAGTCAGGACAGAGCTCCAGAAGGCACTGTACAAGAACTCATGGTTAAGGCTGGCCAGCTCCCACACGTCTGCTACCACAGCTACTCTGCAGCCCAGACTGCAGGATCCAGAAGTTCAAGGTTTGTATGAGCTACAGGGTGAGTTCAAGGCCAGCCTGGGTAACTTTATGATGTCCTGTTTCAAAATAAAAAGCAAAATAGTTCTCAGCAGCAGAGCAGTTGTCTACAATTTACAAGGCCCCATATCCAATACCCAGCAGTACAGAATAAAGTAAGTGCGTGGTTGAGAATGAATGAAGTTGGTACCATGGGCTTCCACTGGGCAGGGGGAGCTCCCGGCAGGTGGGGGATTGCAGAGAGATGTGTGGATGAGCCTCAAGAGGAGCTTGGTGCTAAGGCAAAGGAAGAGGCAATCCCTGGTTCATGGTTTACTGCATTCTAATTACAGCAACAAACTCTACAATAGTTGTCTCCCATTAAAACCAAAGAGCAGCATTTTTGCTCTTCTCTGTGACCACCAGAGACTGAAGGAGAAGATTCAACAGCAAACACCTGGCTTCTGGTTGCTGGGGCAGGGTCAGGTGTGGTGGCTTGCAGGTGTACAGATTTGGGAGGTGCATTCTGTGCATTGGAGAATTATGTATGAATTCATGAAGCCCCAGGAATGGGGGTACAGTGCCCCAGGAATGGGGGTACAGTGCCTAATAGTAACTTCATTAATAAACATATTTAAGTATTCCTCATAACAGATGTGGTACTATATGCCTATAATCCTAGCACTTCAGGGTGACAGGAGGATTAGGAGTTCAGGATGAGCCTTGTCTGTGTAGAGAGGCTAGAACCAGGCTGGGCTATATATCTCAACTGGAGGGAAAAGTCTATAGTCTGTGCCTGCCCACACATATCCATCTTCGGTGGGGTACTTTTGCTTGCCGTGGGCTAATCTCATTACATTCATAACATGATGGCTACAGTTGGCCATGGAACTGCATTTCAAACATGAAGAAAGGGACAGGACCAAAGATGTTTTCCTCATCTGCTCTGTCTTTCCATTCACAGAGAAACATTACAGAACAGTTATCCTGAAACCCCATTGGTCAGAACCCAGTTATACACCTTGCCCTAGCAAAAGTTAAGCTAATCTTAATTTCCCATGGTCCTAGTGGACCCTGACCAGATCCCATAAGGTCTCCGGTTGCTACCTCAGTAAAGCCAGAGATGGGTGTGAGGATGGCAGATGGGTAAGTGATGACCTGTATCTGCCTCCTGCGCCCCTTCCTGTGGGCTCCATCTCAGTGGTAGCCTGTGAGTAGAATCCTAAAATTACCCTCCCAACACATAATGTATATATCTGACTTGTGCAACAATGGCAAACCAAAATTCTATGCAGCACGCTTTCAATCTGAAAAAGTGCATAGGACTGCAGATGTGTTCCTAGCATCCACATTTGGTGGCTCACAGCTACCTGTAACTCTAGCAACAGGACATCTGACAATCATCTGCTGGCCTCCAAAAGGACTCGCATGTATGTGCACATAAATACACACAGAAATAAATAATGCACATATGTAATGTAGCAATAGCAAAATGAATCTTTCTTTTTTTTTGACAGAATCTCACTATATAGCTCTGGCTTCCTGACTGGACTGGAACTCTCTATGTAGTCTAGGCTAGCCTTGATCTCACAGAAATCTGAACACCTGCTAGGACTGGCCATGCACACCATCACACAGGACAAAATAAATATTAAGGAAAAAAAGGATTGGTGAATGAATGTACACTTATGTATAAAAATCATCTATATTATATACCTTTTTTGTGTGTCTCCTGAATTAAACTAAACTTAACCTACAAATATCTGGTCCTAGCTGATTTTGACAAGAATACTTCTTATAATTGTTGGTGTCTTTGCTGGAACTCCCTGTTCAGTTGGTTCAAGGGTGGGTTTAGGGTGCCAT
Organism: Mus caroli; assembly: GCF_978045245.1. Classification (NCBI taxonomy): domain Eukaryota; kingdom Metazoa; phylum Chordata; class Mammalia; order Rodentia; family Muridae; genus Mus; species Mus caroli. Next base: position 81,558,861 of record NW_028227262.1, on the reverse strand, counting down.
CTTAAGCTCTAGGACTGTGGATTCTATAGTAGCTGTTAGCTGTACAAACTCACTGGGCTCCGGAAGTGTATGTGATGTGGCCAGTGGGATGAAGGAGCTAAACTTTTAACTTTGTTAAGTTTTAATTTATTTAAATTTAAATTTTCACTCAGTCCCTATCTATGCTTGTAATAATTTGAATACGTGAATCTCTTCAGCCATCTGTGTTATGAAACCTTAAATATAATTCAACTCTACATGGTGAAGGTATGTTGACTGAGATTATTGTAAGTATAAAACTACTAAATCCTGAAGACCTGTACAGAGTTTAAAAACTCAATTTGTATACAGATTATTTATTGAAATGCTGACATTTTAAATATACTTAGTCTCTAAGGCATATTAAAATTAATTTTACTTGTCTATATTGTTTTGTTTTTATATTGTTTTGTTTTTGTTTTTGAGACAGGATTTCTCTATATAGCCCTGCCTGGTCTGAAACTTGCTATATAGACTAAGCTGGCATCAAACTCACAGAAATGTGCCTGCCTCTGCCTCCCAAATGTCACATTTAAAGGCATGTAAGCCACCATCCCTAGTTTCTTCACTGCTTTGTAGAAGTGGCTAATAAAAAGTGATAAATCACACACGTGGCTTATGTTCTATGGCTCTTGGAAAGCACCGTTCTAGCACGGGGTTACTATAAATGTTAGTTGAATGAATGCATGAGTCTTCCACATAAACTTCAGACTGGATCATAGGACTCCTAGTTTTCATACCCATTGCTTCACATCATTCCTTGCAGCCTCTGATGTCACAGGCTAGCTTCCTGGTCATGCAGGCCTATTCACTTGTAAAACAGCAACGTTGCTTGTAGGAGTTAGTTTTGAGAACTGTCCGGGAAGGAAGAAGTGCCTGTGTTGGTGGCGAACAAAAGGCATGGTTTGTAGGAAACAGAGCCTTTATAATGGAGCAAAGTAAGGTGACCTTTTTGTTTCAGAGTTTGCCATTTCTGGGTGTCCGCTTTGAAATGTCCAGTCAGCTCATTCTGGTGTGCTCATTCTGATAAGTGTATGTCTCATAGAAGGGTTGGAACTGTACTTCTGGGCAGAGTCCTGCGGTTGCTCGTTGTTATTTCCAATGCAGACAAGCCACCTTGACTGTGTGACTACATCTGGAGAACAGAGAAATGCCACCATCCAGACTGGGCACCAGAAGGGGATTCCTAGAAAGATCTGCTCTGTCTGAGCCTGCAGAGGCTACACCCAGCTTGCAGTGGCCTAGCAAGGAGCTAGCCACTGCTCTCCAGATACATAGAAAAATAGGTTATATATTGAAAGGCTAACACTGAGTCACTGTGGGTGAAATTAGGTGTGGCTTTATTTTCTTCTTTATAATGTAGTTTTAGACTGTAATTGTTTACTATTTCTAAAACAAAACTTTAGAAGATCTAAGTGAAATGCATCATTTCCCTTCATGGAGCTAATTTTGAGATATTCTTAACCCAGTTCTCCATTCAACCTTTCTAGACTTCCTTAAATATTCACTTTGGCTTTGTCATACTTGACTCTAAAATTCTGAGTCAGTTTGTTGCTGGTTAGTACCTACTGTGTGGGCACTTGCTTCCTGGTGTTACATGGATAGAAGATGGCCTTTCGCTCTCAAGCTATAGGGGAAATATATGAGACAGAGGGTATGGGGAGCCTGGCCTTGTGCTGGACCATGCACCAGTGGGGCTGTCACTCTGGGCTTTATCCCCTATCCAATTCTCTGCTTTATGTAATGTTGTTGTTTAATATAATTAAGTCACTTCTTTTAAATTTTTATTTTATTTACTATTAGTGCATATGTGTATGTATTTGTGCCTAAGTACAGTTGTATGCATTCTACATTGTACCTATGGTGGTCAGAGAACAACTTTTGGGAGTCAGCTCTGCCCTGCCATTGTGGGTTCTAGTCTTGAACTCCAGCTCTCAAGTATATAAAGCCTTGTGCAGCCAAGAGTCTTTACTTACTGGGCTATCTTGCCAACCATATGAATTTCCTTGTGTATGTTCATTGTACATGGCTCTGTTACATGAGATTCTCTCACACAAGTATACATGCTACACTTGAGTGTACTTCCCCCTCCCTACTTCTGGTCCATCCCTTTCATTTGTCTCCTTTGTACCTCTGAATAGTTGTAACTCTATTTTTGTGTCATCTATACCTATATGAACATTTCTTTTCTAATTGTGATAAAAGATGCAGACCATTAAATTCTCGTAATCTCCTCACTCCAGAGGTGATAGGCAGAAGGGTGATATGTTAATGTATCTCATCTATGAGCTACATGATACATGATGAGTTTCAATCATCATCATCATCATCTTACCACTTTTATGAAGTTTAAATGCACATGGAGTACATGCCATTAAGCATACATACATTGGTGTGCAACATCACCACTAACCCATTTCAGAACCTACACAGCATCTCTTCTCTGCCTATTGAACTATAGTTCTCTATGCCTCTGTCTGTACCCCAGCTCCTGGTAACTACCATTATTTCTGCCTCCGGCAGTCATCTACTCTAGGGCTCTCATTTCACCAGTGGACGTCCTGTGGCTCACTGATTGCACTTAGGACGTCCAGGTCCAACCATGTGTAGTATATGCCAGAACTGCCCTTCTTCCAGGCACTGAGTATTGGTGCACATTTCCCTGTCTGCCCATGGGCACAGGAGTACCTGGACTGCGTCTAGCTTCTTAGCTTCTGTGAATAGTAATGTTCTGAACACAAACATCTATGTTAAGGTTCTCAAAGCAGACTTTCTAGATCATATGATGATTCACTTTCTCAATTTGTGGAGATTTTCATAGAAGCTGCATCTTTTCCCCCATATGGTGCTATTTTAAAGAAAGATGGCTTATTTAGGTAGCCATCTTCCTGAGATCAAGCACCCTGTTAGATTCATTGTGAAATCTCTCAAGTACTGTAGACGTTCACATGTATGTGAATGAAAGTCATACACCCGAGCTCCCAGGAGCTCCTCTGCAGGCTGCGGGAATGATTCCCTGTGCTCAGCACTCAGCTCCTATGATTTACACCCCTGTTAATGATGGTTATAGCTTCAAAAACTCGCAATCTGGTCACTTAGCTCCTCAGAGGAAGGACAACATACTTAGAAAGTCTTGGCTTCAGGTCCTGGCTTAGAAGTTGGCCTATCTTCTGACCTCTTGTTTCAGATATCTGTCATGTCTTGTGAAGGCTATTCTTGGTTGTCAACTTTACTACATCTGGAATTAATTAAACCCCAGGAGGTTAAACTCACCTGTAAGGGGTTTTTCCTGATTAAGTGGGAAGACACACCCTTTTTTTTTTTTTTTTTAAATCTTATCGGTCTTTTGCTGGTTTAGTTTGGTTTCTGTTTCTGTGTGTTTTCACCAGGTTTGTGCCTGTGGTTTTGCTTTTTGTTTTTCTTTTTTTTAAAGAGAGAGAATTGGGTGGGTAGCGAGGTGAGGAGGACCTAGGAAGAGTTTAGGGAGGAGAAACGTGTCATCAGAATGCATTGTATAAATTTTTTTAATTAAAATTTTTTAAAAATTTATTTTTAAAAAATTAAAAATAGATAAAAAAACCAAAAATAATAAAACAGAAAAAATCCTACTTTCAAATGCAATCATTTGGGGGAATTTAGGCTTCAACATAAAAATCTGAGGGCAAGTATGCTTTGATAGTTTCTATTGCCCATTATATATTGTCATATGTATATGGGTATATGTGTGTTTATATAAACATAAATAAATATATATGCAAATGCAAATATTTTCTAACATGATCTGGCATTTTGTTACTAATATCTTCTGCCACATATAATAGTTCAGTTTTTCTTATTTATAGCCTTTTTTAAATGGCTCGTTTAAGTCTACATAAGATTATAAACCTATTGGTTTTATTCTCATTATTGTTGTATTATTGTTAAAGGAATAATAAGTAGGCATAATCAATGATTGGAAATAGAACAGATAATAAGATCCAGTGTCTCATGAGATACTGACAGGAGTTTTAGGTTTAGGTTTAAGTAGAAGGAAGACTGGAGCAAGAGATAAGAGCATGCCAAGCTGTCATCTTAGGTCTGGCTCTTAAAGTGGCCCAAGAAGCTATTGTTATAAGCCAAGCATGGCCGTGCACAACTTTAATCCCAGCACTTGGAAGGCAGAGGCAAGTAGATCTCAATGACTTTGAAGGCTAGCCTGGTCTATATAGTGAGACCATGCTTTAAAAAATAAAATTTAAAACGTGTAGTTATAATTGTCATTGTCTAGGACCAGCCTGGCTCCTAAATAATGATGTGCTCTGGGTACAGCCTCACCATCCTAGATAATTGTCTTTCAAGATGAAGAGGTCTGTTCTTAAGGCTTTGCTGTTCCTGGCGTCCCCAGTGACTTCAGGTTTAGGACTTATCTCTGTGCCTTCAGCCTTGAACTCAACAGTCTCTCCTGAGTGATTATCATGTCTGTGCAGAGCAAGCAGGAGTTTGATCCAAAGTAAAGGAAACACATAGAAAACAAATTGAGAAAACTGAGAAATGAGAAAGAGACAGCAGATGCATGCAAGTGAAGAAAAAGATGTCAAGGCTGAGAGAAGCATTATAAAGCACAATACATAAAGTAGAACATGGAGCCAAAGCCAGCGAGCATCCAGCAAGGTTGCAGGAGGGTCCTCTCTTCTACAAAGCTCCATGAGTCCAGACTCATGAAGAAAATGCTTAGATTCTTGCCTCCACTTTGCTAGAGGAGTTTATCAATGGTATAGGTTGTCGTGGAAGCAATTTAGTTCTGGTCAACATATGCAAGAACCGCTCCCGTTGGGAGGACTGGCACAGGTGACTCCATTTTTATTTTGGTTTTGAAAAGGGTTCTTGCCACTAGCAAAGACTAGCCCCAACTCAAAGTCCTCCTGTTTCAGCCTCCCATCTGCTAGGACTACTTTCAGGAAGCCAACACACCCAAGCGTAACTTCATTTTGATTTGGACAACTTCTTCCTCTTGTCTCTTTCCCTGAAGACTTTACTGACCAGCCTCTTTTTGTTTGGGGGTTTTGGTGACAACCTCTCAGAATGGCTGAACTCTCTGTCTTCACTGCTCAGGTCTAGACCCAGGTTGGGTGTGTGGAGCAGGTTACAAGGAATCAGTGTCAAATTTACCAATCAAGAGAAAAGCCCATTGCTGACTGATATTTTTACCTAATGTTCTTTACACGGGCTAGACAGAAATACATTTACACTAACACTTTAGTTTCTTTAATGGTCACTACTTAATCAGTATTTCCTACTTCTTGGACAAATGTTGGTTAGCTGTATTTTCTTAGAAAAGCATTCTCTTTTTTTCTTTCTGAGTTTCAAATTTAGTGTTAAAAAAGTTATGTTGAGGGGGCTGGAGAGATGGCTCAGTGGTTAAGAGCACTGACTGCTCTTCCGAAGGTTCTGAGTTCAAATCCCAGCAACCACATGGTGCCTCACAACCATCTGTAATGAAATCTGACATCCTCTTCTGGTGTGTCAGCTACAATGAACTTACATTTAATAACCAATAAGTCTTTTTTAAAAAGTTAAGTTGTTAGAATTTAAAGTTAGGCTTTACATTAATTAGGCTTAATTTTTCATGCCTCATAATGCATATTGAACACTTTATCTCCCCTTAAAATTGACTTTCCAGCCAAATATTTTTACAGGTTTATTTTATTTTATGTATATGTGTTTTGCCTACGTGTCTTCTGGAACTGAGGCATGAATGACTTTGAGTGTCGTGAGGGTGCTGAGGACTGAACTCAGGTCCTCCATAAAAGTAGCTGGTACTCCTAACTGCTGAGTCATCTTTCCAGCACCCACCCTGCCCCCAAATCATTTTTAACTTGAAAAAAATCTGTGCTGATGATTTTTTTTGTTGTTTTAGTTTTCATGTTTTGCTCATTGGTTTGTGTTCGGTTTGTTTTTTCCACCCGTGGTTTTATGTGTTTGTGTGTCAAGTTAGTATTCAAAGCCAGGAGCTTGTGCAAGCTAGGCAGGCACTCAACCACTGAGCTACAGTCCTGGCCCAAGACTGTGGTTCTCTTGTTGGTTTTACTGAGTCCTCTGCCCCAAACCCAATCTCATTAATTTCTCCGTCTATTGTAATTAATTCACTTCCTCCCACTTGGCCTTATTTTGTTCCCCCCCCCCCCCATCATTTTTATGTTTTTAAAAAGTGAAGTAAGGACAGAGCTTTTTCTTGGAAGCTGCTCTGGCCCTGTGTGGTCCACTACCAAGTGGTTTCATTCCTCCATAAACTAAGAGAGTTCTAGAAGTATGTTTTCATGTTTTAGGAGTATAGATTTTTCTTTGCTTTATCTGTTAATTTGCATTCAGGTCAGTGAATGTGGCCTATACAGTAATATTTTTTATTTGCTTTGGCACTTATATATATACATGTGTGTATGTTTGAATGTATTCTAATGTATGTAGCTTTTTTTTAACTACCATTGTTAGCACCTTGAGATAGGCTGTAATTTAGAAGCATACAGCAATAAAACTATTACTGGTTCATTTATTCAACATACTTTTTTTTAAATCCATGTATTCTAAGAATTTTGGAGATTCTGGTATTTAGGGGCAAGAAGCTGAGCAACAGACATGGCACAGCCCATGGGACTGTACCTCCTGGTCACTGAGAGGGTCAGGAATGACAGTCCTATTAGTGGGTCAGTGATCGACAGCACAAACATGTTGTGTGAGAGTATACACAGAAGCTTGGTCCTACGGAGGTCCTCCCGATGTCCAACAGAGAGCTAAAAAAGTGGCAGTTTAACAAGAGCTGGACGAGCTAGAGAGATGGCTCAGTGGTTAAGTGTATCGACTGCTCTTCTAGAGGATCTGGGTTCAATTCCCAGCATCCACACAGTGGCTCACAAGGTGTAATTCCAAGATCTGACAACCTCACACAAATATACTTACAAATAAAACCCGAATACACGTTAAAAAGAGCTGGACAAAGAGTGGCTGTGGCCGAACAGCATGCTGTGGTCACCGGCAGAATGCAAACAAGGTTCTCTGGGATCCTTGAGGCAGGCCAGTCCCTGCAGCACCCAGAGCTGAGAGGCAGACCATAGAGGCCTTTCCAAGAGTTTCTCTTTTAATTTTAAAAGGACAGGAAGCCAACGCATTGACTCAGCTGGTAAAGGAACTTGCCATCAAACTTGACAACCTGAATTTGATCCCTGGGACTCACACAGTAGAAGGAGATAATTCCTGCAAGGAGTCCTGACTTTCTACACACACACACACACACACACACACACACACACAGAATGAATAAATGAAGAAGGACTGAATTAGGTAATGCCCATGAGTTATGTATGAGTCAGGGCTTGACCTGTGGGTCATTTCCCCACTATCTACCATACACAGAACTCTTTCCCACGGCAGAGGGTAGCTTACTCCAGAGTCTCCATTTCTCTCCCCTGTGACAGTTTCTCATCTCTTGGTATGACAGGAGATATAAAGTTAATTGTTTTTCTAGTTTTGCCATGGGCTTGGGTGTGTCTGTAGTGGATAAGTGCATTAAAATGTATAGTGAAGATATAAAATTCAATGTGAAGTTCCACTTCTTCAGAATTTCTATTCTAACTGTATAGACGTGCATTAAAATGTCTGGTTAATTTTGGGGTGATTTTTTTTATTTGCCTTTTTAAAAAGTAATAAAGTTTTTTTTTTTTTCTTTAAAAGAAAAAGGCCTATAGCAGTACAAACAGACAAAGGCTTATTGTCCCAGTGGCAAGCACTGGCAGGAAGCCACTTAATGTCCCTACATGGCTAGTAAGGAGACCCAGAGCAGACAGGCATTTCCTCAGAGCAGGGAGTAGGTACATAGAAAATTAGAAAGAACGTAAATGTCTGTGAGCACAAGTTGCCCTGAGAACAAAGGGAAGAGAGGACAGAGGGAGATGAGATAAGATGAATAGTTATCTAAAAAAGTACCACGTGACCACGTGTATCTCCAAATGAATGTATGTATCTGTGTGGATGTGTATACACACACACACACACACACACACACACAAGAAATTAGTTTATTGTAGAAACTGAAGTTGAAAAACGAGAAGCTGGAGAGATCTTGCAAGGCCAGAGAATATTGAGGACAAAATTTCACTGTGTGACACAGAAAAGATACATGGTGTGTGAGATGAGAAACTGTCACAGGGGAGAGAAATACGGACTCGGGAGTAAGCTACCCTCTGTCCTGGGATATGGTAGATACTGGGGAAATGGTCCACAGCTCTAGCTTTGAGACCCCGTGGAGCCTCTGAAGGCTCCCCTCAGAATGCTCCCCACTATCACCTCAAGCAGGATGTGTCTCTGTGTCTCACGTCTTTCATCTGAGTGTGTCTACTAGAATGTCTATTTTATGGAACCTGGGGGGCTCGGCACCCTGTGTGCAGATGAAGAAGAGACCAGAAAAGATACTGAGCTGAAATTCGAACTCAGGCTCACATAACAGCAAAACCTCATTCTCAAGGATAGGGACGTTTTCAGTACTCTCAAAGATAGTGAGTACTGAGAAACTCACAGAGTGTCCCCTGAGTGGGAGGCCTGGAGCCCACAGAGGGTACAAAGGTCAGTGTCCAGGTACACGGGCGTGGAGAAGAAAGCTTTACTGTGGCAAGGCAGAGCTAACCTCACAAACCTTCCCTCTCCCACCCCCTCTCAAGTTCTGTGCGTACTTGCACGAGCAATCTCCTCTGCTGACTATCCAGCTGCCAGCGCAGAGGACAGAGGGGTCCTCAGCATCACTGGCTCCGCAGAGAGCTCGTATGGCTCCTAATCGTAATGACACTGAAGACTCTTCTTTCCCTGACATTTACCCAGTCACCTTTTACACTATTCCTGCTGTTGGTCCTGTCAGACCCCACCATGGCCCAGAGACCAGACAGAGGTAAGACAGGAAGAACCCGGATCACCATCCCAGGTATCGCCAGGAAGCACAGTAACAGAGTCCAATGGTCAAAATCAAAGCCAACCCCGAGACTTCTGCAGGACTCAGAGGCAGCCTCTGTGATTGTCTTCCCTCTTCCTAAGTGAACATCCACTGCAACGTTAGGCACTGGGTATTTTTATTTTAAATATACACTGCTTTGCCTGGTACTAGTTCGTGTCTGTAATCTTACCACTTAGGAGACTGAGCCAGGAGAACCACCAGTTGTAGGGCACCCTGGGCAACATAATGAAACTTCACAAAAGAAAATTGCACTTTAACTTAAATAAAAGTAGGTCATTCTAGGAGATGAAAAACTGAGGCTCACATGTCCAATAGAAGGAAGCCTTAAACATACATTTAATTATTTCAGTGCTAATCTTTTGTCCATGTTTCAGCTGTGAAACCTTGGCCCAGTTTAGCCTGACTTGTGTCCCCTGCCTATTGATCCCATTTCCATAGCTGTGGTTGGGAGCTTACAGTCAAATGGACATGTGACTTCACCAGATGGTTGGGCCTCATTCCCTTCCCCGGTTACCAGGGGTAATCACAGCACCTGCCTCCTAGGGATGTTGCAAAGATGGGAGGAAACCCACAATGAGAAGGTGCTTAGCAGAAGGCCCGGCACACAGCACACCTGTCTTAAATCCTGCCTGTTTCCCAAACTCCTTCCTGAAGGCAGGGTTGTGACTGCCAGACACCCACTGTGACAGTAGCTTGGGGAACATGCTTTTTATCATAAGCAGATCAAAGCTCATCGTGAAATGGAAGGCACCTAAGAGAGTGAGGAAGGTACAGAATTAGTGCGATTGCTGTAACAAATAAGAAGTCAGGCTCTGGAGTGACAGCTTACAAGGTGAGTGGGCCAAAATCAAAGGCATTTTTCAGGCCGAGGCTCTAGGGATGCCTCAGAATAAGGTGTATATTAAGTCCTTCTTGGCATAGTCCTCACCCCAGCAGTATGTCAGGGACACTTGGGCTAGAACACCAACTCTGGACTCTTGGCCTCATAGGCAAGAGGCAGCTCATTTTGAGCCCAGACTACAGTTCTTAGCCACAGGCCTCACTTCCCAGGTACCCTGGGATCTTGCCAGAGATGTGGCTCACCTCTCAAGAGAGTCACGATGACTCAGCCTGGGTCAGAAGACACCTGAGCGCTGCACAACCAAAACCAGACCTTTTCTCCCGGACGTTTGCAAGATGGAGAGCAAGGCCTCCAGCACAGCTCAGTACTGGAGGTCTTGAGATTCCCTTGTTTTTAACCATTTCCCCTCTTTCTCCATGCTCTGTCTGGCTTGGCTTTACATGCTCTGTCTTATTCACAATGCCACTTCACCCTTCCTCTGGGAGACGAACTATTTTCCCCTCTCCTCCTCCTTGGCCTTTCTTGTGCCCCCTTTTCCTCTCTTCTCCATTTAAGTCCCCTTTCCCTGTTCATCTCTCCTTTTCTTCACAAGCATGTCCTGAGTCATTCCTCATGGACTGGCTATTGGTTCCAGGAGATACAATGGGAACAGTCATTATCTGCGACTTTAGTCTGAAGGGGAAGACAGATTTTAAAAATAATTGTCAACAATTGTTTAAATATGCCGGCAATTATGCTATTAATAAGGCATCCAATTCTCCAGAACTCATTTGGCATTTTCTACATCTGGTTGACTTGGCACAGAACTAGCATTAGGACCATCCTGGAGAGCAAAGCCTCCGGTGTCTAGTTCATGTGAAGCCTGGAATGTATCTAACCTGCACTCAGTAATTGTGGAATAAATAGAGAAAAGACTTCAGAGTAGAATCTGTGAATGAACACTTGATACAACCATCATGAAACAGAGAGTACATCTCTTTCCCTGTGCCATCCCTCTCCTACTCTACCAAGAGACAAAAAGATGCCAGGAGCATAAGGTGTCAAAGAATAGATGGATGCCATGTAGCTGAGACTCTTGTTCATCAGCTCTGCCCTCAGAAAAAATTGCCTGGACCTTTCCTTCCGTGAATTAACTTTTCAGTGCCTTAGTTTGTTTTATGTTATTACGACAGAACACCATAGACTTGCAAGGTTTATTTTGTAATCCTCTTAGTTCTGGAGGCTAACAAATGAAATATAAAAGTGTCAGCATCTCCTGAAGGCCTAATAACACATCATTCCATGGTGGAAAGCAGGAGTCCATCATGCTATAATCAATGTCACCACCATGGTAAGGACCTCCATCTACCTACAAAGGCAGAGGCCTGACCTAGTCACCTTGTATATACCCAGCCTCCCAACGCTACTGCACTGGGGATTAAGCTGACACATGAACTAAAGGGGATATATGAAGCCAGAGACAGAAAGAATAAAAGGGCAATCACTGTAACCCAGTTTTAGGGCTTTGGAGCATGACAATGTTTGTCTTTTGTAACTATGGCCATATAAGTGCCTTTCCATTCACACCCTCTTTACGAGAACCTTATTCTGACTACTCCAAATAAATGGGAAGCAGATGGCTACTAAAAGCAATTACTCAAGGAATGGAGGAAAGACTCAGTGGTTAAGAGCACTTACTACTCTTGCGGAGGGAGGACATGATTTCTGTTCCCAGCTTCCACATGATGGTTCACAACTGTTTGTGACTCCAGTTCCAGGGAATCTGGTGCCCTCTTCTGTCCTCTGTGGTGTCCTCTTCTGTCCTCTGAAAGCACTAGGCACACATATGGTGCACATGTGCACATGCAGGCAAAGCATTCATACCCATAAAATCACATAAAACTTTAAGGTTATCATTTAATTAAGAGCTGGAGACATGACTCCATGGGTAAGAACCCTGGCTGCTCTTCTAGAGAACCAGGGTTTGGTTCCCACACCCATGATGGCTCCAGTTCCAAGGATCTAACACTTTCTTCTGACCTTCATGGGAATATGCACTCAGGGAGTATACATATTTACACACACACACACACACGCACAAATTAATTAATTAAAATTAATTAATTAATCTTTAAAAAGTAAAGAGATTTAAAGAGCCATGAAAAATAAAACCTAATGAAAAGGACAGTATGACTTTATTTCCTCTCTCACATTTGTACTTCACACTGCACAATGAAATAATAAGGAAACATCAGAATAGGAGTAAAGTCAGCTGAACTACTGTTCCAAAGGTGGGCAGAGAGGGAACAGTATTCATCATCAGGGCTGACCCCAGAAGTTGTAAGAAATGATCAGACCTCATGTAAGGAGGCAGTGGGACCTTTGGATGGACCTGGATTTGACCTGGATCTTACAAGAATGTATCATTCGCAGTCTTATGACTCTAAATTCCATGCATTTCGACAGGGAACTCCTGCACACACACACACCAAAAATAAATCTAGATTGCTCGTTTGGACAGAATTACCCTCATTGTTATAGTGTAAGAAACATGACATCTCTGACCTTCTGGCTCAGGGCACAGTCAGCCTGTTTCCCCTCAGTATACGTGAGAGGGAAGCTGATGTACGGGCCAGTGACGTCATCTTCGGTGATGTGTGCACAGGTGAGCACATTAGACAAAAAAAGAAATGGATGCTCTGACTACTTCAGAGCAAACCATAGCTCATAAACCCTATTCCTGACAGGATCCTAATGACAATGGGTCTAAAGACTCTGAACTAGCTCTAAGTCATTGCTTCCACAGAGAACTGGAGGTCAGGACAGGGAAATAACTTTCTCAGAGAGCATTTCTAGGTGAGTAGCTGAGCCCTGACTGCTGACAAAGTACCTTTGTCTGCTTCTGCCAAATCTCCATGGTAAGTGATTTTGCATCTTGCCTTTGGTCCACCCTGGAGCATTTTGGTGGCATCTTTCTACTTTCAAATGCAGACACCAGGGAGATTACCCAGAACCGCACAGCTGACCAGCATCAGAGCAGGAAGGCCGTCTGACTCTAGTGTCATAACCTTTCCAGGAAGCCTGCTGTCCTCCCAGCATTCTGTGTATTGTAAGGCCAAGAATCAGAAGGTCCCTGTCCATCAGACTACACAACCAGTGCTCTGCCAGTTCTGTCCACAGAACAGCCGTGGTGTTGTGATGCTCACCAGAGGGACAAAACAAAGACCTCAAGATAAGCATTTCCTTCCATTGTGAGTACACCCGTGGGAATGGGTACAAATCATGAGCAGTTGGACATAAAGGTGGACAAGGAGCAGGACCCTGAGGTCCTGAGTCATAGACAAGTGTCTAGACTTGATCTTACCCATGGAACTTGGTGGGTGTAAATAAAGAACTCTGGGGGTCATAGGAGTTTCATGCCTATGAATGGATAAAGGCTGGATAAAGGATGTTCTTGAGAGAGATGGGGGAGATGCTAAACAGGGAGGAGGAAAGAGCTACTGTGAAGTGGTTAATGATAGAGGCTTAAACATCAGTTACAGAGAAGGTGTGAAGGGGCAGAGGCAGGACAGATGAAGTGAGGCTAAGAGGAAGAGTCAGAGGCAGTTCTCCAGTTTCCAACTTTAATGGCTGTGGTGCTGGTGAGCTCCCCAAGGACAAAGAAAGGACAACTGGAAATGGCCTGAGTCTTTGAACTCTCAAGGCTCACATCTGGTGATTTACTTTTTCCAGTCTCCTCAAAGAGCACTACCAACCTGAGACTAAGCGTTCAAAAGTATGAACCTGTGGGGGACATTTTCATTCAAACCACCACGAGGACCTTATGCTTTAGTGCAAGAGTTCAAGTTATGCCATGAGTAACTGCAAGTATCAGTGACTTGCAACTTACCAAAGAGTTATTTGCACAGTCGTGTTTGTGGCTGACCTAGACACAATAGAAGGAAAACAGGAGCAGCCTACATGGCCATCAACACATGAAAGGATAATGAAATGTGGTATTTGTGTAGCCATATAAAATGCAATTATAAAATTTGCAGGAAAATGGATTGGATTGGACTGGATTGGAAATCATTGTGTTCGGAAAATAAAGCCATACTCAAATGATATATTTGAGTATTATTATATGCAGAAATATTTAAATATGTAAAACTGTATTGTTTAGTATTCTTTCAGATATTATGGGTATTGTGAGAAAAAGCTTTATTGTCAAGAAAGCAAATCCTGGTACCTAACCCAGTGGTTTTCAAGGAACTACACCACTGGAAGTTGATAGGGAACTATGAAAGAGGAGGAAAGGACCTTAAAGGAGCCGAGAGAGGCACACAGTGTGAAAGCAAAGGAGAAACTACTTGGAGAGAGGAGGACAAGCAATAGTGAGGACATAGGGAAAAGAGATGGATAAGAACAATTATATTGATCCATGTGTATGAAAATGACATAATAAAATTTTTCTTTATACAACTTAATTTAAAGATGGTTCAGTGGTTAGTTAAGAGCCCCAGCTGTGATACCAGGTAACCCAAGCCTGGTTCCCAGTAGCAAAATCAGGTGGCTCACAACTTCCTGTACCTCTGGCCTGAGGGGTTCTGAGACTTTCTTGTGGGTTCTGTGCAATGGCATACACGCGAACAGACACACACTTGTAACTACCTTCTTAATTAGTTTAAAAAAAAAAAAAACAGTGACTTAGCAAAAATGTTCTTCATTTATTTCTCCTTTGCCCAAAGTTTGTCATATTTCTCCAGGGCAATGATCCTCCCACATGTCCTCCCCATGTCTCATGAGTCCAGGAGCATCACCATCTCTCTGTAAGGCAGCTTTAATATTAAAGGAGGAAGAGACAATGAAGAGCTTCCTATAGGTTTGTCAATAGTGCGGCTTGGAAGTGACCCACAACACTGTCTCTCAGGACACATCACGGCCTCATCCAATGACATAGAGACTAGGAAATCTGAAGTAGCCTGCAGATGATTTGGACATTGTTGTATTATTGAGCTACCGCTGTAGTCCATGGCTATCTTTCCAGAAAGATTCTGTTGTGTTAACTCGTGCCTTCCATCCCATTGCTCTGTGCCAGGGCTTGGTGGGAATCGCTGCATTGTGAACCACACATAATGACCATACTCTTTTCATTTTTCTCCCTCCCTCCTCCATCTCTTCCTTCTCCTTCTCACTGTCTTTTTCTTCTGCTCCTCCTCCTCCTCCTTCTCTTCCACCTCCTCATTCATCATCACCAGAATCATCACCATCATCTTAGCTCATCTATAACTACAACTATCTCTAGCTCACAGCTTTAGATCTTATTAGTTGGGGAGCTAATTAAAATTTATTAAACAAACCTCTAATGTAGTGTTTCCTAGGAACTATTCCAAGAAAATTCATTCTTTCAGATATTAATAGGTATTCTGAGAAAAGCTTTATTGTCAAGTAAATAAGTTCTGGTACCTAACATGGATTTTTACCACAGTATGTTTTAAACTAATATGTTGTTGGAAGGACTTCCAAAAGGTATACCTGGAAGAAGGGGCTAAAAAGTCAAGCTAATATTCTCTAGTTTCATGTGTACTCTTGGCAAATAATAACATGTCTGATTGATCCAACTGATGGTCCTCTTGTCCTGTCTCCATCCTTACCAAACACACACACGCACACACACACACACACCCTCTGTCTACTCTGGTGTTGGTACACTGCTCATCATATATAAGTCTCTGTCTAACAAAGGCACCATAGTAAACATCATCACAGAAATGGATTCTAGGGACCGGGGACTAAAGTCTCAGCAAGTCAGGCACTTTCAAACTCTTGAATTTTAATGGAACTGAAGGACAGGCTAATGGAGTTGTTAAGGGATAGACCATTAAAATATTCTCATGATAAATTACTGCATGTTCTTTTTTTACATCTCTAAAATAAACTTGCTTGATAAATCCATCCCCTTCTACTTACTTATATGACCAATTTCTCCATGCCTGTCTCTGCAAAAAAAAAAGAAAGAAAAAAGAAAGAAATTAGAAGGGTTGCTGCACTCTGCCTCATTCAGCACAATAGAGAAGCGAAACACTTGAGCAAAACCCACTTGACTTATTACTTACTGTAACTCCAATAAAAATGTGCTTTCTGTGTTTAAGTATTAATATCTTCTGCTATTTTAACTAATTCTACCTTAATAGTAATTAAACCCAGAAAAATATAAGCACTTGTAGACTTGAACTTACAGAGTGTATTAGCTGGCAATGACAAACACCATGACCAAAAACAACTTGTGTGGGGTGGGGAGGGAGGGTTTATTTAGCTTATACTTCCAGGTCACAATACATCATTGAGGGAGTTTAGGCAGGAACTATGGAGGAAGACTACTTAGCAGTTCCCTCACTGGCTCGGGCTCTACTAGCTTTGTTATATAGGTCAAGGTCACCTGTCTAAGGATGGTACTGCCTACAGTGGGTTGAGCCCTCCTACTTCAATTAGCAACCGAGAAAACGCCCCACAGACATGCCCACAGGCCATTCTATTGGAGGCAGTTCTTCAACTCAGGTCCCTCTTCCCAGACAACTGTAGGGTGAGTTAAGTTGACAATAAAAACTACCCAGGACACGTGTGAATTTTTTTTTCTTTTGATATGGGTGGGGGGGGTGGGGGCGGAATGTGACACCTTGACTAATAAAAGACTTTCAAGCATTAAAATAATATTTACTTCAGGATAAAATTCTGTTGTTGAAAAGGAAATGGTGAAAGATTTACTAAAAGAGAGAGAGAGAGAGAGAGAGAGAGAGCTTGTTTGTGGCTGGGTTTGCAGCCCAGTGGTAAAGCACTTGCCAAGCATGTGCAAAGCCCAGACTTCAGGCTCTGTCACTGGAAAAGGGAGAAGAGCCTGCTTATGTGATCTGCACTAGCTGGTGGTGGGCTGTGCGCAACCCTTCAGTAGCAAACCCCAGTAGGGTTCCTCAGGAAGCACAAAGTAAGAATTTTGCTTTTTAATGGCATCGGACACTGTCATTCACTGTGCTAACTCAGCAAGAAACTTTTCAGATACTTAAAACTAGAGACTAGGAGAATAAAGTTTCCAAACAGTTTGGAATATGCAGGCAAAAAAGAAAGAAAGAGGGAGAGAGAGAGAGAAATGACTGCCTTAACATGATATGTTTCATGACCAGAAGATATGAAAATTGTAGAAGTGTCCCTTCTGCCAATACAACCTGTTCTTTTTAATCATGTATTTGCATGTATGACATACATACATGTATGTATGAGTGTTTGCATATGTGTGGGCACATGTGCATGCATGCATATGAACATGTATTCAAAGGCCAGAAATTTTCAGATGGCTTCCAGTTTAGCTGTGGGATTGCAGATGGGATACCAGCACACTCAGCTTTTAAAGTGGTCCTGAGAATCTGAAGTCTGGTCTCTGGTTGCAAGGCCACAACCTTTTCCATTGAGTCACTTCCCAAGCTCCCGTACGTATGTATGTATGTATGTTTGTATGTATGTATGTTTGTATGTAGGATTGTTTGGTTTTTTTGTTTGTTTGTTTCTTTGTTTTAAAGCTAGTGATAGCATTTGGGTGGCTAAGGCCAGAGGCTATTTGAGGCTCACCAGGCTATATTGTGAAACCATCTCTTAGCAGGCTGATTATATCAATCCAGTGTTGTACATGCACTACAAACACATACCTAGAGAAATTTTTTATATAGATAAATGAAAGGTTAACTTCCCTCCTGCCTCTCTTTCACTTACTCCAAGACACGGCATCAATCCATGAGCAAGATCTCATCTAAATAGCAAGTAAGAGGACTCTATGGTCCACAAACAGCCTGAAGTAGAGATACACCTGAGGGTAGAAGTCAGGGAGATGGAAGAGGACAGGCTCATAAGGAAGCCATTGGGAATACCAGGTACATGAATATTATACCATGGCTACTTAGAGACTAAACGTTTTCCTTGGAGATTTGTTGGGTCCCAGCAGCTCTAAAAAGAAACACAATGAGGAAAGACTAGCAGCCAATAACTATGAAGAGCAGACTATCTTAAAAGACCTGTATACAGTACATCTGTCTAAAACCATGCATCTTGAATGCATGAATGAAACTGGAAGTTAAATGGAAACCGAAGGATGCTTTTGAGAGAGCCAGATCTTGAGAAAGGGATTATTTATGGTATATTAATGATACATTAAAATTGTAAGGGATTAGTAGTTTTAATAAAGAACTTTGACAATCAAAATTTCAGTTTCGTTTATCCCCCACTTTAAAAATTGTAATAAAAGTAGGGTTAAACTGTCACCTCCAACCATATTAGGACCTTAAGAAATCCTAATATTTAAAAGCAACTCTTGGTTGTTAATAATTGCTCTCACAATAGCACTGTCAGTAGTCCCAATTGCTGAATAGTAACAGAGTTAACACCCAAATGCCGTATTGAGTCGTGTACCTAGTAGTCAAGCTCCCTTTGTAATCCTGTCTGGTGAGAAGTCAAAATGGTCCAGACATGGAAAGGATGAATGATTTACAGCAGAGACTTCTGCTGTCTAAAGACAGTGAGCCAGAGGAACATGCAGGAAAGTGGACCTCTCGGCTCAGCCACAATAGAATAGAAACCCCTCTTTGAAGAAAACGGAGCTACCTCACTCAGGAGTGTATTTTCTAGCTCCATTCATGTACTGGCTTGTTTTGTGTGTCAACTTGACAAACACTGGAGTTATCACAGAGAAAGGAGCCTCCCTTAAGGAAATGCCTCCATGAAATGCAGCTGTAAGTCATTTTCTCAATTAATGATCAAGGAGGGGTGGGCCCATTGTGGGTGGTGCCATCCCTGGGATAGTAGTCTTGGGTTCTATAAGAGAGAAAGTTGAGCAAGCCAGGGGAAGCAAACCTGTAAGTAACATCCCTCCATGGCCTCTGCATCAGCTCCTGCTTCCTGGCCTGCTTGAGTTCCAGTCCTGACTTCCTTTGGTGATGAACAGCAGTTTGGAAGTATAAACTGAATAAACCCTTCCCTCCCCAACTTGCTTCTTGGGCATGATGTTTTGTGCAGGAATAGAAACCCTGACTAAGACAATCCATTTTCCTGCAAATTTCATGATGTCCTTGTTTTTAACAGCTGAGTAGTATCCATTGTATAAATGAATCACATTTTCTTTATCCATTCTTTAACATCTGGGTTGTGTCCAGTTTCTGTCTATTATGAATAAATCTGCTATGAACATAGTGGAGCACATGTCCTTCTGGTATGGTAGAGCATCTTTTAGGTACATGGCCAGAGTAGTATGGATAGGTCTTGCAGTAGAACTATTTCCAATTTTCTGAGGAACCTCCAGGTTGATTTCCAGAGTGGTTGAACAAGTTTTCACTTCCACCAGTAATGGAGAAGTGTTCCCCTTGCTCCACATCCTCACCAGCATGTGCTCCCACTTGAGTTTTTGATTTAGCCATTCTGATGGGTGTAAGGTGGAATCTCAGCATTATTTTGATTTGCCTTACCCTCATGACTGAGGATGTTGAACATTTTTTCTATAAATGTTTCTTGTACATTAGAGATTCCTTTGTTGAAAATTGTCTGTTTAGCTCTATACCCTGTTTTTTTATTTGTGTCATCCTGAGTGAGATAATGAAGACACAAAGACATGCATGTCATGTACTCAGTTAAAAGTGGACATTAGCCATAAAGTACAGAATACCCAGGCTAAAATCCACAGACCCAAGAAGCTAAATAATAATATGACCCAAAGGAGGATGCTTGAATCTCACTCAGAAAGAGAAACAGGAGGTGGATGGAGGGAGCGAACTTGGTAGGAGAGGGGAACTATGGAAATTGGTGGCTGTAGAGGTAAGGGGGCAGGGGGGATGGCATTTCTAGGACATGCCAGAGACTTGGGATAGGGGAGGCTCCAGAGAGTCTATGAGGGTGACTCTAGCTGAGACTCCTAGCAGTGAGGGATATGGAGCCTGATGTGGCCACCTCCTGTAACCAAGCAGGACTCCCAGTGGAGGGAAAAGAGCACAAACCCACCCACAAAACCTTTGACTCAAATTTGTCCTGCCTACAAGAAGTGCAGGGACAAAGATAGAGCAGAGGCTGAGGGAATGGCCGACCAATGACTGACCCAACTTGAGATTCATCTTATGAACAAGAACCCAATCCCTGACACTATTAATGATATTCTGTTGTGTTTGCAGACAGGAGACTACAATAACTGTTTTCTGAGAGATTCCACTCAGCAGCTGACTGAAACAGATGCAGAGACCCATAGAGAGCTCCAAAAATTAGATGGAGCTTGGGAAGTCTTGTGAAAGAGTTGGGGGAAGGATTAAGGGACCTGGAGGGGGTAGGGACTCCACAAGAAGACCAACAGAGTCAAATAACCTGGACCCTTGGGGGCTCACAGAGACTGAGCTAGCAACTGAAAAAGCATACTTGGGCTGCACTTAAGCCCCACACACATATGAAGCAGATACGCAGTTTGGTCTTCATGCAGGTCCCCCAACAACTGAAGTGGAAACTACTCCTGAATCTACTGCCTGCTTGTAGGTCCTGTTCCCCTAACTGGGCTGCCTTGTCTGGCCTCAGGGGGAGACGATGTGCCTAGTCTGCAGTGACTTAATGTGCCAGGGTGGGTTGGTACCCAGGGGAGCCTCCACCTTCTCAGAGAAGGGGGTGAGGGGAGGAACTGGGGGGGGGGAACTAGGAGAAGAGGTGGGGCTGCAATCAGGGTGAAAAAGAAAGAAAGAGAGGAAGAAGGAAGGAAGGAAGGAAGGAAGGAAGGAAGGAAGGAAGGAAGGAAGGAAGGAAGGAAGAGAGGGAGGGAGGGAGGGAGGGAGGGAGGGAGGGAGGGAGGGAGGGAGGGAGGGAGGGAAGCAGCAACCCATTCTCTAGTCTCTTGTGATGTTCCACATGGTGCTGGCACCTGCTGATACCCTCTCTCCTGTGGTGAGCTTGCAGCCCAACACCTGCACTTGACAGCTCCCATCCACTAACTGCCTGTTTCCTAAACTGGGAATGTATCCTTGAGTTCCTCTGCTGTGTTCTCCACCTCCCAATCCCCCTTCTCAGCGACTGCTTCCCACTTTCCAAACTACATCAAAATAACAGTGTTTGTCTCCTTGCAAAGGACTCAAAAAAACTTGAAGCATATATGTCCTGATTTGATACAATCTATAACTAACCTCATTCCTCAAGGAGTGTTCTGCCAAGAAACACAAACAGTATATAAGAAAATACCTATCCTTTGGGCTGTTTGGGTACCACCTCCTCCAGGAAGTTTTCCAGATCATCTACCAACCAGACTGGAGTATATGGCCTTCTTTAATTCTTAAACCACTAGTACTTACCATTATCAAAAAGTGGAACTCTGCCCCGTAAAAAGCTTATGTACTCTTTTGAGTGCCACCTCCCCTTTGTAGAGAGACATAATCACATGGATCCCCAGGAATTACCATATTATCTGGTACAAAGAGAAAAGCTAGTGGATATTGTTCAATGAATGAATGGATGGATAATGCAATAAATAAGAACCAGTGGAGACACACCAAAGCCATGGTGTGAAGACTCAGGCGAAGGTACTGCTGATTCTGCTGCTGAGGTGAGGGACAGTATGAGAGACTCTGGGATCTATCTTGAAAGATTGAGTTAGAAGACTATAGCTGTAACTTGGTGTTAGAGGACATGGCCAGTCTGTGTAACTTCCTGGGTTTCACTCAGCAAACCACCAAAATAAAATAAGCAAAAGACAAGTTGGCATTTCCCTCAAGACTACTGCATAGAAGACTATTCCAAGGTGAAGGGACAGCATGAGCCAAACCACAGAGGTGTGAAAGCACGTGGGTCACTGCCAGAGACAGCACTGCAGATAACAGCACTGCAAACACTGGAGACAACAGCATTGAAGACAGCAACTCTGCACAGCAGACAACAGCACTGTAGATGACAGCGCTATAGAGGACAATACTACAGACACTGCAGACACTGCAAATGGCAGCACTGTAGATTACAGCACTGTAGATGACAGCACTGCAGATGACTACACTTCAAACACTGCAGACACAACAGAAGACAGCACTGAAGATGACAGCACAGCAGATGACAACACTGCAGACACTGCAGAAGACATCACTGCAGATACTGCAGAAACTGCAGAAGACAGTAGTACTGCAGACACTGCAGATGACAGCACTGTAGAGGACAGCACTACAGAAGACACACTGCAGACACTGCAGAGGACAGCCTGGCAAGACTCCAGAGCAGTTCTTAGTGGGAGGAAGTGGGACAGGTGTGGCTGGAAAGATCTCAAACAAGTTTCAAAAGACTTGGAACTGACACCAAGGAGTCTGAAGTAAGTCACTGAAGTCTGTAAGCTAAGTAATAACATAAGTAGATGGCTAAACAGGAGAAGAGTATGTTTCCTTTTCAGTAACTAAAAAGCCTAATTTCCTCTATTTTTATATCTCTTGTCCCTTCGTGAAAATGGACAAACAAAATCCAGCTGTAGTGCTCCTCCTTGCAAAACAAATTCGGGTTTCTCCTCTTGCTTTCTGGCAGCCGGCTCAGAAGTGAAGGCATCCGCCGCTGTGCAGCTGGGAAAACAGGAGCTTGTTTGGCTCTGAGCAATGTGGGGAGTGCTGGTCTGGGCAATGAGTCAGCTCCTTCCTGAAAGTCTAGGTCAAGGGAGTCCATACCACAATCTTGTTTACTGGCTTTTGCTTCCACTGTCCAGAGCATTGATTCTGATTACTGCAAAGGTGTATTCAGTCACTGTTGGCTTAAAAGCCTGTAATTCCGTTGACAAGAAGATGTGATCAGGACAAGAGTGACCCCATTTTAATCCTCCAGTTCATTGGAGAGAGCTGGATGAAGAGTGGAGCCTTGTTTTCTGGTGGCTTTTGTTCCTGCCTGACCACAGTCATGTGTGGGAATGACTCTGCAGAGCTGTTTGCTGGCCTGGCAGATTTGGAGGGGAGACGATGAGTGACCTGTCTGAAGCAACTCCTCCAGCCCAGACACGTGGGGCTACTGCTAATCAATCAAGTCTGCTGAGGGCCGCTCCCTGCCAACCTCTGAGGACAACAGGATGCCAGGGTGAATAAGACAGTCTCTACCAGAGTCTAGGAACTGGGATAAAAACTCAGGCAAAGGAGACTTCAGCTCTTAACTATTATTGTTGTTATTATTACTATTATTATTATAAAGGAATACAATTTTTTTTTTTTTTTGGTTTTTCAAGACAGGGTTTCTCTGTGTAGTCCTGGCTGTCCTGGAACTCACTCTGTAGACCAGGCTGGCCTTTTATTTATTTACACTTCAAATGTTATCCCCCTTCCCAGTTTCCCCTCTGCAAACCCTTTATCCTATCTCCCCCCTCACCCCCCCTTCTATGAGGGTGCTCCCCCACCTACCCACCCACTCCTGCCTCACCACCCTAGCATTCCCCTATGATGGGGGCACCAAGCCTTCACAGCACCAAAGGGCCTCCCCTCCCATCAATGCTAGTTAAGGCCATTCTCTGCTACATATGCAGCTGGAGGCATGGGTCCCTCCATGTGTATTCTTTGGTTGGTGGTTTAGTACCTGGGAGCTTTGTGGGGTCTGGTTGGTTGATAATGTTGTTCTTCCTATGGGGTTGCAAACCCCTTCAGCTCCTTCAGTCCTTTACATCTCACAAATTGACTAGCATGGCGTACATACCAAATGCCTTAAATGAATAGGTATAATTCAAGTTTGCACAGGTACTTCCAAGCACCTGTTATTAGCCAGTGTATACTAGGTACTTGAGCAGGATGCCACCCATACTCTCAAACTGTTTGCAGCCTTGAGGAGAGCCACTGTTCTGCCTATGCTGATGGGAATATCCAGGGAGCCCTGGGGGTCTCCACTGAATTCCTTAACATCTGGATCCTCCTCTGGAACCCTCAGGTCTCAATACTAAATGCCAAAACAGCTGGCATCAGAAAAGGAGGGGAGGCAGAGGGAGGGGGAGGGGAAGAGGGAGAGGGAAGGAGGGGGAGGGGGAGAGGGGAGGAGGGGGGGAGGAAGGGGGAGGGGGAGAGGGAGAGGGAGGGGGAGGGGGAGGGGGAGAGGGAGAGGGAGGGGGAGAAGGAGAGGGAGAGGGAGGGGGAGGGGGACAGGGAGAGGGAGAGAGATTCTGAACTGTCCTCTATCTTTACACCCATTCTGGCTGTTGAATTCTGCTTTTTCACTGATATCTGGATTATCATTGCTACAGGCAATAGTGGAGGTACAAGCTGTTCTTCATGAGGTCAGAGATGGGTGATCTGAGGAAGGTGACTGTTAGATACTAAAGGAGAGTTTGTAGCCTCCCGCAGAACCTAAGGAGCAGAAGTATACCATTCCGCCCACCTCAAGCTCCTCCTGACTAACTAGTACAAGCGTTGTTTACAGTCCAGACTCAAGAAAGCCTGTGAGCCAAGAGGCTCCAGCATCATCTGCTGCAATAATTAGAATCTAGAAACAGAAAAGGAATTTGAAATGGCATGATGAAGCATTTCCATTTTAAGAGTTGATTTAATTTTTTGCGAGATGATCTGATTGGAATCAGCTCTGTTGCCTCTGAATCCTTCCATTGTTTTGGAACAATGCTGTCAGATGCAAGTGCCCTGGCCTCAGAGTCACCTGTGGCCAGTCCTGCCTGATCCAAGCCTACTTTCAAAGGATTTAGGGTACACCACGTGGACAGCACGTGGAGGAGAGAGGAGCGCTTCTGTTTCTCCTCTTCTCCCTTCTGCTCCCAGCCTGCCTGTGCTCTGGTGGGGTCTCTGACTCATTCTGGAAGTGAAAAAGGGCGGGCCTACCTGGGTACTAATTTCATGTGTGTACAGTTAAAGGTCTCCAACCAAATCTACTCTATCAAAATCTACCAAATGCAAAAGAAAAAAAAAAAGTTTCTCTGCTCCTGCTGCTCCAGACTGATGATGGAACCTTGATTAAAAAGCACCAAGAGGAACTAAGCAGAAATAAGGGTTTCTTGATGATTGAAAGCCCTGTTGTTAGAATAGCTATACGCCAAGAACAGGGTTATTTGAAGCTGTATCCTGTTTTATGGTAAAGCAAATCTGAGAAACCAAGGGAAGGAGAATGCAGGATCAGCTGTCTTGGAGGGAGGTTTTGAAAAGTTTACTCCTTTTAGGCCACTCTAGAACATCTGAGGTACTATGGAGGATGGCCGTATCTGTTGGCAGAAAGGATCCCCAGTAGGTGAACCTGCTCTCTCTTAATGCTGCTGTCTTGGAAAAGGAAGACCAGAAACATCCTGGAACTTTCCAAGTGAACAGAGGATAGCATTTCAGATTAGATGCAAGAGCTGTGACACAGAGGTCTGAGGACAGTGCACGATGATGCAGTCCCCAGAGACCTGGGGTGGGGATGGGGATGGGGAACACAGAGGCTTGACGTGGCTTCACATCAAAGTGTGGAGAGGACCTTGTGAAGGAGATGGGAGTCAGTGAAGGGACGTGACCAGAGCAGAGAGTGGTTTAGTTTCTAGATCCTAGCAGCATGTTGTTCAACAGAAGTGCTGTGTGACTGACTGGGTAGCTTAAGTCACAGGGTGTTGAGTCAGACACTGTTTAGTGTCTTAAGGGGTCATAACAAAGTACCACAAACTGGGCAACTCAAACGTCAGAAATGTATTGTCTCACAGTTCCGGGGGCTGGACCTAAGATCAAAGTACTGGCTGGGTGGCTCCATGCAGGGTTTCTGAAAGAGACTGTTCTCACTTCTGTGCCTGTTGGCTTGCTGGCAATCTCCACATTTCTCGATTTATAAGGAGGGGCTTTACAAATCTCTGCCTTCATTTCCACACAGTGTTATCCCTGTCTGCATGTCTGTCTCAGTAGTCATCACACCTTAATCGTGAGGTCTTCAAATATCCTTTTTGCAGATAAGATCAAATTTGCATAGGTTGTTCACTTTCACATCTCTAGGTAGAGGTAGGGGATACAGCTACACCCACTGCAGGTTTTCAGTTCAATTCTGCTACTTAGTGTCTTTGTCTTCCTGGAAGTATCACTGACTCAGGTGTCTTGAAAAACTGTTTTCTTTCTTTTCAGCCCAGTTATCTATTTGTAATGGGACAAAGTGTTTGTTTTGTTTTGAGACACTGTCTTACTATATAGCCCATGCTGGTCTTGTGCACCAAGACCACCCCACCTCTGCACCCTACCCCTACCTCCCGTCCTAGGACTACAGGCCTGGCACCAAAGAATTCTTCTAGATACAAGAATTAGCATGAAGTATCTAGTGTCCATCCAGTTGTGTACACAGAGCTCTTAGGGAAGCCGAGGACTGGCAGGCACCACTTCTGAGATGGAGACAGAGGTGCCCCTGACATACTCATTCTCTTGGTTTCTTTTCTCCTTCCAACCTGAAGCCTAGCCTGACTCCTGATATCTTTTCAATCTTCCTTCCTTCCTTCCTTCCTTCCTTCCTTCCTTCCTTCCTTCCTTCCTTCCTTCCTTCCTTCCTTCCTCTCTCTCTCTCTCTCTCTCTCTCTCTCTCTCTCTCTCTCTCTCTCTCTCTCTCTTATATCTTTAGACTTAATCTTTATTCACATAATTTTGGGGTGCTAGAAAGTAAAAGCTGTCAACTTAGGTTTTCTTCACCTCTTGCCAGGATTGTGGTAAATCTCACTACCCTGTGCCATGACTCAGAGCACTGGCATTGACTGTTGCCCATTCACCTGTCTCCTGGGCTTCTTGCCAGGCACCCAGTGTCTGGGTTTCTTGTGAGACATTAAGTGACCAAGTAGAACTATGGCGCCAGTCCCCATGGGCTTCAAAGTCCTGTCCCATTGACCACTGAGATCTAACAGGGACTCTACCACCTCCATGCCTCCCCAGGTCAAGTGGGATCTTCAGTTTCTGTGCGCCAGGATGGAACATGGGAGGTTTCTCTTTCCGAGTTTCTCTGATGGTTAGATGCTGTGAACATTTACTTCTGGGGACTTCCTCTAATGCTCAGTGTGGGGAAGGGCACAGCACCCCTACCCCTGGGCTTCCCAGAGTTTCTGGACAGTTCTAGCCCCCAGGAATCCTTGTTCTGAAACCATCTCACCCATAGGATTTGGTTTCTTTGGTTTGATTTGGTTTTTGCTTTTTTGAGACAGTGTCTTTCTACATACACCTGACTGTCCTGTAACTCACCATGAAGACCAGTCTGGCCTCCAAATCACAGAGATCTACTTGCCCGTGCCTCGTGAGTGCTGGGATTAAAATGTGCCCCATCATGCCGGGCCTCTCAGCCCTGTTCTTACTAGCCTCTCCTATCATTGGGGATGCCTACCTATTGTCTCTATTTCTGACCAGGCTTGGGCTTGAAAACATCAAAACCAGAAAGGGGTTTCAGGCCCCATGCCTTTCTCCTTAATAACGCTGTCCCTGAGGCCTGAGCATTCTGCCCCAGTGGGAAATATCATGAAAGTGACAAAATCAATTTTTTGTAAAAGTATATCATCCTAACTTGTTTCAGTGAACATACAAACCAGTAAGTGAATCGTGCCCAGGTTCCTTGGGAGATCCTAGCTAGCTTCCTGGAACCCACACCTACATGCTCAGTAGGGGATCAGAACCCCTATACTTATTCTTCATGGACAGCATAGTGACTATGGTCACTATGGACTCCTGGTCCCCAAGCCCAACTCGAGTCACTGTTCTCTCTGTGCTCTCAAGCATGGCTATGGTTCTAAAGAGAACTCATTGATGCCTGCAACAGTTGTAGTTAATATTCTACATAGCTGGCCTCCTTCCACCTCGAACTGGTGCTTACACATGCAGTGAAACCTTTGTCACTCACTACTTGGGTGACCTTGGCTGACTTTGCCATTCCCCGCTTCCTTTTCCTAGTAGGTAAAATGGAATGGTTTTTAAAGATATGTAACACCCATAGCTGGGTTGCTCTGAAGACTTAACTAACAAACTTGTAAGCCTCTAGTGGACCTGACAGTGGTGCTGTGGTGGATTAGCTATGGCTGCTGTTGGATTGAGCAGGTCCCTTTTGTCTCACCTTCCTAGAGAAGAGACTGGATGTTTGCTAACAAACCTCACTGCAGCAGAGTGGACTCCCCTGATAGGAGTCACCCAACTGAAGGCCTCCCTTGAGGTCCATCACAGATTCATAGTGTACTAACCACTCATCAATAACATGTAGGATATCAAGCTCGACAGCCTATACCCCAGACATCTGATTGAGAGAGGCAGACGGGAACAGGATACAAAAGAATGGTGATGGCAACAGCTAACACACTGGGTTCAAGGAGGCACAGAATCAGGGAGGGTATTATTTCCTTACTTGGGTCATTTGTGTGTTACTGTTGTCTTCTCAGCCTTCACCTTTTCGAAAAAGGGGTTTAAAGGAATCAGGTAGAAATTCTGCCCAAGAGGGCATCTGTGACCTTGACTCAGTCCTCAAGCGGTTGACATTAGGTGACAGAAGATCAGAGATTGTTGGGGCTCAGGGGACAGCATGTGCCAGGGCAGCACTGTGTGGATACCCAGGTATGTATGTTTCTTCCCCAAGAGAAGACATGGCTGCTCAGTCATAGCTGTCTTTCCACCCCCTCCAACTCCCCCAACCCAGTCACCTTCAGGTTTCTATTTGAACTTGCTATCTTAACAAGCTAAAGCTTGTTTCCTAACTACTAGTGAGTCTCAGATCAAAAGGACAGACTGCTACATTCCAGGAACCATAAGAGATGAAGAGGAATAACAGGGTCATGCCCTCTTAATAAAAGTTAAAATATGCATGCTGTATATCAGAAACCAATATTTTAAAATACTCTAAATTCTGGGCTAGAGATTGCTCAATGTGTAAAAGACTAGCAGCTCTTCAAGAGTGTTGCAGCAGGCCGGGCGTGGTGGCACATGCCTTTAATCCCAGCACTCTGGAGGCAGAGGCAGGCGGATTTCTGAGTTCGAGGCCAGCCTGGGCTACAGAGTGAGTTCCAGGACAGCCACGACTACACAGAGAAACCCTGTCTCGAAAAGCCAAAAAAAAAAAAAAAGAGTGTTGCAGCCCGTCCAGCAGTCTGCAACGCGAACGGTTCAACTGAGGATGGCAGTTCAAGCTGAAAAGAGAGGAGGCTAGACGGGGCGGGAGAAAGAACGAGGCCAAGACGATTTCATGTTCAAGGCCCCCCTTTACTAATTCCAACATTCAGTTATAAAGGAAGGGGGAGGGAACCCGATTTCCCACCAAGTAACTCGGGGTCCAGTAGCAGGACGAACACGTGTGTGCCTCCAAGCAGCAAAGCGACAGGGTCCAGCAGTGAGCGTGGCAGAAAGAATGAGCAGGAAACTCCACCCTTGAGCAAGCAGGTTCCAGGGTGGGGGAAGGGAAACCACACAAGAGGACCTGTGTTCTGTTCTCAGCACCCATATTCTGCCTTACAACCATCTATAACTCCAGTTCCAGGTGATCTAGTGCCCTCTCTGGCCTTTTTGGCACTCCATGCATATGGTATATACCTATGCATTCGGACAAAACACTAATGTACCTAAAATTTTAAACAAAAATCTTTAAAATACTCAAAATTTACCATTTTCCTATTCTTTACTATTATGTACCAAATGGCTGTTTATATCTAACATGCCTGGTAGAAACTGTTGTGATTATAAAAAGATAAAGCAGTCTAAGAATATGTTCTAAGAGGGTTCTGTAAGGTATGGGGGAAAAGGGTACCTCAGAGGGCCCATGCCAAGGCATCCCTCTCCCCTGAGGAACCAGCCACACAACGGTATAGTATAGAATAGAGTTTATTCAGGGCATGGGGAGGGTAGTTAAGAGGGTAATAGAGGCAGAGAAAGGCAGTGAGGGGAGATAGTAGAGGCCAGCTATGACCCCGTGGAGAGAGGGGGGAAAGGAAAGGGACAAGAGAGAGGCAAGCTGGAAGCAGGAGTAAGAGAGAGAGGGGAGGGGGCAAGCAGCCCCTTTCATAGTGGGCCAAGCCTACCTGGCTGTTGCCAGTAAACTGTGGAGTGTGGAGATTAGACAGAATGCTAACAGAAACACTGCAGAATGCTACTCCATGGTACACTTCTTTACAATTCTCCCTTGAGGCCAGCTTCATCATGGCATTGCCATGGTAGGCATATTTACATCATTGAAACTGGTCATTGCCAAATAGACCAATGGAATAGAA
The DNA here is from genome assembly GCF_978045245.1 of Mus caroli. Classification (NCBI taxonomy): domain Eukaryota; kingdom Metazoa; phylum Chordata; class Mammalia; order Rodentia; family Muridae; genus Mus; species Mus caroli. The sequence goes on along the minus strand of NW_028227262.1, from coordinate 81,528,903 downwards.
TTGAAGACCCAGAAATGAACCCACACACCTATGGTCACTTGATCTTCGACAAGGGAGCTAAAAACATCCAGTGGAAGAAAGACAGCATTTTCAACAAATGGTGCTGGCACAACTGGTTGTTAACATGTAGAAGAATGCGAATCGATCCATTCCTATCTCCTTGTACTAAGGTCAAGTCTAAGTGGATCAAGGAACTTCACATAAAACCAGAGACACTGAAACTTATAGAGGAGAAAGTGGGGAAAAGCCTTGAAGATATGGGCACAGGGGAAAAATTCCTGAATAGAACAGTAATGGCTTGTGCTGTAAGATCGAGAATTGACAAGTGGGACCTCATGAAACTACAAAGCTTCTGCAAGGCTAAAGACACCATCAATAAGACAAAAAAACCACCAACAGATTGGGAAAGGATCTTCACCTATCCTAAATCAGATAAGGGACTAATATCCAATATATATAAAGAACTCAAGAAGGTGGACTCCAGAAAGTCAAATAACCCCATTAAAAAATGGGGCTCAGAACTGAACAAAGAATTCTCACCTGAGGAATACCGAATGGCAGAGAAACACCTGAAAAAATGTTCAACATCCTTAATCATCAGGGAAATGCAAATCAAAACAACCCTGAGATTCCACCTCACACCAGTCAGAATGGCTAAGATCAAAAATTCAGGTGACAGCAGATGCTGGCGAGGATGTGGAGAAAGAGGAACACTCCTCCATTGTTGGTGGGATTGCAAGCTTGTACAACCACTCTGGAAATCAGTCTGGCGGTTCCTCAGAAAATTGGACATAGTACTACTGGAGGATCCAGCAATACCTCTCCTGGGCATATATCCAGAAGATGTCCCAACCGGTAAAAAGGACACTATGTTCATAGCAGCCCTATTTATAATAGCCAGAAGCTGGAAAGAACCCAGATGTCCCTCAACAGAGGAATGGATACAGAAATTATGGTACATTTACACAATGGAGTACTACTCAGCTATTAAAAAGAATGAATTTATAAAATTCCTAGGCAAATGGATGGATCTGGAGGGCATCATCTTGAGTGAAGTAACACAATCACAAAAGAACTCACACAATATGTATTCACTGATAAGTGGATATTAGCCCAAAACTTAGGATACCCAAGATATAAGATACAATTTGCTAAACGCATGAAACTCAAGAAGAATGAAGACCAAAGTGTGGACACTGTGCACCTTCTTAGAATTGGGAACAAAACACCCAGGGAAGGAGTTACAGAGACAAAGTTCATAGCTGTGATGAAAGGATGGACCATTTAGAGACTGCCGTATCCAGGGATCCATCCCATAATCAGCTTCTAAACGCTGACACCATTGCATACACTAGCAAGATTTTGCTGAAAGGACCCAAATATAGCTGTCTCTTGTGAGACGATGCCGGGGCCTAGCAAACACAGGAGTGGATGTTCACAGTCAGCTATTGGATGTATCACAGGGCTCCCAATGGAGAAGCTAGAGAAAGTACCCAAGGAGCTAAAGGGATCTGCAACCCTATTGTTGGAACAACATGATGTACTAACCAGAACCCCGGAGCTCTTGTCTCTAGCTGCATATGTATCGAAAGATGGCCTAGTCGGCCATCAATGGAAAGAGAGGCCCATTGGACTTGCAAACTTTATATGCCCCAATATAGGGGAATGCCAGGGCCAAAAGAATGGGAATGGGTGGGTAGGGAAGTGGGGGGCGCTATGGGGGACTTTTGGGATAGCATTGGAAATGTAATTGAGGAAAATATGTAATAAAAATATTAAAAATCAAAAAAAAAAAAAAGAAACTGGTCATTGCTACAAATCGGACCTTTGCCAGTTATTTCCTTGTACCAGCACACCACTGAAAAATCATGTCACTTAAAGCTGTTACCACGTACTCCCTCCATTCCCATGTACTCTGATTTGTTCTCTTATGAACATACTACTTTTAAAATGTGTTTCCTTGCTTAGTGTCTTTATTCCTTGTAAGCTCGATGAGGCCAAAATTTGGTTTTTTAATTTTTTTATTTAACTTTTGCTTTGGTTGTTTTTTTCTACTGTGAGGCTTTTCTTGTGACCCCAGTGACTAAAATAGAGATAAATTTGAATCCCATGAATGTTGGCAAGTGCTGATCCTCTGTGTGTAAAACTGCTGTGGTCAGTATTCTTCCACAGTCTTCCCGAGCCCCGTGGACTCTTTCCTGACTCGTATGTAGGCTGACCTCATTTGCAGTCACTCTCTCCCCATCCCTCCACCATGGGTCACAGTCAGGGAGTTAGTTCTTTGTGAGTGTGCTCCTAAAGAGACCAGTACTTGGAGGGCAGAGGGTGACAGATGTCTGTGAGTTCAGGATCAGCCTGGTCTACATAGAAATTTCCAGGATAGCTAGAACCACACAGTGAGACCCTGGCTCAAAACAAAAACAAAAACAAAACAAAACAAAGCCATGTCCCTAGGATTTCTTGTCACTTAGCAGCTTTTGTCTCAGCCCTGAAAGGGCTCAGCGCATGGACATGAATGTTACTGAGATGGCAGCTCCCAAATGGTCCTGGAGCAATAGCACCTACAACACCTGAAATGAATTAGATGTGAAGTCATTGACTCCGAGGCAGGCACACTGGATCAGACCCTCTGGGTTTTTTGAGATTCTTTTTGGTAGTTCCAGGCACAACAGTTTAGGACCCACTGACCTAAGCTCTAGCGTCATGCTAAGGGAATGGCTCTTGGCTGGGGCTACTGCGTACTCCAAGTGACATTTGGCAGTGTCTGAAAACATTTTTAGTGGTTGTAACTGAGCAGGACCCACTGGCATCTGTAATACAGAAGCCAAGAAGGCTGCCGAGAGAAGAACAGGAACCCTGCTGCCCTTAAGAGTAACTAAATGTCAATCATGTGGGGTTGGAGGGTCGTACGGTGTCTATTGCTGCTTCTGTGCATCAAGCTAGCCCTCCCTTCTTCCCTAGAACACGTTTATGATATAAAGAGTTAAATATCACTAGGGACAAAATGCTCAGGTGAACCACAATCAAAACCATGGGGAGAATGGGTGAGTTGGGATCCAACAGGGTGGATGACAGGGACACCTCTCATAGTAGTATATGCTACATTTCTTCTAGTGTGTTAGCAATACCATCTCATGTGATCCCCGGGGCACCTTCCAGTGGACACTGTTTTCGACATTTTACATATGCAGTACTGAAGTTCAGAGATTTCCAACAACTTGTCTGAGTTTGCACAGGTAGAGAATGCCGAAAGAGGAATTTGGACCCAGAGCGCTATACTCCAAAACCTTCAAGGAAATAGTCACTATTTACAGACAGCAAAGAGGGTAAATCTGAGGTGTTAAAAAAATAACGGCTAACCGTTGTGGCAAGAGCTGAGTCATACTCTGCTCCTAAATTCATGGGTTGAATTTCCCCACCTCTAGTACCTTAGAATGTGATCGTGCTTTTGGAGGTAAGGTCTTCAGTCACCAAAGAGGTGATTAACGGAGATGAGGCCTTCAAGGGAAACTCTCCTTCAGTATGTGCACAGGTACATGGGGGTGTGCAGGGGCCATAGTTGGGAAGAACACCGTAGGAGAGATCAAACACGTCCACAGCATCCCTGACCTTCCACCCTCCAGAATGGTGAGGAAATAAAGTCTCTGGCTTAAGCTTCCTGTTCCGTGGTGCTTAATTATGGCGGCCTAGGCAGAATAATACATCCTGAGTTGTCTCAGAACATCTCTTTTCTGGCATGCAAGTTTACAGGATGTTACCTGGAGTTGCTTTCTCTGCTCTTGAACAAAAAGGAAACGGGAGGTACAGGCTTTGTCCAGTTTGTACTGATATACATCTCAAGAGGACCCTGGTAATTGATATTCAGCTCAAAGAACCCAGATACTGATATGCATCTCAAGAGAATCTCTTGTTTCCCTTGCCTTAAGGGAGACGTGGTCTGTGGCTTTGTTAAGAGCCAGAAATCAACAGAGAAACTGAAAAGCCAGGAGAGAGCCCTGGAGGGGGTCATAAAAGGTGGCAGATAACTTGGAGTGCCACCATTAGACTGAGACTTGCTGCTACACAGAATAGCCATTGGGCTTAGTGTGGTGTTGCATACAAAGGTATTCACAACTCCAGAAGCAGAAGCAGAAGCAGGCATTGAACAGAACTCTGTGAGTTCAAGGTCAGCCAGGTTTACAAGAGAGTTAGCTCCAGGACAGCTAGGACTACAGAAGACTGTCTCCAAAGGTTGGGAGGGGAGGTGTTGTACACCTGGTCAGGCTAATAACTGAATTTCCATTTCATAGAGCACTGGACCTGAAGGCACAGCTGACTGGCATCTCAGTGCCTCACACCATAGACCACTGGGAAGCTAGGAGGATCCTGACAGGATAGTCAGCCATGCTCAATCAAAGCTGAGAGAGGCTCTGCCATAAACCAAGAGAGAAGGAAGACTCCTGTTTGACAAAGATGAGCTTAAAGCTGAAAAATAAACGATGTGACATATTTTTGCACCCCAAATTTGTACATTGAGAGGCAAAGCAACCACAAATTATTTTCAGAACTGGGCTGCCAAAAGGTAGTGTGGTAGTAAAAGGCAAAGCTAAAACCACTTCTTCCAGGAAAAGATGCACAGGGCCGACCAAGGTCCAGTGTTTTTCCTTTGGTTGTTCGGCTCCCCCTAGGACTAATTATGCTTGAGGGCCAGGGCTAAGATTAGCAGACCAACTGGGGGAAAGTGCTTGGCGCTCAGAGAATGAAAGAGGATCTAATTAGCGTCTGCAAATCACACCCAAGCCTCCTCTGGCACTGACAGAAGAGCTCCCCACATCTTCCTCCAGCCATGGAATTCTTTTTTTGTTTGGTTTGGTTTTTGTCGAGACAGGGTTTCTCTGTGTAGCCCTGGCTGTCCTGGAACTCACTCTGTAGGCCAGGCTGGCCTCGAACTCAGAAATCCACCTGCCTCTGCCTCCCGAGTGCTGGGATTAAACGCGTGCGCCACCACTCCCTGGCTAGCCCTGGAATTCTTTGAGTGGAGGAGAAACTAACACAAGCTCCTCTCTGGGTCACCACCAGGAGGATAAGGTGGGGGGCTCATCTCCTCTTCTCCCACACTGGTTGATCTCTGTGTGCAGAGAGTTAAGGACACAGGAGCAAAGCCTGGCAGTTAAATGGATAGGTGGTGGCACAAGAGGACCAAGGTTCAAATCCTGGCTCCTCCATTTCCAGGTGAGGACAATTTAGCTGGAACTGTGCATATGAGGTCCCACCTCTTTATTTGCCCAAATGGGGGCGACACCTGTAATGCTTAAATTGACTTGGGTGAGTATACACAGCCCAAGTATGAGTACGCATTTGATGGATACTGCCCTTAGTTCTGCCTGGCCCATAATGGGTGCTTAAAATACTGGGTTGGCTTGAATGTCTTTCTTCAATGCGTGCTTGCTTACCACTTGGTTTGTTATGGGCCAGGGAATGTGGGTGCTGCACATCCAGGATGTGTGTAAGGATACTGTCCTTACAGAGCTTACAGATGCTGCAATTCCCTAGAAGCCTGGCTTTCTCTTAGAAGGTGTCAGTCGAGTTGTTTTTTAAAATGCATGCTTTGTGGAGCAGCTCAGCATGTAATCCCAGAGCTTGGGAGGTGGGAGTAGGCGGATCTGGAGTTCAAGGTCATCTTCTGCTTATAGCCAGTTCCAAGGCTAGCAAGGGCTACATTGAAATTCCCACCCCTAACTCACCCCTCAAAGAAAGGGAGGAAGGGAGGCGGGGAGGAAGAAGGAAGAAACAAAGTAAGAAGCCAGGTAAAATCTTGAGCACTGTTTCTACCTTGAGAACCAACGATTATTAGTACCCTAACCCAACCAAGAGGTAGTTGAGAGCACCTTATGGCGGCGTAAAGGGTGGAGCTAGTCTGGGCCTCCTGCTCTGCAGTTTAACCTGTTATGTAAATGGAAGCCTGGCTGCATGGTGACTAGTTCCAGGGGAGGAAAGACCGGTTCCCACCAGTCCATCTCAGCACTCATCCGAGCTGGTAACTGACTGGAGCTGGTGGAAACATTTAGTCAACTTTTTTGTAGTGGGTTAGTTTATGCGGTGCCACTGCGGGTGGGCAGCCTGCATGCCAGGGTCGGTGGGGAGCAAAGGACTTCTTCCTGTGTGTTTCCTGAAATGTCCCTAGCCACCCTCAGAGGCGCGCGTGCACCTCTTCAACCCGGTTTTCAGTTGAGGAGTAAGAGAAGGCTAGCGAGCGTGGCGACACGACTTCCATCGGACTGTACAGTTAGCGAGTGGTAAATCGGCAAGTCAGCTCCCTCCGGAGACCTGCTCCAGGGTCCTCACGAGCGATTTCCGCCACACTGCCTAAGACGCGCTTGCAGAACGCCACAGATGGAGGAGGGGCTTGCTGCAGGCTGAGGGAGAGGTGGGTTGTGTAGAGAGAGTAAGACCCACACTCAAGGCCTGTGGCACGAGAGCCTTAGCAGATCTACCTCAGGAGGAATCCAGAGCAGGCTAGCCTCACTACTGATTAGCTTGAGCAAATTACCTTCTATTTCGACATCATAGTTTTGTTCGGAAAATTGTGATTGCAAATGAATGGGACAAACCCTGACAAAGAGGTAACAACACATATTTCCAGAACTCAGGAGGTGGAGGCAGAGGCATGATGATCAAAAATTAAAGGCCAGCATGGGCTACATCCATGAGGCTCTCATCAAACAATAATGCACAGGGCGAGATATGAAGTCTGTGACAAAGCCTCTGCCAGGCATTCGTGGTTCAAACACCAGTTCTTTAAGAGAGAAAGGAAAAAGAGAAAGAGAAAAAAAGGAGAAAAGGAGAAAAGCATTGATAAGGATGCAGAGAAATTAGAATATGTACACTGTCAAAAGGAATGTATAATGTGATAACCACTGTGGAAAACAGTACAGCTGTCCTCTGAAAGTTAAAAACAGCTGCCGTACAATTCAGCAATTTCACTTCTGAGCATATTCTCAAAAGAGGTGAAAGAACCAGACAGAGGTATTTGTGCTCATTTTCATAGATGCATCATTTCAATTCGGTCCACCAGAAGAACAGATGGCTCAGTGATAGATAGTCACAACAGAACAGTATTTAGCCTTAAAAGGGAAGGGAGCTATGGCACTTGCTACAGTGTGGTTAAGGATCTTAAGCTACGTGAAATGTACCAGATTCTAGGAGATAGAAAGGATGGTAGGTAGGGCTAGTTTTCCAGAATATATCTCTATCATATCTATAATCTGTTTTCCATATATAATATAATAAATACATACATATATACACACACACACACACTCTCTCTCTACAATTTGACAGCTGTGACAGCAGATGAAGATACCTGCATGTCAGTTCCGTTCATAACGAGCTGTGCAGTTTTAAATGGCTGAGGTGGTAAACCTTATGTGTGTATTTCACCACAATTTAAAACTGGTCTGTGTCAGTTGAGGAGTGTTGTGCCAAACAAAATTGTCACAAATGCCCCCCAAAACCAAAGGACCCCATGCTTTAGGAGAGTTTTCACTGTCCAGACGATAAAGGGGTAGAGAACACCCAGACTTTATTCAAGTGGAGGCCACACACACAGCTTGGCATTAGGGTTAGATTTGGGGTTGTGTTCAAATCTAGGAAGAACTCTGGGTGCAATTGTTGGCTTCAAAGCAGACATTTCTCACCACCCACAGTTTCTGAAACTGGCCTCCGGGCAGGGCTTGATGAGTGAGGCCCCACTTGGGTGCCTCTACCACACACAGGTGCCTAGTTGCTACCAGCTGTCTGATCTTCCAGTGGGGAGGAAAAATCAGAACTGCTTGCTCAGTCTGAAAAGGCAGGCTTCTGTGTCCTTGCCAGTCTCTGTGCTGACAGGAGCAAGGAAGGGCCTCTGTCCAGGGACACCGTGCTGTGCTGCAGACACTGTCTCATTTAACCCTCATGGAAGCCCAAGGGATGAGTGGCATCTATTTTTCAGATAGGAAAACCGAAGTTGAAAGAGCTGAAGTGGCTTGCTAAAGCTGGCAAGTAGGGGAGCCTGTGTCTGAAGCTGGGCATGGTGCAGAGGTTCAACAGGGTTCATCCGCTGCATTGAAAATGAGGAGAAGAAAGCCAGGGCGTGGTGACACACGCCTTTAATCCCAGCACTCGGGAGGAAGAAGCAGGCAGATTTCTGAGTTCAAGGCCAGCCTGGTCTACAAAGTGAGTTCCAGAACAGCCAGGGCTACACAGAAAAACCCTGTCTCGAAAAAACCAACCAAACAAACAAACAAAAACAAAAAAAGAAAATGAGGAGAAGAAAATCCTAGGCTGTTATTTTCCAGTGTGTTTCATCTGAGAATTACAAAGCATTTTTTTCTCAAGAATTGTACAGTCACAGATTGATTATTGACTCTGCAGACACTGTAAAGGGCTAGGATTCTATCAGCAGGCCACAGCTGTCCCTGTCCTTGGGGCTTGCAGACAACTGGATAGACGAGTGTGTGATAAGTGCTAAGAAAGAATGTTTACTGATGTGGCTGAGCCTGTGTTATTTAATCTATGTGAAGAAGGAAACGAGGAGGGAGAAGAAGAGGAGGAAGAAGAGGAGAGGAGGAGGAAGAAGAGGAGAGGAGGAGGAAGAGGAGAGGAGGAGGAAGAAGAGGAGAGGAGGAGGGAGAGGAAGAGGAGGAACAAGCACATCTAGAAGAAGAAAAAGAAAGAAAATTTTAAAAAGAGTTAACTTGTGAAGTTCTAATGCTATTTTCCAGCCAGAATTCCCTGGCTTAGATAGGCTGCACAGTGACCTGTGGTCCATTCAACTCTGCTACTCCTGGGTCACCCTTGGATACAACGTCTTCTCATAGGCTGCTTCAAAACAAACACAGAATTGAAGCAGAGCTGGGCTATAGCACTTTGGTGGAAGAACAACTGGGTAAAATTATTCTTAAATTGATCTTGCAGAGTCCACGAGATAGCTTGGAAAGTAAAGGTGTTTGCTGCCAAGCCTGATGACCCAGAATTCACATTATATGGAAAGAGAACCAATCTGCAGGAGCCCGTGTCTGCATGCAGGACTCTGAAAATATGAAGCTTTACCTGAGGAGGTAAGCTAGGTAACCCTGCATGTTTTTTTGTTTGTTTGTTTGTTTGCTTGCTTGCAGAGTGTTCACAGGATTTCCTCTTTGTCTCTCCATACCCAAAATAATAGTAGGGGGAGGGTTCAATGCCTCACTTAATAAATGCAGGTTGGGCAGACTTTATACAGGACCTGCTTTTCCTAACAGCGGCCACCAGGTGAGCATGAGTGTTGCACTAGGAATAAAATGTATTTGGTTGTATGACTAAACTTTGTGTCTCTACGTGAATTAGTGGATCCTACAGGAGCAAAGGCTACCTGAGGTCCTCCTCCTCCGGGTGTTGGTCCTGGGGCCTGGGTGCTGTTGGACCTGGGGACTGGGTGCTGCTGGACTTGGGGACTGAGTGCTGCTGGACCTAAGGATGCTAGACCTGGGAGCCTGGGGGATGCTGGACCTAATGGCCTGGGGGATGCTAGACCTGGGAGCCTGGGGGATGCTAGACCTGGGAGCCTGGGGGATATTGGACCTGGGAGTCTGGGGGATATTGGACCTGGGAGTCTGGGGGATGCTGGACCTAATACTGCAGCCTTTTGAGTAGGAAGAGCTCAGCAGGCACTACAGTGGCAGTTGTGAAAATGTCTGGGGGAGAGTGTATGTGCTCTAAACAAAAATCCAGTTTGGGAGTTCTGGAGATGGCACAGTGGTTAAGAGTGCTTAGTGTTCTTGCAGAGGACCTGGGTTTGGTTCCCAATATTCATGTCAGATGACTCATAACTACCTGTAATCCAGTTCTAGGGGATCCGATGGCCTTCTCTGGCATCTGAGGGCATGTGCATGAATTCAGTAGATACAAACTCAGATACATATACATAACTTTTTACAAATGAATAAATAAATCTTGAAAGGAAGGGAGGGAGGGAGAGAGGGAGGAAGAGAGAGAGAGAGAAAGAAAAAAAGAAAGGAAGAAAGAAAAGAGAGAGAGAGAGAGAGAGAGAGATCTCAGCTCTCTGGGGCCAGAAGACAGATCTCTGTAAATTCAGGGCCAGCCTTGTCTGCAAACCAAGTTTCAGAACAGCCAGGGCTGTTACACGGAAGAAACCCTGTCTCGAAAAACAAACAAACAAAACAACAGCAAAAGGAAACAGGCATTGTCCTATTTAAGAAATTTCTGCAACTAGGTCGAGGACTGACCTACTTCAGCCCAAGGCAGATGTGGTCTAATATGTCACAGCATTTATGCCTTAGAATGTCTACCAAGCCCTTCATATCGTTGAACAGAGACCCAGCACCCTTCCCACTGGAGGATTCCTGTTCATAATATGTGTGAGGACTCACTGTGTGCTGGGAGGAATGCCCAGCCCTGACCAACAAAGGTCATTACCAAGGTTTGTCAGGCAGCCACAGGAGGGGAGTTCTCTCATGAGGGCAGGGGATGCTTCTGTAGAAAGGAGAGTTTCTACTGAGCCTCAAAAGGGAGGCAAGCAGATATGAGTGTGGGGATACAAAGAGCAAAGATAGCTCAGGAGTCAGAATCGTTACAACTCACCTATAAGGCATCCACTGAGCATTGTTTTCTTTTCTGCAGTCAGTGAGGAATAAGTGTGGTCTAACAGTTGGCTTATATACTCAGTTATTTCTGCCCTCCACAGCAGCTCTCCTCCCCTCCTCCCTTCCTCCCCTCCTCCTCCTCCTCCTCCTTTTTGTTCTCCTCCTCTCCTCCCCGTCTTTCTTCTCTTTCTTGTCAGAAGAGTTCTGATATTCAAAACATATCTGTTGAATGAATTTATTGTAAAATATGTATTCTACATCCCAAAATCTAGACTCTAACCTCATATCTACAGCAACTGTGAAAGGAGTCATTATCAGAGGAAATATAAAAAATGTCTTTAAAGCAATTAGAACTCTGAGCAGACCTGATTTGTTAAGAAATGGAACAAGTTTCTAGGAACACGTTTCCTGGCAGGGTAGCTTGGTGTGATGTTCATTAAAACTGAAATGGGTTTGAATCCTGTCTCACACTGTCTGCGGTTACTAAGGGCATACTCTTTATCTTCTGAAGCCTCCATTAAAGTAAAATCTATTAACAGGGTAAGGCACAATTATGAATTAGAAGGATTAAAACATAAGGCACCTGTCTCCATAGCCGTGGGACATGAAACTCACCAGTCAACTCCTCTGAGTGGCAGCTCCCTCCAGTGAGCACCTAGGTCAACTGTATATAGTATGTAGGGGTCCTGGACAAGTAAGGCACTTGCTTCTTCCTTTGATCTATTGGGTTTATAATCAGCTGATTAGAGTTTGCTCCAGTGTATACAAGCCAAGACATTCACAGCATCTGTCCCTGTGCAGAACACACAAGAAAGCAAACAAGAAATGTGTTCTTGTTTTTGAGTCTTAGGAAAAGGCCAGGGGCTATTTTTAGCTGTGGTCGGTTTGGGTTCTGGGAGGGCATGGAAGCTGTGTTTGTGTGTTTGTTACATTAAGTTTTAACATAATCTAGAGTCACCTGACTGAAGAGATCTGTGTCAGGCTGTTTTTGTTAACCAAAGAGTGGTTTGCTTGTTTTTTTCCAAGTGGAGATGTTCAGACTTAATGACTAGCAAGCAGCAGGGTCCAACCTAGCAGATTTCACCTAGTAAAAATAATTTTTTTGTTGTATCAAATTTCCATGAGTTATCCTAAAAAACGGGGTGAGGTTTTTAGGTTAGAGGCAACACACTGTTGCCTTTGCTTGAGTAAGACATTCTTTTAGAAAAAAGATGTCTCGTGATTATACTTCTGTGTGTCTCACAGCCGTAAGTGTTGGAAGAACAAGCTGAGACTTAGGAATCAAGGCAGGGCCTCTCTAAGGAAGAGACTTGAGCTCTTTCAGGTACAAACATTTGTATTCTAAGGTGACAGAAAGCATAGAGCAGCAGAGGAGAAAAATAGTGACGGCAGCTACAGTTGATTTGGATTTGAGAGGCTGAAGAGAGGATGGGAATGGAAAGGAATATACCACGTCCTTCAGGGTTGGACTCAACACGGTTATTCCAGAAACATTCACTGAGGGACTCGTGGGTAAGACGACAGATTAGAAGCCTCTACAATATGACCAGCTGCCGCAAGCCCCTGATGTAGTAACTCCACTATCATGATGGATTACAACCTCAAACCATGAGCCAAAACAAAGCTTGCCTCCGTTAGATTGCTTTTGAGAGGTATTTTATCCCAGCAATGACTGGACTAACTCATACACTAGCCTTGTTCATTTATGACCCAACAGTTAATAAGTCAAAGTACCATTGTTGTTGATTGGCTAGTAGGAAATTTGTGTAGATGGTATTTCCAACAGCTATGGTTACCTCATAGTTAATATTCTACTCTAAGGGTTATGCAGAGGGCACAACATGTACCCCAAGCAGCTGGACTAAGGATCTATATTCTGAACTTTGCACTTCTACTCTTCCACAACCGAGCCTCATGTGAATATTGCGAGTGCTTGGGCTGGCACGATGGTTCTTTAAACCAAAAGCATACAGAGGATCAAAAATCTACTCAATGAACTACCACCAGGTGTATAAATATTAGCACAATAACATAAGAACATAAAACCCCAAGGTAACACAATCCTCCAAAAAAGTATGAACCTGCAGCGATGGCCCCCTCTGAAGGTGAGTTATACAAAATTCAACATAAAGGATCCAGTAGAATTATTATAAGTGTGTTCAAATAATCTAAAAAAGATAAAGAAAAAAAAAACTTTTGAATGAATCCCAGGAGAAGACAAAAACAAACAAATAACAAAAACAGTAGAATTAAATAAGGAAGACAATTCAAGATAAGTAACAAGGGGGTATTGAGAGATGACTCAGTGGTTAAGAACCCTCGTTGCTCTGGCAGGGGAGTGGGGTTCAATTCCCAGCACCCACGTGGCAGTTCACAACCATGAATAACTCCAGTTCCCAGGGATCTAACAAAGCCTTCTTCTGATTTCTGTGGGCTCCAGGCATGCATATGTTGTATATGGTGCAGGCAAAACACTCATATACATAATAAAATAAAGAATAAATGTTTTAAAAAAGAGAAAATTGAAGAAAAGTCAGTAAAGACATTCAAAAATAAAACAAAACGGCCTGGCAGTGGCAGCGCATGCCTTTAATCCCAGCACTTGGGAGGCAGAGGCAGGCTGATTTCTGAGTTCGAGGCCAGCCTGGTCTACAGAGTGAGTTCCAGGACAGCCAGGGCTATACAGAGAAACCCTGTCTCGAAAAACCAAAACCAAACCAAAACAAACAAACAAACAAAAAACAAACAAAAATAATAAAACAAAACAAAGAAAAGTCTAAACTGGAACATTGGAAATGAAAAATACAATAAATCAAATAAAAGGCTCCATAAAAAACAGGACGTCAGAATCCCTGAGTGTGAAGTCAAGGTGGGAGAACTGAGACTTTCCAACAAAGACAAAGGTAAATTAATAAGGTATAAGTGGGCTTGTCAATACGTGGAACACAACAAAAGACAGCATTTAAGACTAACAGGCATAGCAGAGGAGAATAATTCTTTAAAAAAATAATTTGAAAAATATCATAACAGAACATTTTAAAAATTAGGGAAAATGAATGCCAATTCAAATAGTAGTGTTTAAAATACTAAATATACAACACTAGAAAAGAATGTCCTTAAGTCATACTGTAATTAAACCACTGAATATACAGAATAGACAGAACAAAGAATGAATATTGAAAGTAGCCAGCAAAGGATATAAAGAAAACCCATCAAAACAAGAGCAGATTTCCTAATAGATTTGAAAGTCCAGGAGAGTGTGGAATTATGTATTTCAAGTCTAGAAAGACAACTGCCAACCGAGATTACTATATCTGAATAGCTATCTGTCATATTAGAAAAACAAAGAAAGATGTTCCAGGACCAGAATCATTAATTAACAATAATGATAACAATAAAGGTAAAGGAATTCATGACCAATAAAATAGCTCTACAGAACTCTTCAGCATGAAGAAAGACAAACATATATGTGAGGCCACAGAAAACAGTAAGCTGTACCTGAATGATTTAAACAAGAGAGGTTGGAAAAACACCGAACTCTACAAAATCAATAGAAACGGCAGGAATTACTACTTTCAAGAATAACTCTAAACATGAATTCTCCCAATTCACTAATCAAAAGGCACAGACCATCAGAATGTACTAAAAACAGGATCTCTTCTTTAGTGCCATCTAGAAATGCACTTCCCTATAAGAGAAAGTCACTACGTCAGGGTAAAGTATAGAAAAGGTATTCTAAGCAAAAGGAGGTAGAGAAAAAGCTGGCAACCATGTTCTAGTATTGAGAGAGAGAGAGAGAGAGAGAGAGAGAGAGAGAGAGAGAGCAGACTGCAGACAAAAACTAGTTCTAAAGGATAAAGATAGCCTACTGCTTAAGGGAAAAACAGTTCATGAAGAGAACATTACCATTCTAAATGTATGCACATTGGAATGGCTATTCTTGGTTGTCAACTTGACTATATCTGGAATGAACTACAATCCACAATTGGAAGGCTTACCTGTGATCCAGATCTTAAGCCATAGTGGCTATGAATCCCAGAAGACTAAGATCTTTGAATTCAAGGACAGCCTGGGACAAAACAAGTCCCAGACTCAGTCATGGTGATTAAAGGTATACACCTTTAATCTGGGGCACACCTTCTGCTGGAGACCTACATAAGGACATTGGAAGAAGGAAGATTCTCTCTTCTTCCTCTTCTTGCCTTGTGGGACTGAACAATTACTAGATCTTTGGGCTTCCATTCACAGCCAGCCATTGTTGGGGAATTGGACTACAGACTGTAAGTCATCATAACAAATTCCCTTACTATATAGAGACTACCCATAAGTTCTGTGACTCTACAAAACACTGACCAATACGTACACCAAACCTGGTGCGTCATGCCTGTGAGATGCACTGAAAGCAGTCCTAGGTCAGAAGTGTATAGCTGTAAGTCCCTGTATTAAAGCCAACATCGAGATCTCAGATAATAGCCTAATGACACGCTAGAGTCTTGGAAGAACAAGAAGAGCCAAAAACCCAAATTAGTAAATGAAAAGAGTTGAGATCAGGGAAAATTTGATCAAATGGAAATAGAAAAACAAATAAACAAACAAACAAGAAGCAATGACACCTTCTGGGACAGGGGTAAAGAGCCATTACCTACTGCATCAGCTTGGAAATTTCCAGTGTCTTAATAATCTGGAATTTAAGGTGCTTTATTCATGACACAAAGCAAAGTGTTCCTGGTAAAAGACAAAACAGTAGGTTAAAGAAAGTTAAACGTGATAATGTTAAGAGAAAGCTTCCTATGTCTCCTTTTCTACTTCCCAAAATGGAAGGATAATCTAAAAAGGAGGCAGACAGGGTGTGACTCACAAAGAAGGTGTCTCTAGGAGAGAGGACAGTGAGGGGATTCTGGGAGACAGCAGCACATTTGGCCCAGAGGCTGAAAGGCCCACAGTTGCCCAATCAGAAGGCCCGTAGGGAGAGAGGGGGTGGGTGGGGGTGAGGGTGGGGTGAGAGGGAGCAAAGTGAAACCGACAAAATTTTAATTCTACCTGAAAATATTTAGGAAGTATTTATGCTTCTGCAGACATGTTTGTGGTTGAGAAGTGTACAGAAAATAAAGGCGACTTTCAAAATAAGAGAATAGTTCCAGAGGCGGCAACCACAGCCAAACTGTGCAGGGGAGGTTTTCTGTTTGTTTACTTGTTTGTTTGTCTGTTTTGTTTTGTTTTTTCCAAGACAGGGTTTCTCTGTGTAGCCCTGGCTGTCCTAGAACTCACTTTGTAGACCAGGCTGGCCTCGAACTCAGAAATCCACCTGCCTCTGCCTCCCAAGTGCTGGGATTAAAGGTGTGCGCCACCACCGCTGTCTGTTTGTTTTAATTGAATGTGTTTGATGACATTGCTGAGAAAGTACTGTCCAGCTAAAACTGAGTTATTCTAGAAAGACAGAAGTGAGGGAGCAAGGAGGTGTGTGGGAGTGTACCAGGGCATATGACTTGGCAAGGCACAAAAACCAATACACCACCCAGTACACTGAGCCGATTCAAGGTCCACCTGGTCTACTGAATGTGTTCAGGCTGAATAATTCAGCAAAGCCCATCTCCAAGAACAGGTGGAGGAGGTAGCTACAGCTCAGTGGTTGAAGTATTTGTCTAGCATGTACAGGGCCATGGGTTCAATACCTAACAAACACAGCACACACCACACAGAATGAACAAACAAACAAACAAAACTCTGAGAAATCATGATTTGACATTGCATGGGTTTCAGGAATAAGTGAGGGGCAGCAATGAAGGTGGGTTTTGTTTTGTTTTGTTTTGTTTTGTTTTGTTTTGTTTTGTTGTACTAATGTAGAGCTTTCTGACTCTTAAACACACACATAAAAGTAACATCTATACAAGCACAAAGAGTGCTGAATTCCCTGCTGTGTTTGTCAGCAAACACAAAAGCCATAGGCACATCATATGAAAACCTGAGAAAGAGCTTGTGTCACATGGCATGCCGTGCTACTTGCCCCTTCACGTGATTACCAGGTTTGCAAAGCTGCCCTGTTGATAAAACATCATCTGCTTGAAAGCAGAAGGGGAAAGGAGGAAATACAATAGTCCCTGTACTGCATGGCTGAGAGGCGTAAATAAGGAAGGGCATATAGTAGCCAGTGCTCTATGAGCTCTGGCAGGTTTCCCTCGCTGTTGCTCTCCTCTGTCATAAACTTAGATTACATAAGAGTTCTGCCTATGAAGTGAGCAATGTTAAAGTCTCTGAAGCCATGCTAAGGAGCTTTGACTCCAATTGTATAAAATGATGTGACCCACCAGAGAAGTGAGGCATGGAGTCTAATAAGAAAACTCTTATGGATCTTGAGAACTAGCAAAAGGGAGTAGGAAAATGGTGGGTGTGGGGGAAATGGACAAAGGAGAACTGTTTTGGACAGAGCCAGCTGGCAGGGAACATCAGCTGACCCTACATGCATGTAAAGGGGAAAATACCAAGGAGGCTTGCTATTTGTCTATGAGGATGGCTAGGTAGATCAGAGAGGCAGACAGGAGTACTTAGGAAGAAGTACAGAAAGCTCTGAACTCAGTGACAGACTTGGGAAATATCCCTGTGCTAAGGTTTAGGGAGTGGCCTGACACCCAAGAGAGAGTCTGGGACTCACCAGAGAATTAAAAATAATTTTAAAATGTAAAAAAATGTATTTTTAAGGAGTGAATTAGTTGTACTTCTGAATAGTCACATCCAACTGGCAAGAAACAGAGTAACCATTTTACACTAGAGGACCTTGGAGGAACCCAAAGATCTACAGCCTGCATCGGGGAAGACAGAAAGCTAATTCCTTAGTCTGATCAAAAAATAAAAACTCTACATCAAACAGTAAAACACGTCATGCAACCTCTGCTAACTGCTACTCTAAGCACCAGTTAATTCCCTCAGTATAGCAGCCATTATTAAACGATAACTAAGGACCTTCCTGGGCACTCTGAAGGTGTAGGGGTTGAAAACATAAGGCAAACTGACAAAGCACCATTCTTTTGCCTTTTAAGAAAAGAAGACTGTTGTCACAAATAAATAAACCATCCCTCCTCCGCCCAGAGAATCTCAGGTAGTGAGCATTGGGGACCATTAAGGAAATAAAGCCAGTTGGTTACCACCAAGAGGAGAGGATGATGTAACTGCGATTGGATGACAAGGAAATATGAAGATGTGTCCTGAATATCAAGGACCAAGGAACTATCTTTAAAAAAAGAAAGAAAGGAAGGAAGGAAGGAAGAAAGGAAGGAAGGAAGGAAGGAAGGAAGGAAGGAAGGAAGGAAGGAAGGAAGGAAGAAAGAAAGAAAGAAAGAAAGAAAGAAAGAAAGAAAGAAAGAAAGAAAGAAAGAAAGAAAGAAAGAAAGAAAGAAAGAAGTCTGAGAGAAGAACATTGCGTTAGGGAGCACTTGTTAGAACAGAGCCCTTGAGGTAAGGGGACTTGGGGTAGAGAGCAGTCAGAGGGCACATGGCTGGGCTGAGGCAAGCAGGAGATGGAAACAAGGGCTGGATGGGATAGAACAGGGGCTCTTTCAGATCAGAGCTTGGATATGACTCACTCTACAATGGGAGGTTTTAGTTATGAACCTGCCCAGTGCCTCTAGCTGTGGTGTGATGAGTAGATCAGGCTAAGGGAGTGGGCTGTGCTGGAAACCAGGAGGGAGCCCACAGAGTCCTCCTGCTTTGGGCCTGGCCCTCTCTGCACAGTCTCTAAGTCCTCACAATAGCCATGAGGAATTGGAATCATCCCTCTTGCCTGGGATTAGCATCCTATTTTGAGCCCTCCACAAACCCAAGCAGAGTCTGGGGCATGCAACTGTCCCTTTAATAACTCTGATGTCTGATTAATAAGTTAAACAACTCATCGATTCCATTTATTCCAAGAATCATGCAACCCAATTAAAAGGCCTGAAAACAAAGACTGGACACGCCAGCTGTTGGCTGGCACTGGTCAGTTGCTGGAGCGGGAAGCCTTGTCAAGCTCAATCAACAGGGCAGAGCCAGCAGCCCACGATGACATAGTCCCCAGGTCTGCCATTGTTCTCGGCCAGTACAATGCTGCATCTGGGTGCCTCCAGGAGCAGGGATGAAAACAAAACATTCTTATTTAACCCACGGGGTTTTGTTTTGTTTTGTTTCTGGTGGCAGTTTTCTTCAGTCACCCAGCTATGACAGGAGCACCCCAGTTCAAGTGACCATGAGTGGGGCACCCTTGCAGACTAGATCTGCTGTCTCTCAGCTTGTTTACCTAACACAGAACCTTGAGGCTTTCTTGAAGCTCTAATCGTTAGCGCTGAAGTTTCTGGCCAGTTAAACTACGGAGGATAACCACTGGGACTCTGCCATGCTGAGGCTAAGGGACCGAGGAGTGACATTGTACCTCAAACAGCCTCTTGAGGGATCCCCCACCAAGTTCTGTTTGTAGAATGTGAAGCCCCATCAGCCTGTGGTCTAGCAATAAACCCCTGATCTAAGAGCTCATACAAAGAGTGGCCTTTCATTTACAGCCTGGCATGAAAACACCCGAGTGAAGTAAAAAAAGTCGCTCTCTAGGATTCAGAAGCAAATCCCCAGCATAGGTACTCAGCAGCAGGCCACTGAGAGGGAGTGACGCTGTGGAAGGAAGACCGTGCTCGTGATCTGCCATGGAATATGCACGGGAGCTCAGCACTAGCAGAGAGGGAGAAAGGAAAGACCTGGAACCATGCTGTACAAAACAACAGCTTCAGGCTGGACAGATGACTCCAGGGTCGAGAACACTGGGTGTTCTTACAGAGGACCTACATGGTAGACACAGGCATGCATCACTCCAGTCCCAAAGGATCTGGTGCTCTCTTCTGACTTCCGGGAACAGTAGGTTTGTACGTGGTACACATATATCCTTGCAGGCAAAATATTCATACGCTTCAAAATTCAACTTAATTTTTAAAAATGCAGTCACATGTTGCCTGTTTAAGGTTCATGGGAATTATAATTTCAACTGATTGGGTTCATGCATTTGTTTAGATTTAAAATTTAAAAGTTATATTAGGGCTGGTGAAATGACTAGTAGATAGAGTACTTGCCACAGAATCATGAGGACCTCAGTTTGATCCAGGCACCTGCACAAAAGCCAAGTGCAGTGACAGTGCCTGCAATCCTGGCACTGAGGGAAGAGACAGGCACATACTCCTGTCTCTATGGTCAGCTTCTCTAGTCAGTCAGCAAGCTCCCTAGGTTAAAGAAGAAAGCCTGTCCCAAAAAGCAACATGGAGTGTTGTTGAGGACAACCTTATATTGACCTCTGGCCTCTACATGTGCATGTGCATACGAATATGGGCACGGTAGCAGAAACCTGAATTCCCAGCACTTGAAAGATATAGACAGGAGTCCAAACCCACCTCCAACTACATAACAAGTTAGATGCCAGATGGGCTACAGGAGACCCGGAGACCCTGTCAACAGCAACAATAGTAATAGAAATTAAAATCTGAGAGTCAGGCATAGTGGTGTCTATCATCCCACCACTGGGGAGGTCGAGGCAAGAAGATCATGAATTTGAGTACAGTATGAACTACAGTAAGATTCTGTCTCAGCAAAAAGAGAGATGACTCAGCTTTCCAGTTTCAGGATGCAGATGTAAACCATCCCGCCCATCATTAGTGGGCCTAACTATGTTGATTGGGAAGATACAAAGGACAGAAAATGAAATCTGCACTCTGGGACTTCCATCTCAGCTGAAGGCCAACTCCGCCTCCTGCTCCTGCTCAGACCTTAGCCCTGGCAGTAATCTATCACACCGTCTCTCCACTCAAACCTCAGCTGAGCCACTCAGTAGCTTAGTTCTAGGTCTTCATAATCAAAAAGGCCCCAAAGGATGTGTCTCCTGACAGAAACTAATGGGAAATTTTCATGAACACTGCAATTTATCAAGTGGTTGCAAGGTATATCTCAGCTCTATAAGTACATGTCCTTATTTAGTATTTTTAGGAACCTGGTTATATGGACTTTTTTAGTATGTTTGACAGACAAGGGAACCAAGAGAGCAAAGCTAAGCGAGTTATCTAAGGTCAAGTTATCCAGAGCTGGTGGCCTGTCAGGTAGACAAATGACCTTCAGCTTTCTATGACTGATGTGTGGGAACATGGGACTGATCTGGGAAGGGGATATCCCACACCCTCTTCTGCTATACATTAGGTGTCAACTCAAATATGAAACTTCTTCAGGGATCTCTCTGGCTTCTGGAACGCCTTCTATGAGCTGGTTTGGCTCTGCTTGGTCATTTTTCTCCTCTTTGATGAGGAAGTTTGAGAGGCCACAAGGCTCTCAGCTCAGGCTGGCCCTGCTTAGAGACACCCCTCTCATTTGAACTTTATGCCCCCTGAACTCAGGGTCCTGCCAGCAAAATTCCCTCATGGTAGAACTTTGGTTAGAGAGCCTAAGTCATGTGCTCATTGGCACTGGAGGCCAAGTCTGTGTGGGTGTTGGGGGGCAGGGAGTCTCAGCACATACTTCAGTGCTGAACTTCCCTTCCCTCTTTGGCTTGGCAGCAGCTTTTAAGGACATGAGACCAATCCAAGAATTCCTTGTCAACATCACTCCTTTCACCGGAACCACAAATTCATTCCAGTGGGACCCAGCTTTACCTCCGGGCAGACATCAGAAACAACTCCTCTTTACTTCAAAACTGCCACCCTCTCCTGAGAGCCACCCACTTCCACACCTCTTTCTCCCTGCTGAGGAAGAAAATAAGGGCCAGGGCTGTCGGAAGTATGGTTGGCAGAGGAGGCCCCAGTCCTGCCAGGCTGTGGGGGGTTCTTCACACCCAGCTGTTGATTTTGCCTTTCTTGTGGTTCCAAGGCTCCTTCCTGCCTCCTTTCTTCTTCCAGAACCAGCTGGATGAGTAGGTGTGGCCTTCCCCAACCGGATCCCTGAGC
Source organism: Mus caroli (assembly GCF_978045245.1). Lineage (NCBI taxonomy): Eukaryota > Metazoa > Chordata > Mammalia > Rodentia > Muridae > Mus > Mus caroli. The sequence continues at coordinate 81,507,371 of NW_028227262.1, read as the reverse complement.
CACAGTTGCCCTGTGCTGGCATTCGGGGAAAGGACCATTTTGCAAAAACTTCTGTTGCATCCCAAACGCTTTTCCTGCCTGTGAGCAAAGTCCGAGAGGCATCTGCAGCCTCTGGGGCTCTTCTCACTTCTTGGCTGCTTCAACTCCGGAGGAAACCAGCAGGGGGTCAGAATGAAGGAGGCAGGAAGAAAGTGGTCAGCTAAGAGCTGACCTTAAAAGCGGAACCTACCAGGAGAGCAGTGATGGTTACCACACTCGAGGTTCACTGAATGAGAAGAGGGAAGCCAGGGCGGATTGGCACCCTTCCCTTTGCTCTGCTGACTTGGCTTCAGAGCACCCCCTTTCCTCCAGGAAGATCTTGATATGAGATGCTTCCTCTTCGGTGTCCTCAAACACCTTGTAGCTCTCTTTGGTGGTTCTAACCATCTCAAAAATGCCTCACTTCTCCCTTTTCTTCCTACCGATATTCTTTTGCCTACTCTTGTTTCTCAAACCCACTGTACATGTGGATGCTAAGCCAGACCTGAGCCTAAATGATACCAAACTTCATCTTGAAATACCAATGGGGACGAGAGGGGAGCAGGATTATTGCCGCACAGAACAAATCTGAGGCTCCAAGCCAAGGACAGATTGTGGTTAGGAGTGAGTCCTGAGCGTGGACCCAGACTCAGCACACATGAGCTGTGTGTGCCTGGGCAAGTTCCATCTGCCCATGCTTCTGTCTCCTCACTATAAACAGGGTGACTCAAGTCGCTCCCTTTTAGTATTTGTGAGAAATATGTGAGTTAACACAGGTTAACGATCCGTTATCCAATATGCTTGAACCAGAAGGGAGTTGAGAGTTTTCAGAATCGACAATACCTGCAAAGATTATAAATGTTGAACATCCCTTACCTAAAAACCATTAAATCTGAATTGTTATAAATCCAAAAGGTTTTTGGGTGTCATGTCTATACTAAAACCTTTGAATTGTAAGCATTATTATTCCTACATATTTCATCTTACTAGCTTCCTTCCTTGATGCTAGGCCCAGTCTTGTCTCAAGGCCTGATATATCTTTGTCCCTTGGCTGGCCTACATTTTCCCGATTAGCTCATGTGGTTTTCTCTCAATTACATTAGCCCACATGGTTTTTTGCTCACCTTCATTTAGGTCTTCACTAAACTGCTGTTTCCTTCCCTCCAGACCCTTACCCATTTCAGGATTCATCTCAAAGCATGGATACGGCATGGGTCTGTCCCTTTATTAAGTTTTGTTTGTCACCTTTAAATATCACCTGCATGAAAATGAGGACTTTGTTTTGTACATGTATCATTCCTAGTGCCTAGTAAAATGTCTCCCACATAATAGATGTGTAAATGAAGGGATGCTTAGATAGATGGCTCCACAGATCTCTTAGGGGAAGGCTTCTGGGCCCATTTCCAGCAGCCTTCCATTCTTCAAACTCCGTGCCACACTCCATTAAGTGTACCCCCTCCAACTCCTTCTCTATACCCAAGCTTGCCCTCTGGCCCTTCGCTCTCCACTGACCCAGTTTGACACTGCCATTCCCAGTCTCTGGAGGCTTCTGGCATGAGCAGTTTGGGATTTGCTGACTATTCCAGAAAGATCAGCTGTCCCCTGTCAGCTGTTGAGGGGACACAGTGAGCAAGACAGACACACGGGCAAGCAGCAGAAACAGATGGTCACATCCACACTGGAGTCAGGTCACAGAAGCCTGGGGAGGGTGAGGGCACAGACGAGGAGGGTCTGTTATCCACATGACAAACAGAACCGCAGCTAGACCCTTTCCAAAACCGCATCTTACATAAGGCATGCAGGGATGACACATGGGTGAGCTGTTGGATTTATCCTAGGTTGAAAAAGTACCTGGAGAGTCACAGTCTTGTGAAACAACAGTGTCAGCCCAGGAGCTCCAATGCTATATCATCATCAGAAAGGTATTTTCAAAGCCCCGGGGAGCGGTGAGATTAGTTGTGAAAAGAACACCTGAACTTTCAAGGGTAAATTTGGTTTCCAGATGCTGTGGCCCCAGAACAGGATTTTAAACAGCTGCCTCTCCAATCCCTGAGAGGGAACCGGCTCATCTGCCTCAATCAATGGTTAGCCGCATAGTTTACCGTTCCGGAAGACCTTCATTCTTTGGTGTGATCTGAAAATATTTTTTCAGAAAGAGAATGTTGTAGGTTGTAACTCCCCCCAAACCTCACCTGTTGGTCTTAGCCTCAGTATATCAAATAATGCTTTAGTGTGATACCACTCATTCAGACAAAGGGAATATGTGCATACTTCCTTGCAGCCATAGGTTAAAATGGTAATATTGTTGTTTTGAAGTGCAGTGATTAAAAGTAATTAAAACTCTCCAAATTTTATTTTGCGTAGGTCAATATTCACTTAGCCTTTTAGAATAAAGATTTTGGGTAAACAAAAGGAAAGCTGAAAATATGTGTTGTGTGGCTGACACATGATCTTCCTGGGCTTGAAGCCCTAGGGATCTGCTTCAGATATCTTAGCTGTCCGTTGGGGAACTCACCTCTTAGATGTGTTCTGTCATGGTTTTAATTTCACTCCTCTGTTCTTCCCACTCACGTGTCTATTTACACAGTGATCCTTTTTCCAGTTCTTACAGTCGTGTACACGTTGTTTGTGTATTTCCAGCCAGATGCTCTCAATTCAAGGGCAGCCAGAATGCTCCGCTTAAGTAATACATTTTTTTTCCTCAGAATTGTGTGACCTTGAAAACATGTGTCTTAGTCGTTGTTCTGTTGCCACTGTACTATTGCTGTGATGACACATCATGACCAAGGCAAATCTTATAAAATTGGGGTCTTGCTTATCATTTTAGCACATTAATTCATCATCATCATCATCATTGCAGGAAATAGACAGCCACATCCTGCTTGGCAGTCAGGGGGCAGAGAGCAAGAGACACTGGACCTGAACTGGGCTTTTGAAACCTCAAAGCCCACCCCCAGCAACACAACTCCTCCAACAAGGCCACACCTCCTAATCCTTCCCAAATAGTTCCACCAGCTGATGGCCAAGCATTCAAACTTCTGAGTTTGGTGGGTGGGGTGGGTTCTAACTCAAACCATCATACCTTGTGTCCTTTGAAGTCCCGCGTCCCTATTACAAGGTGACTGCAAGAATTAAGCAAGGAGGCCATGTAGTGATGGCACACATGATTAATCCCAGCACTTGGAAGGCAGAGGCAGGCAGATCTCTGAGTTTGAGGCCAGCCTCATCTATAGAGCAAGTTCCAGGACAGACAGGGCTACACAGAGAAACCTGCTTCAACAAACAAAACAAGACAAACAAACAAAGATTTAAGCAAGGAAGTGTCCATTAAGTGTTCGATAAATCATAGCAGAGATAAAAAAAGGAGAAAGACAGTACAAGGTCCCATTTATTGACAATGTTCCATGAACTCTGCTTTGAAATCAGAGCAGCCCTTTGGTTCCTCTGGGCCATGGTCATTGCACTAGACATATATCTCTCCCTCTGTCATCTTTCTCCATTCTAATGAAAATAGCCATCATATCACAGCAAGAGGAAGTAAATTTGTAGTCAAAGATTTTGTCTGCCCTTTCTTACTCACACACAAACTCCTCAGTGCTGGGAGGTTCTGCAGAGCTAGTTGCATAGGAAGAGAGCACAGTATGACAAACACCATCTAACTGCAAAGTTCTCATATCTTTTATCAAGGAAGATATCAAGAAGGCTTTTCTAAAATAGCATGCATTATAGGTTGCAGATTAAATATGAAACATGTTTTCCGTTATTATGATACAAAAAAGTAAAACCATAGTGGTTCATTTCCATGTTCAAGCCCATTTCCTGTTTTAGGAAATTCCCTCATTTTGTAGGCCTTCAGTAAAGGAGGAGATAGACAGATCTTCTATCTGTAGAAGCTAAAGCTTCTATCTGTAAAGCAGGTATATTTTGATCCATGCTTTCTCAAGGAAGTCTGAGACTCAGCTGACTGGCTGGCTCTTTATAGGAAGTAAGGGAAGTCCTGATAGAATGTGTTCTGTTGACATAGGCAAAGCCATGTTAAAGACCCCTAAGGTATTAGGCCCATGGGAAATGGCAAAGTCTTCCCTTCTGTTCCATGTAGGACTGCTGATAGTATGCGCAGAAAATGTCCATGACAACTTTCTACCCCGAGATGTTTATGGCCTGAAAATTGCTCAATACTGAGACTGCTCCTACTAAAATTAGCTAAACCTGCCTCCTTATAAATCTATGTCCCATAAACTCTGCCTTCTTGTTCAACTGCATACAATTACCCTGCCTTCCTGTTCAATTGCGCACAATTACCTCACCTTCCTGTCCTAATGTATATAACAAACATACGGACTTTCAGGCTGCTTGGTACAACCGGTCCCAGCTCTTCTTTGTGGCTGTCTTTTTTCCCTTTCTTTGGTGCCCTGGTCAAGTCCTGGGAGCCTTAAGTCGCACAAACACACTGGTTAGCCTGGGATGACCACAGCAGAATAGTGTGACTAGTGGTAGCCTCAGGAATTAGCCTCTAGTGTCAGAGAAATCATACTATGTCCTGACCAGGAAGAGAGCTCCAAGGGCAAGACTTAGGCCTCAGTTAAACATACTTGATGTCTTTTTGTAACCAAGAACTCAGAGCAGAACGAATTGAAAGATCTTGAGCAGTCATGGATGGCCAGGGATTGTTTAAGCTCCTTCCAGAAGAATTGAACTTCACCCTAACAATCCCAAGAAGAGTGACCCATCACTCCAGTTCGACAAAGCAAAATTGAAGCGTGTCAAGGTAACACAGCTCATTCAAGATTAACAGCCTCAAAGAGACAGAAGTGGGAGTCGGTCATCTCCATGTAACTGAAAGGCTCTTCCTCCTGGTCACATCTCAAACATGTGCATAGTTTACTAGTTAGTCAAAGAATCTTATGCTTTGCCTCACGTAATCCTCACCACTCCTTCGGGTTGGAATTTTTAATCCATATTTAACAAATGAGGAAATGGAGTCAGAGGGATCAAAAGTAACTTGCACAAATATTTATCATCAGCCTTAAAACTGTACCTACCCATTGGTCTAACAATTCCTAGTCTAAGCATCTATCCCAACGAAATAGTCACAGATATAATTAAAGAGCTCACAGGGTTGGGATTTAATACAGATAAAAACAGAGTGTCAACCAAAAAAAAAAAAAAAAAAAAAAAAAAACAGAGTGTCATCTTATGGTCAGCGATTCATAAATGAACAACAAAAGACAGGGAATGCCTTCACATAGACTAGTGTGGGTATTAAAAGTCATGGTGAGAGCTGGGGGTACACTTGTGGGGCAGCTCCTGGTCAGCATATGCCAGGACCTCACCACTAGGTCACACTAGTGAAAGGATTGACTTCACAGGGCATTCAGGATCTTTTGAAAAAGATAGACATATTCTAGATCTCAATTATGGCAAAATCTGCATGAGTACATACAACTGGCAAAACTTATAAAAATGTACTATAAATGGGAGTATATAAATTATTCCTCAATTAAAAACTGCTTCAACAGAAAGTATTTTTTATCAAGGACAATAAAATTTTAGGTAAAAAAGATTATAAAACCTTTTTTTTTATTGAAGAATATTATTTCTTCCATGTATGTTACCTGCATGGAGATGAAAAGGAAACATTCCAAAATAATCATGGTGATGGGTGATTAAAATGAATAATTTAGATCTTTATATTTGTTTTCAGTAATCTTTAGTGACCGGAAATTTAAAAAACAAAACAAAACAAAACAAAGCACTAAAGACGTGTTACATCTTGGCTACATGGTAGAAGGTCTGAAGCAGGAGGCTGGGAGTTCAGATTTCTTAGTAGTCAAGTTCCTGTACTTTCTATGAAGCCTCAGAATCTCTCCCCTGGGCAGGAAATGCTTAGTTGTGAGCTTTGGGGGGGGGGGGGGGGGGGAGAATGCCTATAAAACATGTCCTTGCCTGCCAGAAAGCTGAAGTCTGCAAGGCAGAGTTAGGAGAGCAGTTGCTCCTGGTGAGAGGAAGCCGAGGCCAGGAAGAGGAGGATGTGGCAGTAAACCAAAGAGGATGAGTGGGTGGGCAGGCTGAATGACAGGCAGGAGGGAATTTGGCATCTGGGAAAATCCAGGCTGAGGAAGAGATTATGGAAGGTTAGCACATGAAGGGGGTCCCACCAAAGCCCACTTCACCCCACCAGTCTACTGTGTTTAATTCCAACTCCTGATAGATAGTCTGTCCATAGTGAGAGTCCTTGAGAAAGTAAAACACAATACTCTATTTAGGGCCACTTTGGGGGATACACAGGACTTCTGCTTATATTGTAGTCAGCCCAGAGTTCTGGATTCCAGAGTTCCTAGTCTATTCTGGACAGTCAGATTACCTTCCAGCACACTACCATGCTGTGAAGAGGATGACGTTAATGTTTATGTCTTAAAAGGAAGACTTCAGGCCTGCAATGATAGCGCTCACCTTCAATCCCAGCACTGGGAAGGCAGGGGCAGGTGGATCTCTGTGAGTTTGAGGCCTGCCTGGAATATAGAACGAGTTCCAGGACACCCAAGGCTACACAGAGAAACCCTGTCTCAAAAAAAAAAAAAAAAAAACTAAAAAGAAGAAGAGGAAGAAGAAGAAAGAAAGAAGGAAGCAAGGAAAGGAAGCAAGGGAAAGGAGGGAGGGAGGGAGGGAGGGAGGGAGGGAGGGAGGGAGGGAGGGAGGGAGGGAGGGAAAGGAAAGGAAAGAAGGAAAGGAGAAGAAAAGAAATCTACAAAATTGAGTGTGGTGGCATATGTCTTAAATCTCAGCATTTAGGAGAGGTGGGTAAATTCTGGGAGTTAGATGCCAGCCTAGTCTATATATCAAGTTCTAGGCTGGCCAGTGCTACATAGTGAGAGCCTATCTAGAAAGAAGGGGGTGGGGGGCAAGAAGAAAAAAGGAAGGGACGGTCAGAGAGAGAGAATTGGGGGATGGGGGTTGGCAATCGGGGAAGAACAGACATGCAATGTATTAGTTAGAGAATGGACTTCAGAACCAGGCTGCTAGGTTTTGAATCACGGGGATTTTCTGGCTTTGTGGCTCTGAAAAAGACTTTTAACCTTTGTGTTTTGTTTTCTTTTTTTCTATAAAATGTAATCACAAAGACCATTGCCTCTTGGGGCTGCTGTAAGAATTCAACAAATTACTTTGGTCAATAGTAAGCCTTAATGATGACGCTAGAGATAAAAGATTATATTAACTGACTGGCCCAAGATGACGTGGGAGGAGGGGCTGGGTCTGCATGCATCTGTCAATCAATAATTCTTTGGAATAAAGGACTTACTGGTTGGCTATTTGCCATGTACCCGATATTATCCCAGACACTGTATAGGGAATATTTTCAGCCTTTGGTTGGAGCAATAATAAGATGTGGAAAACAGAAGCAGGAACCAGTGCTATTGTACAATATAGTAAGAGATAGGATGTCAGACAATAAGATCACCCAAATTTGAGGAAGAAGACAGGAACCTCTTCTAGAAGCAGGATTTAAACATGGGATGTTTGTGAGGACAAAGACAACAGTGGGCTTTCTTCTTAGCCTACGTGGAGAGTAATTAGAAACCACCTTTCAACTCCACAGACTTTCTCTACATCCTCCCCTGTGCAGTGAGGCAGCCTGGGTTGGAGGAGAATGGAGAGAGATGGGGAAGGGTTGAGAGGACAGAGCAAAAGCAAGAAGGCAAGAAAGAGAAGAGGAGGTCAAGCAGCCCCTTTTATAGTGAGTCAGGCAGACCTGGCTGTTGCCAGATAACTGTGAGGTGGAGCTGAGACAAAGTGCTAACAACCACCACCTATCCACTGAGTGACATTGGGACACTCCCATACAGTCTCTGAGTCCGTTGTCTTATTCTGTAAGATGGAAGTCAACTTCTCTGTTTGATGAACTGTTGTGAGACCAAATGAGTACAGGGGCGGCCCCACAGCTCAGCGATACTGAACCCTTTCTCTCCTTTAACCTTTTCTATGGTTCACCAAACTGGTGACTCCTTCAGTCCTAAAAAAATGAAGAACAGGTTAGAAGACAGAGGATATCAAATCATGCAGGAGTTTAGATCCCTTGGTCTAGACTGGATAAGGGAGTTGCTTGAAGCTGAAGGGAAGACAAGGCTTCAGACAAAAATAGGAAAACAGTGCAAAGCCTACTTGATTGATCTTATGAGATTGTCATATAGAGTTTTCAAGGCTGCATCAGGGTTCTCTAGGAAGCCAACCTAAAGAGGGGGAGATAGCATCGTGCTCAGTTCTGTTGTAGTAAAATGGACGGGAAAAGATGAACTTGAAAGCAAATGGGGAGGAGTCTAGGTGATGATTAGCCATCTTTATCCCGAGACAGCAGTGGCTACTGCAGGATTTTGGAGAACAAGAGGATAGACCAATTTACTAGTTAGAGAGAGCTCTCTGTGACTGATAAGGTGCCTTACAGGCACTGAGTGCTGGTGGAGGTGCAGTTTTATTGCAGTCTAGGAGAGAGGACAAAGGTGAACCAGGAAGGCAGATGGCTCTCTTCTTCCCAGCACCTCTTTAGCACAGCATGGCTTCTCATGGCCTTGTGACACGTGACATGTGCCATGGAGGGTAATTGCCTCTCGTTTGCTTCTTTTCCTCTCTGCATTCCTGGACCAAGAAGAGTTCCTAGTTGCCACCTCTGTGTTCTGAGGACTATGGGAATAAGGAGTAAGGGATGAGGCTACAGCCTGTGGGCTGTTCATGATCCAAGAAGCCCTATAGGGCCCTTGCTTTCTCAATTCCCCTTCTCTGGCTATAATCTTACCATGCAAATAAATGTTTCAGATGCTGTCTATATTGTTTTGTAAGCTGGCAAAATCTAAACCTTCCTCTTATATGCTCACCACGTAGCACTTTAAGGAAGTAACAATCAGGGAAGGAAAGAAGAGCTGATGGAAGCCAGAGTCTACTTGTTCAGTTGTCTGCTCTCTCACTGTACAGCAGGGGGGAAGTTTGGAGAGCAGTTTCCTGGAGGTGAACTGCAGTGTGCAGAGATCCTCGTAAGCAGCAGCACACTTCTCTCACTCGTCTACAACATCCCCCTTACTATTCTGTTGTATCTCTGTGGATACAGACAGGGAGGTCGCAGGCTCATCAGGGCACACATGATGTTACCACCTGACATGGTTGCAAGTGTTTATAAAGTGAGATGATTCCAGCCGGGACACAACCCAAGCTGGTACTGTGCCCTCTTCATGGCATCTGCCAGGAGCCTGCAAGCTTTGTGCTGCCAAAGGTCACCAAGAAACCAGTGTCCAGGGCTAGAGCCTCATGTGGCCCTGGAAGGAGCTGCATCTGAGAAGGGCTGGAACATGTGGGCAGAGAAGCAAGCCAGCGAGGACTATGAGTCCCAGGCAGCACCTGTTCCCAGAGAGTAAATAATTCTTTGTCCTTGGGTCATGACTCCTGCCTGTCGCCGAGCCTTCCTTGTGGGCTGCCAGTCTGACACCAGCATACTGCTGGTGTAAACTGTGCTTTGGAAAAAGAATCAAAGGTCCTGGTGACTTTTACTCCCTACCCTGCTCAACGTTGCTCTCGGACTCCTATTTCACAGCTGCTGCCCAGGCTACACGGTGAACCTTACAAATATTTGGATGTGGCACCCCCTAGCCCGCACTGACAGAAGTTGGGTGACAGAGGCAGACAGCCTGAGATTGCACTGGGCTGCAGTTCTGGGAGAACAGGTGTTGGCAGCTGCCACATCCCTTTCCCCCTGCCTCCTTCTCCACCCACTCTGCTCTCCTGTCTGTTTACAGTGTGTTTTCCTGGGACAACATTTGAAGTATGCTAAATATGGGCACTGTGGCTAGAGATGGAATGTCAGGCTCATTGTGTGGACAGAGAATTAGTGAGTTTATGACAAGGAGGACTAATTCTTGTGTTTGGAAATGAATCGGAGATCCACGGTTACTCTGTTTTGAAAGTGCATCATCCACTGATGCTGAGGTAATATTGTGGTGGTTAAGAAAGCCAGTTTTGGGAGCGCATAGGCCTGGGTGAGAAATGCAGTTTGGCTGCTGGCCTGCTGCAGGACCTTGGGTAAACTCTGGTGTCCTTGTTTGTTGCATTGGTCAGCTCCTTCAGATTTTTCTGTTTGCTGGGAAGCCCATTAGACCATTTTTCAAGACACCATAACACACCATGAGCACTTTCACCAGGGTGCTCCATTTTGAGTGTCTAGAAGTCCTAGTTTCTCCCAGGGAGCCTACTACACAAGAGACAGACAGACAGACATGACGCCACTTTGCACCATCATTCCTGGGACCTTCCCCATGCCACCTCTCTTTCTCTCGCAAGAGAGAGTCCTCCCTGCCATAGGTTAGAAGGTAAATGTCCTCTCCAGCACAGCCTGGCTAGTCAATCCCTGAGCTCTTTTGTCCCAAGTCACTCCACCTTCTGTCATTAGACCTTAAGCAATGCACAAATCTTTCCTCTAGCTGTCCTTTTTTATGCCCTGACTGCCAGTTCCTCCTCTTCACATTGGTCTAAACAGCACCTTCTCCAGGGTTTAGACTACCCTCCTGCTGTCTCTCTGTTGTTGGTGTACTCTATCTACATACATTTTCTTCATATTTTCGTAATAATTTGACACTAGGCCTGTGCCCTGTGAGCTCCCTTCAAGCAAGTATTATCTCGGTCTTTCTACCTTTCCCAGAGACATGAATAGCTAGCTCCTAAGGCAAACTCAGTGCTCAGAAAGTGTCTCCAGCCTGGACTCATGAAGGCAAAATGGTTGTCTTACACTTAACAATGCTAATAGCTATGATTATTTGAGTGCTCATGATGGATCAGACACTGTATGTGGCTTTATTTAATCTCTCAACAGTTTCATCAGTTCTGACAAGTGGCAGAAAAAAGCCTGAGGCTCAGAGAGTAACGTTTTTTTTTGTTTGTTTGTTTGTTTGTTTTTTTTTAGTTCATACTAACGCTCTTGACCTCTGACTCTTAGCTCTAGTACAATAGGCATTTGATTGGTGCTAGCTGCTGCTTTGGGCTGATGTTGTGGGGGACAAGGACCAGACAAGGAGGGGAGCACTAGACATAGTGCCTCTTGTCGTCAGGCCCTTGAAGACCAGCTGTCACTAGAGTGTTTACAGGGACTGCCATATCCCTGTGTTAGCCTGGAAAAGCTTCCTCTAACTCCAAGAGCTCATTTTCACACTCACGCCTTCTCGGCCTTCCTTATTCTCTCGGGGCAGGGTGAAGTCTGAGAAAGCAAAGGAATTACCTTCTCCGAATTCTTTGCTGATAAGACCCAGGGGAGTTTCCAGACACTTTCCTATGACTGTTCCAGCGGAGGACATGGCACGAAGAAGCTGTGACTCAGCAGTGAAGAGCAGGGACTGCTGAAGGTTCCCGGGAAGAAACGCAGCAGCTGCACAGCTTCATCTGGCTGTGCAGGAAACCACAGGTGGCCGGGGGACAGGGCCGAGGATCTCGGGATGAGAGAGAGACTTGGTGTGGAAAACCATGAATGGCCTTGGAGTCAGGTCATGGGGTAGAGTCCTGACATGGCTACTTACCCACAGTGTGACCACAGCTAGCCAGGTAAATTTCCTAAGATTGGGGCTCCTCCCTGCAGAGTGGAGCAGAAGAGAATAAGCCCGGAAGTGTTCAAGCACAGGTACCCCTGATAACAGTGGTATGAGGACCGGAGAGAGGGAAGGAAAAGGCATCGGTGAGGCCACACCCTTGCTGTGGCTCCCCAGGCTGGGCCCTGGCTCAGCAGTACAGAGTGATCCCTGGCCCTGGAAATCTGAGGAGTGTTTTCTGCAGGTTGCTGTCTTTAGGAAGGGCTGGATGACTCCCCGCGCATTGTGTTTGCACCATGTGTGTTTTGCTTTGGCAAGCTGGAAGTGCATGACTGGGATACTGACAAGGGGACTTTCCCTCCAGTGGTCAAGCTGGACTGGATGCCCCAGGGACTTGGGCTGTGGTGAATTTCCTCTAAGCGTCTAGCACCGGGACTAATGAGCTCCATAGCCTAGCTGACACTTCCCCCTTCTTCCCATTTTCTTTAAGGAAATTAAAAAATATATATGTTTACAAGGAAGATGCTCATATCACTCAACGTCGTTTCTTCTCTGACTAAAGCACCAAGTGGCCTGACGTGTACGGCGATGGCTTGTTGTCAAGTCAGTAAGTCTACAAACCAGAGTGCCTGAGGACTGCATCTCACAGTCTTCCTGGGCAGACAGGCTTAGGGACTGAAGGTAAAGTCTTCAGAGGAGATGAGAGATCCCGCTAAACAGCTTTCAGTGCCATATCCAAGGTCACAAACAGATTAGACCCCCTTTGCCCTTGTGCTTTGCCTGAAACCCAGACTGGACGCCTTTTGCAAATATGGAGGGTAGTGATTGGGTGCACACTCTCTGCCACACTCACTGTGTTAAATATTGGTCTTGCATTTTATTTTTCCTCCCTGGGGTTTTGAATCCAGGGCCTCTTATATGCTAAACAAATACTGCACCTCTGTGGGAACGCAGGGTATCGCGTTACATTTAATCATCTTCTATCAGGTGTCTTTGACTATGACAATTTCTTGGATTTTTTTTTTTCTAACTTCTTTAGACTCTCACAGGCAGCCAGGGTCAAAGACATGGGAATCCACACACAGCCATCTGGGTTCAATTTTGGCCTCACTGCTTATATATGTATTATTGTCCTCTGCTGACTGACTGTATGATAAGCTGTTTCCAAGGGTCAAGGAATGTGATGTTTTCATACTTTTCCATATATGAAACCAAGAAGATACATTTATATGTTAGTAAGATACATGGTGTCAAGACTGGTGGCATAAGTAAGTCATTCTACTCATGGCCAGAGATGAGAGTTTGAGAGGATGAGACACATCTGTCACCTGAAGTGCTGGTAGGTAATGCTAGGAAGCTGCTGTCTGACACATATGAAAACAGTTAGATTCTGCCTTGGCTGGCACAGCTGTCCATAATGTTTACCATAAATACAAAAATATGAACAGCAAGGAGCCCTGCGGACGGAGACAGTGATAGTGGCAAGTGCTAGGTGCCTCAGTAACTGTGAGTGTGTGTGTCTGTGTGTGGGGGTATGTCTTTCTAATTCATTCTAATTGACAACACTTGTCTTTGCTGATGGTACCCAGCTAGTGAAACCTCATGACACATCACTGTACAAGTATCTGACACTTGAAGAATGCAGAAAGTTTTGTATTTGGTAACAAGAGATTGCAAGATCCTCCCACGCTGACCCATACTTCTGTTCCCAGCTTCTTCTCTGGCGCCATCATCTGGTATCACCTGGGTGTTACCATGGCCTTCACCTGCTAAGGTACATGACACCTGCCTCCACCTACCCATATAGAGACTTGTTTCTTTAAGGAAAAATTTAACCCTTGAATAAACCAAAGAAATCCCATTTCTTGGAGAGAGATGGATGATCAATAACCACAAAGAGAAAAAATTTCATGGTTCATAAGCCAAAGCATAACCCAGACTATATTCATATAACTGAGAAATTCTGAACACTTTAAACTGATACAAGATGATATTTTACATTGGCACTTTGTGATGTGTGGTGATTTGGTCATAGGTCAGCTAAAAATAAAATGGCTTTTTGTTGTTGTTGTTGTGGTGGTGGTGGTGGTGTGTGGGAGAGTAGGTGGATGGGTGGGTGGGTGGGTGTGTTTTGCTGGTGATCTAACCTAGAACCTCAAGTGTGTTAGACAAGTACTCTATCACTGTGAACATCTTCAGATATAATCAAATTCTGTAAAATTATGGGTTATTTTTATTTTTAATAGAGAAGGCAAAAAAATAAGATTTACTCAATGTGGTCACATTGGGAAGAGTCAAACAATTCTAGCAATGCTCCAGGTCCACATTCAGGGATCTTGACAGGGAGGTAAAGTTTAAACAAGAAGCAAGTGATAGCCAGGCATGGTGGCACACACCTTTAATACCAGCCTTTTGGGAGGCAGAGGCAGGCGGATTTCTGAGTTCGAGGCCAGCCTGGTCTACAAAGTGAGTTCTAGGACAGCCAGGGCTGTCAAGAGAAACACTGTCTTGAAAAACCAAAAAAAAAAAAAAAAAAAAAAAAAAACAAGTGATATAAATAGTCAGGTAAGATGTAGTCCTTTGTCCACCCTTGTCTCTGTTTCAAGTCCTTTCAAGCAAAGTTTTTTTCACAAGTTGTCAATCAGCCCGGCGTGGTGGCGCACGCCTTTAATCCCAGCACTCGGGAGACAGAGGCAGGTGGATTTCTGAGTTGGAGGCCAGCCTGGTCTACAAAGTGAGTGCCAGGACAGCCAGGGCTACACAGAGAAACCCTGTCTCGAAAAACCAAAAAAAAAAACAAAAACAAAAACAAAAAAAACAACAAGTTGTCAATCTTTCTCTAGGAGACAAGGTTCTCCTTTGGCTGACTCCCAAGACTTCAGCAATTTCCTCTCCCAGCAGGAGATTCCTGGAGAGATTCTCATTTCTTGAGAAAGATTCTTTCAATAGACCGATGAGGTTATGTTTGTCCCTGAATTGGTTTCTCCTGGTCTCACAGGTAGCATTTACAACAGCACCTCTTTCTGAGGAGTGTCCCCATGATGAGCCACCACAGTGTGTCACCCCTCACAGCATAGAAACTTGGTGAGGCCAGCATGCAACCATCTAGGAGCAGTGAGTCTTAAAGCAGAACCTGGGTCTTCCTACACACATTTGAAAGCAAGACTGGGTGAATGGGATAACCATGCTTCTAGCATCTACCTCCATTCCTGCTGTGAGAGGCTGCAGCATATAGGGGCCCAGGGACGTGCTGCACAACCCTTCTGCAGAGGCTGTACCACACACTGAATGGGAACTGTATGGTATCACAACATTAGTCATTGACCCCAGTTGAGCTTTGTACCCTTCAAGATAACATCAAAGTCAAACTGTGAGTCTGGCCTGTAAGTTTGCTGGCTTCACATTTACTAAGTGCACATTTCCTGAGGCTGAGGAATTAGAGGTGGGTAGGGCTGATTTTCTTTGCACTTAACCAACAGTGTACCAACACCACCTCTGTCCAAAGATTCTTATGCCTCTAAGACCCAGAGGGATTTGTAGATGAGTTCACACTTTTGATGCTGGCTTCCAATTTTGTGTTTTTATGGGTATGTTTGTGTGTGTGTTTCCTGTGCTTTTGTGTTTTCTCTCTGTTTGTTTATTTTGTTTTATTCTAATTTGTTTATCTGTTTTCCTCTTTGTTTTCTAAAGAGAAAGAAGGTGGGGAGTACTTAGAACCTTAGTCCCAGAGCTCAGGGTGCCTGCTTCTGCTTCTGCATTATTCCCAGTGTAGACTATTAACTGCAAGAGCGGTCATAGCTTCTGAATATGCCCTCCATGCAAATGCCGTACTAGCTAGTCAACCAGTGGCACTACCAACTTCAACAACTGTTGGAAGATAAGCAAAGACACTACGGCATATACTAGTCACTTACATTAGGAGAGAGAAGGGGCTATGGTGTTCTAAGGATAGGAACTAGCGTTAGAGCAACCTTGAAAAAGATATAGAGGGGAAAAGAAGTGGAGAAGGAGAAGGTGGGATACTTTTAGGGTCCACAGACTTTACAGGTTCTATTTAAAGCTGTGGAAGGTTATGTGTGGGAGGTATAGAGTATAGCAGGTTAAGGAAAGAGAGAAAATGAGACAGGAATGAGAGGGAAAGTGTGTAAGTTGTACAATGGGAGAATAATAGAGTGTGTCCAGTCTTCGAGTGGGTGATGGGAAGAGCAGAACAATCCTAGAACGTAACTGAGAGAATACAATCAAAAACAAAACCATTTTTATATGTATATGTGTGTATGTATACATATAATTATATGAAAGGGTAGAAATTAAAGATTAAAAATTAAAGAAATTAAAAAAATGTAAATACTAAAGATTACTAAATTAACCATAACTATAATAAAAATATATTAGATTAAAACATAGCTCAGCATTTGTTTCGTGGTGCAAGGGGCTTTGGATTCTTTCCCTTAACGATGTTTCACGTAGCAAACGGCACCACATGGGAGGGACGATGTGCAATTGCAGCTGAAACCTCTAGAAGCAGATTTGGTTATGTACAGCCTAGTACGGTTCAGGCCTTTTATCTTCTAAGGGGAGTTTTGGCAGTGTCTCCTTGGTGCTGGGGGTGGGGGGGGGGGGAGGTGGGGAGGGGCTGTGGGCGTGGCTTCGGAAAGTGCTTTGACTTCCCTAGCACTTGGAGTGTTCATCTCCAGCATGTGTTAGCGGGTCCCATGGTCCTCAGCTTTCCCCTGCACTCTTTCTCAGCATCTCTTCTATCTGGAGGACCTATGTGAGCTAGAAGCTCTCTCTAGCCATTTCTGAGCGCCTGCCAGCTGGATTGGATTTTTGCTGATTCATGGCTTTTGCTTTGGATAGCTCATCTGGATAAAGAAAGCTACCTTATAGATCTTGTCTCTTACAGGACTAGATTATAGCGCGTTGTCTTGTGTGTGTGCATGTAGAGGACAGAAGGTCAACAGTGAATGTCTTCTTCAGTTTCTCTCCACTCGTCTTCTTACTTAACCTGGAATACACCAATTCAGCTACACTGATAGTGGCTGGCCACTGAGATCTGCATGGACCTGCCCCACCAGTCTGGGGTTACAGACTGCAGGGCCCCCACTTCCCCACTTGGCTTTACACGGATCCTCAAAGCACTTTACCAAATGAGCCATCTCCTTGTTTCCTAGTGCATATTTTCTTGGCTATTTTCTTTCACGGGACTTTATTGCCAACGCTAATCTGCCAGCATACCTGGAAATCCTTTCTGCCTGCCTCCTTCACTGTTGTACAAAAACACATGCACATGCATATTTTATATGCCTACAAACCAAAGTTTTCATGAGCTAACACTCACTTTTAATACATATGTTGTTAAGTATAAGCATAAAGAGAAAATAGTTAAGTAGCAAACAAGGATTATTAATACTCAAACGCAGCACAAAATATACCAAAATGTGTGATTCAAAGCAGAAAATGTTAGTTTTGCCTTTCTGCCTTAATTTCACAGCCATCTGTGGCTTGCAAGGACAACCTTAAAACACACACCTGCCAGGCACAGTGGTTCACTATATATAATGAATTCCAGACCAGTGAGGGCTACATAGTGAGATCCGTCTCAAAAACAAAACAGAACAAAAACAATCTCACACACTTACCCAGCACACTGTAAGACCTGGGTTCTATCCCAGGCCCCAAACAAAAACAAAGCACAGATCTGGCTTAAGAATCAAGAGGAGACCTCTGCGACCACAGAGTGTGGGGCAGGAAATGCAAACAGCAGGCAGCCCAGGTGAAACCCAGGGAAGTGACTTTTGACCTGAGGTGAAAGGTGACTTGGAGCAGCAGGGCTCAGATGAAGGAAGTTGGGGAAGGCCAGCAGGCAATGCTACTAGCAAACACCTGGCCTCTTGCCACTGCAGCAGGAGGGAAAGGAATGATTTTCCTGCCTACAACGCCATGGTGAGAAGCCATCAGATGAAACACTTGCAAAATTAAACAAAATTAAACAAAGATAACCAAGACAAAACAAAACACCCTTACCAGCAAAATGTGTGTCTACAAAATAACAATAAGACAACAAAAGTACATTTCAAAAAGCTAAGATATGAGAGAATTGTCGACAGAATATGTGTTGGACAGAATGAAGCTGGGGTGTTTGTCCCACATGTGCTAGAGACAAGCAAATTAGAGACTCTTTAATGGTTCAAACTGTGGAAATCAAATTGCTGAGCTTGTACAAGCGATAAAGCTTTGAAAGGTGTAGACAGGTGTGGTTTCTGGCTCCAGAAGGCTTGCTCCTCCAGTGGGCCTGCCCTCCCCTCTTTCCCACCGAGCTCTCTGTGCTCTCTGCGTTCCTTGTACCCGAGCCCACCTCCCCACCCCCAGGCTCTGAGCCTTGTGCTGTAGATCCCAGAAGAAGAAAGGTCAGGACTAAGAAAACTGCCTCAGGCCTGCTCAGCCACCGTCCTGCTGACTCAGCCTCTCCCTCCACCTAAGAGAGTACTAATAAGCAGGCTTCTGATTTCACCTGCTGTTCCTCTTCCTCCTGCCTAGACCTGGCTCTTATTGTACCTCACCCTCTGGGTTGGCAGTGTGCAAAGCTCGTCCTTTCTTTGCTTGGCTGGGGACTCTGCCTCTTACTTCCTCTCTGCACAGCCCTTCTCACACACCTACAGCAGGCTCTTGTGCTGAGTATCCTTTGAACTAAACGGGTCTGCAAAGCACTTTGTCATTATTTTGTGGCGTTGAGGAAGTCCAAAGTGACCCAAGTGACCCAGAGAAGCAGAGGATAATACATTAGGGTTCTCTCTCTCTCTCTTTCTCTCTCTCTCTCTCTCTCTCTCTCTCTCTCTCTCTCTTTCTTTCTCTCTCTCTCTTTCTTTCTTTCTTTTCTTCCTTCCTTCCTTCTTTCCTTTCTTTCTCTTTGGTGTTGTTGTTATTCAACTTTGTTGTACTATATATCTGAGAGGGTTTTTTTTTTTTTTTTTTTTTGGTTTTTTGAGACAGGGTTTCTCTGTGTAGCCCTGGCTGTCCTGGAACTCACTTTGTAGACCAGGCTGGCCTCGAACTCAGAAATTCACCTGCCTCTGCCTCCCGAGAGGCTGGGATTAAAGGCGTGCACCACCACGCCCGGCTATCTGAGAGATTTTTGTTCAAGTTGTTCCCATAAAAAGTACTGATTTTTAAAATGAATAATTTAAGTCAATCTCTCTCTCTCTCTCCATCTCTCCCTCCCTCCCTCCTTCCCTCCCGCTCTTCCTCTGTCACACCATACCCCCAGCCCACCCCCCAATGATACTCAAAATGTTTTCTATTTCCTCTGAAAGGTTTAGGATGCCACCAACTAGATCCTCACTATTATAACATAAATGACCGGTTGAGACCGGTTGAGCTCTGAGGCCATTCTTCAACCCCTGATTGCGACTAAGCAGCAGGTGTTAGGGGATGATGCTCACTTAGCCTCCTGTGTTCTCTGGACAGACTTGGTAATTGTGGCAGCTCCAGCAGCCTTCTTGCCCATAGCTTTGTTGATGTCCAAAATGACCAATTTGTTTCATGTCACAGACAGCAAAATTACCAAGTCAAGCAAGCTGAGAACATGCATGGACTTGCATGGAGCCATACTGATGATAGCTGTTTTGGCAGATTTCAAGAATTCAGGGCCATCCCAGTCTTTCTTCCCTCCTTCCTGCCTCTTCCTCCTCTTCTTCCTCCTTCTCCTCTTCCTCCTCCTTCTCCTCTTCCTTCCTCTCTTTCTTTCTTTCTGTCTGTCAGTTTCTGTCTCTCTCTCTGTCTCTGTCTCATTCTGTCTCTGTCTCTCTCTCTCTCTCTCTGTGTGTATATGTAACATGTGTGCATGCCATGACACAAATATGGAGATCAGATGATAATTCTGCAGAACTGGTTCTCTTCTCCCACCACGGGGTCATGGGATCAAACTGATGTCACAAGGCCTGTTTCTACCCACTGGGCCATCTCATCTGCGCCATCTTTCAGTGTCTTACCAGAATGGCCATCAGTTTTTCCTTTAAGCTTAGCAAACTAGCAAGCAGTGAGAGCTGCACAGCAACCCAGTGCAGTGACTCAGTGACTAGTTTGGCCTGAAGGGTTCAGGAAATCACCTGATTGGTCAAGCTAGCTGCTTCCCCATTGGTGTGTCATTTTGGCCGTTGCCAGAAATATTGCCACCATTTTTGTTTGTTTGTTTGTTTTGTTTTGTTTTTCGAGGCAGGGTTTCTCTGTGTAGCCTGGCTGTCCTGGAACTCACTCTGTAGACCAGGCTGGGCTCGAACTCAGAAATCTGCCTGCATCTGCCTCCCGAGTGCTGGGATTAAAGGCGTGTGCCACCATGCCTGATTTACCATGAGCATTTTATTTATTTATTTATTTTTAAGATTTATTTATTTATTATATGTAAGTACACTGTAGCTGTCTTCAGACACTCCAGAAGAGGGCGCCAGATCTTGTCACTGATGGTTGTGAGCCACCATGTGGTTGCTGGGATTTGAACTCTGGACCTTCGGAAGAGCAGTCGGGTACTCTTACCCACTGAGCCATCTCACCTCCATGAGCATTTTAAACAGATACATTCTTGGCACTGAAGACCACACTACCTTCAAGGAAAACTTCACTCTAAGCCCCGTGGTACATTTCAACAGATCTTTGACTAGAGGGACCACCATGTCAGGTTTGAGAAACCCCAGCTTCCACTCTGTGAACAGGGACAGAACTAAACCTCTGATTTTATAACTGTCCTGGAAAGCCTAGTAGGAGGGAGCAATCCAAAACTTACATCAGTGTGGTTCCATCCCTGCCGTCCTCACGGGTGAATTCTACCTCGTTCCTGAAGCTGAGACCAGACCAGGCAGACTTTAAAATAAAGCAGTCCCTGACAGGACAGTCAAGGGCTTTCTAGGCCAATGCCTCCATAGATCATGGCTCCTGTGGTGGCAGTAGCAGCCTTTAAATAATTTCTCATCTCTCTTTCCATCTACTTGACCTTGAGCCTCTTAAATACTTCTGTAAACTACTAGACCACCAAGATACAGATACCTCCTGCGTCCCTCTACAGCCAAGGCAGATCATGCTTATCTCGCCTCAAATGGCAGTTTCCAGGATTGAAGAAAAGGTGAAGGGAGAGAGACAAGAAGGGAAGAAAGAAAAGACAGGGGCCACCAACGTGAAATCACACCTTGTGTAATTTGAAGACAGGAAGAAACTAATGAATGTCAAGTTTAGAAAAGAAATAGCCTTATATGGCTCTATCTCTCCTATTCTACTGGAGGAAATAGCCTCATGAAGTTATCACTTGAGAGTGGCACCAGATGCAAGCTTGACTCTCCTGAAGTCAGGGGGTTGTTTAACCCTGGGCTCTGTCCTTGCTGGAAAGTCACAGATTAGAAAAGAAAGTCTTTTAGCTGCCAACAGACCTTGTGTCAGCCAGAGTGATATCACCTCAGCAGCTCCAGGGTGAGCTGTTGTCTGCTGCCCGTGTGGACGAACCCCAACCTGATAACCTGGCTTGGCCTGACTTTTGGTTGTTGTATTTACTGGATGAGTCAGCTCAACTCTCCTGACCCTGGGCTGGTAAATAACCTGGCCATCACCATAGTGACTGGGTTAAAAGAGTCCAAACCCTTTCTCTGATACCTGCCTATTCTTGGATAAATAATCTCATCAAGCATTACACAAGAAGGTCTTACACCTGTAGCAATCCACAACTCCTCCCTAGTGTGCATTCTCCATAAAAATGTAAATGTTATCTATTCCTACTTAGTTGGTAAACTCCTCTGCATAAACTCAGAGTCTAAGTCAACTTTGGTTCCCAGTTTCCAGTGTGCTGGCTAGTAGTGAGTGTTCATACAAAGTCTATGAAAAAGTGGAACTCGGTGGACAAGCAATAAGCAAAGAGAAAAATCAATCAAAACTAAAAGAGCACCACAGAGATTACTATTGTGTCTTACTGTTTCATAAAGACCTCAAGTTAAGACGTCTTTTACCACTAACAACCTACAGACAATTGCTGAATGCCTGAGTTTGTGCTGGGTGTAAGGAAGACATCACTCAACAAGAAGATGCAGTTTCTAACTTCTCTTCATGTACATCCAGATTAGTAGAGGAAACCAACGTCAGGCAAGCTGTTCGCCAAATGACAGCCATCAAGATAAAAGAGAAAGTGCAGGGTTCTAGGGCGGTATGCACAAGTCTGATCAAGTTACTCTAAGGTGCAACCTAAAAGATGCTTATGAATCACCCATAGCAGGAGGAAACAACCCATTGTGACAAGGAAGGATCTCTGTGTGCATCTGTGAATCAAATCATCTGAAGGGTAGGAGAGGACAGAGAGACAGGGCAGAGTGACACTATTTGACACTGGGAAGGACAGTTTGTCCCAGTCTTTCAGGCACAGGGAGCTACAAAGAGGAGTTGAAATTTTAATTAATGAGAAGAAGAAACATTGGTAGTGCGTGACTAACAGTGACATCATATCTGTGTTTCTAAACAAAACAAAACAAAAAAACTCCAACAACAAAAAGAAACACACACACACACTTCTTTAACACAAAAAGAAAGAACAGGAAGAAAGAATGTGAAGACATAAGCCTATGGCACGTCCAAACATGCACACATTAAATACATGCAAATGTGTATCTTGGGATACATCAATCATCTACCAATAAAAACATAAAACAGGGGAGGGAATAGGAAGCGGAGACTGGAGGAGAGAAAGGAGCAAGGAGAACAAGAAGAGAGCACAGAAGATGTGGTATCAGGTCATGGTGTTGGATCAGAGTAAGACTCTAGGTGCCAACAGGACTGTTTCCGGCCTGGATAAAGTCAACACAACTTTGGCTTGTGTTAGGCCTCAAACTCTAAAGGACAGTGCATGTGCCCAGAAATCAGTCTAAGTCAGTTCAGGCTGGACTACAGAAGGACTTTTAGCAGGTAATTCCTCAGGAATCTGTGAACCAGGTCTTTGTCAGCCAAAAGGAATCATTTCCATTATCTTCCCTTGACTCTGGTCAAAGCGACCTATGACTCTCCATTGACACACACCTGTGCCTACCTAATCAAATCCCACATGGGCCTTATTCACAGATACTTGTTATGCACGTTAAAGTCCTGGCTAGGCTCCTGGCCCTCCTCACCTCTCTGACTCCACTCTATTTTCCAGGCCATTGTAGTCTTACAGGCTTCTCTGCTCCCAGAGACACATTCTCTATATAAAGGCAAGGTTTTCCCCCAGCCCTAATATTCTAGCTATTCTCTCTCTTGCTTGTCTAGCTTCTTCTGTAGATAGAACTGGCCATGTCTTGTCTGTTTCTTTTTCTCTCTGCTCTGGACTCTCCCAAAGGCTTATGGATCTTCTCTGTCTCCAGCTGTTTGTTGGGTTGGCTATCATAAAGGGTAAATAAAACAATGTGCTGCTATGACTTCCTGCCCCCTCCCAAAAAATTCCACCACACCATGCATACAAGGGACTAACTCAAGTGGCATTTGTTAGCATTTGTAGTACCCTCGAAAGAGAATAGAGTGCCACTAGGGGGTGTGAACAGTTTTACATAGGAATGGCCTCCATGGAGTCACATGTTTGAATACTTGGCTCATAAGGAGTGACATTATTAGGGGGTGTGGTCTTGTTGAACTAGATATGGTCTTGGAAGAAGTGTGTCACTGTTGGAGGTGAGGGGAGTTTGAGGTCTCCTGTGTTCAAGCTACACTCAGTGTGGTGCACAGTCTCCTTCTGAAGTCTGTGGATCAAAATGTAGAACTCTTGGCTCCTCCAGCGCTGTCTGCCTGCACAGTGCCGTGTCCCGCCATCATCATAACGGACTAAACCTCTAGAACTATAAGCCAGCCCCAAGTAAATATCTTCCTTTATAAGAGTTGCTGTCAAAAAAAATAAAAATAAAAGAAGAGTTGCTGAACTTGAGAAATGGCTCAGGGGTTAAGAGCACTGACTGCTCTTCCAGAGGTACTGAGTTCATTTCCCAGCAACCACATGGTGGCTCACAACCATCAGTAATGGGATCTGATGCCCTCTTCTGATGTGTCTGAAGACAGCTCTGTGTACTTATATAAATAAAATAAATAAATAAATCTTAAAAAAAAAAAAAAGAGTTGCCATGGTCATGGTGTCGCTTCACAACCAATAGAAACGCTAAGACAAAAAGCAAAGAACAGAAGACAAATCTGTAAAAAAAAAAAAAAATTGCCTAACTGAGCCAGGTGTGGTGGTGTATGCCTTTAATCTCAGCTCTTGGAAGGCAGAGGTAGGCAAATCTCTGTGATTTCTAGGCCAGACTGGTCTACATAGTGAATTCCAGGAGAGCCAAAGCTACACAGTGAAACCATCTCAAAATGACAAAAACAAAAAAACAAAAAACAAAAAACAAAAAATGTTGCTGAACTGGCAGAGCTTGGTGGTTGTTACATCACTGTAGGCTAAAGAGCCAGGGCTGCAAGGAAGAGGAGACGTTGAGGATAATACCTCTCTAGTGTCTTCCTTGAGGGTTTGGGTGTAGGTGGTATCATCCTCCTGGTTTAAAAAAAAAAAAGATAGTAAAGAGCTGCTGATTTCCTCATTTTAAACAGGTAGACTTTATAATGCATTGATCCAGATTGTGGTGACAAATCAGGGTCAGATGCATGGGTCTCTGAGATGGATGGTTGTACTGTGCAGAAGTGGTTTTAAAGCCACAGGGGTGGATGGGATCTAGGGAGAGACTACTGTGAAAAGAGAAAGTTAAGTGGATTTATCCCAGGGTTCAGAAGGCTTCATCACACATGGACAGCCCTGAGAGAGTCTGGGTGTCACAGGAACCTACCACGGATTCTTCTCTGCGTGACTTGGAGCTTACTGGATCAACAATGGAGGAAGGTCAGCCAAACACTTTGGCAACCTAATCTCTGGGCAAGGCTGGACCTGCACAGTCATATCCTGATTACCCTAAAACAAGTCAGCCCGTGGTCTGGGCATGTTAGCTGCACTTGTAACCCCAGACCAGCCATCAGGAGGCGAGGCAGGATGATTATAAGCTCATAGCCAGCCTGGGATACAAAGCAAGATAGATATTGTTTAGATGTGGTGGCTCAGTGGTTAAAAGCACTTGTTGAGGAGTCTGATGGCTTACAGCTGTAACTACAGTTCCAAGAGATGCAATGCCCTCTTCTGGCCTCTGAGTGTACCAGGTATACATATGATATACATACATACATGTAGATAAACGCTCATACACATTAAATTTACAAAATTTTTATTAAAAAGGCAACTTATAAGAAGAATGTTATGAGAACTGGAAACCTCTCTTGGGGAAGACAATCCACAGGAAACTCCTGTCCTTGCCCTGTTTGTGGCTTTGGCATATTATACATTTCTACAGGGCTGACTCAATTCCAACTTTTCAGCTATGAAAGGGGCCTTAAATGCTATCACTTTCAAGAAGAGATAACCTGGAGAGTCTAATTGTACCACTAAACCCAACTCACAACTTGCACATCATTGAAATCCACCCAATCAAGTTTCATGGTCTCCATGAAACCAGCTCTGTGAATTTATTAAAATCTATTTATCAACTTAATTGCAGAAAAACAAGGAGCCCTACTAACCAGATTAATGCAAAGATGAGACTCAGGTGCCTTTCCATATGTGTCCCTAACCAAACGCCATAGGCACCCAGGATTCACAGGTGCTATGAGATTTCCTAGTACCTTAGAAGTGACAATCTTCAGGAAATACAATATAAAACCCTTATTGTTGTTGTTGTAAATATACATATGTATACTAAAAATGCACACTTCTGTAGACATATACAATTTTTGTATAAGTGATAGAAATAATAGTGGAAGTGATATGTGAAATTGTTAAGTGTGCCCTCTAATTAATCTTTCTTTATCATACTATCATACTGTATGTATAAGTATGTTGATTCTGACATGCACACACACACACACATATCTGTATGTTGTAAGGATTTGCTGAGAGTGATAATATTCTTTTTTCCTATCAAGAAAAAACTTGGCTTAGTTTGTAGTGCATTCACTGGGAGCCTTGGGATGAAGACAAACTTTCTAAAAATGACCATCACTAAGTGACGCTTAGGAAGTGGCCTGGGATTCCAACAGCTAGGAATGCAGAAGGGATGGCCTTCCAGATGCAAGGGAACACTTAGTACAGAGGCTGGAAACAGCAGCAAGGGACTGGAGAGACACCAGGTTTTTGCTGCTTCATCTGCTACATGTAGGAAAGTAATGAAAGGAGAAATGGAGAATCAAGCTGAATGGCCTTGAATAATGTCTAAAATGACTTGCAATTTATGTGTAGGAAGTCAGGGTAGGAAACCTCTGAGGATAATGAACAGGAGAATGACACAGGGCAAGTATGCCTTCCGAGGATGGCATAGGCTAGGGAGAAAGTTGAAGTGAAAATCTAGAGATTGTAATATGGGACCAGGCCACAGTGATGTGCCAAATGAAATATATTATATAACCTCATATTTAACAGTGTAAAGTGTGTGTGTGTGTGTGTTTGCGTTAAAAAGTCTTCAAGAAGTATACCAGGCTGTGTGTATAGCGCATCACAATGGTAGCACTTAGCTGGCATACATTAGGCCCTAAATTCAATCCAGCAAGAAGAAACACACCCCAATACAAACACTGACTGTTTATTGTTATATGGTTATTAGGATTATAGGTAGCTTTTATCCCCTAGTCACTTTTGTGCATTTTCTGTTATTTTCTGCGATGAACATTTTCTTACGCTAAAAGGATGGAAGTTTTTTTTTTCTTTCACCCCACCCCCATGCCCTGGCCAAACACTCTATCTCCGAGCTATACTCTTTTTTTTTTAAAGATTTATTTATTTATTTATTCATTCATTCATTTATTCTATGTAAGTACACTGTAGCTGTCTTCAGACACCCCAGAAGAGGGCGTCAGATCTCATTACGGATGGTTGTGAGTCACCATGTGGTTGCTGGGATTTGAACTCAGAACCTTTGGAAGAGCAGTCCGTGCTCTTAACCACTGAGCCATCTCTCCAGCCCCTGAGCTATACTCTTAACCTCACAAGTGTTTTTCTTAATAATAAATAAATAAATAAATAAATAAATAAATAAATAAATAAAACATCAGCTAAGGCTGTGCATTTGACTGTGAATTTTCCTTCAACAGTTGGAAGTAGAAGCAAAGGTTCCTGGCCACTGATCAAGGGAGACAGTCATCAGGAGAAGAACACAGCTTGGATCAACCTGGCACATGAGAACCATTTACTATGCTTTAGTGAAGAGTGCTAGGAGCCACAACCACGAGTCTAAGCTTCCAATTGCACCTCTCAGGTAGAGGGCATTTGTTGCCAGGAGAATTCTCGGGATCACTGAGACACTTAATAATGTGATTAACAGCAGTAAAAACCAAGACAGAAATGTATGTGATTACAATACATTTGCTAAACTCAATAGGTCATTCTAACTCACTGGTTATTGGCATAAGCCGAATCCAAGTCTCCATTCCACCCACTTCTTGCTTCTAATTCAGCCACAGAAAGTAATCTACTCCCTGAGAGCATGCCAAGTGCTATGCTTGGCGTTGGAGCCCTGCAATGGTCAGGACCCATTTCAACAGTCGGATCCCTCCACTTCATCTCCTAGAAGATGTCTACCACTGCATTTTCCTTCTTTCTAAGCTGCGAGTTTCTAGAGGATTAACTTCGCAATAGCTTGGAATTGGAGTAGGAATCTCTATGGCTCCTATCTATAGGACTTAGGCCAACCCATCTAGCACAGAACACTTGGACTAGGCCACGGTGGATGGGTTAGCTACTTCTCTAGTTGCTGTGAGAAAATATTTGACAGAAACAACTTAGGAGAAGAAAGATTTACTTGGCCAATGGTGTCAGAGGCTCAGTCTATCATAGCAAAGAGGAACAGTGGCTGGGATAGATATATCCTGGGTGGAGGGATTGTGACAACAGGAAACAGAAAAAAAAAAAAAAAAAACAGAAGTGGGGCAGACTATAATTGTCAAGGGCCTATGTTCAATGGTTAGGCCCCATATTAATTTGTCCCAGAACTTCCCAGAACAGTACCTGCTGGGGACCAAGTGCTCAAACACTGTGATGCACATCAAACCAATGACTTTCACCTAGCAGGTAAACCAGGCTCTCTGTGGAGACCTACTCTGGCTACCTCTGCCTCACCTGTTCCTAGATTTCCTTATTGGCCTTGCTCAAATACCTCTTTGCCTAGAAGTTTCCAGGGATCTGTCAGTTTCCCTGGTCTCTTCTTTTTGTATTACTTCTGATCCTCCTGCCTCTACTCTGAAGTGTGGAGATTACAGATGTATGTCACCAAGCCCAAACAGTGTGGCAATTTTCGTTTTACACCTTCAATAGTAGTGTGCCTTGTAGCCACACGGAGGTTTAATGTTTGAGCTGGAGAAGCAATCAGCTTTTCAGTTTTTCTGTTAAGGGAACTTGAGCCTGTAGATAAGAGCCACTAAAAGGTGTAATAGAAGGAGGTAACATGACACAGTTCTTCTGAGAACTGCCTGGTCTCCTGTCAGTAAGAATAAGATAGCTCACTAGCCGAATTGAACCAACTGGTTTGAGTGGAGTTGGGGGTGCCATTGGTGGGAGTACAAGAATCCCAACTCTTTAAGGCATGGGGAGCTTCAGTTCCCTGTGCAGTGGCCTAGGAGCATCATGTCCAGAGACTAAATCTCTCTGAGATCTCGGGACCTCTGCATTCTGTTCTCATTCTCAAGAGTAGATCTGCCTCTGTTGGTTTTCTCTGCCTAAAACTCATCCCTCAGGCAACCAGACAAACCAAGAGCACATGTTGTGTGTTCATTGGATGACAGACTGGACAAAAGCTGTCAGGGAGAAAGAAAATCCTCTAAGAGAGACCAATGTCTCCTCCAGGGTAAGGGAACACAGAAGCCACGGTATGACCCAAAAGCCAGCTGATTTGTTTGTGGTGAGAAAATCAGATTCCACACTGCTAAAAGTTCATTCTGGCCAGACCAACGTGTTCTCACCCTGATGAAAAGTCCACTCCTACGAAGCCAAATTATTCAAAGGAGACTTGGTGAACAAGTGTTAAATGAAATGTGTTCCCCAGCTCAGTTGTCAATGGAGTTCTCAACTGTTACAGGGATTGCCTTGCCAAAGGACTTCATCATTCAGGTCTGCTGGCCAAGTGTCCTTCTCACCAGAAGACTGATATAAGGCCAGTCCTTGAAGTCTGTCATGCTTTTAAGTTTTCATGGCTGGCCAATTTCCTTCTCTCATAATTTACCCCAAGTCACCAAGGATTCATTTAATCCCTTATTATCACAGACAAAACTCAAAGTCATCTACTTAAGAACACATTTAAATATAATTTCCTAGTTTTTCAACAAAAACTTATCCCAACCACTATATATACATACATATACCATATACATATACCATATACATATATATGTAAAGATATTTCTTATTTACATGTGCTACATGTGTGCTGTTGGCTGCAGAGGGTAGAAGGTGTTAGATTCCCTACAGCTGGAGTTACTAGAAGTTATGAGCTGCCCCACACAGATGCTGGGAACTCAACTCAGGTCTCTGTAAAAGCAGCAAGTGCCCCTAACCACTGAGCCATCCCTCCACACAGAAAACAAAACAAGTCTCACTATTTAGGTCACTGTATAGGCTGACCTCAAACTTGAGATCCTTCTGCCATTGCTTCCTGGATGCCAGGACTATGATGTACACTGTCACAACCCACCTATTATCAGTTAATTTACAAGTTCGTCAAGGTTGCTGGATAACATTTTCTAATGGCTTGCAATGGGAGAAAACAACCTTTTAAATAAGGAGCTTAATTCTCCCCAGGAATCCTGAGTATGGAAACTCTTTCTCCATCTGAGGAGGGAGTAATCTGAAGGGATTAACCTAGTGCCTGGGAAATTGGGTGAGTACATAGGACAAAGGAAGAAAAGGGCAGACATTGGAAGGTCTTGGTAGCTTCCAGCCATGGCAGAGTGCTGTTAGGTATAGGTAGCAGAAAGCACTCTAGCAGAACTCGGAGAACACATCCCTGGTGTGACGTGATGCTGAGTCCCCAGCCCATCTTCGGCACAGATACCCTTCCCCAATGCTCACCTTTGAACTAAATAACGATATTCGTATCTTTTTGGAGGGCAGAATAACAATGCATGAAATCATAGTCCTTTACAAAATGTTCTTGCTTATCCACCCCATTCAGTCGGGCATCTTAACAGTGGCAGGACGGACTGGTAATCATTTTTTTTTCTCAAACTGTCATAAACATACCAAAACATTGACCTTCATGTGTCTACTTCTGAGATTAACTGCAATAATGAGAAGAGGGAATATAGCAGTGAGACATTAAGAGGAAAGGTGACCCAGTGTGGTTGGTGCTTGTTGAAGCTGGACAGCTGACACAAGGGGTTCACTACGTTGTTTGCTGTACTTTTAGGTCTTCCAGGGTGGAGCTGTGTATTCCTCTGAGCCCTTGTTGTGACATAGAGTGAATAGGGTGAGGAGGAGCCATTCAGCAACTTGGTCTAGCAGGACGCTCTCCTTCATAACCTGATGGAATCAGGCGCCCCCATGTGGCAAAAGTCTAAATCGTCTCTGACAGCAATAAATGTGAGCAATTAGTCTGATCTCTGAGTCAGTGTGGGCGGGGCTGTTGGGGATGAAATCTAGGGCTTTGTGTATGGTAGACAACCGCTACACTTTATCCCTCGTCCTAACTTGTAATTTAAGAAACGTCTTGATTTTGTTTTGTTTTGTTTTGTTTTTAAACATTTGTCTATAGATCAGCCTTGGTTAATATGTTTCTGATACACTGCTTCAAATCTGCGGCATCATTTCAACTTCCATAACACTTGACAGCTAATTTGTGATTATCTGCTTATTAATCTGATAAATTCTTCTTCCCTTCTCGTCTCTTTTTCAAATGGACAAGAAGGAAGGAGGAAGAGAGGGAAAGAGAACAGAAAAGAAAGAAAGAAGGAGAAAATTAGACTCTTCTCCCTTCCCCTACCCCAATGTTCATGCTATGTCATATGAGGATTAGCATGAACCATCATCTCATCTTCTGCCATTGCTAAGTAATTAGCATGTCAGTGCCATTAGACCCTGTTGGAAACTAACTTCTGCCACTTGAGCTTGTCATTTTACTTCCCAGAATATTTCCCCTTTATCTGTAGCATAAGAATGGCAACACTAACCTGACCTCTGCAGGGTCACACAGTAGGGTCATGCTAAATGGTATTGGAGAAAGCCTTTAGACTCCCACAAAGCCCCGTGTTGGAGGAGCATGGTGCTGGAAACATTGTTACAGCAGCTGGCCTCGCTCCTGACCCAACAGCCTGCAAAGGTAACTGAGGTCCACTTTAAAGAGAAGGGCTTTAGGATTCTCCTAGCTAGCTGACCTATTTAGGAGTGCAAAGCCCAGCAAAGATGGTCTTTCCTTGTAGTTTTATTTCAAAAAGGGAGACAATAATCTCCTCTCCAACATGGGTGCAGACAACAGTGCTTGAATTTGCTAAGGCAGATAAGGATCAGGGGCATTGAAAATACATCACAAGGCAATACAAGAGAATAGAAAAAATAAAAGTAAAACCTTCAGGTTTTCAAGTGCCACTCGACCTTCCACACAGGAGTCTCACATCATGGGAGTATCCCCAGCTTTTACAGAAAAGGGAGTGGGCAGGTTTTTCTGGTTCACAACTAACTTTTTTTTCCCCCTTGCTCATTGTGATGGTTGGTCTTAACTGTCAACTTGAGAAGATTTACAATGAGTTTGGAGATTAGGCATTAGGTGTGAAAAGACCCACCCTACACGTGGGCAGCACCATTCCAGGGACTGGGACCTTAGACTGAATAAAAAGGAGTAACTGAGCCAAGTTCCCATACTCTCTGCTTCCTGATTTGCAGACATGGTGAGCCAGCTGCCTCAGGCTCCTGCCACCATGTCTTCCTGGCTGTGAGCCAAGATATAAGCCCTCCCTCCTGTAAGTAACAAGAAAAAATAAGTAGCATGCTCATCAATAATAGCTTCACTTTCTTTGGGGTTGGGGGTATAGAGGGGGTCTTTCTAGGTAGCTGAGGCTAGCCCAGAATTCCTAATCCTCCTGCATCAGCCTCCTGAGTGTTAGGGTTATAGTTGTACACCACTGCACCCAGTCTTACAGTAGATTTCTTTAAGAGTGGAATCTTAAAATGAAAGTGGGATGGAAATGCCTTTTGCCAGGGGATTTCTCATTCTGTGCCTTAATCTCAAACCATATCTGGATGCTGGTAAGAAGCTAGGACCCAGGAGAAAACATGTGCCCTGTGCACTCCTTTCTCACAGATATGTCTGCTCACTAGAATGCACTTCTTGGACACGAGTCACACTCCCCAGACCAGGATAATGCCTGCTTGTGTTTGCTGAGATAATAAATGAGTGGACAAAGAAGCTGGAGATGAGACTCTTACAGAGGGAATCCATTACTTAGTCCTGACTGGGTCCCTTCTTGTTTTCCTAGCAAATTCCCACATTCGTTCTTCTGGTTCCAAAGTGGGCTCTATTGTGTGTTGCATTTTGTTGTTTGTTTGTTTGTTTAATTTTATCATTATTTTAAAAATGAACACTCTGCCCTAGTGAGATGGCAAGGCCAAGTTGGAAAATGATTTTTTTTTTGATAATTGGATCTTCAAGTTCACCCTTGCTGTCTGTATTGTGCACAGTGTTCAAAGGGAAACAGAGCCATCTTGGGCACGGCTGGGAGTTCCTGCAGAGCAGGGGGTTAGTTGAGTATCTTTTCTAGTAGGATCTGGAGCTATAGTCTATAACCACTATCTTAAAAAAAAAATCACATTAAGGGGGAAGAGGGAGGGAGAGAGACAGAGAGGGATATCACTGTTTTGGAGAAATACAAAGAAATAAAATGGAATTTAAAAAAACTAAAAAAAAAATCACATTAAGTAAAACAAAGAGAATAGAGAAACTTACTGTCCACTTAGGACTGGGTTTATGGCCAAGTTGTTTGAGGTGAATTAAATGTCACTGCTGTGGGAGTTAAGGACTCAGAGTCAGTGCTCTCTGCATTGGGTTTAAAGGTAAGAGATTGAGGGCATTTTCAGACACAAAGACAGGAGTTTTACAAGTGCCTGTAATCCCAGCACTTGGGAGATAGAGGCAAGATCGGGAATTCAAGGCTACATGGGCTACATGAAGCTCCTTCTCAAAAAACAAACAGGAAGAGAGATGCACAGAGGAGCTAAGACGCTTATCTGAGACACACAGTAAGTGGTGCCTCTGGAATCAGAACGTGCACTGGCCTGTCCTGCTTACTCAGTAACATTCTGTTCCAGGTTTGATTGGGTAAGGCACTTGAGCCCTACTTATCCCTGAATAACAGCGTGACTCTCAACATCACCTTGCAGCACCCACTGTCTGTGGAAACACTTGTATCAGAGGCTGAAGTCAGCAGGACCGGCATAATCTTTTTGCCCACATGTTTGTGGCGTGCCAACTCTGAGTCCTCTGTTAGTATGAATATGGAAGCGACATCAAGCAGGACAGTGCAGCTCTCAGTGGTGTTGGGAGAGCTTTAATTAAATGACCATACAGGCAGCGTTGCTTAGGCAGCAGAACCAGACAGGGCCACTTTGTTGACCTACGCCAAACACACATGCAATAGCTCAACTTTACAATTGAAAGTCCTCAAGAGAGGAATAATTATTCCTAGCAGCATATTTAAAAGAAAGGGCCTGACAAATAGACATTGAAATACCAGTCGAACAATAAGTTTACTCATGGATAGTACTGATCCAAGGTCCTTTTCTACCCTACCCCAGGACACCTCAAGCACCATCCGCATATACATACAAAACAATACTTGCATAAAATGTATATTCACAGACATACATGCACATGACCACACAACTGTGTACTTGGTACACTTACAAACATACACACAGACACATATGAACATGTGTACACAAAACATACCCACTCATGCATATACACACATGACCACACTTGAATTCATTTGTAAACACTTGTGAACATACATACTTCCCCACACAGGTACACACACACAGGCACACACACATGCACCCACCAAAGCAAATTAACACGCAGTCATACATATCTTCACACATGTGCATGCACATACCCACAACAGCACATATATACATATGTATATATATGTGTGTGTGTGTGTGTACATCCACTTTCTTATACAACTGCACTCATAACCATACCTTCAAACACACATACAGTCATGCATTTACATGTATATGTGTATGCATACATATTTGCATGTATATACTGTACACATGTAAGCACATGCACATATGCATGTATGTGCATTAGTAGACATTCATGCACATACTTATACACATCACATGGGTTCTAAAGTTGACAAAGCTCAGGGGAGATCTGAGGTGGGAACTAGAAACCTGAACACTGCTACACTCGCTCTGCCTGGCTCACTGCTACACTCGCTCTGCCTGGCTCACTGCTACACTCGCTCTGCCTGGCTCACTGCTACACTCGCTCTGCCTGGCTCACTGCTACACTCGCTCTGCCTGGCTCACTGCTACACTCGCTCTGCCTGGCTCACTGCTACACTCGCTCTGCCTGGCTCACTGCTACACTCGCTCTCCCTGGCTCACTGCTACACTCGCTCTGCCTGGCTCACTGCTACACTCGCTCTGCCTGGCTCACTGCTACACTCGCTCTGCCTGGCTCACTGCTACACTCGCTCTGCCTGGCTCACTGCTACACTCGCTCTGCCTGGCTCACTGCTACACTCGCTCTCCCTGGCTCACTGCTACACTCGCTCTGCCTGGCTCACTGCTACACTCGCTCTGCCTGGCTCACTGCTACACTCGCTCTGCCTGGCTCACTGCTACACTCGCTCTGCCTGGCTCACTGCTACACTCGCTCTGCCTGGCTCGTTGCCAGCCTAGCACTCAGCCTTAGATCCTGACTTATCCCCTTTTTGGATCCTTGGTTAAAGAAGTCACTTCAGGCAAAGAAAAGTGACAGAAATGACTGTTTTCATTTAAAACCAAACTACCATAGTCAGGGATACTAACTTCACTAGCTGAGAGGGCTATGCTGGGCCTAGTTACCTAACACACAGTGCAATTTACCTTGGGGATATAAGTGACAGAACACAGCTTGCAGGACTGAAGCCACTCTGTGCAAATAACAGTGCAGCTTACACCCACAGTCCGAGAGCCTAAAGTCAGAAATGTCTGCAATCCCAACAGGATGCAATTAGTGGAAATTTCACATCTGACCCTATGTGACAGTCTCAATGCAATGCAAGTACATTCAAGGTGTTGTATAAGGTATACATGAGACATAAATAAAAGTTTTCAGTTTTTGTTCCATCCCATCACCACATAGTGCATATATGTATATATATGTGTGTGTGTGTGTGTATATATATATATAATTTAAATTTGTATATATATTTTATTTGAATGTGTATGAAGTATATGTGTACACACAAATATAGTAAGATTTCTAAATTTAAAAAGAATGAAATCTGAAACACTCCTGGACTCAAACATTTCAGACAAGAGACACTCAACCCATGACTCCCTCTAGTGTTTCATGGGCCAGGCACCATCTACATGAATGCTATACATTCCTGTCATGGTACAACAGCCTCATGAGGTAAACTCTAGTGTTTCCTTATCCTACACATGTAGAGGAAAAGTTACAGAGAAGGCAGCTGACTGACTTATCTAGATCACACAGCTACTGTATAATCCCGGAGCTGGAACCACGATTGGCACACTTGCGCTCTGATGTCCCTATTCTTCCCACCTGATGGGAACTCTGAGTCTGCAAAGAAGCAAGGTTGCTTCATATTGTGCATATTGTGCTTCCAGCACTATAAATGCTTAACACATGAGCATTAGTTACTTTTTATTGTCTTACAAAATAACTGACGGAAACAACCTCAAAGAGGAAGGTTTTATTTTGAGACAGACAAACAAAGAGAGGAGCTCACAGAATGTTCTGTGGCAACTGTTTCTGTGGCCTGAGATTTTTCTACTAGCCCCTCAGAAGGAGAAAGATCCTTGTCACTAGTGGCTCAAGGTCCAGTCCTCCCACCCAGAGCCTGTGCACCATTTTAGTAGCAGGTTAAAGGAAGAATTTTAGGTTCAGAGCAGAGTTGGTAGAAATGGTCCTTCCACTGGGTCATTTCCCAATTATGTAGTATTTTTCAATGTTTGTATGGAAATATTTACACCTAGTTATTGAAGACTATGCTGAAAGCCAGACCGAGGTGTGCAGAGGTCATGAACACAGCTGACCAGTTCTTCCTCCGGGCTTCAGAATATCTATGATGCCTAATTAACTTAAGCACCGTGTTTCTCTGTCTCTCCAAAGCAGGGTTTGCCACTATGCAAGGGCCTTGTTAGTCCTTCCCACTTTAGTATGATTGACAAAACATGAGGCCTGAAAAGTCAGATTGCCTGTGATAGCATTAACGTTTTATCACTTACTTGTGACATTTGGCAAGTTACCCAACCTCTCCAAGCCTGTTTTCTTATTTCTTAGATAGAAAATAATCTTTAAAAAGATCTTTTCAAGAGGAAACTTTCCGGGCAGTTTTTTAATCCCAGCACTTGGGAGGCGGAGGCAGGTGGATTTCTGAGTTCGAGGCCAGCCTGGTCTACAGAGTGAGTTCCAGTACAGCCAGGGGCAACACAGCGGAAACCCTGTCTTGAGAAACCAAAAAAAAAAAAAAAAAAAAAAAAGAGGAACCTCCTCCAGTCACTGAGCAAAGGTCTTTTGGGCTGGTGCATGAAGCAGGAAGTTACCTGAGCATAGGATCCTGAGGAAAAGGGGAGGATGGGGCACGGAAGCAAGCTTCATTATGCTTTGTTTCAGGCCCTCTTGATGAAGGAGCGGTCTGTGTAAACATTTTACACAGTTCCTGCTCAGCCCTACGGGGGCTCCACAGGGGCAGCTTTGTTCCCTATTTGCATTAACTCCCCAAGGTGAAATCGTCCTGCCTTTGCTTTGCAACTTTTCCTTTTTATTTAGTGTCAAAAGTTCTGGCGTCCTGGTGGAGTTATAAATCATTGCCAATGTCAAGGTGAAAGGGATGCTGAACAGTCATCAGTAGTTGAGAAGAATCTCAAGCCAGCATTTGGGAAGACTCAGCCAGACTTTGTGAATGATCTGAGTGACCTGAGAGGCTGGGGGAGGCAGACAGAAGAGAGGAAAGAGAAAGGCAAGCATATGCAGGTTTTCAGCATGGGAACCCAGTGCTCCTGGTAACACAATTCACTGTGGAAGGGGATGGAAGAAGAGGAAGTGATCTGAGAAGCAGGCAGAGTGTCACCAAAGGCACTCGTTGTTCTTAAGGCTGAGGAGGAGAGGCTGAGGAGTGTCTTCATTCTCCATACTAGTCCTGAAAAAGCCTTTTGCCAAGAACCCTGGAATGTTCCCTGCTTGGACGATCAAAATTTCCTGCAGAGATGCACAAACCTAAGAGGTCTCAGCTGTTTTCCTTGTCCTTTCCAAGGGTCAAGCCAGCAGTTCTTGATCTCTCTTCAAACCAGACTCCAAGAATGACAAAAGGGTGTATGTCTCCAGCACGGGATGGCTACGCTCACCTAATCAGTAATAGTTTCTAAGAAGCATCCAGGCATAGTGTATAAGCCTTTATTTATTTATTTTTTGTTTCGTTTTTAAAGGAAAGAGTGCACAGAATTCAATAGTGTAAGTGTAAAATCCAGTGTGAAGCTCCATCCATGGCTTCAGAATGGCTGTTCTAACTATATAGAAGTTCACTGAGGGACTGGCAAAATGGCTCAGTGGGTAAGAGTACTGACTGCTCTTCCAAAGGTCCTGACTGCTCTTCCAAAGATCCTGAGTTCAAATCCCAGCAACCACAAGGTGGCTCACAACCACCCATAATGAGATCTGATGCCCTCTTCTGGTCCTTCTGAAGTCAGCTAGAGTGTACTTATGTATAATAATAAATAAATCTTTGGGCCTGGGCGATCAGGGTTGACCGGAGCGAGCAGAGGTCCTAAAAATGCAATTTCCAACAACATGAAGGCTCACAACCATCTGTACAGCTACAGTGTACTCACATGCATAACAAATCAATCAATAAACCTTTAAAAAAATTAAAATAAAATAAAATAAAAAGAAGTTCATTGAGGTATATAGGCCTTGGAGCTGTTTCATTTTGGTGTGTGTGTGTTGTTTGATTGTATTTTCAAGGTTCCTTTTAAATAATAAAGTTTATAAGAGAAGATGAGAGGCCTTTTAGTGAAAAAAGCAAACGTGTACACTGTGGGACTGGTTCCAGTAAGACTTGACTCATGTACCTTGGTGTGTCAACACCACAGATGTTTACCTAAAAGTGCGTTTTGTACCACCACTGTGGGCCCTTTCAAATTTCATAAGGCTACAGCAAGCCAGCACCTAGTGCACTGGCTTGAGACAAGAAAAAGTCAAATTGAGTTTTCTTTCTCAGCAGATTTCTCTGAGGGTGAAACCAAAGCCTCAAAGCCCAGCCTGAGAGCTAAGCAGATGACC
Source organism: Mus caroli (assembly GCF_978045245.1). Taxonomy (NCBI): domain Eukaryota; kingdom Metazoa; phylum Chordata; class Mammalia; order Rodentia; family Muridae; genus Mus; species Mus caroli. The sequence goes on along the minus strand of NW_028227262.1, from coordinate 81,469,228 downwards.
TGGGAGGGTAAGAGCACTGGCTGTGCCTGGAGAGGACACAAGTTTGGTTCCTAGCATCCACATAGGGCAACACGTAACTTCTATAAATCCAGCCACCCAGGATCCGACATCCTCTGCTGGATTCCACTGGTACTTACACTCATTCATAGTCACACCACTTAAAAACTTTCGAATGAATCTTAAAAATAGAAAACAAACAAACAAGAGTAAGAAACCAAGCCTGGCATTTAGCCCATGTTTCCAACCCTTTAGATGGGTTATCTCAATTAACTTTCAGAATTAAACCACAAAAAGGGTTAGGGGTATAGCCCATTTAAAGGCTTAGAACGTCCAAGGTTCTGAGGTCCCTTATGTTTACAATGAGGCAAATCTGGGCGAGGAATAGTCAGGTGTTCAAAGAGCAAACAAGTGGGAAAAGATGGAAGCGTTTGGAGGAGACTCGAAGCTTTGTGTTTCCTCTCTGAATCATTTACTTCTCCACCTAGTTACTCTTTATGTTTGCAAGGTCCTGTCTTTCCCATTTGAAATGCGGTTGGCCAACAGCTGGAGATGCTGAACACTGGCATGTACAAAACCCTAGGCTCCATTCTCAAAAGGTTTTTTAAAAAAAAAAAAAAAAAAAGGCTAGAGGCTAGTCACTCAGGCTCCAGCAGACCAGGTTGTGACTCATGGGGCTGCAGTGGACAAGAACAGTGTTGCATCAACATACCATAATCATAAAGATCTCTGCCTTTATTGTCTGTTTCAGTCTATGCCACATGAAACCCTAACCAAGTTCTTCCACCCGAAAGCCAGTTAAAACAGCCATGTTCACAGTGAAAGAGCTGAAAACGGAAGAGGGACAAAGAGAACAGCTGATCAGGATTCCTCTTCCTGAGCCAAACGTGAGGTTAGGTTTAAGTTGAGGCCAGAGTTGATAGTTTCCTGATTTAAAAAAATAACAAAAAAAAAAAAAAAACTACAATTCCCGGCTTCCCCTGCAGCCGGGCAAGTCCACATGAAAGGGAGGAGGGACTATGGGAAGAAACAGTGCTACAGTCATTTTCACTCCTAAAAAGGGTCACAGCCATCTTACCCCGACGCCCAGGCATTCTCAACCACCTCCTGTGGATGGGATTATGCCCTTCGCCGTGAGTGTCAGCCAATGAACACGATCCCACCCGTCTAAAGTCAGATGCCTCTCTTTTTCTGCTTCCCATCTCTTTTAAGCCGCCTTAGAACCCTAACAAGTCATGCATATCTAAGCACTCCTGGTGCGTTCCTGCCCACCAGTAATCAACCTTGTTGATTTTCCTGAAAAGTGGCCTGACAAGTTGCAAATCTCCTTGAAGAAAGTTTGCCTTCTCGCTGTCCCAGGCTTTAAGCTTTCTCTTCTCCCTGGGGACTTCCAGTTTCTTCAGATCCATTATTTTAATAGTAGCCGAATTGAAGGGAATAGAGTTGTCTCCTTAGAACAGGCTAGTTACTTCTGACCAAACATCACAGACCAGAAGTGATCATGAACACTGGGAAACCTCTGGCGCAACCATGGAGAGATGGGAAGAGCAGCGATCTCCATTCTAGAGACTTTCTTGGATGGCTGGTGGTCGATAAAATACCTGATATGTTTAGGGACTATGTCAGGAATAATGGCAAAGAGTAGCAGTCGTGGTGGTATTTTTGCATGTTTGTTTCCTTTAGTGATGTATAAATAATATATAATAATATTCCCCTAGTACAATTCAAGATCCTATTTAATAATTTTTAGTAAGTTATCAAGTCAAAGAACTTGGTGGTAGAGCAGTTGTTAGTCCCCTTGAAACTACCATCAAACATTGATAGCAGCAGAATTTACCAAGCCAAAACCAAAGGGCAACACTGGCATCAGAGCTTTGTAGTTGGCATCGATGAGAAGCCAGTGTGCTGAGTCCAGCATGGCCATGTCAGGGACAGTATGATACGGTTTCCTGCCCCTGGAACAGAGCCAGCAGGGCAGGGGCCTCCATATGACTGCTGTGGGCGTAAGGCTTGTTTGTATAATAATGAAAATATTTTCTTGTTCTTCCCAGGAATGTCCTCCCTGTTACCATTAAGGACTCCATGATAATCAGAGACAGCTTGAGTCTGGGAAGGTAAGGTTAATGTCTTTAGCAAAATGATAAACGCTGGGACCTTCAGGGCAGCCCTTAAGGCTGTGGAAAAGTGTGGCCTCCCTTCCCCCAGCCTGGAACCTGCCTGCTCAAGGGTGGAGCTACCGGCTGATTCGTCCTGCCACGCCCACTGCTGGAACCTGCCTTTGCTGCCTGGAGGCACACACGTGTTCGTCCTGCTACTGGACCCCGAGTTACTTGGCGGGAAGTTGGGTTCCCTCCCCCTTCCTTTTTAACTGAGTGTCTGGAAATAGTAAAATTGAGCTTTGATCAGGATTTGTCTTAGCTTCATTCTTTCTTCCGCCCCGTCTAGATTCCTCTCTTTTCAGAGAACTGCCATTCTCAGTCGAACCGTTCGTGTTGTGGACTGCGGGCAGGCCGCAACAGTTGGCGCCAGAACTGGGACCTGAAGAATGGCAGAGCGATGCTAAGAGAAACGACTGCTGTGTGGAGCTCCACAAGAAAGGAAAGGATCTTCGTATCGGAGGAGCATCGGAGCAACGGACAGGTACACATGCTAGCGCTAGCCTAAAAAATTTCAGTTTTGTAAAGTGTTGCTGGGGATGCGGTAGGATACGAATCAAGTTTGAACCAGTGCTGACCCAACACTGTTTCTGCTTGGGGTCAGCAGTTCGTTAATCGGAACTAGATACGGAGACAGGCGGTGTGCCGCAGCTTTTTAGAAAACTGCTTAGGTGGAAGAAGGAAGGGTTCAAAGTCAGAAATCTTTTAGATAAGATAGATAGCTGTTGTCCATGGTTCAAAGAAGAAGAAACGATAGATTGTGGAACCTGAGAGAAAGTTGGTGAGGCCCTGAAGCGAGTTAGAGTTTGAGATTAAGCTTCAGAGGCTGAGTCTCTTAAGATATTTCTAGTTTAGATAATGATTAATGTGGTTCCTATCCTAAATAGTAAAATTTAAGATAAGATATAAAGCAATGCCTCTTTATTAAAGCGTTAAAGCTTGCCTTAATAGGTATTCATAGGTATTAATTGATATCCAAACTTCGTAATATGATAGTAATGCTTCTAATATTGATTTTAACAGTGATAAATTGTTTTAAACATAGGTTTTGCTTTCCCAAAGTTGTAGGTATTATCCTAACCTTGCACAAAAACTTAAAAATTATGGTTAAAACTGCCATTGTTCCATTGACTGCAGCTTGCAGTTTGATTGCAAATTTAAGATTAATGCTCAGATTAAAAAGTATTTTACCTTTGAGTCAATACAGGGCTCTGGGCAGTCCCAGAGCAGCTTGTGGCCCTTTCTTTTGTTTTGCTAACAATGCCTAAAAAAGTTTTTCCCTGTGTTCAAGAAAATTTCTTTTTAACAGTGTTACAGATCTATTCAGATGTTTAAAATAATGCTTAAATTGAAAGATTTTTGCTTCTAGTAAACTGGTAATCACTAGAAAATTTTGCCTCTACGTATGGCTAATATAGCTTTACATTATGTAAGAAAAATGTTTACTTCTGCTTCTTTACAAGAAGCCAAAAGTTTTAATCTTTCAGTATATATTGTTTCCTAAGTGGAAAGTATTTTATTAACTAATGCTTCTCAAGGGAAGTTTACCTTAAATCCTTGCTCTCACCCAAAAGATTCAGAGACGGTATCCTTTTATTACTTAGTGTTTTAGTTTACTACAAAAGGTTTTACAAAAAATAAAGAAAGCTTTTATAATTGTTGTTAATTGGTAATTAAAAATTAGTTGTGCCGAAGACAATTCTTTGGCCAGAAAAAACATTATTGTAAAGTCATTTTTCTCATCCTTCCAGCCGATCGTTAGCCCACGTGGGCCCAACTAGCTGCTGTGGAGCGGAGTCTTAAGACACAGTTGCCCCTATTCCAGCACAAATAATCTGGTTGTGTGCTGTAGATGGTGTTTTAAAATGCTGAACAATCAAACCTTAATTTATATATTAATAGTCAATGCTATATCTCTGAGCTCATAATTACTTAAAATTGTTCGTCCCTCAGATACTATTAATTCTCAAATTTACAATTGCTTATACATATTTCTAGTTAATAAATAAATAAATTATGCACGTGTGACTCTTAATAACTTTTCAAGCTTTCTAGTTACAACCGTTCCTTAAGAAAAATGATTGAAAGTGCAATCAGTCACTGCCCCTTTACAGCCAAATATTTAAAATGTTTTGTCCAAAAAGTTATTAATTCAAAAGGTTAGATATTGTAAAATTTTAAACTTTAACCTCTTAAAAGACAAAAGAGAGAAATTGTATCCCCATATATACTATTTAGTGCATTTCCATGCACACTATTTAAAACTTACCTTTATTTTCAAAATTTGAGATTAAAATGTCAAATTTAATAAATGCTTTTTAGTATCTTAAAAGGGTCTACTTATTGGCTTATAGATTGATCCTAAAACAGCTACCTTATTAGGAAAGGGAAAGACAGGTTCTCTCCACAGAACGCTGCAGAAGCATATTAGTAATTCGTGTGCCGAGCCAACAGGTAAGTTAACTCAGTGTCCTAATTAAAAGGACTAAAAGATTAAATTCATGTTTTAGATCCATCCTTGCTTGTCATTTTTCCAGTTTAGACTAGCTTCTAGCCTTTTAACTTTATGGCAATAGTACATCAGAGACTGTATATTCAGACTTAGTAAAATTAGTCATTTAATAGAGTCATAATGATTTTTCACTCTTCTTCAGTGTGACCAGCCATTCTAACTCAATCTTAGACTGGTCTAATATTCAGTTCAATTATTAGAGATTCCTATATTCTAAATTACCTAGCAAAAGTTAATTCAGAGCATATCCCCCAAGGTCACCAAAGGCTCATCTTGCCTTTACCTTATTTGTCCTAAACTTTTTGCAAACTGACATTAAAGGTCAGTCTGCAGCAGAACGCCACTGGCACCCAGTTACTTCTAATTCTTATGCATTGGTAAAATGGAAGGACGCCTTGACTAATAAATGGAAGGGTCCAGATCCAGTTCTAATCTGGGGAAGAGGCTCAGTTTGTGTTTTTTCACGAGATGAAGATGAAGCACGGTGGCTACCAGAGAGATTAATTTGTCAGGTAAACACAGATTCTGTCTCTTCTTATAAGTATCATTCTAAAGACTAAAATTCCTCTTGTGCTGGGAGTGGAAGCTCTCAGAAAAAACTGTTTTCCTCTGAGCCAATTCCCCTACAAGAGGCCGGAAATTAACTTTAGCTTTACAATTTGCATCTAAATAGAGTACCTTGACTTCTCCGAACAGAAAATTTACATTGCTACACTCTCATTGTTTAGAATTCTTCCTTCTCTCAAGCAGGTCAATCTACATTCTCCGGTTCTCCACCCCTACGAGCAAACAGGTGGTACTGCTAATCTCCCTTCCAAGGACATCCCAGCATGTGGCTTTTCAGTCTAAGAGAAGATTTAGATTTAACAGGAGAGCTAGGGAAGTAAAAATTTCATACATATTTACAAAGATTAGTTCTTATTTTGATAGAGATGGGCTTAGTCCCTTAGCTGGCCTCTGGCTTTTCACCCTTGCTGTTACTGCAAGGTGTCCTTAGTTCCTCAGGCTACTGGGAATAACAGGGATGAAGAGGAAAGACTTTCAGCTCCTATTTTAACCAAAATTAATGGTGTTAATACTGACATAATTCTTGTCTAGGCCTTGCTAAATCTGAGGTTGACAAGTCTCATATAGAGACCTCGCAATAACTCAGAATTGCGCTACTGATTCATAATCATATGAATACAGTATGGGTACCGCTTGGCGCAGGAGATTACTGCGGAGGGAAGGTCCAGCTTGACTGTTTCTGAGTTCCCTGTGCGACACACCTGATTTAAAAGAGGTTGGTATCTGATTCCAGCTAAAAACCAAAAATACTTAAGGCTCTGCCTCCCCTCCCCAAAAGATACCAAGAGCCACAGATGTGGGTTGTTATAACGCCCACGGGAGGAATCGGGTCAATGTCCACCCAAGTCAAGGTTAAAGGCCCACTCATCTATGGATGAAAAGAATCATTTGATCACCTCTGTTAAGCATTGCCTATTTAAACTTAATTAATAGGGGGGAGAAAGGTTGGAGACCTTGCTGTCGTAAGGGCAAGCCCTTCACTGCCTCCCACCCAAAAAAAAAAAAAAAATAAAAAAGCCAATTGGCCTTGTACTAGGAGCCAGCCAGTCTTAACCCCTTCTCCCTGTTCCCCTGCCTGTCACCCAAAATTGCGGGAAATTATAAGCTCAGTGTTATTCTAAAATCGTTTAGTTAAACTCAGCCAGGGTTCCAACGCCCTACTTAAAATGCAAACAGGTAGCTACCTATTCAGCATTAATTAGCATTATAAAGTCAGAGCCTACAGCCCAGCGCTGCTATTCAGTCAGTGCTTTAAAGACAGTCTTAGCCAGATACAGTTTACCATTAGAAAAGTTAGGGAATCCCACGGAAACAGGTTTTTTCTTTAGCCCTAGGAACTCAGGCAGAATTATTGAACATAGATAATTTTTCTGCCTCAGGCCACCCCCTTTTTTATTTTTGTTTTGTTATCTAATGGGGGGAAATGTGGCCTCCCTTCCCCCAGCCTGGAACCTGCCTGCTCAAGGGTGGAGCTACCGGCTGATTCGTCCTGCCACGCCCACTGCTGGAACCTGCCTTTGCTGCCTGGAGGCACACACGTGTTCGTCCTGCTACTGGACCCCGAGTTACTTGGCGGGAAGTTGGGTTCCCTCCCCCTTCCTTTTTAACTGAGTGTCTGGAAATAGTAAAATTGAGCTTTGATCAGGATTTGTCTTAGCTTCATTCTTTCTTCCGCCCCGTCTAGATTCCTCTCTTTTCAGAGAACTGCCATTCTCAGTCGAACCGTTCGTGTTGTGGACTGCGGGCAGGCCGCAACAGAAAAGAACTCGAAAAACATGAGTTCAAAAAAATATAATTTCTCAACTATGCAAAAATATAAGGATGCGATATGAATTGTGTAAGGAGCTTCACAAATCTAAAGGAACAGAGGCAGCTACACTGTGAGCCAGCTTGTCAGAAAGACATAAAGGCAGGCAGATACAAATGCAAGCAGGTTCTTGAGTTCAAGATCAGCCTGGGACGAAGTTGGGTCCGGGCTGGATCAGAATGGCAATTCCAGGGTGGAGTCTCACTCAGCTATCTTACTGTGCTATGCTTGCTTTCACTTCCTAACAATCCTGGGACTAAAAGTTGCAGAATGCTGATTTGTGGGATGGTTAAGAGGGAACCTGGAATAAATAACGGAATTGATATGTAAATAGAAAACTGGGGTTTTGTTCTGCATGAGATGAGCTAGCAAAAAGTGATAGCACTTTTTTAAAAAAGAATTTTTCTCAATTTTTAATCCCAGCATTTGGGAGGCAGAGGCAGGTGGGTTTCTGAGTTCAAGGCCAGCCTGGTCTACAGAGTGAGTTACAGGACAGCCAGAGCTATACCTGCCTTTCGAGAAATCCTGTTTCGAAAAACCAAAAAAAAAAAAAAAAAAAAAAAAAAGAGCTGAGCTGTCTAAAGAGTGAACAAATCTTTTAGAATATTTTTAACAGGATTTCTGATTTGGTCAGAAAATCTATGGAGAGAAACATGGCTCTTTTAGAATTTTTTTCTAATAGGATTTCGGACCTCGGTCTCAGGAACCCACATGTAGTCCAGGCTGGTCCTTGGAACAGTGTGCATAAGTTGGAACCTACTATCAAGATTTCAGAGTGCATGTGATTCCCGACACTGTGCAATAGGAAGAGACGAAAAGAAGAGCAGCTTTTGATGCTTAGAAGAATGGACGGCCCTTGAAGAGCAAAGGCACTCCCCGGCTAGCTCCATGGTCAAGGCAGCTTATAAAGGAAGGCATTTAATTGAGGCTTGCTTACAGATTCAGAGGGTGAATCCATCACAAGCATTGCAAGGAATGGGGTGGCAGGCAGGCAGGCAGATGAGACTCTGGAGCAGTAGCTGAGACGTTACATCCTAATTCCCAGGCAGCAGGCAGAAAATGTGAGACTAGACCTTGTGTATAGTTTTGAAACCTTAAATCCCACCCCCAATGACATATCTCCTTCAATAAGACCGCAGTTCCCAATCCTTCCTAAACTATTCACAAACTGGGAACCAAACCTTCAAATAGACAAGCCTATGGGGGGCATTCTTATTCAAAGCCCTGCTCCTACGTTATAGGTTTCTGATATAGATCAGGTGAGAAAATGCACGTACTTCCCTCCATCCGATGCGTCAATAAGTGCCAACTTATGATTGCTTACTTTATAAATGTGTGTGAATTGTAACTAAACAGTCTTTAAATACGTGATTGCTAAAAAATATTCTCCCCAAAGTCTGTAAATGCCACATCGGACTGAAGTAAAACCTACAAATACAAGGTTTGACCCAAGTTCCTCCGTGCTGTGAGAGTTGAGGCCAGTATGCACCACGGGTCATAGCGAACTGGAACTGGAGAGATCTGGCTGTTTTGTGACTGAAATGCAAACAAATCAAATGTTGCCATGTGAGCCAAACCCAGGCTTGGATCAAGGTTGATGATATTCATTCATTCATTCATTCATTCATTCATTCATTCATTCATTCACTCACTCACTCACTGCAATGCTTTCTGAATGGTTTCTGCTCTGAGGGGTCAGACTATTTGTGAAGTTCAAACTCCTGGGCTAAAAGTTCAAGCTGAGCAATAAGATTAACCAAGGATAATGTAGAACCTGCTACCAGCCTGCAGAGGGAGCTCAGAGCCAGGCAGAATCTCTGCTAACCCACCTGGCTTGCAAATAGCTCGTACAGGACTGGCCAGGTCTCTTACCAACAAGTAGGCCTTTGTTTTAGGAATCATCATGAAAAACCCAGCACCTAGAAGAAATGAAAGTGAAACCTACAGCCCTTGGAGGGACCTGTGTCACCCAGCAGCTGTTGCTGAGCTGCTTCGCTCTCTGCAGAATTAGAAACAGATCCTTCTACTAAAGTCTATGACTTAATTTTAAATAAATTATAGAGACTAGTTCAGTACAATGGCCTAATAGGTCAATACAGAGCACGAGGTTTGGCTTCTGTGTATCCAGGATTCCCTGAGAGTCTGGAGCTTTGGTTCCAAAAGTCTCTGAGGTCATTGTGGGCTTGGGGTTATGATTCTGGGGTCCCACTGATCACTGCAGGACCTGGAGTTTGTACAGCTGTACACCCACAGGTTGCTTTAGGCCGTTGACTCTAACCACAACTCCTAATAGTAGACAAACATCGCTGGGTCTGAAATTTGTTATTTTACCTCTAGTAGGTTCATAGAATCCAGAGGTGACCAAGGTCATAGACTTGGAAGAACATGGTTTCAAAACAAATCCACTTCAACAGAAGCATAAAACATGATAAAGCAACACAAAAAAATATACTACAACCCATGATCTATCATCACTTCACCGATGAACTCCCTTTAAGAAAACACAAACTTACAGAGAAAGCTGAAATGTCTGAAAAAGAATTTAGAGTTTTATGGTTTAGAAAAACTACCAATCACATAAAAGATTCAAAGATGCACAAACTAAAATCTATTCAAAACCTTGACAAGACACCCTTCCGAAGTGAACGTGACAGTTAAGTTGAAGGCAAAAGTTCAAAATATGAAATTTAGCAAGGAGATTAAAACATTGAAAGCAAATAGCTTGGGTGTGGTGGGGCACTTCTTCACTGCCAGCACCTAGGAGGGAAAGTTAGGCAGATCTCTGAGGATATGAGGTCAAGCTCTGAAAGGAAGCAACTGTGAACCAAGACTGCTATCCCCTGCAAAGCCATCTTTCCAAACTGACAGAAAAATAACAGGACAAACACAAATTAAGGCAACTCGTGAGAACCAAGCCATCGCTAGAGAAAGTTCTTAGTGGGGTACTTTACAGAAAGGAAGATGAAACAGAGCCCAACTTCAGATAAATAAACTAGACTTGGGAAGGAAAGCATATACAAAACAGCAACTCAATTAAAATGAGACGGAAAATGAAGTGAACAATCAAATAAAACAAAACAAATGACTAACACATTTACAGAAAAAGCAAACCCTTTTCTTTTTTTTCTTTTTCTAAAGATTTATTTATTTATTTTATGTATATGGGTACACTGTAGCTGAAGAGATGGTTGTGAGCCTTCATGTTGGGAATTGAATTTTTAGAACCTCTGCTCGTTCTGGTCAACCTCACTTGCTCCGGTCGGCCCTGTTTGCTCCAACCCAAAGATTTATTTATTATTATACATAAGTACACTGTAGCTGTCTTCAGATGCTCCAGAAGTGGGTGTCAGATCTCCTGGTGGTTGTGAGCCACCATGTAGTTGCTTGGAGCTGGCTAACTGGTTCAGAGGTTCAGTCCATTATCAAGGAAACATGGCAGCAACCAGGCAGGCATGGTACAGGAGGAGCTGAGAGTTCTATATCTTCATCTGAAGGTTGCTAGCAGAATACTGGCGTCCAGGCAGCTAGGATGAAGGGTCTTAAAACCCATACCAATAGTGACACACCTACTCCCATAAGGGCCACTCCCTGGTGTCGAGCATAAACAAACCATCAAGATAGGCTTAGAAAAATAATACAGGAATTCATATGGTACCACAAAAGACCAAGAACAACCAAAATAATAGTAAGAACACTGCAGGAGATGTTTCAATACCCACCTACTACATCCACCCCAGTAGTGACTTGCTTGACAGGTTTAGAAACCTGGAAGCAGTCCCGAGGCAAAGAGTTTCACGGAAACTTAATCTCCTGGAACTGTGGCATCCTATAGCACATATGCTCCAATTTTGTCCTTGAGAATGGATCTCTGTGCTTTCTTTCAGTATTGTTTTATTATAGGTGCCTCGAAGCAATGGCTTGCCAAATACCTAAGCAAAATCGAACTTTGCTTCCTGGCCTTCATCAATGCCCCATATAGTCCTTGAGCTGATCCTGGGCTTGGAATTCAGTAAGAATGTTGCCTATTCAGTGACATTCAGAATTGCCTATAGTATTGTAAGAGAGATAGTGAAAGAAATCAGGCATTCCTATCAACTACATAGAGTTAGAAATCTCTGGGCAAGCTTAGCAACGTAAGTTTAGAATTCTTATTATAGTTATGTATGGCAGACTACATTACTTATTAATAGGAAGTGTCTCTCCCCCCCCCCCCCCCCCCCGCACTATCACTCAGAATAAAAGCCAAGTCGCTCCCATATACAGGGATTTACAATGGTTTAGGAAGTAGATCGGGGCTGTGGTTTTAGAGTATTGCATTATTCATGAGAAGGTTAGCTGGAGCGGAAATCCCTAATTAGAACCATGACTTGGGTGTGAAAGCCCTTGCCCCAGGAGTGTAAAGACCTCACATCTGGCTTCTAAGACTATAGCTGACCTTAGATAGAGCTGACTTTGTCTCAGTTGTTTTATTGCCCAGTTCCTGCCAGTCTTTGTGTTTGCATTCCTCTGTTTTGTGTAAGAGTCATTAAGCATCCGGTAAACTCATTGTACCTTGCTGATGTGTCACCTAACTTCCCTGTTTTCTTCTGTATAAAAAGTTTGGGGGCTGGTATGCACGCCTTTAATCCCAGCACTCGGGAGGCAGAGGCAGGAGGATTTCTGAGTTTGAGGCCAGCCTGGTCTACAAAGTGAGTTCCAGGACAGCCAGGGCTATACAGAGAAACCCTGTCTTGAAAAACTAAAAAAATAATAATTAAAAAAAAAAAGTTTGGGGGCTGGTGAGATGGCTCAGCAGGTAAAGGCACTGACTGCTCTTTCAAAGGTCCTGAGTTCAAATCCCAGCAACCACATGGTGGCTCAAAACCATCTGTAATGGGATCGGATGCCCTCTTCTGGTGTGTCTGAAGTCAGCTACAGTGAATTTATGTATAATAATAAATAAATCTAAAAAAAAAAAAGTTTGATGCTCAGTTTGACATTACATTCAGATTCAGCACACTCCCTTGTGTCCTGTCTGTTTATCACCCTACTTTCGCCGACTCCATGCACACCTGCCGGAACCCTGAATCCCACAGATTGAGGAGGGCCGAGTTAGTCTGGTCTGTGGCACCCACCATCATATTACACAATAGAACTATAATGATAATAAAGACAACCTTGTGCTGGCATAAAAACAGACAGATGACCAATGGAATGGAATAGAATACCCAGAAATAAAAAACAAAGCTATACCTACTTAAGTTTTTACAAAGGAAGCAAAAACAAACCAACAAAAATATTCACTGAGGGTGGGGGTGGGGGTGGGAAGCCTATCCAACAAATGGTGCAGGCAAAATTGGATTTCTGCGGCAGAAAAATGAAATTAGATTTTTATATATTTCACACTGCAGAAAAAAATAAATTCAAAATAGATCAAAGATCTTAATATAAAACATGAAACACTGAAACTTCTAGCAGAAAAAAAAATAGAGTACCCTTCATAATACTGAGGTAGGCAAGTCTGAATAGAACACTAACAGGACGGGAACCATCCCCCTAGTATCACCAGAGGAGACTACATGAAAATGGTTTCTATAGAGCAAAGGAAACAACCAGCAGAGCAGGCAGTCTGGGAGGACAGCCTTGCCTGCTGCACTTTGAACAAGTGCTAAATACCAGAATTTAAGAAGAATTGGCAGAAAAATACCAAGCAAACAAAAACTGACAATCAGCAAATGGCTAAATGCCCTGAATAGACACTTTGTAAGAAAGACACACAAATGGTCAGTAATGATTTAATAAAAGTGTTTAATGCCCTTGACCATAAAATACATGCAATTAGCAGCCTGGTCAGAGTGGCTATCATTAATTTGACAGCAAATATTGGAGAGGAAGTGGAGAAAGGAACCCTCGTTCACTGTTGGTAGGGGTGCAAGTGAAGACAATCGTTGTGGAAATCAGTTTGGAAATTTCTCAAAAACTTAAAAATAGAACGGCCATTTGACCCACATGCATTTCACTGCTTGGAATAAATCCAGGAAACTCCAATCCTACCATAGAGGTACTCAAGCCCTGTGTATATTATTGCTTTATTCCTTATAGCAAAGAATTAGAAACGCCCTGTCTGACAACAGATGAGTGGATAATAAAATATACATTGAAATATATTAAATAAAAATAATACATTATGAAGGAAAAAATAAAATACTCTTCAGCTCTAAAGATCACAAAATTTGAAAAAAAAAAAAAAAAAAGGATACCCTTAGAATGTATATTAGGTGAGATCATACACCCTTAAAAAGAACTGCACATTTTCCTTCACATGTGGAATCTAGCTCATAATATATGTAAACAAATGTATATCGTACAGAAAACAGACTAAGTAAGGCTAAATGCTGAGAAATGCTGAAGGACTGGATGCAAATAATGGACACAAATTATAAAAGAGGGTAAAAAAGGATGACTCTTTAAAGGTTAATTGTTTTCTTTTTTTTATTAGATATATTCTTTATATACATTTCAAATGCTATCCTGAAAGTTCCCGATACCCTCCCTCCACCCTGCTCCCCTACCCACCCACTCCCACTTCTTGGCCCTGGCATTCTCCTGTACTGGGGCATATAAATTTTGCAATACCAAGGGGGCCTCTCTTCCCAGTGATGGCCGACTAGGTCATCTTCTGCTACATATGCAGCTAGAGACACGAGCTCTGGGGGTACTGATTAGTTCATATTGTTGTTCCACTTATAGGGTTGCAGACCCCTTCAGTTCCTTGGATGCTTTCTCTAGCTTCTCCATTGGGGGCCCTGTGTTCCATCTTATAGATGACTGTGAGCATCCACTTCTGTATTTGCCAGGCACTGCCATAGCCTCATACGAGACAGCTATATCAGGGTCCTTTCAGCAAAATCTTGCTGGCATGGTTAATTGTTTTCTAGTTCTAAATTTGTTGTGGATATCTTGTTTGGGATGATGGATAAGTGTGTAACAATGTATTTGCTAGTATAAAATCCAATATGAAGTTCTACAGCTCTCATCTGAATGGCTACTGTATGTAGAAAACCTATTGGGTATGGCTAACTTTTATGTGTTGATTTTTTTTCATTTGCAACTTTTTTTCTAATAATGAAGTTTTTTTTAAAAAAATAATAATTAAAAAAACCCTCCACTATGGGTTTGACAGTATTTTGATGTTTTAAATCTTCTTCCCTGTGAACTCCCTGGAAGTGTTTCATGGACACACACAGGTTTAGGGGGCCCCCTAAGACAGTTTATCACAGTGCTATTTATAGCAAGGCAATTTTCCGGTCTTGGCCACTAGCCAGGCTTCCTCTTGCATTGTATGATGCTGGCTCAGAAGCCTCTGAAATGGCTTCCACACCAGGGAGAATTCTCCCTAAGTCTCCAGACTGAGTCCTGTAAGGGTGGTCTGAACCTGCCCCACTGTGGATGCTGACTGCTGTGTGTAGACCCAGGAAAACATGACCAATGGCCTCCCACAGATCCATCCCTGCTAGGACCTACAAGTATTTTGATGATGGATTATGATCTTGCTGTTGTGTGGCACTTACTCCAAAAAGATACTTTATTAGTTGCCTGTTGCAACTGTGAACAAAATAACCACAGCATTTTTTTTTTCTTATAGTTCTGTCAACGACTGGCTACTGGCAGAGCTGTCATCTATAGGGGAGAATCTCCCGCTCTTGTGGTTTCTTCCTCAAAACACATCACTGCAGTTTCTTTCCATGACCTGACTTAGAGTGACAGCTTGTGCCTTGGCAAGTCTGGTTCAGCCATTGATCTGGGAAAAGACAATTGAAAGTGCCAAATTAATAGTGCAAAAGAGATTCATTCCATGTGGCCACCTTGGGAAAAGTTGCAGAAAGACCCAATGGCCCCAAGTCCAAGAGAGTAAAATTAACATGGAAGGCATAAAGCAGGCACACTGAGCAGTCTGGACAAGATGTGGTTGCCTGACCACTACCATCTCAGCTCTAGCCTTTCCTGCTAGGTCCTTGCCAGGTTGTCAATCTTTCTTCCAGAGACAAGTCCCTCCTCTAGCTCTAGTTCACCCGCTATGAGTTCCCAGAGCTTCCGACTTTTCTTCCTGCAGCAGGAGAGCCTGGTAAACTCTAATTTCTTTGAGTCTACAGTTTGAATAGAGAGCCTCAAAGAGAGGCCGTCAAGCAGGCTGGTTTCCTTCCAGCTTAGGACCTTCTCTTCTCCTATCTTGCCCTCCTTATCCTTCGCATCTCTCTCTTCCCCCACCTGCTCTTCTCCATCCTGCTTTTCTTCCTCTTCCTTTCCCTACCTGCTCCCCTTCCCTCCATTTCCCTTTCCTTTCCTCTCTTCTTCCCTCCACCTCCTTTCCTGCTCTTCTCCCAGCCCACTCCCCACTCCGTGATGCAACAGCCACCGTCTCAGAAGAACCTATCTAATTACTCTGAACCTACCTGGTAAATCCAGGTCCAACCTGATCACGTCTTCAATGTTGCTCTTGCCATGTGACTCACCAGCCACAGACTTAAGAGACTTGGATGTGAGCTCACCACGCATTCTACTGCACTTGCCAATACCCAAAGACTAAAGCCAAAACGCAGCAGCCATGAGTGGCGTTGGCTGTGGAGGAGCAGATTCCTCCCTCTTGTGATTGCTTTGAAGACTGAGTGGCACAAACCTCGTGAGCTGAGAGGACAGTGCACAGTCTTCACCTGTCAAATGCCTGTGACTATTATAATTAGCCATTATTATGACACTTTAACTCCAGATGACTTGGAGTCCTTTACACAGCTATGTTTATTTTGAGTGACTGTTCAGTGTCTGATGATTTTTAATTGCTTTTAATTTTGTAACTACTACCTTAAGACATTCTTTGAAAGCTTTTAAAGCACCTGTGAAATTCTTTCATTGCCTTCAGAACGAAGGTCCAATCTCTTTCACTGTGGTGGTTTGGATGAGAATGGCCCCCCACAGGTTTATAGGTTTTAGTCCCTGATCCCAGCTGGAATAACTGTTTGGACAGGATTAGGAGATGTGGTCTTGTTAGAGGAGGTGTGTCACTGGGGCAGGCTCTCAAGATGTGAGCTCGCAGTCCAGCGCTATGCCTGCCTGCCTGCCTGCCTGCTGCCATGCTCCCTGCCAGGATGGCCATGGACTCTTAACTGTAAATAAGATATGCTTCTATAACATCTGGCCATAGGGAAGCCATTTAGGACATTTTCTTAAGTGGTGATTAGTGGGGGAGGGTCAGGCCATTGTGAGTGGCTTTCTTATTCTTTAAGAAAGCAGCTAAGCAAGCTGGTAAGCAACACTCCTCCATGGATGGCCTCTGCATCAGTTCCTGCCTAGACTTCTTCAGTGATGGGCCTGCAAGTATAAGCTGAAATAAACCCTTTCTTCCACAGGTTGTCTTGGTCATGATGTATCAAAGCAACAGTAACCCTAACTAAAACACACCTGGATAATTCCTACTTATCCTGCCTAAGATCAACACCTCACTCTCAACATCTCACACATTACAGTCTCTCCAGCCCTGATTGCCTCCTTCTGCCTCTGTCTCTGGAATGTGCAGGGATTCCTGGATTCACCTTCGTGTCCTCTGACCAGCAGAGCACCTGGAAGAAACATAGAGGGCACTCAACAAACAGTTGCTGAACTGACCAAGACCACTCAGTCAGTCAATGGGTTCTCCGGCACCGAATGAGGATTCAAAAGAAAAAACAGTTAGACAACATTGTAGCATGACCCCAGTCAATTCTGAGATTGAAGGCAAATTTAATTTTCCCAGTCTGCTTTTTGTTTTGTTTTGTTTTGTTTTTCGAGACAGGGTTTCTCTGTATAGCCCTGGAACTTACTTTGTAGACCAGGCTGGCCTCGAACTCAGAAATCTGCCTGCCTCTGCCTCCCGAGTGCTGGGATTAAAGGCGTGTGCCACCACGCCCAGCTCCCACACTGCTTTTTATACCATTTTAATTACATGCAAGTATTCAGGGTGAGTAGTACAACGAGGAACAAGCAAGACAATAAACATAAAACCCAATGGTCACTCTGGTGGTAGTTGTTTCTAAGGATCATGACGATACCTGAGCCTACTTCTTTGTTCTACACTAAAACCAAATTCTTACTTCCTTGTCCTTGGCCAATGTCTGGTCCCTCCATGAACTTACTTCCTTGTCATGGCCAATGTCAGATTCCTGCCTGAAGCCCATTTCCTTGTCCTTGGCCAATGTCAGACTTCTGCCAAGCGGCACCCCAAAAAGCTCTCCACACTGAACAGAGCTCGGTCTCCCCCAAGATCCTTTGTTTTCATAAAGGGTAAGTTACCATAAGCTACAGTTGTTGTGTCGGCCACCATGTAGCAACCACTGCTGACAGGCTCTGGGAGACACAACAAACCACAGCAACCCAGATTCTTCCCTCTACCTGCTTTCAGGGATCCGCAGGAGGTGCCCAGCACAAATGAGGGCTCTGCAAATCCTTCTCAGTGGATTTTACTCCTCAACCCTCTTGCTAAGAAGTTAATCTCAAGAGCGTCTGTGTGCAACCCTAAACCAGCCACTAGTTCCCCATTTTCTGTGTGCCTCTTTAGCCTCTGCTCTCCTCCATCTGCTGACTTTATCCGACCACTCCCATGCACTGACAGCACCAGCTTCCTACCCCTGTTTCGACAAGCCCACCTACCTCCTAAGTGTCCAGGACCACTCTTCCCCTTGTAGAGCATGTGGGCTCATGCTACCAGACAGGCGTAAGAACTGGTAAGGTTGAATAAGCTCAAACCCTGGGAATCTCGGAGATTTGAGAATGGCAGGAGTGGAGCCATTCTCTCCCTGTCTCTGCACCTGCTCTGGGAACCTCCTCCCGTGCCCTGCACCCCATAACCATGACACGTACTGAGAGGACTGTGGGCTCTCTGTCTCTGTCTGTTATTATACTGCCTAGAGTTTCTCTCCATGCTAATGAGGTGTCTAGATAGCCTTGAGCCTTCAGCCAATGAATTGAATACCCTTCCTGGGTATTTGCCAAGGACCAGCCTCTGCTTGGAGAGGGGTTCTGAGAGAAGGGATATCTGGAAACTGGAAAAACAAATGACTCGAAATCAAATTGTGGATCCAAGCTAACGGCCTATGTTCTGCTCAGTTCAGCTTCCCAGGCTGCTTCTTTTTCTTCACTCCCCTTTCTCCGGAGATCTCCAGACAGCATCTCTCTCTCTCTCTCTCTCATCCCTTGAACATCATAAGACCACTCTTATTTTACATATCAGTCCAGTCATTTACTCCAGGTTTCCTTTTGAATCTGCATCCCAGAACCGAGTCCTGCGATTCTTCCGAGACAGAGAGAGCACATTTTCTTTTAACATTGCAAAAGAATTCAGATATCAGCCTGTCTCTATTAAAAACAGATGATAAACTAGCTGGGTTTTATCCTGAAATTACCATTTCTACCACACCTGGATCAAACCACGTTCTGTCCTAGGATGACCCTGGACTCAGCAATCTGCCTGCCTTAGACAAATGAAACTTAGCTGGGTGGGAATCTCCTGTGATTACCACTCCCTAAATCTCTTTATCTCTATCCTTAGTATCTTTCTGTCAAGTGGCTCACAGCACAGCTGCTTCTGTTCCTTTAGATTCCTGAAGCCCCTCATAATTTGTATTTCATCCTTATATTTTGCATAGTTGAGAAATTGTATATTTTTGAACCCATGTTTTTAGAGCTCTTTCCTATAGTTTAAGGACTATCCTGAAGATTCCAGAATTTACCATTTTGCTGAGACATTAGCCATATCTATGCTTCCCAGACAAACGCTGTCTCTGATTATCACAGGGTCATTAATGTTAACAGGGAGGACATTCCTCAGAGGAATGTGAATATATGTACATTATTATACAAACAAACTCTGTGCCCACAGCAGACATTGACATTCATGGAGGCCCGTGCATGCTGGTCCTGTTCCAAGGGCAGGAACCCTGTCATTCTGTCCCTAGTAAGGTCATGCCAGAATCCCTGGTTTGCCCTGAATAAAGTGTATGTATTTACATCCACCCCAAATGAAGCAATATGAACAAGCAAGGCTCATCCCAGAGAGCTGCTTCCTTAAGGATTGTGGAAAGGCCTTCAGTTACTAAAGAGGTACACCTAAAATTCCAGAGGAAAACTTTCTCTCCTCTAGACCCTCTGGTGCTTGGCTCTCCTGTTTGTCCCAGGCCACCTTCCCCTTCCTGCCAGGCCCTTAGGTGCCCTAAGGGGAAATATAGACCTCAGACCCCACCTCCTGCTTCCTGACTCCCTCCCCAGGAGGAACACGGGCAACGCCCAGGGTACTCAAAGAGGAGACCAGGAAGCACTGTGGACTCCCTATTTGGGACTTTGCCCTGCCTCCTCCTGGAGGAGTGTGGGAGACGCCTGGGCATATCTCGCAGAAAGGCAGGACAAACAGTAGAACCTTCCCTCCTCCCATTTCCGTCGAATTGACAGACACTGCAGCCTCTCAGAAAGCATAGCCTGCCCTGTTCACTCTCAGAGCAAAGCTCTTATGAAATAAGGCAAAGCTTTGCTTGGTATGGCAGGAGGAAGGACAGTTAGCGCCAAGACATACGTATGAGAAGATCAGTCTCCAGAGCATCAGAACACTGTTAGGTTTTGTATTACGGAGGAAAAGCATGTCCGGTGACGTAACTACTTTTCTTTCTTTTTTTTTTTTTTTTTTTTTTGGTTTTTCGAGACAGGGTTTCTCTGTGTAGCCCTGGCTGTCCTGGCACTCACTTTGTAGACCAGGCTGGCCTCGAACTCAGAAATCCGCCTGCCTCTGCCTCCCGAGTGCTGGGATTAAAGGCGTGCGCCACCACGCCCGGCGTAACTACTTTTCTTGTTGCATCCTTAACTCGTTACTTTCCAGTCATCCTCATCATCAGTGAGTTCCTACACATCTGCCACAACATAATGAGCATCGTGGAAACAACTACCTTAGCAAAAGTAAGCTACAGAGATGATACCATTTCTTCTAAAGATAGTCCAATGCAGTCTTTGCAGAGCTAGAAAAAAAGCAATTCCAAGTATTTTTGTGGAAACACAAAGGACCATGTATAGACAAAGCAATCTCTTTTTTTTGGGGGGGGGTGGTCGAGATGGGGTTTCTCTGTGTAGCTGTTCTGGAACTCACTTTGTAGACCAGGCTGGCCTGGAACTCAGAAATCTTCCTGCTTCTGCCACCCAAGTACTGGGATTAAAGGCATGCATCACCACCACCGCCGCTGGGCTAGAGAAATCTTAAAGAGAAAGAACAAAGCTACAGGTATCACACTTGAATTCAAACTATGATACAGTTTAACAGTAACAAAGAGAACCTGGTCCTGACACAGAAAAAGACACACAGATCAACTAAACACAGTAGAGGACCCATACAGGAGTAAAACCACACAGCTAAAGCCACCTAATTTTTGACAGTCATCAAAAACATACAAAGGAGGAAAAACAGCTTATTCAACAAATGTTACTGACAAAGCTAGACCTCTACTAACAGAAGAATAAAATTAGACCTATGCTGTCACCCTGTACAAAGATCAGTTCCACGTAAATCTAAGACCTTAGTTCAAAACCTGAAACATCTAAACTGTTAGAGGAAAACATGGAGATCACACATCAAGATAAAGGGCTTGAACAGGTCTCCAATAACACAGGAAACAGTAACACATAGTGTTACATGAAGTTAAAAAGTTTCTTGACAACAAAGGAAACTATCAACAAAGTAAGCAAACAGCCCACAGAATGGGACAATACAGTTGCCAACTCTGCTTTGGTTAGGGTACTAATGGCTAAAATTTATAAAGAGCTACAAAAATTCAATAGCAACAAAAGCAAAGCAGCCAATCAACAAATAGGTTTATTGAGATGAATTTACTGTTCTCAAAAGGAAAAAGCACCAATAGCCACTAAGAATTTTTTTAAATATTCAACATCAGAGAAATGCTAATTAAAACTTTGGGATAGCATCTCAACGTGCAAGAGTGTTTGTCATCAAGGAAGCTGGGTCAGTGAGATGGCTCAGCAGATAAACTCACTTGCTGCATAAGCCTGAGTTCCATCCCAGAAACTCCTGCTGGAAGAAGAGCCCAAGCTCCTGAAAGTCATCTTCAACCTCCACATGCATATGTGGTATCTACACACCCACACTCTCATACACACAGCAAACAACAACTATAATGTTAAGGAAATCAAGGGGTTGGAGGAATGGCTCGGCAGGTAAGAGCACTGGCTGGCTTTCCAGAGGACCTGAGTTTGATTCTCAGAAGCCACACAGTGGTTCACAACTACTTGTAACTACAGCCCCAGGGCATCCAATGCCCTCTTCCAGTCTCTGCAAGCACCACTCACACATGTGGTGCACAGACATATATGCAGGCAAAACACACAGACACATAAAACGAAAGAGAGAACTAACAGCAAGCGCTGATTAAGACGTGGGGAGAAAGGAACGTTTACTTACTTCTGGTGGGAGTGCAAACTAGTATCGCCAATATGGAAATCGGTCTGGAGCTTTCTCAAAAAAATTAAAAAGAGAACCACTGTGTACTTTGCACATATACCCAAAAGACTCCCTATACTACCCCCAAAACATTACATATCCAGGTTTATTGCTGCTCTATTCACAATAATAATAACAATGAAACCAGCTAGAAGCTTATCAACAGACAAATGGATGAAAATATGATATAGTATTGCATTTTACTCAGTCATAAAGAAAATTGCAGTTTTGAAATCAGCAGGAAAATGAACAACTTTGAAAAGCATTAGTTCAAGTGACCCTGACTAAGAAAAGCAGAAAACGTGTTCTTTCTCACATGTGAATCCTAGTTCATAATGTAGTAATCTTTTACCCAGAAGCAGGAGTAAATGTGGGGAAAGCCTAGAAAACTAAAAAAGCCAAGAGAGGCTAAGAAGAGATGCAAAGAAGCGGGAGGGGGAGCTCATGTGGCCTGAAAACATCCAGAGACAGGAAGAGAAGGCTAGGAGCCTGGAATGAAGGTAGAGACGAGGCAAGAAGGACAACCAAGTTGTAAAATCCATAATGAGCATGACATAGTGGTACAGGTCTTTATTCTCAGCAAGTGAATTAGTGTGTGTTCAAGGCCAGCCTGGTATGCATAGTAAGCTTTAGGGTAGCCAGGGCTCCACTTTCTTCAAGGAAAGAAAACCAGAATGATACCTAGCATTTTATAGGCTAATTTAAACATATACACGAACAAACCAAACCAAGACCAACAACAATATGTAGCATCAGTTAGAAGGAAGGAAAAGCCACTAACCTTCGAGAGGGAAATGCTGTGAGCTGTGAGCTTGGCAAGCCCTGTGCTGGTCACCAAGCAAGTTAGCTTTAACTCTCACAAACAGAGGGAAGAGCACACTCACTGCCCATCTCACCAGAGCTCCTCCCAGGACTGCAGGAGAATAAGCACTCACACAGTTAGATGGTAGACAGTTTCTACAGGCTACAGACTTTGTTATCTGCTCTTAACATGCACTATTCTCATTCAACACTGCCTTAGGGGAAGTGGTTTCAGAACTATTATATAGGTGAAGAAATAAAAACTCAGAAATGTTAAGAACCTTGTCCAAGTCCAGATGTGCCCATCAGATGGTTTCATATCGAGATTTTGGGGAACAAAGTAGAGGGGGAAAAATCATTGTAGCAGTATTAAATAGATACCGGAAACTGATCCTTCGTAAAATAGAAGGAAAGGCTGGAGAACACCCACTAGGCTGAGCCCTTCAGAAAAGGCACTAGACACTGCCCTAGATCAGCAAGCTAGACTGCTATGCCAACTGCTGACTCACAGGACCAGACACTTCCATCTAGAATGGTGGCTTCGTGAGTGCAGCAGGACCCTGGATGATTCTATTTTCATGCCTTTAATCCACTCTCATTCTGAGTCTTCTATGAATACATCTCAGTGGTGGGCTCTGACTCACACAGAACAAGTAAAGGGGACTGAGAAAGGTGGCTTTGCCTTTCAGACTCTGGATTCAGGAAGGACGAGGAAGGAGAGACAGCTGCTGAGCAACATTCTATCCGTCAGGCTGCCCTCTGACAGGCCAGCCATCTGCTAAGAAGTCTTTGAGGGGATATCAATGGTGGGATCTCTCTTCTCCCTTTATTTGTTGTTTTGATATCTCTCCGGAGTAACCCAGTGAGTGAATTCACTACTTTGTACCCCCTTTCCCTGGGCCTCACTGGCGCTACCCCACACATGTGCTTTGACTCTACAGACTTCTGAGCTTCATTATCCACTTTCAGCTCTCCTGTCCAGCATGCAGCTCCGCCACCACAGTAACTAATGTGGATGGAGTGGTGACCTAAGTGAGGCATTTTGTAAATGCTACCCAGCAGCTTAGTGCTCATGAAATACTCTCTGTATGGAAATGTCAGGATTAAGTTAAAGAACGAAAGTATTTGTCTTTTTGTGCTGAGGGCAGAGCAGTGCAGTTATCACCATCTGGACCTGGACACTGGAGCCTGGCCCCTGATCCGATCATCTAAACTGCACCCCAGCCTCAGTTTACCTCTGTGCTCCTACTTTATCACCCTCAAATCACAGAAACCATTGATTCATTGTCTCCCTCACTTCTCACAGGTTAGACAGCCTGTGATCTGGGCTGTAGTCCCAACATGTTACTCATTGACTGGCACATAGAAGCTTCAGTCGCTGACTATAGGATGCAGACACACATGTCTTAGGGGAGTTTATAGCCAAGCTGAATCTCCAGTAATGAAGATCCTGGCAGGTCTGCGCTCCATCACAATTACAAAGAATAATGACATTATTGACCTCCTTAAGGTTATTTTGTAAAATATCAAGGAATAATTGTCTCTTGAGGAGTAAACTCTTAGGAAATGATAGAGCTCAGGCCTACTCCTACATGGCTGGCATGGGAGAGAACAGAGAGGCAGTGCCTTTCACAGTGTTGAGGTTCACTAGACCCCCCCCCACTCCCCCGCAAATAAACACTTCCTACGGAGTGTTCTTCTCTATACATTGCACTTTAGCATCTCAAAAGCTCTTCAATCCTGATGTCAGATACTGATGGGTTCAAGGTGATCAGTACCAGGTACCTGATCAGGATTTATTGTATGGGAAAGGGTCAGCTCTCTGGAACTTCTGCCAGTGAGGTTGACCTTTATGCCCTGAAGCATTGCCTCACTTCCAGGCCTTTGGGCAGACAGTACTGCTGTTACACTGTCATGCCTCATGTGTGGACACTGGCAGCAAGGAGACCTTGAAGGCTCATGGCCTCTGGCTTAAGGGTTTGACCTAGAACTTCTAACTTCAGGCAATGTGACAGGCACCACAAAGCAAGCACCTGACCTCAGACTTCCATGGCACTTTTCACATCCTAGTCTATTAACTGTGTCATACTGGGTGCATCATTGCCAGTCTGCCTGACCAGACCACTGGTTCTGAGACAGCCAGGGCCATGCCTGTTCTGTTCACAGTACTGTCTCCAGCAGCAGAACATCCAGGGGGTGAACCAGACGTAAACCTACTGCTTCTCAGTGTAGGAATGCTGAAAGGAAAGAATGAAAGTCACAGGAAAGATGGGGTTCTGTTCTTGGTGTGTAGTGAAGATCTCACACCCTGAGCAGTTGAATAAAAGTTCCTGTTCTGCTTTCCCGTGAGTACCCTTCTTCACAAAAGGATCAGTTTTTTCTTTTTCTTTTCTTTTTTTTTGGAACAGGGGAGAGGGTTTGGAGACTGTCTCACATTGTAGCTCTGTCTTGAAATTCTTTATGTAGAACAGGCTGGCCTTGAACTCACAGAAATCTGCCAGCCTCTGCCTCCTGAGTGCTGGGATTAAAGGCCCAGCTAGATTTGTCTTTCTTAAAAAGTGCTTCTCAGAAGGAAGAGGAGAATAATATGATCAAAATAGATTTTATGAAATTATCAAACAATTATTTTTTTTTTAAAAACGTTATGTTAAAAATAAACTCCACCCCTTAGCATGGTCCTGTTGCAGGAAAGTTGGATTGCTGAAAATGTCCTGGGGGACCCTGTCTGCCTTCTGTATCTGCTCTGAGACCTGTGTCTACCCCACCGTTCCCAAGCCCTTGACACCAGGCATTCTGGGCCAGCTCACTACTCCTAGACTGTTCTGTCATATCCAGTCACATCCCAACCCGATGCCCTGATTTGTGAAGGACAGACATCATCTTACTTACACACCGATGACCCCAAATTCATACCACATATTCCTCGTTTTAAAGTATATGCTCTAATCACTTCTGTTACATCATTACACTCACCATCTTCTGCAACTATCATCTAGTTTCAGAGCGTCCATCACCTCAGAAACAGACCCTGGACTTATGAAGCTGCTATGTTCCAGTACCTAGTTCCTGGCTTTCAGCTGCATGCCTCCGCAGGTCTCGATGCACATTCCGTGTAACTGACCTTACAGGTCACCTCTTCTACCATCTTCCTAACTGTGTTAAGTCACTCTGAGCACCTTTGTACACCCTTCTGAAATACTTGCAGATGATACTCCATTTCTGCCTCTACCTTCTTTCTTTCTCAGTCTTGCCAGTCGACAGCTTGATGCCTAGCTCCATTTACAACATCTACTGCATCAGGGCACAAAAGCTTCTCACACAGCGATGTTGAATACAAGGATAAGGTGGAGGTTCCGGTGTCTAGATTTCAGGACTGGCTCTGCTGTTTTCCAGCTGACTGAGCATGGGAAAATGACTTAACTTCTCTGTGCCCCTGAGGCCTTTCCATGCAATGATAATGTCAGCAGACTACAGGCTGGAAAGCTGTGGCGAGGAAAGACATGTGAAAAACTTCCCAGTGCACAGTAATGTTTCATAAATGTTAATTTGATTAATTCTTGATTATGAAAATAACTATCATGATGATATACATCATTTATAATAGGGGCTCCAGCATATGCTGTGGGATATAGAGTAGGACCTCACGAGATACTACCTCATGCTTTAAGAGCATACTATCATCCTACTTTAAGAGGCAGACATGGGGCACTGCCCTGTGTAACTTCTGACATTCTTGGCTCAAGTAAGCCATTGGCTAAAGAAGATAGTTGAGATGCTCTCTGAAAGGCCTCTTGCTATACAGGCAGAAAGCTTCGTCTTGATCCGTGCGGATACTGGGCTGCCTTATTCTAAGTGGTCAGATGCTCTATGGAGAGAGTCCCAGGAGCCATATGTTGCTATAGATTTTGACCTTGACTCCAGGAAGCAGCAGGACTCAGCTCTGGAAAAAGCTTGTTTGTCTCTGTAATCCTCATTCTCTTATGAATAAAGTAAGAATAGAAAGAGAGATGCTGGGAGAATTTAATGAAGTCATAGAGCTGAAGCAAATACAAGACCTGGGTCCTTAGAAAATTTTCTTTTTTCTTCTTTGAAGCTCGAGTTACTCATCTGTAGAGTGAAGACGATGACGTTAGAATCCATCTGCTTGGTAATTCATGAGGATTCTTCCATCTTAAAAATACACTGAGACGTATTAGGCTTCATTTATTTAAATATATTTTTTATTATGTTTATGTATGAGTGTAGGTATATACATATGCATGTAAATGCCATTAAAACCAGAGAAGGGTGTCAGATCTCTTAGAGCCAGAATTAAAAGCAATTGTGAGACAATTAATGTGGGTGCCAAGAACCAAAATCAAGCACGCTGGAAGAACAGCAAGCACTGTTGGCTGCAACTGCTGAGCCATCTTTCAAGCCCCTATTTTCTCTGTTTGGGATGTGTGTGTGTGTGTGCCATCTTTCAAGACCCTATTTTCTCTGTTTGGTGTGTGTGTGTGTGTATGTGTGTGTGTGTGTTTATGCTCACTGGTGTGTGTAAACTGCAGAAATTTGAGTAGCGGTCACAGGACAACCTAAAGTTAGTTCTTCACCTTCTATCAGAAGCTCAGTCCCCTTTACTGTCTTCTGTTGTTTATAGCTGTCCTGTGTCTGCCTCCCACCTCCCCGTGGGAGGACTGAGGTGTCAGAGGGTACCACTTCTCACCTCCCCATGGGAGGACTGAGGTGGGAGATGAACACCATTCTGCCTGACTTCCCTGTGAGTTCTGGAGACTTGGTCCTCATGCCTGCATGGTAAGTGATTTATCTACTGAAGCCATCTTCTCCCCAGCAAAATTTACTTATTTATGAAATAAGATCAGATTTGTAGCGCTAGCTACATTAGGCAACCCAGGCTGGTTTTCCTCCAGGGAGCCTCATGTTTCAGCCTCCATAGTGCTGGAATTACAGGTCTGTGGTACCATATTAGCCATAAGAGATTCTGAGCCCAAATCATCAAGCTAGCCTGCTTCTCAATTCTTCACATAATAAATGCTCATTGTTTAAAACCAAACATTGAAACAACAAGAACAACAACAAAAACAACTAAGTTCTGAGGGTAATTTGCTATATAACAACAATTGACTCAAGCTCCCAATCCAGCACATTGTTATTGTGTGCACTAAAGCACATAAATATTCACAGCACATAGCTTAAAAGTACCTGCCAGTCACTTTATTTCAGGTTAGGGCAGGCTTGGCTGTCTCATGCATTGTCTAATCTTAAGAAAAGAATCTCAGAGTTGGAGCAGTTCTCAGTGATGGAGTGCATATTCAGCATGCATAAAGCCTTGG
Source organism: Mus caroli (assembly GCF_978045245.1). NCBI lineage: Eukaryota > Metazoa > Chordata > Mammalia > Rodentia > Muridae > Mus > Mus caroli. Next base: position 81,441,555 of record NW_028227262.1, on the reverse strand, counting down.
GTTTGATTTCCAGAATAAAAGATAAAAAGTAAGGGGCTAGAGATGTGGCTCAGGGGTAAAATGCACTGGCTGCTCTTTCGGGGGACCCATGTTCAATTGCCAGCACAAATTCGGTAGCTCACAAACTTCTGTATATCCACCCCCAGGGAATCCAATGCCCTCTTCTCCCCTTGTAAGGCCCCTAAGCAAACCTGCTGCATAGACATGCATGCAATCAAAACATTCTTGCATGTAAATATACTTTTAATTTTTAGATTGATACACTTTTTTTTTTTACCTGTATGAGTATTTTGCCTACACATATGTCTATGTACCACATGTATTCCTTGAGCCCTCAAAGGCTGGAACAGAGCTTTGGATCTCCTGAGACTGGACAGGCAACTATGGGTTGCCATGGGTGTGCTGGGAATTGAACCCAAGTTCTCTACCAGAGCAACAAGTACTCTTAACTGCTGAGACAACTCAGAAAAAAAAATGGTTTTAGGGAATTTGTTGAATTTTTTGGAATTCAATGAAAAGTCGTGAATTTTGTTTGGTGAAACTGGTCAGCAGGTAAAGGCACTTGTCACCAAACCTAGCAACCTAAGCTCAGCCCTTAGGACCAACGTAATGGAAGGGAAGAATCAACTCCTGAGAGCACACAGACACAGCACATGTGCTTCCCCAACACATCATGCACATACAACACTTATAAATAAAGAGAAAGAAATTGTGAGTTGAGATTATGTGAAGCAAAACAATGGAGGGCAATTTTATCAGTTCCACTATGCTCATTAGAGAATTAGTGATTTGGGCAAACAAAGATGTGGGCTGGGTAGATTCACTTACAAACATACTTATGGGATAGAGAGATCGATTAGTAGGTAAGAGCACTTGCTGTTTTTGCACCCATGGTGTTAGCTCACAATCACCTATAACTCTGTCTCTACTGACGTCTTCTGCTGGCCACAGGCACCTACACACACACACACACACACACACACACACACACATCTTTTTTTTTAATCCTTAATGTTTTTATATTGAAATTACCTGCCTACCTTGCTAAACTGTACACTCAGCACACATAAACTTTCTAGCCAGAAACAATCTGGGAGCTCAGCTGGTTAATGTTACAGTGGGAAACAGAATTAGAAATAGGTGTAATTAAGGTTCCCAAGCCTTGCCTATTCCTCCTGAATCAGAAACTCAGGGGTGTGCCTAGGAACAGCAATGGCTTGGTCCGACTGTAAGCTGAGTTTCTATAAAGATTTAATACCTACTTCTTAAGTTAGTGGGAGGATCAAAGGAGATGAAGTTCATGGCACAGAACCTAACTTAAACTTGGTTCTGCATTGGATTGTATAATCAAGGCAAACTCCAGGACTCCAGGAACAGTTCACCTGGAAATGCATACCACTGTCCTTGATGTCACTCAAGGCCATGGTGGGAACACTGAAAAGCAGAGGGTATGTTGCATGTGACAAGTCATGCCCCAAGGTGATAACCCAGGAACTTTCTTACTAAGCTTCAAAAGTGGATGCCTTTCTTCTTAGACTTATTTCACAGATGTGAAAGCTGAAGCGTGGGGCAGGTAAATCACGTTTCAAAAATTGTGACTTACGGGTAGCAGAGTGAGAATCCGAATGCAAGCCATCTGACTCCAGACAACCAGAGCAATTTGTACTAGTAAGTTCTGCTAACCATCAAATAAGACAGAAAGGAGCCCCATGTCCTAAAATGTCCTCTACTCTGAGGATAAAAAGCTCATGAAAAATTGCAGACCCAGCAGGCTAGAGCCTCCGCTTTCATCAGGGGTGTGTTTACATGAAATAAGGACAGGAGACTGAAGGTTCCAGAGCCAGTGAGGGCTGGAAATGTAGCTCAGTGCCAGAGAGCCTGCCTAGCAGGCTCCAGGCCACAGGCTCAGAAAAGTAAACAAGAAAGGCAGGTGTCTTAGTCAGGGTCTCTATTCCTGCACAAACATCATGACCAAGAAGCAGTTGGGGGAGGAAAGGGTTTATTCAGCTTACAATTCCATACTGCTGTTCATCACCAAGGAAGTCAGGACTGGAACTCAAGCAGGTCAGAAAGCAGGAGCTGATGCAGAGGCCATGGAGGGATGTTCATTACTAGCTTGCTTCTCCTAGCTTGCTCAACCTGCTCTCTTATAGAACCCAAGACTACCAGCCACATACTACCAGAGATGGTCCCACCCACAAGGGGCCTTCCCCCCTCCCCCCATCACTAATTGAGAAAATGCCTTACAGTTGGATCTCACGGAGGCATTTCCTCAACTGAAGCTCCTTTTTCTGTGATAGCTCCAGCTGTGTCAAGTTGATACAAAACTAGCCAGTACAGCAGGTGAGCCTATTTCAGTTAGATTGGGCTGACTTCTGTTCTACAGCCTTCTCGCCATCAGTTCCCTCTCCTGCAACTGCCTGTTCTTCTGGCTTGTCAACCTTCAATACAGCCCTTTTACATTCCCAAAAGGCCATCTTTGTTTCTTCCCTTCAAAATACACATGCCATATCATTCCCAATTTTGCTTATACTTTACAATAGCCTACTTAATGCCCTACAATCATAATCTGCAATCATCTGTATGACTGCATTTTTAATCTCTGCACTGCTCTAGGATGACAGAAATCATGTCTATCTTCTTTCCCCTAGGGCCTGGAGCAGCCCAGCCAGGCCTGGCTGTGGTGACAATACACTGACTCACATGTGAACATGGTGGAAGCCGGGATGGCCACATTGGCCTCCCCTCTCCTGTACTCGTGGGCACCTCTTCTTAGCCTAGCGTCCTCTTGCCTTTCTGAAGGGGACTCGCTGTGCTGAGGCAAGGAACACTCCAACTCTGGCACCTCTCTGTCCAAGGCTGACTTCTTCAATCTTGGTGAAGCCTTTACCCCAAAGCCCAAGCATCTTCTGTGAGAAAGGCTGCATCGAGTGCAAACCAGCAAACAAGAAAGGACAGACAAGTGGCTCTGGATGCCATGCTTCTCATCAGGACCAGGGTTGGAATGAAGTCTGGCAAGTCATACAGGCAATGGCTTTCTGCGGCCCCCCCCCCTCCACAGGGTTTCTTTATGTAACCCTAAAATTCTCTATGTAGACCATGTTGGCCTTGAACTGGTAAAGATCTGCCTAACTCTGTCTCCTGACTGCTGGGATTAAAGGTATATGTCTCCACTCCTGACTTAATACCAGTATCCTTAACTACTGTCCTCAAAATCTCTTTAAGCCAGTTCACTGACCTCATGGACATCTATGCTTGAAACACGTTAATTCTCAGCTGGGCTAGGAGGTGGAGACAAGTGATTACAGAAGACGGGCACACACAACCTTCTGGCTTCACTCAATCCACAATCCTGCTGACTTTAGCAAGAGAAAAATCTGTCAAAGCAGAACTGGGGGACTGGGAGTAACGCCTTCACTGTAGTGTTCCTCTGCGGCACCCTGGGAAAGGAAATCTGATAACTCAGGCTGACTTCAAAGTGGCAAATGGTGTAATTCAATGAGGAAACCCAGCTGACATGATCATTAAAACAGCGGAGTCTCCCAGAAGGCAATCCCTGGATATACAATGCCAGCCCAGTGCGAGTCATCAGAAATCCTCTGGGATTTCCAGCCTGACAGAAACCACCCATCTGCAGTTCAAAGGGAAAGGAACCAGCTTATCCCAGAGCCTCAGACTTAGCTTGTATCTGAGATTTGTGATTAGTCAATTAAGGAGTTGCTTGGAATTTCAGTTGATACAAGTACTTTCTAGCTCTGTGACACTGGGTAAGAGTCCCTTGGCTCTTCTGGTTGCTGTAGACACCAGGCACTTGCACTGAAATGCTTGCAGGCAAAACACTCATACACATTAAAAAAAAGAAAAAGAAAAAGAAAGACAGGAAGAGAGAGACAGAGATGGAGACAGAGAGTGACAGAGAGAGAGAGAGAGAGAGAGAGAGGAGAGACATTTTCTTCTCTGTGTGACAGAGTGTCAGCACATCTGTAAGTACTTGTGTTCACCAATGAGGGTCTGCAGGCACCGTTTGATGCCTAGGGGTTCCATAACCCTCCACAGATACTAGAATTGTAGATGCTCAAGTCCCTTCTGTAAAGTGGTATTGCATTTCATTCAGCCAGTGCTCACTCTCCGTACACATTAGATCATCTTTAGCCACTATACTGTATTGCTTATAGAACAATATCGAGGGATCTGTGTATGTTCAGAAAAAAAAAATTTAAAAAAAAGTACAGGTGGTTGGCTGAATCTGCAGACGAACAACTTATGAATACCAAAACCAAGTTTATTATTTGGACTTTTAATAATAATAATAATAATAATAATAATAGAGCTGACTCCTGCAAGCTCTTCTCTGACCTCCACATGTGCACACACACACACACACACACACACACTAAACAAATAGATAAACAAATGCAATAGAAAATTAAAGTGTATAATATACAGTTTTTGTTCACAAGGATCTCGTAATCCAATGGGGAGAAAGCCACTACACAAAACCTCATCCTGGTCTAGAGAGATGGTACACAGGTTAAGAGCATTATCTGTTCTTCCAAAGGACCTGGATTCAAGTCCCACTACCCACATGGCAGCGTAAAATTGTAACTCCAGTCTTAGGGGATCCAATACCATCTCTGTTCTCTGCAGGCACCAGGCATGAATGTGATGCATAGACATACATGCAGGCAAGATATCCACACACATAAAAATAGAATAAAATAAATTTTATTAAAAACTAAACCCTACTCAATGGTAGGTTAGGGTTATAAAAGATGCTCTTAGACTTAGCTGTAGGGAACAAGAAAATAAGATCACAATCAAGCAGTGTTGGGGAGGGAAGGAGAACTGGAGGTAGTGACCTTGGCACTGAGTCTTGAGGATAGGGAAGAGCTGGGAGATACAGAAGGTTTAAGCTCCCTGGGTAGTTGGAGTCACACCTATGCAATTTGGACTCCAGTGGGAAAAATGTATCCTCCTGTGTGTGAAAATGTTTCCTATTGGACTATTAGTTCGTACAGAATAGACTCAGCAAATCTGTTCTAAACAGGACGGTTTTCAATTCAGTGAGTCACAAGTCTCTCCCACTACTAAACTGTGTAACTGTAGCAGGAAATTCACCAAGGACAGTTAGTACTCAAATGGCATGGGTAAAAACAGTGGACCAGAAGGCCAAATTTGGCCTCTGAGACCGAGATTGCCAGAACATAAGGAAGCCTTCTGGTTTACAAGGAACATCGAGCAGGGATTGGGGTGGATAATCAACCTAGGGTGTGTGGGTGTGTGCGTGTGCATGTGCTTGTGTTTGTGTGTGTGTGTGTGTTATGCTGCAGTGACAGCTCTCCTATGAGTAACTTTGTTCTTTCCATTGTCTATCTCCTAAAGCTGGCTACTTCTCCCTCTCCATGACCACAGTGAGATGTATCCCTCTACGTTCCTTGTTTCTACCAGATAGGATCATAGAATCTGATGAAAATTGGAATGCCCCAAACCCCTTCTTTTAATCAAAAAAGAAGGTAAGTGGATCCCTAGGTAATGTCGACATTGTTGCTCCCCTTTACCTGCTGCAGAGCACAGAGGATTAGGACCCAGGCACAGGAGACTCGTCCCTCGATTCTCCTGTGAAGAGATTGCTCATTGCCAAGCCCCTGAGTTCCTCCCCAGTTACTCCATTCCTTTCCTTTTATGACCAATGTACTCTCAAGAATCAAACGTTTACCTGAAATGCAGCTTACTCTTTGCTAGGCGTCTTATGGTATACTGTTTGCTCACATAGACAAACTGGATGGGGACTGTTTAAGCAAGCAGCTCCTAGATCAACACCATCCCTTCCACATTTGAGCACAAGAACATAATCTTTCAAATTCACCATCAGATAAAGATTTCCTTCTTATAGCATCATTCTCCTTACTAGCTTTGAAAGAAAAAAAAATTTAAATTAACATTAGAGCAACCTAAACATTCTTTTTTTTTTTTTTTATGAGTATACCACCATTGCTCTCTTCAGACACACCAGAAGAGGGCATATGATCCCATTACAGACGGTTGTGAGCCACCATGCACAGCCTCTGAGAATTGAACTCAGGACCTCTGGAAGAGCAGTGTGTGCTCTTAACCGCTGAGCCATCTCTCTAGCCCCAACCTAAACATTCTTAAGGGTTCAAATTAGAGAATATATGTGGTGTATGTGTGTTTGTCTGTCTGTCTATCTGTCTGTGTGTGTATGTGTGTGTGTGTGTATGTGTGTCAGTGTGTGTGTGTCCCTGTCCATCTGTCCAATACATTTCCACCACTAATTCCTCATGCTTAGCTTTTCCAACTTTTAACTCTTCTTCATTCTGTTTCTTTCCTTTTTTGAAGGGGAGGGTGAATGTAGTTTTATTGGATGCTTTTTTTTTTTTCATTTTTATATTTATTTTAATTTCTTATTCTTGTGTGTATCCCATGTGCATGCAATGCTGCTGGAGGCCAGAAGAGGGCACAAGATCTTCTGGAATTGGAATTAAGGTGCTAATATGCTTTTTCTTCTTTGCTGCAAGTAATTATCAGGTCTAGGGGTTTTCTGGTGAAGTCTTTAGAGTCTTTTTAGTACAAGATCATGTTGTCAATAAATTGGAATAATTGTAGTTGTTCCTTTGCCTTTTATTTCTAGCTCAGACTTTAAGTACTGGATTGCATGAAAGTGGAGAGTGAGTAGTTCCCGCTCTAGGTGTTGGAACAAGTGCTTTCCTCCTCTCCTCCTTTAGAATAGTACTTACTGTGACCTTGTGAAGCATAGCCTTTCTTATGTTGGTGTGCGTTCCTTGGTTTCTAGTCTCATCAGGGCTTTTATCGTTAAGGCCTGTTGGACTTGAACACAGGCCCTGTCTGCATTGATTAAGATCATCATGTGTTTCCCTATCCTTGAGTACTTACGTGCTGAGCTATACTTCCTGGTGTGTATCTGTTGAACGACACTTTCATTCCTGGTTGCTTATGGAGTATGATCGTTTTAAATGTGCTCTTCATTTCAGTTTGCCAAAAGTAGAATGAGAATTGTTGCATCTAGCTCATTAGGGAAATTGGTCTATAGTTTTTTTTTTTTTTCCTTTACTGTGTCCTTATCTGGGTTTGGTGACATAGTTATGTTGGCTTTGTGGCATGAATTTGTCAGTATTCTTTCCATTTGTTTCATGGAACAGTTGAAAAACATTGGTATTAACTCTTCTCTAAAGGTTGGGTATAACTCAGTAGTGAATGTGTCTCATCCTGAGCTTTTTCTTTGATGGAAGAATATTTACTACTGTTTCAGTGTTGTTGGCTCTGTTGTTTATATCTTCCCGATTTGATTTTGATAGCTCGTATACATCTAGAAATTTGTCCATTTTTTTCTAGATTTTCCACTTGTTTGAAATATGTCTTCTTTTCAAGAGATTGTATTTTTATTATTTTAAGTTGTATATGTGTGTGCACATAGGTATAGATGCTCACAGAGGCCAGAGGTGTCAGGTCCTCCTGGAGTTTGAGTTATAGTAGGCAGTGGTGGTGCACACCTTTAATCCCAGCACTCGGGAGGCAGAGGCAGGCTGATTTCTGAGTTTGAGGCCAGCCTGGTCTACAAAGTGAGTTCCAGGACAGCCAGGGCTACACAGAGAAACCCTGTCTCAAAAAACAAACAAACAAAAGAGTTATAGTAGGCTGTGATCTCACCCCAGTGTGGATGCTAATAAGGGAACTTGGGTCCTCAATGAGAGCAGTATGTACTTTAACCTCTTTTTGTTCATCTTTAAGTTTTATGAATTTGGTTCTCTCTCATACACACACACACACACACACACACACACACACATGGATCTCACTAGGATCCCACTCTGTAACCCAGGTTGGCTCCCAAATCATGAGACTGATCTGCTTCAGCCTTCTGAGTGCTGAGATTATAGATATAAATCATCACATCCATGGTGTGTGGCTGCTACTCGGAGTCAGATAATGGCACAACATTTCTCTACCCTGGCATGGAAGGAAATACTGGGTTTGAGGCTTGTGAGAACTCTGGCCTTGTCCTGAGTATAAGATTACTCAGCATTCACCTGAAATGGTTTCTGCCATCTAAGACCCTTTAGAAGAAACTGTCACTGAGGGGCTCAGCTCAGCTCAGCTTACTTCTGTGCGCCTTGGCCCGTGTGTGCCCTTTTACAGTGTTTTCCATTGCTTTATAGTTTCCTGACGCTCTGCCTCTATTTTTCCCTTTAAAGTATAGTTTCTCAGGCTGGAGAGATGGCTCAGTGGTTAAGAGCACTGACTACTCTTCCAGAGGTCCTGAGTTCAATCCACAGCAACCACACGGTGGCTCACAACCATCTGTAATGGGGTCTGATGTTCTCTTCTGGTGTGTCTGAAGACAGCGACAGTGTACTCATATAAAACAAATAATTTCATTTAAAAATAAAATAAAATATAGTTTCTCCTCCTCCTCCTCATCTTCTTTTTCTTCCTCTTCTTCCGTTTTTGTTTTTGTTTTTGTTTTTTGAGGCAGGGTTTCTCTGTGTAGCCATGGCTATCCTGCAATTCATTCTGTAGACCAAGCTGGCCTCAAACTCAGAGATTTCCCCCTTTCTCTACCTCCCGAGTGCTGGGATTAAAGGTGTGCATCACTACCACCTGGCTGAGTTTCTCTTCTTATGACTCTCACAGATAGGTTGTATTTTGTCAGCCATCTTCCCTATAAGTCCCACCCAGTCCCCACTGCAGATTTGAAGCACTCGGGTGTTCCAGGTCATAAGCTGCTCTTCCAGCTCTCGGCATATCTGAAGAGTACAAAACATTTTTTACATAGATTTTCTGGATTAGAATTCATTCCCTTAGCTATAGGACCTATTGCTTGGACCAAGTCAGTCATTAAAGTTTCTTTGTCATTTTAATGCAGTTTGTTTTCTTGGAACATTTCGGTATTAGTCCAATTTTCCTGGAAACATTCCAAAAGGAGCTTTTTCCATGTCAACAGCTCATGGATTCTACTCTCAGAATCTCCCTGGGTTTTTCCTTGTCGAGCTAAGTAACCTCAGAGTACCTCAACTATCCCCCCAGATAAATGGGCTCCTACCTCCCTCCAGTCCCTCTCCAGGCTTCAGATCATCAGTGCTGGGAAGGAAAAAAATGCCAAGCAAGCCGTCCAAGGGCTGCCTGCAGAGGCCCTCTCCCTCTTTGAACACATACTTCTCAGATTTAAAAAACAATTCATATTAGACTAACCGTTTCAAATTAATTTTAAGAGGGGAACAATTTCCAAACAGGGCCAAGGCTTTTTCAGTCAGAGCTGTTCTGTAAGATAAAGACGCCAACTGGCCAACTGGCTGCCTGGAGAGAGGCCAGCTGGGGAGTGTGATTCCCTCCAGGGAATGAATCTAGCATGGCTCCTCTGTGTGTTTGAGGAAGAAAGAAAGCTTGGTTTGTCCAGCTGAGAGAGAGAGAGAGAGAGAGAGAGAGAGAGAGAGAGAGAGAGAGAGAGAGAGAGAGATCCATATATCTATATTCATGGAATTGCCTTTAGGACACCCAGCTACCAAAATCCAGGGATGCTCAGATCTCTTATGTAGATACTATACATATTCTTTCATATACTTTAAACCATCTTCAGATCATTTATCATACCTAAAAGCCATGTAAATAGTTGCTATGCTGACTTACTATTCATATTTAGTAAAGATATCACCATCATAGGCCTAACTACATATATTGCTGCTTTATTCACTACAGCAAAGAATTAAGATCAACCTAGATGCCCATCAACAGGAAAATGAATAATGGAAATTTGGTATATATACATTTGGTGTACATATATGTTTGTATGATATATATGAATATGTGTATATATTACATATATATATGAATACTATTCAGCTCTAAAGAAAAATGTAATCACAAAATGTGTAGGAAAATGGGTGCCCTTAGAATGAATAATATTAAGTGAAGTCACACAATCTTAGAGAGGAAAAAAACTGCATGTTCTCCATCACATGTGGACTTTAGTCAATAATATACATATATATGTAAGCAAAGGTACATGTGGGAACAGTATAACATGTAGAAAGAACAATAAAGGGTAAATGTTAGGGTATGAAAATGAACTAAGGGCTGGAGAGATGGCTCAGCGGTTAAGAGCACTGACTGCTCTTCCGAAGGTCCTGAGTTCAAATGCCATCAACCACATGGTGGCTCACAACCATCCGTAACAAGATCTGGTGCCCTCTTCTGGAGTGTCTGAAGACAGCTACAGTGTACATAAATAAATAAATCTTTAAAAAGAAAAAAGAAAAGAAAATGAACTAAGTGTGGTAGTGGGTATGAGTCATGAAAGAGGACATAAAGTAATGGTTTTCTGGATATAACTCCAGCGTGTAGTCTTCATTTTAGGGGATAAATAAGTGCATAAAAATATATTTGATAGTGAAAGTGGAAAACCAAAAGTGAAGCTGCACAGCTTCTGATCCTAATAGCTACTCTAACTGCATAGACGTTCACTAAGTCATATAGTCTTCAGGCTTGCTCTAGTTAATTTTGGTGAGTGTGTGTGTGTGTGTGAAGATGTGGTGTCCTATGTGTGTTTGCAATATGCTTGTAGAATAAAGTTTAAAATAAATAAAACATTTAATTATTTAAAATGTTTTATTACCGCTTTAGTGTGTGTGTGTGTATGTGTGTGTGTGTGTGTGTGTGTGTGTGTGCACGCACATGTGTGAGTGTACATGAACCACAGTACATATATGGAGACCAGAGGACAACTTTCAGGAGTTAAGCCATGGCCTCCACCTTTATTTTGGGGAATCAAACTTTGGTCACCAGTGTAACTTTAATGTTTTAAAATCTTGTTTTTATGGTTTGTTTTGTTTTGTTTTTAACATTTTAACCTCTCTGTTACTCTACCACCCACCAAGAGGTAGTGGGAAAATAAAGATATAGGGGAAGTGGACCTGTTTAGAAAGGTTCTTTGGAGCAACTCCTATCCATGTTGTCTGGAAATCGGCAGTTTAATTTACAGATCAGTAACAACAGCTCTATCCACTTATAAATACTTTACAGATAGAGTCAGGATAGCAAACACAAATCAACCATGGTGACACTATCTAGCAGAGACAACCAGGCCTCAGCCTCGGGTCAAGTTACCAGGAATGACCCAGAGCAACACCAGGAGTTCTCGGCTATGCCTCTCTCAGGGAAGTAAAGATCAGCAAAGACACACAAGCATTACATAGGTAGTTCTACCAACAAGGCCAGTTCAGCTTCTATCACTGTCTGTCAAGTTCTATTCATACCCTCCAAACATCATGGGTCCTCCATGGGTCTTGTCTCAGAACATATCTTTCCTTAGCATGTGCATCTATCTCATCTGACATCACTCTGTCCATCAGCCCAAGTCCTCAGAAGTAACAAAAAATTACTACAACACACCACTAGAAGTTTTCGGTGTGTTTCTCTCTATGGAGTCCCAAGAAATGTAGCTCAAGTACGTAATGCAAGGTAGACTAATATATGTGAGTTGTTAGTAAAAAATTATTTTATTACTTGTCCTTTTGTCTGTTCGCTTTAACAGACTATCTTTTCACCTGTGTCTGTTTTAGCTAAATGTTCCTTCATGAGTGTGCCCTAGTCTTTTCACCTGTGCCCACTTCAGGAAAACACTCCTTTGCGTGTTTGCCCTAACAAAACACCATCCCACCTTAAGTTTCCACTTCATAGCAGGTTTGTGCATCGGACATGTTACCCATTGAGCCATTTCATCAGCCCTATTTCCATTTTTAACTACTGTGAATGCTGCTGCGGTGAACAGGTATATAAAAGTGTACCTTTAAATTTCCCTTGTCTATTTAACCCAGGAGTGGAACGTCTAGGTCCGACGCTAGCTCACGTTGAACATTTTTGTGAACTGCCATGGATGAATCATTTCCGGTTCCCTCAAACAGCAAATGAGAGCTGGGATGTCTACACATCGTTGTTAGCCGTGTTATCTTCTTTATTTTTTTTTTATTTCTAATCTTAGATTTTTAATTATTTTTTTATTCATACTTATACATGTATATCTCTTCGTAGGTATGTTATAAATATTACATGAGCATATATACATATGCTCATGCTTATATAAGTATATATATATATATCCATGCATGACCATATATCATATATATAAATATATATGCATGTAGCAATAATTAATGAAAATAGGCCACAAATTTAAAGAAAGCAAGAGGGTTATATTAGAAGGTTTGGAGGGAGAATGGAAGAATAAATTGAAAAAATGCTTATCAAAAATAGTAGAAAAATATATCGAATTTCTTTTTTTTTAATTTTTAATATTTTTTATTACATATTTTCCTCAATTACATTTCCAATGCTATCCCAAAAGTCCCCCATAGTGCCCCCCACTTCCCTACCCACCCATTCCCATTCTTTTGGCCCTGGCATTCCCCTATATTGGGGCATATAAAGTTTGCAAGTCCAATGGGCCTCTCTTTCCATTGATGGCCGACTAGGCCATCTTTCGATACATCTTCTTTATTTATTTATCATTGGAGCTTTGCCTTTCATGTCCTTAGTGGCTAATGACATTGATGGTGGTTTCAGGCTGCTCTTGTTGTTTTTGTTTGTTTATTTGTTTGTTTGTTTGTTTTTGGTTTTGTTTTCCAGACAGGGTTTCTCTGTATAGCCCTGGCTGTCCTGGAACTCACTCTGTAGACCAGGCTGGCCTCGAACTCAGAAATCCACCTGCCTCTGCCTCCCAAGTGCTGGGATTAAAGGCATGCGCCACTACTGCCCTGCTTCAAGCTGCTCTTTAACTATCCCTATGCCTGCTTTGATGAGTGACTTGTTTTCCATGTTCTCATTAGATTGTCTTTTTATTTGGCATTGTCAGGGTTTTGTTTTGTTTTTTTGTTTGTTTTTTTAAATAGCTTCTAAGGATAAGTTCTTTACTTAATAAAGAGTTTGAAAAGGTTTCCTCCCATTGTATAGGTTATTGTTTCTTTGTTCTCATTGAGTTCTTTGAAGCACAAAAGTGTTTGCTTTTGGGGGCTGGAGAGATGGCTCAGAGGTTAAGAGCACTGACTGCTCTTCCAGAGTTCAGTTGTGAGCCACCCAGTGAGGATGCTGAGAACCAAACTCGGGTCCCCAGGAAGGGCAGCAAACATTCTTCTCTACTGTGTTGTATCTCCAGCCCCTAATGCTTTTTTGTTTTTAACAACTACAAAATATGTCACTAATTTGAAGATATTTTTAATTCTTAACTTCAATCTACTACAATAAATTCTATGGCAACCCAACAAGAATTAAAAATTTTCAAGTACATCAATAATATAAGGGAAAGTCTATAAATGGATATATAACAATCTATAAATAAAACTGTCATATCAAAGTGGTTGAGCTCTTTAAAGATGCTTAATCCATGTCAGTGCATGGTCTACTCAGGTGATTCCATAGACTCACACTTCCTTCAGCAGCAGCACTAGGAAGGAATTAGTGTTACTTTTCTGTGAAATTTTTGTCTCTGTCTTGTCTACACTCCCTCCTTTCCTCTTGCTCTATTGTTTGAAATCCTTACGTTTTTCCACTTTGTTTGCCTCCAGTTGTTCATCCTGCTGGAGTCGAGCCTCACTCGATCATTTAAATCGTCTGCGAAAGCCTTCAAACACTTAAGTTAAAAGGTTTTTGTTTTGTTTTTACCTGATGTATTCTCAGGATTTAGAATTGAACCTGGAGTTCTAAATTTTAAACAAAATAAAGTAACATGTATTTCAGAGCCGGACTCTTAAAGAGGGTCCAAGCTGATATATCAGCATCCATGTGAGTGGCCCGTAGCCATTTATAACAGATCCTAATGCATAACAGATCATCTTTATGTCCCTAGCCTAGCAGAATTTCTAGTCCTGTTCTAGGGGGTTCCACACCTTCTTCTGGACTGGGCAGGTACGTCCACACACGTGGCATTCACTAGATAGACACACATACACATGAATAAAAACGTTTTTAAAAACATGATTCAGGATATCTTTACCAGCTGTTACCATCTTTGGAAATGCTCTTCTTGAAGCATTAGTGGCCATGTCTTTCTGGATGTCTAGGCTCATCCCAAGTAACACCCCCCCCAGACAACCCAAAATACATGGATGCCTGCTTCTCTCAGTTCATTCTTATTATACTGGATGACATTTTCATCTTCTCAACATGCAACCTTGTCTGAAATTCTCTTGTTTTCCTATTTGTTTACGTACAATCCTAGGCTTTTCCCTGAGGACTAGAAATTTCGTTAGGCTAAGGATATAAAGAGGATCTGTTATGCATTTCTATGGCCTTAGTGTCTGGGACACAGGAAGTGCTCAGTACTTTAACTGATTGTTTAAATGAAGGATAAATGAAAAGCAACTGGAGGGGCTGGTGAGATGGCTCAGCGGGTAAAAGCACTGACTGCTCTTCCAAAGGTCCTGAGTTCAAATCCCAGCAACCACATGGTGGCTCACAACCATCTATAATGAGATCTGATGCCCTCTTCTGCAATGTCTGAAGACAGCTACAGTGTATTTACATATAATAATAAATAAATCTTTAAAAAAAAAGAAAAGGAACTGGAATCATAGATATTTGTTCCTCATTTTATGCAGTATGTGTGCTTTGGAAAAGCTGAATTCTAGAGGACTTTAAAAAAAAATCAAGACAAAGCAAACAAAAAAACCTGGAGTGTCAGACACTATAATATAGTGAACAATAAAGTAAAACATGTGTGGTATGGCACGGTGACATATACTTGTGATCCCAACACTTGGGAGGCTGAGAAAGCCAAATTTGCATAATAAGTTCTAGGCCTGCCTGGGCAAAATGGAGAGAGGGGAGAGAGAGGGGAGAGAGGAGAGAGAGAGGGGAGAGAGGAGAGAGAGAGGGGAGAGAGGAGAGAGTGGGAGAGGGGAGAGAGAGGAGAGGGGAGAAAGAGGGAGAGGGAGAGGGAGAGAGAGAGGGAGAGGGAAATAAAGAAAGAAAATTAGAAAGGATGGGAGAGAAGACTCAGCAGTTAAGAACACTGGTTGTACCTCCAGAGTATCTGGATTCAATTCCAAGCACCTGCATGGCAGTTCACACCATCTGTAACTTCAATTCCAGAAGATCTGCTGCCCTCTTTTGGTCTCCAGGAAACGGGCACACAGGTGACACACATAAAGAGTACCTCACATTATGTTTCTAATCTTGGACAACTAACCACTAAGGAAAGGCTCTTTTTGATTAACAGGTCTGTACTTCTTAATCTACCTATTAGCAGAGATAGAAAGAGAAGGTAAAACCATCGATGATTTAGGAAATAAAGTAGAGTAGATACGGTGGCTCTGACATTGTTCACTATGTGACAGTAAGCAAGTCTTAACATCTCTGGGCAAGGTCTGTTTACTGAGGGGTTGGATGGATTAAACCACAAAAATGTCCTCTTAATACTGGTGACTATTCCTCACCTCTCTACCAAATTTCATTAGCTAGGCACAATGTGTGATACAGTCAGTCAACATGGAAACTACTTTCCTTCAGAGAACCATAGACCTTGGCTATGCTAGGTGTCTGAAGGCACTGCTTTGGTAGAAGGAGCCTCTGGCAAGACAGAGAAGCAGGCAGATCTTATCTTTGTAGCTCTTCAAGTCCCTTTTTGTCCCTGCCTCTGTCTCCTTGCTCTGGACATAGAGAGTTTCCTTTCCTTTCCAAGGTGCTCACAGTCTCCACTTAGACCTGCATTTTCTTGTGCATAGTAGCATCACTGACTTCTTGCTTTCTCCTGCAAGTATACCATTCCTGTTCCATTCTTTAAAGCTCTTCTATTTTGCACAATTATGCAAAAAAGTATTTGTTTTTGATAAAGAATGTACTTTTTGTGGTGGTTTGAATATGCTTGGCCCATGGAAAGTGGCACTATTAGGAGTGTGGACTTGTTAGAGGAAGTGTGTCACTATGGGGGTGGGCTTTGAAGTCTTCTGTGCTTAAGCTCCATCCAGTGTGTAATTCTAGTCTCCTCCTGGCTTCCTTTGGATCAAGATGTAGAATTATCAGTCCCTTTAGTACCATATCTGCCTGCACACTTCCATGCTTTCGGTCATGATAATGGACTAACCTTCTGAAACTGTATGCCAGCCCCAATTAAATATTTTTCTTTATTGTCTTTTTCACGGAGTCTCTTCACAGCAATAATACCCAACTTAAGAGAGAAGTTGGTACCAGGAGCTGGGGTATTGCTATGATAGGCCTGACTATCATTTTGTTTAGAGGATTTGGGGACTTTGGATTAGTAAAGCAGTGCAATGCTTTAAGTCTAAGCTTCAGTTAGCCAGCATCAATTGTCCCAGTAACACTTTCTAATGCTTAATATTTCTAGTCAGCTAAGATTCTTGTTTATGTGTTTGCAGTTGAACAAAAGAGAATTATACCATGCTAGGCATTTGTTATTATAACCTGATTATTGTTTTCATTTCAACATAAGGGGACATGATTGTGTGTCAAATTCACAAGGGATGGGTTGTGATGGCTATGCTCAGTTGTCAACTTGACTATATCTGAAATGAACTACAATCTAAAAATGGAGAGTACACCTGTAATCCCAATCATGAGGCTGGAAGATACAGGCTTTTGATCTGGATATTGATGTGGGATGACACACACTTTTGTTTTGGATCTTGAAGCATAGTGGCCAAGCTTATTAATATCTTCTAAACAGGATCTGAAGAAAATCTTAGGTCCAGGCATATTGGTACATGCATTTAATCCCAGGAAACAGTGGCAAGCAGATCTCTGAGTTCAAGGCCAGCCTAGTACAGAGCAGGCTCCTGGTAAAGAAAAGATTAGGTTCAGGCATGGCAGTATGTGCCTTTAATCCCAGAACCCAGAATACAGAGGTATGAAGATCTCTGAGTTCAAAGTCATTCTACAGAGCCAGTTCCAGGACAACCAAGCTTAGGCAGTAAAGGAAGTCATCAAAAACAGAAAGCTGGTGGTAATGTAATATAACAAGAGGCAAGCAGCCCAAGCAAGCAGCAGTACTTTGCATCTTGGCCCATATGGCTCTAGTTTTAGAGTCAGGAATAGAAGAGGTTACAGAGAAAGTTGATGCTGGTTAGCTGGAGATAAGAAAATTGTGGTGATTAAGAAAAGACCAGCATCACTGAGGTGAAATCTTCTGGAAAGTGTTTTCTGAGAGGACAAAGAAGCTGTGTTCTGAAGATAGACTTTATGCTGGCAGCCAGACTTGTAATGTATAAGGGTGATTATCCAGGTGGTGCTGGTTTTCAAGGCATAAAGGAGTCATGGAGAGTCAGTGAAGACTTGGCAATGTGAAAGGCCAGGAAAGACTATTGGTGACGGTCCAGCCTCGGTGCCAGTTGAAGGCCCAGGACTGAAGGGGTCATGCAAAGAAGTTGAGGCATGGCAACATGAAAAGAGCCTATGAGAGGTTATTGGTAAAAGTGTAGCCTAGTTGCTGTGGAAGATCCCAGTATATTTGAAATGCCGGTGCCATGGAATGACCACCAAAAACAGCAGCAGCAGTAGTGGAGTGGAGTTAGACAGAGCTTAGAGTGCCACAGAGGGCAGAGCTGGAGAAGTGACTCAAGCCTTTTGGAGGCCAGAAAATCATGTGTGGTTCTCAGTCATTGGAGCAAGAAGCTGTGAAGTTGAAGTTGCCTTGGAGACTCCCTGATGCTAGAGATGACAGAGGTGTGGGATACCTGCAGAAGAAAGGTTCTAACAGGGAGTAGAAACAGACTAAGAGAAAAAAATTGTGTTGCAGAAAAGAAAAAAAAAGCTGAAAAGAGTTGATGATCTGAAAAGCATTTTGACATTAAACATGGAGGTGCAGAATTTGGAGTTTTCTCAGCTGGTTTCTGATCTTGTTTTTGGCCCAGTGTTTCCGAATTATGCTCCCTTATCTACATTTTGAAATGGAAATGTATATCCTGTGATATTGGAAGTATGTGATCTAGTTTTTGATTTTGATTTTATAAGGGATTATAGTTAAGAGATTGCATGAATCTCAGAAAAGATTGAACTTTGGACTTTTAACATTGTTGAGACTGTTGTAGGTTATGGGGACTTTTGAAGTTGGACTAAATGTATTTTGCATTATGCTATGTTTAGGTGTGGCCCACATAAACTCATATGTTTGAACAAGCCTATGTTGGACCAGGTAGTAGAATGTGGTGATTTGAATATACTTGGCTCATGGAAAATGGCACTATTAGGATGTGTGGTGATTTGAATATTCTTGGCCTATGGGAATTGGTTCTATTAGGAGGTAAGGCCTTACTGAAGTAGGTGTGGCCTTGTTGGAGGAAGTACATTAATGTGGGAGTAAGTTTTGAAGTCCTATGCTCAAGCTCCACCCAGTGCAGAGGAGGCTCTCCTCCTGTCTGCCTTTGGATCAAGATGTAGAACTTCAAGCTCCTCCTGCACCGGATCTGCCTGCATGTTGTCATGCTTCCGACCACAATGCTAGTGGACTGAACCTCTGAAACTATAAGCCAGCCCCAACTAAATGTTTCCTTCTATAAAAGTTGTTGAGGTTATGGTGTCTCCCCACAACAATAAAACCTAAACTAAAACAATGTCTTCCTTCATTCCATTACACAAAAACAGAGAAATGGTTATTACTATCATCCCTGAGGTATAGGTGGCAAACCTGAGGCACAGAGTGATCAGTGCTTCGCTTAGTCACACCGATGGTTGGCAATTGATCAGGATATTGGCCCAAGACCATCAGAAGCTAGAGTCCTTGGGTGACTAGTTAGTTAATTCGATCCTAAAGATCATAGCCCATTGAAAATGAGAGAACAGGGCCTGCTATAAGCATCTGTGGCTAACATTTACATTTGTTTGATGATCTTAGCCTTGAGTCATGATTACCTTACCTCTGCACAATTAAAAGCCTGGGACAAGGCAAAAGAGCTGTTTTAGGGCCAAGCTTCTATTGTGTTTTCATCCTCAAATCACACTACTTCATTTTATTTTGTATTTGGACTAAGTTTGTTCAGATTAGGCACATGCTCAAGAGAGTTTAGGTTTCCTTCCCCATTGCATTGGCCTTTGGACAGATGTTATGTCATTTGTCAGGGCAAAGCCTTAGTAATGGAGTAGCAGTTTCCCAAGGGGTCAAACAGAAAATAAGCCACCAGACACTGTGAGAGGCACTGCCCAATCACTGCCTCACACATTCATGCCTATCTCCTCAGGTATCTGGGAAGTCAATCCTTAAACACACATTGAGCCCACAGATGAAAACAATCTAGAAAGTATATTTTCCCAACATAGTTTCGATCATGCTTATACTCTTCTATGGAACACTTACAGTGTCTTCTCAGCTCACATAGAGTGAGATCTAAAGACTATATTGGGCACACATGCACATACACATGGAGACAGAGAGACAGAGACAGAGATAAATACAGAGGCAAAGAGACAGAGAATCTGTTTCATCCAACTAGACAGTTATAAATCAAGAAAATGACTTATTTTTTCTCTCATTGCAGTATATATTTCCAGAGGTTACACACTGCAGGAGCTCAAAAAGTATTTCTGGAAGGAAGGAAGGAAGGAAAGAAAGAAGGAGGGAAGAGAGGGAGAGCAAATGAAAGAAAGAAGGGGAAGGAGGGAAAGAGGAGCCAATACTTTCTCCATTTCATCTTCCTGAAGGGACAGCGGAGGCAGGTGACTACTCAGGTCAGCATAGTTAATTAAGTTGCAGGGTTCCAATACTTATCTCAGCCATTGCTATTAAACATTACATTAAATGTGTTTAAGCAGCAGGGAGCTTATCTACAATTTGCATGATTTTTAAAATAAAAGAGGTCTAATTAATGCCACTTATCCAGAAACAAGAAAACTCACACACACATGTTTTCTAGATAAAGCCAACAAATTAGAACTGTTGGGATATGTGATGATTGGTATATGCTCAGCCAGTGATACTATCAAAAGGTGTGGCTCTGTTGGAGAGTAGGTGTGGCCTTTTTGGAGTAGTAGGCGTGGCACTGAGGGTGTGGCTTTAAGACCCTCATCCTAAACCTGGCAGTGGTGGCACACTCCTTTAATTTCAACACTTGGGAGGCAGAGGCAGGTAGATTTCTGAGTTCGAGGCCAGCCAGGGCTACACAGAGAAACCCTGTCTCCAACCACCACCACCACCCCCCCCCCAAAAAAAAAAAAAAAAAACTCATCCTAGCTGCCTGGAAATCAGTATTCTCCTAGCAGCCTTCACATGAGATGTAGAACTCTCAGCTCCTCCTGCACCATGTCTGTCTGGATGCTGCCATGTTCTTGCCTTGATGATAATAGACTGAACCTCTGAACCTGTAAACCAGCCCCAATTAAATGTCCTTATAAGAGTTGTCTTGGTCATGGTGTCTGTTCATAAAATAAAACCCTAAGACAGAAGTTGGTACCAGGGACCAAAGTATTGCTTTGATAGGCCTGACCACGTTTTGTTTGTGGACTATGGGACTTTGGGTTTGGAAAGCAGTGGATTGCTTTAAATGGAGCTTAATGGACTATCCTGGTAGGACTATGGAAGACTTTGTTACTGAAAGTGATTTGAATTGTGCAGACCTGCCCCAAGAGGGTTCAGTGGAAAATTTCAATATATGGCCTAGAGACTGTTTTCGTGGTATTTTGGTGAAGAATGTGGCTACTTTTTGCCCTTGTCTGAAGTGTCTACCTGAGGCTAAGGTGAAGAGACTCAGATTAATTGCATTTACAAGGGAAGTCTCAGAAATGTTCATCATAGACTTTGTTCTCTGGTTGAGTCTCACGAAGAGCATTTTAAACAAGTGTAATAAGCTGAGAAAGGGAAAATATAAAATATATGATTCGAGTATTAAACGGGCACCAGAAAAGTGAAATGGAGCTGACTCCTGTGTTCAAGGAGATAACAAATTAAGGAAGTGGGACTTTGAGGCAAGATCCTGCCCAGCTAAATTTAGATCCAGGAATGATGGTACACACTTTTAATTCCAGGAGATAAAGCCAAGCAGATCTCTGAGTTCAAGTCCAGGCTGAGACAGAGCAAGTTCTAGGTGAAGAAAAGTTTGAATCCAGGCATGGTGGTACACACCTTTAATCTCAGGATACAGGTATGCAGATCTCTGAGTAAAACATCAATCTACAGAGCAAGATCCAGGACAGCCAAGCTTAGGCAGTGAAGGAGTTGAAAAAGAGGAAGCGAGTGATAATGTATAGAGCAGGGGAGACATGTTCTAGGTCCTGCAAGCAGCAGAACTCAGCAGCTTTGGCCACATGGCTCTGGCTTTAGAGTCCAAAATAGAAGGGACTACTGGAACAATTGATACTTGTTAGCTGGGACTAAGAAATTAGTGGTGGTTAAGAAGAGACCAGCACCACTGAGGTGAAATCTTCTGGGAAGTGTTCTTAGAGAGCACAAAGAAGCTGTATTCCAGAGATAGCCAAGGTTGTACCTCGTGTTACAGCTACACTTGGTAATGTGTAAGGGTCACCATGTGGTTCTGCTTTTGAAACCGTAAAGGGGTCAAGGAGACAAGCTGAGGCTTTGGCACTGTGAGAGGCCATGGAGGGCCATTGGTGAAGGTGCAGCCTCAGTTGCAATTGATGGCCAGGACCTAAGGGGTCATGCAAAGGATTTGAGGCTTGGCACCATGAAAAGAGCCTATGAGAGGCTATTAGTGAAGCCTAGTTGCAGTAGAAGACCCCAGTGTATACCATGGCATAATCACCAAGAACAGCAGCAGCAGTGGAATGGATCAACCTGCGCTTAGAGTGCTACAGAGGGAAGAGCTGGAAAAGTGACACCAGCCCTTTGGAAGAGCTCCCAAAGATCATGTATGGATCCCAGACATTGAAACATGAAACTGTAACATTAAAGTTGCTCTGGAGGTCCCAATATGTTTGAAATGCCAGAGCCATGGGCTTCTGCTGAGGAAGGCTGGTAACAGGGAATAGAATCAGCCCAGGAGAAAGAAGTTTGTTGCCACCAACAAAGATGAAAAAGGAGTTGGAGTTCTGAAGAGCACTTTGACATCAGACAGGAGATGCAGAGTTTGGAGTTTGCTCAGCTGGTTTCCTGTCTTGCTTTGGGGTTTACAGTTAAGTGATTGGATGAATCTCAGAAGAGACTGTGAACTTTGGACTTTTAACATTGTTGAGGCTGCTATAGTGTATGGGAACTTTTGAAATTGAACTAAATGTATTTTGCATTATGCTATGTTTAGGTATGGCCCCCATAGACTCATATGTTTGAACAAGTAGATGGGGGTGAGGGAGTAGAATGTGATGGTTTGTATATGCTCAGCCCAGAGAGTGGCACTAATAGAAGGTGTGGCCCTATTGGAGTAGGTATGGACTTTTTGGAGTAGTAGGTGTGACATTGTGGGTGTGGGCTTTAAGACCCTCATCCTAGCTGCCTGGAAATCAGTATTCTCCTAGCAGCCTTCACATGAAGATAGAGAACTCTCAGCTCCTCCAGCACCACACCTGTCTGGATGCTGCTATGTTCTTGCCTTGATGATAATGGACTGAACCTCTGAGCCTGTAAGGCAGCCCCAACTAAATGCTGTCCTTATAAGAGTTGCCTTGGTCATAACATCTATTCACAGCAGTAAAACCCTAACTAAGTTAGGATACCAGTGGTGGATCTAACGTGGATCTTCATTTTCATTCCTTCTTTATATAGACCTTCACAGGCATAAGAGTCCTTTCTTCTATGACTTGGGGCAGCTATTGCAAATGCTTGGGCATGGGTCTTATGTGGAAAGTCAAAATCTACATGTCTTAGAAAGTAGATCTGCAGGCTGGAGAGATGGCTCAGAGGTTTAAGAGCATCGACTGCTCTTCCAAAGGTCCTGAGTTCAATTCCCAGGAACCACATGGTGGCTCACAACCATCTGTAATGGGGATCCAATACCCTCTTCTGTGTGTCTGAAGACAGCAGCAGTGTACACACATATACAAAATAAATCTTAAAAAAAAGCAATCTTGTTTAAAAGGAAGAAAGAGGGGCTAGAGAGATGGCTCAGTGGTTAAGAGCACTGACTGTTCTTCTGAAGGTCCTGAGTTCAAATTCCAGCAACCGCATGGTGGCTCACAAACATCTGTAATGAGATCTGACACCCTCTTCTGGTGTGTCTGAAGATAGCTACGGTGTACTTACATATAATAATAAATACATTTTTTTTAAAAAAGGGAAGAAAGAAAGAAAGAAAGAAAGAAAGAAAGAAAGAAAGAAAGAAAGAAAAAGAGAAAGAGAAAGAAAGAGATAAAGAAAGAAAGAAGACCTGCTCCATTTATACTGCTGAAGCCTTTAACTATCCAACTTGTAGGTCCACAGTAACATGGTTGAGAGCCTAAGGGTTTGATATCATCTTTTTTCACTCCTTTTAGTTTTTAGTAAACAAAATAAAATGAAATATCATGTTAACAATAAATAAACCAGAGAAGGCAGGCAACAGAACAACTCTCAGGAGTCATAACTCAGTGGGCAGGATGGCCTTAGCTAGTAACAAGTTCACGTCCTGCAGCCTGCAGAAACAGATGTAGAACTCTCAGCTCCTTCTCCAGCACCATGTCTGTCTGCATAATTTAATGGGCTACAATAGCAGGAGTATGGAAGACAGTGGTGCTAAGTGTTATTTGAAATGTGGGGGGCCCAGTTCAAGAGGCTTCAGAGGAGAAGAATATTAGCATGTGGCCTAGAAGCTGTTACTGTGATATTTTGGTGAAGAATGTGTCTGCTTTTTGCCATTGTCCAAAAGATCTGCCTGTGGCTAAATTGAAGAGCTCTCATTAGCAGCTTTGGCAGTGGAAATTTCCATATAGCCTAGTATTGACTTTGCTGCTTGGTTATTAGTAGAAATACTTATTCAGATTTATGATGAAAAGTAGCAAGCTAAGCAAGAAAAAATAGAAAATGTACCATTTGAGGAGAAAGGGGAACACCAGGAAGTGTAAACTGACTACAGAAAAACCTGATGTTAAAGGGAGTGGTGACCTCAGGACAAAATCCCATCCAGTTAAGCTTCCAGTTTTTGAAAAGGAATTAAAGAAAAATTTAGGGGCTGGTGAGATGGCTCAGCGGTTAAGAGCACTGACTGTTCTTCTGGGGGTCCTGAGTTCAAATCCCAGCATCCACATGGTGGCTCACAACCATCCGTAATAAGATCTGACTCCCTCTTCTGGTGTGTCTGAAGACAGCTACAGTGTACTTACATAGAATAAATAAATAAATCTTAAAAAAAAAAAAAAAGAAAAAAGAAAGAAGAGAAGAGAAGAGAAGAGAAGAGAAGAGAAGAGAAGAGAAGAGAAGAGAAGAGAAGAGAAGAGAAAAAGAAAAACTTAGATCCAAGTGTGATGGTGCTCTCCTTTAATCCCAGCACTCTGGAGGGAGAGGCAGACAGTTCTCTGAGTTTGGGGCCAGCCTACTCTGCAGAGCAAGTTTTAGAAAGAAACCGTTTTGTGAGCCAAGTTTAGGCAGAGAAAGAAACTGTTGAAAACAGAAAGCTGGTGAAGATGTAATTGAACAAGGGGAGGCATGCTCCAGCCGCAACAAACAGAAGTACTTGGCAGCTTCAGCCAAATGGCTCTGGTTTTAGTCAAGGATAGAAGAGAGGGATTATGCAATCTTCCTCCTCCATTAGGGAAGCTGCTGAGGCTAGGTCAGGGGTGTCTGTGCTTGGAGGCCTAGAGAGGCCATTGTGTGAAGCTGTGAAGGTGAAACTTAAATTGTCTTAGAGACCCCAAGATGTTGGAGATGCCAGAGTGATGGGATACCTGCCAGGGAGAGCTCCTAACAGGAGTGGAACCAGCCTGAGAAGAAGTATGTTATTGTCAACAGAGCTGAAAGGAGTCGGAAATCTGAAGAGCACTTTGACATCGTACATGGAGATGCAGAGTTTGGAGTTTGCCCAGCTGGTTTTTGGTCTCGCTTCAGAATAGTATTTCCTCACCAGGTTCCCTTTTCTCTGATTTAGAATGGCAATAAATATCCTGTGCCAGTATATGTTGAAAGTATGAGATCTGCCTATTAATTTTTGTTTTGTGGAAAATTAGAGTTAAGAGATTGCATGAATTTCAGAAGATATTTAGGAATTTGAACTAATTTTAAACAGGATTGAGACTGTGATAGACGATAAGGGTGTTTGAAGTTAGAATAAATACAATTTTACATTATGATATGGGCTATGAGCCTATGGGGACCAAGGAGTGGAATGTAGTGGTTTGAATAAAGATGGCCCTGATAGACCCATAGTGAGCAGCACTATTTAGAGGTGTGGTCTTGTTGGAGTAGGTGTGGCTTTGTTGGAGGAGGTGCATCACTGTGGGGTGAGTTTTGAGATCTCAGAAACAAGCCTGTTCACTTCTTGTTGCCTGCAGAACGGGATATAGTACTCTCAGCTCCTTCTCCAGCACCATGTCAGCCTGCACACTGCCATGCTTCTTGCCATGATGATAATGGACTAATCCTCTGAAACTATAGACCAGCACCAATTAAATGCTTTCCTTTATAAGAGTTGCTGTTTTACTAAGGTTTTATTCCTGTGAAGAGATACTATAACCATGGCAACTCTTTTTTTTTTTTTTTTTTTTGGTTTTTCGAGACAGGGTTTCTCTGTATAGCCCTGGCTGTCCTGGAACTCACTTTGTAGACCAGGCTGGCCTCGAACTCAGAAATCTGCCTGCCTCTGCCTCCCGAGTGCTGGGATTAAAGGCGTGCGCCACCACGCCCAGCTCATGGCAACTCTTATAACGAAAAATATTTAACTGGGGGTTGGTTTATAGTTTCAGAGATTTAGTCCATTATTTTCATGGCAGGGAACATGGCACCACACATGATGCTGGAGAAGTGAGAGTTTTACATGTTGATCTACAGGCAGAAAGGAAATACTGTGTACCACACTGGGTGTAGTTTGAGCATAGGAGACCTCAAAGTCTCACCTCCACAGCAACACACTTCCTCCAACAAGGCCACACCTACTCCAACAAGGTCACATTTCCTAATAGCACAACTCCCTATGGGCCAAGCATTCAAACCCTTGAATCTATGGGGCTATACCTATTCAAACGACCACAGTTATCATGGTAATGGTGTTTTTTCACAGCAGTAAAACCCTAACTAAGACAGAAGTTGGTACCAGGTACTGGGGTATTGCTGCAATAGGCCTGTCCTTGCTTTCATTTGAAGGAATGTGGATTTTGGTGCACTGAGTTAGAAAAGCAGTTGAATGCTTTCTTTAAGCACAGCTTAACAGGCCATACCAGTAGAAGCATGGAAGACTGAGGGTGATTTGGACTTTGGGGGCCTGGCTCAAAAAGTTCAGAGAAGAATTTTAGTATGTTGCCTAGAGATCATTCTTGTAATGTTTTGATGCGGAATATGGCTGCTTTTTGCCTTTGTCTGCCTGAGGCTCAGGTGAGAAGATTAGATTAATTTTGCACTGGCAAAGGAAATCTCAAAATAGTCTAGTACAGACTTTGTCCTGTGCTTCACTCTTATGAAGAGTATTTAGATGAAACAGAGCAAGCTAGAAAGTGACCTGCTCTGGCTTTGGTAGAACCTTCTCCTTTTTGGAGATCTGTGCTCAGGTGGAGGCATCCTCCTGTGGTGATCACCTCAACAACGCCAAGAGAGAGGCGGGCCATAATTTCCACTTCCCTTTTCAGCAGCAGCAGCATCTCAAATCTGAGGGATCTTCAAATTCAACGAAGGCAAAGCCAGGAGGGTTTTGAGCAGTCCACACACTTCAGAGTGGTCCATAATACCCAAAAGCCTGGTCTAATTCAGTCTTGTTCCCATTGTTTCCAAGATTCCTACATAAATCTTACAGTTCACAGGACAGGAATCACTATTTCATTTCAAGATCCTGGGTCCAAAAGACCAAAGCTCAAATTCTAATGATCTGATAGGCCCACCCAGCTCCCCTCTGGTTCTGTTCTCACATATGCTCTCCATTGGCGTCCACGAAATGCCTCCACTTTCCCCCTTTAACTTTAACGTCTTTCTTATTTCCTGATGGTAAAACAAATACATAGTTGTTTGTTTGTTTTTAAAGTTAAATAGTTCAATATAATAGTTAAAATATTGGCAGCACTCCATATAACTCCAAGATTAATATTTTCACTTGTGGTATTTAGAAGCCTATTAATTGAGTAGAGGAAATAAGATTATTTGAATTAAAACCCAGCACTTTGGATCTGTCATCAACTCAACCCTTGTTCTGCCATATATTCTCAGAAGAAAAAATCTCAGCATGGATAATCAAGTTCATATCAGTTACTTTCCCTAATGCTGTTATAAAATTCTCTGATCAAAGCAACTTAAAGGAGAATGGACTTACTTTGGCTCTCAGTTTGAGGGTACAGTCCATCATAGTGGGGAAGTCATTTGGCAGACGCTTGAGTAAACTGCTAGTCAAATTGCATCTAGAGTCAAGAAGAGCAAGTGATGAGAGCTTGTGCTCAGCTCACTTTCCCTTTGTTCTTCAGTCTAGGCCCCCAGTTGATGTCATGATGTCACCAGGAGTTAAAGTGGCTCCTCCCACCTCAATTAACCTAATCTAGATAATCCCTGAAAGGCATGCCCAGAGTCCTGGCTCTTAGGTGATTCCAGATTGTGTCATGTTCACAATCAGTAGTAGCTACCATTAAGTTCACAGTGGATAATCTTTTGTAATTATAATCTTGAAAGAATTATATCAGGCAATGAACTCATAGAAGGAAAGATGTGATGGCTAAACCTAGGATAAGCAAGCTGCAGTTAAGTCCCTGGAGGCTTTGGAGCCTGGCCAACTCAGAATCTCATCTCTATTACTTTCATCAAATGGGAAACTCAACTCCACAGAGCCTAGACAATAAAAAATGACAATAAAGCCTGTATTGTAAAAAGATCATACATCTCTGGGATTACTGGGATCCTGGTATGGAGCTAGGCACAGAACATGTCCTCACTCAGTGTGACCCACTTGTATATATGGCTTTCAGCACAACGTCATAGCAACCAGCACTAAAGCAAGAGACAGGAAAGCCTGGCTCTATGCTCTGAATCATCAAATTTTCCTTTGGTAACTTTATGACAAGTTATTTATAGAAGCAGGCTGGACCAGGCACATTCTACTGTTGCCCTGGATTTGGGGAACTGGGTAGTAGTTTCCTGGGAAGCAGAGGCTTAGCTATAGTCTACAGTAGTTAAATCCCTCCTCTGTTACACAGAATATTGTCCAGATGAAATTTGGTAGAAATAAGTGGAGTGAAGGAAAGAAACCACAGAGGGACAATCCAAAGGCTGGGAGAACTGTAGAGCCAGGCAAACAATTGCTATCTTCAGGGCTCTGTGGAGAGACAGAATGGGACAACAAAGCCAAAAACCATGATAGAAAAATCAGACAGATCCCAAAGTCTTGGAAAATCAGTTCAGGAAACTCGAACGGGGTTAACTTGTTAAGCCTTTGGAAGGATACTGAGCAAAAGTGCCTTAGGAAAGGGAACAGAATATACCATGTCTTCTGCAGGGAGAGATTCCAACGAGTATTTTTCTTCTGTTTCCTGTTTTTTAGAGGAAAGGATAAATACACACACTCTCTCTCCTCCATAATTAGTGGTTTATTCCATACTTCTTTTGGATTTGCCCGACACCAGCCCCGGGAGCCAACTCTTCAGATTCTGGCCCTTTGGGAGTAGACCCTTGGAAACACATTCAACTTTGAGATCTGAACAATCCAAACTAAATCAGACCAAGCAACCACTTGTGAGAGATGGTTTATTTCTTCAAGGGGGCCTACTTCCCTTCTCTAGTTCACTGCCATTCCAGAGTTAAGATACCATTTATAGATGCACAGACTATGCACAAATCAGATCTCTTCCCTGCCAGTTAAATCCTTTGTAGCTTCCTGTTGTCTTCCTACTAAAAGTCAAATAATAAATTGTGGGCCATAAGTTTCATGTGATCCAGTCTTTGCTCACCTCAGTCCTTAGTCCACCTTCCTCTCAGCATCTTCTGGCTGGTCAGTGATTGTACTATTTTTGCTTTAGATGTCTTCCTCCTGGGCTCCCTTCTGTGTAGGCCTTTGTAGCAGCTGTTATTTGAGTAGGAAATTCTCTTCTCTCTGATTGTGGCATGGCTGACCATTTGCCTTTCCCAGTCCACATAAACAAGGAACCTTCCAGAAACACCCAATCTAAAGTCCTCACTCTCATTCATCAGCAGTTTTTACTTTCTAGCATTTTTTCTTGGGCCTTTGCATCCTAACTGCAGCTTATCACTCTCCTGGGTCTGATCTGTCATCTTTACCACTGAATCCACAAATCGACAATATAATAACTACTGTAGACAAAAGGAAAAAAAAAGGAAGCTCTGATTTCCCTCCCCGCCTCCCCTTTTCCTTCCTGCCTTCTTTGATGACTACCATTCACTTTGATGGTAATTAATTCCTTCCATGCCATGCAGACACAGGGTAGCCATATTCTAGATTTTATTCTCCAATTCTGGTGCCCTGAAGGAAGAGAGGCAATGTGGGCACAAGCCAAGAAGCTACCCACGGAGTCTGGCTCTGGTTCTGTGATTCATCTACATTAAATGGTGAGACCCTGGCCTTCACTCTCTTCAGACACATCTCAAAACTCAACTGTGGGGACATTTTTACTTGAGAAAGTTTAAATTCATTTCAGGACAAAGCACCAAGCTTGAGAGAGTGAGGACAACATAATACCCCAGTTGAGGGATGAAGGACAAGTGTGACATCTATGCAGCGAGAAGAGAAAACATGAGGAAGAAAGTGTTTCAGTAAAGACAACAATGTGTGCAAAGAATAAAAGATGAGTGGGCAGACAGCTCCATTCATCTTCAACACAGCCTAGCCTTGAGGACGGTCTAAATACTCTCCAGGTGACCTTAATGTGTACCCAAGGTTGAATCAGACCATTGGTAAAACAAAAAGGGTTAAGGAGAAGTGATGCTGAGGGAGTCACCTCAACAGATCACAGGAGGCTTAGAGGACCTTGCATTTTCTTCTCTGAGCACTTGGAAACAAACCATTTTCTTTTAAAGGGAAGGATGACCGGATTAAACTTGTATGCATCAAGACATTCTTCTTGTGGACAATGGACTGGTGCTGGGGCTGAGTATAAGACAACCAGTTTGGAGGCTCTTGCAATACTAATTCAGGCAAGAGATAACCACAGCCTCAAGTTGAGCTAATAGAAACAGGGGTGAAGAGAAGGTGAATTCCAGAGATGTTTAGCAGGTAGAAATGCTTGGGCTTGATGAGAGACTGGCTGTGGGAGGAAGATGTCAAGAACCACCTGCTGTTAAAACAGCTGGGTGGAGGATGCTTCCATCACTAAGATAGAGATCTCTGGGTGGAAGGCATCAAACACAGGGTAGAGGCCAGTCTGTGGATATATGGGTGAGAACATCAGCCTGGGAGCTGGTGAGTTTGCGGTACCCATGGGACATCCAAATGACACCAGAAGATCACAGATAATAACTTAGACTTAGGAGAAACCCCTAGACTGAGGACAGAGATTTGGGGATCTGCTGGAAAGGTTGAGAATGTGTGAAGTTACTCAGAAGTGAGTGGGGAGTGAGAAGAGGCAAGTGTGTCACAGGAACTCAAGTTATTCTCTCAGCTAGGCAGCCCTAAACCACCAAAGGCAATTACACTGAGTGCTGAGCTGACTTGTCCTGGCTAGTCTTCTTCAAATCTCCAGCCAGTAGGAACACCTGCTGCTGGCCCATGTTATTCCTGTCTCTATCAGTCTAGTGAAACCAACCTGGTATGCACTGAGGGAACTGGGTACTTTGGACTCAGATGCAGAAAGCCACTTTAAATTCCAAGTTCCGGTTTAGAGCTTCCTAAACATACTGGGAGTTGTGTGATTGACATCTGAGCTATTTTATTTTATTTTATTTTATTTATTTATTATTATTATTATTTTTTTGGTTTTTCGAGACAGGGTTTCTCTTTATAGCTCTGGCTGTCCTGGAGCTCACTTTGTAGACCAGGCTGGCCTCGAACTCAGAAATCCACCTGCCTCTGCCTCCCGAGTGCTGGGATTAAAGGCGTGCGCCACCACGCCCAGCTGAGCTATTTTAAAGGATGCCAGTCTAAATCATCTGAGAATGGGGATATTTAAGAACTAACTCAAGGACCATTGAGATGGCTGAGCAGGTAGAGAGGTGCTTGCCGCGCAACCCAACAGCCTATGTTCATCCCTGGGATTCATATGGGAAGAGAAAAGGACCAACTCCTCTGAGTTTTCCTCTGATCTCCACATATTTACTGTGGCATACATATGTCCACAATATACAAAATAAATAAATGTGATCAATAAAATAAACACTAACTAACTCAGTATAAAGTCTTAGGAAAAAATTCTATAAGCAGTAGCAGAACTTGCTCTGGGTGAGGAAGGCTAGGTAACCGCTCTAATTCTAGACTTTGGATCACTGTGATTTTATCTCTAGCTTTCAATCTGGATGACTCTACATTACCTGTTCTACCTCTAATTAGAAGCAACATTTGTTGCATTATGAATAATGATGGCAGAGAAGTTTCTTTTATGTCTTACAACAGCCTATAAAATAGATTAAGTTCCATTTTAAAGGTGAAGAAACTGAGACTTGAACTAATGAACTTGACCAAAATTTAGCTCTACGCCACATATATATATATAATTTATTTATTTTATAGTTATTATTTATTATGTTATAATTTGTTATAATCTAAGTTCAAATTCCATTCAGCCTCCCTAACTACCTTTTACTTCTTTCTTAAAGGACCTCTGGACCAGCCCGAGCAGAGAGCTACGGGAGAGAGAAGGAGGGTCTGAGAGAAGCCCCGAAGCTACTCCCTGATAGCTCCGTGCTTGTGACTTTACCTTTCGCCTTCAGTCCCTTCTCAGTACAGATCATCCGCATCACCACCAAAGAGGCTGACGACGAAATTTGTCGGGAAGGAGGGGAGGCAGAGTTGGCTGGGCAGTGGCGGAGTGCTCCTCCAGCATGTATAAGGCCCTGGGTTCAAACCCCAGCAATGAAACTAAGCAATTGTATTCTTAAACTACATATTTTTTTTCTTTTAGTTATGTCTTCATAGATCTGTGATAGGGAAACTTAACTAGGGAAATGTCTGTGGTGTTCTCTTCCCCATCTTTCACGAAAGGCATAGAAAGAAGTAGGTGAAGGTGCCTAGAAGGTAGAGTGGGTGGAACTTGTCGGGGACAATAGGATTATTGGTTCCACCAGTTTATTATTCACTAGTCACTAGAATTAAGCATAATAATAGTTTGCATTTATATAGTATGTTCTAATTTATAAAGGGCTTTTATGACATTATCTCATTTGATCCTACTGACAACTTTGTAGACAAGGCATGTATAATTATCTCGTTTTATAGTTGAGAAAAAAACAAGACTTAGAGAAGTTAAATGAATTGTATGTTCAGTGATTAAACTAGAAACCAACTGTTCTTACTTAGAAAGCTTGAACTTGACAAAGGTCATTAAGCTACACTTAGCTTGAACCCCACGGAGGTCAAAAGTGTTTGCTTTTAAACACCATGTTCCACTAGTCGTTCAACAGATATTTATTATGTCTTGTTTTCTTAGTTCCTTGCTCATTCTAAATATAATCCGCGTGCTTTTGATGAAGCAGGTACTCATTAATGAAAACACAATTGCGTAAGGCTTCTAGAAACTTCTCCATACCTCAGCAACTCCTTTGACCACTGAAGCAAACACAAGCCTGTGGCCTAATCGCAGAGTCCCCACAAGCACTAATTGCATAGAAGATGAACCAAGCAATGACTGAGGCACAGCCCAGAGACTGTCACTCAAGACCTCTCAACCTTTGGGCACTGGGCTCATGAAAAGCTGCTAAGAAGTCATTGTGGTAGCTCCCAGCCAGAAGCCAGCGCAAGGTGATGAAAAAGCTTTTACTCCCAGGAGTCTGTGTGATTCTCTTTTGCTGCGCGTTAGCCTTTCCCTTTAAAAACTGGTAGCAGCTGTTGGCTGTCTTAGAAATTGTCTAGCCTTAATAGAGCACATCAAAAAGCGCCCCGTGGAGCTGGACCCCTGGGGCAGCTCTGTAAATAGCACCTGTGACGTGTGAATCGGAGAGAGCCAGAAAGCCCTGCTGGCTCTTCTGCAAGCCCGTACTGTGAAACCTGGAAAAGACGGCCTAGCTACAAGCGTCTCACACCGCGGGGTCTTCTGACTTGACAGTTTCCTCTCTTTCTTCTCCTCTCCCCTGCTTAGTTCTCTACCGACTCGTTTTATCCGTCCAGTCTGTCAGATGATATTGTACAAGAATCCAGACCGAGCTCGCCTGTCTATTTATAGAAGCCAGTCCTGCCACTTCAGCCCCGTAGGGAATGAGTTTGGTTCTGGATTATGTCGCATGTGAAAATGTATTTATTCCCAAACGCTTCAGCCCCACCCTCGTTCCATCACATCAAATACTCCTCTTAGAATGACACACCCTGCTCCTAGGTTCGTTTAAAAAGTGTTTGAGATCACAAAAGTAGTTCAGACTAGTTAAGAGTGTCACAGACTATATAAATGTACAGATAAAAATTGATTAAAAAAAAAAGTCTCAGGTTCTTGCTCCAAGATAAAATTTTTAATGACTTTAAAAATGTTTTGTTTTGACTCCCCCCCCCCCCAGCTTGGAGGTCTGGTGAAATGACTTATGGGTAGAGTGTTGATAGTAAGACTGGAGACTCAGCCATGATAAATCTCCTAGGCAAAATCAATAGGTTATCAGAAGAGGAAGAGGAAGGAAATGAACACTGATCTTTCAGCCTGGGTGAGGAGAGTTCTCATAGAATAATCCAGTGAGTAGGCTGAAGCACAGAACTGGGAAAGATCGGCTGAGCGTGATAGTGACTAGTGCCAAATACTGCCACTCTAGAAGCCACAGTTACAAATGCCCCACGGCACTAAGATAGCCTCCCGAATCCCAAACTTCCACTTTAGCATCTCAGCAGCTACGAAAATTCAAATAGACTGACTTGCCCAAATGCCTAAAGACCTGCAGTCAGCGCCCAGGCTCCACGTGGTAGAAGGAGAGCACTGACTCCTGTAGGTTGTTGTCTTCTCCATACTTGCACCCTGGAAACACATATACACATACAGAGCAAACAAATACAATTATTATATGTGTGTGCGGGGGGGGGGGTGCAGGGAAGGTGCAGGGGGCAGGGGGGCGGGGGGGGGGGGTGCCTGAGCCTTAAGACCAAGGAAAGACAGATTTGTTTTGTTTTGCGCTTTGAGTTTTGAAACAGGAGTCCCCTGGGTAGTTCAGGGTAACCTTCAAGTAGCTATACTACAAGCCTGCATCACCACACCACGCTCCAGTCAAACTTTTGATCCATACTCCCTAGGCACTGTTTAATACTGCTGTTGCTTTACTCACTGCTATGCGCATAACCTGGGAAACTTTAGTTGGGTACCTGACTGACAAGTCCCACTGGTTTTCCTCTTTCTTAGCGCAGAATCTGACAGTCTGCACTTAAGTAGCGATAATAACACCAGTTCTTCCACACCTGGAGTGAGGCTAGGGCAGCACTCAGCCTCCAGTCGGGCTGACTTCAGTGAAGCAAGGTAATTGCTGCTGGTTTACAGGCTCGGCTCCCTGGAGATCCTGATTTCCCGGGATTGTGCCTCCTGCGAGTTTTTGATGGGGTAATGATTGAAGTGTCTGCACTTTTCTTGCTTTGTAATGATTATGGATGAAAAGCAAAACGCTCTCTTAGTGCTTGCTGCCCTATAGTTATTTTATTTCAGTTTAATTTGACATTTTAGATTTTTAATACTGGCTTAATTACACATCAAAGTTTAAATTTTCTCACCATCATCCAAAGAATAGAATGAGGGAACATTAAGAGAAAACAGGGAAAAGAGACAAGTTTCTTTTTCTTTGTTTTGTTTTGACAGGGTTTCTATGCATAGCCCTGGCTGTCCTGGAACACACTCTGTACACCAGGCTGGCCTCAAACTCAGAAATCTGCCTGCCTCTGCCTCCTGAGTGCTTGGATCCAAGGCATGAACCACCACACCCGGCTATAATGTGAAATACTAATAATGACAATAAAATAATAATAATAAATAAAAGACTGGTTTCCATACCTAACATTTGTTAGTACTTTTCCTTACTAGACAGAGAGAGAGAGAGACCCAAAGAGTAACCCCAGGGATCCCAAGTTCCCTCTCTTTCGAGCAGGAGCTAAATGAAGTCAGTGTTAACTGTTCTGAGGAGGCAGTCATGAAAAAGCAAGGCAAGTTGGCTGAGAATCTCAAAATTATACCAGAGTGACATCACTTGCATATCATCATCAAATTTTCCCTCACACTGGCATCTCATATCCTGAGTTATAAATACACCAAGAAAAGATCAGACACAAATGGACTAAACTTACCAAAGCCAACACGCGCACACACACACACACAAACACAAACACACACACATACACGCATACACACACATACACACACACATACACACATACATACAAACATGCATACACACACACATACACACATACATACACACACACACACACACACACACACACATACACACACACACACACACACACACCACCTCACATACACCCTAGACAGCCTTTTTCTCATTCTCACTGAGAAACATAACTTCAGTGTACTGGATGCATCAGATGATTGAATGCATTATCAGTTGTGAAAGAAAAGAATAAACTTTCAGGGGCTGGAGAGAAGGCACAGTATTTGCTGCCAAATCTGATAACCTGAGTGAAAGCCCCAGGATACACACTGTACAAAGAGAGAATGAACTTCAATGGGTTGTCCCCTGATCGCCACATGAATGCCATATCACAAACATACACATACAAATACACACAGAAATAAAGTTATTTATTTATTT
This sequence comes from Mus caroli, assembly GCF_978045245.1. Lineage (NCBI taxonomy): Eukaryota > Metazoa > Chordata > Mammalia > Rodentia > Muridae > Mus > Mus caroli. The sequence continues at coordinate 81,405,653 of NW_028227262.1, read as the reverse complement.
ATTTACTTACTTACTTACTTACTTATTTATTTATGGTTGAGTTCCTCTGTATAGCCCTAGCTGTTCTAGAACTTACTCTGTAGACCAGAGTGTTTTCAGACTTGGAGATCTGTCTGCCTCTGTCTCCTGACTGTTAGGATTAGAGGAGTACACTATCACTACCTGACTTGTTTGTTCTTTTTCTTTTTTGTTTACTTGTTTGTTTTTGTTTGTTTCTTTGTTTTCACTGTATAGCCCTGGCTGTTCTAGAACTCAATCTGTAGACTAAACTGACCAAAACTCACAGAGGTCCTCCTGCCTCTGCTTTTTCCCAAATGCTGAGAATAAAGGTATGCATCACCACCACCCTGCTAATGTACTTTTTTTGAAGCGGGGCTAAAGTATGGTTCAGCAGTTAAGGGCACTGACTGCTCTTTCAGAGGGCCTGGATTCAATTCCTAGCACCCATATGACAGCTCTCTACCATCTGTTACCTCCCATTCTAGGGGGTCCCATCCTCTCTTCTGGCTTCCATAGGCCCTACACACACAGAGTGCACACACCTACATACAGCCAAACACCCATATACATACAAATAAATTACTTTCTTTTTTAATTGAAAAAGTAAATAAAATTTCACAGCATCTACGGAGTCTTAGAGATAGAGTGTGGGGACTGTGACACTAGGGCTTTATCATGCTTGTAGAACTTTAAAACTATCCGCAGATTCTGGCACTCTCACCTTTCCAGAACAGTCCAGTTTTGGAGGATACCTCTCTTTTCAGTCTGTCTTTATAGGTTCAGGGTCATTTCCATACTTACTCACTTGCTTGCTTGCTTACTGACTTACTGAGCAGACTTAGGCTGTATAATTTGAGTCATGATAAATGCTTTTCTCAGAGGACTCTCAGTCCAGTCAGTTCCAAACTAAGCTTGTAGCTTAACGCTTCCCCGACTACAGTGTATCCAGTTATTGAATGGCAAGCTGTAATAAATGACCTTCATGGTCCTTTTGAAGGTAGGTTTTATGGGTGCATGGATAGAGCAAGAATAGGAAGGAGGCATGGGAAAAATTACAGAATTGAGGCAGGCAAGGGAGAAGAGTGGAGACCGACAGTTTGTCAAAGCTGGGTTGAGCTCTGGCCTCCATGCTGCTACATAAACCCTTCCACTGAGCTAGATCTTTGGTCTGTGACCTGATTTAATGAACTAGTGAAATTATTTTTACTGAGGAGAAGAATGTGGAATTATGTATGTCGAATATTTTCTACTCTGATCGATCGTTCGTTGCTGAATGCACTCTTAGCTGCTCTACAGCTAAAGAAGCTGTCCTGGGACAGACCAGGCAGTTGCTTACACTGGTGCCTGAGCAGTGGTTCCCAGGGAAGAAGGATCCATCCCTCACAGGAGTGCCCCGGGCACTCCAGCTCTAGGCAGGGATTGATTTGGTCTCAATTCCATGTAGCTAAGTAGCTTGGTATGTCTAGTCATTAACTTGTTAAAACAGCTTTTATGGAACACTGAAACAACTGCAGTATAAAAGACTAGGACATTGCCGCCCAGAAGCTAAGAAGATGCAGAGGAAATGATTTAAAGCAGAAACTTTCCTATTTTGCTACAGAGAAATAAAAGTACTAGGGAATTCAAAGGACAAAGCAAAGGCTCCAAGATCTACCTGAGCTACACCTTACAGATGTCAATATTTTTTGTACTGTCATTTCTTTCTACATCTTTTTGAAACAAAACAAAACGAGACAAAACAAACAAAACAAAAAAAACAAAAAGCTTAAGACTGCCTTTTTTAAATCTGGGAATTATTTATGCAGAATTTACCTCTTTGGAGATGCTTGTTATTTTTCTGCTTTTCTAATTTGATTACTATGGTTGGAGAAGCTACTGTGATACAGCCCAGGCTGGCTTCAAACTCAATACATGGGTGTGGCTAGCCTCTGACATAAGATTCCCCCATCTCAGTCTCTACAGTGATAGAACTGGGGAGGTGCTACAATGCCTGGTTGATAGGTTTTTAATTTTTTTTTTCTCTAACCTGCATTCCTGTGAGCTAGTTAAAACCTTTTATTTTATGTTTTTTTGCTTGCTTGTTTTGAAGCAGGATCTCACTGTGTAGCCCAGACTTGCCTCAAATTCATAATTGTCCTGCTTCATGTTCCTGAATGCTGAAATTACAGGTGTTTACCATCAATCATATCTAGTAGTTGAACATTTTTGTAATTCCATTTTCTTTCTTTCTCTCTCTCTCTTTTTTTTTTTTTTTTTCTGAGACACGGTTTCTCCGTGTAGCACTGGCTGTCCTGGAACTCACTTTGTAGACCAGGTTGACCTCAAACTCAGAAATCTGCCTGCCTCTGCCTTCCAAGTGCTGGGATTAAAGGTGTGTGCCACCACTGCCCGGTCGTGTAATTCCATTTTATTTGTCTAGTATTTTGAGTGTACCTTTTTTCATACCTCCGTGTGTATGTGTGTGTGTGTGTGTGTTCATGTGCACATACAATTGCTTGAGTTATTAGATTATATACACATAATTCACTTTTTTTTCTGTTGAGTTTTTGAGACAGACTCTTACCATGTAATTCTGGCTGTTCTAGAATTTGCATTCTAGACCAGGCTGGCCTGAATTCACATGGATCTACCTGCAACTGCCTTCTAAGTGCTGGAAATACAGGTGTGTACCACCATGTCCAGCCACATCATTTTTTCACAAATCTTATTTTTTACATCATTCACTCATTTTGAATGATGAAAATAGTCAAAGTAAAAGTGGCGCTCAAAGCATGTTAGTACCTGGCTCCTCCCGAGAAGGATGTGATATCATCTTGTGTGTGTTTCAGAACTTCCTCAGAGCTCAGAGGTTCCACCTGGCAACTCTATGCTCCAAGGGGCTGAAGAGATGGTTCAGAGCTAAAAGTATTTGCTATTTTTTCCAGGAGGACTTGGGTTCAATTCCCAGTGCTTACTTGACAGCTCCCAGCTGTCTGTATCTCCACTTCCAGTGTATCTGAGACCCTCCAGGGTACCAGCATGCACATGGTACACAGACCTATCCATGTCAAATATCCATACACATAAAAGAAAATAGATAGAAAAATAGATGCTCTAAAATGTCAGTACAGAAAGCTGACCATTATGCATTCTAATGAGCAAAGGGAAAAATTAAAACTGAGAAAAAATTCCAAATTTTAGTTGTATACTCTTAAACCTATTAAACATTTTTTACCAGGAATGTTGACAATAGTAATATTGAAATATTCAAATTTTGCATAATGATTTTAAAATTTTGCTAATATTTTATGCAGGATGATGACTCAGCCCCCATCCTGGATCATCAGATCACAGGATAGGATGAGATGTATGAACTGGGTGGTCTGACTTTTTGGAAGATGTGGCCGGGCAGTGTTGGCACACGCCTTTAATCCCAGCACTTGGGAGGCAGAGGCAGGCAGATTTCTGAGTTCAAGGCCAGCCTGGTCTACAGAGTGAGTTCCAGGATAGCCAGGGCTATACAGGGAAACCCTGTCTTGAAAAACAAAAACAGGGCTGGTGAGATGGCTCAGTGGGTAAGAGCACCCGACTGCTCTTCCAAAGGTCCAGAGTTCAAATCCCAGCAACCACATGGTGGCTAACAACCATCCGTAACGAGATCTGGCGCCCTCTTCTGGAGTGTCTGAAGACAGCTACAGTGTACTTACATATATAATAAATAAATAAATCTTTAAAAAAAAAAGAAAAAGAAAAACAAACAAACAAAAAGGAAGATGTGGAGACTGAGTAAACATAATGATGTGGGGGATTAAATGTCAGCTTTGTCATTTATTAGTTCTGTGGCATTAGATAAATACCTAAATTCTGAATAATTTGTTTTCTAATTTATAGAGTATAGTTGCATGCACATCATCTTCAAGCTCGAGAGAGACAGAGCAAGGCAGAAACAGCAGAGGTCTGGCATCTGGCTCCGTTCCCTAGGTACATGCTTGACCTTGAAGAAGTTACTCAGCTTCTTTATGCTTCAGTTTCCTCATCTATTAAAGGAGGCTAGACCTGTGAGGGTAAATTAGGTCATGTCCATTAAACACTTGAGGTCTTTGGAAGAAATGCATTTACAAACCTATAAACAGCATGATTAATGTCCTCCTCAGCATTATTATGGTTGATGATGGGAAATAGTTCAATGCACATGGCAACTTCAGAGTTGGGAATGTTTGCTGGAGAACATACCCCCTCACCTCTCAGCATCTTTTGTGCTAGATTAAAACATATCTCTCCCACAGAGGTATTTTTGCCTGTAAATTGCAACAAAATATGAGTGTACCAAACCATCTGAGTCACCTCTTTATTCAATTATTTCCATATACTCATGTAGGAAACATCAACTATGAGTGTTTTCTATCAGGTACTATAAAACTCGTGTTTAGGACAAGGAATTAAAATCTTGCTGGGCAGTGGTAGCACATGCCTATGCCTTTAATCCCTTTAACTTGGAGACAGAGGCAGGCAGATTTCTGAATTTGAGGCCAGCCTGCTCTACAAAGTGAGTTCCAGGACAAACGCTGTCTCAAAAACAAACAAACAAACAAGCAGAAAAAAACAAACCAAAAAACAAACAAACAAAAATATTTGAGTCTTTCCAACTTTTTAATACTTGTAAATGTTTTAATCTTCCCTACCCAGTAAAACTTTTGTATCCTCAAAGGCCCACTGCTCTCTAGTCTAGAAAATTGTTGGCTTGGTTCAGTTGTCCTTTTCTCCTTGGAACAGAGACCCCTTGCTGTTATTTACATTTCTTAGACACAAGTTCTTTTCAGAGTAGCCAATTAAATAAGACTGTGAGGACCCCAGCCAATGGGGAATTGGAAATGGTCACCACCTTCTTTAGAATAAAAACCAAGAGCACCCTCGCCAGCATACCTTCTTGATCAAAAGTATGTCTGCCATGTCCAGACACAATTGAAATGATCAACTCTTTCTTTGCTACCCCAAACTTACTTTAACACCTGTTGTGTTTTCTACAATTACACAGTCTGCCTTCTGGATTATATAAACAGTGTGGATACAACGTCCTGCGTATTCCAAATGTGATGTTAAAGTTCCCTCATTATTTAATGGATTTCTCAGGCTAGCCCAGGATACTCTCCACTCTCATTTCAGACTCTACAAGGAGGGCAGCTAATGATGGAGGCGTTTTAGAGCTCCCTAGGTAAACTGATACATTGCTCCCTGAATCCCAGCTCTCTCGCCTGGTTTTGTGTATCTTTCTCCGTTGTACTAATTACTATCTGCCATATTGCCTAGGTTACTCTAGGCTCTCCCATCAGAAAACAAAGGGAAAGATTTAATTTTGTTTCCTATCTATCTTCAACACCTCACAGTATGTGTGAAGGGTGTCCCCAAACGTTTGAGAGTGAATTTGTTATCCTGTGAATAAAGTAACATTTTGTTTTGTTTTGAGCCAAATTTTGTTTTGAGCCAATGCAAGATGTGCTCATGGGCATATACTATATGGCTGAGCTGGACTAGAGAGTCTAACACTGACCTCATATCCTCCTGCCTTCAGCAAAGATCATAGAGATCCTTTATAGCCATGGCATGTTTCTGTTAGGAGGGATTTGATGGCAATGGGGAACAGATAAAGGCAACAGCTGTGTCTAAGGCATCAATCTGGACCAAGTAAGGATATTCTGCCAAATTGTTCCTAACCTCCCTTCTGAGATTTTTCACACCTAAAAGGTGTATCCATATTCCAGATGGACTGTGTGTGTGTGTGTGTATGAAATGGTTTCATGGAGAATCAATAAAAACTATTCTAAAAAATAAAACCAAAGCTATTCTAGCCAACTTGTAATTTCAGGGCCCTGCCATCTCTTGCCTGCTTCGCCAGCCTTCTATAACTTCTCTATCCATTTGTGGATGCTACACTGCGGTTCCTGTAAAGAGAAATTGAACATGCAGCCCCGCTGGCTAGGATGCTTCGTTCTTTCTGCCCACCCCTCACTAGCGGAGTAACTAACAGTAAGTATTTTAATACATGAGCAATTTATAAGTGAGAAAACTAATCAAGAGGTCAAATGTCTGCTTTCTCTGCTATACTTTGTCCTACAATGCTTGTCCTGGTAGGGAAGACTGCGGGGGGGGGGGGGGGGGGAGTATTCAGGACGGGATTTCCTCAGCCCTCAAGGCTTTGCTCTCTCAGGGAGGAGGTCCTGGCCCAAGGAAGGAGGTAACCCCACCCACCCAAATACATTATTCCAGGAATGTGGTCAAGTCAGCATGAGAAAAGGACACAGGCTGTCGAAGAGTCAGGAGCGGTGAGGGCGGCTACAACAGATCCACAGGTGTGCTGCTCTCCCAGAACAAGGCCGCATCCTTGTAAATGGAAAACTGGTTATGTAGGTACCGTATGCCTTTCTCTACATCAGAAGGACTTCTCTTACCTTAAGACTCTTTGAGAACAAACAAATAAAAATGGTCAGTGAAGAAACCACAAGGGGCAAGGCCCGCAGTCAGGAACGTCTTAGGTAAGCACAAATTTCATCTGACAGAAGGTGTATATCTAAGTGTTGCATTTGGATTAACTACGTAAGTCAGGAATCGGAAGAGTTCTCAACTGAAACTTGACTGATGGTTTTTGGTTTATTCAGAAGTTATTTGGTGGCTAAACACAACCTAACCTGTGCCCATTAAGTGCCAAAACCTAAACTAAGCTCGAGTGTGTGTGTGTGTGTGTGTGTGTATACATATATATATGTTATAGACATATATATGTGTATACACATATAAATATATGTAATTCCCATCATAGGAACCTTCCCACACTTGACTGCAGAAATAAAGTTTGATTGTATCCACTGACATTCAAACACACAAATGTCTGCCAGCATCCCCACTGTTAGGCAATTTAAGCAGCTATAGAGAGATGGAAGGTGGAAAGACAGGCTTCATCTGACCTTAAGTAGGATGTTTATTCACTGTGAGGGGGCATTTTGTCACCCATGGTGGATGTGTGTGGCTTCTCCTGGTGGGAAAGGCACCTATAGAAGTAGGTGGGAGGTAGCACTTTTCGGTGTGAAACTTACTTTCACAGTCCACAAAGGAAGCTGAAAAGCAGATCTTTAGCAGGAAACCATTGTTCCTAACTCAGATAGGATATCAAAAATGCCTGACAGGGGTGTTTCATTTTTTTCCTGTTGAATCTTTGTTAGAAGGAATGATTATGGGTCCATTGAAGGGATGTCCTCTACTTAAAGTCTCAAAGGGAGAGTACTATTTTAATCGGTTGTGAGGGAGCAGGCACTTGTCCTGTGTTCCTAAGGAGTCTTGGGAAATAATTATTTGAGGTATGCAAGCAAATGAGTTGGTTAGGGGAGGGGGCAGAGTGAAGTTGGGATATACAAAGTGGGCCAGTGAGAGAAAGTAAGTGGGCCTGGTGGTGGTGGTGCACGCCTTTAATCCCAGCACTTGGGAGGCAGAGGCAGGCAGATTTCTGAGTTCGAGGCCAGCCTGGTCTACAGAGTGAGTTCCAGGACAGCCAGGGCTATACCTGTCTCGAAAAAAACAAAACAAAACAAAACAAAAAACAAACAAAGAGACAAAGTTACATGAAGAAAACTTTTATATCAGCATTAACATGACTTAAACACGATTGTAGAATTGGTTGAACCATGAACCAGAATTCTGCAGAAGGGCAAGGTAACTGGAATTAGCTGTTTTGTTTACATCAGACTACTGTATAAGGGACAAGCTACTGAAAGCTTTGTAAAAGATGTCAGTTAAAATCAGCATTTAAGGAATGACTCTGAACAGAAAGAATTTAAGTCCTTTGCTTCCACATATGATAAACTTCATATATTTATTTCAAATGTTAACAATACTAGTTCTTGCCTGGCAGTGGTGGTTTACACCTTTAATCTCAGCACTTGCGAGGCAGAGGCAGGTAGATTTCTGAGTTCAAGGCCAGCCTTGTTTGCAGAGTGAGTTCCAGGTCAGCCAGGGCTATACAGAGAAACCCTGTCTCAAAAACAAACCAAAACAAAACAAAAAAACAAACAATACTAGCTCTTAGTTAATGGACAAAACCAGAGTATCTCATGTAAAATGAAATTCTTTTGGTTGGAAACAATTTGCTTAGGTAAAATTTTTAAAAATTGGGACTATTACTTTAAATGACCATATCTAGTATTTGAAAACATAACCTAATACATATTTTTGTTATCAGTTGATAGCAAAAATTGATGTACCTGTAGTAAATATCAAGCTGCATAAAAAGACGATTTAAGCCGGGCGTGGTGGCGCACGCCTTTAATCCCAGCACTTGGGAGGCAGAGGCAGGCGGATTTCTGAGTTCGAGGCCAGCCTGGTCTACAAAGTGAGTGCCAGGACAGCCAGGGCTACACAGAGAAACCCTGTCTCGAAAAACCAAAAAAAAAAAAAAAAAAAAAAGACGATTTAATTTTAAATTATATTCCTGCAAAATATTGATTTCCATCTTCCAATTTAAAAATTCAGAGACAAAGAGTTCCATGTCAAGAGTAAAAGACAAAGGTTTACTAAGTTTTCTAAAATCAACCCTATTAACAGAATTTTTGAAAAAAAAAATCTCTACAACATTTTTATTCCCTATTCTTAGCCAACAGATGAAAGATAAAAGCAGTCAGCCAGGTTAAATCTGCTACACAAAATACATATAACATGGACTTTGCAAAGAAGGCTAAAGCCAACTCTTTATTCTTCTTCATGCACAAAGAAAGCTCTAGGCCCCCACATACTGACAGCAGTAAGCATATTTCTAAAAACATTCTATTTTTAAATAGATTAGTTGTTAAGCAAGATAACTAATTTAAATGAATTTTTGACTTTTGGAATCTCTTGGACAACTCCCCTGCCATCATCTAGATAAGCATCACTGGCAAAGCCTGTATCCTTCTTGTAATCTTCAAGGTAAGAGCTTAGGGACTGTCCCTGGAGCTCTCTAGCTGGGCAGAGACTAGATTATATTCCCAAAGTGCCACAGATGAGCCCAGGTTGGAGAGACTTTCCTTCATCTAAGCCATTTCCTCCTGAGGAATCTAAAGTCTTGAGACATCACTTCGTAGAATCATTTGTTGACTCTACAGATCTAAACCAACTGTCAAAAGCTCTGCTTAGAGGCTGGAGAGATGGCTCAGCAGTTTAGAGCACTGAATGCTCTTCCAGAGATCCTGAGTTCAATTCCCAGCAACCACCAGCTCACAGCTATCTGTAATGGGATCCGATGCACTCTTCTGGTGCATTTGAAGACAGCTACAGTGTACTCATATACATAAAATAAACAAATAAATCTTTAAAAAACAAAACAAAACAACCCATACGCTTAGCTATTCTGAATAATTTTCCTAAGCTGTGAGTTTGATGACAGAGTATCTGACAACCTCCTTTAATCACGGAAGATGGGTGGCTAGGGTGTGGACCCTGGAAGTAGTGTATGCTAAGGGGAAGAATTGAATGCCAGGGTAAAGGGCATGTCCAACTGAACTAGCATGCAGGTCTCATATCAGTCACATGTCTTATATACAAGGTTCCCTGAGAGAAACCCTGTCTCGAAAAAAAAAAAAAAACCAAAAAAAAAAAAAAATATATATATATATATATTCTTGAAGTAAACATGCTTTAGAATTAAAATAAACTTTAAACTATAGATATAGTTTACAGAGAGGCTAAGGACCACTTTTGTTTGTTTGTTTGTTTGTTTGTTTGTTTGAGACAGGGTTTCTCTGTATAGCCCTGGCTATCCTGGAACTCACTTTGTAGACCAGGCTGGCCTCGAACTCAGAAATCTGCCTGCCTCTGCCTCCTGAGTGCTGGGATTAAAGGCGTGCACCACCACGCCCGGCTAAGGACCACATTTTTATGATCCTATTAAAGTGTACCTTTACAAAATGCCAGGCTTGTTTTTTGTTTTTGTTTTTGTTTTTTATGACTCAGTTTCTCCAAGTAACTAAAGCTTAACAAAGACAGCAAAAACATCACCTTTTTATAACTCGGTTTTGCCAAATGTCTCAAGCTTAACAAAGACAATAAACAAACAAACAAACAAACAAACAAAATAACAGTTTTTATATGACCTAGTTTTAAAACAAACCATATGGGGACACGATGGTCAGCAGAGAGACGCCCTGTGAACAACTTTACCAAGATGGTGATACAGTTACATGGCATGCTTCTATCCTGATGAGGTTGAGCAGCCAAGATGCTAACAAGCTACATAGTTGCTACATCATCAGCCAAGATGGTGACAGGCTACATAGTTGCTACATCATTTTAGCCAAGATGGTACCCCAAGTGAGCCTATGAGGTGCATAACTTTTTTCTAAAGAAAATTTGAATCCAAATATCATATATGTTATGTTATAGAAAACTTAAATTATCTAAATATACTTTTAAAATCACTCAATAAATTTACAAATCCTAAAAGACAGAAAACTAAAAGTTTCACAAAAGTTTTAAAGACAGTAAACAAAACCAAAGGATGTGGGTTGGGAGGTGGGGATTAAGAGAGTTAACTAGTTGCCATTTGTAACTGCTATGGAAAATGGCGTATTTCTTACTTGTTTTCAAGCACAAAGTATCTTTTCCTGGCTGTTCTATTTTGCTCTCTTCCCTGTAACAGAGTCCGGTGGTCAGCCTGAATCAGGACAGAAACTCTAGAGTCAGCCTTCTATTTTTCAATATTATCCATACTCCAAAGATATTTGAATCTCTGTAAGACTGAACCCAGTGATCTACATGTCCATAACCAGTTTATATGTGTCTTTATATGGGAGCAGACAATCTGCAATGCTTTTACCTTTTAGCTGTTAAAGATACTGTCTTAGCCAGGGTTGCTATTCTTGCACAAACATCATGACCAAGAAGCAAGTTGGGGAGGAAAGTGTTTATTCAGCTTACACTTCCATACTGCTGTTCATCACCAAAGGAAGTCAGGACTGTAACTCAAGCAGGTCAGGAAGCAGGAGCTGATGCAGAGGCCATGGAGGGATGTTCCTTACTGGCTTGCTTCTCTTGGCTTGCTCAACCCTGCTCTCTTATAGAACCCAAGACTACCAGCCACATACTACCAGAGATGGTCCCACCCACAAGGGGCCTTTCCCCCTTGACCACTGGTTGAGAAAATGCCTTACAGCTGGCTCCTTTCTCTGTGATAACTCCAGCTGTGTCAAGTTGACACAAAACTAGCCAGTACAGATAAAAAGGATTTTCTAGACTTGGAGAATCAGATACATTAATAGGCCAAGAAGATAAGGCAAAAGAGGTATAAAGAAAAAGAAAGTTCTATGTTATCTCAGGAATAATTGTTAAGATTCAAGTTTGGAGGCCCAGCAGAAAAGACAGGCATTCCAGCTCTGGGTGTGGTTGTAAGCCAGAGCCTTAAGAAAGATTAGTGTGAACTGTGAGTCGTACAGAGGAGGGACCACGCCAGCATTCCATTGTGAAATTACCTAACTCAGTTTAGTTACTTAAAATCAAGAGCTCTGAATTTGGGCAATGGCCAATGTATATCGAGACCAGATTTGGACTGAGAACCGAACAAGGGAATTTGGTATGAGGCCTCCCAAATGAAACATTTTAGATTAGCCAGGCTGAGTGAATGTACTTTGGAACCCATAGCCAGGTCCAGGATCAAGATTAAAAACAAGGGTCGATATCCAGTCAGCGCATTCTCTGGGTTTTGAAATGACCAAATGTGACTAGAAAGTAAGGGGCACCCCCGGTCATTACAATTCCAGGTTAAGCAACCATAGGGCTAGTAGGAATGATAGGCCAGTAGAGAATTCCCAGAATTAGATGTCTCAAACTTTCTCACAGTGTTGTGGGGTATTCACCAGGGAAGAGTGCTTGGGCATGGGTTTAAGCCCAGAGAAATTCCTTCTCAGCCCACCAGTGATGACCTTGGGTGTTCTGGATCCCAGTGCAGCACTAAGCTTTCTTCAGAGTGTGCTCTTAAACACAAAAATCACATCCTGTGTACTGACATACTTCAGTTAACTAGAACAGTGAGTCAGAGCCAAAAAACAAAGTTAGTACATCTAGAGACTTTCCCAGAACTATGTGGATTTTGAAGGTTTAGGTCTGTTTTCATTTTGGCAGGTGGTGCTATCTCCCTGATGAGTTTTCTAGCCGCACTGGTACTACCACCACGGAGTCAGTTGTCATAAGGTCTGAGGGACTACCACGGTCTGGGACCCTGTCATAAGAGCTAGTGTAAAGTCTTCCATGCCATCAACTGAGCTTAAGAAAGACAGAAGAACTGTGTAGTGGTAGTGCAAGCCTTTAATCCTAGCACTTGGCAGATAGAGGCAGGTGATTCTCTGTGAGTTGAAACTACTTGTCTTGGATTGATGGGGTTGAATACAGGCAATTAGCCTCAGATTTTCTGCTGAACTACTTTATTGCCATCCTATATGAGAAATGATTATTACTGCTAGTCAATTTCAGTGTACCTTCACTCAAATTTATACTTTATTCTACTGGGCTAGGGAATTCACTAAGTTTAGGGATATGTTTAGTATGTAGTAATAATTCCCACAAAATTGTTGCTGCTACCTTTGACCAGAAAAAAAAAATTGTAACAGCAACAAGTGTGTGAAAAGGATCCTGCGATCCTTTATCATGGTGGCCTGTTCCTTCTGACGGTTACAGTGTTTGGAGCTGCTGAGTAACTTACAATTCAAAACACCGAACTCTATAAGTCTGGAACTAACATCCTTTTCTCTTTCAAGGAATGTATAACGTTTTTGGTAAATGCCTTGAATTTCTTATGTAATATGGAAAAATAAATATGTCCAAGAACGAACATCTATAGCATCCCAGCACTGTGGGGACTCAGCGGGGACAGGCAGGATGGTCATGAGTTTGAGGCCAGACTGCATTACATAGTGTGACATTATCTCAAGAAAAATGGAAGGAAGGAAGGAAGGAAGGAAGGAAGGAAGGAAGGAAGGAAGGAAGGGAGGGAGGGAAGGAGGGAGGGAGGAAGGAAGGAAGAGAGTCAGGCAAACAAGCAGAAAAGGAAGGTCACTGGTTAAGAGCATTTGCTACACAAGCATGAGGACCTGAGTTCAAATCCCAGGACCCATGTAAAAAGTTGGATTTGGCTGTGCACACACCTACAGCCCCAGTGTATTGTTGGAGGCTGAAACACGGGATCACTATTGTTGAATGGCCTAACTCCTGATTCATTAGCAGGCTCTGTCCTAAAGTAAGGCAGAAAATGATAGAGGAGGACAACTAACATCCTTCTCTGTCCTCTACCCATATGTATAGGGACATGCACACATGTCATGGACACACACACACAGAGGGTGGCAGGCAGAGGGAGAGGAAGAGGGGAGGGATTGAGAAAGAGAGAGAGAGAGAGAGAGAGAAGATAGAGAACTAACTCATCGAATATCTTCTTTGGGTCCCTTGTTAGAGGAGAAAATCTCCTGGTCAAGAGAGTAGCCTCTTTGGCCTGGGTGGAGACCCAAACAATCCAGTTATGCTGGTTCTATCACTTTGGCTAAGAGACTACCACTAGGAAGGCAGACTCAACATGCACTATGCTAAAGAGAGAGACTGAATAATTAGCTCCTTATGAGATATTGTAATGTCCCTTCCCAGAATCCCCACCCCTAGAGCAAAATTTTACAGGCTATAGCCATGTAGAATCATAAATGGGCCCGTGTTTCTGAATTATTCAGAAAAGCATAGTTTTTTTCTCCCTTCCATGAATTTTCTAAGGATGTATCCTAACTTGGCTTCTATTGCTGTGATAAACACCTTGGTCAAAAACAACTTGAGGAGAAAAGGTTTATTTGGCCTCCATATCCTGAGTCACAGCTTCTTGAGGGAAGGCCAACTCAGGGATTTAAGACAGGAACCCAGAGACAGAAAGTCATGGAGTGCTGTTTACTGGCTTGCTCAGCCTGCTTTTTTTTTTTTTTTTTTTTTTTTTGGTTTTTCGAGACAGGGTTTCTCTGTGTAGCCCTGGCTGTCCTGGAACTCACTCTGTAGACCAGGCTGGCCTCCAACTCAGAAATCCTCCTGCCTCTGCCTCCCGAGTGCTGGGATTAAAGGCGTGCACCACCATGCACAGCTCAGCCTGCTTTCTTATACCATCCAGGACCACCAGGGATAGCTCCACCCACTGTGGGATGGACCTTCCCGTTAATCGAGATAATGCCTTACAGAATTGCCTCAACTGCGTTTCCTCTTCCCAGTTAACTCTAGCACACGTTTAGTTGAGAAGAGAGGAAAAGAAAAAAGGGTTTCCTTAACACTTTGAGCTTTCCCCCAAATTTTAGGCTTCCTTTGTCCCGAGCTATCGTTCTTGCCGACAAGAACACACTCGGGGGCAACCGGATTCTTCTGCAGCAAGCTTTATTGCTTCTTAAGGAGGGAAGACCCTGACCCCGGAAAATGGTGCTGCTTAAATAGCCCTCAGCATGGCGTTTCAGCACCTGATGTGGCGTGTCAGCTCCTGATTTGTTGCTCGCCCATCACCTCATTACTACCCCCCCCCCCCCCAAGATGGGCAGTGACTAGGCGTGAGTTCACTCTCGCACTTGCGCACAAGGCTTGTTTACTAGTTAGGCACAGCGGAAGCCAGCACCATCTTATAATGGCGATTGCTCACTGCACAGCTCTCCACATTCCTTACTCTCTCTGGAGCTTCCGGTCCTGCCTTACTGCTGCTTGTCAGCCATCTGACCTCAGTGGCCACTCAAACGACATGGCCTTTTCCTTTTCCCCTGCATTCTTCTCCTTGGTTTTAGAGTTTGCCTACCTTGTAGGTTTTCTTTTAAATGCTAATAAAATGGTTGTGTTTTCATTTGAGTCCATTTTCAATTTTTTTTTGAGTCTATAACCTCTAAAAGATGTATTTTCCTTGTATCATTGTGTCTTCCATAATGTATTCCTAATGGATAAGCTTTTCAATCTATATTTGATCCTTTAGTAATTCACAGCCTAGTCTATCATGCTTTTTCCAAACAATTTATCATTGAGTCTTATGATTCTATAGGTTCATTGGTCTGGAAAGTTCTTACTCCAGGACTTTTGAGTCCTTTTAGCCTGTATACTTGGAAGAAGTCTGGTTTCATGGCCCATGATGTGGACCATATGTAGAGCCTCTGATTAGAAGGATATCAGGCTTAGCTCAGTGCTCTGCCCTTGTTGAGCTGTGGAAGTGTACTGCTAGTCTCTGCTGCAGCTGCTCTTCTCATAGTCTGACTAGTTGGTGCCTCTGAGATGTCCCTACTCACACAGGTGGCAGATAAGGCTACCTGCTGACAGAGTCCTCACTGTCAATCACCTGAATCACTGCTCGTGACCTTTCTGTGTTGCTTAGGTTTATCAGAAAGCACATATAAAGAGAAAGTGGTTGCAGAAATCTAAGTAGAGGCTGACTTTGGTCTTCTCAGAAAGTCATTCACAGCACATTCTATGGATCTGGAAATCCCCGAGGACCAACCCAGGTACTAAGTTAAGAAAATTAGGTTTTGCTACTGTTTTCAAACTTTAAAAAATTGTGTTAGTGTTTGTGTGTGTGTGTGTGTATGGTGGATCAGAAGACAGCTTGTGGAAGTTGATTCTCTCTTCCTACCATGTAGCACCTGAAGGTCAAATTCAGTTGACAAACTGGGTTGTTAAGCTGGGCATCAATCACATTTATCTACTGAGCCATCTTACTTCCATTTACTTCATTTTTTAAAAACACAAATAAAATGGATGTACAGTTGTGATATTTAGCGTTTTGACATACATAAATGTTTTAGTATGACTAAATTTATCCAGATATCCCATTTCTTACCTCACTTACTTATTTTTAAAATTATTTTATTTTTATTTATGTGTACATGTCCATGCATATATAAGAACAAATTGTTTGTTTGTTTGTTTGTTTGTTTTTTCGAGACAGGGTTTCTCTGTATAACCCTGGCTGTCCTGGAACTCACTTTGTAGACCAGGCTGGCCTCGAACTCAGAAATCTGCCTGCCTCTGCCTCCCAAGTGCTGGGATTAAAGGACTGTGCCTCCACTCCCTTGCTACAAATACTTTTAAAAGCACCTCAAAAGCAAAATCACAAAAGAGGGTGTCATGTCCCTTGAAGATGGAGTTATAAGTGGTTGTGAGCTACACCATGTGGGTATTGGGAACCAGTCCTCTGCAGGAACAACAAGCTCCCTTAACCACTGAGCCATCCTGCAGCTCCCTCACTTTCTTACTGAGTCTCGTCTGTTGGGGAATTTGTACACCCACGCTACAGAAGCACAAGTGGAATGAGCATATTGTCTTCATTGTAAAGTACTTTCCACAGGGGTGTCTGGAACACAGTGTTGTTTTGATTAGATGCTATGCCTTTCTCTGGCAGCTCTGCCAAATTTGTGGGCATACATTGCCATATGTGGATGGACAAGACAGCTTCCAACTATTAGCTTTCTCTTTAGTTTCTTTCTAATATGATCAAAGTAAGTCTTGCTCAGGATCTCTTAACATTAATCATGTGCCTACTAGAACTATTCACAAGTGGTACTCTCATCTCCAGCTGGGGCCATAAGGTACTGAGGGAAATTAAAATGTGCATCCTTTCTACCAGTCCACATTGAGGAAAACATTGAGTTTTTCTAGATTACATTCCTGAATCCTAGGGATTTCATCTCTAAGATGTCAGTGAAAGGATATTTGGAGTTTGATACTAGGAATAAACCCCAGCCTGACTACTTACTGTAAGCCTCTAAAGTCCTCAGCTTATTTATTTATACAAAGAGGGAAAAGACTAGATGTAATGGCATCTGTAATACTTGGGAGACTGAGGCAGAAGCATTGCTGTGGGTTTGAGAGCAACCTGGGCTCAGCCTTTCATGGCTACCTGTCTAAAAAAAAACAACAAGAGAGCAAAACAAAACAAACAAGCAAAGAAAATGAGTGATGAGAGTCAAAACTTCCATGTGGTTTTTGTGATGACTCATTAGGATAATAGATTAGGTACACTAAAGGTGACAGGTAATACACATCACATGCCTTTAATTTAGGTTATTTGTTTTCAGAGATTAATTCTTCCTTCCCTCTCAAAACCTTGGGTTTGAGTTACCGAATTTGCCCATATTCTCTGGATCAATTTACTATTGCAGACACAATGGAAACCATCCAAGGATGGCAAACTCCAGAAACGTGTATACTAGAAATGGAGGACGTGTTGGTTCCTCTTATAGTCATAAAGGTCAGGCAGCTCTATTCACAGTGATAACTAATACCTGAGTAGGTTACTTCTATGTTTAGGGACATTTTAAAAATTTTACTTAGTTTCTATTTTGGCATACAAAGTCCTCATTTTTATAAAAAGGAGGTCTAGTTGCCTTCAGTTCTGTAGAACTACCTCTTCGAGCAAGTTAACTTGGCTCGCCAGCCTGGAAATGGAATTCTCCAAATGACCTAACTCTAAGTCTATCTAGGAACTGAATTTCCTAAGGTTTGGTTCCCAGGAATCAAAACTGAGGTGCCTATGGCAATTATACTGAATATTCCTGACTTTGCTCCGATGAGGAAAGCCAGAGTTGGCACCCATTTGTCCTTCTTTAACACTGAGTCCAGGGCACTATGAGGTGTCCCTTCTTCTCCTCTATAGTCAATAATTTGGGGAATAACAGATCAGTATACATAGAGTGGGGGTGTGACTGTTCAGTGTGTCAGAGGAGGCACATTTAGTCAAACTGTTAGTACAAGTAATTTGAAGACATGATGGAGTGCCTCGGCAGGACGACCCACTATCCATTGACAGGTGGTTAACCTAGGTTAGTAGACTT
The DNA here is from genome assembly GCF_978045245.1 of Mus caroli. Taxonomy (NCBI): domain Eukaryota; kingdom Metazoa; phylum Chordata; class Mammalia; order Rodentia; family Muridae; genus Mus; species Mus caroli. Next base: position 81,387,843 of record NW_028227262.1, on the reverse strand, counting down.
TGGTCAGTCTTTTTTTTTTTTTTTTTTTTTCTTCTAGACAGGGTTTCTCTGTGTAGCCCTGGCTGTCCTGGAACTCACTCTGTAGACCAGGCTGTCTTCTAACTCAGAAATCCACCTGTCTCTGCCTCCCATTCCATGTGCCACCACTGCCCGGCACTTTGGTTAGTCTTAGAGATAAGACCCTCAAGGGTCCAAGTGACAGTTCATCTGTCATCATCCTCAGTGGCCTTTTTTTCAAGGAATTATATCAGTTACTTTGATAGCAGTTGGGGTGATGAGAATGACTTGTTGGGCCCCTTCCAGTCAGGCTCCAGGGTCCAGGCAGGGATAGTCTTTATTCAAACCAAGTCTCCTGGATAGAAATGGTGAGTGGGTTCAGAGGTGGGAGATGGTTGAATTCCCTTCACAGTCAGGTCAATGGCCTGGCAAACTTCCTGCAAAGCCTGCAAGAACTTGAAAGGGAGTGAGTAGACATTGCTGCCATCTTGGAGCTTAGGGAGGATGGGATATGGTCTCCCAAGCATAATTTCAAATGGAGGAAGCCACTCCCAGTAAGAAGTATATTGGGCCCTGAGCAAGGCAAAGAGGAGGAGGTTGGCTTGATTTTTTGCAAAATTTCAGTCCCAATTTGGCCAGAATCTCCTTACGAGTTCTTTTTGTCCTTCCTACCTGACCTCTGTGACCTATAAGCACAATATAATTGTCATATTTTGAGACACTTTGGCTGTGAAAGTCAGGTTTCTGTTGGACCTCAAAGCTAAGGGCAGTCTAAACCTAGAAATTATTTCCTGCAGAAGTTCCTTAGTAACTATTGGAATAACTTCTGTGTCTACAACCTCCCCCAAACTTTTGTAGCCAAAATCACGAGGCCAGATTTCAGTAAATTCCAATTCCCAATGTCTTCTAGGCCTTTTTCCTTGAGCCAGTATCTCTTATGGGTTCTTCCTTCCTCCCCTTGGGGTTTACTTGAGCACAGGTATAGGTGTTAAATCTAAAGGGGAGGGGTGGGTCTTTAATCAGTCTTCCCTGATTTAGAACATAATAGCTGGGTATAAGGAACTCAACACTTTCTGTGACCCTTAGGTGGGTGACTTGGTGGAGATCCAGAACCAGTTGCCTTCCCAGGCCTGCAGGAAGGATGGGCCTGCAGCCCAACATCATTCACCATTCTTGTCTATCCTGTTTGGCCAGTTCTTGTTTTGCCCAGTCAATCTTGCCCCAAGCGGTCATAAACTGGGCTTGAGCAGGGCTTCGGAGACTTGGAGAAGTCCCACTGGTTCCAGGCCCATTTCCTAGGTGGCCAAGTCAGCTGCTCTATTGCCTTTGGTTCTAGGGAATTCCTTTTTGATGTTCTTTGTGATGAACAATAGCCACTCCCTTGGGTAACCAGAGAGCTTCCAATAGGGCTAAGATTTCTACTCTAGCTGAAATTAGCAATCTTCACTTCCTGTATAGAACCCATGGACGTGGGCCTTGTTGACAGCCTATCTGCTGTCAGTGTTTATGGTGATAGCCTTGTCTTTTCCCTAGCAGAGTGCTTGAATCAAAGCTCTGCTATTTGAGCTGAGGTTCATTTGCTTCAAGATTGTGCACAGATAGTCTTTTTTTTTAAATATACATTATTTTATTATAAATGTAAAACAAAAAAATGCAACATCCTAAATTTTTTTTTTTTACTGGTAATACAAATTCCTATGACTTTTTTTTTTTTTTTTTTTTTTTTTGCTATCATAAGAAATTAAACAAACCGTTGAATATTTAGAAACATTCAACATCAAAAGCTGTAAATCAGCCGGGCGTGGTGGCGCACGCCTTTAATCCCAGCACTCGGGAGGCAGAGGCACGCGGATTTCTGAGTTCGAGGCCAGCCTGGGCTACAGAGTGAGTTCCAGGACAGCCACGACTACACAGAGAAACCCTGTCTCGAAAAGCCAAAAAAAAAAAAAAAAAAAAGCTGTAAATCTTTACGTTGTAGCCCCTAAAAAAACTACAAACTCTTTTTAAAAAGTATTTTCTCTACAAAGAATCTCATCAGCTATACAAAAATCTGTACAGTTTTTATACTGAAGCTAATGTTGAGCTGCACTTGAATTTCACATTCTTAGCAAAATAATTGCCTAAGCACATATACTCCACACTTTCAGACCGCCACTTATTCTTCATCCTCATCTTCTTCTTCATCTTCCTCCTCTTCATCTTCCTCCTCCTCATCTTCTGGTTCATTCTTCTACTTTGAGCCTGTTGGCCTACCAGGACCCTTCTTTCCTGCTTCACTTTTGCCCTTGGCATGGAATGCAGCAATATTCTTTTCATACTTCTCCTTTAGTTTAGCTGCTTTCTGCTCACATGGTTGTTTATCTTTGGCAGATTGCTCAGACCACATCTCACCCAGTTTCTTCACAATATCTCCAATAGACAGGCCAGAGTATTCAATTTTGATCTTTGGGCAATTTTCAAAGCAAAGCAGGAAGAAGGCAGATGGTGGTCTCTTTGGAGCATTTGGATCTTTTTCTTTTCTTTTCTTTTTCCTTTCCTTTCCTTTCCTTTCCTTTCCTTTCCTTTCCTTTCCTTTCCTTTCCTTTCCTTTCCTTTCCTTTCCTTTTTCCTTTCCTTTCCTTTCCTTTCCTTTCCTTTCCTTTCCTTTCCTTTCCTTTCCTTTCCTTTCCTTTCCTTTCCTTTCCTTTTTCCTTTCCTTCTTTCCTTTCCTTTCCTTTCCTTTCCTTTCCTTTCCTTTCCTTTCCTTTCCTTTCCTTTCCTTTCCTTTCCTTTCCCCTTTTTCCTTTCCCCTTTTTCCTTTTTCCTTTTTCCTTTTTCCTTTCCTTTCCTTTTTCCTTTCCTTTCCTTTTTCCTTTCCTTTCCTTTTTTCCTTTTCCTTTTCCTTTTCCTTTTTTCCTTTTCCCTTTCCCTTTCCCTTTCCCTTTCCCTTTCCCTTTCCTTTCCTTTCCTTTCCTTTCCTTTCCTTTCCTTTCCTTTCCTTTCCTTTCCTTTCCTTTCCTTTCCTTTCCTTTTCTTCTTCCTCTTCCTCTTCCTCTTCCTCTTCCTCTTCCTCGTCTTCTTCTTTTGGTTTTTGGGTTTTGTTTGTTTGTTTTTGTTTGTTTGTTTGTTTGTTTGTTTTTCTGAGACAGAGTTTCTCTGTATAGCCCTGGTTGTCCTGGAACTCATTTTGTAGACCAGGCTGGCCTCGAACTCAGAAATCCGCCTGCCTCTGCCTCCCAAGTGCTGGAATTAAATTTTCTTTCCTTTCTTATCACCTTTGGGAGGAACATAGTTCTTCATCTCCCTGTCATAACAAGCTTTGTTGCTCTTGGCCAAACCTTCAAACTTTGACTTTTCCTTTGCAGACATGGTCTTCCATCTCTCGGAGCATTTCTTGGAGAACTCGGCAAATTTGACTGATGAGTGTGCACAGATAGTCTTATCTTGAGTCACTACCATGTACCACTGCTCCATATACCTGATCTGGTCTTAGATGGAACTGCTCCCATCTGTGACAATACCTTGTGTGATGTCACCAACCTATGTTCTTTTATGTACCTCTCAAGTCCTCTTCTCCTAAGAGCCCTCTACCCTTACAAATCAAACTTCCCTCCCTAGGTGTTCAGAAAAGATGACTTTTGATTTAACATTGTTTCCTTTTGGGTGGCAGCATCAGGATACATCTAGAGTACTTGGCAGCGAGGTCAATGATGATTTATTCTGGAGCCCTGGAACATCTCAGGGTATGTACCTAAGAGTCCTCTCCAGTTGGTACACTGTTTCCTGCTTCTGAGGGTCCCATAGTCCCTACATGTCAAAGTTCAATCTCTGGGGACCTTTCTTGGGCAGATATTGGGAGCATGCCAGAAACAACCACTCAGACAGAGTTTATAGTTAATTGAAAGTCTTCATTCCAGCCAGCTGAGATTATACTCAGGTATTTAGGGATCCAAGTATAACCCTAAGCATCTAGACAAAGGGGCTCTTAAAGGTAAAAACCACATCCTCGAATCTTGCTCAGCAGTTGCAGGGCAAGGTTTGCACAAGCAAGTAGTTTATCAGAAACTAAAATAAGTTATCAGGGGCATCTTGACCTTGGGTTCCTAGAATAGAGTTGGGTAATTTTCCATAGGATTCCCAGTTAGGGAGATCAAATTCTCATTCAGCCTGAAATAGCCTCAACAAGAATACAAGATGAAGGAACCGCTACAGTCTTTCCTTGCTATGGTATGTCTGTGCACCATGTGTATCTAGTGTGCCTGCAAAGATCAGAAAACAAAACAACCACTAGAGTTGTAGATGAGCCATCATGTGGGTGCTGAGAATCAAACCAAGGTCCTTTGAAAAAGCAGCAAGTGCTCTTAAGCCCTAAACCTTCTCTAGTCACTACCAACTCTGATAGCTACACCATACTCTTGTTTTGTAAAGTGTTATAAAGTGTTACTTCTTTGAAAACTCACAGTCCTAAGAATTACATCCCTATTTAACAATCAAGGAAATGAAGGCTTAGAGATATTTAGGTCTACACTCTAGGCCACAGGGGCATGAAATAGGGTGACTGTTTAGTATAAGTCTTTATTTTAGAACAACCTCTCATCTATACCATGATCTGACACCTCCCAAAACAATCTACTAACTCACAATGCTTCCACTGTCATATACCAGAAACTCTCAAAATATTTTAACTATTTGCAAGGAAATACATAACATTTTCCATATGAGTTATGAAATACATGCCTGTTACAGATGCTGCTTTTAGCCTTACTGTTTTCAAAGACAGAGGGAGAGCTGGGGAGATAGCTCAATAGGTAAAGTGCTTGCCTTGAAATCAAAAGGGCTTGAATTTGATACCCAGAACCTACAAAAATAAGCTAAGTGTGATGGCTGACTTGTAATTAGAGCCCTGGGGAGGTGGGGACATGCAGATATCTGGAACTCAATAGCTAGCCCACTTAGTCTACCTAGCAAGTTTCAGTCCACTGAGAAATCCTTCTGTAAGGAACATAACTTAAAAACCCTCTTGTGTAGCTTAGAAATCATTTTGTGTTACTTGAAATAATGTAATACAAGTGAGATAGAAATTTGCCATCAGGTAGCTCTGATAAGAGCTAGTCCTCAGAAACAAGTCCTTGATAGGTTACCAGGCAGCTTAGAAAAAGCATAGACCAAGACAGGCCTTGATATGCTAAGGAGCTAAGCCTAAGATGGTGTAGATGTACTAGGGATGCCCCAAGTTGTCGCCCTGATAGTGCAAACCTACTGCCCAATGAAATGATATAAAAATTGAAACTTTGGAAACAGTCTCTAGGATCTCACTGCTGTGTTCTGGAGACTCAACCTCGCCAATTCTCTGTGTTGATACCCACTGGCAAGAGGACTTGAGACTCTGTGCTTGGCCCTGGCTTTGGTGACCATTGAAGTTTTAGCAGTGTTGCTGGGCCTACACAGGTTTGCCTGACATCTCTAGCCATTGTCCTACTCTCTCCAAGATCTCTTGGACTTCCACCAGTGCCATCCTCCCAGCCTGCCACATAATGGCAGATGAGGGTTGAAGCCTGCAAGCTTCCAAAGCATCCTCAACAGAGAAGAAGCCCCAGTGGAACCCTGCAGTAGGATTTCTGCCCAAAGAATTGTTCCCTGATTGGTGAGATGTCTGTTTAAATTTTATTTTAGCATAATACTTTGAGGTGTGTTTGTGAGAATAACTGGGCATATTCAAAAGACAAATCTTGTTTGGACATTCTACTTGCTGAACGCCTTTCAGACCATTGGCTATGCTCTCTGCACCTATCTTTTTAAAAAGGTATGTGGCAGAAGGATAATGATAGCCAAGGTTTGTCCTCTGGCCTCCATATGCAGATGAGTGTGCATGTGTCTCTGCACCCCTCCTCCAGGGCTCCTGTAGATGCTAGAAAGGATCATATTCATTAATTTCATCACTTGACAAGCAATTAAAGACACACGGGTGATGCAAAATAATTTTAGGGTGTTAGGAACCAAAGGACTTTGTTTGAATTGCAACCCTGCAGATCACTTGCCCAAGGTCATGCAACAATTTATTATTTATCCTTTCTGTGTCCTTGGTCCCATATATAAAATAACTAAATGATAATGCTGTCCTCACATAGTTATTATGAGTTTTATATCCATATGAAATATGTAAGAGCATGCTTGGCATGCTGAGATCCTGTTAAGCAGATACTGAGGAACAAGAGATAAGCTCAGAAGGAAAAAGATTCAGCCTACTTTCTACTGGGCTCCTTTGTTCATCACTAGACACTTTTATTTTATTTTATTTTATTTTATTTTATTTTATTTTTTGAGACAGGATTTCTCTGTGTAACAGTCTTGGTTCTCTTGGAACTCAATTTGTAGATTAGGCCTTGTAGTCTGGCCTAATTCTCACAGATAATTATCTGCTTCTGATTGGAGAGTGCTAGGATTAAAGGTGTTTATAACCACACCAGGCTGCAGTAGACACTTCTTTTTAAGATTTATTTATTTTTATTTATATGAGCACATTGTAGCTGTTTTCAGACGCACACTAGAAGAGTGCATTGGATTCCATTACAGATGGTTGTGAACCACCATGTGGTTGCCGGGAATTGAACTCACGACCTCTGTAAGAGCAGCCAGTGCTCTTAACTACTGAGCCATCTCTCCAGCCCCAGTGGACACTTCTTTACACTCATTAAGCACTAGAAGGTGGGAGTATAACAGCTAGACAATACTGCCAATATTTATGAAGTGCTGGGAGAAGCCAAGAGAAAAGCAAACAGTGACAATGCTTTATAATAAGTAATGTAACTCGGTAGTCATCTGGTAACTGGGCAAGCAAGGCAGGCTTATCATAAAAAGCTTTCCCTCTACAGATGATGTGATTGTGATAAAAAAATAACCCGGATGAGATGTGATCTAGAGTCCCAGTGCCGGTTACATAACACTCCTGTTGAGACATGAAGGTCTTCACTGGAGTGCTGACCTCAGAGATGGAGAGAAGATGTGTTGGAGGCAAGAGGAAGAGTTCCTGGAGTATAATGATGGCTAGAGTGGCTTTGGAAGGGCAGTGGCATCCTAACTTGTCTTCAGTAGTTGTGTTCTGGTGCTAGGAAAATGGTTCAGTGGCTAAGAGTGCTTGTTGCTTTTGTAGAGGAACTCAGTTCTGTCCCTAGCACCCATACCAGACAACTCACAACCGCCTGTAACTTCAGCTCCAGGGGATCTGACATCTTCAAATTTCCATTTGTATGTTTTCCCCTCAATTTTTATTAGATATTTTCTTCATTTACATTTCAAATGCTATCCCGAAAGTCCCCTATACTCTCACGCCGCCTTGCTCCCCTACCCACCCACTCCCACTTCTTGGCCCTGGCATTCCTCTGTACTGGGGCATATAAAGTTTACAAGACCAAGGGGCCTCTCTTCCCAGTGATGGCTGATTAAGCCATTTTCTGCTACATATGCAGCTAGAGACATGAACTCTGGGGGTACTGGTTAGTTCATATTGTTGTTCCACCTATAGGGTTGCAGACCCCTTTAGCTCCTTGGCTGCTTTCTCTAGCTCCTCCATTGGGGGCCCTGTGTTCCATCCAATAGATTACTATGAGAATCCACTTCTGTATTTGCCAGGCACTGGCGTAGCCTCACCAGAGACAGCTATATCAGGGTCCTTTCAGAAAAATCTTGCTGGCATATGCAATAGTGTCTGTGTCTGGTGGCTGATTATGGGATGGATCCCCGGGTGGGGCAGTCTCTGGATGGTCCATCCTTTCGTCTCAGCTCCAAACTTTGTTGGTATGTTTTTATTTATTTATTTATTTATTTATTTATTTATTTATTAATTATTCTTGGCTAGCCCGGAGCGTGCTATGTAGGCCAGGCTGGCCTCAAACTCAGAGATCTGCCTGCCTCTGCCCCCCTGAGTGTGGGGAATAAAAACATGTGCCACTATGCCAGGTGATACTGATTTTTGTTTGTTCCTTTCTTTGTTCCTTCATTCTTCCATTCATTGGATCTTTCTTTCCTCTTTCCTGTGTGTGTGTGAAGTTGTGAAGTTAGCTTTGCTGTAAAAATCCTCCAGCCTCAGCCCCTCAAGTATACTACCATGCCTGGCTAAATATGGATCTGGATTCTCAGATTTTTACTGCTTCCATTGGAAATAAGTTAATGTAAGTGAGATAGAATCTGATGGATGACATTCACAGTGGAATTTGTCTCTGAAAATTGTGAAGCAAATCATATGTTGAGATTACAAGGTTTGCTGCATGCTCCTTTGGTGTCAACTCTGCAGAGATTGGGTTTGAGTTTATTGAGGATAATTGAATCTGAGGTCTCTTATATCCTAATTTGTGCATGCTTTCAAGAAAGAAATCACTTTCATCATACCTTCAAGAGAATCAAAGTGTGAATTTACAGAGAAAAAGTTGCTTAAGCAGGGCATCTTGATGCATATTTTCAAATCTTAGAAGACAGCAGAGTGTGGTGGCACACATGTATGGTCCCAGCACTCAGGAGGCAGAGGGAGGCAGACCTCTAAGTTTGAGGCCAGCCTGGTCTACAGAGCAAGTTGCAGTATAGCCAAATCTATAGAGAGAAACACTGTCTTGAAAAAAAGAACAAGGGGCTAGAGAGATGGCTCAGCAGTTAAGAGCACTGACTGCCCTTCCAGAGGTCCTTAGTTCAAATCCCAGCAACCACATGGTGGTCCACAACCATCTGTAATGAGATCTGATGCCCTTTTCTAGTGTGTCTGACGACAGCTACAGTGTATTTATATATAATAAATAAATAAATCTAGAAAAAAGAAAAAGAAAAAACCCAACAAAACAAAGAAGGAAGAGGCATGTGAAGTGGGAATTTCTGGTTTCATTGGAGACACAGTTTTGTCATGTGATGTTTTTCTGGAAACTGTTTTGTGAGAGGATGTTCTGCTGAGAACAGACATGTGGAGTTTTTCTGGAAGCTGCCTGATGAAAGGGCATGTGATGTTTTGCTGGAGCAGATGTTTGAGAGGACACGTGATGTTTCGAGAGAATCTAAGTATAACCCAGCAGAGAGTGGACAGTGCTCTTGCACTCATTTGCCTTGCACCTCCTTGCTTGTCATTGTTGGGCTCTGCTGATACTGTTCTTTCCTAAAGACACTCTTGCATTAGTTCGCCTTGCTTTCTTCAATGATCTTTACTTGTGTGTCTCCATACACAGAAACACACCAAAGAACTTCTGGTTGTATCCTGGCTGCTTCTTGTTGCTTCCATGAACTCATACCAATTGGCAGAGCCTCACTTCTTCTGGATCAAGCCACTTGTACTGATTTGTGTTTGGTGTTTTGCTGTTGGACTGGACTGCTGATAACAAAGATTGGAATCACCCGAAAGAACTATTTCTAAACAAGTCCACAACTCCTGTCTTCTCTTAACCTTTCTTCCCCGCTAATGCTAGTGAGTGATGGGCTAGAAGGGAAGTTGAAACATAAAGAACCATAATTAAGGTAGGTTTTGAAAAATCTAAGCCTACTGGCATGATCAAGAGTTCAAAGCTGCTGAGCAGTGTTGGCGCAAGCCTTTAATCCTAGCATTTGAGAGGCAGAGGCAGGCAGATGGCAGATCTCTTAGTTCGAAGTCAGCCTGGTCTACAGAGTGAGTTCCAGGACAGCCAGGGCTACACAGAGAAACCCTGTCTCGGAAAAAAAAAAAAAAAAAAAAAAAAAAAAAAAAAAAAAAAAAAAAGCTAGACTGTGTTACCTAACTAGACCCTGTTTTTAAATTTTTAAAGCCGGGTGTGGTGGCGCATGCCTTTGATCCCAGCACTTGGGAGGCAGAGGCAGGCGGATTTCTGAGTTCGAGGCCAGTCTGGTCTACAAAGTGAGTTCCAGGACAGCCAGGGCTACAGAGAAACCCTGTCTCGAAAAACCAAAAAAAAAAAAAAATTAAAATTATGATGAAAAATAAAGGAAGGGAAAGCAGGAAGGAGAAAGAATGAAGGAAGAAAAGATGAAAGAAGGGAGAGAGGGAAGAAGGAAAGAAAAAAGAAGAGAAAAGAAGAGAGTGGGGAAGACAGAAAAAGAAACGGGGCAATGGGGAAACGACAGTGATTGTTACAGGTACTGGATTTCTTTTTTTTTTTTTTAAAGATTTATTTATTGATTATATGTAAATACACTGTAGCTGTCTTCAGACACTCCAGAAGAGGGAGTCAGACCTCATTACGGATGGTTGTGAGCCACCATGTGGTTGCTGGGATTTGAACTCTGGACCTTTGGAAGAGCAGTCGGGTGCTCTTACCCACTGAGCCATCTCACCAGCCCCCTGGATTTCTTTTAAGGGCAAATAATGAGTTCCCAAATGAGATCAAAATCATGGTTGCATGAGCCCATGAATACATGGAAAACCACTCAACTATAAGCTCCATTTTTTGCTGAATTCCATGGTGTATGATTTCTATCTTGATGAAAATTTTATTCAAGCATTTAATATAGTCAAAAGACAAAAAGCCATCTGCTACCTGGCATTAATTCTAACTAGGCATATTTTCTTTTTCTTTTTGTATTTTTCATGCTTTTGTGTAGACAACAAGCTTTCTTCGTTGATTGTTATGGCTGTTGATTGACTATATGTAAAGCGACTAATATAATGCCTAACATATAGCAAATTCTCAAAGTATGATAGTTAAGAGAGTTTAGAAAATAAGGCCTGGCACAGTGAAACTGCTCCAGTGGCCAAGAACTTGAGACTAGATAATCCAGCAACCTAGAGGAAAACCAAAAAGTACTCATCTGCTAATGGGATGTAGCAACAAAATGACTCCTAACAGCATTCTGTTATATCCACAGATCAGTGTCTTGCTCAGTCATCGTTAGAGAAGCTTCCTCCTGCACTAGATGGAAAAAATATCAAGACCTACATACAACTGGACAATGTGTAGAGTGAGAGAACTTGGAACCTCTGGTCGGAAATGGGGTTCCTCCATCAAGTCTCTTCCCTCAGAGCTCAGGCAACTGTGTGGATGAGGTGGCAGAAGGACTGTGAGAGCCAGAGGAGATGGAAGACACTAAGAAAACAAGGCCTTCCTAACAGGGCAGGATCAATATATATGAACTCAAGAGACTGTGATAGCATGCCCAGGGCCTGCACAAGTCAGGACCTAATGGGCCCCAGTGCTTAGAGTAGAAATGGACACAAGTCCACATCTCTAACTCAGAAGCTATCTCCAATTGATAACTGCTTGCTAATGAAAAATTCCATTTCTCCAGTGGAGTCTCATTTGGGATACCAACCCATGCCCAGCAGCACATGGCCGAAGCAAAATGAACCTACTATGCTTGTTCGTTTGTTCTTGGTCTCATAATGTTTATCTGGGCATTGTTCTTTCTTTTAGTTTATTTTTATCCTACTGGTCTTTTGCTTATATGTTATAATTTCCTGTTTTGTGAGGCGGTTTGGGGAAATTCTGTTTGAGAATGTGTATATTTCTATGTGTATTTGTATTTCTTGTGTTTTTTCCTGTTTGTTGGTTTGTTTTTATCTTTTACTATTATTATAAGCTTATTTGTTTTCTAATGAGAGAGAATAACAACAAAAAAGGGGTGTGGATTTGGGTGTACTGGGGGTAGGGAGGAACTAGGAAGAGCTCAGGAAGGGAGAATTATAATCAAAATATATGTATAAAAACTATTTTCGGGGGCTGGTGAGATGGCTCAAGGGGTAAGAGCACCCGACTGCTCTTCCAAAGGTCTGAAGTTCAAATCCTAGCAACCACATGGTGGCTCACAACCACCCGTAACAGAGATCTGATGCGCTCTTCTAGTGTCTGAAGACAGCTACAGTGTACTTACATATAATAAATAAATAAATAAATAAATCTTAAAAAAAAAACTATTTTCAAAAATAATAATAAAAAACAAACAGAATATAGAGGCCTTTGTTCCACACAGAATCTGTTAAATCAGAACAATACTCTGGAACATGTTCAGCAGCTGTTGAATTAAATAACTATTAAACCATACTGTTGTTGAATGACTATGAATACATTAAAGCAGGAAGTATGAAATCTATTACTTTCAAAATGCTTTCTATAGACACAATGAGAACATTGTTGGATGCATTTAAACTGAAAATCTTGGGCGGAGGAAATTAGTGGATAAAAGTGCTTGCCATATAAGCTTGATAGCTGGAATTTGATACCTAGACTCCCAAGACCTAAAACTAACAACTTTTAAAAAGGCAAGCATGCTCCCTCTGTGCTATATTTACAACTCCTGGTGTTTTAAGACAGGCTCCTTGTGCCTCTCTGCCTCTTGAGTGATCTTACAGGCAATATATAGCAGAAGGCATAGAAGAAAACTTTTGTAGACTTGGGTTGGGCAAAGCCTTGTTGAGACAACAGAAGCATAATCAACAAAACAAAAATAATAGTACCTCATCAAAATATCCTTTTATGCCTCAAAGGATATTACTGAGAAAGTCAGAAGTCAACATTAGCTTCAATAGCACATGAATATGATTGAGGAAAAAAATACATGAAACACTGTAATCACCTGGACACAAGGACGGTAGGAAGTATTTCATATTTTCAAATGTAAGAATAGAATTCTAAACACAAATATCCAGCTTTAATACAGAAAGTAAATCTAAGAATATGGAATTTTGGGACCACTCTTGGGAATTTTAAAATCTAGTTTAACCATATTTATTTATTTACTTATTTATTTGTGGGGTTGATGGAAGCACACACACATTCTTTGGCAAGTGTGTGTAGGTCACAGGACAACTTGTCAGTTGTCTCTATCTTGTGGGTCCTGGGACTCAACCTCAAGTCATAGACAGCAAGTGCCTTTACCTACTGACCCATCTTGTTGAACCTTAATGATCTTTTAAATAAAAAACTTTATGTGAAAATAATGAGAGAAAAGAAAGTAAAAAGTCAGCCCACAGGAGAAAATATTTGCAGAAAATATATCTGATGCAACAAACATCTGAAGCATATGAAGAAGCCCTATGACATAGTAACAAAAGATAAATATAGAAATTATGAAAAGGCAAATGATCTCAGTAGACATCTTCTAAAGAATATGTAAGAGGGGCCAATAAGCAGGAGCGAAGGTACTTGGTTCCATCAGTTCTTAGAGAAATGCAAATCCAAGGCACACAGACCTCGTGTCATATTGAGCAGGATGGCTATGACCAAAGACAGACCAAGCCATGGCCAAGTTTGAAGGTCTGGGGCTTCCTTCACTGTTAGTGGGCCATTAAAGAGTGGCCTTTTGGGAAAATAGATGAATAGTTCCTCAAAAGTGTTAAGCACATTGTTACTATGTAACCCAGAATTGATTCATTGTTATATCCAATAAAATATCTCAGAGAACTGAATACATATAGTCACACAAAATCTGTAAATCAATATTCATAAAGTATTACTTGTGAAAGACAAGAAGAGAAAAAACCCTAAATTTCTGTCAACTTGAAAAAGAGATAAGTAAAATGCAGTCTCTTCATGCAATGGAACATTATTGAGTCATAAGAAGCAGCAAAGTATTGATTCATGCTGCAACACGTGTAAAGTTTGAGAACATTACATAGGTGAGAGAAGGCAGCCAGCCACAACAAGACTATATACTGTACGACTCTATTTATATGTAGAGAATTGACACCCACAGAGAAAAGCAGCTTAGTGGCTGCCTAGGCTTGAGGCCAATGGATGCTCTCAGCTGTGTGAACACAGTAAAAATACGCTAAAAACAAACAAACAAACAAACAAAAACACTACACAGCAGTATTTTTTTTTTGTTTTTTTGTTTTTTCGAGACAGGGTTTCTCTGTGCAGCCCTGGCTGTCCTGGAACTCACTTTGTAGACCAGGCTGTCCTAGAACTCAGAAATCCACCTGCCTCTGCCTCCCGAGTGGGGCAGTACTCTTTAGATAAGTGGGTAACATGGTGAATGAATTACATCTTACTATGTTGCTTTTCTGTTTTTTGTTTGCTGTCTTGTTCTTTTGAGACAAAGTATCACTCTGCAGCTCAGGCTGGCCTTTAAGTCATGGCAGCACCCCTGCCTTAGCCTCCTGGATGCTGGGACTGACTTTAAGTGTAACTAGAACACAAGCTTTGTGGGGTTTGGTCTCAGGGTTTTTTTGTTTGTTTGTTTTTTTTGTTTTTGTTTTTTGTTTTTTTGAGACAGGGTTTCTCTGTGTAGCCCTGGCTGTCCTGGAACTCACTCTGTAGACCAGGCTGGCCTTGAACTCAGAAATCCACCTGCCTCTGCCTCCCAAGTGCTGGGATTAAAATTGTGAGCCACCACTGCCCGGCTTTTTTTTTTTTTTTTTTCCATAATGGAGGACAAAAAGAACTAAAATTTAAAAGCAAAAGGCTTACCCTTTGAAGTCTGTTTAAGGTAGCAAAATAAGCAGCATAATATTTCTGTTTTTAGCTCTGATAGTCTCTAATTTTAGCAAGAACCCAAGCCTGAAATATTATGCTGAAAGCATTGCATCCTTATACACAGAAGATTAGCCCTTCTCATAACAACCATCTTTAATGTGTTTGTCTTTAGAAATGAATTATACATTAGGTAAACACTAAAAATGTATCAGTCTCCTACTTACTTTTATGTGATGCCTATCTCCCCAGTGTGTTCTGTTAGAACAGAATTATAGCTTTATTTTGATATATGAGGTAACTCTATATCTATCTATCGATCGATCTATCTATCTATCTATCTATCTATCTATCTATCTATCCTTTCCTCCACTATGGTCTTCACAATTATAAAGATTGGGCTACTACCAAGCTGTAAGACCAGACTGTTCAGGTTTGGAGAGATGGCTCAGCAGTTCAGAGTACTTTTTGTCTTCCAAAACGACAGGATTCAGTTCCCAGCACAGACATGTTGGCCCACAACCACCTGTAATTCTAGTTCTAAGGGTTCCACTGCCTTCTTCTAGCCTCTGTGGTGCACATGCATACGTGCAGGCAAACATTAATGCACATGTAATAGAAATAAATAAATCTATTTATTACTGTTTTGACTTTAGTCAGTACGAATTTGTCAGAATCCTTAAACTCAGTGTCACTCAGTGTAAATGATCAGAGGGGTTGGAGGGATGGCTCTACAGTTAGCAGTGTGTGCTGCTCTTCCAGAGGAGGGGTGTGTATAAGTTCAATTCATAGCAACTACATGAAGGATCACAAACTTTGGTAACTCCAATACCAGGGGATCCAATGCTGTCTTCTGGCCTTCACAGACACAGGAACACAGGTGATGCATAGACATACATGCAGGGCAAATCACCTGCACATGTAAAGTGAATAATAGTAAAAAACCAAACCAACTAAAAAATGTGGGAGGTAGTAGTACTATTTCAAGTTATTCTTAGAATTTAAGAAAATGAGGCATATAACATACTTAGCACAGTGTCCAGAACATAGTGAATGCTAACAGAACTGTTGTTAGTTATAATTATAGGTACAGTAACAGGGGATTGAGATTGTTAAGAAATGTGTGAGCATAGCTGGGGAGATGGCTATCAGTAAAGTGCTTGCCTTGAAAGCATGAGGACCTGAATTCAATCACCAGCACCCAGATAAAAATGAGTGCATCTGTTACTCTAGCACTGAAAGGGAGGACTACAGAGAACTTCTGGAGTTTGCTAGCCAGCCAATCGAGCCAACCAGTGAGTTCTAGGTTCAGTGAGGGATCTTATCTCAAAAAAGTAACGTGAAGAACTGAATGAGGAGAACTCCTAGCATCAACCTCTGCCTTCACGTGTGCTTGCATGCAGGCATGTGGCCACATGTACGCACAGAGAAATGTGTGAGAACAAGATTTGAACATGGCTGAAAACTGAGTCCTAGCATCAAAGGAGCAAGTGCTTTTGAGGTTTCCTATTAGGCCAGTATCAGACACATAAGCTGTATATTTAGTCAAGGTACTTGGATAGTTTCCACATTTACTGATAGAATATTCTCAAGAGAAGCTTGCTGGCTATACATTAAAAACTGTCATGTTGCATGAGTATACGTACAAGAATGTAATGTGGGTCGTGAAATGCTGTGGAGCCTTGATTTGAGTAAGAGCTGGAGAGTCTTCGCTGCTCTTACTGTGAGGATTATCCTATAAATGCTCTTACTGATAGTAGCAGACATTCTTTAGATATTAAAAAAACCACTTTTATCTGTTATTTATTTATGTGTGTTTGAATGTGACTGCACCACAGCATGAGTGTGGACATCAGGAAACTACTATGGGAATCCCTTTTTGCCTTTCATTCTGTTGATCAAGGAGACAGATTCAAATTGTCAGTCTTGGAGGCACCTTTACCTTCTGAGCAATCTTACTATCCCAGGATTTCTATATTTTAAAGTCTATATGTGTGTATACTTCGTGGATGTGTGGTGTTGAAATCAAACATAGCACCTTCTATATGCTAAACAAATGGTCTATCATTTACCTATATATTTGCTCTAAAGACCATTTTAATTTCTTAGGATAAAGGCAAAGTTAGTGCTAATAGTTGTATAATAATAACTCAATAGTAAAAGGTTTACCACTCTGGGCTTTATTTGTATACTTTAAAGATGGGCTTTAAACTTTTTCTGTATTAACCAAAATCTAGATTTATAAGTTCTTTAAAGATTCTCAGTGTTCTCTCAAATGTTTATTCCTAACATTTACACAACAGGTAAAATTCTGCAAAAGAGGATGTTAGTTTTATTTATATCTAGGTAGCCAACTCTGTATAATAATCTATATTCTTAAGACAAATAATGCTTGGTCCATGTGAAGATCTGTTTGAGGAAGTTAATGATCTGTCAATACACAATGACTAGCAGAGGCCCTCTCCATCTTCTATACTGAGGTATGGGAGAGTGACTTCACCTCAATGTGCTCCATTTTCTTCGTTTTTCTCCTCCTCCACCCTTCCTCTGGGGACTGAGCAATGTACCTCACATGTACTATGCTCTACTACTGAGAGACATCCCCAGTCCTCAGTTTCTTCATCTTAAACTGAAACTAATAGTCGCAGAGCCAGTGAGGATCAAATGAGATCTCATATGCAAAGTGCATTAGGCATATAGTAAAATACTGTTTTAGCTCTTAATATTGTTATTGTGGCAGTGGTCTGAAAATAGGTAGTTACTGTACTTGAAGAAGAGAAAGGGTTTGTTACAGTATGATCTCGCACATGTTCTTGAGCTATTTTCTTTTCTTTTCATTTCCTTTCTCTCTTTCTCTTTCTTTCGTTCGTTCGTTCGTTCGTTTTTTTGAGACAGGGTTTCTCTGTGTAGCCCTGGCTGTCCTGGAACTCACTCTGTAGACCAGGCTGGCTTCGAACTAAGAGATCCACCTGCCTCTGCCTCCCAAGTGCTGGGATTAAAGGCATGTGCCTCCACTGTCTGGCTTGAGCTATTTTCAAAGGGTAGAAAGAGTATAGCTAAGAACTGCTGCTGGTTGGGCATTGGGTAAGAGACAGAAGCTGTGGGAGAGTGAGAGAGTGTGGATGTGGGGGGAAATGAAACAACACAGAAATAAGTGATTTTGGCATTAAGGAGGACAGAACATAAGAAAATCAAGAGGCATGCTGCTGATGCCTGTAATATAACTCCATATTCTAGTTTCCTCAAGGCATTGACTTAAATCTGTTCAGAAATTTTTATTATCTTCAACCATGTTATTTAAACTTGATTAGTTATTGGAATTTCAGCACTTGATGTAATTTCTATCAGGACAGAGATTGGTTTACAGAATTGATGCCAACAGTCTCATAGTGCAGCTACAAGATTGCCACTAGCACTTAAGTGTGACCTTAGTAAGTTTTATCAATTCTGACAGTTTCATCCCTGTGAGAAAGGGATAGTTATTTATCTAAAAGGATGTGAGGATGAAACATTTGTAGCACCTGCTGCCTGAGGTATGTTTTCTATTACATAATGTATCAATGGAAACGATGTAAAATTATAGTGGGATTTAAGGTTCCCAACTGTCAGAGTTAGCATATAATTACGAAATTAGTTTCCTCCCTTCACACATAATACCCAATGTACTATAAAACATTTCCTCTTGAGCACATTTGGGGAGCTCGAGATAGGGTTTTTTCTTATGCGGTCCTGGAACTTGCTCTGTAGACCTGGTTAGCCTTGAACTCAGGGATTCGTCTGCCTCTGCCTCCTAAGTGTTCGGATTAAAGGCAAGCGCCACCACCCCAGGCTCTGGAGCACATTTTACTAACACCGTAGACCAGATACCGACAGACCAATTCATCGCGTTGATTCTAGAAAGCGTTTCCACAAACACTGTTTTAGAGGATTGCCGAGCGTCCAGTTGTGCAGTCAAGACTTAACAGTTCTTAGAGCATGGTTGCAATGACCGGAAAAGGCGCGCAACCCAATTAGTTCAACTCCTCTTTTGGATTCCTTCTGACACGCAGATTCAACCCTGGAACTCCGTTCCACATTAAACCGAATTGCCCTGATTCGTTACGAAGGGTGGAGGGACAGCTCTAGAAACCCAACAGTCAGGGACGTGCAGCCTTACGGTCGCAACCTACCGGAGGCTACTGTGGCACCCCCCACCCCCCGGAAGTTTTTGAGGCTCCAGTTACTAGGTCTGGGAGTCACCTTGACCCTCCCAGAAAGGTGGGGAAAGTCCTCGGCCGGAGACAGAATGAGTGAAACCAAAGACAGAGAACACTTTCGTGAGCAGAAGACGCCCTCACGTTTTCCTGTTTTCAGAGGTATCTAAAGACCGAGAGTTTAAGGGTGACAAGAGCAGGTGGCAGAACTCCGCCCCGTACTCGCTTCCCCACCTTCGGCGAGCACGCCGCACACTTTCCTTGAGATCCCGCCTCTCAGGCGCGCGCGAAGAGTTGCTTCGCGGTGCACGCTGGGAGTTGTAGTTCAGGAGTAGACAGCCACCCCGGGCTGAGCAGGTGTGGCCTACAGGCCCCATAGTGCCGTGCGGCGCAGGCCGCTCCCGGATGTGTGCCTGGCGCCGGAAGAGAAGGCGGCCCCCCTCTCTCGGCCCGGCCATCTTGTGGGAAGAGCTGAAGCAGGCGCTTTTGGCTCGGCGCGGTCCGCTGCAATCCGTGGAGGAACGCGCCGCCGAGCCACCATCATGCCTGGGCACCTACAGGAAGGCTTCGGCTGCGTGGTCACCAACCGATTCGACCAGCTATTTGACGACGAATCGGACCCTTTCGAGGTACTGAAGGCAGCAGAGAACAAGAAAAAAGAAGCCGGCGGGGGCGGCGTTGGGGGCCCCGGGGCCAAGAGCGCGGCTCAGGCCGCGGCCCAGACCAACTCCAACGCGGCGGGCAAACAGTTGCGTAAAGAGTCCCAGAAAGACCGCAAGAACCCGCTGCCCCCCAACGTCGGCGTGGCCGACAAAAAGGAGGAGACGCAGCCGCCGGTGGCGCTTAAGAAAGAAGGTAAAGCCGGGCGAGGCGGTGGGGAGCCCGGGCTGGCGGGCTGGACGGGGGCGTGCGCCGCCGCTTGCTCGTGCAGGCGGCAGGGCCGTAGAGCCCTCTGAGCCCCTTCACGGTGCGGGGAACGTGGCTGGTCCCAAGTCCACGCCGCTCTCTCGGTCGCTTGCTCGCTCGCAGGCTCGGCGGGAGCCTTCCTTCCCGCCACGGGCGGACGGAGCGTGCTCCGAGAGGGCGGCCCGGGCGTTCCCGCCGATTCCTGCCGGGCGCTCGCCTCCTGGCTCAAGGCGCCCGGGAAGCAGCGCGGGCATTGCTTCCTGCCCGGCGGGCTCCTGGCTGCCGCTGCCTGCTGTGGGCTCCTGCCCTGCCATCTTGTCCCACAATGGCGCGGACCCTCAAGGAAAGGCCCGGGCTCAGAGTTTCCACTTGGGCTGTGTCTCGGTTTGGGGTCACACTGTTGAGTGGAGGGAGGAGTTGCTGTTTGGGTCCCACGTGTGTGTTTTGTGTTGTGCCCTTTCGTTCTTATGTTAGAAGTTCCTGTAACTTACTGGCGTGAACTAAAGTGTTGGAGAGGAGAAGACTTTGGCCCCACTCATTTTAGAGGGAGTTCTGAATAAAAAACTGGTCATTAGCGGAACCCATCTCATGTCTCGATCCCTTCTTCCAGCTAACTCCCTGGAGCCCCCAGGTCATAGGGCTTTGCTTGCTTTGGGCCTCGTGGGCGAAATGAGTGCCCAGCCTGTCAGGTCCGGGCAGCAGAACTTAGGCTGCAGCTTTTCCTCCGCACGTGCGTAAAGCGTGGTCGGGTCTTCATTGGCGGCTAATGGTCTCTTCCAGGGCACTAGAAGTTTCAGAGTTGTTTTGATTTTAGCCTTCTTCTCCACTACTGGCTTATTGTGGATGAAAAGGCAAAGCAATTAGGGGCTAAAAAAGTGAAAAATCAATAGCGAGTACATATAGAATAACCCGTGAATCTTTAAAATTGCTATTATGTTAAAGTGCCTCTTAATGCCACGTGCTCATGAAAGGAATTGTTTCTCATTAGATTGTGTTAGGTTTGAAGTTATTTTGGGGGTGGTGGTGTCTTTCAATGAAGGCTTAGAGTAAAACATCCAGTTCCTAGTAGATTTATAAAAGGGAAGAATTCTATTAATATATTTGGAAGCATAGTCTGGAGTGTTAGAAAACATCACTTGGGCAGAAGTACTGAGCCGATTAAGCTTCTTGACATTACATAGTTGAATAAGACATTTAATTTCTGTATTAGGGACACTGGATAGTGTTATTTAAACTACTAAAATTTACCTCTTTTATGACTTTAATTCACAGAAGTACATGAATAAGTTGAGTAAATAAAACACATCAGGTAGATGAACTCAAAAAATGGTCAAAACATGAAGCATGATTTAAAATTATTCAATTTTCCTCACAAAGCCAATTTATGATCTTGCCTGTATACTAGCATTATAAGTCATCAATGTAGGACATTTTTAATTATAGCCAGGATTACGTTTGTCATTTACTTCAGGAAACTTTTTCACAATAGTAGTCAACCTTTTTCTTAGTTACTTCGAAGTGTTCCGTGGGTTGTACTGGGTATTGAACTTAGAACCTTGTCCTTGCTAAGGGAAAATGTTGCATTCCACATTTCAAACCCTTAGATCCCTCTTAAAAACCAGAGTTGCTTTTAAATAAGGTTAAATATACATAAGGGGAAATTCTGAATAAAAATGCCAGTTAGTGCTGTGTGGTGGTGGTTGGTAGACTTGTAAACGAAGTACCTATCTGTAAGTGGAAACAATTGTTAACCTATGGTGTATCCTGTGTCTCGGGAACACAATGCTGGAATGTAATGTTTTTCTACATAAATTTTGATGCACTTGTCTATTTGAAGAACGTGAACTGGCAAAATGTCATTAAAAGTAGACCAGGTTTTTTGTGTTTAGCAAAAAAAAAAAAAAAGAAAGACAACTCTGGATATTAGTGCAGTTAAGAACTCCAGTGTCTGGTAAGTACAGTAAAAAGAACCTTGTATGCTTTTTTAGAAAATCATTTTTCAGTAGATGAATTTATATTTTGTGGTAATAGTGGCCGAACCCAGCATTTTGCAAACTAAGCGAAAGTAGCTCTCACTGAGCCACACTCCCAACCACTTGATGAGTTTAGTAAGTTTTTTTCTGATTATGTAGGCCTCATACTGAATATTGGGTGGGGAAGCAAGCCATTGTTCCTTGGGTGTGTTTAGCTTGGTTATCATTACAAGTTCTGAGCTGGTTCTATAGCTCCACCCCAATACACTATACCTCTGATGAAATTTATGTAAATGCCACGGTATAAGGGCTACATTTAAGGCTTGCCCTGAGAATTTACAGAGACTGAGCTTAAATATTAAGGGATTTCACCTTTACTGTATGACTATAGTTAAAGATATCTGAACAAATGAATATATCCTGATGGTGTTCCATTTTCTTAGAATTAGTCACATGTTTAAATATTTTGCAAAAACAATTTCTCAGCTGATTTTGTTTTTTTGACTATCAACACCTATGGCTTAGAAATTATGCTCAGAAATGTTAGGCATGCATTTAACTATCAACTTGTCCTTTTAGACTACCAATAATTCAATTTAAATTGGTTATTTTTTGTGAGTTTCGAAAGTTATCAGGAGAAATAAAGGCAGGAAAACTATTTAATGCTTTAAATACCACTTAGTGCCATAAGTTTTCTATTTTCCTTTTTTTGAGAGGGTTCTGTGACAGAATTCAGGGCTGTGCATGTTACTGACACCCTGGTAATGGGCTACATTTGCAGCCCCCTGAGCATGTAATTGCTAAAAGAAGGTCTTATAGTGTCTGATTTGTGAAGATGCTTTGAAAACAAATACTTGTAAGAGCAGACCTAGAAAAAGGCTTTCTATCCATACTAATAATGAAGTACTTCCTACTGGTTACATGATTATACTAAAAGGATAAATTTGGGAATGTGTATAGAGATATGTGTACACATACTTGGACTTTGAATGTTTTGGGTCTGAGGAAGGTGTTTTTTTTTTTTTTTTTTTTTTTTCCTGATTAAATAGCTTTGATTGTTTGGATTGAGTTGGCACATGGTCTCTTTGTAATCCAGATTGGCCTTGAGTTTGCAAACCTGCCTTGCCCAGTGCAGTGTTAGTGTTGTAGGACTGTCTAGTTCAAATAGCCGTCTTAAAGTTGTTTCTAGAATAAGTGCCTTTTGTTTTCCTTTCAGAATTACAATTTTATAGGATCAAGACTTCACTATTGGCTCATCCAGATTATATAGAATGATACAGGGTGAATTTCATTCTTCTGAGGGGCATATTTAGTGAATATCCAGTGCTTTCTTATTTATGAATGACTGTTGGTATTGGCTTTGGTGTCTTAAAAGCCAAAAATATATCCCTTGATTGAACTATCTGTAAGTTTAGAATTTTGTAGTAAGACTGACCTGGAATGGTACCTAGTGATTTCTGTGCCAGTTGTAGAATGCTTGTAGATGAAGTTTGAGATATTTACTGTTGAATAAGAATGTTTTACTTTGTTAAATATATATGGATGATGCCTATCAGATTTAATAATTTAGGCTAAACTTTGTGTATTATAAAAATGATTTGCTTATGTTGGTTATTTGTTATAAGGAATAAGGCGAGTTGGAAGAAGACCTGATCAACAACTTCAGGGTGATGGGAAAATAATTGATAGGAGAGTAGAAAGGCGACCACCCCGTGAGAGAAGATTTGAAAAGCCACTTGAAGAAAAAGGTGAAGGAGGTGAATTTTCAGTTGATAGGTAAGTATTAAATAAGGTTTTATTGCTTTGTCATCTTATAGTTAGAGCTTAACATAAAACTATAAGTTGGACAGAGTAGGTGGAGTGATTACTTTGTGTATTTCAGGAAATGTAAATATATGTTATATTTACATTTTTGATAACATGTTTTAAGTTAGCTATCTTAATAGTAATTTAATTAAGTCAGTGCCCAGTTTCTTTTCCTTCCTCTGGGTTTAAAAGGACAGTGGTATTGGTTCTCCCTCATGTCACATGCAGTCTCCATGCGATGATTGTAATTTTTGTGTGTATAGGTAGGTGAGTAGCATATGACATGCCAATGAGGCAGTAAGTGAATGTGGTCTAACCTGCAATGCTTTAAAGACTACCAAAGCAGTTTTTAATTCTCCCATATATGAGTAGAAAAACTTGGAATTTTCTACACCAGATATTTAGTTGTTGGGTTATGAGCCAGTACACATATTCTGTATTTTTGAGCTTGGAGTGGATTTTCCCAGTTTCTGGAAACATTAGAAATAAACTTTTTAATTTGTTTGTAGACCGATTATTGAACGGCCTATCCGAGGCCGAGGTGGTCTTGGAAGGGGTCGAGGAGGCCGTGGACGTGGAATGGGCCGAGGCGATGGATTTGATTCTCGTGGCAAGCGTGAATTTGATAGGCATAGTGGAAGTGATAGATCGTAAGTCTTATATTGATTGTTGCATGTATGAGATTTAAATGTGTTTACTTAATAAAAACAAAATTTGAATTTCTAGAACTAAAGAGTATAATGTTAACTCAGTTTTGTTAGTTCTTTTTCACATTACAGTGGCCTGAAGCATGAGGACAAACGCGGAGGTAGCGGATCTCACAACTGGGGAACTGTCAAAGATGAATTAACGTTGGTATTCTGATTTTTTTTTTTAAAGTTAAATAATTTCAGTGAAACCAAAACTGCTAACTTACTAGTAGATTATCAGTAACTTAAATTTTGTTCCTAAAGGAAGAGTGGATGTATATTAATGGTATATAATGGAAGGATTAGTATATAATGGAAGTATATTAATAGTTTTATTTTGATAATGGATGTGTATACAGTCCTGAAGTCCTGTGATGAGGATGCTGGGAATATTATGACTAATAGTTCTAACTGTAGCTATTGTAGTCTTGTCCTTACAGAGTTGATAAGCCCTCTTCCTCTGTTTTTGTTTTTGTTTTTTGGCGATGGGTTTTCTGTAGTTGAGGCTAGCCTTGTACTTGCTATGTAATTTACAGCCCTCTCCTGTGTCTGACTTAGAAAGCTTTTTTTTTAAAGTGTGTAAGCTAATTTAATAAATTTGTTTTCTCAGAGGTCTACTGGAGAGTAAAATTAGTAGAAATTAGTAAATATATAAAAAATGTAAAAGTTTTTACTTTGGTATGAAGGAATTTTGGCTACATGTAAATGGACCTAGATGCCTTTCTTCTTTCTTTCCTTAGAGAGTCACCCAAATACATTCAGAAACAAATATCTTATAATTGCAGTGATTTGGATCAATCAAATGTGACTGAGGAAACACCTGAAGGTGAAGAGCACCCTGTGGCAGATACTGAAAATAAGTAAGTGGGTTTGTGTGAGGAAATATTACTCTTAACATGGAACTCTGTCTGGGTGTTTACCTGTAAGG
The DNA here is from genome assembly GCF_978045245.1 of Mus caroli. Lineage (NCBI taxonomy): Eukaryota > Metazoa > Chordata > Mammalia > Rodentia > Muridae > Mus > Mus caroli. The sequence goes on along the minus strand of NW_028227262.1, from coordinate 81,363,000 downwards.
TAACTGTAATTTAATGCAGTTATTTGGTCGTACCAGCATACAATGAGACTTTGTTGATTTGAGACATTGTCTTGTGTAGTTTGGGTTGGTCTGGAATTCAGGATTCTCCTGTCTCACTTGTTAGTACTGGGATGGGGGAAGTGTACTACCACACTGTTGGCTGGATAATTGTACTGTTTTCCCACACCTTAGAAAGGTGTATGTATTTTGAAAGAATGTATGTATTTTTAGTAAAGCCTTTTAGAGCGAATCATAAAAAATGATCTGTAACTACTCAAGGATGAAGGAAAAGGAACAAAGTACTTTGAATTTGAACTTACATGATAGGATCTAGTGATAGTGTTCTACACGGAATAGGTAAGATTATTAAAAACTGAACCAAGTATTGGTTTTGGTATTGGAGAGTTTAGTCATAGTTCAAAGTAATCTCACCATTTTCAGTTGTAAAATAAAACTAGGCAACTTGAAAAGACTTGGTAAATTAGGTCCAATTCTTTAAGTTTCTTCTATTAATGTGAATTTTGAGCAGCAAATTATTATTTGAAACCATGAAAAGCAGTGATGAGAATGTTTTAGCTCATTGACAAATATTCTTTTAAAATTTCATGTGTATGGGTGTTTGCCTGCACATGTGTGTTAAGTGCACTGCATTCATGCGTGCAGTGTCTACAGAGGCTAGAGGAGGAGGGTGTTGTATCCCCTGGACTATTCCAGTGCTATAGTAAATAATGGGATATTGGTTGTATTTTTTGGCATACTGATTTTATTTTCCTTGGATTTGTTGTGGAACTCAATTTCCTGGGTTATGACATGAGCATTGTTGTCTTGACATGAGTAGCTGCTGCTAAACATTGGTTCTAGTGGAGCTTGCCAGGTGGTCTAAGGACCCCCTACCCTCTGAATATGTGTAAACCATTAATGATTGCTAAAGTGTAGGTAGAAAGCTCTTTTTTTCTTGGTGTTATCTGTTTCCTGTGTTACTGTAAATAAAGCCATACTCCTGTAAATAACTAGTGAAACTCATTGGTCTACCAGGCAACTAGAATAATTTCCCTTTGTGTGTTTGATTGGAGTAAACGCATGTTTTTCATGTCTTCCCAGGAAAAGTGAAGTTCAGCACAATATATTTTAAATGGTGAAATAGTCGGGTCTGTTTCCAGGCTTTTATTCTTTGACGGTCTTTGCTTTCCATTGTGGTTGTATGGATGTACATTTGTGATATGCTTTGAGGGTATTTCCTATGAACCCCCACCAACATTTTTTTCTCTGTTAATAGCCATTTAGGACTAGAATGAAATTATACTGTGGTTTTGATGTTTTGTTTTTACAGTCAGGGTCTCTTGTAACACTGACTTACCTTGAACTATGTGACGAAGGATTATTTTGCTTATTTATGTATGATCCTTTCCAAGTGCAGGGATTCTAGGTGTGCCATGTTATGTCTAGCTTGCATTTCCAGGACTCTCCATCCCTCCTAGGTATACACTGCCTTCTGAGTTACATCCCAGCCTCATTGTCCCCCCCCCCCCCCCACACACACACTGTTAATTACTGATGTTGAAACTTTTTCATATACTTTGTAGCCGTTTGTATTTCTTTTGAAAGGAAAAAAAGCTTTTTCATTCCTTTTTTTCTGGACAGAGTTTCTCTGTGTAACAGCTCTCTCTGGCTGCCCTAGAACTTACTTTGTAGACCAGACTGGCTGGTCTTGAACTCAAAGAGATACGCTTACCAGGTTCTGACCCCTTCATTTACCCATTTTCATTTTTGTTGTTATTGTTGAACTATTTGAATTTCTTACATACTTTATATTAGTCAATTGTTGATGAATATGTTATGTATTTTCTTCTATCTGTGCACAATTGGTTTTTAGTTTGATGAAATCCCATTGGTCGGATTTTGCTTTTATTTCCTTGCCTTTTGGGGTCTTTGGCCAGACCTGGCCAGAACCCTGAGGTGTTCTTGCCATTTGAACTTTGTTGATATTTTTTGTTATTTTTAATTTTATGTGTATAGATGTTTTATGTGAATATATATACAAGACATGCATGCAGTACCCTGAGGAGGTCATTAGATCTGGGCCTCGAGTTGTAGATGATTGCAAGTATGTATATGTAGGTACTGATGTTCAAATCTGGGTTCTCGGGAAAGGTGGCTCTTAATTACTGAACCATTTCTTAAGTCCTGTTTGGTTTTTCAAAGAGGGTCTCACAATTTTGTAATGCTGGCCTAGAACTCAATATGTAGCCTAGGCTGGCTTCAGTTTACAAGATCTGCTTGCCTCTGTCTCTAGAGCTGGGATTGAACATGTGCCACCACTCTCGATTTCAATCCATTTATTTAAAATTTTTAGCTGTTAAAGAATTGGTTTTCCGTATAGAGCATAGGAGAAAGCCGATGTTTCCTATTATCATTTATTGAAGATTGTCATTTTCCACTGTGTATGTTCTTGGAATATTATGTAAAAAAATCAATTGGCTGTAATTACATGGATTCACTTTTAGGTTTTCTATTTTGTTACTTGGAACTGTGTTGGGTCTGGACAGTGATTCCCTATAGGACAGTGATTCTCAGGCCACATTAGATCAGAGAAAGGAGTTCTTACCAAGTTTCCTTTTTCCCAAAAGAGTAGCTCTGGTAGCTGGGCATGATGACATAAGCTACCCATAATTATAGCACTTCAGGCGCGAATGCAAGATGATCAGGAATTCAAGACCAGCCTAGCTACATTGCAAGGTTGAGACCCTCTGAAGCTACATGAGAAAAAGGACTAGAATATAAAGTACTATTTTGATGAGAAACTCTTAATGATGAGAGAAGCATTGTATTTTGTGAGCTTGTTGAAATAGGCATATCACTGGAATATATACGAAAGTAAATGGAAAAAGATGGCCTTTACATTGAGAATTTTTATTACGTTAGTTGATGGTGGCGTGTAGCTTCAATTCCAGTACTTGGGAGGAAGAGACAGGTGGATCTCTGAGTTTGAGGTGAGCCTGATGTACAGAGAGAGTTCAGGACAGCCAGTGCTACACAGATAAACCCTATCTTGAAAAACAAAACAAGGCCTGGCAGTGGTGGCACATGCCTTTATTTAACCCCAGCACTTGGGAGGCAGAGGCAGGCAGATTTCTTTTTTCGAGGCCAGCCTGATCTACAGAGTTGAGTTCCAGGTCAGCCAGGGCTACACAGAGAAACCCTGTCTCAAAAACCAAACCAACCAACCAAACAAACAAAAAAACCAAAAGAACCCAAAATAAAACAACAAAAGAATTTATATGTGAAATGTGGTTTACTTTGGAGGGGTAAGCATAATAGGGATTAATGGTACCCCACAATACTCAGCACATACTTTTTCTTTATTAAACAAAATTGAGTCACTTTCAGAGTGATTCTCAAAGACTGTTTCTCAGAAGAAAATTACATATTCATGGAATATTAAAAAGATTTCTCTGGTCAGGACTCAGGAGCAGTTGAAGTAATTATTTCTAATGAAGATGATGGTCACCATGATAGAGTAGTCTAGTCTTAGTATAGGGAAGCCGAATGTAAGGATATTTGAAGGATAAGTTTAAGAAGCAAAACTTCCAGTAGTTTTTAAGGTACAATTACTGTCAGAGTTGGTGAATTATTAGGACAATTCCAGGGCTTTATTTCTATTTGGCTTTATAACCATTTGGAAAATGATTTGATAGATTTTATTCAACTTCCTGTCAAGATTGAATGCAAATTTACTCAGGGAAGTTATAAGATAGAATCTGTCCAAATATAAAGAACTACATAAAGATATTTTAGCAATGATGCTACACTAAATCACTTGCTATCTTTGGAAGGAAGCAGAGCTTCCCAAAATAGCAAATGATTTGTTTGGTGACATTTGGAATTAGACTTAGATATTGGATCCTTAGGCCTGTACTTTATGTAGAAAGGGGAATAGATAATTAAAATAGTTAAAACCTAGGGATTATATTGGGAAATAACTATTTTACTCTTTGCTTGAGTGCTAAAGTAGGAGAGCATTAGATATGGTTTCCTTTATGAAATACAAACGATGGGGTGGAGTTGGTTCAGTCAGTAAGTAAAGCACCTGCTACTTGAGCTTCAGTCATGGGTGCACATCTGACCAACCTTACTCCTTTTAGTGAGGATGGGAAGATCTTCTTGGCATGCCTCTACGTGAACATGCATGTATGAACACCTGTGTGCACCGCATACACTGTTTTAAGAGAAAATAGACCATGAAATTATTTATACAAGATGGTACAGTTTAAAATATAGTTTCAAAGAGATGTGTATTAATGGGTTAATAAGGCCAGTTCAGGGTAAATATTCATTTAAGAAGGCTCATGTTGGACACGATCACTGGGTTATATAGAAAGCTGTGATTCTACTTTTGATAGTCTTTTCTAGCAGATTACTAACAATTAGTTTCTTGTTATTGTAATTTGAAATACACATTTTTAAAATTTTGATTTTATATATTTGGGTGTTTTGCCTACATCTGTATATGTGTACCATTTACTTGTTTGTTGCCTGTTGAGTTCAGAAGAGGGCATTTATCTCCTGGAGCTGGAGTTAGAAGGAGTGGTGACCGGTGGAGTATGAGTGTACCAAGTCTGTCCGTGTTCTTAACTCCCCAAATAGTTTTCTAACAAATTAGTAGCTGCCATTCGACATAAAATTTAAATATTTTTTCACAGGGAGAACGAAGTTGAAGAGGTTAAGGAAGAGGGTCCAAAAGAGATGACTTTGGATGAGTGGAAAGCTATTCAAAATAAAGACCGAGCAAAAGTAGAATTTAATATCCGAAAACCAAATGAAGGTGCTGATGGACAATGGAAGAAGGGATTTGTTCTGCATAAATCAAAAAGTGAAGAGGTAAGGTTAAAATTGTTTAAATTTGTTCAGATGTGACTCGAATTACAGTTTTTGTTTTTCATATGGTTAACCTTTTCTGAGATAGGGATTTCTTTTTGTGTAGTTCTGGCTGGTTTGGAACTTGCTTTGTAGACCAATCTGGCCTTGAACTTCAGATTCATCTGCTTCCGCCTCCAAGTGCTTACGATTAAAGGCAGGTGCCTTCACTGCCTGGCTCATACTGATAGCTTTTAAGTTTTTTTTTTTTTTAAAGATTTATTTACATGAATACACTGTAGCTGTCTTTAGACACACCAGAGGATGGCATCAGATCTCCTTATAGGTGGTTGTGAGAGCCACCATGTGGTTGCTGGGAATTGAACTCAGGACCACTGTAAGAGTAGTCATTGCTCTTAAATCTGAGCCATCTCTCCAGCCCTTAAGCTTTATTTTAGTCTTATTTGATATAGGAACTTTCTCAGAAAGGAAAACATTCAGGATTGGAAAATGTTGGTATTTTTCCTAATCTAAGAAACATAGGAACTAATGTAAATTTTTGAGAAACTCATGTTGACAGCTAAGGCTGTCATGAGTCTGAAGGCTGAACATGAATCTGGCCAAACATATCTCATAAATTATTTTTCTCTAGCGGGTTTTTGTTTGTTTGTTTGTTTTCTTTCTTTATTTTTTTTTTTTCGAGATAGGGTTCCTCTGTATTGCCCTGGCTGCCCTGGAACTCACTTTGTAGACCAGGCTCGCCTGGAACTCTGAAATCCACCTGCCTCAGCCTCCCAAGTGCTGGGATTAAAGGCGGTGTGCGCCCCCACGACCGGCTCTCTAGCAGTTTTTGCTTGCCTTTTTGATACATTAATTTATTCATGTCATAAGTTGGACTGTGTCAGACATTCAGACTGTCATGCAAAGGTAAAGTTAAGGCAAAATTTAATGAGATTTTGTTTATCCACTTATTTTTTTAAAGATTTATTTATTTATTTATTTTACATAAGTACATTGTCGCTGTCTTCAGACGCACCAGAAGAGGACATCGGATTCCATTACAGGTGGTTGTGAGCCACCATGTGGTTGCTGGGAATTGAACTTAGGGCCTCTGGAACAGGAGTACAGTGCTCTTAACTGCTGAGCCATCCCTCAACCCTATTCACTTATTTTTGATTTGGGGGATTGAACACGCTAAAAGCATATTTTCTGCTATTAAATCAACCCTTAGCACTCAATTTCTTAATATGTTTTAGTTTACTAGACATATGGATGGCAGAAGCCAATATGAAAAACCTTGTTAAATAGAATTGAAGTTAAATAGTTGGTTTTAGAGAAGGTTTTAGCATGATTTTTAAGATTTACTCTATAAAGATATAAGTGGATATTGTTTGAAATGTCAAGTCTAAAAAAGTACATCTTGTTTTATTATGTTTTTTTTCCTAGTTCTTGCAGATGAAATAGTATTGTATGAGTAGAATGATATAGTCGTAAATCCTGATGGAGCTATAAAAATTATTGTAAATTAGACTGAAAGTTATTGTAGAAATTGCCATTTAATATTAACATGTTAGTATGAAAAAGCTAGTTGTGATATTAGGTTATTCATCAGTGTATTAAGATGTGTGTTCCAATTTAAAATATTTTCCTCCCAAAAACTACAGCAGTCCTACTTATGTGTGATATTTACCTTCTGCTGTTTTCAGTTAACCTTTAATCAAGTAAGGTCAAATATACTAAATAGAAAATTGTAGAACAATTTTATTGTCTGTCATTCTGAGTAGTGTGGTAAAGGCTTAGCATTTATTTTCCTCTGCTGTCTGACTGCAGGTGTGAACCATTGATTTACAACTCTATGTGTGTGCATTGTGTGAACTTGCCCATTAGAAACCTAATATAGCTCATATATAGGAATAAAGCATAGTGTAGGTTTGATCCCTCTGGTTTCAGGCATTTCCTGAATTTTACAAATATTCTACAAATATTGGGTACTGTATTATATAAAGTAAGAAAACTTGATTTTTGAAGATCATAAAATACACAATTGGTTTTAAAACATTGAAACATCCATACTTATCAGGTCACTTTGGTTAATACATTTATATTATCTTTGTAATGTGAATACTTGTTTAAATATGGGGTTACTGATTTATTTAATATTGATACTACCTATTTGACATAATCAGGTGGTTCTGAGAAGAAATGAGCTTTGGGGAATGATAAAATTATAAGCTTTTAATTGTATTCACAGAGCTGAGATAGGGGAGGATTGAAATCCTAGGTGCTCTAGAGAGACAAAAGCTGGTTTATTTGTTTGTATCATCACATTCTAGAACTCAACCTAAAAATTAAGAATGTGCTCTGAGTATCAAAAACTCCTTTGTAGTAAACCCATCCAGATTCAAATGTATTCACTGCTTCTGTGTTCTAGAAAGTTAATAAATGACACCAGTGATTTTGAAATTCCAAACATTTAGATCCACAAGCTATAAAAAGGATTTTTATTTGGTGCTGTTGTAGATTCATATGCATGATTTTCAGATTTCCTTAAAATTTATATTTGTTGATCTAGTGACATTAAATATAGTTATCATAACTAAAGGGATGGAATTTAATTTGGGTATCATACAGAAACTAGTGTAAAGAAAATGTTCATTTGTGTTTTAAAGTAATAGCAACTGTGACTTCAGGCAGCCAGAAAGGATAGTGTATACATTATCCTTCAAAAATAGATTTTATTTGTATTAAGAATAAGAACAAATCACTTTTGATTAGTGTTAAGGGAACTTTTCTGCCAAGACTTAAAACTATTTCATCTAGAATATATAAAAGCCAGGCATTGGAATATAAGTTCTTATACTCTTTTTGCTAGTTTGTGGGTTTTTTCCCCCCTTTTCAACCCCCTAACACTACATAGGAGAGCAAAAGGGATAGAGAGGAAAGGAAAGAGATCCCTGGATATATTCAGGGATTGGGAAGGGGGATTATGTTTTTAATTAAGGGTGTTGAGTTCCTTGGGATAAATTTGATCTTTGCAATCAGGTCATCTAATTTCTTTTTTCTTTGTATATAAACCCCAACCAACCAACCAATCCACCCCACCTCTTGGTGTCCTTGCATTTATATATCCTCCAAAAAGTACCCAGAATTCCAAATGTTACACAGTAGCATAAACCACAGCAGCTGCTGTGTTTGGTCTTAAAGTCCTGTACATTCAGCCTTGGGAAGGTGGTCCTAGTTTTGAAAGATTTTAAAAAACCTCAGATTACAAGTAGAATCTACATGTCTTATCATATTGGAATACCAATTTGAAGGAAGTGTTTTAAATGTTACAAATACTGCTGAAGATTCACAAGAGTGGGAACTTGTCACTTGTACTGTATGCCAGTAATCAAGGACTGGTATCGCCTGCAATTTAGAGAAATTTGTTAAAGAGAATTCATTCCTCACGATCACTTCCTGAGCCCCAAATGAACTTATTACTTGTTGAGCTAGATAGTAGATATATTCATGCACATACAGCACAGCATTCGTGATTCGTCTTTTAGGGGAGAAAGCATGTTTAAACATTTTGCACTATTGCTTTTATGTTAATTACTCAGGGGCCTTCACTTAATATTTTAGGCTCATGCTGAAGATTCAGTTATGGACCATCATTTCCGGAAGCCAGCAAATGATATAACATCTCAACTGGAGATCAATTTTGGAGACTTAGGCCGCCCAGGACGTGGTGGCAGAGGAGGACGCGGTGGGCGTGGACGTGGTGGACGTCCAAACCGTGGCAGCAGGACTGATAAGGTAATTTTAAGATGCCTTTCCGTTTTAAGCAACTTAAGACTTGTGATTACTGACTAGAAATTTTGGAGGAAGGGGCATAAACAGAACTAAAAAAAGAACTAACACACCATTTTACTGGATTTCTGGCTGGCCTGGAACTCCTTATGTAGACTAGGCTATTTTTGAACTCATATCTGCCTGCCTTTGTCTGTGGAGCCCTGGGATTAAAGCCATGTGCTACCACATTTGGCCTTTTTTTTTTCTTTTTTTTTTTTTTAAAGCACCTTAATGATTAGTGCTGCCAATAAGTTGAATTAACCATACTTTTGAATTCTTATTCCCTACCTGTCAGGGTGCTGTTACACTTTCTGCGTGCTGGTATTTATTTTTACTCTAGGTATATCCTCACTGCTGAATAAGTCCTGGTATAGAACAATTTTGGGATTGCAAAAGTTCTCCTGAGACCCTAGTCTATATTATTTAATTAAGAATGGGATTCATGCCAGGTGGTGGTGGCATATGCCCTTAATCCCAGCACTTGATAGGCAGGTCTCTGAAAGTTCAAGACCAGCCTGGTCTACAAAATAAGTTCTAGACAGCCAGGGCTGCACAGAGAAATTCGATCTTGGAAAACAACAAAAATGTGGAATTTAATGTTATTTTTGTCAATGGGTATTCTATCAGGCTGCCTCCAAACCTTTCTTGCCCTCCCAAAGCTAACTAGCTCTTTGCTACCACTATAAAACAAGTTCTTTAATGACAATTTTGAAAGATGCCCAAGGGGTTGATTTGAAATCAGAATTGTCTGTTGACAGTATTTAGGATAACCTTAGTGTCCAGTTTGAAATAAATCGTAAAATCCTGAAATCTTACTTTTATTTGGGGGGCTTTTTTGTTTCTGAAATGTGTCTCATTTTACAACCAGTCTGTCCTGGAATTTACTCTGTAGACCAGGCTGCCTCTCTGGGTTTAAAGACTTGCATCACCACACCTGGCTTAGAAAATTTTTTTTTTAAAGTAGCCTTACCTCAGTGGTTTCCAACCTTTCTAACGCTGTAAGCTTTTTCCTTATGTTGTGAGCTCCCAACTATAACATTGTTTTTCTTGCTGATTCATAACTACTTTTTGCTACTGTTGTGAATTGTGATCTGGATCCCTGATATGTAGCCACTCTAAAAAGGTCTTTACATTCGTACACAATCACAAAGGGGTTGTGACCCACAAGCTGAGAACCACCAGCCCATCTACTTCTTTGCAGGCTGCATATAGTGGTGTGGTAACAATGCAATATGTTATCAGTGGTGCTTTTTAAAGAGGAAGGTTTTATATATATATGAGGATTTTCAGTAACTTGGTTTGTTTTCCAGGCTGTAAGTAATTGGGTCCTTTTCTAACATTGAATGTGCTATTTAAATGCCCACTGATTGTTAAACCTGCTTTTATATTGATAATACTATAATGTTGCTAAGTGAAAAGTACAGTTAGTAACAAAATGAGAACCCACGTGTTGCATGGAAATCTCCTTACATGAATTCATAAGTATGCTTGGTTGTGGTACCACATAACCATAATACCAGTACTTGGACATTGGTCAGATCATGAGTTTGATGGTGGCCTGGGCTACAAGTGGCAAAATCTTGTCTGAAAGGAGTGGGAAGGAAGTGTCACTGTGGTAGAACACTTAATCTAGCAATTACAAGCCATGGGTATGATCACTAGCATGTCAAGTAAATTACAGTATTTCACTGCAGAAAGAAATTCATTGCAAATATATGTAGTTTTATTCTGGTTTATGATTTTTTTTTTAAGTAGAAGCTTTGATCTATTTTGTGTAGTGTATTAACATTATTTTTTTTTATTTTTTTTTTTTAGAATTCAGTGTCTATACTAAGTACAGACTCTAGCAGGCTATTTTCAGGATTGTGGCTAATTTTTTGTTTTTGTCTTTTTTTCCTTCCCCAGTCAAGTGCTTCTGCTCCTGATGTAGATGACCCAGAGGCATTCCCAGCTCTGGCCTAACTGGATGCCATAATACAACACTGGTTCCTTTGTGGACCCTCCTGTTAAAAGCTTTTGCATGCTTAAGGATCCCAAACAACTAAGAATTAAAAAAAAAAAAAAAAAAGGACTGTCATTCATACCATTCACACCTAAAGACTGAATTTTATCTGTTTTGAAAACGAACTTCTCTAGCTACACAGAAGTAACAAAATATGTTAGTCAGTTTTGTATTTAGAAATGTATTGGTAGCAGGGATGTTTTCATAATTTTCAGAGATTATGCATTCTTCATGAATACTTTTGTATTGCTGCTTGCAAATATGCATTTCCAAACTTGAAATATAGGTGTGAACAGTGTGTACCAGTTTAAAGCTTTCACTTCATTTGTGTTTTTTAATTAAGGATTTAGATGTTCCTTCAATTACAAGCTGGTTTTAAATATTGGACATAATACTGGTTTTAATACCTGCTTTTCATTTTCACACATGGTCAGCTGGGACATGTAAACTTCTGACTTAAAAGATTTTCTGCTGTGTGGAATACTAACCACTATGTATTTTAACTATATTTTCATCTGGAAGTTGAAAATTTCTTTTCACATCTTATGATAGCTGATATATACTAAATCTTTATACAGAAATGTCAGTACTTGAACAAATTCAAAACATTGGTTTATTAACGTTTGGCTCATGCATGGTTTATTAGGTTCCGATTATACCTGATTCACCTATATTTACTTTTAAAATGTATGGCTTCCTCATTTTAAAAGTAAAACTAAACACTGCTTTTGGAACTTGTAAACTACTTATTGTTGATAGATACAGCCTGTGTTCAGTGAAATCGTTTTGTGGGTGTGGGTTTTATCTTTCCTTGAACAAGGTGGGCAGAGTACGTTAGTTAATGCCTAATAGTTAAACTTGTATAAAATAAGAGGCTAGCCATTTGGTATTTGTGTATGAAAGCCCCCAAAATCAAAATGTGTATCCATAGTCAACAATCTTTATTTGGTTTTATAAAAACAAAAGGGCACTCATTGGTAAGTGTGTTGAGATAGAAAAGTATCTTAAGTTTTAGTATTTCAAAGCCAGCTTTAATTTGGAACAGCACCACCATCCATAAAATTCAAAACAAGTTATCTTGTTTATGAACTTCTTATATGTTATAATATGGTCTTGAGTTGTTAGTGTTACATCAGTTTTCATTTCCTCTACTAGAAAATAGGTAATTGATAAATTCTTTGAACAGAAGCATCACTGCTTATTAAAAAGTTAGATATATAGAATGATTAAAAATCCAGGTTTTCTAGGATATTTTTATTCACATTTATTGATTAAATAGGGAAGGAATTTTATTCAAAGCTTTAAAGACTAGTCACTCATCAGTTTTTTTTTAAACCTCTGTTGTAATTATAAAAATACTGGAGATCTTTTTTGCTAGTTAGGTGATTGGTTTCATGTACACATCTAAAAGCTACTATATAGTACATTTACTCAATGCATTTATTAATCTTGTTGCCAGCAAGTCTGACAGCTTGGTTTTTGTTTTTTTAATAGACTTGAGCTGGTGGCTTACATGTTCTGTACTAGTGCTGCTTGAAGTTTCACATGTTCAGACCCCTGCTTTTCAGAGGCAAGGATTAGTCCATTTAGACTTGTTGGCTCCTTTGAGATTGTAGCATATGCTCCCTTAAGTCAGTATGCTTAAACTTTAAAGTATCTTAGTTTTTGTTTTAATAGTAACATCTTTACAGATTTTTAGCAACGTGTTGTATAAAACACCTGCTCTTAGAAGCACAAGTTTTACTCACTGAGTCACTGTAACCAGAAAACATAGCAGCATTTATTTTATTGCACATTCAGAGTAAGCTGAATATGAAGGTGGTTAATTCTGTCTGATACCTGTGAATTTCCTTTCAGAATCACTTTATGTTAAGAGCTAAACGTAAACTTTTTGTTGAAAATAACAATTTATTTTCATGCTCATTTCCTAAAAGATAAAAGCAATCAAGTGGGAACCCCTTTATATGTTTCTTGGTTTCCCTTTTTCATTATCGTAAGATAATTCTTGTTTAAGATTTTTGAATGTTTAGATATCATGTGAGGTTTTTAATTTGATAAATCTGCTGAGTCCTGTATTTGCTAGGAGTACCTAGTTGGGAAAGGTAGTACAGAGATTTTCAAGAGTGGATATAATGGCTTGAATGCTGTTAAAGGTAAATGGTATTTCCAGGTGGGTTAAAGCGAGGGTATCATTCTTAGTTGAATACTATTTGGGGTTGCTGGGAGATCTTAAATGTAAGAGCAGGTTCTATAGCTCATTTATTCGCTTCAGGATATGTCATTTGCAGAGTTGTGAATGTATTTGGTTTATTTTTGGTATGGGTTTGCAGAGAGATGATTGTGCATTCCTTCTGATTGTTATTTTTATAATTACTAGATATGACTGAAATAGAAAAAAAGTGTTGTACTGAGTTTGCAAGTGAAGTGTAAGTATTTTGTGTTGAAATTTAAAAAAATATCTTAAGAGCATTAGCAGGTGGTAGAAACCAGGTATTAAAAATTAATAATGCGAAGCTACATGAACCTTACTGATGTTGACCTTAAAGGTAAGACATTGTAGACATATCTGTGGACAAACTGCCAGACATTAGCTAATTGGTATAGTATACCTATGATACATGCAGTTTTGCTTCCCCCACCCTACTTTCTTGGTACTGGGTATTCAACCAGGGCCTTGCTCATGCTGGGCAAGTTGCTTAACTATAACCACAGTAAAGGAAAAAGTCCAGGAAATATAATACCCCTAACCTCTGTAATTGTAAAGAAATTACTATGTAAATATTAAATGAAAGTCATATCCCATGTTAACTAAAGAACCAGAAACCAGACTGAACAGCCTTAGTAATTTATCTGCAGTGGCAGAACCAGTTGTCACGTGATTTGTGGGGTTTTGTTTGTTGTTTTTTTGTGGGTTTTTTTTTTTTTTTGGCTGATTTGAAATGCTAGGGATTTGTGTGTCCTGGACACATGTTCTGTCATCAGACATTCTTCCACTTCAATTGTTGGGTTTTCGTGGGATAAGTGACTGCTGAAGTGTAAGTAGGTTTTGCTAGCTATGTCCTGATTTAAGAGCTCCTTTAAAATAAAGATTTATTTACCTCTATATGCATTAAATCCTGCTACTCTTAAAGCAGTCCTGTCACTTTAAAGTGAGGTGTCTATCAGGTAGCCATTTGTCCATAGTCAAAAAGTAAGAGACAGTATCTAGTAGTTTTATTTTTTAAAATTTTAGTGTGTGTACTGTCTTTGTTATCCCATTAAGTTCAGAAGAGGACAATGATTACTTAGAACTGGAATTATAATTCCAGCCCCTGAATTTGCTAATATTAAACAAGATATTTTAGCTTAAATTAGTTTGCACTGCATTACTTGGCTTGTGGTTGCAGTTGTCATTTCTAAAATTTAGTGCTAATGTTTAATATTAATTTTATTTTCATACACAGAACTAAAGTGGTCCAGGTTAATTTGACAAGAGTAGTGTTAGGGATTAAGTATGCTTCTAGCCAGTGAGTACTATAGGAGTGAGTACTAAGGGAGGTAGTTTTGTTGTTTTGTGTTGAAGAGATGGAGCTCTTAGTAATTCAGTAATTTAGTAATGAGTTCCATAAATATGTTCAAGATGATGTATGGTCTCTCCTATTGCTACATAAACAAGTATATGTTTCCATGACAGTATATTGGTCAGTATTGCAAGCTGGTTTGAAACTGGATGTCTACAGCTTTGGTTTTTCTGAGAGGGTTACAGATGGGCATTACCATGTCTGGCAGCTTTTTTCCCATATTTTTCCTGAATTCCAGAATGTCTGGTAGTTTCAACTTGATTTTATATACCTTTTAAGTATATTCCTTATGTATTCATGGTTTACTTGGGTGCTAACATCTAACATAAAGTTAGACAACTTTTGCTGTGTGGGAGACCTGGGTGTCAGCATGGGAGATTGAAAGGTGAATCCATATTCTTAGCAGTAAGGTAAGAATGTATGTACCTCACACTTTCAAAAGAAAGTGAGACTTGGTAACTATATTTAAAAAAAAGTCTAGATTAAATTTTTTATTAGTAGTGATAAGCCTAGCCTGCCTCCATGTATCTCATAAAGAATCTAGATTAACTTTCCATTAATAGTGATAGGCCTTAGTGAAAGGGATGATTAAGTCTGATATTTAAGTAAATAGAGTTCCAGTATGTTTCTTACTGGCTGAGAACTTTTGTTATATAGACCACGACTAGGCTAGCCTCTAGCTCATGAGTGCTGGGATTAAAAGTAGGAGCCACTGCACTAGACTTTTTATAGTGTTTTTAAACTAGTGAAAATATTCTTGAATTTCAGGGTTTGAGAAGTTAATGAGAATCACTCTGTACCCTTTTTCTGAAAACATACCCACTAAGTATACTGTATAATGAAGATAGAACTTTCAATAACTTATTCATGGCACAAAATTAAGACATCTTATTTTGGCTTAAGTAATTTATGCATTCTTCAAAGTATATTAATTTGGGTAGAATTATGAGGTGAAAGTTTATTCTCACATAGTGTTTAAAGGGCACCGCTAGGCTTGGTGGTACTTGAGGCTGAATTTAAGGGTTATAATCTGAAGTCTTGTTAAATAGCATCACCCTATCTTAAAACCAGATCTCTGCACCTCGAAAGATTTATCAGTGAAATGTAGGTCTTTCGTGAATTTAGCACAGTTGTCTAGGAAGGGAGCAAAATTGGGGAATTGCTTATATTAGATTGGCCTGTACCCATTTCTGTTGTGATAATTTCTTGGTTTATGATTGATGTGAAAAGGTCCAACTTGCAGAGGTGCCACTCCTGTATCCTGGGGTTGAGTTTATTTCTTCTAAAAAGCAAGGTAAACAAACCACAGAACAGCATGGTCTTTTGCTTCCTGCTTTCAAGTTCTTTTTCTGATTTCTTTCAGTGATTAGAATGTATAAATAGTTGTGCTGTCAGGGCTGCATTTGGTCAGACTCTTATCACAGCCAGAAAAAGCAAACTAGGACACAACTTGGTACCAGATGGGGAATATTTCCTGTTGCTTCAAAGCCCAACGGGTTGGCTTTGGAAGGTGGAAGATGAGAGAGCAGGCCAGTAAACTGTTCCTCTGTGGTCTTTGTTTCAGTTCTTGCCCTGGCTTCCTTTGGTGATGGTCTGTGATTGGAGTATGTAAACGAAATAAATCCTTTGTGCTCCATCTTGCTTTTGGTCATGATGTTTTATCATACCAATAAAAAGCAAACATGCAGAAGTTGGTACCATTTTATCTTTTCACCTGCTCATACAGGTCCAATGGACTTGTATGGCCCTCTCACTTAAATGCAGAAGGTGGAGGCATTGGATTGCATAACCTGGCCCCTAGATTTAACAGTAAGTTTTGAGCCAGTGTAAAACTTGTTTAAGTATGTGCACTGCTTGCATGCCATGACCATGGAGGCCAGAATTGGGTACCAGATGTGGAACTGGAGTTAATCAACATGTTGGGAGTAGAAACTATTTGTTGCAAGAGCAATTGCTCTAAACCACTCAGCTGTTAAGTTAGGTATCAGTGTGAAAAGCTAAACCTGTAGCTCTAGCATGGGTCTTATCCTCACCATCACTAACGTAACGAACATTACAGAAACGTGGCACAGGACAGCTTAGCAAGGTAATGCAGTCCAATTCCTTGAACTCTAGTTAGGATTTTCATTGTACAGATAGTATTTGTCTTCAGAGGGCCACCATTGTGACTTACTGCTGGGAAATCACATGTTCTTAGGATAGTAAGCTGCTGTTACCTGTTGAGAATTGAATTGGTGGTTATCACTTTATTGAATATTTGTCTAGCTGCCCTTCAGAATCCATCTACTAATTAATCTTAGTATTCTCTAATTAATACTGGCTACCATGCTTTGTAATCTTTGCTAGCTGCTCAAAATATTTAAATAGTATTTGGTTTTCATTTCTTTACAGTTGACCACGCTTAATGGATACATATACTTTGTGTCATTGAAGTGCAGACTTAGTTATCTTTATTTGTATGAGGGCCCAGTTAAGGAACCTACTTTCTCTGTTTTATAGTTTTTATTATTATTTTGGTATAAGCTATATATTTCAACTTGATTCTTTCCATTACTCAAATTGCAAATGCCGCCTTGTTCTCTGCTTCTGGGGAGTCCAACCCAAGTTCTTGTATGTGGTAGGCTTTGAGTTTTTAATGTGCTATATCACTGGGCAGTTTTAGTTTTAGTCTGAATTGCTTTTCTATTGTAGGAAAGAAGGAAGGTCTTTTCTGAACTCTTAAATGAAAATGTTTTGTTGTAGACTTGAGAAGTTCTATGTTCTCAAGTAAAACATTTCATAAGAAGCACAAAGTGAACATGAGTCCTGTAGGGTAGATGGAAAAGTAAAATCTTTGGAGGGCTTCATCTTTGATATCAGAATGGTAGGTAACTTTCAGGTGACTCCTACACACAGATCCTAGTGAGAAAGAAGCACAGGCATTTCTCTTCCTCCTTGCTCCAGGACATGGGCAGCCTGTGGTTGTAACTAAAAAGTGGTGGTGGGTCTAGGACTAAGGGGAGAATGCATGGGAGATGGAGTTAAATACTCCACTTGCCTGCAGATAGAACTAGAAAAGAATCTGCCTCTGGAAAGGGACATTTTCAAAGCAGTTTTGAGTATCCACCTAAATTTGAAGTCTGGACAAAGCTCAGTGAAGTGCTTGCCTAACTATGCTCTGGATCCTCCCTTCTTCATACTAATAAAAAAAATCAGGGAGATTCCCATGAATCCCTTTGGTGTGGTATACACTGGTGTTTAGCCTCCAGAGAATTGTGGAATTTTATTAATTAAAAAGTAGAGGTAAGTTGGTGGAATGTATTTTAGAGTTGAAAAATACCAAGGAATGAAAGACTTGGAACTTTATTTGGAGTTTTATCTGGGGATCAAGGGAAGATGTTTTGTAAGAAAAAATTCAGAAATTACTTGGAATGGTAAGGAAAAGTTACACAGTCCTCTGACATTCATTGAGACAGCTATCAGGCAAATTCTTAATGTACATTAAAAGTATGTCCTCCCACTCCCAACGTGTTAATGTCTCAGTGGTTCTGATAAAGGTTATGCTAGAGTAGAGGTTGGGAAGCAGGACAGCCGAACAGAGATGACAGGTGACATGACCAGGCACTGTACTGGGAAGCCCTTGCCAAGTTGGTTGTAGTATAATACTAAGGGATAAGAGAATCTTATGAGAGAAAGTATGGAAGAGGCTTTCGGCCTTATATAGGTCTTTAAATGAGTTTAATGAGTTGAGAATTAAATATCTAGGTAAAGCTTTGAGGGAAGAGAAAATCCATCAAGAATACATCAATTCATGACATTGCTAGTGAATTGGCCCAAGAAAAGGTAGCCTTATAATGGCAGTCGACTAAGAATGTTTATGTGCAAACTGATAGCTTCAATTTCTAGAGGTGCATAGGAAGTTTGGTAAACAAAGACCAGTTTATAGGACTGGGTTATATGGGCACATTGCTAATTTGTTACTAGAAAAGGAAGTACAGATTTTCAATAGATACTTTGTTAAATGAAAACACCAAACAGAAAAGTAGTGTTAATGGAGAGGATGGGTTGGAGATGACGAGGGTTGATATTTTAAGAAAAAAACTGTCTTGAACCTTTCAAGTGGCACTGGACATTATCAGTGGTATGATAGGAGAGTATGCTAAGTCAGGCCATAGTTAGGAAGAAACAGCAGCAAGGTATGGGTTTGTGCTTCTTATGAAATGTTTTACTTGAGAACAGAACTTCTCAAGTCTACAACAAAACATTTTCATTTAAGAGTTCAGAAAAGACCTTCCTTCTTTCCTACAATAGAAAAGCAATTCAGACTAAAACTAAAACTGACCAGAGCGAAGTCGTGTTGAAGGCAGCACATGATATAACGAGTTAAAAGGAGTAAGCACAGAGGCAATTTTCCATCAAACTGATAATGACAGATGTGAAACTGTGTGTGTGTGAGAGAGAGAGAGAGAGAGAAGAGAACGATGAGTATAACTATCTTGGGGCCCCATCTATATGATTATCAGTGTTGGTGTATTGCCACCTTATCCATAAGACTTAAGTCCCTATGGTGAAGCTAATTTAATCCAGAGACAGCTGGCTTGTCTGCACTGTCACAGGCCTGAAACTACCATAGATGGTGTGCTTTGGAGTAGGAACTGGGCAGATAAAATGAGGTACATTGGCTTTCTAGTATCAAGCCTCATTGCTCATGAGGGAGTCATAGCCCATCTTTAACCGATCTAGAGTCAGCCGCTCACCACCGAAGATGAGTGGGCGGAGAGAACTTGATGAAAAAATGGAAAGAGAAATATGTTGATGCTCCAGGTCTAAAGAATCAGTTGGGTCAGCCTCATGTGGTGACAGATCTTCTATGTTGGAGGGTAAATAGCCTTCATGGCTAGGAAGGTAGTTCACTGGGGTGACTGTCAAGGGGCTGGTCAGGTTGCCCAGTTTAGAGTCCGGGTCCCTGCTTTCTAGCACCTTGTATAGGTTCACTAGTTGTCTGGTCTCAGCTGTGAGAGTTCCTGTAGCTTGTGGATTGGCAATATACATTGTGTCTTCCTTGGAGGTAGAGTAACCTTGGAATCCTTGGCCTCTTTTGAAGTAATATGGTTGTCTGACAACTGGGATCATTTGGTAGAGAACTTCATTGATGATCAGGGGCTCAGGCTCTTCAGGAGTGGGCCATGCCATCAGGAGATTATCCGTAGGTAGCTGGATCTTTTCCTGTGAGAGGAGTAGATGTGTAGGTTACTTTGGCCCATTTCTCCTGGTTTCCAGAACCTCACCCTGCTGCCCTGCTTCAGCCTGGTGAGAAACTATGGGCCTTGAGGGGCCAGAGTCAGATTCACTCCCATCCCCATCTCCTACCCTATCACTGCCATTCTCCAGCCAAGGACAGATTCATTGCTCAGCCTCAGGCCACTTGCTTTTTATTATTATTATTATTTTTTTCCTCCCTCCTAGTAGGAAAGGCAGAAAGAAAAAGCTTAGGGCAGCCTGGAGAGGATGGAGTATTGGAGGGTGAGGGAAATTGGTGTACTAAGCCTTCTGGTTTGTTGCCCATTACCCTTTTGCTGAGAATCAAACTCAGGTTTGTGTAGGATAAGGCATATGCTTTACACTAACTGGATCACACTCCTAACCCTGTTAGTACTAGAAAAGAAAAAAGGATTTAGAAATGGGAAAGGCTACTCATGAAGCACTTTTATTAAAGACCACATCATTGCTATGTAGCCCTGGCTAGCTTGGATCTCTACCTCCTGTGTACTAGGATTAAAAATGTGATTAAAGGCATCATATCATCTTGATCGTACTTTGGGGATATGCTAAGGGGCTTAGGCTTTCATGGACTTACATGGTTTCAGGTAAGGAGACATGTCAGATTTGGCAATTAAGAAAGATCACTTGAAAGCCAGGTGTGGTGGCGCATGCCTTTAATCCCAGCACTAGGGAGGCAGAGGCAGGCAGATTTTGACAGCCTGGTCTACAGAGTGCGTGCCAGGGCTACACAGAGAAACCCTGTCTCTCTCCAGCCCATATAAGAAACAGATCCCCCCCTCCCCCCGCAATTCTCTGATTATTTGTACAAAGTAATACAAGTACATAGTTAAGAGGTCAAAAAGAATATGCAATAAAGATGAAAAGGGTTCCTATTCTCAACTTCTGTTCAGAGGTAGCCACCGTAATAATGTTTGTATTTGGCTGGCTTCTGTAAGGGCGATCTCCCTCATACCCAGGATCACTACATTAAGCAATTGTTATAATGTGTGTGTGTGTGTGTGTAGAGAGAGAGACAGACAGACACACACACACACTGGTACTCCTGCTTTGACCTCCCTATTACAGAGATTATATCACCACCACTACCACCACATACACTTAGACATGGTTAAAAAACCCTTTAAGCACATATAGGTGTCTTCATGCATGTTTTACTTGTACTTATATTGTGGTGAATGTACTTCTGCCATGTGACTTTTGGCATGTGTTTATATGACAGTTTCTGTTACTCTACTGTCAAAACCTTTGGGCATCTTAGCATTTATCAGGGCTTGTCTCTTTGTCTCTCTTTCCCAATCAGAGTTCATGCTTATAGTATGAAGGGCAGTGCTTTCACCTAGGAGAGAGCTGGCTCCCACTGTGATTTAGGCTTCTAAACCTAAAACATTCTAATGTTCAGCTCAGTTGGTTCAAATCCTGGTACTTGAATCCACACCAGCAAGGCATTTATTAAAGCTTTGTGGCTTTCCGTTGTGTCTTTTGACCATTGTGTCATTGTTGCTATTCTTGCTCTTGTTACCTAAACAAAAATCCCTTAATAGAAGTCTTCAAGTATGGTTATTCTTGGGAAGGAAATGAAAACTGAAAAGAAATGGATTCCAAGCATTGGGAGTCTGAGGCATTTGGGATCTCATGATTTTGAGGCCAACCAGACCTACAGAGTAAAGTTCAATTCTTGCTGTAGTATGCAATATGATGGTGCTTGGTGTTTAGATAACTTGGACAAGTTACCCAACACACACACACACACACACACAGTAAGCAACAGGCAGGACCCTTCAGACCCAATGGCAAAAACACTGCATTTCTAAAGCAGAGATGTCTAGGATCAGATCCTTTAAGTAGAGGCTGGATCACTGGCTTCTGGTTTAAGGAAATAATTCAAGAGAAGAATCTTGAAGAAAATTTTCAGTCTTCAGCATCAGGAAAGATTCTCTTGTCTGCTGAGCCAGCACTTCCATAAAGCTTTACATAATGGCTTCCCACAAAACCCAAAACCAATTGTTTGTACTTCTCTGTTCTGTGCTTCAGCAGGATTTGGAAAGTTAACTTCAGTTACCCTGACTTTGGATCAGTTATCTGAGGACCGGTCTGATTGGCAAAACCCACTTGCTTTCTCTTTGAAATAAGTTGGAGTGAGGAAGAACATGGAAGCTTATGGGAGAATAAAGCCTGGTGGGTTTTGTGTTCATGGGCTTCAGAAGTTCTCATGATGGCTCCTTATCAACTCAGCTCACCCATAGAATTTCATTCCTGCCTGGGGTGGGGGTGGGCGTACCTTAGCTGTGTTCATCAGTAGCATTATACTGGCTGCCAATGTGATTTGTACCTTACCTCCAGAATGGGATACTTCTTTACCCAAGTGCTATTTGCTGGATCTGGGATGGTTCTGCTATACCATTGAGGTTTGAGAGTAGAAAGGAGAGTAAATGCCCTACAGATAAGAAAACAGTGACATTTAGTTAAATATGTATACAAAGACCGGTGCACAGTCAGGGCAGTTAATTCATGGGAGAAGAATCGTTTGTTCAGAAAGCAAAAGAAACATTATCTAAAGGGCTTCCTTGGATTGGTGACATGCTGCGGCCACTTAGAATTTGCTAAATAATCTAAAAACAAAATTTGTTTTCATTTAAGTTTTAGCGGTTTGTCACTATCTAGCCATGTATTAATTCAGCAAATAGCATTAAACATGTGACCAGTAGAGTGGCACATGCTGGAAGGCATTGTTCATAGGCTTGGGGATCTTACTAATGAGATAATAAAAATATTTACAGTTTGTGGTAAAATTGTTACAATGAAGGTTTAAGTAGGATAAGAGTATAACTTAAATATAATGTTTAAAATGCTATGAAAAAGGTATTCTAGAGAAATATCTGTTTACAGTAGTTATACTGTTAACAGTAACATAAAGATAGGTCTTTTAATGTGATGAGGAAAAATTCAAGAAACTTATAAATGCACATTATTTAAACCGATATAAAGTATTGTTCAAAGACTGATAAACCTTGATGAGAAAGGTTAGGTCCTGGTTCTCAACCTTCCTAATGCTGCCACCCTTTAATACAGTTCTTTATGTTGTAATTACCCCAATCCATGAAATTATCTTGTTGCTACATCATAACTGTAATTTTGTGCTGTTATGAATGATGTAAGTATCAGATATGCGGGATATCTGACATGCAGCCACTGTGAAAGGGCCATTCAACACCTTTCCCCCAGGGCCTGTGACCCATAGCTGAGGACCAGTGTGTTAGGTGGATTTGCTATCTGGCAATGGTGGGTAGTGGTCGGCTGAGGACCACTGTGTTAGGTGGATTTGCTATCTGGCAATGGTGGGTAGTGGTCGGCTGAGGACCAGTGTGTTAGATGGATTTGCTATCTGGCAATGGTGGGTAGTGGTCGGCTGAGGACCACTGTGTTAGATGGATTTGCTATCTGGCAATGGTGGGTAGTGGTCGGCTGAGGACCACTGTGTTAGATGGATTTGCTATCTGGCAATGGTGGGTAGTGGTCGGCTGAGGACCACTGTGTTAGGTGGATTTGCTATCTGGCAATGGTGGGTAGTGGTCGGCTGAGGACCAGTGTGTTAGATGGATTTGCTATCTGGCAATGGTGGGTAGTGGTCGGCTGAGGACCACTGTGTTAGATGGATTTGCTATCTGGCAATGGTGGGTAGTGGTCGGCTGAGGACCACTGTGTTAGATGGATTTGCTATCTGGCAATGGTGGGTAGTGGTCGGCTGAGGACCACTGTGTTAGGTGGATTTGCTATCTGGCAATGGTGGGTAGTGGTCGGCTGAGGACCACTGTGTTAGATGGATTTGCTATCTGGCAATGGTGGGTAGTGGTCGGCTGAGGACCACTGTGTTAGATGGATTTGCTATCTGGCAATGGTGGGTAGTGGTCGGCTGAGGACCACTGTGTTAGATGGATTTGCTATCTGGCAATGGTGGGTAGTGGTCGGCTGAGGACCACTGTGTTAGGTGGATTTGCTATCTGGCAATGGTGGGTAGTGGTCGGCTGAGGACCACTGTGTTAGGTGGATTTGCTATCTGGCAATGGTGGGTAGTGGTTGGCTGAGGACCAGTGTGTTAGATGGATTTGCTATCTGGCAATGGTGGGTAGTGGTCGTTTGGATGTGATTCTCTTTGACTCCTGAGATAAACTTTATCAAAGTCTTTTTAGAAAATGATTTGGTTTTGCCTTCTTATGTGTAAGAGTGTTTTGCCTGGTTCCTCCAGAGGTCAGAAGAGGGCACCAGATCCCCAGGAACTAGTGTAACAGATGGCTATGAGCTGCTATGTAGGTTCTGGGAAATGAACCTGACCCCCATACAAAGAGCAACTAGTGCTTTCAAGTGCTGAGCAAATGTCTCTAGCCCCTTCCAAAGTTTTTTTGTTGTTGTTGTTTTTTTGTTTTGTTTTGTTTTTTTGAGACAGGGTTTCTCTGTATAGCCCTGGCTGTCCTGGAACTCACTTTGTAGACCAGGCCAGAAATCCGCCTGCCTCTGCCTCCCAAGTGCTGGGATTAAAGGCGTGCGCCATCACGCCCGGCTCTTAAAGACATCTACTTTGAGGCTCTTTTGGTAGATCTGCCAGACAAAGTGCACTAGCTGGCAGAATGCCGAACTAGTTGTATTTGGCACCTATTATTTGGCATCTTAAGACATTTTTGTGGTGAAAAATGAACTGATTATTTTTCTTTTGCAATGTAGTTTTTTTTTTTTTAAAGATTTACTTATTATATCTAAGTACACTGTAGCTGTATTCAGATGCACCAGAAGGGGGCGTCAGATCTCATTATGGATGGCTGTGAGCCACCATGTGGTTGCTGGGATTTGAACTCAGGACCTTTGGAAGAGCAGTCGGTGCTTTTAACCACTAAGCCAACTCTCCTGCCCAATGTAGTTCTTTAAGACTACGTTTAAAAAGGATTTAAATTATTATTTTGTATTGGTGTGGGTTTGCATGTGCTATTATGCATGTGAAGTCAAAGAACAACTTGGTAGTGGGTTCTAGAGATCAAAAGTCATCAGCCTTGGTGACAAGTGCCTTTACCCACTGAGATCTATCTTGTCAGCCCAATTTTTTATCAAATAGAATTAAAGTCACCTATCGTTTTGTTCCCAAATATAATCACCATTTAATACGGTGTAATGTATCTTTGGAGCAGAGCATTCATTGCCGTTGACTTATTTCCTCCTTTTTCTTCAGTTCAGGATCTTGCTTTATTGAAATAACAGTAAGTTCAGCTAAAAGACTACAGTGTTAATCCATCTTGCCTCACCAGGTTCTGTCTATTGAGATATAACTAAAAGTACCATGTACAACGTCTTCCAAGCTCCTGAAAGGGGAAGTATTGACACCCTTTTCCTATTTCCCTCGATTGTAGAATATAGTGGCACACAGCTGTGAGATCACAGAGTGAGAGCTCACAAGGAAGCTATCGAATGATATAGTGCAACATCTCATCCAAATCAGAAGAGTGCCCTAGGAAAATTGTCTGGGCCAACTGTGGAGCCAGACAAGCAACCCATTACCTAGGTTTCTTTATCCAGCTGAGAACCTGCTATGACAGCTTACATGGATTTTGGCTTTGGGGATTTTAAAATGAAATGTAAACTTTTAAAAATTTTGATATACATTCAGCCACAATGGTTGAATAAATTTATCCTGTTATTGCAGTGATGGTTTATATTTTTGAAATGCATTTATAGGACTGGGGAGATGGGTTTTAGTGCTTACTAGTATTTCTGTGCATGCGTGAGGATCGGTTCACTTCCTTGCGACACACATAAAAGCCAGGTATTGCCAGCTGTGTGTGCCCGTAAACTCAGTATTGCAGGGAGGAAACAACAGAATCCTGGGAGCTGGCTGGTCATCAACCTAGCTAAAATGTCAACCTTGGAGTCAATGAAAGATCCTAAAAGCAAATAAGACTGAAAGCATGTAGGAAGACACTCAACATCTTCCTCTGCCCTCCACATACCTATGCATAGCTGCATGCTTCCCCTTATATGCACACACATGCATGCATGCAGCCACAGTCCATATATTAAATTGGGAGGGGGGCGTGCAACTAACTCACTTTTGCCGGAAGTAACGAATTGAGAACGTGCCCACCATGATGATAGCGATGCAAATGCTTGATATCACGAATGTTTTCCAGTTAGCTTTGCCTGGAAAGTGAGCATATCTTGTTACTGAGTTATCTTCAGTGAATTCGTCAAAAGTCTGATCTTTTTGAGCCCTCTGGACCATAGTCATTTTTGAGTAGTAAGATAGAAGGACCCTATGGGCCAGGCATGGTGGCGCACACCTTTAATCCCAGCACTTGGGAGGTAGAGGCAGGCAGATTTCTGAGTTCGAGGCCAGCCTGGTCTACAAAGTGAGTTCCAGGACAGCCAGAGCTATATAGAGAAACCCTGTCTCGAAAAAAACCGGAAAAAAAAAAAAAAGAAGGACCTTATGGGGCTCAATTGTATATTCTAAAGGCTTTAAAGCCCCCCCCCCCCCCCCCAGCTCACAAGTGTGGATGAAGTATACAGTAGTGGACATAAGCCTCACCAGGCTTCCTGCCTGAGGGAAAGGATTTTTTCCTCCATTTTGAAAAATTAGTTGGCATGGTCTTCAAGCAGACAATAGAGTGGGAGGGCAACTTGAAGGTAGCCTCAAGCGTGAAATACAGTCACTAATGAGGTAAGAAAAGTCCAGTGGGAATGTGTCTTATGTCAGAGCCCACAGTGGACTGGCTGGTTTTTTTTTTTTAATATTTTTTATTAGGTATTTTCATTTACATTTCCAATGCTATCCCAAAAGTCCCCCATACCCTCCCCCCCACTCCCCACCCACTCCCACTTTTTGGCCCTGGCGTTCCCCCGTACTGGGGCATATAAAGTTTGCAAGTCCAATGGGCCTCTCCAGTGATGGCTGACTAGGCCATCTTTTGATACATATGCAGCTAGAGTCAAGAGCTCCGGGGTACTGGTTAGTTCATACTGTTGTTCCACCTATAGGGTTGTAGATCCCTTGGACTGGCTGTTTTTAGTTTCTTACCCTGTGGGCAAAATTCCCTTTCATTTCCTTGGGGACTTTCACCAGCAGCTGTCACAGCTGTCATCCATAGGACATATGTCACCCTGGGCTGTAGGCTGCTTATTGGATGTGAGTTTTGAGAGCGTCGGTACTGAATTTCTGAAAAGAAGATAAAGGAAAATGTGGTATAAAGAAAAATAATTGAATAAGGGTACTCACCCATTTTTATTCTTAATGCATCATTTAATTTGAGAGAAGCATATTTCTCTCTCTCTTTAAGAATTTATTTATTATATGTAAGTACATTATAGCTGTCTTTAGACACCAGAAGAGGGCCGTCATATGTTACTACGGATGGTTGTGAGCCACCATGTGGTTGCTGGAATTTGAACTCAGAACCTCCTAAAGAACAGTTAGTGCTCTTACCCACTGAGCCATCTCACCAGCCCTACATATTTCTCCCTTAAAAGCTTCAAAATCCATCAGCACTTAGTACTTCAAGAGGCATGGTCATTTATGAGGTCTTGTTAGTGCAGCATACAGTTTTGCCTGTGACAGAAATGTTCTCAAAGAATTGTTATTCTCTTTGCCTATGAAGCTGTTTAGTTGGAGCAATTCTTTTGTTTCCTATGACTGTATTTCTCATTTATCAAGTCATTTGATAATTACTGAGGAAATTAGTATAAAATTATTTTTAGGATGATAGAGTTTTTTAAAATCTAAGTTTACAAATTAATGAAATATTGAGAATTTTTATTTCCTTTAACTTTATGTGTATGGGTGTTTTGCCTTCATTTACATCTGTGTACCAAGTGTATGCCTGGTGCCCTCAGAGGCCAGAGGTGGGCACTAGATCCCTGAAATTTGAGGTACATACAGTCATGGGCTGCTGTGTGGATGCTGGAAATTGAACCTACATCCTCTGAAAGAGCAACCCAGCCTCTTAACGGCTGCGCCGTCTCTCCAGCCCCTACTCGAGGTTTTTAGATTATGCTCTTGTTGCGCTTTTGCTGTTTTCTTTCTGTTAGGCTCTGGTCTTGAACTTACAGTGCCTAGCTTCAGTTTGACATACAATCAGGAAAAACAGAGTCATGGTACAGGATGAAGCGTCTTTGGCTCCCAGGTTGTGCTTTCAACACTCCTATAGTTTCTCTGCAAGGTAGAGTGTGTGGAGCAATCTATGGATGCGGCTATTCTCTCTTAAGATGTGAGTGAGCGAGCCTTTAGGAAACAATCTTTCAGAGTGTTTTGGGGTGCCTTTCAGGGTGACCTTCAACAGCTGGGGAAAAATGCTGTGTATGGCGGTACAAAACTGTAATCTTAGCATGTGGAGAGAGGGCTGTAAAATCAAGGCAGAGGGGATATAGTCTGTAGCTGTGTTTAAAGTGCTTTCCTCCTACTTACAGTCTCCTTGGTTTTATCCCCACTATCAATGAGGCCAGAACTTGAACAGTAATAGCTACTGGCTCATTCTGTCAGCCTGTGCCTCTGCTGAGGGCAGTGGTGAAACTGGAACTTAGCACTGTATCTAACTTCATAGACAGACTCATGAAGAGACAGATGCTTGTTGGCTGCACCAACTCGAAGAACCACGTGACAGCAGCTACAACCTTTGCCCACTCTGCTGTTCCTATTTACAAAGGTAGTAAGAAGGGGCCCTGGAATAGTCCCTGTGCCCCACTGGAAAGGGAAGAGGCCTGAGCAGATAATTTCATAGGGACTATCAGAATAGCTTATCACCTGTTAAGAAAAACACCTTGTGGAAAATTGCAAGGGCTGGTATAACCTGGTGAAATTGCTTATACAGACTAAAGCACTATAAATATGTAAGCACACACGTGCATGTGGGAGTGTGTGGGTTACCTATTTCTAAAGCAGGGAATTAAAAAAAATGAATTTTAGGAAGAGCTTCTGTTCATTTTGCAGGGTGTCGGCTGTCCAACTGTGTGAGGTGTCCTGAGCTGGGGAAGAGAATGAAACACTGGAGCAGAAAGGAAGGGATTTCTATGCTTTGCTGGGCTGGTAACGTTCATTCGCATATGCATGTTTGAAGAACAAAAATAGCAGCTGTTGTGGGGAGCTGGGAATGGTAGAGTCAGCAGTTTTGTTAGCAAAATAGGCTGAGTTGTGTAATGAGAGAAGTCCAGCAGGAAAGACAGGTCTTGCTGCCTCTGGGCTGTGATCCCTAGAAGAGATAAAAGGGTTCCTTCAAGCCTCAGCAGATGAAATTTTAAACTCGGGTGGTTCAGTGATAAAGGAATGAATTTAGAGGGTGTGATCATTGTCATCCATCTGAAAGACAGTGGCTTTGAAGGTCAAGAAGACCAGGCCAAACTGTTACTGGGAATCAATTCAATCATTCAATGAATACCATGCTTAGTATGGTATTC
Organism: Mus caroli; assembly: GCF_978045245.1. Lineage (NCBI taxonomy): Eukaryota > Metazoa > Chordata > Mammalia > Rodentia > Muridae > Mus > Mus caroli. The sequence goes on along the minus strand of NW_028227262.1, from coordinate 81,334,062 downwards.
ACCTACCATCTCTTTGGCAGTGTTCTAGAGGAAAGGTGATTGAATTGCCATAACTTGTGCCCTTGACTACCTAGAATTTGTTGGCAAAAATAGCCAGGCAGTGTCATGTGTCCTACAGAGGGGAGGTGTGCTTACCGTTGGAGCACTATTGCATATAGCCACGCCAGCAGACATCCAGACGACAGGCTGTGCGCACTGAGAAGCTAGGGCATCTAATTCTTCACCTCACCTCACCTGCCCAGGTAGAACTAGTGTCAAAGAACTGATATATCCATGTGCATTTGCACAGTTCCCTGGGACTGGGAAACTAAACTAAGCAGATAGGCTCCAGCCCCTTTCTTTTGGCACTGGCAACATTTCTCCTGGTATTGGGGCCCTTTTCTCGCCAGGTGTCTTGTTTCTCCTTGGCACTTCCCACCATCTAGAATAGATACTAGATGTAGTGCTTTCCAGTTGTACTCTCCTTCAGTAGTGCTTGTTAGGCTTTCCTACCTCTCTGCATACTGAAGACTCTGGGGATATGGGAATGGAGCTTGCCAGTAAGTACTTACTGGAGTAAGTGGGAATCTAATCTAGACTAGTATAAAAATCAAACTGTGAATCTTTTAACTTATTTTAAAATACTCTTGTGTAGGCTTTAGATGCATCAGTTCTGTGACAAAATATGGTTGGTTATTTTTAACATACAGCGATGGCTACAGGACCAACTGACCATACTGATGTTTATGGTTGTAAATAGGCATTGGTTTAAATTTTGCTGAAAGGGAATCATTTCTGGGGCAGACATTGCAGGAAGGATCCCAAAGAGCCCATGAAAAGGCCAGATGATTAGTCAGCCGTTAGGAGGCCTCTCAAAACTGACTTACCCCGGCAGGTCTGGTGGCAGATTAGCTAACAAATGACTAAGTTTACAGAGCTGTCAATTAAGAATGAGTCAACTCTGCAGAGACAGATGTGGAAAGAGCATTGAAGATGCAGGTCCATACAGAAAAAGATCCCAAGTACATTTGTGTGTGTGTGTGTGTGTGTGTGTGTGTGATATTAATTTCTCCTTCTGGAGGAAATAGCCCAAGAAGTTATTTTCTCTCAAAACTACGTATAAAAGTCAATTGTGAGAGTCATAACTGAAGGAAAGGTCAAGAGAGAAGACAAACATTTTAAGGTTTGTGAGCGCTCCTGCAGCAGAGCTCTGGAGCTGCCACTCATGTGGCCTTAGATTTTTTTGGGTCAGTAACTCCAATGAAAATGCTCCTTCTTTCTAACAAATTCACCTAAAAGAAAGCCAGCTGCTTCTGAAACAGAAGTGCAAGCCAGGAAGCGACAAAAATAAAAACAAACCAGCTCTGATTAGATCAAAGTTTGGAAGAGCAGACCTGACAAGTGACTCCTTAGGTGTATGAGCAGTTCCTGCAACCATCTGAGAGAATGCTCCCACCAGAACTTACTGTAAGGGATTTGCTTTTGCAGCTGTAGAACAATGATAAGCGATAGCTACTTAAACAGAGCTGTGTATTACCCATTCCAAGAAGAAAATAATATGATGGCAATTGCATATGTGAAGAGTTAAAAACTATCCAAATGTGTTCCTGAACCTCGAGGGTGTATATTACCAGTACTGAAGTAAGTACCTTTGCTGTGCGTTTATGTCTCAAGCTCGACTACTAGGGCTAACCTCATCAACACCATTCTAACTTGGAGCTTTCTTGAGTGCCATATTCCTCCTTATCTGTTTAAAAACTCATGCTGAACCATGAGTTTTGGTTGCAAAATTGGATTTTGCTTTACTCTTTACCTGTCTTTATGTGTTTGTTCATCAGTTCATCAAAACCACAAGGGTTGCTATTTGTCCTTTGGTTTGAGTCTGCATCTCACTGTGTAAAGCTCTCCTTCCTAAGCCATCCTGGGGCTGTCTCTCCCTCTGAGCAGGTGCTTTGGCAGCCTAGTCCACTCTCCTCATCTCTCTGTCTTTAACAGTTTGCTTAGTATGGAACGCATACTCAGTAACTTTGCACATGTGTATTTGCGTATTTAGGTGTCTTATGTTTCTTCATTCAACTCACTTGACAAGTGCTGACTTAGTGCTCTCACCTTGTGTGTAGTGAAGACATGCCCCATCTTGTGCTTTCCCGGCATCTAAGCAGGAGGCCCTAATGCACTAGGATTTCACACATACCGCAGAGCTCAGGTTGGGCTGTCGAGTCTCGTTCTTTCCAGTATATTCTGTAATGGAGGATGCAGCCCCTTTGCTCCAGGAATGGAATGTGGGTCCAGGAAATAAAAAGGCTTTCCTTTTTCTCTGTGATGGCAGTGATGTGAGGGCCACTCACTGGTGCTGGCAGAAAAGGACACAAGAGGTTTCTGTCACCTTCCAAATCTAAAACACTAACAAGCTTGAAGGATCCCAAGGCTCACCTTTGTGCTTGGAGTCACCCCGGATGGAACTGCACCCTCCTTGGCTCTCTGACAGTGCATGCACCCTGATTTCATAACAGATATAGGGCTTTATGTTCTCTGCAAGAGAGAGAGAGTTATGTTAATCCCTATATCCAAGCCATTTTTAGCTTTTTTTTTTTTTTTTTTTTTTAGTTTCAAGACTAATGAGCAGTGTGGACTGAGGGTAGAGCAATGGCTTAAGCTAGATTCCCTGCATCTTTTTTTCCATGATGCCAGCTTCTAAGTATCATTTCCAAGAAAACTGATGGTATTTATTTATTTATTTTTAGAAGTTTTATTTATTAATTTTATGTATATGAATACATTGTCGTTGTCTTCAGACACACCAGAAGAGGGCATCAAATCCCATTACAGATGGTTGTGAGCCACCATGTGGTTGCTGGGAATTGAACTCAGGACCTCTGGAAAAGCAGTCAGTGCGCTTAACCACCGAGCCATGTCTCCAGGTAGATTTTATTTATGTGACAAATTCTTGCTATGTGGCCCAAACTGGCTTTAAATTCATAGCAGTCTCCCTCCTTAGGCCAAGGGTTCAGACATACATTGCTGTGCCTTGTTTCTTCATTTAAGAGAACAGAATTATTGTTCTTTAGAAGGAGAGAAGCCTGGGAAGCTCCACGAAGATTTAAACATACCCATACAAACCCAAGTGTACAGAATAGTGGACGTCTAAAATGAATCCTTCATCTGTTGTTTACATAGAGCAGCTGGAGTCCTGCAGGCATAAGGACCCCAGCAGCTTTCCTAGTTCCGCAATGCTCATCAGGGTCAGCCACAGCACCCTGGTATGTGACTAAGGAGTGACTTCAGAGGAGTTTAGCCCCTGGTGCCTGCCCTCAGCTCTCTGAGTCCCTCCAATTAGATCTCAGATGCCTCAGAGCCTCAAAGACTTAGGTGACTTCCACAAATGTCAGTGCTCCTTTCTAGCTTGTAAGTGCCATACTCTGCAACTTTCTGACAGCCTTGTAGAAATTAAGCGCCTCTTCCCCTTCCCAAAGCCCCTATTGTTCTGCCTGGGAAGGGTCCTTTCATAACACTGCTCATGATGTACCTTTAAAATTCCAAATCTTGCCAGGCGGTGGTGGTGCACACCTTTAATCCCAGCACTTGGCAGAGGCAGATGCCAGAGGGCAGAGGGTAGGAGCAGAGGGGCAGAGAGGCAGAGATAGGCAGATCTCTGTGAGTTCAAGACCAGTCAGTTCCAGGACAGTCAGGGCTATTGCACAGAGAAACCCTGTTTCTAAATAAATAAATAAATAAATAAATAAATAACCAACCACATATTTTCCCACAGTTTATTGTCAGTTTTGTGTGTATGTGTGTATGGAGGGTGGGGTGTGGGTATGGGTGGGCTAGTGTGTCCATGGAAGCCAGAATAAGGCATCAGACCCCCTGAAATTGGAGTTACAGATGATTGTGAGCTGCCTGACATGAGTTCTCTGGGAAAGCAGGAATTGCTCTTAACTTCTGAGCTATCCCTTTAGCCCCGAAAATCTAAATTACCTAGGGAGAGATAACTCCTACTAGGTAACTATAGTACCAAGTGCTTAGAATCATGCTAATAGCTTACTTGTGTCCTGTACACTAAAAATTGACTAGGTTTAATATCTTTTGGGGGTGCAGAGGAATTTCACCTCTCACGCAATTACTAGATTTTGTATGGCTTTTTTTTTTTTTTTTTTTTTTTTTTTTTTTTTTTTTTACTTGAAAGCCCATTAAATCACTCAACCAATTGTGGGAGAGAGCCTGACAAGAACAGATGCACATAGGATGGGCTCCGACTTGAGTCCATAAACCAGAAAAAGTGCAGAAAACACTCGCCTGCTCGGTCTGTAGAGGGCCGTGAGATCCAGGCTGAAGGGCAACAAAAGATACGGAATCATACTTTGAAAGTTTCTGTTTCCAGTATTTGGTTTGCTCTCCTCCTGCCCCATGTCTTGGGAGGAGCTAACCAAACATTGGACCCTGTGGAGATCTGGGAGTTCCTGACGAGCCTTGCAAAGCAAAATGTGAGCAAGAACACGACTATATCAATCATAAGTGAGGTTTGGGTTTTTTGGATGATTCTGTATACACATCCCACTATGGTATCCACTCCCCACTTTAAGACTTAGGTGGAGGAAGCCCATGTGTGGAAGACTCATTTCCTTTGCATGATGCCTGGTTTCCAAATTCCCTTTCTGTCACTATGCTGACCTACATACACAGCACCCTTGGGCAAAGGCCTTGTCTCTGTGTATAAGGTATTGTACAGTTTTCTTTTCCCGGCAGAGATTTAGTTTCACTTCAGGGATGGGACAAAGCAGGCAACTCCTCCATGAATCATTATGTAGGCACCGAGACTAGCACGTGGCAGGAGGGAACTTCCAGACACTGAGATACAGTGGACAGACAGGATGGTAATGATAGTCTGTAGGTCCACCAGCCTACAATTCAGGAATCAGGTTCACTCTGGTTCATGCGAGAATATCGGACTCTTGTCCATACAGCCAGAGTTAGAAAAAGCTTGTAAGGGTATTGGGAATAAACAACTTAAATTTGTGCTAACTAGTAATTAGTGAAATTTTCAGTTTAACAGGAAGAGATCGAAAACCAAGTATTTCCAAGTGGCAGAACAATATTAATAATGTTATTTTACAACTTTATTTAGTTGGTTTTTTAAACGCATAATTCAAAAGTGATTGTGAATATTTAATTTTACTAAGTATGAAGAACATTTTCATCATCTGCTTTAAGATATTTGTGTAGAATGATCTGATTTCCAAAAGAAAGGCACAGTTCAAATTGTCCACAGGGAATGAATCTTGACAGTGCCTCCCAGTTTAGTCAGTGTGCTTCCTATCCGTGTTCCATTTAATTTGTTGGGTGGGATAGCCCCTGAGGGAAACTGGTATGACTGTAAAGCCTTCAGCTATCCCAGAAGAAAGTCACAAAGCTGCTCTCAAAATTGATGCTTCCTGCTGGGGTGTTGTAATGCATGCTTTTAATTCTACCACTCATGAGGCAGAGGCAGGAGGATTGCTGTGACTCAAACAACTAAATTGATGCCTTCTTTTCTTACCATTGTCTTTCAGCATTGGAGTCTTCTTGCAATCCAGACCAACCAAGGAAACACACGCACTTTTGCATGTATACATGTTGAAACCAGCAACAACAATCAAACTGCCCACCACACCCCTTCTACATTTCTCTGCCATAGGCTAAACGGTTTCCAAATGAAAACTTCTAGACTCTCAGTAGCCTGCTCTTCCTTCTCTGGATGTTCGCTTCATGTAGCCTCCTCTGTAAAGGTTATTAAGGGGATCTTCACCTGTGAGAAGTCTGGGCAGTCAGGCCAAACAAGAGGCACACGGTCAAGGACCAGCTGATATATTATTATTTAATATGGTGCTTTTCTCCAGGTACACCTTACCTTAAGTAGGTTGTATACACACCCCCAAAGAGGTAATGATTTTCATAGTGTAACAACAATATAGACTTTAGCTGGCAAACCTCTTCAGTTCTTCAGTTCTTCAATTCTTCAGTCCTTCCTTCCTTCCTTCCTTCCTTCCTTCCTTCCTTCCTTCCTTCCTTCCTTCCTTCCTCCCTCCCTCCTTCTGTCTCTCTCTCTTCTCTCTTTCTTTCTTTCTTTCTTTCTTTCTTTCTTTCTTTCTTTCTTTCTTTCTTTCTTTCTTTCTTTCTTTCTTTCTTTCTTTTTTGAGAAGGTCTCCATCTCCCTATGTAGCCCTGGCTGTTTGGGAACTCACAATGTAGAGCAGTCTGGCCTTGAACTCAGACATCCTCCCGCCTTTGCCTCCTGGGTGCTGGCTGGGATGTACCAGCATGCCCCTTCAATTCTCATTTCTGACAGATTTAATCATAATCACTTGTTAGATAAAAAAGTTCAGTATTAGAAATATGCTAAGTACTGTTCAGAACATTTTCCATATATTAATACGGTCATTCCTCATAATCACTCAGATGCAGAAAGAGGAGCCCGGCAATAATCTAAGACCTCACATCTGTTAGAGAAGGAACAGGGACTCAGACTTGGGTAGGCTGTCAGTAGAGCTAGACCATGAACCAGGATACTGAACTTACACTTAAACTGACACTAAGTTCTTTCTAGTCATTGTACTATGTTTCCAGCTACTTTCCCTTCGTTGTAATCCCTAAGGGAAGGAAAACTTACTCAGCAATAGAGATCCAAATTATCATATTCTAGTTCTAGATTTGCAAATGACAACGAGCAGGTTTGGGAATGAGGATCTCCTGGTTTTGTCATCTGTATGATGAGTTTAAAATAACGACTCAATGCACAAAAATTATTTTTGAGTTAAATGACTTTACAAAGGTAAAGGTACCTGTTATATTGACAAGTTAACTTAGCTCTCTGTGTATTCACTTGGTTTAATTATTCTTTCATCTTACTGGGCATGGTGCTAGGGAACATAAGCCGTCCAAAACCAGGAGACTTCTTAATCAGTTGATCCTCTAGTCAGTCCTGAGGGCAGTCTTTTTGGTTTTTGTTTTGTTTTGTTTTGTTTTAACAACACAAGGTCTCACTTCAGCTCTGTCTGTCCTAGAACTTACTATATAGACCAGTCTGGCTGTCGATTCACAGAGATTTACCTACCTTCCAAGTGCTAAATCACCCTATACCTGACTTACAGGACAGCATTGATGGACTCTAAGTTCCCATGATTTAGGACCCTAGTATACCATTGTAGCCTGCTGTAACTGAAGGCAAAAATGCTTGAAGTCTCCCCAAATGTCTTAGGGATTCTATTGCTATGATAAAATACCATGACCAAATCATGGAGAGGATAAGTGGTTTTTTTTTCCCCCTCGAGACAGGGTTTCTCTGTGTAGCCCTGGAACTCACTCTGTAGACAAGGCTGACCTTGAACTCAGAAATCCGCGTGCCTCTGCCTCCCAAGTGCTGGGATTAAAGGTGTGTCCCACCATAGATAGCTTATAGTCTGTCATCCAAGGAAGTCAGGGTAGAACTCACCATAGGATCCTGGATGTAGTAACTTGTGCAGAAGCCAGGGGGAAATGCGGTGTACTATGGCTTGCTCAGTTTGCTTTCTTACAGCACCCAGAACCCAGGGATGTCACCACCCACTGTGGGATGGGCCCTTCCACAATACCCCATAGAGTTTCCTACTACTAAGCTTATGGAGACATTTTCTCAGTTGTGAGTCCCTCACTCTAACTTGTATCGAATTGACATAAAACTAGCTAGCACACAAATAAAGGGGACCTTGGTGACCCTCTAGAAGGAATGGGAGTAGTGAGGCACCTGAAATCAGAGCAGACATGTTGTCGGGGGGAATCCGCAGCCAGTGTGGGGGAAACTCTGTGATGCTCCCTGGTTGGAGAGCTCTCCATTCCACTATGTACTCCCGAACAGCAGAAGCAGCTTTCCTAGGAGGCTGCCAGGTCACCAGAATGTTGTCCATGTTCTCTGACTTTGCAGAGACCTGGTGAGGAGCCAGCAACCCTTTGGGGGTGAGGAAGAGGAAGGACAAACCAAGAGTGATAAAGTTGAAAACAGGAACTGGAGAGACAACACTAAAGAGTCAATAAAGTGTCTGAGGACCCTAGTTCAATCCCCATAACCCACTGGGGTAAGCCAGGCATGGCTGGCTTGGTGGTGTATACTTGCAGTACCAGTGCTGGGAGGCATAGACAGAAAGATCCCTGAGGGTATCTGGCCAGCCAGCCTAGCCTACTCAATGAGCTCTAGGCCAGTGAGGGACTTTCTCCTCTCTCTCTCTCTCTCTCTCTCTCTCTCTCTCTCTCTCTCTCTCTCTCTCTCTTCCTCCCTTCCTCTCTCTTTCTTCCTCCCTCCCTTCCCTCCCTCCTTCCTCTCTCTCTCCCAAAGCATGGTCTAGATAGTGAAGAAGTAATGACCTTCACCCAAGGTTATCCTGTGGCTACGTGAACCGGTGTCCTCTGCAAGGCACTAACCTTGAATATACATAGAGATTTAAAGTGCTAATAATTTATTTAGATGTTAAAGTGATTTAAACAATAATCTTTCCTGTATTGTCTCTTTTTGCATTCATTAATAGAGGTTAATTGATCCCATAAAGTAGATTGGACAGCTTGCCTTACTTTCTATTATCTATAGGAATTTGAATAAAATAAGATCATATATTCTTTCAGGATTCAATTGTACAGTGGTTTATGCCTGAGGATTTTTTAAAAAGAGCATAGAGGTTAACTCTAACTTCAACAATGATTATTATTTTTGTTAAACATTGACAATTTTTCATGTTGTCCTCTGACATACATGTGCACTGTGGCATGCACATAAACACACACTAAATAAATGAATCTATTACCTACCTACCTACCTACCTACCTACCTACCTACCTACCTACCATCTATTTCTCTATTTTGGTTTCTCTGTGAAGCCCTGGGTGTCCTGGTATTACAGGGAGAAACCAACATGCCTAGCTTGACAATACATATAAATAGTGAAGTTCTCTGGTCAAAAGATATGTTCATATTTAGCAATTTTAGTGTATTGCCAAATTGCTTTTCAAAAAGTTGTACCAATGTACACACTCACAAAGCACACATAAAAATAGTTTTTACCATCATGGAACACACTCATTCTCACACTCTCAGCCTGACTGGACTTTTCAAAATTTGCATCTTATTGATTGCTAGCTAAGTAGACATTTTCATCACTCTCTTGTTACTTTCATAATGGGGGGGGGTCATGAATATATACATAGATGTACATGGATATATACTGAGTGTATAATATACACGTAGGGCCTTGTATATATTAAAAAGTGCTCTCTGACCTAGGTAGGCTGGGCTCTTGTACTTTCCTTTTTGAGTTGTGTTCTCACATCTCTGACATATCATGTATTTTAGAAAAAAAGTATGTAGATTAATAGACACATAAATATAGAGACACATATCAATTGTCTTTATGTTAAAATGTAAGATATATAAACTTTTAATTTTATATTATATATAATATTTACAATATACTCTAATATATTTTAATGTTAATTATATAATTTAATATTATATAAGTATATAATACACATTATATCAGTTATTATATAAATATATAGTTCTATAAAATACATATGTAATATAATTATATAATAATACTATATATTATAATGTTACATAATGTTATATATAAACTATTATATAATATGTAATAGAACTTTTATTTGCATTTTAAGCTTCCCTGGCATCTTTCTTCTTTTTGAGATATGACATTACCACAAAACCTATGGTGGCTTCTAGCTTGCAAAGATCTTGCCTTTGCGCCCTGATACATGCACTATCATGTCTACTACTCATGTTTCTTAAGATAAAATCATTTCACAGTGCATGAACTTGGAAGTATTTTCCCATAGTTAGGAAATTTACTTTTTCCTTCATGTTTCTGCCTTGGGTGCTTCTCCCACAGGAGAAAGGGATTACTCACTGCCTAGTGAACAACTTTTCATCTTCAGGAAGGGAATGTGGCTGCCAGAAGTATGTTTCTGAGCCTTCTTTGCAGCTGGGTGTGGCCAGGTGAGTGGTGTGGGCCAGCAAGTGGCAGCAAGTGCAAAGCGGCTGTGCACTGGGGTGAGCTCCTGGGCCTGGAGCCACACCCTTCTGCCTCCTCTCTGTTCTGCTGCCTACGAAGGAACAGCTAGAGCTCTGTCAGCCTTTTTGGACCATTTCCCTCTGAGGATGAATGTCAACTTTGAGAGAGAGAGAGAGAGAGAGAGAGAGAGAGAGAGAGAGAGAGAGAGAGAGAGAGAGAGAAGCCTGGAGTACTGCTGTAACCACCAGGAGCTATCTGTCCATGTAACCATGTGAACCTCTTTCATGTGAGAGGGCAAAGAATCCACAGTAGTCAGGCCTTCAGTCACTGATACCCACATTTACTTATAGTTTCTTCTAGCTGTTTCATTGAGTGTTCTTAAAATATAACAAAGATTTAATGCTGCATCTAAAATAATAATGTTTTGGAACTGCAGAAATGACTCAGCTATTAAGAGCACTAGCTGCTCTTCCAAAGGACTCATGTTAGATTCTCAGCATACATTGAGGCTCACAAATCATCTGTAACTCCAGATCCAGGGCATCAGATGCCCTCCATAGGCACTGCATGCAGATGATAAACAGACATCCCTGCAGGCAAAAGATCTATGCTAGCTGCATATGTATCGAAAGATGGCCTAGTCGGCCATCAATGGAAAGAGAGGCCCATTGGACTTGCAAACTTTATATGCCCCAATATAGGGGAATGCCAGGGCCAAAAGAATGGGAATGGGTGGGTAGGGAAGTGGGGGGCGCTATGGGGGACTTTTGGGATAGTATTGGAAATGTAATTGAGGAAAATATGTAATAAAAATATTAAAAAAAAAAAGATCTATGCACATAAAAGAATAAGTAAATCTTTATAGAATAAAACCAAATACAATCGGCAAAAAGTTAATGAAATGATTCTTAATGATATTCTGCTATACTCACAGATTGGAGCCTACCCCAGTCATCATCAGAGAGACTTCATCTAGCACCAGATAAGAGCAGAGGCAGAGACCCACAGTTACACATTAGTCAGAGCTTAGGGAGCCCTATGGAACAGGGTGAGGCAGGATTATAGGGGTCAGAGGGGTTGAGGACACCAAGGCAACACAGTCCACAGAATCAACTAAGTAGGGTTCCTAGAGGCTCACAGAGACTGCAGAAATAATCATGCAATGGATTGGGCCAGGTCCTCTGAATGTATGTTATCGTTGTGTAGCTTGGTGTTCTCGTGGGACTCCTAACCCTGGGAGTGGGGCTGTTTCTGACACTTTGCCTGCTCTTGAGACCCTTTTTCTCCTACTGGGATGCCTTGGTCTGAGGGTTTGGGCCTTGTCTGATTGCAGTTTGTTATGCTGTGTTTGATTGATGTCCTGGGAGGCCTGAAGGAAAGCAGAGAAGGAGTGGTTCTGGGGGAGAGGGGACATGTGGAGGGAAACTTGGAGGGGTGGAGAGAGGGAAAACTGGGGTTGGGATGTAATGTATGGGAGAAGAATAAAAAGAAAGAGAACCAAAAAAACAAAAAAACAAAAAACAAAAAAACCCCAAAAAACAAAAACCAAAAAAACTATAAAAACCCTAATGTTTTGGTAGAAATTTCTTCAATCTGATGATTGTTAGACCCATGTATAATAACATTATGACACCAAATTATGAGAAAGGGCCCAGTTATAATGTTCTATTCTACTTAGACTTTTTTTTTTTTTAAACAGTGCAGACCTTGAGTCATAGCATGAGATTCATTTCCAAAGCTATTCATGGTCTTTTATTTGAGAAGATATTATAAATGTGAGACTGTACAGCTAGTTGATTTTTTTGTTGTTGTAGAAAACAACTGTATATATATTTAAATGTATGTAGTAAAGAACAGAATTTCACTAAGGTCAGAGTTTCATTTTAATACTCTTGATTTTTAAATATAAGTCTATAAATGTTTTTTTCCCTAGAATTTAACAATATATATTGTTATTGAATATGTAAAAATTTCTAGCTGGAAAATATTACTCTTTAATTTAATGTAACTTTCTTTACTAGTAGTTATATAAGACTATAATCCCTCAGTGATCTTCAAGACAATCTTATGAAGAAGTTGAAGCTCAGAGGGTTTAATTGACTTGTTCAAGGTCATCCCAGGATAACAGGAAAAGACAGCTGTGGACTCCAAAGTCTAAACTCTTGGCTACTCATACCAGGCTCTGGCCTTCACCTGCAGGAAGCAAACGGTGAAGGAGACAGTTTCCCACAGGTAATGCTAAGGTCAGTGGGTACCTACCAGTGCCACATAGGTCCACTATGTTAATGTGAGTGGGTGCAGAAGCGCCTTTCGAGTTGGCTGCAGACACAGATGCCATCCAAGCCCCAGTTCTGGGGATGACCCTGGTCCAGGAGGTGTGTCTTGTAGTATTCTGCAGTGTTGTTTTCTTTGTCACCTCTTGTAATGTCACCTGATAGTGGAGGATCTTCCCCCTTGCCTCTGATGGATTCAGACTCTGTAACAAGACATATACACACATCCTTACTCTCAGACAAGAGCATGGTCACTCTCTGTGGCTGGACTGCCCGGCCCTGCTGCAGTTGACTCTACTATATGACCTTTTTATTTATATCTTCTCATCTCCATTGTATACTTTCATTCAGTGATTCACATCCTCACACTTTCATTTTAGTAGATAAAGTTAAACCAGTGAACATTTTAAAAAGATAATAGAAAATGCAATGCTGCTTGAAACAGCCATCCCAAGACTTCCAGGAGCTAAACGAGTAAAATTGATACTTAGGAACTTGAATTAGCCATCTGTGCTGGGACCCTAGTTCCAAACTGCAAAATTTTGATTGAGATCATTTGGGAACAAACCTACAAAGTAAGCAGAAACTATCTGATATTACTCTCCGGTCTGTACAGTGTTTTGTCCAATGGTCATGGCAAATGAAAGCACAGACTACAAAGAGTTGTCAGGTCTAACCCTGGTAGTGCCCATGGCTACCTACTGCAGAAAGAAGGCAGGGCTTACAGGTTTAAGTGACATAGTTTTCTGGGCACAACTATCCGTTCATGGCAGGAGACACTGTCCGAGGACCAGCCAATGCCCTTGCTCTGGTTTCTCACTTACCAGGAGGCCGAATAATGCAGTTTCTCTGCCCAAAGAGTTTGAGCTGACACGAACATCTGGTACACTTCAGTTCTTTCACTTTAAGTGAACAAACCAGCTTTCTGATTGTAATTTGGATTCTGAGACATTTAGCACAGGAGAAAGACTGTTCTGATGTGCTGAGTCAGGACTTCCGGCTGGCCTAGTGGCTGTATTCTTACTGTAAATTAATGAGCTCTCAGTTTTGTATACTGCTGTTTCTGGGAGCTTAGTTAATGTAAGATGCAAATCTGTTGGGGGAAACTCTTTGGTCCCCAAGCCCAGTGTACTGGGTGAAGACCGTGCTGCTGGGGAACTCTTGGAGACAATTGAGCATTGTCCTGAAGTCGTCTTTTCAGGTATCCATTACAATCAATCTCACTGCCTGTTTGAAGATTGTATAAGCAAGTGCGTGCTTTTAATCATATTCCCCAGTTGTATGTGTGTGTGCGTGCTCAAGCACGCGTTTGTCTTTTTTTTTTTTTTTAAAACAGGATCTCACTGTGCAACCCTAGCTGATTTAGAACTCGCTACATAAACCAGGCTGACCTCAAATTTGTGTTCGCCCTCCTGGGATTATAGGTGTGCACCACCACACCCAGCCATGCAAGTGCTTTTTGTAGTATGATGTTCTAACAAACACCATATTAATAAGCCTGGCCTTTATCAAAGGAGAAAAAGAACAAAGATGAAGCAAACGCTTGTACAGAAACCATCCTCTGGCAGGAAGGGGGAGCTTTGTGAACAGTTAACCTGAGGAAAGACTTGGTGGGAGAAATCAGACCGTCTGTGTTAGATACACACTTGTCTTTGAACCTATAGGGCTGGCAAGGAAGGATGGTGTAAGAGACAGCTGAGGGGATGCCTTTCTGGAACGAGTGCTTGCTTCCATCTGTAGTGTTTTTTTTTTTTTTTTTTCTTTTCTCCCTCTGCTGTGATGTGTTGCTCCTAAGGCCTGAGACAGTGAGGTTCAGGCCGCCACAATTTACAGATAGAATCCCCCGTCACCTTTCCAGCCCAAAGTTGCAAAGCACCTTCTCCAGTCCAGAGGTTATGACCCACTCTGACACACAGCGTCAGCTAAGAGCCTGAGTTTAGCAATTTGGAATGGGTGGGGATAAGATTTCTTTTCCCCAAGAGCCAAAAGGCTCTGAATCACAGGAGATGAACTCTGAAGGTGTACGACTTTCCGAGCCAATTGGCTCTGTAGATAAATGTATTTGCACTCCAGTGGCACTCGTCTGAGACAGTGATAAGGGAGAGAAAGAACATTTTTTTTAACCATGAGCTTTACATTTCTTGTCATGTTTAGGTTTTCTCATTTCCCATTCTGAGGAGTGAGCCCAGGCTGCTGCGTAATTAGCTCAAGCCCTACCCAGGGAGAAGACATATGAGAGCGTAGAACGCCCCCTGGTGGGCAGAGGCGAGCAGCGTTAATTGGAGTGTGCAGCCCTCAATCTTGGTAGGGTTTCTAACACCTGGATCTCTTCTAACAGAGTGTGGACCTCAGGCCAATGTTCATACATGATAAGAGCATGCTACAAGACAGTGCCATCCTTTTGATTTCCTTCTCCAGTTTTCTCTCTGCACTGTATGGAAACACTGTAAATGAAGAACGTCCTGGCTAATCCTATGGTAAAGGCTCTCAGCATCAAAAATAACTTGGGGAACAAAACCTGAGACCGTCTTAACACCTAAACATGAGAAGAACAGAATTTGACATATCTCAGAATGTGACACACTTGATTTGAATTTTTAAGTTAAAAATCTACCAGAGGAAGGCGCCTCTGAATGGATAAACTATTTATTATTAAGACTTCGACAAAACCTGTTGTATTTATTTTAAAGTAAAGCTTGACTCCTAGATGCAAACGAGGAAAAAAAGGAAAACCAGGTGGCAGTGTGGCATAGTGGACAGAGTGCTGGCTCTAATGTCAGAAGGGAAAAACTGTTAGAGTTTGGCTAATGTCAAAGAAGAGCAGCCCCTTCCAAAGCTCAGACGTTTGGACACATTAGGCACAGCTCTTCTTGCTTGGATTGCTGCTGATTTTGTGCATGTGTGATGCTGGGGATTGAATAAGGCCTTGTGCATGCTAGTATGGGCTCTTCACACTGAGCTGTATCCCCAGCCTCGATGCTTAGTAGGAGGACCTTTGATTTTCTCACTTCTCTGTGTAACATCTGCCACACAGAGTTCCTTTTCATCACTTTGAGACAGAATAGCCCTACTTTCAAAATAAGGATAATAACAACAACTCTTGGCTTCTCCTTTGGCCCTCTGTGAAATTTCTACTGATGTTAGGGCTATATACAAAGTACATAGAATTTGTGAGTTGAAAACTGAATATTGGGTTGGCAGGATTGCTCAGTGGTTAAAGAGGTATTTGCTAGTATGCCTGATGATTTGAGTTCAATTTCTGACACCCACATGGTGGAAGGAGAGAACAGGCATCCACACTATGAATGGCACATGCATACAACCTCAAATAAATAAATATAGAAGCAACAGCAGCAACAACAAACACAAAACAAAACAAAACCCCACACAAACTTGAGTACCTTCATTTTGGAATTCATAACTTATATTCAGCAACCCTAGTACAAAGAGGAGAAATAGGAAGCAGTCATGCTGTTGGGTTGCCTTACTGAGATGAGGGTTCACTGTGTTGCCCAGGAGAGCCTTAAGTTCCTAGGCTCACTGATTGCCCTGAATCAGTGTTTTTAGTAGTCAGGACTGTAGGTGCATCACAGTCTTATTCTAATTTTGATTTAAAATGTTAAGCATCACTCTACGGCAATCTTCGATGTGTGTGTTCTCCCTCCCTTGCAGGCTATCAGCTCACCTGACATCCTCATGGGTTTGAACAAAGCTTGCCACATCACAGGAATGCTGCTCTGACTTTCTCTAATTACCTTGTGAATCTTCATGATAGTCTCGTGTCCTGTACATTAGTATTATCTTAAGTTAACTCATAATGAAAGTATGTACCAAGAGCTTAAACACCTTGCTCAAGAACACATGAGATCCACCACTATTTAGCTGCAACAGAGTCACATAGAGAGTCCTGCTTTCTAATTAGGTCATTGCTACCCCTGGCATATCCCTCAACTGCCACAGAATGATTCCTCAGGTCAGCAACCAGCACCCTTAGTGACCCAGAACTCCAAACCCCAGCCATATAGAGAACCTATCTGCTTGTCTGGTCACTGGCCAGTGCTCCTGCTGATCCAGAATTTCACCCCCGTCCAGGCGACACATGGAGATCACTTCTGCTGATCACTTTTCAGATCAGAGACTGACACTCCTGCTAATACTAGTACCTCATCCTCAGCTGTCATAGAGTCAACTTGCTTATCAGATCAAAGGCCAGAACTCCTAATGATCCTGATGCTCTACCACCTGGCTACCACAGTACTGCACAGAGATCCCATCAGCTCCTTAGGTCAAAGGCTAGTAGCTCAGCTGACTCTGGCACTCTTTCTCTTTGGTACTACAGGATCACATTGAATGCTGGCTCATGAGGTCAGATGCCACACTCCCACTCCTGAGGCATCTCGCTTGTCAGCTGGTATAGCTTATCTACTTGTGAGGTTAGAGGTTGTGCACCCTGTAGCCAAGCTGATACCACCTCTGCTACCCTACCACCCACCAGTACTGAGTGTTCCCATGGATGAACTTCAGGCATCTCATAGCTGACTCCAAACCAGCTAAGGTACATTAATGCCAAGGCATAGATACAAATAATCTCTCAATATAGGTGGTCTAGACACTCAAACCAAAAATCAACCAGTGGACTATCTCCAGATGTGTAAATCTCAACTCAAAAAGGCAAACAACACAAAAACCAAGACACTATGCTGCCTCTCAGAATTGCCACACCCGCAGTGATGGCCCCTAGAGAAAGTAGTCCACAGAACTATAAATGTGTTCAAGGAATTCAAAGAGGACATAAGTAAATCCCAGAAATGAATTTGGAGAGGACAGGAATAACTCCTAAATGAAGCCCAAGAGAATTTGTTTGTATAAACAACTTGAATAAAATAAAGAAGTCAATTCAGGATACAAAAATAAGTTCAATAAAGAAATAGAAGTACTGAGCAAAAAGCAACCTGAAATGAATAGAAGTGAAATATTAACTAAGTCAAATAATAAGAAAAATCTCAGTGGAAAAACCTCACCCATGGAATGGGCCATGTAGACCACAAAATACTTGAGAGAAGCTATAAGACTGTATCATTTAATTCAGGAAATTGATTACATTTTATTTATAAGATTTATTTATTATGAGCATTTGTTTGCATGCATGTATGTACACTATGTATATCATATGCATGTCTAATACCCAGGGAGGTCAGAGCAGGCATGGATCTCCTAAAACTGTGTTTGCAGATGGGGGCATGTGGGTGCTGGGAACTGAACCGGTGCTCTGCAAGAGCAACAAGTATTCTTTTTTTTTTTTTAAATGGTTCTTTTTTTTTTTTTTAAAGATTTATTTATTCATTACATGTAAGTACACTGCAGCTGTCTTCAGACACACCAGAAGAGGGAGTCAGATCTTGTTAAGGATGGTTGTGAGCCACCATGTGGTTGCTGGGATTTGAACTAAGGACCTTTGGAAGAGCAGTCGGGTGCTCTTACCTGCTGAGCCATCTCACCAGCCCACAACAAGTATTCTTAAAAACACTGAGCCATCTCTTCAGCTCAAGTGGCAAAATTTTAAAAACATAATCTTTGTGACACTTTCAAATGGTCAATATATGTACTTTGGGGATAGAAGAAAGAGACGAAAGCCATGTCAAAGGCGTAGCAAATATAGAAACTTTAAAAGCCAGAAACACAAGCCAGGCAGTGGTAATGCATGCCTTTAATTCCTTCACTCTGGAGGCAGAGGCAGGCAGATCTCTGTTAGTCTACAGATCGAGTTCTAGGACAGCCAGGACTACACAGAAACCCTGCCTTGGAAAACAAAATAACAAAAAGCCCAAAACACTTGGGAAGATATATTCAAGCTATGGAAGATCACAGATGCCAACCCAAGACTACCTATACCGGACAAAACTGTCATAATTAAAGGAAAAAGAAAAGCTCCCCATAAAAAAAGCAAGCTAAGGAATTTATGAGCATTAGGTCAGCTCAACAGAGGATATTGGAAGGAAGATTATAGTTGAAAGAGGAATAAACATATTCAGGAGGCTCCAGGAGGTGGGATAAATGATGCTAACAGTTGTTCTGTACATAAGGACTAAGAACACTGAGCACTGCACAACCACCGCATGATGAGAATTAATTTACAGCTTTCAGTACCCTGAATTTTAATGGTCTCAATATCTCAATCAACAGACACAGACTAGAAGATTGGATTAGAAAACAGGAGCCCTCCTAAGGCTGGTGAGAGGAAGAAAGTGGTATCCAAGCAAATGGAACCAAGAAACAAACAGGTCCTGCTACTGTGACATCTGACAATATAGACTTCAAACCAAATTTAGTCAGAAGAGATGAAAATCACTTCATACTGATTGAGGAGGAGACAATCCAACAAGGGACACGAGAATTCTAAGCATCTGAGGACTGAACAGAGGCGCATTCGATTTCAAAAAACAACTCTTATTAGATGCAAAGTCACAGATTAACCATGACACAGCAATAGGAAATGATTTCAATACCGGACTGTCACCCAAAGATAAGTCATGCCAACAACAAAAACAACAACAATTAGAGGGACACTGGAATTAAATGACATCATAGGTCAAATGTACCGGACAGACATCTATAGACACTCCACCTCAACAGGACAAAATAGTCTTTTGTCTAAGCAACCGTAAAACTATCTAAAATAGATCACATATTGGATCACGTGGAAAGGAAGCCTCAATAAAGACGAGACAATTGAAATAGCTTCTTGCATTCTGTCTTACACTGTGGTTTAAAACTAGGGATCGGCAGCAAGAAAAACTACAGAAAAAATATAAACTCATAGAGATTAAACAACACACTCTTGAATGATGAATACTTAAGGCAAAAAAATTTAGAAGGAAATTTAAAAGTTATAGACTCAAATGAACATAAAATTACAGCATACTAAAGTGTATGAAATAAAATGAATGCAGTCCTAAGAGGGAACTTTGTAGTTTTAAATGCCTACATTAAAAACAAATCAAAGAAATTAAAATGAATAATTTAAAAATAAATCTTAAGGATTTGGAAAAGCAAAAACAAGCCAAACCTAAAAGTAATAATCAGGAAGAAATAATTTGTAGTAGTGCTAAAGTTAATAAAATAAAAATGAATAAAAAACACAATACAAAGAAACACTGTGTTGCAAACCAAATTCAAGAACGTATAAAAATGATCATTTACCTTGGTCAAGTAGCATTTATTCCAGAGATTCGGAAATTGCTCAGTAAACAAAACCTAGTAAATGTTATAAATTATATAAAAGGGCTTGAGGACAGAAACCACAGTCATCCCAATAAAGGCAGGAAAGGCTTTTGACAAAAGACAGCATCCTTTCTGTTAAAAGCTCTGAAGAAATTTGAAATGGAAGAAAAATGTCTTACACAATACAGGGTATATATAAGACACATCCACAGCTGACATTATATTTAAAGTGAGATAGATGCAAACAAGGCAAGCATATCTACTTAATCCACTCATATTTAATATAGTGTTAGAATATTAGCTAAAACAAAGTGGAAATTTCTGGTTTCTTTGGAGACTCGGTTGTGTCATGTGATGTTTTTCTGGAAGCTGTCTTATGAAAGAATGTTTTGCTGAGGCAGACACTTGAGAGGACATGTGATGTTCAGAAAGCGTATAAGTAGAATCCCTCAGGCAGTGAACGACACTCTTGCATTGATTTACCTTGTAATGCTTTGCTGGTTACTTGTTGTGACTTCATAGAGAAAAAAATGCCAAAGAACTTCTTGTATTATTCTGGCTGCTTCTTGCTGCTTCCAGGGACTAGTGCTTATTTGGCAGAGCCTCAAAGTTTTTGTCTGGATTAAGCTGTTACTACTTATACATGTTTGGTGTTTGCTGACTGGACTGGACTGCCACTACTGACTCATGTGTGGAATTGCCCCAAAGAACTAATTCTAAACAGTTCCACATCTCCTGTCTTCTATTAATCTTTCCTCTCCCCTACCTTTGGTTAGTGGGCTATAAGGGAGATTGAAGCATTTAAGAACCATTATTAAAGTAGATCTTGAAAAGTCTAAGCCTAGAAAGAAACAACAAGAGAAGAAAATAAAAGGAGTACAAATAGTAAAGTGAGAAATTAAAGTATATCTATTTGTAGATTGTCTGATTGTATGTATGAGACCCTAAAAATTCTATCAGAAAACATTTAGAACTAATAAACTCTCATGAAATTGGCCAGATACAAAAGGAACACACAAAAGTCATTAGCTTTCCTATGTATCAATGATGGGCAAACCGAAAAAACAAACAAACAAACAAACAAACAAACAAAAAACAAAAAACAAAAAACAAAAAACAAAACAAAAAAAACCCCAGGGGAATAATCTCACAATAAGTAAAAGAATAAACTAAGAATGTAAAAACTTTAACTTTTTAAATTACATTTTACTTATTGTGTATTCATTAGCTTGTGTATTATAGGTGAGTATACATAGTTTATGTATGGTGGCTAGTGCCCAACTTGTGAGAGTCAGTTCTTTCCTTCAACATGTGGCCCCAAGGATAAAACTAAAGCCATCAGGCTTGACAGTAGGCACTTTCACCCACCAAGCTCTCTCACTCTCTTTATAATGAAAACTTTAAAACACTTAAGAAAGAAATTGAAAAGGACAGTAGGCTTCCCATGCTCGTGGATCAGACAAACCAATATTGTAAAAATGGACATTTTACCAAAAGCAACCTAAAGATTCAGTGCAATCCCATCAAAAATTCCAGTTGCATTCTTCACAGAAATGGAAAAAACAAATCTTGAAATTCCTATGAAATTAAACAAGAGACCTTACAGAGCCAAACAATCCTGAGCAACATGAATCCTGCTCAAGGCATCGCCCAATATGATTTCAACGTAGTTTATGGAGCCACTGTGATAAAAAGAACATGGTGTTGGTGCAAAAACAGACATGCAAATAAACAGAATAGAATAGAGGATCCAGAGGCCTGGCAAAATGACTCAGTAGATAATAGCACACACTACTCTTGTGGAAGACCCAAGTTCTGTTTCTATCATGTATATGGATGGTTCAAGACCACCTGTAACTTCAGCTCCAGGGGATGTGTCTTAGGGTTTCTATTGCTGTGAAGAGATGCCATGACCACAGCAACTCTTATAAAGGAAATCGTATAATTGGGGCTAGTTTATAGTTTAGAGGTTTAGTCCATTCTTGTTTAGTCCATTTTTGTTGGGAAGCACGCTAGCATGCAGGCAGACATTGTATTTGAGAAGGAGCCAGGAAGACTAAAATGTCACATTGGACCGGGGAAGCTCATTCTTAGTGATACATATCCTCCAACAAAGCCACACCCACTTCAACAAGAGCACATCTCCTAATAGTGCCACTCCCAATGAGCCTGTAGGGGCCATTTCCCTTCAAGCCACAGGCTCTGAAGCTCTCTTCTAGCCTTTCTGAGCATTCATTACAGTCTTGATGTACACACACATGAACACACACATCCATAAACACACACACACACATACACATAATAAAAAATAAAAATATTTTGTAAAAGAAAAAGAATAGAGGACCTAGGTACAAGTTCCAAGTCCATGTAACTAAAATCACCTAAATTTTGATCAAGATGCCAAAAAATACATACATATTGGGAAAAGAAAGCTTCTTCAACAATGGGTATAGGAAAATTGGATATCTATGTGCAAAAGAAAAAGAACCCTAAGTTACTGCCTCACCTTATACAAAAATTGACACTAAATGGATCAAGGACCTCAAGACCCAAATCTCTGAAAATGCCAAAGGAGAGAATACGATTTTATGAGTAAGACTCCAGTTGTGTAGAAGATATGGTAAATGGCGGATAATTGGGTTTTCAGGAAATTAAAAAGCTCTGTGCAGCTGTCAAACAAGTGAGAATGTAGCCCATATAATGTTCACTATTCATACATCAGACAAGAGATTTATATCTTGAATCTACAATGAACCCAAGAAACTCAACATTGGGTATGATATAATGTCAAACATCTTTAATGCCAGCATTCTGGAGGGAGAGGCAGGCAGGACTCTGTGAGTTTGAGACCAGCTGGTCTATATAGTGAGTTATAGGCTAGCCAAGGCTACATAGAGAGACCCTACCTAAAAATCTAACAAACAATTAAAGAGGAACAGGGGAAGGAAGGGAGTTTGTGTGGGTTAACTTGAACTAAGGATGTATGAAAAACTCCCATAAAAACCCACTACTTTGTAGGCTAATTAAAAAATATGACATTTTTTGAAAAAAGGACCTTGAACACAGGTGCCCTGCCTGGGTGGCAATGTTTCCATAGAAGATATTTATTAAATAAAAATCTCAGTGCCAGGTACAGGGTATTTCCCCATGAGTTATTGGATAGAAGTTCCCCCAAATAACTCTCCCCAAACAACACAGGCTATTGACATTGCTATTGTTCTTGGTTGCTCACCAGAATTAAATGGTAAGAAATGAAACACTTTGCTTATAGGACATAGAGAAATCAAACTGGAACTGACTTGAAAATGTGTTCCCTGTTGACCAATGTTCATA
Organism: Mus caroli; assembly: GCF_978045245.1. NCBI lineage: Eukaryota > Metazoa > Chordata > Mammalia > Rodentia > Muridae > Mus > Mus caroli. The sequence continues at coordinate 81,311,228 of NW_028227262.1, read as the reverse complement.
GTGTTGGAAGGTGCTGTGCATGCAGCTGTGAAGAAAAGCCTGCATGCTACAAGACATGTTGGGATGACATGTCCACTGGTGAAACAGTGACTTGAAGGTTATGGGGCAACCAGCCACTTGGGGATGAGATTTGATCCCTGTTACACAGTAGGGAATGTATGCCTGATACTGTGAACCTGGACAGAAGCCCATGGTTGAGGCGACCAAAGGCCCTAGAGAGACCCACTATTGCTGTCTTTCTCAATGGACATGCTGTTAAACTAGCTTCTAAATATTTAAACACAGATTAGTGCTGACTAAAACTTGTCTAGAGAAGTATCTCTCTGCAGTGGTCAGCAGCTAAAGTACTGAAAACAAGTTACTCTTGCGTATTCAACTCTAACGGGGACATCTATATCAGATGCATATCCAGGACTCAGAAAACACTGCAGAAGAGGGTGTAGAAAGAATATAAGAATTTCCTCGGTTTCTGTTGTTATGTCCCTGTTTAGAAGGGGGAACAAAATACAGGAGGAACTATAGAGACAAAGTGGGGAGACAGATGGAAATGCCATCCAGAGACTGCCCCACCTGGGGAAAGATCCCATATACAGTCACCACACCCAGACACTATTGTAGATGCCAAGAAGTGCATGCTGACAGGAGCCTGATACAGCTGTCTCTGAGAGACTCTGCCACAGCCTGACAAGTACAGAGGCAGATGCTCTCAGACAACCATTGTACTGAGCATGGAATCCCCAATGGAGGAGTTAGAGAAAGGACTGAAGGAGATGAAGGGGTTTGTAACCCCATAGGAAGAATAACAATATCAACCAACCAGACACCCCTCCCCCATGATCTTCATGATCTTCCAGGGACTAAACCACCAACCAAGGAATACACATGGAGGAACCCATTGCTCCAGCCGCATAAGGAGCAGAGGATGGCCTCAAATAATAGGATTAGAGAATAAAAGAAGACATTGCAGGAAATACCAACGAAATGCAGAAAATCATAAAGCTATACCTTTAAAAGCTACATTCCACTAGATTGGGAAAAAAAGGAAAATAGATAACTTTCTAGATGTCTACGAACTACAAAACTTAAACCAAGATAAGAGAACTAATTTTAACAGATCTGTAACAAACAATGAAAATGGAGCCATAATTAAAAAAAGATCCAGGTCCATATGGACTCACTGTAGAATTCTACAAGGCTTTTAAAGAAGAACTACCACCAATACTTTTAAAAATTATTTTGTAAAATGAGAGGGAAAGGAAGATCCTAAACTACAAAGCCAGTTTATTTTAATAGCAAATGCAGGTAAAGACAAAACAACAAAAGAAACGTATATGACAACTGTAGAGCAATCTCTCTGATGAACATAAACGTAAACATCCTCAACAAAATATTTTTATTTTATCTTATTTTTTAAAGATCTACTTATTATAAGTACACTGTGGCTGTCTTCAGACACAGCAGAAGAAGGCATCGGATCTCATTACGGATGGTTGTGAGCCACCATATGGTTGCTGGGATTTGAACTCAGGACCTTTGGAAGAGCAGTCAGTGCTTTTAACCGCTGAGCCATCTCTCTAATATTATCTCTCTAATATTTTTAAACAGAACACAACAAAAATGTCATTAGTCATGACCAAATTGACTTTATACCAGTGGTGCAAGGATTGTTCAACACATGTAAAGGAAAGAAATTACATGATCACTGCCATAGATGCTGAAAAAGCATTTAAAATTCTGGAGAATATTGAGATAGAGAAAAAAAGTTCAACCTGACAAAGGTTGCATATGCAATCCTATTAAGATCATGAGCACAGGCATTTTTAAGTTATAGCTGGAGTAATAGACAAGAGAAGGAAAGGAAAGTAAATACAAGTAGGAAAGGAAGAATTCAAAATTCTCTATTTGCAGATAATATAGTTCAGTACATAAGATAAAGAGTCTACAAGAAAAACCCCTGGAGCTGATAAACATTTTCAATAAGGTGGCTGGATACAGAATAAATATGAAAATCAGTACCCTTCTATGGTGGTTTATATAGGTTTGCCCCCCATAGACTCATGTATTTGAGGGCTTGGCCTATGGGGTGTGGCACTATTAGAAAGTGTGGCCTTGGTGGAGGAAGTGTTTCAGTGTGGGGGTGGGCTTTGAGGTCTCCTAGTGCTTAAGCTCCTCCTAGTCTGGAAGAGCTTCCTCCTGGCTGCCCGAGGAAGACTGTTTCCTCCCTGCTGCCTGCAGATCAAGATGTAGAACTCTCAGCTCCTCCAGCACCATGTCTACCTGCATGCTTCCATCCTTCCTGCCATGATAATGGACTGAACCTCTGAAACTGTAAGCCAGCCCCAATTAAATGTTTCTCTTTATAAGACTTGTCTTGATTATGGTATCTCTTCGTAGCAGTAAAACACTAACTAAGGCATCTTCCTATATACTAATGGGAATCATTCTGAGAAAAAAAATCAGGAAATTAATCCACTCATAACAGCTTCAGAAACAAAATAGATAAAACCCCACAAACTCATCTTGGAATAAATTTAAGGAAGGAAACAATAGACCTTTACAAATGAAAACTCTTAAAACATGGAAGAAAGAAATTGAGGAGTACACTAGAACTGACAAATTGAATCTTATAAAATTAAAACGCTTCTGTATAGCAAAGGAAACTGTAAATTAAGCATCAACGGGGGTGGACAGGAGAAAATTTTTGCCAGCTACACATCTGACAGAGGGTACAAAGAGAGCTAATACAAACAAACAAACAAATACACATACAAACAAGTAAATAAAATCTAAACATCATAAAAACATTCACAAAATGAGCTATGGAACTGAGCAGGGGGCTAATACATATTTAAAAAAATGTTCAACATCCTTAGCCATCAGGGAACTGCAGACTAAAACTAGATTTAGATTCTAAAAGTAGATTTGAGATTCTACTTCACCACTGACACAATGGCTCTTATCAAGAAAACAGAGAACAACAATTGCTAGTGAGAATGTGGGGCAAGGGGACTTCTTTAGTCACTGCTGTTTGGAGAGTGCCAGGAGCCACAGGAGAGTAAACTGGGACAGTCACTATGGAAATCAGTATGGGGCTTTTCCCATAGAGCTGCAGTAAAGCTGCCTTTGACTCAGCTGGATCACTCCTAGACATGTGCTCAACGTGTCTACCTTATAGCAGAGACACTTGGAATTAGCCTAGATGTTCATCAACAAATGAATGGATGGTGAATATGTGATGTGCATAACACACACACACACACACACAAATGGAAAATTCCTTAGCTGCAAAGAATATTATAATTGAAGGAAAAAATGAATGGGGTTGGAAAATATACTAAGTGAAATAAATAATCCAGACCCAGAAAGACAAACATCTCATGTATTTTTTTTTTTTTTGTATGTGGATTCCAAGTTTGATTTCTTTTTTATTTCAGTATTTAAGCTGGAATGGGAATCTGCCAAGGCCCAGATGCAAGAAAAGGGTCATGCAGAGGCCTGAGGGTGGAGGTAAGAGGCTTTAATTAGGGAATAGTATAATTCATATGATATGAAGATTGAGATAGGAATACTGAGCAAGGGAGTCTAAACAGGGATAGGGTGGAGAGATGGGAAAAGAAAATGATAGAATGGATGGTAAACTAAAACTAAGGATGCATGAAAAATATACAGAAACATAGGACATTATAAACTAACTACAGTATGATTTATAGAGGTAAAAATAAAATAATTTGAATGGTGAGTGGATAATGCTGCATCAGAAGCCAAATGATATTAAATGAAAATCTCAGTGCCATGTGTGGGACGTCTTTCTTTGAATTAGAAAGGTCAGGGAGGTCGAGAGGTCCCCCTAAACCAATTCAGGCTATTACTATTTTGCTTGGTTGCCCACTAGAACTAGATTGTAAGATATCACCATTGTTGAATTGTTGAAGGTATTGTTGAAGACAACACATACTTCGGTGGTAGGGCACAGTGAAATCAAGATGGAATCTTCTCCTCTGTTATCTAATGTTCCCAGTCCCAGAAGACACAATTCAGGCCACTAGGGGAATGTCATCAACAGTCTTACCCTGATGTGGCTCCTGTGAGGCAAATGTACTCACTGATGGAAGAGTATAGCACTCTTCCATCTGTTGGAGGGCAAGATATCAAGTAATAACTTCCTGTTTGGAGTTGAGGCCTGTTTTTAGGAGAGAATCCATATCCAGTATATAAACTGGCCAAAAGCCAGTGGTTGGGGAGAACACACAGGGAATGTACCCATTGTTTCTTAAATGGACACACTGTCAAAATGCCTTCCCAGTATTTCTATTTCTACCCATAGGCCAGTACTGCTCTTTAGCAGAAGGGAAGTGGGCATGGTTAAGGCAAACACCCATAACTGGCAACAAGGCTAAGAATAAGTGACTGTTGAGTGCTCAGACTCAAACGGGGCATCTCTATCATTCCCTTCAATGCCCAGTGAGTTGGGAAGACGAAGGATGTTGTAAAACACTGTCTTTTGGTAACTGAGATTATAAAATCACAGTAGCCGTGGTTACCTGAACAAGACATGTGCAAGATTAAGTCTGTCAGCATCCCATCCAGGATAGGGGAGACTCGTGAGTGCTTACGCCTCCTTGAGGAGCTTCTGGTCTTTTTGTTTGTTTGTTTGTTTTTTTCGAGACAGGGTTTCTCTGTATAGCCCTGGCTGTCCTGGAACTCACTCTGTAGACCAGGCTGGCTTCAAACTCAGAAATCCACCTGCCTCTGCCTCCCAAGTGCTGGGATTAAAGGCGTGCACCACCACACCCGGCTCCCAAGGAGCTTCTTTAGTGGGTTGCTATGGCAGGGAGTCATTTTCCTCAGTGGTGTAGCCACTGCAAATTGCACAGCCTCCAGTAAATAACACTCTACCATGCTTGTGTATACCAGCTTAGTTGAACTCAGTGGGTCACACACACATGAACAAAGACCTGAAAGTGTGAGCAGAGCTAGTTAGGAAGAAACAAGGAGTTTAGTGTGTGTGTGTGTGTGTGTGTGTGTGTGTGTGTGTGTGTTGGGGGCTGGAGGTAGGCAACAGAGGATAATGGGTGTGAATCTTGGCAAAATACATTGTGTGCATATATGACATTAAATAACTATATTGTATATGTATATGAAATGGTCAAAATAAACTAAAAACTTATAACACACAGACAGCACACACACACACACACACCGACAGCACACACACACACACACACACACATTACTTACACATATATATACCACAGATATATAAACATAGAAATACACACACAGACCCATACACATGTGCGCACACACACACATCACATGACAGAGAAACAGAGAACTTGAACTAGGTAGTACAGATTTCTTTATACTAGAAGATAGACTCTTAGCTGGACCAGCTAGCATTTATATGAGCTATACCCAAGGTGCTTCTGAGCTGATTGACTCAAGAATGTAATCTCATGGCCATTGCCTGGTGTCATGATTTCTATCTTGCTTTGCAGCTAGAAATGCTATAAAGTATGGGAACCTTTTATGAAATAGAACTATTTTCTCTTCTGTTTCTGCTTTCTAGTTTGGTAACTCTCTGCCCTCAATGGCATCATTTTCGTCCTTGGCCACTTTCTGCTCTCTAATCAGAACCCCTTACCTTTTAGCTGGAATAATGTGTAGTTAGCAACTGGGGAAGAGCAACCTTTTCTTTCCAAGGTAAATATCCTTGGAAATGTTGTGTTGGTAACTGAGAGGGCAAGGACTGGAAAGGAAAGAGGAGAGCATGGAACCCTGCAGTAAAATCAACATTTCACCATTGCTCTTGTTGTTGATTTTTGTTTGTTTGCTGTCGTTATTTTGAGAAGGTCTGTAATTTCAGTGTTTCAAAACCTGCGGCAGGTCGATCGCTTCAGGTTCTAAGCCACCCTAGACACTAGAGAGCGTTCAAGGTCAACCTGAAGCCCTGTCTTAAACAACAAACAACCAAACAACAACATAATCCCCCTGAAACTAAAACTCAAGTCAAAACAAGTTAAGTATGGCTAGAAGAACATTTTAAAGCCCACACATGGTTCTTATCAGTGGCTTGTCTTTCATTTATACAGAACAGTGGTTCATTAAGGTCATACTTTTCATAATGAAGTTTCAGTTCTAGGTCTCCCAACAAGTGTTCTCTCACCCCTGTCCTGGGGAACTCATGATTCTGGGTCTAGCTCTAGCCTCAGTGGCTGTGACATCCCTCCACGGTTTCTTATTATTTATTCCGGATCTATTGGGTGATTGACCAGAATCTCTTGGTTTACTCTTGAACTCTTCCTAGGCATGCATCCTTGTCACCCTGTGTCTATGTCTGCTTCCCTGCTGGCCTGTGAGCTTTAGGATTCAAGGCCAGGGTACGGCTTCTACATCCTACCAGGCAGCAAGTGTAAAGCTCTGAAAAGCTATGCTTGTTTGAATGGCACAATGAATGAGTTCATGAGATTCATTTGGACACAGACACTGCGATTCCACATCAATGGGCCTCAAACATGAGTGCTTTGTCAAGACTGAAGAAATCAAGAGACAAGTATAAAGGCTAATGTGATTTTTAACACATTGCCAAATTTCTTTCAGTCCTCATATAAACCCACACGTTGAAGGTAACTTCCCTTTAAAGGATGCATGGTGTGTTATCCTGGGAGAAAGGCACGTGGGAGTCATAGGTTTAAGCAGGTATCCAAGCAGAGCAAATGGCATGGAACCTTGGCCAGTAGGCAGAGGCTGGCAGGATGCCCCTGGTAAAGGGGCCATGCTGCAGAGCCTGTCACAGATCTTGTATTGTAGCATTTCTTCTGTACTGCATTTCTTATATTTCTTAGATTATATCAAACACTTGGGCTTCATGATTGATAACACTTTTAAAAATAGCTATGGCTAAAAACTTACAGGATATTGGGCCCATAAGCAGGAAAAGGCACTAGCCCCATGGCTGAGGACCTGAGTTAGAACCCTGTGACCCAGATGGTGGAAGAGGAGAACTGATTCTACCAAGTCTTCTGACTTTCATGAACATGTCTGTGCATGTGCACACATGTGATATTAATAAATTTAAAAAATTACCAAGTACAAGATTTTTTTTGAAAGAAATGGAGTCTTCAGGAGAAACTGAGACATGAGAAAGTGATGAACTGTGGAAACTTAATGAAGAAGTGAAGTCTTTCTCATCTTAGTGTCCACACAGGCACACATCCACACAGGCACACACACAGGCACACACTCACATAGACACACATTCACACAGGCACACATCCATACAGGCACATATCCACACACTTTAGACCATCCTCTGGACACATATATAAACTTACCCTCTCACATCCTCACTCATTCACTCACTCATTCACTCACACACCATTCCTATCTACATTCTCACAGGATTGCTATCTTATACATACAAACTCCTATGTATACACTTATCCTTTATGTACATACAAACACATTCACACATTCATGAAACAATCTCATAACACACCCACCCACAGATATACATATGAGTACACTTATACCTGCACCCATACATACTCAGTTCCTGCAGGGGCTGCACCCACTCAACACCTACTTATTCCTCTAAGGTAAATACCCTACCAAAGAAAGTGTAAGAACAATTTCACATTTCCTTTCATTCAAGAATAACAACTCTGTAACTGTCTTCACAGGCTAGTGTAGTTCTACTTTGGACTTCCTTGGTACTCCTCTTTGCAGTTATGGTGGGTATCTGTGTTGTTAAAGAAGAAAACTCATTGTATTGGCTGGTTTTGTGTGTCAATTTGACACAGGCTGGAGCTATCACAGAAAAAGGAGCTTCATTTGGGGAAATACCTCCATGAGATCCAGCTGTGGGGCGTTTTCTCAATTAGTGACCAAGTGGGGAGGGCCCCTTTTGGGTGGTACCATCTCTGGGCTGGTAGTCTTGGGTTCTATAGGAAAGTAAGCTGAGCAAGCCAGGGGAAGCAAGCCGGTAAGTAACATCCTTCCATGCTCTCTGCACAAGCTCCTGCTTCCTGACCTGCTTGAGTTCCAGTCCTGACTTCCTTTGGTGATAAAACAGCAACGTGGAAATGTAAGCTGAATAAACCCTTTACTCCCTTACTTGCTTCTTGGTCATGATGTTTGTGCAGCACTAGAAACCTTGAATAAGACACTCATATGCACATCCTCTAGCCCTCTTCCCAGTGTGGTATCATCTGGGTATCATTGAACAGCACCCAATCTGGAGTTTTCATTCACAAGTTATGACTCTCTCTGCATAGCTTACTTTGAGCACTGTTCTTGAAAGCAGCTTCAGTTTGAACTGCATTGATAATTTCAAAGTGAAAGGCTTGGTCATGATGCAACAAGTTATTTTTTAATAGATTCTCTTGTATCAGACAGACGCACTCTGTGTGTGTGTGGTAGGGAGAGCTGGGAAGGAACTTTGCGAAATCAAGTATAGGATACCTCACCTGGAAACCTTGCACTGTCGATATGCAGGTCAAAGCTGAGTTCAAACTGTATTTTGACTCAACAAAGATGACTCATCAAGCAGCAGATAAAGTTTTAGAGAGGCTCTCAAGTCCTCATCTCTAATGTCTGGATGACCCTAGCTAGTCATGCTCTGCCTTCCCACGACACTTGGCATTTCATCTGGTAGCTGAATATCTAATGCCTAACCCACTGGGCTCATAAGAGTTAAATGAGGTGGTAATGGTGGCTTTCAGCTCAGGTGCAGCTTTGATTCTTCATAAGAAAGGCAGGATCCTCCTGTGTTCTGTTGTTCCTGTTTTACCTCTGAGCAGCGATTGCTTTCCAATACCATTTAGGTTATTTTTGACTACTTAAAATCTTTGCTCTTTCAATAGCTGTGGGAAAAATTCCTGAACATCCACACCCACAACTTTCTCATCTTTTATTTCCCAAGGATGACTCAACAGGATGGAAAGTCTCTGCTGAGCACAGTTTTGAAAGAGTGGTGCTAAAGGGGAAGGTATAATTTAGAGGAAGAAATGCTGGGCACAGAGGTGGGGTGAGTGCTGAGGACATTAGAGCAGGTATCATGGAATTGTCTGAGCACATGTGTTCCCAGCGTGCTATTTCAAAATCACAGTGGAAGCATAAGGACATGCTCTCAGACTCGCTTAAGTTAATAGTCTCCTTGAATTTCACATTGAAAGCTTACCTTCCAGAAAAGAGAGATCTGCTGTCTGTCATAGTCGATGTCTTGCTTCATGTACCAGATGTCTAATATCCCAACAGGCTCTAACAAGAGTAAGAGGTGAAAAACAGATTTTCACATAAATATGTACATAATAGAAAAACCTTTAAAAGTCAACAAAAAATTCTGGAAATTATTATAGACTAATTTCTGTTTTCTTTTACTCAAAAGCAAACATGTATACTTTTGGCACAAAAGTTAAAAAAAAAGATGGGTACTTTGAAAAGAAAAAAATTAAAAATATTGAGAAGAAAAGTTATTTCCTAATTTACCTTTAAAATATGTTAATCCACGTTTCATTGTAAGGTACTGAAGTTAAAAAAATCAAGGTATATGTGGTTATCTTTCTCTTTTTTTAATTGGAATGTGGGAAAATAAGGATATAAATAAAATCAAGATATGATAAGGACATAAAACACAAAGAAAAATGGCAAGATTTATCTTCACCCCAGTTTGAAATTTAGAGTGAAGAGCAGTTACTTGGTGTGATATACTTGGAGGGAAGGCACATCTTATTTACCTTAAAAGTCACAGTACCTAGGACAGTATCTAGGATGTAGTAAACATTGCTCAGTAATGAATGAGCAAACCAGGCAATGCTATGTATTTGATGTCAAAACACAAGCTGAACTTGATGCTCTAAGACAATGGCTGAATATAGTATTAATGAACTTGAGAAAGGCAGACACATTTTAAAAAGTGATAGAATATCAACCCTGTGCTGTGTGTGTGTGTGTTTATGAGCATGCGCGCGCGCACACACACACACACACAAACAAGTGTGCACATGTATGCATTTGTTCTCTCCTACTTGATAGATTTGCTAGCTAGGAGTACAGTCAGTACAACCACTGAACTCAGCTGCTATTGCTCCAACCCAACTTCCTTCACAGTGAAACTTGCAGTGTGTTTGAGGTGAGGCAACACTGGCTTTCCTTCTGGAATAATGTTTCTCTCAACCAGAACAGATAGGTAATAGGTGCATTCCCCCATCAGGCAGGCCTCTGGGCCTCTTCTGTGACTGTTCTCTTCCTTTGTAACTCCCACCCCACCTCTCTTCCTCCCCCCTTTCTTCCTTCCCTCTCTCCCACATATCCTCCTCATCCTCTCTTCCTCTCTCCCTCTCCTCTTAATCATCTACTTGTGTTTTTACTTAAAGTTTTTTTTCTTCCCCTTCTCTTCCCACTAGGTGTACCGTAAGCCCTTGCAGTGAGAACTGCAAGATGAGAAAAATTTTCATAAAGGATTCTGAAATGCTCTTCATTCTTCAGGGCTTGAAAGGGTGACACAGATCTGATAGTCCAGGTGCAAAAAATTAAACAGTACAGGCAACTGACACTAACCAATCTAAAGTACAAGGTAAAGTTTGGCCACTATCATGCACATGTTCTCATTGAGCCCTCTTCTGATACAGATGTCTCACATGATAAGACCTTCTGCACACTTGTGGATGAGGAAGTTGGCAAAACCAGATGAACAAGACTCAAAGCTGATAACTGGCAAAGCTGAGAAAAGAGACCACTCTTGTTATCACCGAAGAGCCTGTTTTTCCCATTGCAGTTTGCTGTGTTGAACAAATTCCACAAATTCCACAGTCCAGGCACTGACCGTGTAATTAGGACTGGGTGTGTTCCATGTCAAAATCAGTTGACTTGTTCCCAGCAGTAAGGCCTTCATCTAATTACATATTGGCAACAAATTTGAAGGCATTACTCACTGGATTGCTTACTAAAGATCCAGCACCTAACAGATTATTATAGACTAGGAATCAAATTCTGCACTTATGTCCCCTCCACAAACTCAAGAACAAGTATAAGTAAAGCTTTAGTGGTGTTCTCTTTCTGTACAGGACTCAGATTGCCTTCCCTGGATCACCCATGGCCCCTCCCTGGGACTCTTGTCATAGTTTTTCATATAAGCTGGATTGTGTCTGATATCTAAGAGAAAAACAACAAAAAACAAAAAACAAAACAAAACAAAACAAAAAAACCCTGTGAGTTTCTTAATACCAAATACTTCCCAGCTACTGCCCCGCATCTCTGTCTTTCATTGAACTTTTGGAAAAGAGGTAGACATTGTTGCTGTCTTCACTCCCTCATTTCATATTTACTCCCAGACCATGGTGTGTGAAATCCCTTCCTCCATATACATTGATTGTGTGGCTGTCCAAGTCACCAGGTCTAAAGGTCACTTCTCTGCTCTCATATCATTGCATTTCATAGCATCCCGAGTCAAGCGGATGTTGCTTTTTTTTATTTTTCTGGAGACATTACATGTGAGAAAATGGTGAAGGAACAAAGCATTCTAGTTTTCTCGTGCTTATTCATCCATCCTACAATGAAGGAATTGTTAGGGTACTGATGGGAAGTGTGGGTTGTAGGATATACAGAGAAAGTAAATTACATAAAGCTCAAACAAGGAAAGCTAGATGTTGTTTAGAGCCACATGGATGAGAAATGCACAGTTCAGGACAGAGCTACCAATGGGAAGCAATGACAAGGCTAAGAACATATTGGCAATGTGACAGTATTTGAGACAAGTGTTGGATCTGGAAGTGCTAATATTGTTGCCTTACTTGCAATGAGATTACAGATGAGACCGAGAAGAGAAAGACAGTACAAGAGATAAAACAACAACAACAACAACAATGAGGCAATATCTCTTTTCCTCACTGCAAGACCTTGAAGGCTGTAAATCCAAGACAAAGCACCTTAAGTCAGACGGCTCTTAAAAACAACCAAACCAAACCAAACCAAACCAAACCAACCAAACAAAGACCCCACCCCCAAGAACCAAGTGTAGAATGGATGGTTTGAACAATACACACCCATTATATGGTTCTAGAGGCTGAGAGTGAAGATCCAGGCTCTGTCAGATCTGATGCCTGCTTGGTGTGGTAGCCTTTTTGCTGAACCCTCAAACAGGAAGTGGTGGAGTAGGAGACAGATATTTTTTTTCTTCTTGTGAGGGCAAGGATCTCATACATGAAGGTTCCATATTCATAACTCAATTACTGGAAAAAGTACCATCTCCTACACATCTTCCTTCTGGTTTGAGACAGATCGTGTGCTACAGTCTCCCCTCACCCCATCAAAAAAACCCCAAAACCCAAAAAACCAAACCAAACAAAAGACCCCCACAGACAGCTTGACTCCTAGGAGGTCTGTCACAACCAGGCTCACAGATGAGACTACCTGCCCTAATACCAGGCCTAACTGGGACTACCATGGAGCCCAAAGGGTACAGGACCTATCTGCTCTGCAGGAGACACATTGTCCTTCTGTTCTGCAACTGTGCCCAGGGGCAGATCGGGTGCTCCAGTTCCCCCTGCCCACACCATACCCAGTGACAGCTTTACTCAAGGAGATCCATCATAATCAGGCTCCTGGGAGGGACAGGCTCCAGACTGAGAAAACAAGGTCAATTAACACCAGTGATAACCAGAAAGTGAGAGGCAAGCACAAGAACATAAGCAACAAAAACCAATGGCACTTGGCATCATCAGAACTCAGTTCTCCCACCACAACAAGCCCTGGATACCCTAACACACCTGAAAAGCAAGATTCTGACCTAAAAATCCCATCTCATGAAGATGATAGAGGACCTTAAGGAGGACATAAATACCTTTCTTAAAGAAATACAGGAGAACACGAAGGTAAACAGGTAGAAACCCTTAAAGAGAAAACACATAAATACCTTAAAGAAATACAGGAAAACACAATCAAACAGGTGAAGGAATTGAAAAAACCACCCAGGATCTAAAAAATGGAAATAGAAACAATAAAGAAATCACAAAGTAAGGCACCCCTGGAGATGGAAAACCTAGGAAAGAGATCAGGAGTTACATATGCAAGCATCACCAACAGAATATAAGAGATAGAAGAGAGAATCTCAGGTGTAGAAGATACCATAGAAGATATAGACACAACAGTCAAAGAAAATACAAAGTGCAAAAAGCTTCTAACTCAAAACATCCAGGAAATTCAGGACTCAATGTAAAGACCAGACCTAAGAATAACATGTACAGAAGAGAGTGAAGATTCCCAAATCAAAGGGCCAGAAAACATCTTCAAAAAAATCATAGAAGAAAACTTCCTTACCCTAAAGAAAGAGATAGCCATGAACTGTATTTAAGAAGCCTACATAAGACCAAATAGATTGGACTAGAAAAGAAATTCCTCCTGTCACATAATAATCAAAACACTAAAAGCACAGAAAAAAGAATAATATTAAAAGCAGTAAGAGGAAAAGGCCAAATAACATATAAAGGCAGGTCTAGACCTGCGATGTGAGAGACTCCCAGGACTCAGGGAAGAACCTTTGATGAAATGCCCGACAGTAGGGAGAGGCAACTTATAGAGCCACTTCCAGCAGGAAGACAGGACATCAAGTGAGGGATTGGGTTGCCATCCCACAGTCACACCTCTGACCTATAACTGTTTCTGTCTGAAAGAGTTACAGGGATGGAAATGGAGAGGAGCCGGAGGAAAAGAAGGTCCAGTGACAGGCCCAAAGTGGGATCCAGCTCAAGGGGAGGTCCCAAGGCCTGACACTATTACAGGGGCTATGAAACACTCACAAAAAGGGATCTATCATGACTGCCCTCTGAAAGACCCAACAAGCAGCTTAAAGAGTCAGATGTAATTATTTGCACCCAACCAATGGACAGAAGCAGCTGAGCCCTGTTGTTGAGTTAGGGAAGGCTGAAAGAAGCTGAGGAGGAGGGCAATTCTGTAGGATGACCAGCAATCTTAATTAGTATGGACCCCTGAGATCTTTCAAACACTGAACCACCAAACAGACAGCATTCACCAGCTTATATGAGGTCCCCAACACACATACAGTAGACTTCCAGTTCTGTTTTCATTCAGAGATGATGCATCTAACCCTCAAGAAACTGGAGGCCCCAGAGAGTTTAGAAATCAGGTGGAGTGGGGTTTGGGTGCATCCACATGGAGACAGAGGTGTGAGGAGGATGTATGGGATGTGGAGCAGTCAGAGGGTGGGTGGGGAGGGGTGGGGAATGGAATATGGAGTGTAAAAAATGAATTACAAATAAAATTAAATTTAAAAAGAGCAATAAAAAAAGGCAGACCTATCAGAATTACATCAAACTTCTCAACAGAAACTCTAAAAGCCTGAAGATCTTGTACAGATAACATGCAGACCCAAAGAGAACACAAATGCCAGCCCAGGCTACCATACCTAGCAAAACTCTCAACCAGCACAGATAGAGAATCCTAGATATTACATGACAAAACCAAATTTAAATATATTTTCCCACTAATCCAGCCCTGCAGAAGATAATAAAAGAAAAACTCCAACCCAAGGAAAAGCAAGAAATTAATCTTCTCACAACAAACCAAAAAGAAGAGAACCACTCAAACATTATGACCTCTATTAGCAAAAATAACAGGAACTAACAATCATTGGACTTTAATATCTCTCAACACTGATGGGCTTAATTTACCAATAAAAAGATATAGGGTAACAGACTGGATATGTAAACAGGACTCAACATTTGGCTGCATACATGAAAACACACCTCAGTGACAAAGACAGACAGTACCTCAGAGGAAAAGGCTGGAAAAACATGTTTTTAAGCAAATGGTCCCAAGAAACAAGCTGGAGTAGACATTCTAATATTCAAAAAAATAGACTTTTAACCAAAAGCTATCAAAAGAGATGGGGAAGGACACTTCATATTCATCAAAGGAAAAATTCACCAAGATGAACTTTCAATTCTGAACATCTGTGCCCCAAATTCAAGAGTACCCACATTTGTAAAAGAAACTTGACTAAAGCTCAAAACACACATTGAACCTTACAAAATAATAGTGGGAGATTAAAAAACCTCACTCTCACCAATGGACAGTTCATTGAAACAAAAACTAAACAGAGACACATTGAAACTAACAGAAGTTAGGAAACAAATGGATTAAACAGATATCTACAGAACATTTCACTCTAAATCAAAAGAATATATCTTCTTCTCAGCACTTCATGGTACCTTCTCCAAATTGACCTTAAAATTGGACGCAAAACAAGACTCAACAGATACAAGAAGATTGAAATAATTCTATGCATTCTATCAGATCACTATGGACTAAGGCTGTTCTTCAATAACAACAAAAACAACAGAAAGCCCACATACACATGGAAATGGAACTACTCAATGATAACTTGGTCAGGGAAGAAATAAAGAAAGAAATTAAAGACTTTCTAGAATTCAATAAAAAATGAAGGCACAGTATACCCAAACTTAGGGGACACAATGAAAGCAGTGCTAAGAGGAAAACTCATAGCAGCAAGGGCCTTCATAAAGAAATTGGAGAGATCCTACACTAGCAACTAAACAGCACATCTGAAAGCTCTAGAACAAATAGAAGGAAATGCACCTAAAAGGAGGAGACAGCAGGAAATAATCAAACTCATGACTGAAATCAACCAATTAGAAATGAGAACTATACCAAGATCAACAAAACTAAGAGCTGGTTCTTTGGGAATATCAACAAGATAGCTAAACTGTTAGACCAACTAAGGGGCACAGAAACAGTTTGTTTAGTTTTAACAAAATCAGAGATGAAAAGGAAGACATAACAACAGAAACTGAGGAAATTCAAAAAGCCATCAGATCCTACTACAAAAGGCTATACTCAACAAAACTGGAAAACCTGGATTAAATGGACAGATACCAGGTACCAAAGTTAAATCAGGATCAGATAAACCATCTAAACAGTCCCACAACCTCTAAGGAAATAGAAGCAGTCATTAAAAGTCCCCCCCCCCCAATAGCCTAGGGCCAGATGGTTTTAGAGCAGAATTCTCTCAGATCTTCAAAGAAGACCCAATACCAAATACTTTTCAAACTATTCCACAAAACAGAAACAGAAGGAACACTACTTAATTTGTTCTGTGAAGCCACAGTTACACTGGTACCTAAACCACACAAAGACCCAACAAAGAAAGAGAACTTAAGACCAAATTTGCTTATGAATATCAATGCAAGAATACTCAATAAAATTCTCAAAAACTGAATCCAAGAACACATCAAAATAATCCTTCACCATGATCAAGTAGGCTTCATCTCTCGGAGGCAGAGATGGTTCAATATATGGAAATACATCAAAGTAATCCACTATATAAAAAACTCAAAGGAAAAAAAAAACCCATGATAATCTTACTAGATGCAGAAAAAGCCTTTGATAAAATACAACACCACTTCATGTTAAAAGTCTTGGAGAGATCAGGAATTCAAGGCTTGTCCCTAAACACAATAAAATCAATATATAGCAAATGAAGTGCTAATATCAAATTAAATGGAGAGAAACTTGAAGCAATTCCACTAAAATCAAGACAAGACAAAGTTGCCCACTCTTCTCCTACTTATTCAATATAGCATTCAAAGTTTATTTATTTGGTACTTTCTTTATATACATTTCAAATGCTATCCCGAAAGTTCCCTATACCCTCCCTCTGCCCTGCTCCCCTACCCACCCACTCCCCCTTCTTGGCCCTGGCATTCTCCTGTACTGGGGCATATAAAGTTTGCAATACCCAGGGACCTTTCCTCCCAGTGATGGCTGACTAGGCCATCTTCTGTTACATATGCAGCTAGAGACATGAGCTCTGGGGTACTGGTTAGTTCATATTGTTGTTCCACCTATAGGGTTGCAGACCCCTTCAGCTCCTTGGGTGCTTTCTCTAGCTTCTCCACTGGGGGCCCTGTGTTCCATCTTATAGATGACTGTAAGCATCCACTTCTGTATTTGCCAGGCACTGGCCTAGCCTCATATGAGACAGCTATAAAAGGGTCCCTTCAGCAAAATCTTTCTGGCATATGCAATAGTGTCTGGGTTTGGTGGCTGATTATGGGATAGATCCCCAGGTGGGGTAGTCTCTGGATAGTCCATCCTTTCATCTTAGCTCTAAACTTTGTCTTTGTAACTCCTTTCATGGGTATTTTGTTCCCTGTTCTAAGGAGGAATGAAGTATCCATCCATTGGTCTTCCCTCTTCTTGATTTTCTTGTGTTTTGCAAATTGTATCTTGGGTATTCTAAGTTTCTGGACTAATATCCACTTATCAGTGAGTGCATATCTAATGACTTAGTATTCAAAGTTCTAACTAGAGCAATTAGACAACAAAAGGAGGTAAAAAAGATACACATTTTGAGGAAGGAACTCAAAGTTTCAGTATTTACGGATGATATGATATTATACATAAGTGACCCCAAAAATTCTACAGAGAAGGTCCAGCTATACTACTACTGGGCATATACCCCAAAGATGATCCTACAAATAACAAGGAAATGTGATCTACTATGTTCATAGCAGCTTTATTTATAGTAGGCAGAAGCTGGAAACAACCCAGATGTTCCTCAATGGATAGAAATTGTGGTACATTTACACAATGGAATACTACTTAGCTATTAAAAATGACAACTTCATGAATTTTACAGGCAAATGAATGGAACTAGAAAATATCATCCTGAGTGAGGTAACCCAGACCCAAAAGGACATACATAGTAGTGTACTTATTGATAAGAGCATATTAGCCCAAAGATCAGAATGCAATTCACAGACCATATGAAGCTTAACAAGAAGCAAGGCCGAAGTGTGAATGCTTCAATCCCAACTTAGAAGGGGGAACAAAATAATCACAGGAGGTAGAGGGAGGGAGGAACCTGGGTGGGAGAGGGCAGTGGGGGGTTTGGGGGAGGAAATGGGTGGCAAGGTCAGGTATGGGAAGAGACAGAAGAGAATTCCAGAGGGCCAGGAGAATGAATAGAAATATGTAGCAGTGGGGGATGGGGAACATGGGGAACCCCTAGAAAGTCCCAGATGCCAGTGATGTGAGACACCTCCAGGACCCAATGTGGATTACATTAGCTGAAATACCCAACAGAGGAGAGACAGAACCTGAAGAGACCACCCCCAGTAGATAGGTATGGCCTCCAGTTGAGGGATGGGGCCACCTGCACATCTCAAAATTTTTAGGCCAGAATTTTCCCTGTCAACAGGAAATGCAGGAACAAAAAAATGGAGCAGAGACTGAAAGGCCATCCACCTTGGGATCCATCTCGTCTGCAGACACCAAACCCCAACACTACTGCTGATGCCAAGATCTGCTTGTAGACAGAGCCTGGTATGGCTGTTCTCTGAGAGGCTCTGCCAGCACCTGACCAAGACAGATGCAGATAGCATTGGACTGAGCCTGGGGTCCCCAGTGGGATAGTTAGGGGAAAGACTGAGGAACTGAAGGGTTTGCAACCCTATAGGAAGAACAGCAATATCTCTAACAGGACCTCACAGAGCTCTCAGAGTCTCAACCAAAGAGTATACATGGGTGAGTCCATGGCTCCCACTACATATGTAGCAGAGAACTGCCTTATCTGGCATCAATTGGTTCTGTGGAGGCTTGTTGCCCTATTGAAGGTGGATTCTAAAGGGGTAAGTGGGAATAGGTGTGTGTGTATGTGTGTGTGTGTGTGTGTGTGTGTGTGTGTGTGAGTGAGTACCCTCTTAGAGCAAAGGGGAAGGGAGCTAGTGGGGAGTTTGCAGAAGGGAGACTGGAAAGGGAGATAATATTTGAAATGTATATAAATAAAATATTTTTTAAAAAGTCCCATCTCCTAATTTCATCCCATTGGTGATCAGGGCTTCATTATATGAGTTTTGTGGGAAGAGGAACTTGGGTTTATATCAGGGAAGAAATACAAGAAGGCTCCTAGATTCCTCTTGAGTATTGTGTTTCACCTTGGCATTGGCTCCCCCAGGATGTTTGCTTTAGCTTTTCAAGATAAATTGCCACTCTTGGAGTCTGCTGTTCTGACTGGTTGGCATTATGTCCCATCACCTGGTATAGTTCCTGATGGAAACACATTTTTTGAAGGCTATGCTTTCTATTTCAAGGAAAAAGTACTTTCTAGTAGTGGCCTGACCACCATTTATTAAATAATGTACAGGTATTTTTCTCCTCAGGGACAGGAACAAGCTTAAGGAAAGCCAAGGGGCAAAGGTTGGGCTTCTGACTAGATCATGAATGATTTCCTCCCTAATGAAAGGTTTGCATGTAAATCTTTTTAGTACTGTACAGAGCCCTTCATTCTCATTTTCTTCAGCCTTAGGCAAAGAGATAGAAGCATAACAATCTTTGAGCTTATTCTAGGGGTTGACAGTCATGATTTGTGAGCCAACTCAAGCCTGTTGTCTACTTTTGCACAATAGCAAACAATAATAATAGCTTTGCATTTGAAAAAGTTTATAAAGTGAGAAATATAAATTTTAGTTACACATTGGAAATTTGTAATATCCAAATGTTGATATTCATAATGGATTTTTCTTGGAATGCAGCCACGTCTTTGGTTGATGCCAGTGACTGCTCAGAAACCTTAGTAACAACTTTTACTAATTGCAGAGACTATACAATATACAAAGCTACAAGTATTAGCTCTCTGTCTCTGCAGATAAACTGCAAACTCCCAAGCTTCACTGTGATGAAAGGTCTGAGATGTTAGAATAACTCTACTATTTGGTTGTTCACATCCATCTTAATGGTGATAATAGTTAGTATATGATAATAGTATAAACATATGATAGTATAACATATGAATGAATGAAATGAATGAATGAATTAATGAATTTCCTAGCTTTTCGATGTGAGGAAGTGAGGCTTTAATGGACCTCTGAATCTCTCTCTTGGACATCTTTTATTCACCTGCGTTGTCACCATGAAATGAAGCACTTCTTTGACACTCTGGCCTGAAGATAAGCATTCCATGCTTCCTGGGTTAACTTCCCAAATTAATGTATGGTGAGCAGAGAGCCACGTATACAGAAGAAGGCCTACTCAGCATAGTGGAGCCTCCTGCTAGGTGTTGTGAGTGGTGAGCACACATAGATCTAGATACTTCTGAGTTCAAATTCATGAGTTTTCTCTTACTAGAAAGAAAATATAGCGTCGATCCCCCAGAGTCAAGACTGCTTTGGATGGATGCTGAATTATGGACTGTTTCTCTGATTTATGGCACAGAAATTGACCTGGTTTCCTTTCTTCTCCCCTCCCTTAGTGGTCATTTCTCTGGAAGACCATGACGGGAGTAAAATTTACCAGCAAAGGAAGGGGCACACGTGGAGCAAAGACAGCCTTCATGAAGGTGGAATGACACATAGCCATGCCTGGGCCACAGGGGATACCATGCTCCTTCCAGTTTGTAGAAGCTGAGGCTACAGAAAAAGAGCCATAAATCATTCACAGTTTCGGAGAGTAAAGTGCGTTACGTGTGACTAGACACTTAAAAGGGTTAAAAGGAAGAAGTGTTAGAAAAAACTTCACACGTTTGGATTTGCATCAGTTGGTGTTTCAAAGGGAAACTGATGACAGAAGCGTGGTAAGGGGTGTAAACCACACAGCTTAAAGTAAGAGCAGCGTATAGGACAGCCCACAGAAAGATCAAACTAGAAAAGCAAGATGCAGGCATTGAAAGGAAGCAAGTGGGGTGAGCTGGGCCATGTTTCAGCTCTGCTCTGAGCACACCAGTCCCACAGTGACTGGTGGCTTGTTTACAGCTTATTAGAGTTACTAGTTTGCCTTGGAGAGGTTTTAAATTGTCGGATAAATGCTAAGAAAATAAGAAAAGAAAATCCTTTTTGGCACATCTTAAGTTAGTCACTAATCAGTGTAAAATGACAAGGATTCATAAAGCCCAAGCTTCTGTCGCTTGTAGCTCAGCCCAATGGGATGAAATTACGTAGCTTATCTAGACCTATTTACTATTTTGGATTTGAATATCAAATACAACTCATTTGAAAGCTCTTATCAGCATTTTGCAAACAAAATCTAGTCCATGAGGTATTTTAAGAGAATATTACTTTACACTGGGCATGGTGGTCCTTGCCTTTAATCCCAGCATTTAGGAGGCAGAGGCAGACATACCTCTGAGTTCAAGGCCAGCCTGGTGAATAGCATGAATTCTAGACAGCCAGGGAAACAGACATACAGAGAAACCCTGTTTCAACAACAACAAAAATTACTTCAACTACATTAAATAGTGCAAAGAAAATCTTTGTGCAACAGAGGGATCATGTAGGTCAGAAAAAGAGGCATTCATCCACATGGTAGATGAATCCATTTTAAATATTTTCTTACATGGAGAAATACAGTTATCAGAAGACAAGAAGTTTATTGTTCAAACTCTGTATTGGGTATAATAGTCTCCTAGTAGGTATCAGGTCTCTCTGAGGCCTTGGATGCCACCAGCCCATTACTGTCAGGTGTCATCAGTTACGAAAGAACTTTTAAGAGGCTGGGTGTGGTGGCTCAAGCCTTTAATCCCAGCACTGGGGAGGCAGAGGCTGAAGGGTGGTCTCTGAGTCTAAGACCAGCTTGGCCTACATATTTAGTTCCAGGCTAGCCAGAGCTACTAGTAAGACCCTGACTCAAAACAAACAAAACCAACAACTCACCCTCCCCAACTATTAGGAGCTCAAGGAGTACAGGTCAACTACAAGGCTGCTTCTTACATATGCATACTCCACCTTTGCAAATAACCACTTAGGTGTTCACAATATTATAAAAATTCCAGCTGTGCACAGGGGTGGACATTTTTGATCTCAACATGTGGGGAGCAGAAGCAAGCAGATCATTTTGAGTTCAAGGCCACCAAGGTCTACATAGTCAGCCAAGTTCCAAGTCAGCCAGGGCTACATAGTAAGAATTTGTCTCACAAAACAAAACTACAGATAGTAATAAGCAGTTGATTATATACCCGGATTTCTTTGTAATTTACGCAAAGTATTGTAACAGGGCTCCAAACCTTAGTAGGTCACCTGACTTCATGATGGCAGCACCATTCAGGCTGTAAAATTCATCATGTGCCAAACTAAAACAAAGGAGTAATCTGTCAAAGTCCGTATAGTTCTGGGAAGGTCTCAAAATTTAGTTACTTTGCTTTTTAGATTCTGTAGTTCTGATTCTGGCTAACTGTTCTTGTTAACTGAAGTGTGTTAACCCAGGACATTCCCTCTCCCTCCCCCTCCCCCTTCCCCTCCCTTTCCCTCTCTCTCACTTGCTCATCACTTAAAAGGTTACCTTGAGACAGGTCCAGGGCTACAGTAAGGATCCCAAACACCCAGTGTTGTAGCCAGCCAGCTACAATATTAGCTTATTATTAGGCTAGTAAAGACTTTCTATTGGCTTAAACACATGTCCAAGCAGTCTTCTCTAGTAGATACCCCACACTGTATGAAAAGTTCTATACTTTGCTACTAATGAGTCCTTGAAAAAACAGAAGAGTATTCTTGTGAACTCCTAGGCTTTTATGCTTGGAAGTGTCTTCTAGACACAGAAGGGCAGATGTACATTTGAATTCACAGCAGTTGAGACTGCACGTCCAGCTAGGCAAAGTTCCACCATGGAGAGGTGGGACTTCATGCCCACTTCCTGCTAAGGAGCTATTGGCACTTGATAGCAGCTGGGAGAAGGAGAGTCAGTTTTTGTCAAAGCTTGTGGTTATTGGTAGATTGACTGCCTTCCAGTGAGGGCTACATAATCGAGAATATGTATGGGCAGCATAACTTGTACTTGATTTTTAAAAACAAACAAACAGACAGACAGACAGACAGACAAACAGAAAAAAGGGCATAGTTGTGTGGGTTAGATATGAATCTGGGTAGGAGTTGGGGGAGGGGTGAACCTGATCAAACTTTTAAAGAACTAATAAAAACGAGAAAAACATTTTCAATATGATGATAAGTTATATAGGGATTTCTATTTTGATAAAATATTTGCTTCTATTTCAGTGATAGTGATTTCTCAATAATTATCAAGAGGAGAAGCCCACTCATTAGATTAAAACTTGAACTTGTTATACTGCTCCTAGTCCTGGTACCACAGGCACCCCTTGAGCCATGTGACATAGAAGGCTTGAAGAAGTGAAACGTAGCATTTGGAGAAAAGAGACAATGTTGGAGATTACTTCTATCTTAGGATACTGTCTTTAGAAGTTCTTTCAAGCTTTTAGTATGCTCTATAGTTTCAAAATTACAATTTATAATTTTCAAAGAACCAAAGAGATAAAAATGTATCAAAGAAATGAGATTAATTCTGTCTACAGCTTTGGGGAGCAATAGTCACTGAGGCAATAGAGAAGCAAGAACAAATTTAACTGGACAGTAGAAATGTGGTGACTTGACTTATGGCAGACAAGTGCAGGGCCTGTCTGTGCCTGTTATACTTCTTAGCATCATAAAACTTACCTTCTGGGCAGTTTCTGTATAGCATGCACTGAAAGAGTCTGCTTCAAGGAAGCCTTGGTTTCTTCCAGTCCCCTTTCTCTGATTTCCCCCACCCCCCACCACTTTTTTTTTTTCCTTTCTGGATCCCTACCTTCCTCTGGTGTTCGTGTTCTCAGTGACTCACTCCAATTACTCCAACTTCCTCCAGAGAGATGTAGCTTAGAGGAGATTTGAAATTCATATTCTGTAAATGGTCTCAGATCTTGCAGGTCATATTTTCCTTTGGCATTTGTAGCATTGACCTTGAAGCAGATGAGATTTGCTTCAGTGATTTACAGTGTTTGTGTATTCTTATAGAGAGCATTGTGACAGTTCACAACAGGCACACACTGTGCAATGGCCAAAGCAGGGGGACAAAGTTTCCCTCCCCATAAAACAGTAAGCCTTGAGACTGGAGAGGTGCGTCAGTGACTAAATACCTGGTATTTTTACAAAGGACCTGAGTTTGATTCCCAGGACTCACATGGCAGCTCACAACCATCTACAACTTCAGTTCCATAAGTTCTGACTGGATATTCTTTTCTGGCCTCTGTAGGCACCAAACATGTATGTGGCACACAGACATAAATCAGGTAAACCAACCATACATATTAAAAAACAAAACAAAACTGAAAATAGCAAGCATTTTCTTGGGAATTCACACTCTTCTGACCACTCTGAAGTACTTTATAGGTTACATCAGCTGTTAGATATTAGTGTGCCAAGGGTGAGCCTGAGTCACTCCTGTATTCAGAGAATCCCTTCCTTCTTCCCTTCCCTCCCTAGGCTTTACTGACAAATCCAGGTTCTTACTCACTAAGGCAATCTTGTAGAACAGAAAGAAATAGCAGGATAAAGTTTGTAAAGTACCTATTAGTAGTAAGGGGATAGAAAGAGGAGGTAACTTGGTGGTACAGTGTGTTCTTAGCATGCGCAAACTCATAAACAGAAAGGATAATAAAAAGGATAATACCAAGAAGTTTTGAAAGATTTACTTATTCATTTGTTTGTTTGCTTACGTGTGTGCCTGAGAGTTTGTATGTGGACCTGTGTGTGTGCAGGAGTGGGAACTGGCATTAAAAGCAATTGACAATTGCACAGCATGGGAACTGGGTACCAAAACCAGAGCCTCTGTTGCTGAGGCATTTCCCCATCCATATACAGAGAATTTTAACCTGAAAGGGTAGACTAGGTAAGATAACCCTTTAAATTCTCCAGTTCATCCATTAAATGAGAATAAATAATGTTAGGGTTACTGAATAAGGGAAGTTAACCTAATATAATAGTTTCTAAATAAAAAAATCTCAAGTGATTAATAACCTATCTATTGGAGGTCGAGAAGACAGCTCAGTGGTTAAGAGTACTGGATGCCTTTCCAGACAACTACAGTTAAATTCCAAGGACCTACATGGTGGCTCACACTTATCTGCAATTCCAGTCCCAGAGAATCTGTCCTCTTAAGGCTTCCATGAGCATCAGGCACACCAGGCTGCCCTGGAACTCTAGCCTCTCTCTTAGCCTTTAAAATGCTGGGATTATAGGTATATGCCATTACACTAGTCCAAAAATGTATCAGTTCTTCAAGCCACATGGAGAAATTTCTACATTATATGTAATTAGCAATATGATGAATGCTTTAACATAGACACACAACTGGTTTTAGAAAAAAAAAAAGTTAGTTACAGTCTCTTGGGTTTCAACTCTATTTGAAACCAATCCATTGCTATTATTATAAGCCACTGTACTTTATAAAATCCCTGAAGAAACCAATGTCCTATTTTTGTTTTTGTTTGTTTGGTTTTTTCGAGACAGGGTTTCTCTGTATAGCCCTGGGTGTCCCTGGAACTCACTTTGTAGACCAGGCTGGCCTCGAACTCAGAAATTCGCCTGCCTCTGCCTCCCAAGTGCTGGGATCAAAGGCGTGTGCCACCACTGCCTGGCCTTACGTTTTTTTTAAATTATAAAAAATGGTAATGCCAGGTTGAGAAAATGGCTCAGTGGGTTCAGCTCTTGTTGAACAAATATGAACACCTGAGTCAAATCTCCAGGACCTGTGTAAATCCAGGCACAAGCATCTGTGATCCCAGGCTCCTATAGTGAGTGAAGTGTGAAGATAGGAGAATCCCAGCAGCTCATAGGCTGCTAACCTGGGGTATGGGCTAGCCTTGAGTATGTGTTTGGGAACAGCAAACACGCCCTATCTCAAACAAAAGTGGGATGTGAGCCTTGGCATTCAGGGCTGTTCTGATTTCCACATCCGTG
The DNA here is from genome assembly GCF_978045245.1 of Mus caroli. Classification (NCBI taxonomy): domain Eukaryota; kingdom Metazoa; phylum Chordata; class Mammalia; order Rodentia; family Muridae; genus Mus; species Mus caroli. Next base: position 81,285,474 of record NW_028227262.1, on the reverse strand, counting down.
CCACGACACATATGCACCTTCATCACCCTTATACATACAGTGTGGTGCCTAATATGCAAATTGCAGTCCTTTTCTTGGGAAAATATAGTGTCATATAAACCTCTGAGTACATACTCTAATATTTTTCCAATATGTTTTTTTTGTTTTTTGTTTTTGTTTTTTGTTTTTGTTTTTGTTTTGAGACAGGTTTTCTCTGTATAGCCCTGGCTGTCCTGGAACTCACTTTGTAGACCAGGCTGGCCTCGAACTCAGAAATCCACATGCCTCTGCCTCCCAAGTGCTGGGATTAAAGGTGTGTGCCATCACGCCTGGCCCAATATGTTTTTAATGTTAAAAAAGGACAATGAGGAAGGGGATAGAAGAATAAGGAGAAACAAATTATTTATTGAAAGTAGATTTATAAAATACTGTGGCTTAAAACCTTCAGACTTAGGGCCTGTAAAATGTCTCAGCAAGTAAAGGTGCTTGCTGTGCAAACCTTATAACCCGATTCTTATCCCTAGAAGGGGCGCGCGCGCGCGCGCGCACACACACACACACACACACACACACACACACACACACACACAAGTAAACAAAAGTAAAAAATTAAAATAAAACTTAGAATCAGGGATCAACATTTTTCTTGTCTGTTTGTGTGTCTTCATGCTCACGTATATGCATGTGCCTCCCTCAACTGCTTATCCACTGTTTGCTTGTTTGAGAGAAAGTTTCTCACTGAACCTGCCTCTTGGTGACTGGCTGGGCTAGCTGTCCAGTGCCCTCCAGACGTCCTCTTATCTCTGTACCTCAGTGCTGGAAACACAGACATAGGCTGCCATGCCCCACCTTTTAGTGAGTGTGCTGAGGATCCAAAATCAGACCCTGTGCTTGCTCAGCAAACACTTTACTCCCTGACCAATCTCTCCAGTGCCAATAGTTCTTAACAGAGAGGGCTCAGTGATTAAGAGTGCGAGTTGCTTTTGCAGAGGACCCAGTTTTGGTTCCCAGCTCAGAACAGTGTGCAAGTCCAGCCTCAGGGGATCTGGTGCCTTTTTCTGGCTTCTAGGGACATGAGGTCCATACAGGGAAACACTTGCACACATAAAAACATTTAAAAAGTAGGCAGGTATACACAGCTTCCTGATAGATTTCAAATTATGTGTTTCCAGGCTAAAAGTTCCTAAACTTCTTATCAGTTGACATGACAAGATGAGTCTGTAGAACAATGTCAAAGGCTCTTACGTATTTTCTCCCATCCCTCTAAAGACTATTACCATGTTCCAGGATGTGCTGTTAAGAGGCTGATATCTGAGTTGATTGAGGACCACTTGCCCCTCATCTTCCCACTGCAGTGTACCTCTGCTCCCAGAAGCATTTAGAAAGTTGATTCTGATGTCCCACGGAGGAAGAGGGATCACTAATAATCAAGACAAACCAAAATATGCAAGTCAGGCTTTGCAACCAGAGATTGCTTAAGTACAATTGAAAATGTTGGTTTCAAGAGAGTCAACTAACCTGGACCCTGGAGGCTCTCAGAGTCTGAATCACCAACCAAAGAACATACACGGGCTGGACCTATGCTTCCCTGCACATATGTAGCAGATGTGCAGCTTGGCCTTATGTCAGCCCTGAACAGTTGAAATGGGGGCTATCCCAAAAGCTGTTGCCTGTACTTGGATATGTTTTTCTGGCTGGGCTGCCTTGTCTGGCCTCAGTGGGAGAGAAAACCACTAGCACTGAAGATACTTGAAGTGCTAGGGTGAGGGAATACCCAGGGGTGTCTCCACCCACTCAGAGGAGGATAGAATGGGAGGATGGGGGAAGAATTGTGGGAGGGGGGAGACTGGGATGGGAGCAGTGTGTGGGATACAAAGTGAATAAGTACAAAAAAAATTAAATAAAAAATTGGTTTCACTTCTCATCCACTGAAATAATTGCCCTTACAACTTCATCTTTACCAAAAAAATAGATTTGTTGACTCCACTTAATAGATTTAAAGAAAACCAATATCCCAATGACTGGGAAGGCAAAGGTGGCTAGTGGTGACAGCTTCAGGAAAAAAAAAAGTTAGGAAAATTTTGGAAAAACAGAAAAAGGGAAAGGGAAGGATGGTGGTGCAGTCATGAACAGTTTTTAATTTTTATTTTATTTTATTTATTTATTATTAGATATTTTCTTTATAAACCTTTCATATGCTCTACTGAAAGTTCCCTATACCCTCCGTCTGCCCTGCTCCCCTACTCACCCACTCCCCCTTCTTGGCCCTGGCATTCCCCTATACTGGGGCATATAAAGTTTGCAATACCAAGGGGCCTCTCTTCCCAGTGATGGCCGACTAGGCCATCTTCTGATACATATGCAGCTAGAGACACAAGCTCTGGGGGTACTGGTTAGTTCATATTGTTGTTCCACCTATAGGGTTGCAAACCCCTTCAGCTCCTTGGGTGCTTTCTCTAGCTTCTTCATTGGGGGCCCTGTTTGAACAGTTTTTAAAGAGACAGAAGGTGGATGAGGAGGGAGGTTGAGAGCAAACAGGTATGCAAATAGCAAAGAGAGACGTGGTGTGAGTAGGAACTACAGACACTCAGGCCCCCCAGGATAGTCCTAGGTCCATATGATTGGATGCAAAGTGGGATGCTTGAGATTGGCTTCTAATTTAGCTAGGCCAATTCTATTGTTCAGGTGCTGGGAATGGCTCGTTACAGTTCCCAGAGGTGAGGGGTAGATGCTAGCATTCTCAGAGCAGAGCTTTTGTATCTTGGCGTATTATATGCACAGTGTACACGGGGGTGGTGGTGGTGGTGGTTATCCAGTGGGATAAAGAGCCACTGGTATGACCTTCTGGAAAACTCCTCAGTCAGTGGTGTCACTGACAGCTTCTTCTTTCATGGGAACAGGTTAAAAACTCTTATTTCTCTGGGAGAATGAGGCTGAAAGTCCCATTTGGTTGCACTTCTATGCGGCTACAGGCCAGCCCTTCTTTTACATGCATTAGAATAGCCTTGTACTTTGTCTGTAGCTTTTTGTTACTTCCCATTAACTTCTGTCTCCTTGAAAATAACTATACACAGAAGATTTGAATGAGCTTTAAAGTAAGTTTTATGTGCCAGTAAATGACGCCTGATTAACTGCAGTAGAATTTACCTATGTCCAAGAACGTGAACGTATGCGGAAGTGAAGAAGAATTTCCAAGATCATTGATGGCAGTAACATGGACTATGAACCTGGATTCAGCTAAATCAGGGGTTAGATTGATCCCAAGATCCAGACGATTACAATTCTGACGATTGTCAGAATAACATTGGTTCTGAGAGGTCAGATTGTTCGGTCCACTTAACCTGTAACCCAAACAAAACTGTGTTTAGCAGTATACTTTTCACGCTGCTTCCTGCAATTACTACAAAAGGACAAAATGTTCTAACATTAGAAATTCCAGACAGATGGTTTCAGGCTGGTCTTATTACTAGAGGATATACTGTGGCCATCTCTGAATCCTGTTCTTATGGATAGGGCCATGCTTCCTCCTCACTCCATTTCTTTTTTGGTACAATTGAAATCTTTTTAAAATACATGTTTATATAAAGGAGTATTTTGCCTACCCTGTTCAATTCTCTAAACCATGGCTGTCATCTTGGCTCCTCAGGGCAGTTCTAACCTTTATCCAAAAGACCTGTGAGCATATGACTTATATTGAGTGGAAATATGGTGTGAGCTCACAGTATGTCCATACTGTAAGTAGGAGGACTCCAATCCTGGTCCCATTGCCTATTTTATCTTATGCTCACCTAGGTTCAGCTAGGCTGGTGATGAGATTATGAGATATATTCCAGGAAGAGAGACTCCTATATTCCCTCTTCTTGTGGACTCTCACATCAGCGAACTGTATTTTCAAAAGCAATTCCTCCAAAGAGGAGTTCATTTATATATTCATGACGCCCAAAAGTGTGTGACTGCAAATGAGATGGGGTTTTACCCAGCCAGCTTAACCTGGTTGCAGGGAGACTATCTTAGCCAGGGCCTTGGATGATCCAAAGATGTTCTTGAATGAGAATTTAGAGCCAAGATATGAGGGCTCACAGTTCAAACTGCTGAGGTAGTTCTCATTGACACTGGGAACAGTATTTAGATTCTAGGCAAGCTATCTATTGCTGCTTCGTGGCAATAATGAAAAACATTTGATATTGCTGAAAGCCATGTAAGAGAATATACTCAAAACAACCACAAGGTGCTCTACTCACTGTAAAGTGTAATAGGTTTTCAGATAAGTAACTTTTCCAGAGTTCCAGGAACAGGCCACAGTTCCATTTTCTCCTTCCTGGACACATGATATGTTTTGAGGTGGCTCTGGAGCAACTTTGAAAAGGAAGAGCAAGATTTGATGGTAGAGATATTCCGTAGGTGACATCAAGACCACAGGGAAACTGCTTTGCCAGTATATTGATAATACCTCCCATGTGTCCCACAAATCTACTTGAAGTCATGTACTATCATGCTCATATTTGCTCTCAAAGCATGAATTTTCCTCTAATAATTAAAGCAATAGTGATGAATATTGATTATTTTTTATAACTTAAGCCCCATGCCAGGTGTGTTATACGTAGTTCTCAGCCAGAGCACTCCATAAAGTAGGTAAGATTATTTTTCATATTATCAAAGAAGAAACGAAGACAAGAAAACTATTTGTCCCTGAGTACAAAACTCTGAAGGGCAGAATCTGGTCCAGATGTGGCTGGCAATCAATAATTCTACCCCAGGTAAACCCACAATGCCAGATGAATACCAACTCATTACTAGAAAACTTTAAGTCAGACATGATGGTACCCACCTGTAATTCCCTCACTCACGATGCAAATGTAGGAGGATTATGAATTCAAGGATATCCTAAGCTACACAGTTTGTTCCTGTCTCAACAAAAACAAACAAACAAAAAACAAAGAAACAAAGAAACAAAGAAAAAGTCTCTACTAATGTAAAGAAACCATCTTTATGTCCACCTACATGAAATGGGCTCCCAAGATATTGTATGACTTGGAGTCCAGGTCTAGATGGTTTCTTATGTATACAGATGTTTACATACACCTAGCTGTCAAAATAAAGCTATACAAGGCAAGGCACCTATTTTTAAACAATGTGTTTTTAAATTATGTATGGTTGTTTTGCCTGTGTGTGTATTCAGACCATTTGCATTGTCTGGTGCCTATAGAGTGCAGAAAATGGTGTTGCTGGAATTACAAATGGTTGTGAAGCTCCACGTGGACTTGAATCCAGGTGCTCTGCAGGAACAGAATTAATGGCAGGTTTTGAGAAAATGTTCAGTTGCCCATCCATCCCATTTTACTACAGAATTGAGACTGTCATGCAGGCAGTTCTGTAACTGATGGAAATCTGTCTCTGTCTCTGTCTCTGTCTCTGTCTCTGTCTCTCTGCTCTCTGTCTCTCTCTCTCTCACTATCACTCAGTAGACGTATGTACACAGTAGTGTTCATTGTGTGGCCTTGAACACGTTAACGTTTCAGCGTTTAATTTCATCTATTAAATGGTTATAGCAGTATATAGCTCTCATGGTTCTACTTAATAAAATAATAAAGTATTCCTTTTGCTAAATAATAATCACTTCCCTTTAAACATTTATTTAGGCATATATACCTCCCGAATCTCTCAGCAGCTGCCTGGAGGAACCAACCATGCAAGCCAGTAGCACGAAAGAGTTCCTATGGGATAAATGTGAAGTAATGGGGAGTTAGCTAAATGCTTTTCCCCTTTTCTCACTATTGTAGTTCCATGTGCTTCTCCTGGGAATGTCCTTAAGTGACCAAAAAGTCTGAAGTATTTTCTGCTAGGGCTATTACCTGCTTAGTAACATTATTATGCAGTACCATCAAGTATACGTAGTGGTGTTTCAGTCTATAGGCCACATGTATGACAGTGGTCCTGTGTGATGTTGTCACCTGGTGATACCATTGTAGCTTATTTTAAGTATTCATTATGTAATTTGCACAATGGTGAAATTCATGGGACCTTTCTAGAACCACCCCAATACTAGATGATGTATTAACTATATTTCTTAATTCCTTTTCGCTCAGCTCCCATCTTGAAGTATTAGCTCATCAGCTTTGCAGTGGGCTAATTTCCAGGAAAGGACCCTAAGTATGGTGACAGCTCCTGTTAGCCTATCTTAAGTGTGACAGTCACTCAGTAGAGAAAGAAGAACTCCCTGCTGTGCATTAAGCAAGGGAAGAGGGGATGCTCAGCTGCTTGCTGCCAGCCTGAGTTGGAAGAGTTGGAAGAGACACTCTTTCAGCTCTTTTGTGGGGGGAGGGTATAGGGAACTTTCAGGATAGCATTTGAAATGTAAATAAAGAAAATATCTAATAATAATAGAAAAAGACCTTGTTGCTTTGAACCAATATTCCCAAACCAAGAGCATATGATGATCTAGCTGCAGAGAATCAAGGACAGCAAGTAAGCAAATGTCCCCAATGGTCAAAGAAAGAGGAAAGGAAGAGGAAACCAAGTAAAAGAGAGCGAAGGGCAAGAATTGGAGAGAATTTTACTCAGTTGCTGAATAAATCCTAATTCTGTTGATTTCTGGACTTTTCACACTGAGATTCCCATGCTGCTCTCACAACAAAATAATGAATGTCATAGAACAAAAAAATCTGTCTGGTGTTTGGGTTTCTATTTACTTCATGACAAACATAAACAGACACACAGAGACACAGACACAGACACACACACACAGCCACTTCCTAAGAGTTCAGAAAGGAATGCTCACCACCAACTGAGATCTCCACCCCACATACTGGGACTGGTGGCGTCTTTTGAGAGTTGCTACAGTTTAGCTTGCAGACAAACAAGGTCATACCAAGGGACAAGTTGGTGACTTGAAAAGTGGAGGAGTGACCAGTGTGGTCATGGACTTTCTTGCCATGGAGATTTTCAACAAGGTCATCATTGACAAACTTTAAGAGGATTAATTCATTAGAACTGGGATGGTGCGAACAGCCTTGTTTGGGATTCAAGGAGCAGGAAATATTGGCAGCTGACCCAAGAGGAATCACAGCGGCAGGCTGGACAGTCACCGTGCCAAGCTTGCACACATCTGCAGGAAGAGACAAATGCAAAACTCAGCTGGAAAGAAGACATCCATTTTAGAGGGAAAGTTTGTTCAACACCCCTCACCTCCAGCAGAGTAAAATGAAAACTCATCAGATTATAGAACTACTAATAATGTACGTTGCTCCAGCAGTATTGGTGATGCTGGAGAACAGGAGACAGACATACTGAAGTGCATTTTAATGAAATATATGTTCTTCTCAAAACATCCATGCTATAATCATAATCGTAAGAGGAAAGTAGGAAGAAAACAGCACTAAAAGAACATTCTGGAATGCAGTTCCAAATCTCTCTATGTGGATTTCATACCAAACCACTCAATGAGAGCTTCCCAGGAAAAATCTCATGTTTACCATCACCTTTGTGATTTAAAATGCTTATTTTAATAAATATATTAAGAAAAAAGAAAGACAATTTTACAAGACTTTAGAAGCATATCTAGAAATATTTTCTTCTCTTAGTGTATCAGTTGTATTATGTGTAACTAGTAAAATCATTTTATAAGCAATATAAATACTCAAAGGCTCAGGAGTGTTTTGAATTGGCATCATGGATGAAAATCAAAAGCCAGGTGCAATTCTATAACTTAATGGGGCTTCATGAATTAGGTTTTAATTTTATTTATTATTTATGTGTGTACACCTGTGCCACAGAACTTGTATGGCTGTTAGAGCATGTAGGTTTACAGAATCAAATTCAAGTGGTTAGACTTCTATGGCAAGTGCCTTTACCTGCTAGGCATCTTCTGGTTCTAAAATGCACCTTAATATAAAATGTGCAGCCATTATGCTTCATGTTTCTTAGGCAGTTTCATAAGAGTAAATGCATGATTATGTATTTGTATTAATTATCAAACTAAATAAGCTAATACTATAGAGCCGGGTTTATCCATTCAATGATAAAAGACTGATTACAAAATCCACTTAGAACACTTACCACAATGTGTGATTTTTTTTTTACCTGAGAACTTAAACTGCAATTTCTTTCACAGACTAGTTTATATCTTACCTATATTTGCTTTAATCAACAGCCACATGAACAAAAAAAGAAGTGCCAATGAGCATTCTCTAACAGTCTGTGCCATGAGTCTTCAACTCCAGAATGCAACTCCTGTTCTCCTTGTAAAAGAAGACAAATTAATTCATGTTAAGCACGTTCAGAAACTAGCAGGACCACAACCTTCCAGAACAACTCAAGCACTATTGATTCCTCATATTATTAAGACTGAAAACTAGGAAACTGAAGCATCATCACCACTTTATGCCTCCCATCTCAGTGAGCCATCTTGGGGATGAGCAGAAGCTAAGAATGGGCTGGGTATCTCATTGTGTTCAGGCTGCTGAGGCTTGGCACAAAATGGCAGGATGAGAGTCCAAAAAGAAAGCCCAGAAGGTGCAACTCAGTTTCAGTGGAGACCCCAAAATTTTGGAGATGCTAGTACCATGGAGTGATGACAAAGGGCTGGAAAAAAGTTTTCCAAGCAAAAGAAGCAAGCTATAATAGCCATTCTAGTATTTAATAAAATAGACTTTCAACCAAAATTAATCAAAAGAAACATGGAAGGACACCATACTCATCAAAGGAGAAATCTGTCAAGATGATATCTCAATCCTGAATAGCTGTGGCTCAAGAAGGGTACCTGAATTTATAGACGAAATATTGCTAAACATTGTTAAAGCTTAAATTACACATTGAAGCATATACATTAATAGTGGGAGACTTCAACACACCATTCTTACCAACTAAAAGGTCATCCAGGTGAAATCTAAACAGAGAAATAATGAAACTAACAGACATTATGAATCAAATGGACCTAACAAACATCTATAGAATATTTCACCCAAATACAAAAGAATATACCTTCTTCTCAGCACCTCATGGATCATTCTCCAGAATTGATCATATAGTAGGTCACAAAGAAAATTCCAACAGATATAATAATGCCTTGTATTATATCAGACCACCGTGGATTAAAGCTGGACTTCAACAACAACAGAAACCCAAGAAAGCCTACATACTCCTGGAAATGGAACAATTCTCTACTCAATGATCTCTGGGTTAAGGAAGAAATAAGAAAGAAATGAAAGAACATTTAGAATTTAATGAAAATGAAAGCATAACATACTCAAATTTATGGGACATAGTGAAAGCAGTGCTAAAAGAAAAGCCCATAGCACTAAGTACCTCCATAGAGAAAGTATAAAGTTATATCAGCAATTTAAAAGTATATCTAAAAACTCTAGGAAAAAAAAGAAGCAAGCACACAAAAGAGGAGTAAAAGGTAGGAAGTTATCAAAATCAGGAATGGAATTAATCAGTGAGAGATTGAGAAAACCATACAAAGAATCAATGAAAACAAAAGCTGGTTCTTTGAGAAAATCAGTAAGATAGACAAACCCTTAGCTAAAGTCATAGCTTGAGACAACAATTTGGTATTTCTAGAGAATGTGCACCTTAAATTGTAAAGACTTGTCCTCAGTGTCCTCAGTTTCTACCTGTACCACATAATGGTGTTAATCTTCGAGGACTCATACCTAGTAAATTATCACGAATAGATGTTACTCATATTTCTGATTTTGGAAAATTAAAATATGTGCATGTGACTATTGATACCTTTCTCAGGCTTTCTTGTTGCATCTTTAACAGGAGAAGCAACTAAAAATGTAATTACTCATTGCCTATGTTATTTCTCTGTGCTGGATGTTCCAAATCAGATTAAAACAGATAATGGAACTGGCTATTGCAATTGAACATTTGAGACATTCTGTTGACAATTTAATATTACACATACTACTGAGATTCCTTATAATCCTCAAGGACAAGGTATTGTTAAGTGGGCCCATGGAACTTTAAAACAATATCTTCATTAAAAAAAAGGGAGAATTATATCTCTGTACTCTACAAAACTATTTAAACCATGCTTTTTTTATTTTAAATTTGGATGTTCATGGGCAAACAGTTACTGAGCATTTTTGGCATCCTCACACTTGGATTACATATGCTTTAGTGAAATGGAAGGATTCTATTATAAGCCAATGACATGGACCCGACTCTGTACTCATATGGGGACAAGGTCATGTTTGCATTTTTTTACAGGAGGAAAATGGAGCACAGTGGCTGCCAGAAAGGCTGGTGCAACAAATGAAACAATCCCACCTTCCTGCTGATCCCCTTACTGATGACAATGATAGTTCCTGTATGCACAGAAGTCTACTGAGCCTATGTTTCTGATCCCCCAGTGATACATCTAGCAGTGTGTTCCAGAGCAGAGATTCTTGTGACCAGTAACAATACTCAACTTCTTCAGTCTCCTTGGACAAAGGAGTCAACTAATAATAAGACCATGACTTTCAATGTATTTGGTGATGGGATTCCTGTTTGTTTTGTAAAGAATAGTGTATAGGTATATTTCTGTGTTCACTCAAATTTGGAAGAGAAATGTTTCACAAACTGTAAGTCAAAGCAAAGAGATGAATATCCCTAAATATTATGAGGGATCTGCCTCTGATCCTCATGAGATACAACCTTGATGGTCTGAACCCACAGAGAATGTGGACCTGGCATCTAACAAAACTGTTAGATGGAAAGAAAGTTATAACCCCAATGTGACTCAGACTCATGCAGAGACCCACAGCCAATCAGTGGGTGGAGCTTGGGGTCTGTTAGAATGGGAAGAAGAAGGATTGAGGCCCCAAAGGGGACATGAACTGCACAGGAAGACCAACAGAATCAACTAACCTGGACCCTTGAGACTCTCAGAGATTGAACCACCAACCAAATAGCATATACAGGCTGGACATACCCCCTCTCTGCACATATGTTGCAAATGTACAGCTTAGTCTTCATGTGGATCCTAATCAGTTGGAGTGGGGTTATCTCAAAAGTTGTTGCTTGCCTTCAGGATATGTTTTTGTTTTTGTTTTTTAAGCTGGGCTGTCTTGTCTGGCCTCAGTGGCAGAGGATGTTCCTAAGCCCACAGAGACTTGATGTGCTAGGGTGGGAGGACAGGCCTCAGAAGTGGAGAGGGGAATGTGGGGAGGGATTGTGATTGGGATGGGGAGCAGCGATCAGGATGTAAAGTGAATAAAATAAAAATAAAGAAAAGTTTATTCAGAATGAGGAAACCCAGACTCCCAACAGCCAATATAGTATGTACTATCTTGTAAGTGAATGTTGGCTTTAAACTCTTTTGTAGGCATCCTTTAATCCATATAACCACAGAGGTTAGGTAGCTAGTAAGAGGGGGGGAAAGGTGGATTTTTCAAGAAAGAAGAAATAGAATGTATAGTTATGGAGATACAGGAGGGAGAACTGAACAGGAGGATGAACAAGGAAGAAGAGAGAAGTGTTGCTGGTGGTTTTGTACTCTGTGTATTCAGATGCTAACTTTTGTGCCTGAGATCAATCTAGTCACAGTCTGGACAGGGACACTGTAAGGAATAGTGAAGCATCTCCTGTACAGTATGGTGTAAGGAATGATCCCCAATTATCTCTGATTGCTTAATAAAAGACTGAACAGCCAATGACTTGACAGAGGAGGTAGAAAGCCTGGACTTCCAATCCCATCAGGAGCTAGCAGAGGGAGAAGAACGAGGGAGAAAGAGTTGGCCATAAGGCAGGTGAGGGTCCAGGAGAAGAAAGACCATGAGGTGGAGAAAAAGGAAGAAGGTCTTGGCAAGGTTGGGCATGAGGAGGAGTTGCCAAGGGAGTTCACCACGAGAACACACATGGAGTAGAGCAAGCCAGGGCAATTTAAGCTGCAAGTAATTCGGGGTGTGTGACTGGGATGTAGATAGCATAGATAGCTTAGTTATTGTGCTTAAAGCTTGCTGAATCAATCAGCATGTCTTGTCTCAATTATTTGGGAACTAGCCTGGTTAGGAAAAACTGCAACCTTTAAGTTTTATCCTATAGAGAAGGGTGAGTAAGGAGAGAATGCAGAGACAAACAACACTAAGGGCCACGTGACTGGTCATATCAAAGCCTATTAAAGTATATATTTCTCAAACTATATAACACATGAAATAAATCTAAATAAAGTCAAATAGCGAGAAAGACAATGACCCCACTACATATCTTTTGCCACCAAGTGATTACATATAGTTGAGTTGTTGGCCAAAGGGTCTCCATGAACATTCTCAAACAATCCAGGCCAAGGCTGGCTCTCCACAAACTGATGGTAAGGCTCGATTGCTGAAGATAACACTTTCATATCTTATTGAACAAGGAGAAGGTGAGATGGTGCCAAGCTAGAGACTTTACCCCTATTGATTAGTATTCAGAGAACTAGAAGGTATTGTGCATGATACCAGAGGAGAAAGGTAAACAACAACCCAGTTACAAATCCTACCCTCTACCAATGTGACCTGTCTGCAAGATATTCTGATGCAACAAGGGAGTAAATGTTATGACAATACCCAGCCACTCTCTGATAAGGCCTGTGGAACTCATGCCCAAAACTGCTTGGCTGACCAAGAACCTGAAAGTAGATAGGCCATGGACCCCTGGGGGAAAACAATGCACTGTATTTTTACTAAGGGAATACAACAATAAAATGACTCCTAATGGTATCTGGTATACCCGTAGATCAGTGCCTTGCACAGCCATCATCAGAGAATGTTTCTCTTTCAGTAGGTGGAACCGAATCCAGAGACCTACAACTGGATACTGTGCAGAGGCTGAGAGACTTAGAAACACTCATTTCCTAAGCTGGATGCCTTTAGCAAACCCGTCCCTTCAGGAAAAGGGAGTTATGAGGAAGAGGAGGTAAAAGATTGTAAAGCCAGAGGCGCTGGAGGACAGTAAGGTAAACCAGGCACAGCAGGACTGATACCACACATGAAATCAGAGACTGTGGCACCATACACAGGGCCATCACAGGTTCAAGCCAGACAGGGTTCCAGTGCTAAGACGGGGAAGAGGACACCTTTCCCATTCCTACCCAAGAAACTATCCTCAATTGACTCTCGTTAGCAAAGGACAAATTCATCTCCTCCAGTGGGTACATAAAGGTAGCCTTCATGCCCAGTAGAAAATGGCTGACACAAAATGAATTCAATTGTGTTTATGTAGATTTTTTATATATATTATTTTGTTTGAGAATTTAAAAAATCTCTCTGGTCTTTTGCTCTTACGTTATGGCTTCTGATTTCATGTATTATGTTTTGTTTTGTTTTATATGTACATGTTTCTTGTGCTTTCTCATTGTCTTTTTTCCGTTTAATTTTTTTTTTTTTTAATTTGGCTGTTTGTTTCTTGAACAGACAGAAAAGGAAGGCCCTGAACTAGAGGGATGGAAAGAGTGGGGAGGATCTGGGAGGAGATGAGGGAGGGGAACTTGTGATCAAAATATACTGTATACATTTTTAATTCAAAAAGAAAAAATTGTCTGTAGATAAATAGGTGGTGCATCTTCTTGATTGATGATTAATGTAGGTGGTTCCAGGCCACTGGGGGAGGGGGGAAATGCCACCCCAGGATGTTATAAAAAAGCAGGCCAAGCAAGTCGAGGAACAAGTCTGTAAGCAGTGCTTTTTCTCAGCAGCTTCTGCTCCAGCTCCTACCTTAAGTTCCCACCCTAACTTCCATTAATGACAGACTATAATGTGCACTTGTAAGCTGAAGTAAATCTTCTCCTCCCCAGGTTGTTTTTGGCCATCGTGTTGTGTCACAGCAATAGGAGCCCTAATAGGAGACAGTCTTCACACTGTTTCTTAAAGCTGATGAGATTCTTACTGCTGTGCTTCCTGTGACAGGAGAGGCAGTGTCCTTGGCAGGTCTTGATAGAACATAATGTATACATATAAAGATATGACATGTAAGACAGTCTATATAATATATAGATAAATGGTACCTTTAGGCTTATATTATACACTGAAGTAAACATAAGCATTGATTTTCCCTGAACACCAGGAGAAAGCAGTCCCATTTATGAGAAGTTCAAATCCTTTGACAACCTTCAAGTAAATGAGGTGTCTTCCAATAAAATGAAACCTCCTACGGGCTGTAAACATCCTTCACACAGCTACCTCTAAGGTCAATATCAAAACTTCAATTCTGTCAGTAATCACAGGATGAAAGACTGTCTGTGACTCATCACTCCTCAGCTTCCAGCCACTGAAAACCCTTGAGGTTTGGTCTGTTGCTATGCATTGGAATGCTAAATTCTGTACTGGGAGGCCTAATTGCCTACCAGTGAATATCCAGCTTTTGTTGTGTAAACCTTGTTCCTTAATTTAAAACTATTGGTTAAATAAAAATGGCTACACCCAATTACTGGAGGTATCAGAGGTAGGCGGTTTTGGAGTTACTTGATTGGGAGAAGAGAAGGCAAGGAGAGAGGAAGAAGGATGAGGGAGAGACAAGGAAGCCTTCATGAGGAAAGATGGATGATGAGCGCATGGCCAGGAGAAACAGCTAGTCTCTGGAGTACACTGCTGGGGAAATAGCCCGGTCAGCAGATAGAAAAGTGGATTAGGAGTTATCCCCCAGTAATTGTCAAAGCCAAATAAAATAACCATAGACTGAGTCTTCTTCATTCATAAGCTAGATGGGGTAAGTTTAAATTGGTTCAACTGCAGAAAATAATGTCTCAGAGGGACCCCAGGTAGCACCACCCAGTGAGGCAGGAAAGCACAGCAGCTATAGCAGCCAGTCTCTGCCCGGTCACCCCAGAGACAAGCACAAAGCAGGCAGCTTCTCTGAAGCTGTCCTTGAGCAGAATATGAAAACAAAACAAAACAAACAAAACCCAAAATAAACAGAAAAAAAAACCCAAACCCCCAAACCCCAGGACTTCCACTGTTGCTAATTTCACCTAGATAGGAACACGTTGCATGCCCACATTTGTTTTCTTTTGTAGCACTGTGATGCGTTGAAGGGAAAACATGGTCTGGTGAAAAAATAAGGCTAGTATAATTTACTCTGCTGTGTGCTGCTATAAGTGAGAGCCTCATTTCCTCCTCCCATAGTTGGCATTAGTAATGTCCGCTCAAACAAAATTGCTATGAAGACTTAATGTGGTAGTGTATCAGACCAATGCCAACTCCTAGAACCAAGTGAGCTGTCCACTGAGGGCACTGTTTCATTTCTCTCAGTGCTGGGTTGTGCTGCTTTCTGAATCACTGTCAGTGTACTAGAGTTGTACATTTTTCTGAACAAGGGAAAGTATTGTATGTTAGGGGTTGGAAAAAGGCCTTTCAAATATTGACAGGTAACTGTATGAGCTGATTTCTGTCCCACCTCCTCCACCTTCTTGATAGGTGACATTTTTGTTCACTACAGAACTATCAATGTTGCTTAGGAATGTGCACTGGGCTTGTTGTATTACAAAGTCATGCTGTAAATTAACAGTATAGTAAAGGAAGCTCATTATAAGAAATAAAAACAAAAACAAACAAAAAAAATCCCTCAAAACACAAGGTTTGAATGTTTAAAAGAATACAAACATTCCTGTGTTATTTGCTTCTAAAAAAATTGAGACATGGTCTTATGTAATACAAGATTTTATCTATCATATCTATCTATCTATCTATCTATCTATCTATCTATCTATCTATCTATCATATTTATCTATCATATCTATCTATCTATCTATCTATCTATCTATCTATCTATCTATCATATCTACCTATCATATCTACCTATCATATCTACCTATCATATCTATCATATCTATCTATCTATCTATCTATCTATCTATCTATCTATCTATCTATCATATTTACCTATCATATCTATCTACCTATCATATTTATCTATCATATCTATCTATCATATCTATCTATCTATCTCTCTATTTCTATCTACCTACCTATCTATCATATCTATCTATTCTATCTATCATATCTATCTATCATATCTATCTATCTATCTATCTATCTATCTATCTATCTATCTATCAATCTATCAATCAATCAATCATCTATCACCATCATCCTCATCCTCACTCTTATCATCTATTTATCTATGTGCATGTGCACCATGGCAAGTGTGTGGAGGACAGAGATCCAAGTGTGGAGATCTCTCACTTTTGGGGTCTTAGGGATTGAACTCAGGTTGTCATGCTTGTTGGCAAGTTCCTTAACCCACTGAGCCATGTCATCAGTCCCAATTTTGAACTTTTTTGTCTTACCTTCCACTTCCAAGTGCTAGGAGTAAAGATCTGAACCACTACGTCATACTCCTAAGATTTCCTAATAATCAAAATCATAGAACTTTCACAAGGCTAATATTTAAATAGCTTAAGAAAAAAAAAAGAAGGGGAAGACAATGAGAAATTAGCATGATAATATGTCAGTAAATTGTAATATCCAAATAATTAGAAAAATATGCTCATAAAAGGAGGGGGTTAGAAAGGAAAATCAGGTCAAAAGTTTTTTCATAATAAAGATTAATAGTTTTTTTGTATAACATGTGTTCAGTTCCAAGATGTTTCCAGATTAAAATAATTTTTGCCAACATTAAAATGATCAAACTGGGGCTGTAGACATGATTCAGCAGTTAAGAGCACTGGCTGCTTATAGAGGACTCGGGTTTGATTCCCAGCATCCACGTGGTGGCTCTAGTTCCAGGGGAGCTGACACCCTCTTTTGGTCTCCACAGGCACAAGGCATGGAAATGATGCACAGACATACATGCAGGCAAAACATCCCATACACAAAAAATAATAAAGTAATAAAAATGGTCAACTCACAAGATGAAAAGAGAAATCACAGATAGGACTATATTCATGCTGTGAATGATCTGCCTTCAACTCTTCTTCTCAGTCCACCTCACACCTCCTGAATACACTATCCAAAAGCTTTGGACTTTCTAAAGGCACCTGATACTTGCACCATTCTTCGGGATTTTCTCTTCCTACCCAGAAGCTGAAGCAGAGTCAGCACAGGATTCCTGCTCTCCTCACTGTGAGTGTTTGCAGTTCTGTGGCTTGTCTTAGCTTTTTTGCTTGAGTTTAGGAAACTCCTTTATATTTGTTTTTGTTTGCTTATTTTCAGCCCTTTTAGGATCTCTTTATCATTCAGTCTAAAAAAGAAAAAACACAAACAACCAACCAACCAAACAACCAAAAACTTGCCAGATTCATTCCCAGGATACACAGATGGCTTACCACATACAAGTTAATACATGTAATATAGCATATTAATGGAATCAGGACAGAAATTACTTGATCATTTCAACAGATAAAGAAAAAGGCATTTGACAAAATCCAACATCCCTTCATGATAAAAGCCTTGAAGAAATTAGGAATGGAAGGAACATATTTCAACACAATAAAGGCCATACAATAAAACTATTGCCTACACTAGGCTAAGGGAAAAAAACCTCAAAGCACGTCCTCTAGGAGCAGGAACAAGACAAGGGTGTTTTCTTTTTCCATGGCATTTAAAGTCTTAGCAAGTGCGATAAGACATGAGAAGGAGATAACAGGGAGACAAATAAGGCAAGGAGACAAGGTACACTTGTTTGCAGAAGACATCTTTCTATACATACAAGAAGTTAGCTGAATGTGATGGTTGTAGCACTAGTGAGGCAGAGGCAGGCCAGTATGTGTGAGTTAGAGGTGAGCCTGGTCTCTACGCGGCAGTTCCAGCCCAGTCAGCACTGCATAGTGAGGCCTTGTCTCAAGCAAGCAAGCAAGCAAGCAAGCAAGCAAGCAAGCAAGCAAGCAAGCAAGCAAGCAAGCAAGCAAGCCAGCCAGCCAGCCAGCCAGCCAGCCAGCCAGTCAGCCAGCCAGCCAGCCAGCCAGCCAGCCAGCAAGCCTAAAGACTCCATCAGAAAACTCAGAACTGATAAACACTTTTAGTAACATTGCAGGATACAAAATGAGCATACAAAATCAACAGCCTTCCTATATATCAATGACAAACATGCAATCAAAGAAATTGGAGAAAGAATTACACACACACACACACACACACACACACACACACACACATGTGCTAAAATAAACAAACCAAAAAATTAGAATAAGTCCACAAAATAAAGTGAATGATCTCTTCAACAAAAATGGAAAAACACAAGCTGGGCGTGGTGGCGCACTCCTTTAATCCCAGCACTCGGGAGGCAGAGGTAGGCAGATTTCTGAGTTCGAGGCCAGCCTGGTCTACAAAGTGAGGTGAGTTCCAGGACAGCCAGGGCTATACAGAGAAACCCTGTCTCGAAAAACAAAAAAACAAAACAAAACAAAACAAAAAAACAAAGGAAAAACACTCAAGAAACAGTAGAAGATATGCCACGTTCATGGATTGGAAGAATTAATATTGTGAGGATAGCGGCATTTCCAAAAGCAAGCCCAGATTAAATGAAGTTGCCAACAAAGTTTAAGTGACCTTCTTTTTAGAACAAAAAATACAATCTTAAAATTGGTTTGCAAACACAGAAGATCCCAGATAAACAAAGAAGTTCTGAGCAAAAGAATAATGCTAGACGTATCACATACCTGGTTTGAAGTTATGCTACAGGACAATGATAACTAAAACAGCTGTACTCACACAAAACAGTCGTGATCTATGGAACTAGAGACACAGATTCTAACTCACACAGCTACAGGTGCCCTTTTCTTAAGCCAAGGATGCTAAAAATGTGGAAAAGATAGCCTCTTCATCCCAAAGTTCTGCAGACTCTAGATATCCACACACTGAAGAATGAAACTAGAATTTGTACAAAAATCACCTCCAAACAAGCCCACGGCCTGAATGAAAGACCAGAAATTCTAAAACTGTTAAGGAAAAAGTGAGACTCATCCTTTAAGACATAGGCATGGATAGGGACTTCCTCAACTGGAGTCTATTCATGCAAGAAATAACACTATCGATAAACAACCTAATGAAATGTAAAAGCTTCTGTACAGAATAAAAAATTAATCAGGTGAAGAGGAAGTGTACAGTAATCTTTGTCAATTAAATACTAAGCAAAGGATTAGTATGTAGAACATACAAGATTAAGCAAAACAAAACAAAACACATAAATAATGAGAAGTCAAAGAACCTAGTCAATAGATGGGCTATTGAAAAGAACAGAGAGCTCTGAAAAGATGAAGTGAACATAGCTACCAAGCATGCAAAAGTGTCCAACAACAACGAAAGGAAAATAAAAATCACACTGAGATTCCACCATCACTGAGTCAGGATGGTATAAGAAAATAAACAATGACAACAAGGAGAGCTATCAAGCAGTTCAGAGGTTAAAAGTGCTTGTTGTACAAGCCTGGGAACCTTAGTTTGATTCTTGGATCCCAAAGAGGAAGGAAACAGTCAAGGTCTACCTGTTCCCCCTGACATGTGGCAGGTATGTACATGGGTACACACAAGCATATACTACTGCTATTACTTATAATAATAACAAATTGTAAATGGCCAAACTAGGTAAGGTGGAACAGACTTGTGGCTTCAGCACTCAGGAAGCTGAACCTGGAAGATCACTACAGCCCAGGAGTTCAAGGCCAGTGTGGAAAACACAGCAAGAAGTTCACCTTAAAAAAAAAAAGTGAAACAAATCAAACAAAATAGAAGAAAGAAAACAAAAAACTCAAAGAATACAAAACAAAGAACAAAGAAAGATGACTGAAAATAAAACCAAAGCAATTAACATTTACTGAGAAAATTAAATCATGAGGCTGGGGAAATGCCTTAGTGGTTAGGGGTGGGAACTGCTCTCGCAGAGACCCTGAGGTCAGTTCCCAGCACCCATGTCAGGCAGTTTACAACAACTTCGAACTCTAGTTCCAGGGCTTCTGCACACACACACACACGCACACACACACACACACACACACACATACACACACACACACACTTAAAAGCAATAAAAATAAATCATTTTTAAAAAGAACATTAAATCAGCTGCAAGCTGTTTCTTCCTTAATTAATTCCACAGGGCTTGTTTTTTTTTTTTTTTTTTTTTTTTTTGATACCCCAGTGCTAGATCCCACTGTGTGGCTAGTGTGTTGAGGCGGAGTCAGGGGGAGCATGTAGGCATTGGTTTATTTCTCTTTTGAGCATTGGGAAATCCCGACAGGTTTGCTTCATCTTGTGACATTACCCTCTGCCTTTTCATAAAGTGAGAGGATCTTAAGACTGATAGCCATCCCACCAGGTCTCTCATATAAATAGAGAATTCCGCTGAAGTTTCTGATCTAATAACCCACATGTCAACATCTCTGCCTGGCATTTACTTAATGAATGCCTTTTCTGGATGTTGTAATAAGGAAACAGACTCTGATTAATCTGAACTTGATCATCTTTTCTGGCCTTTGTTAACAAGTTTTCATTACACAAAGCATATAACTTAGTTGTTAATCTTAATTGCTCTACTACATAAGGGAACTATTAGCATTTCTGCACCGAGGTGACAATTGTTATGATAAGGTGACACAGGAAACTTAGGAGCAGACTTAGAGTCAGACTAGAGTTATGTTCCAAGCTTTTCCTTCATCCCTCCATCACTCTAGGTGCCTGCTAGCCTAACAGCAGTTCTTATGTTGCCCATTGCAATTCTATGGGGACTAGTTTACACACCTCATTTATTTTCAATGAGCTCCATTGTTCTCATGTCAATGCCACAAAGTAGCTAACCTGAAGCTGGATGGTGTCTGCTCTTATCATTCAAACCTGAGCTTTGAAAAGTGCTCCCTGAGCAGCTAGGTTAGTCAAGAACTTTGCAGAAGACCGGGAAAAGACATTTCAGTATCAGCTGACAATTCTCACCGTGTGGCTTATCCACGGAATGAGAAATAAAATGGCCCCTGTGCCACAAGACCATTGTGGGGTTAAAATGAGATGCTCTTAAGCACTGTACCCAGCATACAGCAAGCGCTCAGTAGATAATGCTCCTGTTCCCATGCTGAAAAGAAAAAGAACACCACTCCATTTTTTTCAAGGTCATAGTTAAAACTTAGGTAGGTAGCCTTTAAGCATCATCTAGTTCCACTGAAACATTAATTTGATTAAAACAAGGTATATTGTTATACCTTTGATATACTATGATATACGTTGATATACTTTGATATAAGTATCTCTAATTATAACTTTAAAGGAATGAAGTGGGGTTTCTATTGGCTATAGTGCCTACCAAGTGTAGTGAGAAAAACGGATGTTCAATTCTTATTTCTGTCTTCAAAACAACAACAAATGCTGTTGCCCTGTGCAGAGTACTAGAAACTTCCAACAGCAAAGGAAACTAGATCTCCTCTGAGATTTGGTGGTTACATATTGAAAGCAGTGACGGCAACAATTCGCTAGAGAACAAGCCAGGTGCAACAGCAAGAAAGAGAGCCCAATACTGAGAAATTATTTGCAACACTTACTGTTCTAAGAGGATTCTTCTCTCCTAAAGTCAGGCTGAAGTTCAGTTTGCCATCCTATCTAACTAACCACGGAGACATTCAAGAGCCACGAGGAGTTTATCAGAATATACTCCATGCCTAACAAATGGATAGCTGAGGACTCATTGAATCAGGCGTGGGGGATGCACAGGAAAAGGGACACTACACCCATTCCTCACGGATGGAGAATGGAAATCCAATCTTTCCCCCTCTCCTCCCTCTAACTCCCACTTTTAAAACAGCACCTCATTCTGTAACAAGAAGTGATCCCCTGCTTCAGCGTGGGCCTAGGCATAATTGGCCCTAAAGTGTGGCTCTCCACCTTTCTAGATCTTGGTCGAGGGCACCTACCACTATCCTCATCCCAGGGAAGCCTGCGGGGCTCAGTCTGAGGACCAGTCAGTGCCCACGGGTGAAGGGAAGTCAGTCACTGGACCTCAGAGCCCCGGGTTCGCCTTACCGGGTTCCTCTGCGCTCGCCCGGTGCCTCCACTCACCAGAGCTCTTCCCGCGCACAGGACGCGGAGAGGGATCCTGGCACCCGCTAGCCTAGCGCAGCGCCATCGCTGGAGTCCACGCGGCAGTGTGGACCTCCGGTGCAGTGGCCATGACAAGTGTCCAGGCAGAGGTGCCCGGCCCTTGGGGAAGTCCCTTCTGCACTCTCACCACGCCCGCTGCTAGCCGCAGAGGGAGGGTTTAAAACTAAGTGAGAAAGGAACCAAGGCGTGTGACCCTAGTTGCCAGCACCCAGCATGCTTAGTGCGGTTCTGAGAAAAAAGGGAACTTGCCCAGTGCAGGAGGCGTGTGCCACAAAATGACAAGGCTGACGCGCTAACCAACTCACTTACCAACTCATTAATTAGCAGCTCAGTTATTTAAAGGTGGCTTTAAGGATATATAAAACAGAAAGTGGACTTGAAACAAAACACACTGGAGAAACTATTTTTTATGTGTTCACACTGACAGTTCAACATGCTTAAGTAAACCCTTTCTTTCCCTCATTATAAGCAGATAAACATAACACAATTTCATAAGCATATGCGTTGCTGCTGTTCCGTTATCCCCGCACTGTCCCCCCACCCCCCATGCCACCAGCTAGATTTAGACCCCAGCTTTTCTGCCTCCTAATTTGCCAGGTGTTAAAATTTGGAAAAGTGCATATGTAGAATACACAACTTGCAAATAGATTGTGCCACATGTAATTTACATTCTCTAGTAAGTTATTATGCAAGGACTACAAAGAGCTTTAAAATTTCAGATCAACACTCCTTTGTAACAAGATGGTTCAGAGCTGTGGAAATCCTTGGTATAGCAAAGTTAGCTGAATTGTCTTAGTCAAAAGTAAATAATGTAAACCAGGTGTATTGGCTCTCACCGGTAATCTTAGGCAGGAGGGCTTTAGTAAATTCCAGGCCCGCTTGAGCTATGGAGATAGGATTAAGTCACTAATTATTTTTAGAGTAACAAATATTTCAAATTTGCTGATTTTTCTGTAATATAAGATTATTCACAATATGCTACTTGTTTTTTTCTGCAAAATATTTAAAAGCCCAAATTTACGGGTTTAGTGGTGACAGCAAAGTAATATATACACCAAGTGAGAATAAGCTAAATAAATAATGAGTAAACAAATACATAGTAGTTTCTGGTTAGTTGAAAGGACAGCTGGTGATATCAGAGATGATATGATATTAAAGTTATAGTGGTCAAATATGAATGATAACTTTGTGCACTTTATAGGTTAGGTTATTTTTCAATAGCTTCATTTAGCTTATTATTTATGCATATATAATAAAAAGTAGCTGAATATATATTAGAATTGGTTTTGAAAATCTCTTTTTATTTTCTGAAGGCGTATACAGTCTAAAATACTGAAAGACCACTGTTTACAAACCTCCTTACCTCACTACCACCACTCACTACCACCAGATACTAATTGCTTTAAATACTCCTGAGACACTTTATTTACCTTACGGACTAAGATGTGAAAGTTTAAGAGTCAGGTTTAAATTTGATTGTGAAGCAGAAACATCAGCTATGGAGAATATAGCCTTCTTTGGTTTTTATATTTCTCCAGAGGCAAATCAATAAGGTGGTCTCTCTTCCATAACGTAGAAGAATGTTTTCAGTCTATGTCTGTCAATTAATTTAGAATTCAGGCCAACTAAGAACTTGTGCCAATAGCTATGCATAAGAGTGATCCTCTCATGCTTCTCACTTCATCGGTTTTTCAGTTCCTAGAGCACAGGAATGCCATGCCCATGCCATGTCTGCCCTCCTGCCTCTAGCACTGCTGTACTGGAGGGCACAAGGTGGGGAGCTCACTAAAGTTTTATCGAGTTGAATTAGCTCTTTTCAAAAAGAGCTCATTCTCTTTGGAATTAAACAAGTTCTAGGTATTTAGGATTTTCAAAACTTTCAACAGAGTTAAAAAGTTGTTGAGGAACGACACTATTCTTAGCAAGTCTGTGACCATCTCACCAGTGCAGAACTTCTATGTTTCTCCCTCCATTCTCCTCCTCCTCCCCTTTGAAGGTGGCCACTTGTTTAGTTAGAAAGAAAAGAGAGGCTTGCTTGTGTGCTTTCTAAAAAGCAAGACTAAGACAGTGGAGGTGGTTCGTGTAAGGCAACAGAAGCCCAACATGTCATCCAAAATGTCAGCCTGTGCCTGTGACGAAACTCAGCTAAGTTCATAACCACAGTGACACTCACAGAGGCTTTTCTAGGAAACGGCTCAGTTTCCATTTCTGACGTGCTTTTATTCCTTCAAATGTCTTTCTTGCTTCACCGTTGACACTTGGTGCCTTGAATGTCCATACTTGGGCATTCTGAGAGTAACTGAGATGTCCTCTGCTTAAAGTGCCCCGGATAAATATTAACAGGTGGTTGCCAACATGGAGATTGCAAATATTAGATAGTGATGCTACTAATTAAACATGGCAAGAAGGTGTGGTGGTTTGAATAAGATTGCTCCATAGGGAACCAACATTCAAATGTATAAGCCTATGCGGACCTTCTCATTCAAACCATCATAACTTGTGTCAACACAAGTTTAACATTTTACATGCAAAGAGACCCAGATCTAAAATTAACCACTCTCTTTGTTGCCTTGCTTTCAGCAACTTTTTTAAAACAATATTCTCTAAATTGTTGGTTTCACTTACCACTCCAATAATGTTAAATCAATATAACTCCTTAATATGCTTGTGGTATCAAATGTTGAAAAGGATACACATACACATACACACACACACACACACACATGTATATATACACACATATAATCTTACATTATGCATATATGAAGAATCTTAGAGACTAATAAATCCCAGTCTTAAAATATAGTCAAAACTTCTTTTAAATTCATTTTTATATGATTGTTGTTGTTTTTGGAGACAGGGTTTCTTTAGGTAGCCTTGGTTGTCCTGGAAATAGTTCTGCAGATCAGGTTGGCCTCGTGTTCT
This sequence comes from Mus caroli, assembly GCF_978045245.1. NCBI lineage: Eukaryota > Metazoa > Chordata > Mammalia > Rodentia > Muridae > Mus > Mus caroli. The sequence continues at coordinate 81,260,587 of NW_028227262.1, read as the reverse complement.
GTTCAGAAAGTTGTCTCCTGTTCCAACACATTAAAAAAATATTCCCTACTTTCTCTATCAGATTCAGTATATCTGGTTTTATGATGACATCTTTGATCCATTTGGACTTGAGTTATGCCCAGGGTGTGTGTGTGAATAAATATGTATCTATTTGCATTCTTCTACAGGCAGACATCCAGTTAAAACAGAGCCAACTGTAGAAGGTACATTCTTTTTTGTTTCTTTTTTTCCCATTGTGTCTTTCTGGCTTCTTTTATTAAAACAAACAAACAAACAAACAAACAAACAAACAAACAAGTGTCCATAGGTGTGTAGATTTGTGTCTGGGTTTTTGATTAGATTTCATTGATCAATGTGTATGTTTTTAGGGTAATGTCATGTGATTTTTACTGTTATAGCTCTGTAGTACAGCTTTGAAATCAGGGATAGTGGTACTTCTGGAAGTTCTTTTATTGTTCAGGATTGTTTTAGTTATCCTGCATGTGTGTGTGTGTGTGTGTGTGTTTCCATATGAAGGTAAAAACTATCCTTTTAATATATGTGTAGAGTTGCATTGGATTTTTCCCATAATTATTATTATTTTATTATAATGGTAAGACAAATGATTTTTTATTTCAGTATTATACTCATACAGGGGAAAACAGTACCTCATCTATTAGAAATGCTCTAAGATTTTCTATGATTTCTATAACTAACCATGCCCAATTTAAAAGAAAAAACTTGTACTAAATTTTAGAGCACTTATATACAGTAATGTTAGTAATAAAAACGATATTATTCTACTTCTTGCTATTTAACACTAACAAGACTAACTCCTGAAAACCTGCACTATAACCACAAATAGATTCTCTCATCAATATGATGGTCTTGTCATCTTAATATATTATATTCACTTTAAGTCTATTTAGTAAATAAAAGCAAATGAGGATTAGCAAAGGGTTCATAAAAAGGAAATACAAATAACCAATAACAATGCCATATTAACCTCGCTTGTAATAAAAGGATGTAAATATAAGTGTGATATATCACTTTTTAGTTATACAGTTATCCAATAAAAGGAAACAACAAAAACCAACAAACCAATCTTCAGGTAAATAAAAGCAAGGTAATACCTGCAGTTGGATCAAACACGACTAGCTGAAGCATAAACTACAGTTTTTCAAGAGCAATAAGGTAATACCTAAAGGTGTTTTTTTAAACCATTTGAGCCAGTCACTCCTGTCTGCAGGACATAAGAATGCCTCTCAAAATGCCACAGAATTTTACTGTAGTACTGCTTAGCACTGACAAAGACAATTAAAACTCCTAACATGGAAATGAGTACCCTATGGTAGATTTTCCTCAACGATAGTAGTGTGACGTCAATGAAACTCTCTCAAGCCACACCAGGTATACTGGTTTGCTGGTCTGAATATGCTTGGCTTAGGCAATGGCACTATCAGGTGTGGATTTGTTGGAATAGGTCTGGTCTTGTTGGAGGAAGTGTGTCACTGTGGGAATGGGCTTGGCTTTGAGACCCTCCTCCTAACCACTTGGGAGCCAGTCTTCTCTTAGCTTCTTTTGGAACAAGAGATACAACTCTCAGCTCCTGGGCCATGCCTGCCTAGACGCTACCATGTTTCCCGACATAATGATAATGGACTGAACCTCTGAACCTGTAAGTCAGCCCCAATTAAATGTTGTCCTTTATAAGAGCTGCCATGGTTGTGGAGTCTGTTCACAGCAATGAAACCCTAACTAAGACAACAGACTTAATTTTTCTCACCAATAGTTTACTTTTAAGAGTGGTTAAAAAAATTGAGATACATCTGAGTTGATGGAATATTGGGAGGGATAATTTATCAAGATAAAACAAATGTTACAACTTTATGAAGATATAAGCCTTGAAGTTTCAACAGCAGTTTGTGTTACTGCACTCAAGGCAAAATGAGTATTGTAATGCTGACACCTTAAACCTCGTGCTATGTGCCAAACAAATGTCATATCAGACAGTAACTTAGAACCTGTAAGTTTATGCAGCAGAAATAGTTATGAAAGGCAGGTGTATTTTCTTATAACTACAAAACATATGTTCCTACTTTTAGAAAAGCAAACATGGATTAATTTGCAACACAAGTCTCTGGAATGATAACAGAAATTTCAGAGTTCTCTGAAAAACAAGGTGAAATGCTTGCCTTCGGCACATTTACACTTTATCTTTTCTTTCTAAGATGCACATTTATCCTTGGGAGATTCTGTCATTGTTTCTATTAATTACAGTTCTGGGAGGAAGAAGTGAACATACTCAATGGAGCCAATAGAGCCACTGAACTGGAAATCTCCTCTTAGAATTTGTGTCTCTAAAAATGCTTTGTTAAATAAAATTTGATCACATCAGGCAATTTATTTCACTGAATACACACGATTACCCCTTTTCATTTATTTTCCTTACTAAGAGAATCCTATCATGATTTGGTATTAGAATTTCTTCTGTGAAGCAAAAACAGTCCCAAAATGAAGGATACTCAGGTGTCATAGGAATAGCAGATGCTACCAAATCATTAAAATTAAGAATGGTAAACTTCCTCTGGGATACCATAGAATCATCTTGATATGAAATATTTTGATGTCTAGATCCATCAGGCTTCCTTACAGCCACTGCAACAAAATGGTGTTCATCTATTTTGCTTTCCTCAGAGGCCCATTCTATTTCTTCTTCCCCATCCCAAATCAAACATGTTTCCTTATAAACCTGACCAATGTCCATGTTTTTTTTTCTTCTTCTTCTTTTTTATTTTTATTTTTTTTAATTTTTAATATTTTTATTACATATTTTCTTCAGTTACATTTCCAATGCTATCCCAAAAGTCCCCCATAGCGCCCCCCACTTCCCTACCCACCCATTCCCATTCGTTTGGCCCTGGCATTCCCCTATATTGGGGCATATAAAGTTTGCAAGTCCAATGGGCCTCTCTTTCCAGTGATGGCCGACTAGGCCCTCTTTCGATACATATGCAGCTAGAGACAAGAGCTCCGGGGTTCTGGTTAGTACATCATGTTGTTCCAACAATAGGGTTGCAGATCCCTTTAGCTCCTTGGGTACTTTCTCTAGCTTCTCCATTGGGAGCCCTGTGATACATCCAATAGCTGACTGTGAACATCCACTCCTGTGTTTGCTAGGCCCCAGCATCGTCTCACAAGAGACAGCTATATTTGGGTCCTTTCAGCAAAATCTTGCTAGTGTATGCAATGGTGTCAGCGTTTAGAAGCTGCTTATGGGACTAATGTCCTTGTTTAATGGAGATACATCAAATTCACGCCGCAGCATTTCAAATCCCAGTCCAACATCAATGGCTCTTATGAAGCTTTCTTTCAGTACCCAATGCTGGTAAAACATTGAGTCCATTCATCATTACAACTTCTGATTTCTTCCCACTCCTTTTTGGTAAATTTTCCTTTCATAGTATGAAAGAATTCTGGAATTGAACCACGACCTAGAAAACTAGTCTTCATGATATCAATACCAACGTATAGCTCCGGTTCTGCAGCAGGAACTGCATAAGTCCCCTTGATGAGAGATGTTAAAGTTGAAATTGGGATAGGGATTCAACAAGTCTTTTGCAAGAGCCGGTTTTCCCCTTTTTCCCTTTGAAGTTCTCTGCAGACGGATATGATCTCAAGAGATATTCAATTTCTCTGCAACTAATTTCCTTATTATCAGATGACCAGCCATGGCCACCTTGGCGTCACGGGAAAACACGAACTGGCTGGTGCGCTTCTCCTCGGGCTAGATAGACAGCACTGCCAGAAGCTATTCGGCTCGACTTGGCAGCCAGGTATTGCAGGAGAAGGCCCAACAAACGCCCTTCATAGATGGTACTACGCACAGCCTCTTGGCGGAGAACACCTTACGACCTGCTTGGACCGCCAATCCTCCCCATTGGAATTTTGACCAGGATTGTGTTGAATTTGTAGACTGCTTTTGGTAGAAAGGTCATTTTTACTATGTTGATCCTATCGATCCATGAAAGTTGGGAGAGTTTCCATCTTCTGATATCTTCTTCAAGGTCCTTCTTCAAAAACTTGAAGCTTTTATCATACAAGTCTTTCACTTGCTTGGTTAGAGTTACACCAAGATATTATTTGTAACTATTATGAAGGATGTTGTTTTCTGTTTTCTCAGTTCGTTTGTGTATAGGAGGGCTACTGATATTTTCAGTAAATCTTGTATCCAGCCACTTTGCTGAAGGTGTTTATCAGCTGTTCTCTAGTATATTTTGGGGGTTTGCTTATGTATACTGTCATATTATTTGTAAATAGTGATACTTTCATTTTTTTCCTCTCCAATTTGTACCCCCTGAGCTCCTTCAGTTGACTTATTGCTCTATCTAGAATTTAAATACTATATTGAATAGATATGAAAAGAGTGGGCAGCCTTGCTTTGTTCCTGATTTAGTGGAATTGCTTTGAGTTTCTTTCCATTTAACTGGTGTTAGCTATAGGCTTGTTATAAATTGCCTTTATTATATTTTGGCATGTCCATTTTATTACTAATATCTACAAGGCTTTTATCATAAAGGGGAGTCAGATTTTGTTGAAAGCTTTTCTGCATCTACTCATGCGACTTTTTTCTTTCAGTTGTTTATATGTTGGGTTATATTCTCTGATTTTTCACATGTTGAACCATCCCTCATCTCTGGGATGAAGCCTACTTGGTCATGGTGGATGATCTACTTGATGTGTTTTTGAATTTTGTTCATGTGTATTTTATTAAGTATTTTTGCATATATGTTATAAGGAAAATTGGTCTGAAATTCTCCTTATTTGCTGCATCTTTGTGTGGCTTGAGTATTAAAGTAATTACGGCCTCACAAAATGGATTTGGCAATGTTTCTTCTGTTTCTATTTTATGGAATAATTTGAGGCATATTATCATTAGGTCATTTTAGAAAGTCTGGTAAAATTCTTTACTAAAACCATCTAGCCCAGGGCTTTTTGGTTGGGAGACTTTGATGACTGGTTTTGTTTCACTAGGAGTTATATTTCTATTTAAATTGTTTATCTGATTTTGATTTAACTTGATTTAACTTTAGTAAGTGGAATTAATCAAGAAAATTATCCATTTGTTTTAGATTTTCTAATTTTGTGTAGTACAGGTTTTTAAAGTATAACCTAATGATTCTTTAGATTTTGTGTGTGTGTGTGTGTCTGTTGTTATCGCCCTCCTTCATGTCTGACTTTGTTAATTTGAATTTGGTTATTTCCTGCCATCTACTCATCTTCTCTGTGACTATTTCTTTTTTTTCTAGAGATTTCAGGTTGCTTGTTTGAGAACTCTCCAGTTTTTTTTATGTAGGCACTTAGTGCTATGAACTTTCTTTTTAGCACTGCTTTCGTTGTGCTCCATCAGTTTGGGTATGTTGTGTATTATTTTCATTGAATTCTAGAAAGTCTTCAATTTCTGTATTTTCAGATTGATTCATTTTTCGTTCAGTACAGAGTTGTTCAGTTTCCATGAGTTTCTAGGCTTCTTGTTGTTTCTGTTGTTGTTAAAATCCAACTTTAATCTGTGGTGGTCTGATAGGATTCAGGGGACTATTTCAATTTTCGTGCATCTATTGAGACTTGGTTTGTGACCAAGTATGTGGTCAATTTTAAAGCAAGTTCCGTAAGGTACAGAGAAGAAGGTATATTCATTTGTGTTTGGATGAAATGTTTTGAAGATACCTGTTTGGTTCATTGACTTTATAACATATGCTAGCTCCAGTATTTCTACTTAGTTTTTTGGTTATATAAGTTGTCTGTTGGTGAGAGTGGGATATTGATGTTTCCCACTAGTATTATGTGAGGGCCAATGCATGATTTAAACTTTAGTAATGTTTGTACAGATGTGGATGTCCTGCATTTCAGGCATAGATGTTAAGAATTGAAAGATCATCTTGTTGGATGTTTTTCCTTTGATGAGTATGAAATGTCCTTCCTCATGTCTTTTGATTAATTTTGATTTGAAGCCTACTTTGTTATACATTAGAATGTCTACACAGGCTTATTTCTTAGGTCCATTTGCTTGGAAAACCTTTTTGCAAACCTTTATTCTGAGGGAATATGTATCTTTGATGTTGAGGTGTGTTTCTTGTATGCAGTAGAAGGACAGATCTTGCTTGTCTTTTTATTGGGGGAATTGAGTCCATAGATATTGAGAAAAAGCAATAACCATTGATTGTTGTTTACTTTTATCTTATTGATTTTATTGTTGTTGTTGGTTATGGTAGTTTGTGTGTGTGTGTGTAAGAGTGTTTGTTTCCTTTCTTTTCACTTTGTTGGTGTGAAATTATTTATTCCCTGTGTTTTCATGGTTGTAGTTAATCTTCTTGGGCTGAGTTTTCCTTCTAGTACATTTTGTAGAACTAGATTTATGGGTAGACGTTTAAATTTGACTGTATCGTGGACTATCTTTTTTTCTCCATCCATGGTGATTGACAGTTTTGCTGGACATAGTAGTCTTGGCTGGCATCTGTGGTCTCTTAGAGTCTCCAGGACATCTGTCCAGGTCCTTTTCACTTTTAGAGTTTCCATTGAGAAGTTGGACATAATTCTAATAGATTTGTTTTTATATGTTACTTGGTCTTTTCCCCTTGCAGCTTTTAGTATTCTTTCTTTGTTCTATATGTTTAGTTATCTGCAATTATCTGTACAATTATTGTGTGTGAGGGGACTTTCTTTTCTGGTCCCTTCTATTAGGTGGTCTATAAACTTCTTTTATCTTCATAGGCATCTTCATTAGGCTAGGAAATTTTTCTTCTATGATTTTGTTGATAATATTTTATAGGTCTTTGAGCTGGGAGTCTTTTATTCCTATTATTATTAGTTTATTCTTTTCATATTGTCCCAAATTTCCTGGCTACTTTGTGTAAGAAATTTTTTTTAGATTTAATATTTTCTTTGTCCAATGTACCTATTTATTCTATTGTACCTGACATTTTCTCTTTCATGTCTTGTATTCTGTTGGTGAAGCTACTCTGTAGTTCCTATTTGCTTTCCTAGATTTTTCATTCCCAGAAATCCCACAATTTTGTTTCCTTTATTGCTCCCATTTCCATTTTCAGGTGTTGAACAATTTTATTCATTTTCTTCTACTGTTTGTTTTTCTTGGCTTTCTTTAAAAAGGATTTATTAATTTTCTTCATTTTTGTTTTGTCTTTTCTTTGATTTCTTTAAGATGTTTATTCATTTCCTCTTTAAAGACATCAATCATCTTCATATGGTTGGTTTTTTTTTTTTAAACTTTTTTTTATTTATTTATTTTTTTAATATTTTTATTACATATTTTCCTCAATTACGTTTCCAATGCTATCCCAAAAGTCCCCCATAGCGCCCCCCACTTCCCTACCCACCCATTCCCATTCTTTTGGCCCTGGCATTCCCCTATATTGGGGCATATAAAGTTTGCAAGTCCAATGGGCCTCTCTTTCCATTGATGGCTGACTAGGCCATCTTTCGATACATATGCAGCTAGAGACAAGAGCTCCGGGGTTCTGGTTAGTACATCATGTTGTTCCAACAATAGGGTTGCAGATCCCTTTAGCTCCTTGGGTACTTTCTCTAGCTTCTCCATTGGGAGCCCTGTGATACATCCAATAGCTGACTGTGAACATCCACTCCTGTGTTTGCTAGGCCCCAGCATCGTCTCACAAGAGACAGCTATATTTGGGTCCTTTCAGCAAAATCTTGCTAGTGTATGCAATGGTGTCAGCGTTTAGAAGTTGATTATGGGATGGATCCCTGGATACGGCAGTCTCTAAATGGTCCATCCTTTCATCACCGCTATGAACTTTGTCTCTGTAACTCCTTCCCTGGGTGTTTTGTTCCCAATTCTAAGAAGGTGCACAGTGTCCACACTTTGGTCTTCATTCTTCTTGAGTTTCTTTTTTTTTTTTTTTTTTTTTTTTTTTTTTTTTGATTTTTAATATTTTTATTACATATTTTCCTCAATTACATTTCCAATGCTATCCCAAAAGTCCCCCATAGCGCCCCCCACTTCCCTACCCACCCATTCCCATTCTTTTGGCCCTGGCATTCCCCTATATTGGGGCATATAAAGTTTGCAAGTCCAATGGGCCTCTCTTTCCATTGATGGCCGACTAGGCCATCTTTCGATACATATGCAGCTAGAGACAAGAGCTCCAGGGTTCTGGTTAGTACATCATGTTGTTCCAACAATAGGGTTGCAGATCCCTTTAGCTCCTTGGGTACTTTCTCTAGCTTCTCCATTGGGAGCCCTGTGATACATCCAATAGCTGACTGTGAACATCCACTCCTGTGTTTGCTAGGCCCCGGCATCGTCTCACAAGAGACAGCTATATTTGGGTCCTTTCAGCAAAATCTTGCTAGTGTATGTAATGGTGTCAGCGTTTAGAAGCTGATTATGGGATGGATCCCTGGATACGGCAGTCTCTAAATGGTCCATCCTTTCATCACAGCTACGAACTTTGTCTCTGTAACTCCTTCCCTGGGTGTTTTGTTCCCAATTTTAAGAGGGTGCACAGTGTCCACACTTTGGTCTTCATTTTTCTTGAGTTTCATGCGTTTATCAAATTGTATCTTATATCTTGGGTATCCTAAGTTTTGGGCTAATATCCACTTATCAGTGAATACATATTGTGTGAGTTCTTTTGTGATTGTGTTACTTCACTCAAGATGATGCCCTCCAGGTCCATCCATTTGGCTAGGAATTTCATAAATTCATTCTTTTTAATAGCTGAGTAGTACTCCATTGTGTAAATGTACCATAATTTCTGTATCCATTCCTCTGTTGAGGGACATCTGGGTTCTTTCCAGCTTCTGGCTATTATAAATAGGGCTGCTATGAACATAGTGGAGCATGTGTCCTTTTTACCGGTTGGGACATCTTCTGGATATATGCCCAGGAGAGGTATTGCTGGATCCTCCGGTAGTACTATGTCCAATTTTCTGAGGAACCGCCAGACTGATTTCCAGAGTGGTTGTACAAGCTTGCAATCCCACCAACAATGGAGGAGTGTTCCTCTTTCTCCACATCCTCGCCAGCAACTGCTGTCACCTGAATTTTTGATCTTAGCCATTCTGACTGGTGTGAGGTGGAATCTCAGGGTTGTTTTGATTTGCATTTCCCTGATGATTAAGGATGTTGAACATTTTTTCAGGTGTTTCTCTGCCATTCGGTATTCCTCAGGTAAGAATTCTTTGTTCAGTTCTGAGCCCCATTTTTTAATGGGGTTATTTGACTTTCTGGAGTCCACCTTCTTGAGTTCCTTATATATATTGGATATTAGTCCCCTATCTGATTTAGGATAGGTGAAGATCCTTTCCCAATCTGTTGGTGGTTTTTTTGTCTTATTGATGGTGTCTTTAGCCTTGCAGAAGCTTTGTAGTTTCATGAGGTCCCACTTGTCAATTCTCGATCTTACAGCACAAGCCATTACTGTTCTATTCAGGAATTTTTCCCCTGTGCCCATATCTTCAAGGCTTTTCCCCACTTTCTCCTCTATAAGTTTCAGTGTCTCTGGTTTTATGTGAAGTTCCTTGATCCACTTAGACTTGACCTTAGTACAAGGAGATAGGAATGGATCGATTCGCATTCTTCTACATGTTAACAACCAGTTGTGCCAGCACCATTTGTTGAAAATGCTGTCTTTCTTCCAAAGGATGTTTTTAGCTCCCTTGTCGAAGATCAAGTGACCGTAGGTGTGTGGGTTCATTTCTGGGTCTTCAATTCTATTCCACTGGTCTATTTGTCTGTCACTATACCAGTACCATGCAGTTTTTATCACAATTGCTCTGTAGTAGAGCTTTAGGTCCGGCATGGTAATTCCACCAGAGGTTCTTTTATCCTTGAGAAGAGTTTTTGCTATCCTAGGTTTTTTGTTATTCCAGATGAATTTGCAGATTGCACTTTCTAATTCGTTGAAGAATTCATTTGGAATTTTGATGGGGATTGCATTGAATCTGTAGATTGCTTTTGGCAAGATAGCCATTTTTACAATGTTGATCCTGCCAATCCATGAGCATGGGAGATCTTTCCATCTTCTGAGATCTTCTATAATTTCTTTCTTCAGAGACTTGAAGTTTTTATCATACAGATCTTTCACTTCCTTAGTTAGAGTCACGCCAAGATATTTTATATTATTTGTGACTATTGAGAAGGGTGTTGTTTCCCTAATTTCTTTCTCAGCCTGTTTATTCTTTGTGTAGAGAAAGGCCATTGATTTGTTTGAGTTAATTTTATATCCAGCTACTTCACCGAAGCTGTTTATCAGGCTTAGGAGTTCTCTGGTGGAATTTTTAGGGTCACTTATATATACTATCATATCATCTGCAAAGAGTGATATTTTGACTTCATCTTTTCCAATTTGTATCCCTTTGATCTCCTTTTGTTGTCGAATTGCTCTGGCTAGGACTTCAAGTACAATGTTGAATAGGTATGTAGAAAGTGGACAGCCTTGTCTAGTCCCTGATTTTAGAGGGATTGCTTCAAGCTTCTCACCATTTACTTTGATGTTGGCTACTGGTTTGCTGTAGATTGCTTTTATCATGTTTAGGTATGGGCCTTGAATTCCTGATCTTTCCAAGACTTTTATCATGAATGGGTGTTGGATCTTGTCAAATGCTTTTTCCGCATCTAAGGAGATGACCATGTGGTTTTTGTCTTTGAGTTTGTTTATATACTGGATTACGTTGATGGATTTCCGTATATTGAACCATCCCTGCATCCCTGGGATGAAACCTACTTGGTCAGGATGGATGATTGTTTTGATGTGTTCTTGGATTCGGTTAGCAAGAATTTTATTGAGGATTTTTGCATCAATATTCATAAGGGATATTGGTCTGAAGTTTTCTATCTTTGTTGGGTCTTTTTGTGGTTTAGGTATCAGAGTAATTGTGGCTTCATAGAATGAGTTGGGTAGAGTACCTTCTGTTTCTATTTTGTGGAATAGTTTGTGAAGAACTGGGATTAGATCTTCTTTGAAGGTCTGATAGAACTCTGCACTAAAACCATCTGGTCCTGGGCTTTTTTTGGTTGGGAGACTATTAATGACTGCTTCTATTTCTTTGGGGGATATAAGGCTGTTTAGATCATTAACCTGATCTTGATTCAACTTTGGTACCTGGTATCTGTCTAGGAACTTCTCCATTTCATCCAGGTTCTCCAGTTTTGTTGAGTATAGCCTGTGGTAGATGATCTGATGGTGTTTTGGATGTCTTCAGGATCTGTTGTTATGTCTCCTTTTTCATTTCTGATTTTGTTAATTAGGATGCTTTCCCTGTGCCCTCTAGTGAGTCTGGCTAAGGGTTTATCTATCTTGTTGCTTTTCTCAAAGAACCAGCTCCTTGATTGGTTGATTCTTTGAATAGTTTTTCTTGTTTCCACTTGGTTGATTTCACCCCTGAGTTTGATTATTTCCTGCCGTCTACTCCTCTTGGGTGAATTTGCTTCCTTTTGTTCTAGTGCTTTTAGGTGTGTTGTCAAGCTGCTAATGTGTGCTCTTTCTAGTTTCCTTTTGGAGGCACTCAGAGCTATGAGTTTTCCTCTTAGAAATGCTTTCATTGCGTCCCATAAGTTTGGGTATGTTGTGGCTTCATTTTCATTGAACTCTAAAAAGTCCTTAATTTCTTTCTTTATTCCTTCCTTGACCAAGGTATCATTGAGAAGAGTGTTGTTCAGTTTCCACGTGAAGGTTGGCTTTCTATTATTTATTTTGTTATTGAAGATCAGCTTTAGTCCATGGTGATCTGATAGGATGCATGGGACAATTTCAATGTTTTTGTATCTGTTGAGTCCTGTTTTGTGCCCAATTACGTGGTCAATTTTGGAGAAGGTACCATGAGGTGCTGAGAAGAAGGTGTATCCTTTTGTTTTAGGGTAAAATGTTCTGTAGATATCTGCCAGATCCATTTGATCCATAACTTCTGTTAGTTTCACTGTGTCCCTGTTTAGTTTCTGTTTCCATGATCTGTCCATTGGTGAAAGTGGTGTGTTGAAGTCTCCCACTATTATTGTATGAGGTGCAATGTGTGCTTTGAGATTTACTAAAGTTTCTTTAATGAATGAGGCTGCCTTTGTATTTGGAGCATAGATATTCAGGATTGATAGTTCCTCTTGGAGGATTTTACCTTTGATGAGTATGAAGTGCCCCTCCCTGTCTTTTTTGATGACTTTGGGTTGGAAGTCAATCTTATCTGATATTAGAATGGCTACTCCAGCTTGTTTCTTCAGACCATTTGCTTGGAAAATTGTTTTCCAGCCTTTCATTCTGAGGTAGTGTCTATCTTTTTCTCTGAGATGAGTTTCTTGTAAGCAGCAAAATGTTGGGTCTTGTTTGTGTAGCCAGTTTGTTAGTCTATGTCTTTTTATCGGGGAGTTGAGTCCATTGATATTAAGAGATATTAAGGAAAAGTAATTGTTGTTTCCTGTTATTTTTGTTGTTAAAGTTGGCATTCTGTTCATGTGTCTGTCTTCTTTTAGGTTTGTTGAGGGATTACCTTCTTGTTGTTTCTAGGGCGTGGTTCCTGTCCTTGTATTGGTTTTTTTCTGTTATTATCCTTTGAAGGGCTGGATTCGTGGAGAGATAATGTGTGAATTTGGTTTTGTCGTGGAATACTTTGGTTTCTCCATCTATGTTAATTGAGAGTTTGGCTGGGTATAGTAGCCTGGGCTGGAATTTGTGTTCTTTTAGTGTCTGTATAACATCTGTCCAGGATCTTCTGGCTTTCATAGTCTCTGGTGAAAAATCTGGTGTAATTCTGATAGGCTTGCCTTTATATGTTACTTGGCCTTTTTCTCTTACTGCTTTTAGTATTCTATCTTTATTTAGTGCATTTGTTGTTCTGATTATTATGTGTCGGGAGGTATTTCTTTTCTGGTCCAGCCTATTTGGAGTTCTGTAGGCTTCTTGTATGTTCATGGGCATCTCTTTCTTTAGATTTGGGAAGTTTTCTTCTATAATTTTGTTGAAGATGTTTGCTGGTCCTTTGAGTTGAAAATCTTCATTCTCATCCACTCCTATTATCCGTAGGTTTGGTCTTCTCATTGTGTCCTGTATTTCCTGGATGTTTTGAGTTAGGATCTTTTTGCATTTTACATTTTCCTTGATTGTTGTGCCCATGTTCTCTATGGAATCTTCTGCACCTGAGATTCTCTCTTCCATCTCTTGTATTCTGTTGCTGATGCTTGCATCTATGGTTCCAGATTTCTTTCCTAGGGTTTCTATCTCCAGTGTTACCTCATTTTGGGTTGTCTTTATTGTGTCTACTTCCCTTTTTAGGTCTAGTATGGTTTTGTTCATTTCCATCATCTGATTGGATGTGTTTTCCTGTTTCTCTTTAAGGACTTCTACCAGTTTGGTTGTGTTTTCCTGTTTTTCTTTAAGGACTTGTAACTCTTTAGCCATGTTCTCCTGTAGTTCTTTAAAATCCTTCTTGATGTGTTCTACCATCATCAAGAGATATGCTTTTAAATCCAGGTCTAGTTTTTCAGGTGTGTTGGGGTGCCCTGGACTGGGCGAAGTGGGAGTGCTGGGTCCTGATGATGGTGAGTGGTCTTGGTTTATTTTAGTAAGATTCTTACCTTTACCTCTCGCCATCTGGTAATCTCTGGAGTTGTTATAGTTGTCTCTGTTCAGAGGTTGTTCTTCTGGGGATTCTGAGTATCCTCTGTCAGCAGACCTGGGAGACAGGATCTCTCCTCTGAGTTTCAGTGGTTAGAGCACTCCCTGCTGACAAGCTTTCCTCTTAAAGGGAAGGTGTACAGATATCTGGGGTTTGGACCTCCTCCTGGCCGAAGAAGAAGGCGGAAAACAGGACCTTTCCCAGATGCTGTGTTGCTTTGGCAGGTCACAGAAGCTGTAGGCTTCTGTGGTACACACTCTCAGCTGTGCAGACTAAGTTCCTAAGTTCAGTGGAGTCCTGGATCCAAGATGTGCTCCCTGCTCCTGAGGCAGAGGGCTCCTGTGCAGGGCAGACCACTGTCTTCCAGCTAGGAGGGTGCCGGATGTCTGTGGCCCCAAAAGGGTGCTGCCTCAGCGGCTCTGTGGCTCCCGCCTGTCCCAGAAGCTGTCTGCCTCTGTGGTCCTCAGTCTTACCTGTACAGACTAAGTTCGGCGGAGTCCCGGAGCCAAGATGGCGCTCCCTGCAGGGCAGGTCACTGTTCTCCGGCTGGGAGGGTGTCGGATGTCTGCGGCCCCAAAAGGGTGCTGCCTCAGCGGCTCTGTGGCTCCCGCCTGTCCCAGAAGCTGTCTGCCTCTGTGGTCCTCACTCTGACCTGTACAGACTAAGTTCGGCGGAGTCCCGGAGCCAAGATGGCGCTCCCTGCAGGGCAGGTCACTGTCCTCCAACTGGGAGGGTGCCGGATGTCTGCGGCCCCTAAAGGGTGCTGCCTCAGCAGCTCTGTGGCTCCCGCCTGTCCCAGAAGCCGTCTGCCCCCGTGGTCCCCACTCTGACCTGTACAGACTAAGCTCGGCGGAGTCCCGGAGCCAAGATGGCGCTCCCTGCAGGGCAGGTCACTGTCCTCCGACTGGGAGGGTGCCGGATGTCTGCGGCCCCAAAAGGGTGCTGCCTCAGCGGCTCTGTGGCTCCCGCCTGTCCCAGAAGCTGTCTGCCTCTGTGGTCCTCACTCTAACCTGTAGACTAAGTTCGGCAGAGTCCCGGAGCCAAGATCCATATGGTTGGTTTTAAGGTCTTTTTTGTGTGTTTCAGCTATGTTGCAATATTCAGGGTTTGCTGTAGTAGGTTAGCTAGGATCTAGTGTTGACTTATTACCTTGGCTTTTGCTAATTGTGTTCTTATGCTGGCATCTAGGCATATGGGTTTGAGGTGATTATAGTTCTAGGTGCCAATTTCTGAGATTATCTTTTTTGGATGCGTGTTTTGTTCCTTGGTTTCTGTTTCCTCTCTGGTGTTCTGCCTGCTGTGGCTTGTGGTTGAGCAAGGGTTGTCCACCAGAGTATCAAGCTGGAATTCTGGTGGTTGGGAGAGCAGGAGGTTCTTCTCTAGGGTTGGGACTGGGATGGGGTAACTGAGGGGGCAGGATGGAGGGGCTACTGAGAGAGGGAGGACTGTGAGTGGTGGCCTCCCTGAGTTTCTGGTGGTTTTTAGTCCTCTCTGGCAGCCAGAATGATGGCCTCTCATCAGAATTTCTTCTTCTTTCTTCTTTCTTCTTCTTCTTCTTCTTCTTCTTCTTCTTCTTCTTCTTCTTCTTCTTCTTCTTCTTCTTCTTCTTTCCTTCTTTCCTTCTTTCCTTCTTTCCTTCTTTCCTTCTTTCCTTCTTTCCTCCTCCTCCTCCTCCTCCTCCTACTTCTTTTTCTTCTCTTTTAATTATCTGTGGGGTAGAGGTAGTGGTACATGACTTTAAGATTTCAGCAGTTGGGCGACAGTGGCCCATGGATCTCTATGAGTTTGGTGCTGCCCTGATCTACAGAGCTAGTTTCAGGATTGCTAAGGCTACACAAAGAGAACCTGTATCACAACAAAATAAAATTATTTGGGCCAGGTTGGGGGATGGGCTTGATGTCACAGTGTGAATGTGAACTTCAGGACAATTCTGTGGCATTAGTTTTCCTCTTACACATTAATGTGAGTTCTGAGAACTGAACTCAGGACATCTGATTTACGTTGCACCAAGTAGCAAGTTCTTTTACCTGGTGAGCCATGTCACCAGCCCAAGTTATAACTTTTCATAAGAGAATAACCCTATCTTATGACACTTAACAAGCATAGCCATTGTCTATGGATGAACAAACCACATAGAAAATTTGTGGTTTAGAGAGAAGTAATGGATATTCCAGAGGTTTTTATGTTTCTAAAGGCCTCACTAAATGAAAACAGAAGTTTAAGAGTAAACTGAGATTAAGACCAGTTTCAACACCATTGGTGCAAAGTCCTATACAGTAGAAACTTTGTTTACACACTGGCTTTGCTATTTTCAGCAGTTAAGTCTAGACATATGAATTTCAAGATTTGTGTCCCCTCATACTAGGCATATGCTCTACTACTGAGCTACATTCCCTGATTTAGGTTCCCCCCTCCTTCTTTCCTCTTCTCTCTTCCTTTTTCTCTCATCTTCCTTCCTCACCCCTCTGTCTCTTCCGTTCCCCTCCTAGTACCTCTTTTTCCAGCTCCTTCTTATCCATTCTTGTTTCCTCTCTGTTTTCCCCACCATTTCTCAATCTTCCTTCTCCTTTCCTCTCTCAGAGCTCTGTATAGCAGTTTGGTTTTCTTTCCCCTACATCCTGTCTTTCTTTTCTCAGTGTGTATTTCTGGCTTCTCTCTAAAAAAAAAATCAGGTGTTTATATGTGTGTAGATTGTTTATAAGTGTGTATCTGATCCTTCAATTCCATTAACCATTGTGTCTGGTTTTGTGCCAATACCATGTAGTTTTTCTTTCTGTTGTTCTGTAAAACATCTTAAAATTGGGGTTGGTGATACATCCTGCAGTTTGGTTATCATTCAGAATTGTTTTAGTTATCCTATTTGTGTGTGTTTCCATATGAATCTAAAAATTTTTGTTCTAAAATCTGTGAAGAATTGTGTTGAAATTTTGAAGGACATTGCATTTAATGTATAGATTGCGTTTGGCAAGATGGTTGTTTTATTTTTTGATACTATGATGTATGAACTTGGGAAAGTTCATACATACTTTTGATGTATGAACATGGGAAATATTTCTATCTTTTAATATATTTTCAAAATTTTTTCTTCAATGTCTTAAAATTTTATTATATGATTTTGACTTTCAAGATCTCTCTTTCTTTGTGTCTCTGCCTCTGTCTTTCTGATTCTGATTTTGATTTTGATTCTGATTCTGATTCTGATTCTCTCTCTCTTTCTCTCTCTCTGGGTATTATTAAAGGTATTATTTCTTTGATGTCTTTCTCAGTCTCTCTGTCTGTCATTTGTATACATGAAGGTTATTGATTTTTGTTTGTTAATATTTCATTCTGCTACTTTGTTGAAAGTGTTTATAGGGTGTAGAAGTTTCCTGGTGGAATGTTTAAACCTCCCCTCTCATATCATATCATCTTCAAATAAAGATACTTTGACTTATTTCCTTCCTGTTTATATCCCCTTGATCTTCGGTTGCTTATTGGTCTAGCTAAGACTTCAAGTACTATATTGAAAAAGTATGTAGAGTATGGACAACCTTGTTTTATTCGTGATTTTAATGGAAATGCTTTGAGTTTCTCTCCACTTAGGTTAATGTTGGCTGCATGCTTGCTTTAAATTGCCCTTATTATGTTGAAATATGTCCCTTGTATCCCTAATCTCTCCAGAATTTATCATGAGGGGGTGTTATATTTTTTCAAAGACCTTTAATTCACGTAATGAGATATGATTATATAATTTTTTCTTTCAATTTGTTTGTAGGGTGGATTACAGTATGATTTTTGTATATGTTGAAGCATACCTGCATCTTTGGAATAAAGCCTACTTGATTATGGTGAATGATCTTTTTGTTTGTTTGTTTTTGAGACAGTGTTTCATTGTGCATCCCTCGCTGTCCTCTCTAGCCCAGGCTGGCCTGGAACTACAGAGAGCCACCTGCCTGTGCCGCCCCAATGCTGGGATTAAAGGCATGTATCATATCACCACCACCAGGCTAGTGAATGATGTTTTTGATGTGTTTGTGGATTCAGTTTGGAACTTTGTTTTGTTTTGTTTTTTTCTTGCTTGTGAGACAGTTAATTACCACTTTTATTTCACTAGGGGTTGTAGGTGATTATCTGACCTGATTTTGATTTAGCTTTGGTAGGTGGTATTTATCAAGACACTTTCATCTTTTCTTTTCTTTTCTTTTCTTTTCTTTTCTTTTCTTTTCTTTTCTTTTCTTTTCTTTTCTTTTCTTTTCTTTTCTTTTCTTTTCTTTTCTTTTCTTTTCTTCCCTTCCCTTCCCTTCCCTTCCCTTCCCTTCCCTTCCCTTCCCTTCCCTTCCCTTCCCTTCCCTTCCCTTCCCTTCCCTTCCCTTCCCTTCCCTTCCCTTCCCTTCCCTTCCCTTCCCTTCCCTTCCCTTCCCTTCCCTTCCCTTCCCTTCCCTTCCCTTCCCTTCCCTTCCCTTCCCTTCCCTTCCCTTCCCTTCCCTTCCCTTCCCTTCCCTTCCCTTCCCTTCCCTTCCCTTCCCTTCCCTTCCCTTCCCTTTCTTTTCTTTTCTTTTCTTCGATTTTAGGTTGCCAGTTTGGTGAAATATGGACTTATAAAGTATATCCTTATGATTCTCTGGACTTCCTTGATGCCTGTTTTTATGTCACCATATTCTTTTTTAACTTGTTTATTTTCTTTATATTGTTAATTAATTTTGCTAAGGACATGTAGATTTTATTGGTTTTCTAAAAGAACCAACTCTTTGTTTTATCAATTCTTTGTATTGTTCTCTTTGTTTCTGTTCATTTATTTCAGCTCTCAGTTTATTTCTCACTATTTACTACTCTTAGGTGTGATTACTTCTTTTTATTCTAGAGATTTCAGGTGTGCCACTAATTTACAAATACATGATCTCCATTATAAAGAAAAATGTAGGCACTTACTGCTATGAACTTTCCTGTTAGCACAATTTTCACTGTGTCCCATAGGTTTGGATATGGTGTATATTTATTTTCATTGAATTCTAGAACGCCTTTAATTTCTTTCTTTATTTCTGTCTCAATCCATTTTTCATTTAGTAGGTAGTTGTTCAGTTTCTATGAGTGTGTAAGCTGTCTGCTGTTGTTGATATCTAGCTTTAATCCATGGTGGTCTGATAGGATGCACAGAATTATTTCAATTTTCTTATGTTTGTTGTGACTTGCTTTGTGCCTGATTTTGTGGTCAGTTTGAGGAAGTTTCATGAGGTGCAGAGGTGTGTTTGGGTGAAATGTTCTGTAAATATTTGGATGGTCTATTTGGTTTATGATATCATTTAGCACCAGGATTTCTCTGTTTAGTTTTTGTCTAAATGACCTTGTCTATTGATGAAAGAGTACCTAAGTTACCCACTGTCACTGTTTGAGGATCAGTACGTGAAGTAAGCTGAGTAATGTTTCTTTTACAAAGTTGGGTGTCCTTATGTTTGGTGCATACATTTTAGAATTACAATATTGTCTTGGAGGATTTTTCCTTTGATCAGTATGTAATATCCTTCCCCATCTTTTCAAATTAGTTTTGTTTTGAAATATATTATGTCGTATACTGAAATGGCTATTCCAACTTGCTTCCTCAGTCTATCTGCTTGGAATACCCTTTATCTTGAGATGATGTCTATCCTTGATGTTAAGGTGTGCATCATGGATGCAGCAGAAAGATGGATCCTGATACAATCTGTTAGTTAGGTTTTTTTTTTTTTTTT
Organism: Mus caroli; assembly: GCF_978045245.1. Lineage (NCBI taxonomy): Eukaryota > Metazoa > Chordata > Mammalia > Rodentia > Muridae > Mus > Mus caroli. The sequence continues at coordinate 81,241,259 of NW_028227262.1, read as the reverse complement.
AAATTGAGGATTTGGGATCATTGATGTTGAGATTCATCAGAGCAGTGTTTGTTGATTCCTGTTATTTTGTTGTTATGGTATGCTCCCCCTTTTGATACAATGTTCTGGGATTATTTATTTATTTTTGGTTTTTTTTGGATGTGGTTAACCTCTTCAGGTTGAAGTTTTCCTTCTGGCACCTTTTATGGAGCTGGCTTTGTAGATATATACTGCTTAAATTTGTTGCTATCATGCAATGTTTTTTTTTTCTACCATCTATTGTGAAGGAAAGTCTTGCTGGGTATAGTAGTCTGAGCTGGCCTATGTGGTCTCTTAGAGTTGTAGAAGATCCATCCATTCATCCATCCATCCTTCCATCTATCCATCCCCTTCTGACTTTCAAAGTGTCCATTAGAAGTCAGGTGCTACTCTAATGTGTCTGCTCTTATATAATACTTTGTCTATCCTTGTTGCTTTAATATTTTCCTTTGTTCTGTACATTTATTATTTTCATTACTATGTGCCAAGGGCACTTTCTTTTTCTGGTTTACCCTATTTGCTTCTTGGTCCTTGATAGCCTCTCCTCATTTAGTCTGGGGGATTTTCTTCTATCATTTTGTTAAAAGCATTTTCTGTGTCTTTAATCTGGGTTCTTTCTACTTCCTTCCTTTCTATTATTCATAGATTTGGTCCTTTCATAGTGTTTCATATTTCCTAGGTATTTTGAGGATGGAGCTTTTGAAAATTTACTGTTTCTTTGGACTGAGGTAAACATTCCTTCTATCTTATCTTCAATGCCTTTGTTTCTCTCTTCTATCTCTTGTTTTCTGTTGGTGAGGCTTACCTCTGAGATTCCTGTTTGAGTTCCTAAATTTTTTGTTTTCAGTTTTACCTTCATTTGGGATTTCTTTAGGCATCTATTTTTACTTTCATGTCTTAAACGGTTTCATCATTTCATTCCATTATCTCTGCTTCCACAGACATCATTAATAGATTCATCCATATTCTCTTTAAGGTATTGAGCATGTACAGCATAGCTATTTTGACATCCTTGTCTTAGGCTTCAGCTGTATTGCATTTCTCAGAGCCTACTGTAGTAGGGTTACTTGGTTCTGGTGAAGCCATATTGTCTTGAGTGTCGTTATGTTTTTCTGCTGCTATCTACACATCTTGGTTTTGGATGATTCTAGGTGTTGATATCTGCTCTTGTCTTTGTGGGGAGATGCTCTGTTACTTAATTTCTGTTGCCTTAGGAACGTGTGTTGACTGTGTGTAGTACAATAGTAACTTCCAAGTTGGTTACAGATGTAGCCACTAGGGCTCTAGAGTAAAATGTTTTCTAGTTTTGGGGGTTGACAGAAAGGAATAAAGATAGTCTAGAAGAGGGCGCCAAGAAGGTCCACAGGAACGGGAAAAGCTGAGTCTATCATGAGGTTTGGTGAAGTTCCAGGGAATGGTGGCAGAGAGGGAGGAAAGGCTCTTGAAAGTCATCTGCTACAGGGCTGGGGATGACACCCAGGGAATTAGTAATGGGAAATAGGAAGAAGAGTGCAGATAGCCTACCTAATTCCTAGGCTAGTATGTCTAGTGGATTCCCAGGCAGAAAGTGCCTCGAGGTCTTAGTTGTTCGGGGCATAGCAGTGCTTATACTCACAGAGAAGCAGTAAGAGACCCAGGAACGTTGTCTCCTCATGGAAAGCTGAGAGTTCATTTTATTAATAACATGGTGACCTTTTCGCTGTTTGTGAAGGCAGCCCTTATTTACCTTTTGCTATGGAGGCAGACCTCATCCAAATTTCCCAGAAAAATTATCCCAGACTCTTTCCTCCCTGGACCATTCACCCATCCTTAGGGGAAATGTCACATGTACTTTATGACCTATGTAAGAGACCACACTTGATTTTAGGCCTTTTACTGTAGAACCCACCATCATGGTCACATGCACTTTGTAAGAGTGTCTATGTAGTCATACTGTAAAGTTTATTGTGTACCTGGAATTTGGACTGACTGGGTTGATAGTTGCCTGGAAATCTTTTCCCATATTGTACTGTGTTTTAAATATGCGGACAACGAACTATCTGGCATTAGACTCTTTTAAATCAGATCCTTGTTGATGAAGTCAATCTGTACCAAGTTTTCATTCTTATCTCTTCACAGATCAAAGCCTGCATTGACACTTACAGGGACTCCCACACATGGCACTGATTCAAAGGGATGGTGTGAGGGAGGAGGACTGGGTACATCAAGAGGGATTTTTTTTTAAAGACACAGACATTCACAGGGAATCTTGTGAAGATGCAGGGGGTATTCAGCCATTTGCATGTTGAAGAGCAGAGCCAGTGCTCAGACATCTTGATATCTGACTTCTAGCCTCCAGAACAGAGGTGGTGGTGGTGGTGGGGATAAATTTGTGCTGTTTCAGCCACCCACTTGTGGCAAGACTTTGTGTGACAAGCCTAACACTGAACTCCTAGGGTTTCCTAAAGGAAACATGAAAAGTACAAGAGTATATGAAAAGGTACTCATTAGTCATCGGAAAAATGTAAATTAAAACCACAACAAGCTATCACTCCCTACCTACCAGAATGGCTATAATTAAAACATTTGACGGTGCAAAAAATATTTAGCTGCTACTATAGTTATTGATACAGTCGATAGAAATGTACAATATGTTGTCCTTGGCACTGTACTAAAAAATGCATCACAGAGGTAAAGAAAATAAAGTCTTCCCTACTTTCCTTGAACTTAGAACCCAGAAGGAAGGTAGAGGATTAGACCAGTAAAAAGCTAAGCATGGTAATAGTGAAGGTGGCTTTGGGAACTCATAGCAGTATGAACTAGCTCAGATTAGAGGCAATATCAGTGATAATTAAGAAGGGAGAACATGTCAGGCATTTTCTGATGGAACAGGACGGAGACACATGGCATCACAAACAGGTGAGTAAATGGTGTTATGGCAAAGATGCTGTTCAAATAACTGATTGATATTACTGAAAGGTGAGGTTGAATGCATTTGAAAAGAGAGGGTACTCCTCTCACTACTCTTCCGAGTGATCCAGTTCTGACTCCAAACTCAGCAACACAGAGGGCTTCAGTTTAGGTTGGTATCATGTGAAACTTTCCAAGAATCTCTGCTGACTGTAAAGGGCAATGAAGCTACTTTTATGGTGGTGGTGATGACTTCAGACTCACAGTAGAGAAAGACTGACATAGAAGGCCTTTGTGACAACCCCTACCTTAATCTCCCACTCTCAAAAAAAGTAGTAGCCTATATAGGAAGCTATCGAAGAGAACTGTTAAAAATTGTGATAAGGACGCTGAGGTCTCTACACAGTTGATGGCTTGGAGATGGCTTCTGGTGAAGGACTCAGTTTTCTTTAAGTGGCTGGGCACTGGGAGTTTGACACAAATTAGATCTTTCTTCTTCTTCTTCTTCTTCTTCTTCTTCTTCTTCTTCTTCTTCTTCTTCTTCTTCTTCTTCTTCTTCTTCTTCTTCTTCTTCTTCTTCTTCTTCTTCTTCTCCTCCTCCTCCTCCTCCTCCTCCTCCTCCTCCTCCTCCTCCTTCTTTTCTTCTTCTCCTTCCCCTTCTCTTTCTTCTTCTTTCTCCTTCTCTTCTTCTTCTCTTCTTCTTCTTCCTCCCCCTCCTCCTTGGAGGTGGTCACAAAGGTGGGGGGTGGACCTAAGAGGATTGGAAAGTGAATGTGATTGGAGTACATTATATGAAATTCCCAAATAATCAATAAAAATATATTGGACAAAATCCTATGCTAATTTTAATGCTCTGCTATCACTGTCCTGAAACTGTAAGTAATTTGTACAGAGTCCCACATTCTCATGATGCATGCATTTTATAGCAGGTGCAGTATGTTGGTAAGAATATTTATAATCCTTAGGAATTTAATGTGTTTCTTAAGGAGTCTTACCTGAATACTCTGTAAGCTGCTCACTACCCTGGACAAAGAGATTTATTTTCATAATAGAATGATAAGCCACAGTTCAAAACAATGTCCAAGGAGCTTATATAGATGAACCAACATGATGTAGAGGGATAATGAGAAATCTGAACCTGAAACCAGGGTTCTTGAGTTATCCAGGCATTACCACTTTATTTTTGAAGTAATTCAAATTGTCAGGATAAATGTGAAGGCTATATAAAGAATTTCCAAATTTTCTTAGATTACCTGTTTGGTTTTGTTTATTTGTTTGTTCTAGATTTTTGTCCTGTGCACCAGGATTCCTGAAAAGGAGCTCCATCTACAAAGATTTATTAAAACTTCAGTGACTATGGAGAGTTTTGACTATTGTAGGGCTCAGAGTATAATTACAATTTCTCTATCTTTAGCTCCCATAGAACCATTCCTTGCCTACATTTGTGTCAGCCCTAAGATCCTGATACATGGATAAAAGCCCTTAGGTTCTATTTACTTAGAAAGGGCCTTATTCTCTACCAACAGAAAGGCTAAGAATGGCATCAGATAGCATCTAAGGCCAGTAGTTGAGATTTTCCCATTTTTGCAGAAATTGCTTCTCAGATGTTTCTACCAATGTACTTTAAAAAAAAGTGTTGATTTTATAACTTTCTTTCTTCTGTTAACATAAAGCTCCAGGAAACTGCTTCCACATTGGACCGTTGTATCCCAGACCATGGTTATTCAAATTTTGGTTCTAGAATAAACTTTCTCTTATTCCCTTTGAGTTAAGAGCTTTATTTTTATGTTAGTTCCTTATTATTCTCTCTCTTTCCTTACTTCCCCCAAATTCCCCAAAAAAAGGCTGCTTGCAGACATTATTTCCTATTAGCTCTAATCCCTGTATGTGTTTTAATGTAAATAAAGATATGCCTTTAAAGCTCACAATATAGCATCAAATGTTAGAACTTAACATTGTTCCATACTTCATATTATAATTTAAGGCATTAAAATTTTCATGACTGTCCCAAAAGTACTTGACAGGAAAATCTATTATGCTTTCTTATGAACAGGGTTTGGTCCAGGTTAATGTGCTACATTAAGTGGTAAACTTTATTTTTTTAAATAATTTATTGTGGCTGGATCTGGATGGTGTGTCTTTAGTAACATGTCTTTAGTAGTGCCCCCCCCCCCACACACACTAGCTAATGTTCATATTGTCTTGATGTAACTTTCATATTTTTTGTGAATTATTTCTGCATCATTACTACTAAGAAGAAGGATCCATATTTGTATTTCTACTTAAACAGCAGACCCTGGAAATCAAGGATCCTATAGTGGAATAAAGGGACATGATTTCAAAACCCATATTTATTTATTACCACACACTAGTAGGTGATGTTAGACCATACTTAGTTTTCTTAGCCATAAAATAATGGTGATAACCCATATCTTAGCGGTTGTTAAGCAGATTAATTAAACAACAGAGGTGCAGAATCCGGTGTGAATGAACCTGAACACTGAGATTTAGTTTCTGTCAAGCTTATGTATTCAGGGTAATGATGATGGTATTTCTTTAAAGTTATTTAGAGCAGGGGTGGGGTGTAAGAGCTGACACTTAGGTCATCTCTTTCTCACTTTGTAGGAAGAGGTATCCGGTGTCTGTGCAAATACAATGCTTTGTCTTTTATGTGCTACACCACATCAAACTCAGTACCACGCAAAAGATTTTTGCTTATGCAATCATAGGAAAGAAAACTTGCATTAGTTGGCTGGAATATTTTATTTAACAATACTTTATTCACATTCTGAAACTTAGCTGTGTGTTTTAGGAGGGGGAGGTCCTCTTACTTGATGCTTAATACCTTTATCCAGGAACAGTTTTAAACAGAGATGTAAGGGTCACAATCAGAACCATTTATGACCATAAAATCAACAGAGCTCTCGGTCCATTTTAGAATTCCAAATAGGATGTATGGTGAGCAAGTTGAAAACAATGGATAGTGCCTCCTCACGAGCTTTTAAGACATGATGTTCTCACCGGTCTGCAGTGTAATTCCACTTGTTCTATTATCTGCAGTTGCAGAGATGCCTGTGGAGGAGGATCTGTGAGGGTGGTTTCATGTGTAATCCCCAGCATACTGTGCTGGAAGCACCAAATGTTTCCATACGCTGTGGTCCCTGTTCTACTTTAGGTATGTTAAAGTAGAAGATAAAACAGACACTGTGAATTATTGCTAATCTTTATTTATTTATTTATTTATTTATTTATTTATTTATTTATTTATTATTTCAACTCAGGACCTCTGCTCGCTCCAGCCTTGCTCACTCTGGCCCAAAGATTTATTTATTATTATATGTAAGTAGACTGTAGCTGTCTTCAGACATACCAGAAGAGGGCATCAGATCTCATTACAGATGGTAGTGAGCCACCATGTGGTTGCTGATATTTGAACTCGGGACCTTGGGAAAAGCAGTCAGTTCTCTTTACCACTGAGCCATCTCTCCAACCCATTGCTGATCATTATTAAAACAAAATACCATACATTTATAGCATCAAGTATTATTACTTTGGATTTCCTCTATATCGGGGGAGTGTTGTGTGTATGTGAGTGTTGGTGTCCATGAAAGACAGAGGCATTGGATCCTCCTGGAGCTGAAGTCACTGTTGACTGTGAGACTACCCATATTTGTGATAGGAACCAAATTCAGGTCCTATGAAGGGCAGTACACACTCTCTTCAGCCCCAAAAATGTCACTTAATTTTAATTCCCTAGTGTGTTAGTCAGGGTTCTCTAGAGTCACAGAACTTATGAAATGCCTTTATATATTAAGGGAAATTATTGGAATAACTTACATTCTGCAGTCCAACTGACACGCCAATGGGCAGTTGTGAATGGGAAATCCAAGGATATAGTAGTTGTTCAGTCCCATTAGGCTATGTGTTTCAGCTGATCTTCTGTATAAATTAGGATTCTGAAGAAGTCGGTTCCAACAGATGTGCTGGCAAGTAAGTTCAAGCAGATGGTAGAAAAGAAGAAGGAAGCTCTCCTGGAATCACTGGATTTTTCTTAGTGCAGCACTACCTTAAAAAAACTATATTACTTGTGTGTGTGTGTGTGTGTGTGTGTGTGTAAATGCCATCGTGTGTGTACTGTGGAAATCAAATGTCAACTTGCAGGTGTGTCAGTTCTATCATGTGGGTTCTGAGGATCAAACTCAGGCCATCAGATTTAGCAACTGCCTTCACCTACTACATCATCTTGCCAACCCTGATCAACCATCTTTGGTACATGGCTCCTAACTTTTAGGTCACCTTATGTATTTAGATGGATATCAGAGCTGTACCTGTCCTGCCAACTTTTTAGTCATCAAATAGAAGAAAGGGAAGAAATGCTTTCTTTCTTTCTTCTATCCCCATAGTTCTCCACTGCTTTAAAAGTATTTCTTAGGACCTCTCTCAGTAGTTTTTAATGCATATTTCATTATGGACAAACCTAGCTGCAAGAGAAGCTGGGCACTGTATCTCTTAACTGAGTGCATCACTTCCATTAGATAGGAATTCTCACAACTCATTAAATAGAAATGTGGGAATGACTATTTGAAAGAACTTAGCAGTTTCTTCTATAGTTAGTTAGAACCCCAACACTGAGGTAAATTCTAGGAAGATTGTAAGTGTGTCATAAACACATAATCACAGGCAGACGGGAGAGTCCAAGGAAGGTACAGATAAGTCTGATGGCAAGGGTGTGCCTCTTGATTTATGGACATCAAGAAGGCATGGGGACCTGAGTTTGTAGATGGATTGGGGCTGGGGTGATGAAGCTCCCATTGCTTGTTATCCATAAATTTGATACTGAAGGCACTAAAAGTGACAAGCAATAGTCAATAAAAGCAAAAAATGTTCTTCTTACAATGAAGAAACTTAGTTCCTGGAAGTGTATAAAATACCTCTGAGAAACCTTTAGAAAGTTCCAACAGGGTTCACATGAGCTTTAGCTTCAGGAGTTTGGTCTCACTGGGTGTTCCCCTCCCCCCCCCTAATTATTTCTAAAAAGGAATCTTGGAGCTTGAAACAGGGTGAGAACCTGATCCATTTGTGAGCATGTTAATATGGTATGAGTGAGGCAGAGGATCTGTCTCTGTATACCCATATAAATCATCATGCTTCTCTCAGCTTCATTCAGAAAAAGAATGGATTGAATCTAAACTAATTAGATGTCATCTAAAACAGTAATATATAATGAACAAACTTTTAGACGGTTAGAAGTAAATCAATTTGCACCTTATGGGCTGAGGTTGTAGCTTAGTGGCAGAACACATAGTGGGCATTCATGAAGTCAAGGTTTTAATCACACAATGATAGATAAAATTTATATATGGAAGCAACACATTTCTCTATGCCAAACTTCCCATCGGCTATAAGAATGTTTTGTCTTTTATAATTCAGCTGTTGAAATATATTTAGTTAATATTCTGTAAAATGAATAGGAAGGTTTGCTCATTCATTTTCTTTTAGTTAGTGTACTGCTTGCCCATGCCCTATTTTCAGGTGCATAGCTGTCTCCATAGTGTGGAAGCTGGAAAGATTTCTTCCCAAATGAGGGACATTATTTACTCGATGGGGGTCTTAACTTTACCAAATCAATCTACCTGACAAAAGGGAGTTTGGTCAAAGCAAAAAAAGTCCGTTGAAAATGACTGTCACGTTGGAGTGACCCAAGAAAATAAAACTGGATAAATGAAAAGAAAAACACATAAAGTGAATTGTATTGTTCCTTTCACATCAGTCACAGGATGGGTGATTAGGAAAACAAAAGTGATGGAGATGCAACATAGGGATATTATGAAACAAAACAAAGCAACAAAACAAAACAAAACCACCACGTAGTTGGCATAGACTGTACAGTTCTGAAAACTTGCCAATGCCTTTGGCCTCCTTGGCCACCAGGCATGCATATGGTGTACATACATATATACTGGCAAAATCCCATACACATAAAATAATTTTAAAAAAAGGAAGCTTAAACTTTACTGAGTTTTCTCTATTACAAGATGTGATCAGAAATTGATGTTAAGCAACCATCTTTCCCACTGTTCTGTTCCCTTGTCACCTTGCCAAACCCACTGCTCCACACTCCCCAGAGAAGATCACCCATGCTATTTTGCAGCACTGAGACTGCCCTCATTCATCAAATATACTTGGAAGCCGATTAAATCTATAGTTCATTGAATATTTGCATTTTGACAGGATAAAGCAGACAGAATTTTTGCCTCTTGGGTTTCATGCTGCAGTAGGTGATAATGAACAAGATTATCTAATGAGGTATATAGAATGCTTATTCAATGCTGGGGTTAATGAATGGTGCAAATTGAATAGGAAGAATAGTGTCTGAATGAAGGTGGGTGATGTGTTGCAATTTTAGACAGAGTAACCCAAAAGGGCTGAGTACTGGCAGGCTTATGTATAAGCTTGTCATATGACTTTTCTTCAAGCCTTATAAGTTGTGGGTATTCCATGTGTGTATATTTAAATTACATGAGGTTTTTTTCTTCTCTTCTTAATGTGTCTTTTGTCTCTCTTGTGTTCAGATGCTGAAGCTTGCGAAAAGGACCAGTTACTACTCCCTGAAAGGGTAGCCATGAGGTCTTATCTGCCTCCGTGATGCACAAATGAAGATGACAAGTAGATGGTTGAATATATGAATGTGGAGTTGAGGAGAGAGCTTGGATTCACTCAGTTTTAAACATTTAGATAGTGTGTAAAGCCACAACAGTGGACACGGTCGCAAGGGAGAAATAGATTCTTAGTGCCTCAGTGATGAGGATATGAGGAAAATTTGTGAAAGGAGACAGAGACAGGGTGGTCCAAGAAAGAAAAAAAATCAGTATGTGATGTTCTTGGAGGGAAGAAACTATTTCAAGAAAGAAGTAAGTAACTTAGCAATATCTGGAGCAAGACACACCAGAACTTGCATGCCTGTCACAGAAAAAAGGGCAGCTAGAGATCAGGATACTAAGTACCCAACATCACACACTGGGCGTGTAGTAAGTTTCAAATTAAAAGGCCTTGTTTGTCTTTAATGCAGAGGAGGAAAACAATTAGTCCACTTATTTGTGATATTAGTTGTATTTATAATTCTAGTTGTTTTACTTGAATTTGCTTTGCTATGAGGGTCTGAAACAAAGAGCAAAATGGATAAATATTCGTCTTTTTGTTCCTCCCTGTTCCAGAGACAGCCTCGACTTCTCATATAGTGCCAGTCTCCTCTCATAGACATGGTGGTAAAGGTCGGAGTGAACATATTTGGCCATATTGGTAGCCTGGTTACCAGGGCTGCCAGGTCATCTGGCAAAATGGAGACTGTTGCTATGACCCCTTCATTGACATCAACTGCATGGTCTACATGTTCCAGTATGACTCTACTTATGACAAGTTCAATGGTATAGTTAAAGCTGAGAATGGGAAGGTTGTCCTTGCTGGAGTATGTGGTCCAGGGCTTCTTACTCCTTGGAGGTCATGTAGGCTATGAGGTTGTTCATCACCATGTTACTATAGCCATATTCATTGTCATACCAGGAATTAAGCTTTACAAAGTTGTCTTTGAGAGTTATACCAGCACCAGTATCAAACATGGAAGAGTAGGAGTCAGTCACCGTTAAAGTTTCAGGAGACAGCCTGGTCCTCAGTGTAGCCTAGGATACCCTTTAGTGGGCTCGTGAATGCCTGCTTCATCACCTTCTTGATATCATGGTGTAGCCTCCCCCTCACCCAGCCTGGAACCTGTCTGCTCAGGGGTGGAGCTTCCTGCTCATTCGTCCTGCCACACCTACTGCTAGACCGTGCCCGCTTTGCTGCTTGGAGCCACACACGTGTTAACCCTGTTACTTGATCCCGAGATTGTTTGGCGGGAAATCGGGTTCCCTCCCCCTTCCTTTATAACTGGATGTTGGTACTAGTAAAATTGGGCTTTGAACAGGATGAGCTTGCCTTGGCCTCGTTTCTTTCTCTCGCGCCTAGCCCCTCTTCTCTTCCAGGTTTCCAAAATGCCTTTCCAGGCTAGAACCCAGGCTGTGATCTGCTGGCCGGACACAACATCATGGTACTTAGCAGTTTTCTCCAGGAGGCATGTCAAATCCACGATGGACATACTCTGGGTAGGGACATGGAAGCTCAGTGAGCTTCCCGTTCAGCTCTGGGGTCTTGCCCACAGCCTTAGCAGTATCAGTAGATGCAGGGATGTATTTCTGTGTAGCCCCAATGCCATCATGCTACAGCTCTGTCTTAACTCAACCCTCAACACTGAGCATCACCCTCACAATTTCCATCCCAGATCCCCACAATAATGAGAGGGGTCTAGGGAGCCCTGCTCTTTTGAATAGCTCAAATAAAGTTCGCTGCAGCTACAAAAAAATTGAAAAGGTTCAACTAAAGAATTTTTAAATATGTTTTTAGAAGCCACTGAACACTGATGCAATGAGCAATTACATCGGTTACAGAATGCTTCTGGCTCCTCTTTGGCATTTACATTAATCATTTGTTTCTATGCTCAGGGTATCCTTGAATTCCTTCCTTTCTCTTACGAGGTTTCGTGTATTCTTCTAGTCACTCTAAGACATCCTACAAGTTGGCATTTTGAAGGCAGTATGCACAGATTACTAAAGAAAGACAACCTGCACATACTTGGCATCTGGTGGTTTCTTAAAATCCCATTATATTTAATGAAATATGAATGAATTCCAATTTCAGGGACAGAGACAGACTAAATCTGCACTGAATGCTAAATGAGTAAAATGAGAGCTGAACTTCTCTTGTATTTTCCATTAGAAAAACACTGTTCTTCAAAAGTGCTTGGGATGTAACTTGAGGACCACCAACATGGTAAACATGATGAATGGCAAGACATTGATTGTAACTCTAGCTTGAGGAGCTCATGCCCACACTCGGGAATGTCTCACTTTCATCATTTCTCTCCAGAAGAGGCTGGACTTTCCCTTGGGTAGGTCTTTTTTCTCCTTAGTTCTTGGGAAGTACATACCAGGGAGGGTGTATCCTGTTTTCTTTATGAATGCCTCTCTTTTTCCTAACCCTCATGTTTTAGTCTATATAAATGTTTCTTTAGGGTCAACGAGGTGGCTAGGCAGGCAGAGCACATGTCACACAAGCCCAATGACCCAAGTTTGATTGCCAGAACCTACAAAAGTTGTAAGGGAAGTGGTGACCCCATAAAAGTTGTCTTCCAATCTCTATATGCACACCATGGTATATACCACCTGCTTGGTTGGTATAACAATAAATAAAATTCAAAATAAAACAATACAACTGCCCCAAATATATCTTTAATAAAATCTCCAAATATATTTTAGAAGTGTTATGCCTAAATTTCTTTTCTTTTCTTCTTTATTAGATATTTTCTTCCATTATATTTCAAATGCTATCCCCTTTTCTGGTTTCCCCTCCAAAAACCTCCTATCCCCTTCCCTTGCTCATGAACCCACCCACTCCTGCCTCCTGGCCCTGGCATAGCCTATACTAGGGCATAGAATCTTCACAGGACAAAGGGTATCTCCTCCCAATGATAACCGACGAGGCCATTCTCTGCTACATATGCAGCTAGATCCATGAGTCCCACCATGTGCTTTCTTTGATTGGTAGTTTAGTCCCAGGGAGCTCTGAGGATACTAGTTAGTTTATATTGTTGTTCTTCCTATGGGGCTATAAACCCCTTCAGCTCCTTGGGTACTTTCTCTAGCTCCTTCATTGGGGACCTTGTACTTCATCAAATGAATGGCTGCGAGCCATTCTGTATTTGTCAGGCATTGGCATAGCCTCACAAGAGGTATCAAGGTTCTGTCAGCAAAATCTTGTTGGCATCCACCATAGTGTCTGGGTTTGGTGGTTGTATATGGGATGGATTCCAGGTAGGGGCAGTCTCTGGATGGACCTTCCTTCCCTCTCAGTTCTGAACTTTGTCTTTGTAACTCCTTCCATGGGTATTTTACTCCTCATTATAAGAAGGAATGAAGTATCCACATTTTTGTCTTCTTCTTCTTGAGTGTCATGTGTTTTGCAAATTGTATCTTGGGTAGTCTAAGTTTCTGGGTTAATATCCACTTATCAGTGAGTGCATATCATGTGTGTTTTTCTGTGATTGGGTTACCTCACTAAGGATGATATCCTTCAGATCCATCCGTTGTCTAAGAATTTCATAAATTCATTGTTTTTAAGAGCTGAGTAGTACTCCACTGTGCAAATGTACAACATTTTCTGTATCCATTCTTCTGTTGAGAGACATCTGAGTTCTTTCCAGCTTCTGGCTATTATAAATAAGGCTGCTATGAACATAGTGGAGCATGTGTCCTTATTAAAAGTTGGAACATCTTCTGGATATATGCTCAGGAGAGGTATTGCTGGATCTTCTGGTAGTACTATGTCCAATTTTCTGAGGAACTGCCAGATTGATTTCCAGAGTGGTTGTACCAGCTTGCAATCCCAACAAAAATGGAGGAGTGTTCCTATTTCTCCTCATCCTCGCCAGCATCTGCTGAATTTTTTTTTTGATTTTTAATATTTTTATTACATATTTTCCTCAATTACATTTCCAATGCTATCCCAAAAGTCCCCCATAGCGCCCCCCACTTCCCTACCCACCCATTCCCATTCTTTTGGCCCTGGCATTCCCCTATATTGGGGCATATAAAGTTTGCAAGTCCAATGGGCCTCTCTTTCCATTGATGGCCGACTAGGCCATCTTTCGATACATATGCAGCTAGAGACAAGAGCTCCGGGGTTCTGGTTAGTACATCATGTTGTTCCAACAATAGGGTTGCAGATCCCTTTAGCTCCTTGGGTACTTTCTCTAGCTTCTCCATTGGGAGCCCTGTGATACATCCAATAGCTGACTGTGAACATCCACTCCTGTGTTTGCTAGGCCCCGGCATCGTCTCACAAGAGACAGCTATCTTTGGGTCCTTTCAGCAAAATCTTGCTAGTGTATGCAATGGTGTCAGCGTTTAGAAGCTGATTATGGGATGGATCCCTGGATACGACAGTCTCTAAATGGTCCATCCTTTCATCACAGCTACGAACTTTGTCTCTGTAACTCCTTCCCTGGGTGTTTTGTTCCCAATTCTAAGAAGGTACACAGTGTCCACACTTTGGTCTTCATTCTTCTTGAGTTTCATGCGTTTAGCAAATTGTATCTTATATCTTGGGTATCCTAAGTTTTGGGCTAATATCCACTTATCAGTGAATACATATTGTGTGAGTTCTTTTGTGATTGTGTTACCTCACTCAAGATGATGCCCTCCAGGTCCATCCATTTGGCTAGGAATTTCATAAATTCATTCTTTTTAATAGCTGAGTAGTACTCCATTGTGTAAATGTACCATAATTTCTGTATCCATTCCTCTGTTGAGGGACATCTGGGTTCTTTCCAGCTTCTGGTTATTATAAATAGGGCTGCTATGAACATAGTGGAGCATGTGTCCTTTTTACCGGTTGGGACATCTTCTGGATATATGCCCAGGAGAGGTATTGCTGGATCCTCCGGTAGTACTATGTCCAATTTTCTGAGGAACCGCCAGACTGATTTCCAGAGTGGTTGTACAAGCTTGCAATCCCACCAACAATGGAGGAGTGTTCCTCTTTCTCCACATCCTCGCCAGCATCTGCTGTCACCTGAATTTTTGATCTTAGCCATTCTGACTGGTGTGAGGTGGAATCTCAGGGTTGTTTTGATTTGCATTTCCCTGATGATTAAGGATGTTGAACATTTTTTCAGGTGTTTCTCTGCCATTCGGTATTCCTCAGGTGAGAATTCTTTGTTCAGTTCTGAGCCCCATTTTTTAATGGGGTTATTTGACTTTCTGGAGTCCACCTTCTTGAGTTCTTTATATATATTGGATATTAGTCCCTTATCTGATTTAGGATAGGTGAAGATCCTTTCCCAATCTGTTGGTGGTTTTTTTGTCTTATTGATGGTGTCTTTAGCCTTGCAGAAGCTTTGTAGTTTCATGAGGTCCCACTTGTCAATTCTCGATCTTACAGCACAAGCCATTACTGTTCTATTCAGGAATTTTTCCCCTGTGCCCATATCTTCAAGGCTTTTCCCCACTTTCTCCTCTATAAGTTTCAGTGTCTCTGGTTTTATGTGAAGTTCCTTGATCCACTTAGACTTGACCTTAGTACAAGGAGATAGGAATGGATCGATTCGCATTCTTCTACATGTTAACAACCAGTTGTGCCAGCACCATTTGTTGAAAATGCTGTCTTTCTTCCACTGGATGTTTTTAGCTCCCTTGTCGAAGATCAAGTGACCGTAGGTGTGTGGGTTCATTTCTGGGTCTTCAATTCTATTCCATTGGTCTATTTGTCTGTCACTATACCAGTACCATGCAGTTTTTATCACAATTGCTCTGTAGTAGAGCTTTAGGTCCGGCATGGTGATTCCACCAGAGGTTCTTTTATCCTTGAGAAGAGTTTTTGCTATCCTAGGTTTTTTGTTATTCCAGATGAATTTGCAGATTGCACTTTCTAATTCGTTGAAGAATTGATTTGGAATTTTGATGGGGATTGCATTGAATCTGTAGATTGCTTTTGGCAAGATAGCCATTTTTACAATGTTGATCCTGCCAATCCATGAGCATGGGAGATATTTCCATCTTCTGAGATCTTCTAGAATTTCTTTCTTCAGAGACTTGAAGTTTTTATTATACAGATCTTTCACTTCCTTAGTTAGAGTCACGCCAAGATATTTTATATTATTTGTGACTATTGAGAAGGGTGTTGTTTCCCTAATTTCTTTCTCAGCCTGTTTATTCTTTGTGTAGAGAAAGGCCATTGATTTGTTTGAGTTAATTTTATATCCAGCTACTTCACCGAAGCTGTTTATCAGGCTTAGGAGTTCTCTGGTGGAATTTTTAGGGTCACTTATATATACTATCATATCATCTGCAAAGAGTGATATTTTGACTTCATCTTTTCCAATTTGTATCCCTTTGATCTCCTTTTGTTGTCGAATTGCTCTGGCTAGGACTTCAAGTACAATGTTGAATAGGTATGGAGAAAGTGGACAGCCTTGTCTAGTCCCTGATTTTAGAGGGATTGCTTCAAGCTTCTCACCATTTACTTTGATGTTGGCTACTGGTTTGCTGTAGATTGCTTTTATCATGTTTAGGTATGGGCCTTGAATTCCTGATCTTTCCAAGACTTTTATCATGAATGGGTGTTGGATATTGTCAAATGCTTTTTCCGCATCTAACGAGATGACCATGTGGTTTTTGTCTTTGAGTTTGTTTATATACTGGATTACGTTGATGGATTTCCGTATATTGAACCATCCCTGCATCCCTGGGATGAAACCTACTTGGTCAGGATGGATGATTGTTTTGATGTGTTCTTGGATTCGGTTAGCAAGAACTTTATTGAGGATTTTTGCATCAATATTCATAAGGGATATTGGTCTGAAGTTTTCTATCTTTGTTGGGTCTTTTTGTGGTTTAGGTATCAGAGTAATTGTGGCTTCATAGAATGAGTTGGGTAGAGTACCTTCTGTTTCTATTTTGTGGAATAGTTTGTGAAGAACTGGGATTAGATCTTCTTTGAAGGTCTGATAGAACTCTGCACTAAACCCATCTGGTCCTGGGCTTTTTTTAGTTGGGAGACTATTAATGACTGCTTCTATTTCTTTGGGGGATATAGGGCTGTTTAGATCATTAACCTGATCTTGATTCAACTTTGGTACCTGGTATCTGTCTAGGAACTTCTCCATTTCATCCAGGTTCTCCAGTTTTGTTGAGTATAGCCTGTGGTAGATGATCTGATGGTGTTTTGGATGTCTTCAGGATCTGTTGTTATGTCTCCTTTTTCATTTCTGATTTTGTTAATTAGGATGCTTTCCCTGTGCCCTCTAGTGAGTCTGGCTAAGGGTTTATCTATCTTGTTGATTTTCTCAAAGAACAAGCTCCTTGATTGGTTGATTCTTTGAATAGTTTTTCTTGTTTCCACTTGGTTGATTTCACCCCTGAGTTTGATTATTTCCTGCCGTCTACTCCTCTTGGGTGAATTTGCTTCCTTTTGTTCTAGTGCTTTTAGGTGTGTTGTCAAGCTGCTAATGTGTGCTCTCTCTAGTTTCCTTTTGGAGGCACTCAGAGCTATGAGTTTTCCTCTTAGAAATGCTTTCATTGCGTCCCATAAGTTTGGGTATGTTGTGGCTTCATTTTCATTGAACTCTAAAAAGTCCTTAATTTCTTTCTTTATTCCTTCCTTGACCAAGGTATCATTGAGAAGAGTGTTGTTCAGTTTCCACGTGAAGGTTGGCTTTCTATTATTTATTTTGTTATTGAAGATCAGCCTTAGTCCATGGTGATCTGATAGGATGCATGGGACAATTTCAATATTTTTGTATCTGTTGAGGCCTGCTTTGTGACCAATTATGTGATCAATTTTGGAGAAGGTACCATGAGGTGCTGAGAAGAAGGTATATCCTTTTGTTTTAGGATAGAATGTTCTGTAGATATCTGCCAGATCCATTTGATTCATTATTTCTCTTAGTTTCTCTGTGTCCCTGTTTAGTTTCTGTTTCCATGATCTGTCCATTGGTGAAAGTGGTGTGTTGAAGTCTCCCACTATTATTGTATGAGGTGGAATGTGTGCTTTGAGATTTACTAAAGTTTCTTTAATGAATGTGGCTGCCTTTGTATTTGGAGCATAGATATTCAGGATTGATAGTTCCTCTTGGAGGATTTTACCTTTGATGAGTATGAAGTGTCCCTCTCTGTCTTTTTTAATGACTTTGGGTTGGAAGTCAATCTTATCAGATATTAGAATGGCTACTCCAGCTTGTTTCTTCATGCCATTTGCTTGGAAAATTGTTTTCCAGCCTTTCATTCTAAGGTAGTGTCTATCCTTTTCTCTGAGATGAGTTTCCTGTAAGCAGCAAAATGTTGGGTCTTGTTTGTGTAGCCAGTTTGTTAGTCTATGTCTTTTTATCGGGGAGTTGAGTCCATTGATATTAAGAGATATTAAGGAAAAGTAATTGTTGTTTCCTGTTATCTTTGTTGTTAAAGTTGGCATTTTGTTCTTGTGGCTGTCTTCTTTTAGGTTTGTTGAGGGATTACCTTCTTGTTGTTTCTAGGGCGTGGTTCCTGTCTTTGTATTGGTTTTTTTCTGTTATTATCCTTTGAAGGGCTGGATTCGTGGAGAGATAATGTGTGAATTTGGTTTTGTTGTGGAATACTTTGGTTTCTCCATCTATGTTAATTGAGAGTTTGGCTGGGTATAGTAGCCTGGGCTGGAATTTGTGTTCTTTTAGTGTCTGTATAACATCCGTCCAGGATCTTGGCCTTCATAGTCTCTGGTGAAAAATCTGGTGTAATTCTGATAGGCTTGCCTTTATATGTTACTTGGCCTTTTTCTCTTACTGCTTTTAGTATTCTATCTTTATTTAGAGCATTTGTTGTTCTGATTATAATGTGTCGGGAGGTATTTCTTTTCTGGTCCAGTCTATTTGGAGTTCTGTAGGCTTCTTGTATGTTCATGGGCATCTCTTTCTTTAGATTTGGGAAGTTTTCTTCTATAATTTTGTTGAAGATGTTTGCTGGTCCTTTGAGTTGAAAATCTTCATTCTCATCCACTCCTATTATCCGTAGGTTTCGTCTTCTCATTGTGTCCTGTATTTCTTGGATGTTTTGAGTTAGGATCTTTTTGCATTTTACATTTTCCTTGATTGTTGTGCCGATGTTCTCTATGGAATCTTCTGCACCTGAGATTCTCTCTTCCATCTCTTGTATTCTGTTGCTGATGCTCGTATCTATGGTTCCAGATTTCTTTCCTAGGGTTTCTATCTCCAGTGTTGCCTCCTTTTGGGTTTTCTTTATTGTGTCTACTTCCCTTTTTAGGTCTAGTATGGTTTTGTTCATTTCCATCATCTGTTTGGATGTGTTTTCCTGTTTTTCTGTAAGGACTTCTACCTGTTTGATTATGTTATCCTGTTTTTCTTTAAGGATTTGTAACTCTTTAGCAGTGTTCTCCTGCAATTCTTTAAGGGATTTTTGTGCTTCCTCTTTATTGTCTTCTGCCTGTTTAGCAGTGTTCTCCTGCATTTCTTTAAGTGTGTTATTAAAGTCCTTCTTGAAGTCCTCTATCATCATCAGGAGATATGCTTTTAAATCCGTGTCTAGCTTTTCTGGTGTGTTGGGGTGCCCTGGACTGGGCGAAGTGGGGGTGCTGGGTTCTGATGATGGTGAGTGGTCTTGGTTTCTGTTAGTAAGATTATTACGTTTACCTTTCGCCATCTGGTAATCTCTGGGGTTAGTTGTTATTGTTGTCACTGTTTAAAGATTGGAGCAGAAGCTGTGTTCCACTCACCAGCAGTCCCAAAATCCTGCGGCGGGGGTCGTGGGTAGCTGGCGGGTGTCAGGCAACCCTGCTCTCCTGCTACCCCGGCGCGGCGCTGATCCGGCCGGATGAGGCCTGTGGCCCTACTCAGGCCGGTTTCTGCTTCCCTAACTAATGCAGTCTCAGGTCCCGCGCAATTGGATTGGAGCAGAAGCTGTGCTCCACTCACCAGAAGTCTTAAGATCCTGTGGCGGGTGTTGTGGGTAGCTGGCGAGTCATCTGCTGAATTTTTGATCTTAGCCATTCTGACTGGTGTGAGGTGGAATCTCAGGGTTGTTTTGATTTACATTTCCCTGATGATTAAGGATGTTGAACATTTTTTCAGGTGCTTCTTAGCCATTCGGTATTCCTCAGTTGAGAATTCTTTGTTTAGTTCTGTACCCCATTTTTAATAGGGTTATTTGATTTTCTGGAGTCCATCTTGAGATATATATATATATATATATATATATATATATATATATATATATATATATATATATGGGATACTAGTCCCCTATCTCATTTAGGATTGGTAAATATCCTTTCCCAATCTGATGGTGGCCTTTTTGTCTTATTGACAGTGTCTTTTGCCTTAAGGAAGCTTTGCAATTTTATGAGGTCCCATTTGTCAATTCTTGATCTTAGAGCACAAGCCATTGCTGTTCTGTTCAGGAAAATTTCCCCTGTGCCCATATCTCTGAGGCTTTCCCCCATTTTCTCCTCTGTAAGTTTCAGTGTCTCTGGTTTTATGTGGAGTTCCTTGATCCACTTAGACTTGAGCTTTGTACAAGGAGGTCAGAATGGAACAATTCAAATTCTTCTACATGATAACCACCAGTTGTGCCAGCACAATTTGTTGAAAATTCTTTCTTTTTTCCACTGGAGAGTTTTAGCTCTCTTGTCAAAGATCAAGTGACCGTAGGTGTGTGGGTTCATTTCTGGGTCTTCAATTCTATTCCATTGATCTACCTGTCTGTTGCTGTACCAGTACCATGCAGTTTTTATCACAATTGCTCTGTAGTGCACCTTGAGGTCAGGCAAGGTGATTCCACCAGATGTTCTTTTATCATTGAAAATAGTTTTTGCTATCTTTGGGGGTTTTTTGCTATTCCAGATGAATTTGCAAATTGCCCTTTCTAACTCAGTGAAGAATTGAGTTGGAATTTTGATGGGGATTGCATTGAATCTGTAGATTGCTTTTGGCAAGGTAGCCATCTTTACTATATTGATTCTGCCAATCCATGAGCATGGGAGATCTTTCCATCTTCTGAGATCTTCTTTGATTTCTTTCTTCAGAGACTTGAAGTTCTCATCATACAGATCTTTCACTTCCTTAGTTAGAGTCATACCAAGGTATTTTATATTATTTGTGATTATTGTGAAGGGTGTTGTTTTCATAATTTCTTTCTCATTCTGTTTATCCTTTGTGTAGAGAAAAGCCATTGATTTGTTTGAGTTAATTTTATATCTAGCTACTTCACTGAAGCTGTTTATCAGGCTCAGGAGTTCTCTGGCAGAATTTTTGGGGTCACTTATACATACTGTCTTATCACCTGCAAATAGTGATATTTTGAAGTTTTCCTTTCCAATTCGTATCCCCTTGACCTCCTTTTGCTGTCTAATTGCTCTGGCTAGGACATGGAGTACTATATTGAATACGTACGGAGAAAGTGGGCAGCCTTGTCTAGTCCCTGATTTTAGTGGGATTGCTTCAAATTTCTCTCCATTTAGTTTGATGTTGGCTATTGGTTTGTTGTATATTGCTTTTATTATGTTTAGATATGAGCCTTGGATTCCTGATCTTTCCAAGACTTATCATGAATGGGTGTTGGATTTTGTCAAATGTGTTCTCAGCATCAGTATCAGAGTATCAGAGTAATTTTGATTTCAAAGAATGAATTGGGTAGAGTACCTTCTGTTTCTATTTTGTAGAATAGTTTGAGGAGAACTGTAATTAGATCTTCTTTGAAGGTTTGATAGAACTCTGCACTAAACCCATCTGGTCTTGGGCTTTTTTTGTTGGGAGACTATTAATAACTGCTTCTATTTCTTTAGGGGATATGGGACGGTTTATTCATTAATCTGATCCTGATTTCATTTTGGTACCTGTTATCTGTCTAGAAAATTGTCCATTTCATCCAGGTTTTCCAATTTTGTTGAGTATAGCCTTTTGTAGTAGGATCTGATGGTGTTTTGGATTTCCTCAGGTTCTGTTGTTCTGTCTCCCTTTTCATTTCTGATTTTGTTAATTAGGATACTCTCCCTGTGCCCTCTAGTTAGTCTGGCTAAGAGTTTATCTATCTCATTAATTTTCTCAAAGAACCAGCTCCTGGTTTGGTTGATTCTTTCTATAGTTCTTTTTGTTTCCACTTCGTTGATTTCAGCACTGAGGTTATTATTTCCTGTGGTTTACTCCTCTTGGGTGAATTTGCTTCCTTTTGTTCTAGAGCTTTTAGGTGTACTGTCAAGCTGCTAGTGTATGCTCTCTCTAGTTTCTTTTGGAGGCACTCGGAGCTATGAGTTTTCCTCTTAGAAATGCTTTCATTGTGTTGCAATAAGTATGTGTATGTTGTGGCTTCATTTTCATTAAACTCTAAAAAGTCTTTAATTTCTTTCTTTATTTCTTCCATGACCAAGGTATCATTGAGTAGAGTGTTCTTTAGCTTCCATGTGGATGTTTGCTTTTTATTATTTTTGTTGTTATTGAAGATCTGCCTTAGTCTGTGGTGATCTGATAGGATGCATGGGATAATTTCAATATTTTTGTATCTGTTGAGGCCTGCTTTGCGACCAATTATATGGTCGATTTTGGAGAAGGTGCCATGACATACTGAGAGGAAGGTATATCCTTTTGCTTTAGAATAAAATGTTCTGTAGATATCTGTTAAATCCATTTCTTTCATAACTTCTTTTAGTTTCAATGTGTCTCTATTTTCTTTTTCCATGATCTTTCCGTTGATGAGAATGGGGTGTTGAAGTCCCCCACTATTTTTGTGTGAGGTGCAATATGTGCTTTGAGCTTTACTACAGTTTCTTTAATGAATGTGGCTGCCCTTGCATTTGGAGCATAGATATTCAGAATTGAGAGTTCATCTGGGAAGATTTTACCTTTGATGAGTATGAAGTGCCCCTCCTTGTCTTTTTTAATAACTTTGGGTTGAAAGTCGATTTTATTCGATATTAGAATGACTACTCTAGCTTGTTTCTTTGGACCATTTGCTTGGAAAATTGTTTTCCAGACTTTTACCCTGAGGTAGTGTCTCTTTTTCCCTGAGGTGGGTTTCCTGTAAGCAGCAAAAATTTGAGTCCTGTTTATGTAGCCACTCTGTTAGTCTATGTCTTTTTATTTGGGAATTGAGTCCATTGATATTAAGAAATATTAAGGAAAAGTAATTGTTTCTTCCTGTTATTTTTGTTGTTAGAGTTGGGATTCTGTTCCTGTGGTTGTCTTCTTTTAGGTTTGTTGAAGGATTATCTTCTTGCTTTTTTGGGGTGTAGTTTCCGTCTTTGTGTTGGTGTTTCCCTGTTATTATACTCTGAAGGGCTGGACTCATGGAAAGATATTGTGTGAATTTGGTTTTGTCATGGAATACTTTGGTTTCTCCTTCTATGGTAATTGAGAGTTTTGCTGGGTATAGCAGCCTGAGCTGGCATTTGTGTTCTCTTGGGGTCTGTATAAAATTTGTTCAGGATCTTCTGGCTTTCATAGTCTCTGGTGAGAAGTCTGGAATAATTCTAATAGGTCTGCCTTTATGTGGTACTTGACCTTTTTCTCTTACTGCTTTTAATAGTCTTTCTTTGTTTTGTGCATTTGGGGTTTTGATTATTATGTGATGGTTGGAATTTCTTTTCTGGTCCAAACTATTTGGAGTTCTGTAGGCTTCTTGTATTGTTCATGGGCATCTCTTTCTTTAGGTTTGGGAAGTTTTCTTCTACAATTTTGTTGAAGATATTGCTGTCTCTTTAAGTTGAAAATCTTCATTCTCATCTACTCCTATTATCCGTAGGTTTGGTCTTCTCATTGTGTCCTGGATTTCCTGGATGTTTTGAGTTAAGATCTTTTTGCACTTTGCATTTTCTTTGATTGTTGTGTCCATGTTTTCTATGGAATCTTCTGCACCTGAGATTCTCTCTTCCATCTCTTGTATTCTGTTGCTGATGCTCCCATCTATGGTTCCTGTTTTATTTATTTATTTATTTATTTATTTATTTATTTATTTATTTTTAGGATTTCTATCTCCAGAGTTGTTTCTCTTTGTGATTTCTTTATTGATTCTATTACCATTTTTAACTCCTGGATGGTTTCATTCAGTTTCTTTACCTGTTTGGATGTGTTTTCCTGTTGTTCTTTAAGAGATTTTGTGTTTCCTCTTTAAGTGCTTCTACCTGTTTACCTGTGTTCTGCTGTATTACTTAAGGGAGTTATTAACATCCTTCTTAAATTCCTCTACCAGCATCATGAGAAGTGATTTTAGATCAGAATCTTGCTTTTCCGCTGTGTTGGGGTGTCCAGGACTCGCTGTGGTGGGAGTACTGGGTTCTGATGATACCAAGTAGTCTTGGTTTCTGTTGGTAAGATTCTTGCATTTGCCTTTTGCCCTCTGGTAATCTCTGGTGTTAGATATTCTTGCTGTCTCTGGCTGGAGCTTGTTCCTCCTGTGAGTCTGTAAGCCTGTGTCAGCACTTCTGGGAGTCCAGCTCTCTCCTGGAGTGACCAGTGGACAGAGAGCTGCTGAACAGCCCTACCTCCTGGGTGCAAATGGAGGCCTGTAGGATCCTGTCCCAGCTGCTCTGCTGCTTCTGTGGCCTGTGTGCTCCTGAGTAGACCTGGATTAGAGTCACAGGAGAGAAAATAGCATTTCACCTGAGTCCTGGTGTCAGACACTACCTCCTAAAATTCTTTTCTGTGTGGAAACCACAAATCCAGGTTTGTCCTAAGTGAGGATCCCCAAAAGACTAGGGCTTCCCAGGGTGCTGATGGTGACAGTGTGGTGCTGTCTTTGTCCTTTATTGCTGACAACATGACCTTATCTTAAGGAAAAAGACGTCAAATCTTCAGGAGTATTAGAAACCATAGTGTTAAGACCTCGGAGGGCAGAACTCCATTCAGCTCAGTGGGCTTCTAATGCCCCTGTCTTCCTATTGCATGTTTGGAATGCATGTTTATTGAGTACAGTGGCAATGCCTGCAGCTATAACTACTCCATAGGCTGCAGCAGAGGGATTGCTTGAGCCTTGAAGCTTGAGGCTAGCTGGGATATGGTAGTGAGATCCCAACTCAATCACACAAGCACATGACTCTACTCACCTTGTTTGAGGTGCATTTTTATGATAACGGTATAGCTCGAAAATAAAACATTTACTTCACAATTTACTGCTATACGTTCCTTTTTACCTTTTATAGTAAAGTTCCTGGGCAGGCCATTTTGATATTGAGTTGAGGGAGCTCATGAGGCCTCACCCTCCCTGAAGATATATATGTAAAATTCATGATAGTTGGGGAAAGTTGGCATTTATTTATTTATTATTATTATTATTATTATTTACCCCGAATGGCACTTTATTCAGTCATTTTCTTTACAACTGAAACTCTGGGAATTCAAAATTAACATTCTTGCCTGCTTCTTGTACACACCAGAAAAAGTTTCAACCATGTGTTCCACGTTGCTCTGCTGTGCTTTGTCTAAGTGAACTTTTATGAGCCCGCTGCCATCCAGTTTCACAGGGATCCTCTTACCCACACTTTCACTTGAAAAGGCTAAGTCCTCAAGGACGGCGTCGTGCACTGCTGTCAGTTTGCGGCTTCTGGAGCGCTTTTGCTTATTTTTTCGTACGGCTTTTCTGGGTTGGCTTGGGCAGAATCCTCCTCTGAGCAATGAAGACTACATGCTTCCCACTGAACTTTTTCTCCAATTCACGAACTAGCTGGACTTGGATTTTCTGGAAAGATTTAAGGGAAGGAACTGGTACAAAAATTATGATAGCTTTCCGACCACCACCAACTTCAATTTCCTTGGCTGCGGTGATGGTGAGTTCCTGCAGCTGCGCCTTGAGATCGGAGTTCATCTCCAGCTCGAGCAGCGCCTGAGAGATGTCAGACTCGAACTCATCCAGCTTCTTGCCATTGAGCTTCACAATCTTGGCGCTTGAGCTGAACATGGCTTCATCCTCACGGAGTGCCTGGCTTAGAAAGAGGGACAGCTCTCACGAGAACGGCTCACATCTGAGTGGTGGAAGGCATTTTCTTAAGTAGGGTAGCCATTGGTAAGTTGCCAATGCCCCTGTATTCAACCTACTCATGCTCCTTTGAGGAACTCTAATGAAACTTATTACATGATAAAAGACATGAAAATAGATGGGGACCAGCAGGGATGAGGAAAAGAGGCAGCCGGAGTGGCAGGTGGACAAGAGATGATGACAGGGGGTGAATCTGATCAGACTGTAGTCTGATCAAGTCTATGAAAATCCAGGGATCCATCCCATAATCAGCTTCCAAACGCTGACACCATTGCATACACTAGCAAGATTTTGCTGAAAGGACCCAGATATAGCTCTCTCTTGTGAAACTATGCCAGGGCCAAACAAACACAGAGGTGGATGCTCACTGTCAGCTATTGGATGGATCACAGGGCTCCCAATGGAGAAGCTAGAGAAAGTACCCAAGGAGCTAAAGGGATCTGCAACCCTATTGTTGGAACAACATGATGTACTAACCAGAACCCCGGAGCTCTTGTCTCTAGCTGCATATGTATCGAAAGATGGCCTAGTCGGCCATCACTGGAAAGAGAGGCCCATTGGACTTGCAAACTTTATATGCCCCAATACAGGGGAATGCCAGGGCCAAAAGAATGGGAATGGGTGGGTAGGGAAGTGGGGGGGGAGGTATGGGGGGCTTTTGGGATAGCATTGGAAATGTAATTGAGGAAAATACGTAATAAAAAAAAAAAAAAGAAAGAAAAGGCAGAGCTGCAACCCATCCGGTATAAGTACAGCTAATATATACTAATGAAAATGAAAAAGTTAAGCCGGGCGTGGTGGCGCATGCTTTTAATCCCAGCACTCGGGAGGCAGAGGCAGGCGGATTTCTGAGTTCGAGGCCAGCCTGGTCTACAAAGTGAGTACCAGGACAGCCAGGGCTACAAAGAGAAACCCTGTCTCGAAAAACCAAAAAAAAAAAAAAAAAAAAGAAGAAGAAGAAAATGAAAAAGTTGGAAGAAACATGTCTTCAGGCAGGATGTGAAGAGAAGTGAAAGAGAAGATTCTTTGACTGCCACACCTCACATGCAGGCCCTCGTGTTGGACTACTCATGATTTCCTTCCTGTGCTCTGAGAGAGAGCTGCTAATTTTAGATTTGTCTTTATGGTCACAGTCAGTATTTTTGGTTGCTTAGCTTTGTGTTGTTTTGCTTACCTTTTCCTTTTTCTGTTATACAGCTCATCAGGGATCTTCTTACTGCTCAGAGTAAAAATGGCTCATTTAAGAGCACATTCCTAACATTTACTAAAGGCAAATCACAGAAACAGACACTAGCCTGTATTTTTGAACGTAAGGGTGAATGGAATGTTTCTTCAGAGCAATGATGGGAAATCTACACATGCAAGGTGGAGAGTCACTATCTTGAGCTAGGATGACTATGAAATTAGTAAAATGGCTAAAAGGGCCCTAACATGAAACATTAATTGGGATTTAGTGGTTAACCTTGGCAGTGAGAAAGATACATAGTATCCCTCTGTCTAGCCTCCCATAGTGCTCTGTAATTTTGCCCTAACTGTGGTATTCACAGAAGTTGGACAATCTAGTCATGAATCCGAGTCTAATTACTTTATATTAGCATCATGCTTTACCTCAGAGAGAGCTATGGTTTATTTTTAATCACCTCTCATATGTTAAGTCAATAGTGTCTGCCAACTGGGCAACAGCTGCCTTTAAAGCACAGCTCTCTGCAACTGGCATAATTACCTCACACAGAGAGAAACCGCAACAGGACTCCATAACCTCTGGGTTTATAAAATCTAATTATGCTCAAAATACAATATTTTATTTTCACTGATCTCAGAAAGAGCCCAAACATGAACAAAGCCAGACTAACCACAGAGTAACTGGAGAGCAGTGAGGTCCTCTCTGCATCCAATCTGCCCCATGCCAGCTGTCTGAGGGAGAAGCTCCCCTTTGCTCAGTCATCATGCCACAGAGAAATGTGGGGATATACTCTAGATAATCTTTTGGACCGGTCCACTTGACGTTAGGTAAAACCTCTGTTTAGTCCTTCAGTTCAGGCTTCTCTGGGCCCAGCTCAGTCCACAGAGTGGAAGAGAGGTGCCCAGTCTGCTTCTCCATGCTGCGTCAGAAGCAGATGTAACTAAGAGTTGGGGAAAGGTAGGCCCAAACGTGCTCTCCAGTGTGTTCTCAGAAGGAAGTTTGTTTTCCTTGCTTTTACACTTTGGAATTTTGCAACTGATTGTGTTTGATAAAGAGGATAAACCGCTAAAGTACATCTTCTAAAACCTCTGCATTATTCCATAGTCATGGGCAGTCCCTCTATTTTAAAAAAGGATGATTGAAAATATAAGAAAAGAGGAAGCTGGGAGTGCAACCCAGAAACCCATGCTGCCTGAGAGCCACCCTGGTTACAAAAATTCTACTCTAAATAAAGTGCACACCCAAAGCACACACACACACACACACACACACACACACACACACACGACTACTTTAGGAATTAGTTCCACTGCACTATCTGTGACTATTTTTTGATCCTATATAAGAAAGAAGAATGTATTAGGGCAGGAAATAATTTATTTTCCTTACAGCTATAGCATTGTACAGAGCATGGTACTCCATCATGTTTCAGCATCTCTCTTCTTACTCTTTCTAGTGGCATCTTGAGGTCCACTTCCTTCCTTTCTCTCTTCTCCTGTACCATACCAAATGGGAGGATATTTCCACTGAGAAACAGCAACTCACAACTGTGAGACTCAGTTAATAATATATAATAAAATAATAAAAGAAGTTAATAATATACTCAGGAGCAAATTGGATTGATGTCATAGTTCATACTTGTTCCCACAAGGTACAGAAAATAGAGCATTCAGGCAAAGAAGGGAGGTGATGTGGATAGCACCATCAATGGGGAAAGAAGTATGACTTTGACCACTCAAAGGGCCTTTGCATGCATATTATAGTTCCACTTCTGTGTTTTATGGGATTCCTGAGTATGTGAATGAGTTTGCCTTTACCTTCCATTTATTTGCTTTTTCCTTTTCTGCTGTGTTTGATTTTGTCTTACTAAATATTATTGTGTTATTTCCCAAGGTGCTTGTATTTTTTTCTAAGAAGAGACAGAATTGAGGCAGCTCCAGAGGAGAAGGGAAGTGAGGATGAATAGAGGGAGGGAAAATAGTCATCAGAGTATATTTGATGAAAAAATAAAAGAGAAAAGAAAAAAAGTCTCCTTCCCACGAACATTCCGCTTTGCTTTCTCCCATTTTTTTTTTTCTCAAAAGGAGCTCTGGCAAAGTTTTATTAAAGGAAAACTTTGTTTACTTCTCACCAGTCTGTTCTGGAATGCTTCTAACAATATCAGAATCACCTGGGTCAATGATAGCCAGTGTACATACTCTGTGGTATTTTCCACATGCTATACCTAATTTAATATTATTGCCACTGTAGTGATGGACACCAGTTTTAGCCAACATGGCATAGTACTCTATTTCAGATTTCCTCCAAGCTGGGCAGTTGTTGGCAAGGGTAACCAACTTCACTTTGCTTGTCTGATCATCTTCAGTGTCTGTACCCCAGCATATACTTTCCACTTTTCATAACAAGCTGGAGCTTAGAGTTGATTGACTCCAGAGACTTTCATCTTCTTTGTGGCCACCATCTTCCTGCCTTAGGTGTGGGACAACCTCTATCCAAGATCAGCTGCCAAGATGGCTGGGGAGTGAGATAGGCACTTTCTTCCAAATTTACAATCTCTTTTTGTTTAATTTTTATTATACACACATATACATATATACATACACATACACACAACACACACATATGTATATTCTTAAATATGTCAATAAAACCTGGCCAAACTATATATATATATATATATGATTTTAGACCACATTTGATGTTTGATAATCAATTAGTGTGCTTGTCCGTAGCGATTTTGTTTAATATTGCTATGATGAGACATAATGACCAAAAACAACTTGGGGAGAAAGGGTTTTGTTTGGCTCTTGTATCCTGAATCACAGTCCTCTGAAACAAGCCAAGGCAGGAACTCAAACCAGGCAGGAACTTGGAGGCAGGAATTTATTCAGAGGCTAGGGAGGGATGCAGTTTATTTGCTTGCTCCTATTGTCTACTTATAATGCTTTCTTATAGAACCCAGGACCAATAGCCCAAGGGTGTCCCCACAATGGGCTGGATACTCTTCCATCAATCATTAATTAACAAATTATTCTACAGACAAGGCCACAGACAGATTTTATGGAGGTAATTATGGTTACCTCTTCTTAAATGTTCCCTACTCTTAAATAACTGTAGCTTGTTTCCAGTTGACATAAAACTAGCCAGCACACCTGGAGACCACTACTAAACTATAATATAAAATGGAAGGAGGGGGGAGAAATGTCTCATCCAAATGTCTCATCCAAATTCCTCCTTGGTACTTTCTAAAACAATTTATGTGTATGCATGTGTGTGTTCATGCACACATATGAGCATGCAGGTGCCCATGAAGACAGAAGAGGGTTTTGTAGCTACTTGAGCTTAAGTTACAGGTGACTGTGAGGCACTTATTTTGGGTGCTGGAAACAAACTCTGATCCACTACAAGATCAGCAAATGCTCTTACACTGAGCTATCTCTTCAGCACCCCCTTTTGATAAATGTCCTGAAGAAACTCAATAAGAAGAACATATCTCAACTTAATAAGTGCTATATACAAGAAACTTATATCCAAAATTATACAAAATGTTGGAAAACTCAGTATAGTTCCATTAAAATAAGTGAGAACACCTTTAAAAAATTTTGTACTCAGTGTAGTCCTGGAAGTCATAGCTAGCCCAATAACACAAGCAAATGAAAGGGTAAATAAAGAAGGAAGGCAGCATATCTCTAGCTACAGATGGCAAGATGCTCTATATAAGTGGCCAAAAGAATCTTAGCAGGACACTCCCAGAGCTGATAAACGCTTTCTGAAAGGTAACAGGACACAAATCGGTGACCTTCTTATTTATTAGTGACAGGCATACTGAGGAGATAATCAAGGAAATAATCCCATGCACAATAGATTGGAAAGCAAACAAACAAACCAAGAAGCAAAAATACTTCAGAAGAAACTTAACTAAAGATGAGACAGCCCTCTGAAAGGAAACTTCAAAAACTGAAGAAAAAAAAAATCAAGGAAGGCACTAGAAGATGAAGAAACCTCACATACTTAAAGATCAGATAGATGAATTCATATTGTAAAAATAGCCTTTTTACCAAAGAAATCTACAGAATCAGCAAAATCCAATCAAAATCCCAATACCATTCTTTATAAGAAATATAAAACAATCTTAAAATTCATATAAAAGCACAAAAGACCCCAGATAGCTAAAGTAATTCTGAGCAAAAGGAGTAATGAAGATATCACTGAACCTGACTTGAAGTTATTCTACAGAGCTATTGTAATAAAAATAGCATGGTGCTAATACAAAAATAGATATATAGACCAATGGCATAGAATAGAGAAAGCTGACATAAACTAGCTTCAGTAATGGGATTTTTTTTTTTTTTATAAAGATGCTAAAATACACTGGATAAAAGGCAGTCTCTTCAACAAAAGGCACTGGGAAAAATCAGTATCTATAGGTTCAAGAACAAAATGAGATACTTGTCTCTTACTGAGCACAAAAGTGAACTGAGAAAGTATCTAAGCCTTCACTCAGTGGAAGGGTGCAAGCATGAGCAAGCGTGCCACAGGAACAGGCTTCAGCTTTTATCATACAGTTGCTCACTTCCTCTGTCAGGTTTATTCCAAGGGTTGTTTTCCTCCTTCTTATCTTACTTTCTCTTTCCTTCCTTTCTTAATTTCTTCTTCAGGAAGGACTTTTTTTTTTTTTAACATAGGGTACCCCAGTTACTCAGCCAAAAGGACTGAAATGGGACTTAACAAAATTAAAAAGTATCTATACAGCAAAAGAAATAATCAGGTGAAGAGACAGCTTACAGAATGGGAGAGAAATCTTTGCCAGCTATAATTCTGATAGAGGATTAATATCTAGAATATTAAAAGAAGTAAAATAGCTAAATTACAAATAAAGATCGAGGGACTGGAGGCAGAGGCAGGCGGATTTCTGAGTTCGAGGCCAGCCTGATCTACAGAGTGAGTTCCAGGACAGCCAGGGCTATACAGAGAAACCCTGTCTCGAAAAACCAAAAAAAAAAAAACAAAAACAAAAACAAAAAAACAAAACAAACAAACAAAAAAAAACACTGCCTGCCTGCTCTTCCAGAGAACCTGTGTGTTTGATTCCATTTGTTACTCCAGTCCTAGGGGGATCCAAAGCTGTCTTCTGGCCTCCATAGGCACTTTAAGCACATGACATACATACAGACATGCATATGTGCAAAAATACCTAGACACATAAATAAATTTAAAAAGAAAACAAACAATAAGATTTTTAAAAACAAGCATAGGAAGTTAACAGAAAGCTGAATATAAAAGCGTATAAATGTAAAAGAATATAAAAACATTTTTTAAAAAAGGGTTCAACAAAATTTTATGTCAGAGAAATTCAAATTAGAATTTTGAGATTCCATGCCTCCCCAATCAGACTGGCTATTATCGAGAAAACAAATTCTGGTGAGGAAAGGTGAACTCCTGTGCACTGCTGGTAGAAGTGAAAACTGGTACTGGCAACAAGGAAAGCAGTGTGGGGGTTCTGCAGAAACCTAATGATAGATCTATCCTATGACCCAGCTAACCTACTCTATACCC
This sequence comes from Mus caroli, assembly GCF_978045245.1. Lineage (NCBI taxonomy): Eukaryota > Metazoa > Chordata > Mammalia > Rodentia > Muridae > Mus > Mus caroli. The sequence continues at coordinate 81,209,015 of NW_028227262.1, read as the reverse complement.
AAAGGACCTGTGCCCATTAGAGATATATTGTTCACTGTTCACTGTTACTCTACTCTCAGTAATGAAGAAGTTTCACCCACCTAGTTGTCCATCCACTGATAAATGGGTAGTGAACATGTGGTACATATGTGTGCAGAATGGGATATTATTCAGCAACAAAGAAAAGGGAAGTTATGATATTTGCAGGAAAATGGATGGGACTAGAAAATATTATATATTGTTCTATAAATAAATACTTAAATTATGTGTCTGTCTGTATAGGGGTACGTGTGCATGAGTACAGGCACTTAGAGGCTGCCTGATTCCCTGGAGCTTGAGCAATTGTGAACCAAACAACATGAATACTGGGCAAGGAATTCAAATTCTTATAAGAGTAGTACTCACTGTTAACCTTCATCTCCCAAACATTAGATGAAATGAAGTAACTCATGCTCAGAAAGACAACACTTCATGCTCTTCCTCCTATGTGGATCCCTGGCTCTCATATTTTATGTGCATTTGTAGAGATGTATGTATAGGGAGAGGTTAGGAACCTAGAAAACGGCCCTTGAGAAGGGAAAACAAGGCTTCCAAGGAGAGTGGTGGCAAGCAAGGGTAATAGATCAATTGTGTGATGTAAGCACAAGTGGGAATATGGGGGTGGGAGGGCTTAGTTCAGCATGGTGGCAAGGACATGACATAGGGAGAGTGTCAACCAAAACTAAGCATAACCGAAAAAGCCACAAGAAACCTGCTACTTTGTAAGCTAATTAAAAAAAAAAAAAAAAGAAGAAGTTTTTCCTGTGCTGAACAGGGATGTGGTGGGAGGAGAGGCCATAGAACAAAAACTGTTGCATGCTTCACACCACCTGGGGAAGAGGAGGCACGCACTGTGCTGTGGTGGAAGCATTTGTGAAAGAGCAAAGAACTCTTTGCTGCCGTCCTTTTAACTGAACAAAATCTTTTTACACATGTTAGATTTATGATTGCAATGACATGACTTAAAAAATTGTCTTCCACAATATACCAGATTAGCCAATGAACAAAGATGAATCTGTCTTGTCCTTGTGTCTCAAATCTGACCCACCTCTGTCCCTTACTGTCAGTCTCCCTTTAGAGGGGAATAAAGCAAAGTCATGACAATTTACAAGTGAAGATATTTAGCTGCTGCATTTTGTGAGTGGCATAAAACATCCTGTTTAGATGATGGAAAGTACAACGAATACATATATACTTTAGGACAGACAAAAGAGTTTCCATTAGGTGGTAAGCTTTTTACATTTTACCTGGTTGTTCTACTTTGGAAAAGAATGGCTTCATAGAATGAGAAAAAGTAAACAGAGGCATGTAGTGACCAGCCTGTAATGTCTGCAGCTGACATAGGCTATGGGATGCAGTGAATATTCACCATTTTAGACTTGGATACTTATCTGTTTTCAGCAGAGTTTTATGACATACTCAACACATAGATGTCAGTAACAGTCAGTCTGCTTGTTTGGCCCATCCTATGCCTCCTTTCTCACATGAGTTCTGCTAGAATAAATATTGATGTTTGCCACAGAATGAAGCCCACCACTTCCCACTTCTAACTTCAGTGGAGAAAGGAAGCCCATGGGTCTCACCACTACTGTTGTAAAATCTTTTAATCTAAAACAATGAAAGTAGTGAAAGAACAATAAGCAAGTATGTTAATGAGCTTCTAGTCTCTGTTCCTGCCTTTACTTGTTCTGTAGTTTGGTTTTAGATCTTACCTACTCAGGAGAATTTTAAGTATTAGATGAAAATTAAACTTGTTTCTGCCTTTGCAAGGAAATATTTGTGTTTTGATTTTAATGACCCATTTTCTACATTTATTTCACTACTATGCATTCTGCACGATTTATCCTTTGTACAAACTGAGCTGTACTGTACCATTTAATGACAGAAGTAGGAAAGAAATAGCCCTGGTGGCACACATCTTTAATCCTAGCACTTGGGAAGAAGAGGCAGGAAAACCAGGAGTCCAGCCATCCTCAAATATATAGTGAGTTAGTCCATTTGGGCTTGTGACCTCCTGTCTCAAGTGGGGATACTAAAATGAGATGAAAACCAACAAATGAGCAAACAAGCATACAAGCACAGCCTCATTGTTTTTGTTTTGCTTTGTTTTGCCAGTGAGGTAAGTTCCATCCTGGAGTCATGGCAGTGTACTTATACTTCTTTTGAGGGAAGTTTTGGCTTGCAGTGGAAAGGCAGCTTCTCACCTTGACTTTGATGGCATAGTCTACTTTTGCAAGAGTGAAATCCTACTGAAATGGCTTTCGAAAACGTTCTGTGGAAAGTAAGAATTAATAGACGGCAAGTCTTCATTCCCAATTGCCAAACAGGAGACAAATTCATCAGACAGCAGAGTCTGCGCTGGGATAGTTTCACTGGGTGAGTCATTTTGCAAAATGATGCTGGTTTCCTCCTGTCTTGAGTTTTTTATGTCAAGAGAATTGAATTCTCCTTGATTTAAAACGAGGCACAATTCATCAAGAATTAGTGTTTTGTTTAGTAAAGCCATACTTGAAGCAGAAAATTGGAAGTTGGGATATGTTTTCAATCTGGCAAAGTGGTCATCTGTGGTCTCAAGGGATGTAGGGTCTCTTTCATCTCTGTTAATGAAATGGTTTCCTCCAGGAGGAACATTTGAAACCTGGGGTTTGTATCCAGTGTTGAGATCAGGAATATACACAACAGAAGAACTGGTAGACAGCATTCCTAGAGGACAGTCTCTTGTCTCAAGGAGTCCTGTGAGCCTTTCTTCTTTGTAATCTGTGGGTTTGTGTTCCAGGGGAGAGATTTCACTTATCTCTGTAAGGACAGGATCCACATACAGGGCCTGCTCACTGGCATTATCATTCTCAAATACACCTTTTTCCTAGGGGGAAAAACATTACTTCATTTTACAGGCAACCCATCACCACCAAAACCCCCAAAATTATTTAAAAGAGCTGAAACTTTCTTTCTCCAACTTTCGTTTCCTTTTCCCTTTATCTGAGTGTTTATCTCCTGGATGATTTCCTCCTTCTGCCCTTTTGGTTTGTTCTAAATCTTTACGTAGGTCTCACAAAGAGAGAATTAAAAATAATCCATGTCTAGCTGAGACAAAAGGATGGACCATCTAGAGACTGCCATACCTGGGGATCCATCCCATAATCAGCTTCCAAACGCTGACACTATTGCATACACTAGCAAGATTTTGCTGAAAGGACCCTGATATAGCTGTCTCTTGGCTATGCCGGGGCCTAGCAAACACAGAAGTGGATGCTCACAGTCAGCTAGTGGATGGATCACAGGGCCCCCAGTGGAGGAGCTAGAGAAAGTACCCAAGGAGCTGAAGGGGTCTGCAACCCTATAGGTGGAACAACAATATGAACTAACCAGTACCCCAGAGCTCGTGTCTCTAGCTGCATATGTATCAGAAGATGGCCTAATTGGCCATCAGTGGAAAGAGAGGACCATTGATGGTGCAAATTTATATGCCTCAGTACAGGGGAACGCCAGGGCCAAGAAGTGGGAGTGGGTGGGTGGGGGAGGGTGTGGGGGACTTTTGGGATAGCATTGGAAATGTAAATGAAATAAATACCTAATAAAAATAAATTTTATGCAAAAAAAAGGATAATCCATGTCTTAAGCATATTTCTTGGTTAAAACCTTTTTTTAAAGTTTTTATTTGTTTATTTTTATTTTATCCTGAAAATCCTTCATTCAAATGATGTGTATCTAGACTACATTTATTATTGTGTTGACTAGTTTTTGTCAATGTGACACAAGGTTATTTTGGAAGAGGAGTGAGACAGTGTAGCCATAGATTGGCCTGTGGGCAAGTCTGTGGTGCATTTTCTTGATGATGATTGATGTGGGAGAGACTAGATCATTGTAGGCAGTGCTACCCCTGAGCTGGTTGGTAGTCCTGGGTGCTATAAGAAAGCAGACTGAACAGGTTATAGAAAGCAAACCAGCAAGCAGCACTCCTCCATGGCTTCTGCATCAGTTCCTGCATCAATATCTTGCCCTTCCTTCCCTGGGTGATAGATGGCCAGCCATAAGATGATCTCTTTCCTCCCCAAGTTGCTTTTAGTCATAGTGTTTATTCATAGCAACAGACAGCTAACTAAGGCAGTGGGCTCACCCAACTTTAAGCAGAGCCACATAAATAGGTCTGGTCTGCCCAAGCTAAAATCAAAATATAACTCAAATATAAAATTGTTAGGATAGGTGGTAGAGTAATTGACAAACTGATAGCCTAGATGTTAATTATATATCACACTATATAGTTTACATAATTGCTATGGTTATGCTCAATTTATATCTGAAAAAGGGAGCCTTTTAATTGGACAAATAGGTGGAAATGTTGTGGGTTGCCTTGGTGCTGTTTGTATTTTGATGTTAATTCAGCTTCATTAAGAGGTGCTGGCCCTGAAGAGGAGTAGATCACATACTCAGGTGATCTCATTTGGCCTTCTCCCCATTCTAATTGGCTAAATAAAGGTGGAAGCTGATGATTGGGCAATGGAAGGTGGGTCTCAGAGAGGGAGGAGGACAAGGCAGAGTTGGGGGAAGAGGAGGTGGAAGGAGGATGGAGCAGAACCACAGGGCCTGGAGAAGCTGCAAATAGTCTCATTGCTGGGGAATAGATTAGTACAGTGATAGTTCTGTACAATCTAGGCATATAGATTATAAATATAATGACTGGGTTGTGTGGGTTTTTTTTTTTATACAGGCTTATTGGGATAAGAAGTTAACACAAGAGTCCCTTCAGTACTTGAGTTCACATCACCCTCCTTCCCAGAATATTTTTTCTCTTGTGAAAGTTCTTATCTTTCCATATTCTTCTCTCTGCTTTGTAGCTGTCAAAGCTTCTCCCAACTGCCTAGCATCCCTAGGCTGTCCTGTGAACTCCTCTTTTCCTGGAAAAAATATACATACATATATGTATACATATACACATACACATACATATACATAGACATTCTAATGACCAGACTGAACTCTTCTTGGTCCTAACTGATATTTTAATTATGGATATTTTGTTGTTGTTTACTGTTTATTTATAGATTTATTTATTTTATATGTATGAATGTTTTGCTTGCATATATGTGTGTTCATTATGTGTGTATATAGTACAGTGGAGGTCAGAAAATGGCATTGAATCCTCTGGAACTAGAGTTATGGATGGCTATGGGCCACCATGTCAGTTCTAGGAATTGAACCTTAGTCCTCTGCAAGAGCAACAGATATTCTTAACCACTGCACTGCCTCTCCAGCCCCTGCTTATTTGTTTGACAAGGTCTCATTATGTAGCTCTGGTTGGCCTTGAAATCATCCTCCTCCTGCTTCAGCCTTCCCTATGCTAGTTTTATTGGCACACCCCATCACACTGGACACCAATCAGTTTCTGTTTGGTGCTGTTTGATTACCTGTAATAATTTTGCAACATTGCTATTTTCCATATTAGGAATATCTTCATAAAGCCACTTTGGGATCATCAGTAAAACTTTTCTTTTAATTCTAGAAAACAAAAAGATACGTTAGAAGCAGCTCCTTCCTTCCTTCCTTCCTTCCTTCCTTCCTTCCTTCCTTCCTTCCTTCCTCCCTCTCTTCCTCCCTCCCTCCCTCTTCCTCCCTCCTCCTCTCTCTTCCTCTCTCTCTCTTTCTCCCCCTTCCTTCCTTCCTTCCTTCCTTCCTTCCTTCCTTCCTTCCTTCCTTCCTTCCTTTCCTTTTTGGTTTTCTTGAGACAGACTTTCACTGTGTAGCCCTGGCTGTCCTGGAACTTGCTCTGTAGGCCAAGCTCGTCTTGAACTCAGAGAACCCCCTGTCTCTGCCTCCTAAGTGTTGAAATTAAACACATGATCATCACACTTTCTTGGAACATTTCTTTTAAATTGGTGCAGGCAACCATAGGCAATGAATGGAGTTAAAATGGAGTACAACTTAGCCTATGAAGCAAAGGCTTCCATCGTTTTCTTAATAAGCATTCAGTAAGAAGCCGATTTGATATCTTGTAAAAAGTTCCTCTTGGTGCTATCTTTGTGTATAAAAGCACCTTCTACTTTGACTGAGCAAACTACATTGTGCAAACAGGTTGTACCCGGGATGTAGAGAAGACCACACTGACCTGAGGTATGGTTTTACACATGAGGAGCCTGGGGAAAAACAAGTAAGACCTGCTCTTGTTTTAACAGGATCTCTAAACACATTTATTAAATAACAACCAAAATGGCTGAGTGAACTTTGACTTTGATTGGCATCAGGGAAAAATGATTTCTTTACATATATTTATACAATTTTTATGACTCAGTTTTAAAAATTAACCCATATTCTTTTTATGCTTATAATTAGACCAAGATAATGACTTGATGCTACTAGGATGTTTTTACATAGCATTCTGATGCGGTATACAGTGATTTTTTTATGTATATTTTTAAAATTTATCTACTCTTAGTTTCATTATATTTGTGTGGTGATACAATATTCTGAAAATATCTTTCATTGTAAAGGACTGGAACTTTTGCTGGATTTCACAACCAGAATTAAAAATACACCTCTAGGTCACCTATGACTTAAGACTACTAATCTACTGTGTCCTCAGCTTGTTTAACCTGCCTTTAAGAGTACAATGTAGCAGTTGACTTTACTTGCCTGGGATTTCCCATGCAATCAACATTTACAACCTAAGGTAATGCATGGCTATAATCTTAAATTACGTACCATTCCCTGACCCAGATACTGCATGTGTATTATTTGCTTAAACCAGGAACTACAGAAGTTGAAAGCCACTTACTGAAATCTACTATAAAGGTTGAAAGCAATCATGTATGGACACTGGATGATAAACAATGGTATTTGTTTTCTGGGTCAGTTGGGATCAGTTGGTGTCAGTTGGACTTAATCCCTTATAAAACTGTTAGAGATTTCTGTAGAGTATCCCACTCCTCCTCATGTGATGCTTTCTGTTCTGCTCAATAAATAAAGAGTGAAGCCCCTTGAAAGGGACAGACACAGCATTCTTAGATAGACAGATATTCAACGGGATAAATACACACAGAAACATAGACAGACAGAGCCACAAGACAGCCTTCAAGCAGGTACAGGTTCAGACTCATACAACAGACAGATGAGAACCAAAGGTAGCAGAAGCATAAAGCAGAGGATTCAGATCTGGACTTGTTCCTTCTTGGTAAATGACTCCAAGGGAAGTGCTTTTAGTTCTTTCCTTAATGTGACACTGATGCATTATGGGTAACTTGGTCTTTTTGTTTTGTTTTTCTACATTATTTTTATTTCATATTTATGTAGGTTATTTCTTTTTCAATGGATTTTTCATATTTTTGATTGATTCATGAGTGCCATCAGCAAGGTAACTTTTTTGCTTCTTCAAAAAATGTTATTGGCATATGTCCATTTTAGATAGTGATAAATCTTAGGAGGATATTTTCATCCAAGGATATTGGGTGGTAGCTTGGTCTTATTCTCTAACGTGTATAATCTGTACATATTTAAAATGTGATTTTTGGCCTCCATTTTAGTTCTGATTCTAATAATAGTCTTGTATCAGTAATGTTTAATTGTATTAAATAACAGTATCTTTGCAAAACACATGAAACTCAAGAAGGACGAAGACCAAAGTGTGGACACTTTGCCCCTTCTTAGAATTGGGAACAAAACACCCATGAAAGGAGTTACAGAGACAAAGTTTGGAGCTGAGACGAAAGGATACACCATCTAGAGACTGCCATACCTGGGGATCCATCCCATAATCAGCCTCCAAACGCTGTCACCATTGCATACACTAGCAAGATTTTGCTGATAGGACCCTGATATAGCTGTCTCTTGAGAGTGTATGCCAGGGCTTAGCAAACACAGAAGTGGATGCTCACAGTCAGCTATTGGATGGATCACAGGGCCCCCAATGGAGGAGCTAGAGAAAGTACCCAAGGAGCTGAAGGGGTCTGCAACCCTATAGGTGGAACAACAATATGAACTAACCAGTACCCCCCGGAGCTCGTGTCTTTAGCTGCATATGTATCAGAAGATGACCTAGTTGGCCATCAGTGGAAAGAGAGACCCACTTGTCTTGAAAACTTTATATGCCTCAGTACAGGGGAACGCCAGGGCCAAGAAGTGGGAGTGGGTGGGTAGGGGAGTGGTGGGAGGTATGGGGGACTTTTGGGATAGCATTGGAAATGTAAATGAAGAAAATACCTAATTAAAATAAAAAATGGGAGTTCAAAGCTCCCAATGAAAAGAAAAAGAAAAAACCCAGTATCTGCATGTATGTTAAATACTTATATTGGAAGTATTTCTTCTTTCTATTTTGCATATGCATGTGTATTTTCATGTGGCTATGTGGATATATGTACATGTGAATGCCTGATGACAACCTTTGGTGTCATTCCTTAGATGCTATCTGCCTTATTTTAAATCAGGGTCCTACCATTGCCTAGAGCTTGACAAGTGAGCCCCACACCTCTGCCTGTTTCTGCTTTCCCAGCACTGGGATTATCATAAGTAACTCCCTACATGTAGCTTTTGTCAGCTTGGGTTCTAGGGCTCTAACTTAAGTTCCTCTGCTTGCAAATCAAGTGCTGTACTGAAAGGCTATTTCCCCACAACCCTTTATACCTTCTTAAAATTAGAATGTAAACAATTACATTTTTCATGAATTGTTCTATTTTCTTATGTATTATTGCTAACTAAAAGCTTTTGGGTTACAGTAATTATAGTAATGAGATGATTATTACTTAAAATTTCAAAATATATAGAATATCTTTGGCTGATGATATAAGTGCTAACTTTTTTATAGACATTATTTGAACATTAAGACATTTCAAGGATCTTCATAAATAATTACATTTTAATACACCCCAAGCAAAATGACAAGCTAGTTTGTCCATTTTGAAAAGCTACTAGGGTTATGCTTATTAGTATTTAATTTAAAATTTGAAATATTACTTAAGTTCTGTGGGAAAAGCCTATGCACATATTAGGTTGGTACAACTTATAGACTAGCTTGCTTAAAATATGTATTTTGATTATACATTTTGATGAAAAATTATCTCATGGAACTAGTGATGACAAAGGAAGGAAGGAAGCAAGCAAGAAAGCAAGAAAGAAAAGAATGGGTTTCCAATTTCTGATTGGCCAAGCAGCAGTCAATTTAAAGACTTATAACTAGTCAAAATCCTGAGAAGTAACTATTTAATGATCAACCTGATTGGACCATCTGTAACACCTTCAACTTGCAAGTCTCAAGAAAGCATGACAGAACGGACAGAAAGTATGTAAGAGCCTGAGGCTAGAAGGAGTGGTGTGTAACAGTATCTTTAGAAGACAACAAACTCATACCAAATGTGGTTACCTGCATGAGACCTGTACAAGATTTAATCAGTAAGTATCCCAGTATACACAAGGGACGGGCACATGATTCTCATCCCTAGCTGAGGCGCTATTGGCAGGTGATGGCTACTGGGCCAGGGGAAATCATTTTTCTTTAATGATGATTTAGTAAACAAGTCTACATCTGTGCACATGCAAGCAACTCCAATTAAACTAAGTGGAAAGCAAATGGGGAAATAAGAGAGGGAGTTCCATCAAAATACACTATATACTTTCGTGGAATTGTTAAAATAGTTTTAAAATAGAAGAGACATTGAAGCTAAACTCATAAACATCAACATAGTTGGTAATAGAGTGACAAATTCAAACAGCCCCACTTGTTTTCACACTGACTTAGCTATTTTGTTTGGATAGAGGTTAAGGCAGGCTGTGGTCACTGGGAAGAATCCAGACACTGTGGATAATGCCTAGTACAATGTTAGTGCTGTGTTAGAAGAAGAGAACATGGAAATTGATATCTACTGTCTCTCCTTGATGAGTGCTTGAGGCCCTTGGGTGGAGGAGTCAACCTTTTTTTCTAAGCCTTCATTTGTTCATCTGTAATATGGGACAGAGAGCTTTTCTGATGAAATTATTTTGAGGATTAACTGAATGATATGTGAAAAGGTGACAAGGATAGGCATTTATTAAATATCTGTCCTTTAACTTTCCATTTTCAGGACTGGTGAGATGGCTCAGCTGGTAAAGATCTCGCTGTCGAAACCTGATGATATATCTGCATTTAATTCCTGAAATGCACATAAAGGTAGAGAGAACCAACTCCACAAAGCTGTCCTGGGATTTCCATGCACACCCTGTGGCACATGCATATTCTCCTAGTCACACATTATACATGCACAATAATTTCTCTTTTTCAAAATAAAGATGTTAAGGTGTCTTTTTTTTTTTAGTAAATAATTGAATTGAGTACACTTTGATAGTACGTGTATATGGCCTAAACCAGGAACCAGAAACTATAGAAACCTACCCTATTCGAAGTGATCTGTTAAATATCCCAATCAGAGAAAAAATCGGCAACATGATGGCCAAGAAGACCATTCCCGACAAAAGTCCAATGTCTTGATGATTACCTAATAAAGGAAAGAAAAGTAATTTTAACTGAGCATTACTGTCCATGAGATGACCATGTCAGCGTTCTCTGTACCCTGTTTAAAGTGACAGTCACTGATCTCAAAGGGAAGGGAAGCAGAGTCTACCTTCACCTAGGACTACAAAGTGATTGCCTTTCCAGATTGCCTGACTGTATACCCCAGGAAACCATCTTCTGTGTGAGGAAATTGGACCACATCCATTTGAGGTTAGTGGGTTTCTAGAAGTGCATCTTCAGCAAGTGTGGCCAATTCACAGACATGTCTTGTGTGAGTATGTGTCGTGAGAAACCTCATTGGGTTTGTCTGACAGCTGAGAATTCCCAACTGCTGTGACAATGTCTAAGACTGCTAAAGTCACAACTATATCATTTTTGTAGCCTTTTCTGTGAGGCAAAATTTATCTGTGACTTCTTATCATTCTTCAAAATGAAACTTTACCTATGAGAAAGCAGTAGTTCTACTTAGAATAATATATGCTGTAAGAAAGAAATAAAAATTGCTACGTCTTTCACCCTTCTAAAAAACCCACCCTTTTTACATTCTGAAGTTGAATTAATCTCTTTAGATCTCCCAGTATAGTTTATCCAACATGTGTTATTCATAGGCTTATCACATTTTCTCCCTGGAACAGAGGAAAATAACCTCAATATTTTTACATCTAGAAGATACTTTAGATGTGACTTATCAGTTTGGAACTTGTGGTGGGGCCATGCTGAGTAGCTGCCTTCTTTCCTTTCTTCTTCCATCCCTATCTCCCTTTCCCACTTTTTTTTTTAAATGATTAGCACTGGGAGCTACTGGCCCCACACTAGTCACTTCTCTGCTCCATTCACCTGGATGTCTCCAGGCTGCCTTTTCTCATCTTTAAACTCATCTGCCAGACAGGGGCCTGTGAACTTTAGTCTGTTTCAAACTCTCACAGAGTAGGGAATTCATATTTTTCCTAGGGCCAAAGAATTATTATTGAACATTCTAAGCAACTAATGAGGCTACAAGTTGCTGCACACCCTTGAGCATTAGAGCTTAGAATTAGAGAAAGGATTATCAAGATACAGGGTGCCTGGAGAAATGGTGTAAGGAGATAGGAGGGACCAAGAGCCAAATTGAACTCTGACATTCATCAGCTCAATGACCTTGGGGAATAATTACAAGCTTGTTGAGATTCACATCTTACTTTTCATAAGACACAGTACTGTCTATCTAATGGAGCAGCAGTGAGTCTCCAGCCTTGAAAATTTTCACAGAAATTTCAATGTGCATGTCTACAATTAGGAATCTGTATGGGGTTGTCTTTTCCTGCTTCATGTTTTTTTTGGCAACATGTAACATTTTGTTGTTTTGTTAATAGTTTTTCTCACCTATCTATCAAGAGTAGAAGCTTTATGAAGACAAATGCTTTTCTTTTCTTCTCTCTCTCTTTCTTTCTCTCTCTCTTTTTTTCTTTCTTTCATTGTATTTCCCTTTCCCTTCCTCCTTCACTCCCTCACTCCCTCCTCTCTCCATCCCTCCATTCCCACTTCTTTGACAAGGTCTCATGTAGCCCAGCTTGGCTTCTAACTTGCTATGTATCTTAGGTTTTGACTATTGCTTTCTGCTTCTACCTCCTTATTGCCAGAATTATAGGCACATACCACTATGTCCAGTTTTTTCCATTTGTTTCATTACTAATTTCTCATTACCCAGTACAGTAGCTGGTACATAGTTGCTTAACACACATTGGTTGAATAAATTATCAAACGTGCAAAAATATCAATATGACCTGAAAGTTTCTTCTTTAAGACCTGTTAGATTTATGTGCTGGGAAGTAAACAGTTTACTAGTGAAATAGTCAGGCTTCAAGTTTTTCAATGGCAAATTTCAATTTAGGATTAGTTAAATTTGCCCACTGTAAAGTTTTATCTAATATTTTTACATGCTTGAAACATTTAGATGTGTTCATAAATAAAAAAAAAAATACCAAGCCATACTAGCAAACAAAGTGGGAGCTGGTTCATCAAGAGAAAGAGCACAGACTTGTGTACTTAAAAGAATAGAGCTGAATGTGGTGTCTCATAATCCCAGCATTTGGAAAGCTGAGACGGAGGCTTGCTGTGACCGGGCATGGTGGTGCATGCTTTTAATCCCAGCACTCGGGAGGCAGAGGCAGGTGGATTTCTGAGTTCTAGGCCAGTCTGGTCTACAAAGTGAGTTCCAGGATAGCCAGGGCTACACAGAGAAACCCTGTCTCAAAAAAAAAAAAAAAAAAAAAAAAGGAGGCTTGCTCTAAATTGTAGGACATTTTGGAACTGGGCTATAGTGTGAGATCTTGTCTTGAAAAATAAAAGAAAACCCAAACAAATGAAAGGAAATCACAAAAGTAATATTTGCGTTATTTCTAATAGCTTTGTACATTTGAATATTTTTCAACCTTCCTGAATTTCAGCTTCCCCATCTATGAAGTAGATTCATGGCGTTTATCTCAACATGTTGCTCTTGAGTTTGACAGATGATGTATATATAATCCTAGCACATGGTGGGTAGGTGGTATATTTTTAAAAAGACATTTTTGGGACTTGAGACCCAGAGCCTACTGAAATGACAATGTAATCACCTCACTACCACAGCAGACAGGCACCTCTGAACGATTGCTTGCACTCAGTGTAAGCACATTTTGAATCTAATCAAGTATTTTCCCATAGAAAGTAGCTGGTTGTTGTTTTTCTAAGAAATGCTGACACATTAGTTTTGGTGTGGAAGTTATCTGCTGAGGAACTGAGGAGACCTCAGTGAATATACATGTGTACATACATACATATATAGATAGATACATAAATGTGTGTGTGTGTTTGCACACACACACTGGAGAGTGTGAGTGTGTGCATATGTTTACCTGAAGCAGGATGTCCTCTGAAGATTGTAGCACTGAGCATCTCAATCTTCTGAGGTTCGTGGGATGATTTTGCTGTAACCTGGGAAACTTGAAACAAGAGTGTCAGCATTTTAAGTCTTAGCATTCAGATGGCTCATTCTCCCGAGACAGTCTTCTCTTGATTGGAAATGATTAAACTTAGTCATTCTAATAGGTTCAGAGGGTGAAATAAAGTTAGGTCTCAAATGTGTACATTTTCTTATTTCCTTTTCAGTGACTACATCTCAAAAGAGGAACTTCTGCATGGACAGTTAAAAACTACACCAGGCTTTAAAATACCAATGTGGCTAGCAATTTCTCTTGGTTTCTAGGCAACAAATACTAAGACAATACCAAGATAAAAATTCCACCCAGCCACAAAAATGCACAATAACTTGTCCATGCTTGGTTTCTTCAAATTGGTGATGCTAAGAAACCTAAGTTTCTTTGATGGTTTAAGTTGTGTCACCTCTGCCTTTGGACAGGCTCTGGTTTGGCTGCACTAAGATGAACTTTTTTGTAAGTGGATATTTTGGGTTGCAATATAGAGGTGAGATGTCACTAAGAATTCTTCTCTTCTGCTTTCCTGTTCCTGGGGTTCTTGGCCAGCTCTGTCTAGCCATTACACTTTCAGGGCTCCAGTAATGAAAGCTTCAGAATTGGGTGTGGTAAGAAGGCTTGGCAGTTAATTTACTTTAAGTCTGAATTCAAAAGCATTTCAGAGTAAGCTCGCCCATCTCCTGCTTCCTAATCATGGAAAGCAGCCAAATGTGACTTCATGGACACAGTCTTCAGCCTTGGCAGAAGACAGCTCTGAAGGAGGATCTAAGTCCAGCATCCCTCAGATCCCAGCTATTCAGCTACTCCAGTGTCACTTTTCAAACTCAACCTTCTGAAAAAGTGTCTTACACAGCTCGAGCTGTTCCTGTTGTCAAGGCTTATGGGATAAAGTGTGGTTCATGGGATACTTGTTTAAAAAATGGACAACATATGTTCAAATAAAAAATTCCTATATGGACCTCTAGAATGATTTGAAAAAGTTAATTGTATGCTGGCAACATAAGGGCAGGTTTTCTGTAAACTGGGGATTTTAGAAGATGAAAGCATCAGGAAACTGTCAGGGCTCTCTTGTGTTTTGACAGAAAGAGGAAAGTATTTCCTGTAAGTTATGGCAATCAGAAATTGTTTTGAGCTTCTCAAAATTTGCTAAGTCTCTTCTGATCCCTAGCAAGTAATTCTACTAAATTCTAAGTGGTGAAGGTTACATAGTCATGGCCAGCAGCCAGGTTTGCTCCCGTAGGAGAGCAGTGGTAATTCTCACTACTCAAGAAGGACTTGCAGCTACATGCTTTCAGAATTTTAAAAGCAGAAATAATACAACATTAAAATGCAGAATAATTTTCTCTTTGGCAAAGGCAGAGGTTTACAACATACATGGATGTTATTTTTATTTTTACTTTTATTATTTGAAAACTAACATTTTTATTTAAAAATAATAAATTGTGCTTTTTATTACAATATAATATAATTTTGTTGTATAAACTTCAGTTGCTCTGGCAATGAAAAGTTTATGGGTTATTGACTTATATGATATGGAAACAACTATATTTCACATTTATTAGTCTTAATGAGTAGATACAATTTTCCTTTGGAGTCTGTTATCATAGCTTCAAATCAATGAGTTACACACATTTAAATTAAATTAGTCATTTAAAAGAAGTGCTTAATTGTGAGAGGGTAATTTTACCAAGAATTAGATATCTGAATAAAATAACTTACAAACAGAACTATTAGAGAAGAAATCGTCTATGACAATTTTCTTTTAGCATAGGACTGAAATGAAGCCACATGTTTGCCATGTTATACTGCCACCACGTGGCTTGTTGGTTTCTTTATAAATCATACTTAAATTTCTTTTTTTTTTATTATAAAAGCAAAAGTTATGGTGAAGGTATTGTAACAGGAAACAGAAGTGTGAAATAAAAATAACCCAACTCTGCCCTCTTAATTCACCAGCTATTAGTATTTTTAGTACTTTTAGGTATTTTAACACATGAAAGCACTCACAAATAGGAAGCCACACACATAGACCCTTTCACAGGTGTAAAACATTGTTTATGTCAGCTTTAATCACCAGGCCATAGCTAACAAGCTGGAAAAATCTCATGCTATCTCTGTTATTTCTTTATTACCTGTGGGATTCTGCTAATAGTGGGATAATTCTGCCCTTCAGTAGAGTGTTACACTGGATGACTCGTGTATTTTCACAGGATATATTTAAGGATATTCAGAAACCCAGATAATTTCTAATTTGGAAAGATTTTTTGATGTAGTTTACAGATACTGACATGGAAAATAAGAGTGATCTTCCTAGAAGACAGTGTGTCTGGAAAGAAGTTAGATTGTTTTCAGTAAGAATAGTTCCTTATCCTTAGGCAAAAAGCAGAGCATAGATATACTATTTAGCCCAACAAATACCAGGCTAAATTAACCAAATCTACTCCAAAGGACTGGTTTTGGGAAAATGTATTTTATTTGTTTTTTAGTGTTTGGTGCCAAATGATCTCCTTGGCTGTTCACTCTCTGTTCCCCTCTGGTAAACTGTCATCGCTGTGAAGCAACTATTCAGTGCCTTCCAATGTCTTTCAGGTGACATAGTGGCCCTCACATGCTCTCTGCTGAGCTTCACAATCATGTGCAAAATTTCAACATAACTAAGCATTCTGTTTACTGAATGATTGAAAGAAGACTTAGACACGGCCACTGACTTACTAATGTCACCTACATGGCAGTTGAAGAGTGGAACTTCTTGCCTAGTTTTTAGATTTACTTTGTACTGGTCACTAGTCTCATGAGCTTAACTTTTGCATCAAGACAGTTCAGGGTGGTGGACCCACCAGCAGTCTGGCTCCAAAAGAGAAAGCTTTGCTTCTCTGGGAACAAGTCACAGTGTCTTAGCACTGCCTGGCCTCACAGGGCTCTTGATCACAGCACAGTGTGTATTATGGAGTTAGAGCACTGAGCAGTGAATACTTCAATCTTCAGCCGTCTGGTTATTTTCTCCAGATGTTTTTCTTGATCATTCAATAAACACACTAATTATAGGAGGCGTGGAAATTAAGGAAGATTATGAAGAGCATACAGGATTTCAAAACGTAGAGACACTTATTGTAATAGTTATTAAGTATTGTTCCCACATCAGTATCCTATTGGAGACCATATGCTTGGACAATGTCACCATGTGTCTTTTTCATTCAGCATTATACAACGAGCAGTTCCGCATTACAATTACTCAAAACACAATTATGGTTTCTTAATACTGATCATGATCATACAATACAGTATCAGTTCAATCACAATCCTGTTGGGAAACTTTTTTGAATGCAAACTATTGACATAACTCCACGAGTTGGAATTACATAATCCCAGACAAATTGTTAATTTTCCTTGTGACTTGTGATCTTCCCAGTAAAACTGGAAATCAGCCGTGCTTCGCTCAGGAATTTTTATGTCTTGGTTACTGTTCTATTGCTGTGAAGGGACACCACCATCAAGGCAGCTTATAAAAGAAACCATTTAACTGAGGAGTTGCCCACAGTGTCAGAGAGTCTCATTATGGGAACTACGGTGGCAGGCAGCCAGGTGTGGATCTTAGAATAGTAGCTGAGTGCTCACATCTGACCTGCAAGTTGCAGGTGCAGAGGAGAGACAGAGAGGAAAGAAAGAGTCAGATAGCTCTGGGCTCACCTCTCCCTTTAGAGGCCACACCTCTAATGCACAAACAATCCCAATAACTGGAGACTAAACATTCAAACGTAAAAGCCTATTCAGGCCATTCTCATTTAAACTACCACAATGAGACAGTTTTTCTAAAGCACTAGTACTATGTTTTACATAAATTAAAGCCTCAAAAATTTTCTGTTGCTAGGCGGGACTTTTAAATAGGCTTCAAATTCTTACTATTATAGTTAGCTTTGGGAAAAATGTCATTACACATGGATATACTTCTCTTATCTGTTGATTATTTCCCATATACCTCAAGCTCCATATCTCTAATATTTTTCAAGGCAGTGTTTCTATAAGTGGGCTTCTTTTGTCACAAACACAAACATCTATGAGTTTGTTTTTCTTACTTCTTCCTTTGTCAGTCTTTGTGTCAGCTAAGGACTGCATTATAAGAACTTAGATCAGCACAAGCCATTGGTGTTAAATGGGACCTCATAAAATTGCAAAACTTCTGTAAAGCAAAGGACACTGTCAATAAGACAAAAAGGCACCCCACAGATTGGGAAAATATCTTTACCAATCCTACATCTGATAGAGGACTAATATCCAATATATACAAAGAATTCAAGAAGTTAGACTCCAGAGAACCAAATAACCCTATTAAAAAATGGGTTAAAGAGCTAAACAACGAATTGTCAACTGAGGAATATCGAATGGCGGAGAAGCACCTAAAGAAATGTTCAACATCCTTAGTCATCAGGGAAATGCAAATCAAAACCACACTGAGATTCGATCTCACACCAATCAGAATGGCTAAAATAAAAAACTCAGGTGACAGCAGATGCTGGTGAGGATGTGGAGAAAGAGGAACACTCCTCCATTGCTGGTGGGAATGCAAACTGGTACAAACCCCCTGGAAATCAATTTGACGGTTCCTCAGAAAATTGGACATAGTATTACCTGAGAACCCAGCTATACCACTCCTGAGCATATTCCCAGAAGATGCTCCAACATATAATAAGGACACATGCTCCACTATGTTTGTAGCAGTTATAATAGCCAGAAACTAGAAAGAGCTCAGATGTCCTTCAACAGAGGAATGGATACAGAAAATGAGATACATTTACATAATGGAGTACTACTTAGCTATTAAATATGATGAATTCATGAAGTTCTTAGGCAAATGGATAGAACTAGAAAATATCATCTGAGTGAGGTAACCCAATTGCAAAAGAAAGCACATGGTATGTTCTCACTGATAAGTGGATAATAGCCCAAAAGCTCCAAATAACCAGGATACAATTTACAGACCACATGAAGCCCAAGAAGAAGGAAGACCAAAGTGTGGATATTTCTTAGAAGCCCTTCTTAGAAGCAGAACAAAAATACTCACAGGAGTAAATATGGAGATAAAGTATAGAACAGAGACTGAAGGAAAGGCTACCCAGAGACTGTCCCACCTGGGGATTCATGTCATATATAGTTACCAAACCCAGACACGAATTTGGATGCCAAGAAGCTCATGCTGAAAGGAACCTGATATGGCTGTCTCCTGAGAGGCCCTGCCAGAGTCTTACAAATACAGAGGTGGATGTTAGCAGCCAACCACTGGACTGAGTGCAGGGTCCCTAACAGAGAAGGGACTGAAGGAGTTGAAGGGGTTTGAAACTCCATAGGAAGAACAATAATATCAATCAACCAGATCCCCCAGAACTCCCAGGGTCTAAGCCATCAACAAAGAAGTACACATGGCTCCAGCTGCATATGTAGCAGAGGATGTCCTTGTCACGCATCAATGGAAGGAGAGGTCCTTGGCCCTATGAAGGCTCGAAAGATGCCCCAGTATAGGGGAATCAAGGGCAGGGAGGTGGGAGTGAGTGAGTGGGTAGAGGAACACCCTTCTAGAAGCAGGGGGAGGGAGGATGTGGTAGGGTGTTTCCAGGAGGGAGGGAAACAGGGAAAGGGTATAACATTTGAAATATAAATAAAGAAAATAACCAATTAAAAAAAAAAGAACTTAGAGCTGACAGCTGTGTTGTTCTGATATTTCTTTCCAAAAGAAAGAAGAGCCAAAGAAAAAGATAATTTTCTTTTTCCATCCTTACTATTGTCTTAAAATATATATATGTCTTCTTTCGGTCCTTATCTTTCTAATATTATTTTAATAATTCAACGGTGTAACAGCATTTAAGTGCAATCATCCCTGGGCAAACCCGTAATGGTAGAATTCAGTACCATCAGACCAAGGGCAAAAATTTGGTCTAGCGTTTACATACTGACTGGTAAAGTGAAGACACTGACCATAGAACATCAGGCAGGCATCAGAAGCCCAAGGAAGAAACAATGGTATACCAGCAACAAACTCACCATGACACTTGGAAGACTAAGCCAGATCAAGAGTTATTTTATGCATCAATGATCATATCATCCATGTATATTAAGGATGGTTAGGTATGCAGAGACACTGCCCTGGGACTCTCTTAATTCAAGCATTCCTCCACTATAAGTAAGTTTACAGAGAAAAAGGAAGATGAACAAAGGCATCCTGTTGTGGCAATGAATAAGAGAAAGGAAAACAAGACTCTGTTCAGGAAAATTCCTCAAGCCATGTGGACCACATAGAGATGAGGGTTGGAAATCAAAGCATGTCAAAATTTTAGAGATAAGAATTTTACCTTTTGTCAAAGATTCTTCAAAGTTCTAGCCTCCTTCTGGAGCTCAGTGCTTAAGTCTGAATAGTCTAGTAGCCCCTTGGAAGAGCAGCTCATACTCCCACCCACTGAGCAATCTCTCTAGCCCTTAAGAACTCTTGAGTTGTTATTTATTAGGAAGAAGCCAGTGGTTTACCAGAAGAGAAAACCTCAATAAGAAGTACAAATCGGTTCATATTTCAAGGAACACTGTTTCTTTCACAGTTTATTAACTAGGAATCTACAAATTATAATTCATCTTTTATGTGTGAATGATAAATCTCTAATTATAAATGAGGGAAAAATTTGGAAAGCACAGTATAACTAAATTTGCATTACATTTAATAGCACATACATTGAATCCTTTTAATATGTTTTTCCCCTTCTTTATGCTCTAAGAATCTTGACGAATTAATGAGCACCCAAATAGTTGAGCTGGTGATGCCACAGCCAGTGACTTCACAGGAACAAAGGGAAATGAAGTTTCACAGCTTGCTCACACTTGCCTTCTTCTGGAAAACTGTCCAAATGGGTGCCTTCTCTGGGAAACTTCTACTGAAAGTTGCAGTTTAAGCACTAATTAGTCATTATGAAATTACTGCTTTTCCTTTGGCACTCTAACTTCATAAAAGGATTATGAAACTGGAGCCCTTTTCCATTACAGAGAGGCCTCTACAAACAGAGCGGTGTTCAGGGAAATGACTTGGTTTTCAGTATTGGTCTGTTACAAATTATTGACAGATTGTCCTTCTCATTTAGGATATTTTCTGTGCTTAGAGACCCCAGGGTTTTCTACAGCAAATGTCCAGGTTGGTGGATTAGAAGCTCTCAGCTGTTCTGAGTCTCGCTGAGGCCTCACAGCCAGATGAAACCAGATGTAGCAGAGATGGTCCCATGGACAACATTCCTGAGCACAGACATGTGCAGAACCCAGGCTGCCAGGACATCCAGGTAGGCAGACTCCCAGGAAAGTGGTCAGGCAGTACCAGAGAGAATTGTTGAGATTCTCAAACAGCCTCTGAAGCCTGTTATTACTAAAGCATGGTTCCACACTTGTGTCTCCCAGATTTGTTTGTTTGTTTGTTTTTTTAAATCTATGTTAGGTGTTTTTTATTGAAGACACTAAGTAGCAGAGCCCCAGTTTGCCTCCAAGGCCTCTTGCCAGTGCTTACAAAAAACACTTCCAACAGTGACCAGGTTGCAGAGCTGTTGACTCTTGCCCAGGCTTTCCCACAAAGTGCACTTTCATAATACAGCTGAACCTAGCTGAAAGATCTCAGAGGCAAAGCCTACACTGTCTTTTGCAAGCAGAGTCCAGATAAACCCAGTGTGCATGAGCAGATCATTAAACTAAGCATAAATTCTAGAAAGGAGAGCAAAGAATTCTAAAAATATGTGTAGAAATGCTGGATTGTGTGTAGTAGATGACTATGTGGCCTTAGGAGCCCACCTTTTGTTATATTTATATAAGCGAGACACTTGAGTCCCTGAAAACTCAATTTGGCACCTCTGTCCTGAGTACCATCTCTCTTGCATTTGGTCTCATTTAGATGGTGTTATCTTTGTTTCTTAGCCAAGCAACCGAAGAAGAAGATGTGAACACTGAACATCGAGAGCTGGAAACTAGACCTGGGATGATGCTAACTAGTAATTCTCTCTATTGTTGGGGTGAGAGGATGGGTCTCATTATATATTCCAGGCTGGCTTAGAGTTCACTATGATGTCCAGCCTGTCCTTGAAGTCCTGGTGAGACTCATGCCTCCATCTGGAATTACAGGTTGTAGCCACCACACCCAGCACTTCTCTATCTTGACGGTTGGTCTGTCATTTAGAACACTATTTCTTACACTTCGGTTCTGGGATCAGCGCAGGCATTTCCAAGCAACTGGCCCAGGGCTCCCACTCTGAGAAACACTGTACTTGAGATAATTTACTCCACAGAAACAAGTTGGAAAACTTACTATAAACTGAGCACGACTATTCTTCCTTGAACAATGTCTACCTTTCCCATGTGTCTTTCAGACCACTTCCTTACCACTTCCTTTCTTATATCATCTCAAGGGTTTTGGAGACCCTTGGTTTCACTCTGACCACTTCAAATTAAGCCTGCTTCCTCATGTAGTTATGACAAGGTTTGAAGGAGTTGATGGCATCTTATTTTCTCACTTGTGCATTTTCATAGTGAGCCCTCCATTAAAAAGAAAACTTTGTTGGCAAGGTTCTATTACTGGCATGTTCAGAGCGTGTGGACAAGTGGCTGGGATCGGGTTGATGCAGGCCATCCCTAGGTCTCTGGGGAAGGCAAACAGCACAGCTGTTCTGGAATCCACAGCTTGAGCGAGCCAGGACTTGGTTATTCACCAGTTTTGTAAGAAAACTGGCAAGTGTTTGGGCCTCGTTGCTTTTATCCACATGGGAAACAATGATTATGCTGCTTTTATAGGACTATGGCAGTAAAGGACAATTCATAGGTAAAAGGCTTACACAGTGCCCCACCCATACTAATAGCAAAGAAAGGTTAGCTATTATTAATATTCTGAAGACACCCAGTCTTACTATTTGACCTCTTGAGAATATGCAAGAACAAAGGAGAATGACTGTCTAACCAGAAAAACTTCCCCTATTCTGAGGAGTTGGTTGGTCTCTCTCTCTCTTTTTTTTAAATAAAGCTTTTATTTCCAGTAAAAGTAAAGAGAAATGACATCTAACTCTTACTATAAATGAGCTGTTTCAGTTTCTCTTTGAGGTGGGTTTCCTTTTTAAACATTTAATTGTTATAGTTGGCAGTCCTGAGGACTGAAACCAAGCAGCCAAGTGCTCTACAACTGGACCAATATCTCAGCCTCAGACCAATATTTGGCTGCTTATGTCCTTCTCATTCATTCATTCATTCATGGGCAGGCTCTCACTACATAGCTTAGGTTGGACTTGAACTCAGAATCCTCCTGCCTCCTCTTAATAGGATTATAGGCGTGTGCAGCTATGCTCAGTGCCCAAGACCAGGCTTTAAAGGCAAGGAAAAGACTGTCTTCAGAGAGCAGCAATACAAAGACATGTCTGCAGCATAACTGGATATAATTTTAGAAACCAGTGATATACAAATCATAATTTTAGAAAATAAATCAGGAAAATCCTCTATGGAAGGGACATTATTGCTTCAACTGTTTAATAATAAACTCTTAGTTACTTGGAGTTTAGCTGTTGAAAAAGACCTTCATTATCAAGCAAAGCAAAATAATTTCATGGCCACAGAGTTTTTTTTTTTTTTTCTTTTCAGTCACAAATCATGTCAATCCTCATCTGTGTAGATTGATTCTTCTTGTTTTATTTGTATTTGTTCTTATAAGGCAAAGAAATTTGTGATGTAATTATTCTTTTCTATCCTCTTTACAGTAAAACTTCTCCACGGTATAGATCTTTTTGTCCATTGCTTGCTGAGGTCCTTAAACACTTATAATCCCTGCCATTATAAATAATGTTTAATTAACACAATAATAAACTGTTTTTAATGGACTCTTTAAAAAGTTAATAGGGATTTTCTACAAAACATTTTTAGCAACTATAACTATCATTTTTCTAAGTCAGTGGAGCTTCTAACTAGTTCTAAACACACATCCTTGGAAACACAGGTAAGTGTAGCTTGTGGGCCTCATAAAAAAGCTTCCTTTTGAAACAGATGGAGACTACCACACTGGTTAAAATGCTGAGACTGGGTGACCACGGGGAGCAGAGTCCCATTTAGTATCTCTACACCACAATCCCAATACCTAAAGCTCAGAAGACATGGTGGAAACGGGAGGAGAAAGATTGTGAGAACCAGAAAACCAAGATGTCTGCTGCAAGGTACTCTCTTTTAGACAGGGTCTGCTTCCATGGTCTCTCAAAAATATGGCTGCCTAAATAAGGCCTGCATAACCAGTACACCAGTTGATGTGCCAGTGAGGATTAAGGAAATTTCACAAGACCCCACTCCTAAATGAAGAGCCACAGGCAAGCAATGGTTTTTGAGGGAGGGAGAATTAGGTATTTTCTGAGGTAAGGCCCCTAGTAAGCTATTCATCTCAAATGGTCAGCTTCAAAGAATACATAAGTGTAACACTGAATAGACTCAGTAGGATACACACACACACACACACACACCAATAGATTATAAATATATAATTGCACAAGAAGGGGTCATGAATTTTAGAGGGAGAGAGGGGGTAGAAAGGAGATGTAAGAGTGGATGATGTAACTACAGTATCAAATTACCCATAGAATAAAAAAAAATCCAATTTGACAACATACATCTTAAAATGTGCTTTATTCTTCTTCCCTTCCTCCCCACACTCCTCTGCTCCACTATGTGAGGTTCAATCTGTGCATGGTCTGTATGTTATATGTGTGTTTAACTTTATGTATGGGTAATGTGTGTGTGTGTGTGTGTGTGTGTTTAATAATGCGAATGGTGTATACATGTACATGCTTAGCTGTGTGTATGAGCATGTGCTTGTGTATGTGAGGATACTTTCTTTCATGTATATGCATGTGGAAGCCTGAGGCTCACACTCTGTGTCTACTTCTCTTGTTCTTCACCTTAATTCCTTGAGACATGGATCTTTTATTGAACCTGGAACGCATGGATTGGGCTAGACTGGCTGGCTAGGCAGGGGCTAGGATCTGCCCTACCCAACCACTGGGATTACAGATACACACTGCTGCTCATGGCTTTTTGTGGGTCCTTGTTTCTGCACAGCAAGCACTTTACTCATCAAGCTATCTTCCCAGCACCAAATTTTCCTAACTCTTAATTTAATAATTCTTTTCTAGATATAAGAAACAAAAGTTTAAGTGTACATCTGTGTTAAAAAGCTTATTGATAATGATGAAATGAAGGAGCTGAAATTTTGTTTAAATAAGAAAATGGGGTGTGGAGAGATGGCTCAGCAGTTAAGAGCCTGCTCTTCCAGAGGAGGCAGGGTATATTCACAGCATTCCCATGTTTCATACATATTAACTTCAATTTCAAGGGATCAGATGCCCTCTCCTGGCCTCCTTAGGCACTGTATGCATGTGGCACACAGACACATGCAGGCAAAACACCCACAAACATAAATAAAAAGTCTCAGAAAAAAAGAGAAGGAAGTGATTAATTAAGTCATAGTATATTTACAAACAAGAATAATGTGTGGCCATAAAAACTCAGCATGGTAGACTACATAAGCAATCCGGAACACATTGCAATAGTAATCAGAAAAATGTAAGTATGTAGGAAATATAACATGAGTAGTACATAATTCTAAGTCATATAATAAATAAACTTACATTGTGTTTGCAAAGAAGAAAATCAATATTTCAGCTTTAATATTTTTACTTTCTTTGTTATTTTCACATTTTCTCATTTAATGTATCACAGAAGGAATATACAACAAAAGAATCATCTGTGGTTCCCTTTAGCAAATGTGTGGAATGTATAAATATTTAAGTTTGAATGCTATTTTGCCTTTTAAGTGAAATTTTGCCTTATGAAGTAAAAAACTTTAAGCTTAGATTTTGGAGGTTTTTATTCCCTTCTACCCTAGGTGGAAAACCTTGGTTCTTAAACATTTGTGTTGGATATGGTTACAAATACCTGTAATTATATCACTTGGAGGGCTGAGGCAGGAGGAGTATCCCGAGTTAATGACAACCCTGTATTACAGGACAAGACTCTGTCTAAACAAACAAATAAACCAGGCATGCGCAAGCACACACACACACACACACACACACACACACACACACACCATTTGTTTGCCTACCCTTAACCTGTAGAGGGGCCAGGATATCTGCCTTTCCACTTTGACAGAACTGAACTACAACAACAAAGATGAGACTCCTGAGCAGTGGTGAGACTTCTCAGCGTTTGAGCAACCCAGTGCCATGACCCTCAAGCAATGTGCTGTCTATCACATCATGATTCAGGTTGTACATTTACAAAATGGTGCTGGTTACACACCCAAATATGGTGAATGTAGAAAACAAACAAGCTTATAGAGATCAAACTTTGCTAATTTCAGTAAATTATGCTTAATTAAACTCATTTGAGTACTTATTTAAAAAGAATTGGGTTACTTGTGGCTAGAGAGATAGGTCATCAGTTAAGGGCTCATCAATTAAATAACTTAATTACCAAAGAAATCTATTTTATATCCTATGTAAAGTCTCAAGAAGTTTAACCAATATCAAGTTAAGACTGAATAAATTAAAACTTAATTTCCAAAAAAAGAGAGAACTGAGAACTTGAAAATTATTCCCTGAATTATGTAGCTCTAAGATTTGGAAATCAGGATAGGATCAGAGGTGAGGAGGACACAACATCTACCCCAACACTGGAAGTAACTGGGACCAGAGGGACCCAGGCACCTAGGAACTCTGCCTGACCAGTGGCACAGGTTTCTTCTGGTGTGGGCTAGTGCCTTTAGCAGGCCTTGGGTGTGAACTCCGAAGCCAGTCCCACAACACCCAGAGGAAGCTCCACTGCCAGGAGCTCTAACATGCCCAGAAACACAGGATCTCAGGATCCTAGGAGCATGGTCACACCGGGATCTCAGGGTCCCAGAGGCAGCTTGAGTCCTGGGAGCTCTGACACACCCATGATCTCAGGATCTCGGGATTCCAGAATCACAGGATCACAGAGACAGATGGATTCTGAGGAGCTCTTACACAACCAGGATCACAGGAAGGACAGGCTCCAGCCAGACATAGTGAGGGCATGTACATTAGTGATGCTAGTGATGATCAGATGGCAGGAGGCAAGCGAAGGAACAGAAGCAACAGAAACCAAGGTTACTTGTCATCATCAGAACCCAATTCTCCACCATAGAAAGTCCTGGATACACCATCACACCAGAAAAGCAAGATTCGGATCTAAAATCACTTCTCATGATGATGATAGAGAGTTTAAGAAGGACATAAACAGCTCCCTTAAAGAAACACAGGAGAACACAGGTAAACAGCTAGAAGCCCTTAAAGAGGAAACATAAAAATCCCTTAAAGAATTACAGGAAAACAATCAATCAGGCGAAAGGAGTGAAAAAAAGACCCAAGATCTAAAAATGGAAATAAAAACAATAAAGAAATCACAAAGGGAGACAACTGTGGAGTTAGAAAACCTAGGGAAGATATCAGGAGTCACAGATGAAAGCATCACCAACAGAATACAAGAGATGGAAGAGAGAATCTCAGGTACAGAAGATACCATAGAAAACATTGACACAGCAGTCAAAGAAAATGCAAAAAGCTAAAAGCTCCTAGCCAAAAACGTCCAGGAAATGCAGGACACAATGAGAAGACCAAACCTAAGGATGATAGGTTTAGAAGAGAGTGAAGAGTCCCAACTTAAAGGGCCAGTAAATATCTTTAACAAAGTTATAGAAGAAAACTTCCCTAACCTAAAGAAAGAGATGCCCATGAATATACAAGAAGCCTACAGAACTCCAAATAGACTGGACCAAAAAAGAAATTTCTCCTGTCACATAATAATCAAAACACAAGATACACTAAACAGAGAATATTCAAAGTAGTAAGAGAAAAAGGCCAAGTAACATAAAAACAGATCTATCGGAATTACACCAGACTTCTCACCAGAGACTATGGAAGCTTGGACAGATGTCATACAGACCCTAAGAGAACACAAATGCCAGCCCAGGCTACTATACACAGCAGATCTCTTAATTACCATAGACAGAGAAACCAAGATATCCCATGACAAAACCAAATTTACACAATATCTTTCTATAAATCCAGCCCTACAAAGGATAATAGATGGAAAACACCAACACCAGGAGGGAAACTACACCCTAGAAAAAGCAAGAAAGTAATCTTCTGTTCATAAACTCAAAAGAAGGCAGCCACACAAACACAATTCCACCTCTAACAACAACATTAACAGGGATTAACAATCACTTCTCCTTAATGTCTCTTAACATCAATGGACTCAATTTCCTAAAAAAAGACATAGACTAACAGACTGGCTACATAAACAGGACCCAGCATTTTCCTGCATACAGGAAACACACTTCAGGGACAAAGACAGACACTACCTCAGAGTAAAAGGTTGGAAAACAATTTTCCAAGCAAATGGTCCCAAAAAACAAGCAGGAGTAGCCATCCTAATATTGAATAAAATCAACTTTCAACCCAAAGTTATCAAAAAAGATAAGGAAAGATACTTCATACTGGTCAAATTAAAAATCTACCAAGATGAACTCTCAATTCTGAACATCTATGCTCCAAATGCAAAGGCAACACATTCATAAAAGAAACTTTGCTAAAGCTCAAAGCACTCATCACACCCCACACAATAATAGTGGGAGACTTCAACACCCCACTCTCAGCAATGTACAGATCATGAAATCAGAAACTAAACAGAGACACAATGAAACTAACAAAAGTTATGAACCAGATGTTTATAGAACATTTCATCCTAAAGCAAAAGAGTATAACTTCTTCTCAGCACCTTATGGCACCTTCTCCAAAATTGACCATATAATTGGTTAGAAATCAGGTCTCAACAGATACAAATAATGGAAATAATCCCATGCACCCTATCAGATCACCACAGACTAAGGCTGGTCTTAAATACCAACAAAAACAATGAAAAGCACACATACACATGAACACCAAACAACTCTCTACTCAATGATACCTTGGTCAAGAAGGAAATAAAGAAAGAAATTAAATGCTTTTTAGAATTGAAAGAAAATGAAGACACATCATACCAAAATTTATGGGACACAATGAAAGCAGTGGTAGGAGGAAAACTCATAGTTCTAAGTGCTTCCAAAAAGAAACTGAAGAGAGCTTACACTAGCAGCTTGATAGCATACCCGAAAGCTCTAGGACAAAAAGAAGCAAATACACCCAAGAGGAGTAGATTTCAGGAAATAATCAAAGTCAGGGCTGAAATCAACCAAAGTTAAACAAAAAGAACTATACAAAGAATCAACCAAACCAGGAGCTGGATCTTTGAGAAAATCAACAAGATAAACCCTTAGCCAGACTAACCAGAGGTCACAGAGACAATATACAAATTAAGAAAATCAGAAATGAAAAGGAAGACATAACAATGAACTATATCTTAAAATAATTATTCTGTTTGTTAAATATTAACAGTTGAAAATATTAAAATCATGTTCACAAAGAAACAAGCAAAAAATGATTTGGACATCAGGGGGCGCCAAAAGAACTTGACTTGTTCAGCTCCTTCCACTTGAAATCACAGATCACATTTATCAAGCTGTTACAGTAGGGATGATGCTGTTAGTGATGTAAGCATAATTAAGCCAGATGTGTTCTTTTTGGGAAGCGAAAAAAGCCTGGCATATAAACTATACATAAAAGGCATACCTCTGGTCCATGGATGCATCCCGGAATATAATGAGAATTATAATTGACTTTATCACTTGCTTACAATTGAAATCTATTTCATTAAGAAGGCATTATTGTGTGGCATGATTCAATGTATGTATGTGTAATTATTTATAATAGGAAGGATATCTTTTAAATATCTATCAGCAAGGTCTTTTTTGAGAAGCCTTTAATCCCATGGTTAAATGTTTTTGGTTCTTTCTGGTTCTTTTAGTGTAGTGATAATTAGTGTTTCTTCACATTATTTGATTTTAAAAAATTGGTTATATATGTATAAATATGTATATGTGTGTGTGTGTGTGTGTGTGTGTGTGTGGTAACTCAATGATACTTTCCCAAACCAAGACTGATAGAAAATCAGTGTAGGAATTGTCACCCCAAGAACCCTTTGTAGGAGGAGAAGTGGGTTAGTGTATTGAAACCTCAGCCTTACCAGGTGGTTTAAACCATTTCACAAGTTGTCAACTTTAAAAAGCTAATTTTAATGATTGCTGATTTCAATGTTATTATTTTCCAATGTTATTATTTGCCTGCATTGAGAGAATAGCTTCTCTCAATGCAGGCAAGCTGAAAGAATGCTAAGAAGAGAGAGATCAAAAGGAAAGCTGCAGAGAACATAGCATTGGCTCATACCCACCTGTCTGGAAAGTTTGGTGGACAAAGGGCGAACTCCAAGGCTGCCAGTTTCTTTTACCAGTTTCTTGGGAAGTTTGGTGGACAAAGGGGGAACTCCAAGGCTGCCAGTTTCTTTTACCAGTTTCTTGACATCGCACTTGAAATACATACTTGCTGTTTGGCTCCAGGTAGAATTCTGACTGCTGCACATATGTGAAATTGGCGTCAAATTCTTTAACCTAAAAAAAAGATGCACAATGGAAGTGAAGTGATGTGGCGGAAGACCTGTGGGACACCTATTAGAGTCTGGGCACTTCCTAGAGCCAGAGAAAGCAAGCAAGAACAGAGCACTTTGCATAAAACATACATGCCACATGCAGGCTTTAAAATTAACCATACTGGTTTACATTTGACAAGATTGAAAATTTCCAGAAATTCCAAACTATAACACATTTTATACTTTGGAATAAGTGTCCCCCCAGGGGGGTTGGGGGATTTAATTTTAATGAATCATATTATTTCTTTGTAATGGGTTTCTTTGTGTGTGTGTATGTGTGTTAGGGTCTGATGAAGTACAGGCTAGCTTCAAACGATATGTAGCTGAGGATATTCTTGAACTCTGGTTCGTCTTGTCCTCACCTCCTAGTACTATAGTTTTGGGGATGCCCAGTTGTCCAGTTACTTGGTGCTGGAGATTGAATTCAGGGCAAGAATTAAATGTAATTTCCCTGAATGATAGAAATATCTCATTTGTTTGTGAATAAATTAGAAAAAAATACTCAGAAGCTAAATTGTTAAGTTGGTCCTTATTAGAGATTTATATAAACTGCATAACATGTATGAATGTGTGGTTCAAGTGATTGAGAGCAAAGAAAACATTCAAGAAAGGTGAACTCTGAAAATATTCCTGAGCTATTTCCTATTTCCTTCCTGTTGCATTTTCAGAGCTCAGCTTTCCTTCATAGGAAGGAGGAGACCCAGTGCTGTAGCCAAAGTGATTGACTAGGTACAAATGGAATGTGATGTCTCTACCCAGCCAGAGAGTCTAGTCACTTGATCAACAAGGAGTTTTATCTGCTTTAAAAGAGTGATAGAAACATATTAGCTAAATGGGTCCCCAGTTCTTACTCTCATCACATCCCCAAGGCCACTCTTTCCTTCCCCCACATACAAGACCTTTTCTCCTGCTGCTTGAAGTTAGAGACAACTACACACATTGTCTCAAAGCTGTGCTCTAAACCTTCCCATATCTTTGAAGCATGTACGACGGGCGCACTGCCTCATGGGTTTGAATTTTCCTCAGACAATCCATCTCCCTCACTGTGCACCTTGAGCTCCTAACCTGAAACCTTTCATAATAGTACCAAAGCCCATGAGGGGGCTCAGCTGAAACAGATGCCTTTTGGGACCCCATTGGCCCCTCTACCCTTACTGCTGCTTCTCCACACCCTACACTGGCCCCTACCTTCCTTTGGTAAAACTCATCTTTGGGACAACTGCTATCTGTGGACAAAGTAAAAATTAATGTTAAGGCAGGTGCCTCCTCTGAGCTAGGGTTAGAGCCCATTACTCAGTTTTGGGGATACCAAAACTCAGCTTGTTTTCCTGGGTGTGTAATGGCCACATTTTTGGGAGGAGATCAAGAAGCAGAGGTGGGCAGGCTTCCCTCACTTGTCTCCACTTGCTTGACTCACTCAGCAAGCCTCATAATGGATACAGCTCATTCTTGCCCATTCTTGCCTGCCTAGGATTCTCCTTTCAGGTGCCTTTTCTCAAAATGCTTTAACATTGGGGGGAGAAGGGAAGGATCATATCCAAATGACCAATTCTCTTTTATAACATCATTCTTCACAGAAAAATAAACAATGGCTTTCAATGGCATAAACATAGTTCCCTTGATGTAAACATTTGTACAGACCTAAATTTTATACAGCATAGTGGCAAATGGTTCAAAGATTCCTGTAGCAAATGTCTTTTCTACCTCTAAAATACCTCTTTTTCATCTCTGCTTCTCTTTACTATATTCTCCACACAAAAGCACCCTGTCCAGAAAGCCTCTTCCTCCTCTTAGCTGGTTAGAGACTGAAACTTTTCCACAACTGCTAGCCTCATGCCTAGCCCAACTCTCTGCTTTGCTCAGATGACAAAACCTCCAGCTTCTCCAGTGCCACACTTGGGTTTTTTCTGTCCTCTCTGACATATGGTGGCTCAGGCTTACTACTTTCTGGTCTCAGGAGCTTCGCAAAAGCCTCCTGATTTCTCTTAGACTTGGCCAGGTGCTCACACTCACCATGTAGTTGTTCTCTATCTCCCTTCATGCAGGTAAGGCTTGACTAAGGTACCCCCATCTTGTCCTGACAGCATTTTGTGTTTTCTTAGACAGTTCTTGGCTTTCTACCATACAGTAGTCACATTTACCTTGGCAATGCATTTGAGATTTCCATGGCCTTCACCATTGGTCCTGATGTATTAACCAAAATAATTAATGTTTACACAAACTTAATCATAAACTAAAATAACTGAGGAAGGTATAAGTAAAAAAAAATAATTGTTATTCTGTCTAAATTAATTATAATATTCTGCCAGAAATGGATGTTTCAAGGTTACTCTGACCCTCATCTAACTTTGATGTAAATGATGGTCTTTGTGACTTTCACCTTTAAAAAAGGTTGTACCCCTGAACTTTGGCACCAAGACACTTTGAGGCATGAGACTGCTCTTGGTCACTGGCTAATAAAGGACTCACATACTTTTAATTGGCTTAACTAGTGTGGTTGTCTGTACCTTTCTTATATGGATTATTATAGGTGCCCCACCCCATCTCCAGGGCTGCACATCGCAGAACCCACCACTACTTTTCCAGTATAACATGCACCAGCCACCACCTGCAGACCAGAGCTGGTTTGCATTCTCAATCTTTCTGGAATGGGGAGTCCACTTCTCCCTCTATGCTAACTTCTGACCAAAGTGAGACCATGCTTCACCCTGAGAAAATATATTAGAACCCACAGAGTGCTATCTTGTTCCATTCAGCTCACCTTCTGCCAACCTCATTCTCAATTACATTTAAGAAAATGCTGGTTTATGTTCAACTGACAAAATATACAAAGTGAAAAAAATTAAGTAGGAGACTAGTAGAAGGAGGGGAACCCCTCGGGATGGAAGTCCTCTTTCCTGACACGCTTGCTTGAAAACTTCATACAGAAGATTTAGACATGGTCACTCAATCCTTTACCTTCTCAGTGCTTAAACATACTTTGTTACATGTTACTTCAGTGTGTTGTCATGTGTTGATCAGATTTCATATGTGTTTCTAAGCGTTTTATTTAATCTGTTTTATTTGACCTACAATGTCTATCCATGGCCACACTACATTTTAAATACTTTATGGCTGATTTGTTTTGTTTTGTTTTTCAAGACAGGGTTTCTCTGTGTAGCCCTGGCTGTCCTGGAACTCACTCTGTAGACCAGGCTGGCCTCGAACTCAGAAATTCACCTGTCTTTGCCTACCAAGTGCTGGGATTAAAGCCGTGCACATGCCCGGCTGGCTGATTTTTTAAGATGTGAGCATATGAATGAATGTATATGTATAAATATGTATATCCACATAAACATTTTTGGAATAAAGAGTTTTTAGTTTAATGATTGAGACATCTTATAGTTTATAGACAGCATTAATTTTATTTACATCAAAAATATAATTTTCTATTATGATGTATTTTGGATAATGTCTTAGGGTTTTACTTAGTTAGGGTGAGCAGACACCATGACCAGTGCAACCTGTTTACAGGTTCAGAGCTGCAGTCCATTATCATCAAGGTGGGAGCATGGATTCATCCAGGCAGGCATGATTTGGGAAAAACTGAGAGTTCTACATCTACATTTGAAGAACATTAGGAAAATACTGACTCCCATGTGGTTTGGAGGAGGGTCTCATTGCCTGTGACCACAGTGACATACTTCCTCCAACAAGGTCACACCTGCTTCAGCAAGGCCACTCCTCCTAATGGTGTTACTCCTTGAGCCAAGCATATTCAAACCACCAGACAATAATTAATTCCTATGATGTAATATGATTCTCTGAGTTGTCATTTGAAATATAATTTATTGACAAAAAAGTATTCTCTAGATTTTCAAGAATAAAACAAAACAAGAAAAAACCATATGAAAAATATCTGTGGATAATAAAGTATACTTTTGGTAAAGAAAATTTTAGCCAAAAGGAAATAATTTATATGAAAATGGGCTTTTTATGGTTAGGAAAAGAATTGTTCCAAAATGAAAATAGATTACAATAAATTAAAAGGTTAAAGTATATTATGAAAAGGTTATGGTAGTTAAATGTGAAGAAAAAAGATGACAGTTATAACTCAGTTGTTTTCAATAATTAAAGGCTATTAAAACTAGGACTCTGTTTAATGTCTTTTATCTTTTTTTAAAACTAGGTAAACCGTCTAAAATGTAATTAGACTTCTCCAAATGTTGTGTGTTTTCCTATTGGGCAAAGTTTCAATTTGCTAGAGAGGCACTGAATACTTAAATTTAATTATAATTTATTCCATTATTAAAAAATAATTGTTCCTATTATTTTCAGTAAACAACATCCACTCATAAAACGTCAAAACTAACTAGTGTTTGGCTTTCTTTTAAGAGCTGCCTTTTAGAAAAAAAAGTCTATTGTCACTTTTAAAATAAGTACTCAGTGTCTTACAAAAAGTTTAGTAAAAACAACAGGCACTATCTCTAGTTAAGGGAGACATATATTGTGACAAGGGTCTTTAGAAAATGATAACTAAAATTCTAAAGTTGATTACAAAATCTTTGCACAAAAGCTTCTGAAAAATGCAGATATGTATTAATTTGGAAGAAAACTCCCTCTAGTTTGGAGGGAAAGGACCATATTTTACATTTCTTAAATCCTGTTATATTTTGAAATATTTAAAATTTTGCTTGATATATTGCTAAATGATAAAATGATGCCAATTTCTGTCTTGGTCAGGATACAAGTAGCAACATTGTATCTTTACATTACTATCTTGGTCAGGGTACAGGTAGCAACATTGTATCCTTTCATTACTGTCTTAGTCAGGCTACAGGTAGCAACATTGTATTCTTACATTATTTGTGGTTTGGTTATGATTGTTTTCTCACCCAGGCTTACTACCTTATTAAATCAAGTTCTCATAATCAAGTTTTTCACTATATTTACCTGGAAAATTTTCTTATTTTTTTTATCTCTCTCAATAAAGGTATTGGGTATATGGAGAAAAACAATTTTGTTATAGGAAAATTGAAAACAATACTGCATTGTGACCTGACTTCTTCTATAATGTGACTTTCTATTTACTTTCCTACACACTGCTTTTATTTCTTTAGGACTGTGATGGTATATATATGCTTGACCCAGGAAGGGGCATGATTTGGAGGTGTGGCCTTATTGGAGTAGGTGTGTCACTGTAAGAGTGGGCTTTAATGCCCTACTCCTCTCTGCCTGGTGGCCATGGCTTGCCAAAATTATTACCAAAGTTTTTAGGTCATAGCCTAAATAAGGCTGGCAGCCCTAATAAGCTAGGACCAATTAGCCTAATAATTATCCCTAATAAGTTCTGTCACTCATCTACAATGGATCAATTAAAAAGACAAAGTAATGATGAAAAGCAAGATGAAGGGATTTATTTAATGTGACCGCAAAAGGGGAACAAGGCTGTCCAGTACATCTTTAGTGCTCTAACATGAAATTTAGGTTCAAATAAAGGGCAAAAGGTGTGCATAACTAAGTCGTCCTGGTTAAGTGTGATCCACCCATTACCACTGTCATGGCTCCAGCCTGTCCTTCAGAATGATCCCACAAGTTGTTAACTTGATGTGAAATCCCACTCAGTAGGACAAAGTATCCTTTTTGGCAGGGACTAGGACCCTGGTCTTTTCCTTCTTCCAGTAAGAGATCCCTGGGTAGGGCTGGATTCTACCATCTTGGGGACCATTGTTTCAATATTCTAATAGCCAAAGGGAGAGACAATGTCCTGTCAGGATAAGACATTTACACTTGGTAAACTAAAGCCATTGAAGTGAATGTATGCAAACTTGTATATTTATTTTTATTCAATAAATTCTAATGTGGAACGCCACAAATGTGTCTATGTTATTCACATAACTCACACAGACACAACCAACATTGGAGATCTGGTCTTATTTTGTAGTTTGGACTAGGCTGTGGCTGGTTTATTTTCTGATTGCTAATTCTGACTTTCTAAATCTTCACTATAGGGCTCAACCCAGTCTTGGAATCCAAGAATAGACGGAATTGAAGTTCTTTGAGGAAGCTAAACTTACATTAAAGATCTTGCAAATTCTTACATCATGACTGGTCAGAGTATCCTGATTGTGGAGAGATAAAATGTTGTAGTTTATACCCCATATATTCTTGAGCTTTCTTACTCCCTTAACAACCATTTGTCTTAAGTTTTGCATTTGGCCTAGCATTCTCTTAGGTAAATGTCCCAGAATGTATCATCATTAAGCCCTTAGATGGTGGCATCCACTAACTTCACAATTAACACACTATATTCCTGTATTATTTTCAGGATTCATAAGGCACAGTGAGAAAGGGATTGCTGTAGGCTGTACAGATTGAAAGCAGAACTGAGCTTTGCCCCACAGCCTGTGATCTGAGCCACAAGGCTTTCCTTAGATAGCTGCCTGCCACTGCCCTCCTGCTCTATTTGATGAAGGCAGTGTCACCCCAGAACTGAGGTGAAAGGTGAAGCCCCTTTCAACTCTCCGTGTTTTTCCACTCATGCCCACGAGGAGGCATGACTAAGATGAAAATATAGAATACCTTCATCCTGGCTATTTTTGATATGGGTGGGGAATCAGAAAGAAGTGGCAATTCGATTCACCTTTTTCTGTTTTAGTGGCTTTATTTTAGAAGTAGGTAGAAGGGATGGGATGTGGGCTTTGGATTGAAACCTGTTGTTCTCATTTTCTGAATATTCACTACCAGAAATATAGAGTTTGTGAGAGGCACTTAATTCCTAACTATGTAAATTTGTAAACACTTGGCTTCACTCATCCAGGCTGTATTTCACTTATATAATGAATGGAGTTAATACTGCCTGCCACAGCATTGTTGTGAGGATTACAGGAGATTATGTATTTGATAGAGGCACTTTTACATTGGTTGTATAGCAGTTTCCTCAGAAGAATTCCCTCCATCGGAGAGGGAAGGCTCATGAAGTTTAGGAGGTAAACAAAAAGTCTCTTTGATGACCAAGAGAACAGAAACTTGGATGATTCTCCAGGGCTCCTCCCCAGCATGAAACTGAGTAAACAACTGATTGGGAGGGACCTCTAGCAGCTGGGTGCCACATGGAAGACTGAGTTACCTGAAAGCTGTGTAGAGAGCTCCAGGGTGTATGCTTTCAATGAGTCATCACCAATGTTGGTTCCTTTGGGTGATGCAGCTGCTTTTGAGTCATCCCTGCTCCTGTGGGTAACTCCTCACTCATACTCCTGTTAGGAACCCCAATAAAAATTCATTGTTTCACAGACTGGACTTTGGTGTAATCTTTCATTTGGTTTGTTGTGAGTTGCCTTCTTTCTGGAGTGAACAGTCTGTCTCTGTCTCTGTCTCTGTCTCTGTCTCTCTCACTCATTCTCTCGTATCTATCATTTATGTATTTATTTATCATCTATAGTTTGTATATCTACCATCTATCTTCTACCTATGTATCTATTATCTATGTAGTTATCATTCATTATCTATCTACATCTACCTATCACTTACCTAACAATCATCTATCTATCTATCTATCTATCTATCTATCTATCTATCTATTTATCTATCATCTATCTAGCATCTATTATCTATCAGTAATCGATCTATCATTCCCTCTCCCATTTGTGTGTGTATGTATTGCAGCTCCTCAGGAAAATGTCATCACACAACGTTCTGTACTATAAAGGCACATTTGTACTTCATAATTTGAAAGATAGCTGTAAAAAGTACATTGTGAAAAGCCCAGTACCACTGTTAGCAGTTTGTTTTGAGTTAACCTAGATCCAATCCGTATGGTGACTTGGGAGGAATATAAGATTCAATGACCTTGAGTGTATCGGAACTCCCCTCCTCTTCCAGAGGCCATAATGAGGGAAAGCATAGCAGAGAAGCAGAGACAAAGCTGACCACCTGACTAGAGGGACAAAATTAAATCTGAGAATGACTTATTGTCTTTGTATTGACTTGCTATAAAAACATGCTAACTCTGATATCCCGAAGACGGATGAACTAAAACTCCCGACACAGAGCTAGGCAAGGAATGGCTGTTTCCGAGGGCTAGAACAAGCCAAAATATGGCAGTTAGCCTCTGGATGTGCAACACTCCAGTTGCTCCATAGTACTGAAGTTCTCATTAGTCATCTCTGCAGCCACAAACTTCTTTTTACCAGCTATGACTGTGTCTTTAGATATGTTGTATTTGTATGTCAGTATATAAATACATACAAACATTTAAAGGATTTTAAGGATACTTTTTGTCACTACTGTGTCTTTAAAAACAACAAACAAAGAAACAAAAAAACAGGGTTTTTAAGATCCTTATTTTAGCCAGGCCTACTTAAGAGAAGAACTTTAAATGTGTATATTTTAAGTTTGCATTTTAAAAACCTATTTTGAGCCTAACACAAACATATTAGAATTTACATATCATTTTAATGCATTTCACAATAATGATACATTTTAAAAGACTATTCATTTTTATTTTACTTAAAATAATAATAAATTTATAAATGTCATATTTTATATTGTATTGTATGCCTCTAAACACTAATAAAAAGCAAATGGTTTTTCTAACAGAAAGCATTTCAAGATACCTGAAAAACTTTTAAAAACTTAAATCTTTAACAAGTTATTTATTTAAATTTGGTTAAGACAACAAAAACTAGTAATGTGCTTTATCTGAGTCTATAACTGTTGGATATTTAATGTACCGTGTGTTTTCTGTGTTCTAGATACAACCTCTGGAGCTCTCACTTAAAATTACCACATTAAAAATTGTTTTCTAAATTTTCTAATAATGATGTTAAGATTAAAGTATGTTGTAAAACGTTGCTTAAAAAAAGAAATATGTCACCTCTCAGCTCCATATTCAGGCCCACAACTCTGGCTGCTTTCCTGGAGGCCACACTGCCACCTGGAAGAGGAGCCTAGCATAACTTACATCATCAGAGAGATTCCACCCAGCAACTGATGGAAACAGATGCAGAGACCCACAGCCAAACAGTAGGCCAATCTTAGGACATCGTCCAGAAAAGAGTAAGGAAGGATTGTAGGAGCCAGAGGGTTCAAGTATACTACAAGAAAACCTACAGAATCAACTAACCTAGGCCCACAGAGACTGAATTGTCAATCAGGGAGTGTGCAT
The DNA here is from genome assembly GCF_978045245.1 of Mus caroli. Lineage (NCBI taxonomy): Eukaryota > Metazoa > Chordata > Mammalia > Rodentia > Muridae > Mus > Mus caroli. Next base: position 81,169,792 of record NW_028227262.1, on the reverse strand, counting down.
GGGGCTGGCCTATGCCCTTAGAACATATATGTAATAGTTGTGTGGCTTGGTCTTCATATGAGACAGTGGGAGCTGGGGCTGTCTCTGACTCTGTTGCCTGCCTTTGGTACCCTTTCCTCCTTTTGGGCTGCCTTCTCTAGCCTCTTAATTATTTAAGGTTAATTCCATACACTGAGATAAATTAAATTTAATACTTTAATACTTCCCCAAGAGGGAAGATGAACCTCGGTTTACTGCAACTTGATATGCCAAGGCTCATTGATGTCCATGGGAAGCCTCCTCTTTTCTGAAGAGAAACAGAGGAGTGGATGAGAGTTGGGGGTAGGGGTGGGAAGGGAAGGACTGTGAGAAGAGGAGAAAGGGGAAACTTCACTTGCGATGAAAAGTAAATTAATAATTAACTAACTAATTCATTCATTAAAACATGTATCTAAGTTAAAATAATATAAAGTTTATAAATTATTTAAGGTTAATTACATACACTGAGATAAATTAAATTTAATACTTGATGTTTTACAGTAATGTTTTCTTAAGTATTGGTTTGTTTTTAATATCCTTTTACTAAATATACATTTAAAACTTATGATTAAATTTTAATTAAATTATAATATTTTTAATATTTTCTCATTGGACGAAGCCTTTCCTTTATAGATAATCAGTCATTGCTTTAACTATAAATATTTCTCTTTAGAGTCTGATGCCTACTTAGACTATTTATACTGTGTTAATGAACAAATATTTAAATTTATTTTAAAGATTTGATCTATTAGAGAAAACACATAGCATTGTAAAGTACTCAACTATGATAACTAAAATTCAGAATTAGTTAAAGAGTCTATCTCAAAGGATAAAAGACCAGATGATTTTACCAACTTAAACCACAAAAAAGACATCACACCAAAGACTCAATTCTACTTTTAAAAAATCAGCACTGTATCCATGCAATTGTAACTCATTTCTAGGAGGATGTGAACATTCTCAATCTGACAATACATTCATGTAGACTTTGAAAAGGCTGGGTACCAATCTCCAAGGCCACTAACAAACAAGTCCTCCAAGTTACGAACATTTTCTCACCTTTTATGTTTATTAATTTTTTTGTAATTAGATTTTAAAATTTTGTTTATGACATCTAATATTTTATCTGATTTCTAAATGATAAAATAATACTAATCTTGGTTTTAATGAAGTTAAATAAAATATTATCTCCTTTTATTTGATCATGCCTTTTTGTACAACTGATTTTTTTTACTCTAATTCCTTATGCAATTCAAAACTAATATTTAAAAGATTAAGTGTTTATATTCTTTGCAATTTGAATAAAATAGCAACAACAACAACAACAACAACAAAACCCCCTAATTTTCAATTTAAAATTTAACTCCATTAACTTTCACTAGAGATACACAAATATTTGGGTAACTCTTTTTATCCAAGTTATACAAAACACATCCATTTCTAATAATAACAACACTGAACCATAAACACTGATGTATTTTGGTTTAATTAGTATCTAAAATGCCCTATTGGACAATTAGCCAAAATTTAAAATTTAATTAAGCAATATTAATAATTTACAAATAAAAAGGGGACAATGCCATACTTACTCTTTAAGTATGTTACCATTTAAGTACTTACCATTCAAATGTAAGTAAGATAGTTCATAGACACAAATACAGAGGGAATTATATAGCTAATCTTGTCAAAGAATACATTTTGGCTACTTTTAAAATGCTTCATCTGTAATCTTTTTTCATTACACCAGACTATGTTCCTGATAACTTTAGGTATAGCATCCTATGTCACAGGTACTTGGTATGTCAGATACTGAGAGGGTAAAAAATTAAGGCAGATCTGGATCATGCTCGTGATCAGATTGTTTTTTATGTCATCTAAGAGTTTCTTTCTTAAAGTCCTTTGCCAACTACTCCACTGTCCTGCCCACTACTCAGCCTCACCTGGATCAGATCCTAGTAAGAAGACTTCTTAACTGTGAGGGACCTTACAGTATTTAATAAAAAATATATACTACCAAGTGCCCAAATTGTGATGTTTGGCTAACAGGGGAAACTGGGAACGAAAACTGAAAAGACACCATGTCATGATTGACTGATTGATGGATTGGAACTGCAATACAATGGAGAGGTTGGAATGTTGCAGGTCCAGAAGCTAATTATCTTGGGTTAGTTCTAGTTGGAACAGCCATCCCTTGCGCATCTCTGTATCAGAACTAACATCTGTGACTAACAGATAAAAGAAAAAGAAAACAAACAAACAAACAAAAAACAAAACAAAACATCACCACCAACAACAAAACTTCTTGGAATCTGTTAACTTAGCAAACCACTGGCTTCCACCAACCCAAAAGCTATGAAAACATCTCAGGCATATAGAAAAGTTTCACCACAATTTATTTTAAACTTGCTTTGATTTATAATTTTCTTTTTTCTCTCAAACAATAAAACTTCATGAAACTGTCTCCACATTGGAATATGGAATTTGGGGCAACCTAAATCTGTTCTTGGGCTGTTGTTACTTAAAATGGCTTCAGAATAAATGATCCCTTATTTCCTTTAAGACGAGAGCTGTAATTTTTGTGTGTGTGTGTGGACTTTTGGACCTTTAGTCCTCTGAGTTCCCAAATGGGTGGCTTTCTGAGTACTGTGCATTTTTAACATCTGATAGAGATCATTTTGAAAAGAGAGACTAAGGCCAAGAAGATGGTGCAGCAGGTAAGGGTGCATGTGTATCACTAGGTCTGATGACTTCTGGCCTACATATTGGAAGGAGAGAGTAGATTCCTGTGTTTGTCCTCTTTCCTGGATGTGTGCTCTCTAGAGCATGCACTCTGCTCTCCAATAAGTAAATGTACAGGGTTTATTTATTTATTTATTTGGAAAGGTAGGCATGCTAGTATAAACGTATAATGTCCATGTTTGAGAACTAGAGACAGAAAGGGTTAAAAGTGCCAGGCTAGTCTAGGCTGCACAGTAATACTTAAACTTTAAAGCCACTATCTACCCTCCAATCTCATAGGTACTAGGTGGGGCCAGAGAATGAATATTTCAACCAGAGGACAGAAAACCTGTTCCAAGTCACTAATAGTGTGGTTCTAACTTACAGTCATCCACGTAGACTTCAGTTATCTGGCATATATGGAAGCTTATTATATTTTAAAATAGTAAAATGACATTTTTCAAATGTAGTCAAACTGGAACCATTTCCTAGGTCAGACTAATTCCAATTAATGTGCTTATTACTTATAGGTATTGCCCTGTGATGTGATTTTTATTAAAGAGCCTCAAACAGGCTCATAGAGGCTGCTTTTACTAAAAAGCGCTGACTCCTGATTTGGGCCTACAAGGTAACTAGAAGCAGGAGCAAGCTCATACCTCACTTTTTCACTTGTCTCCTGAAGTTTGAATGAAGGCACAGAGACAAGTTGCTGTCCTTGTTTCCTCTCTAATAACACTGGACTTTAGAAACAGCAAGGCTACCCAGAACCAGTCTGTTACCCATAGAAAGCAGGGTTTCAGTAAAGGGCAGGGCTCAGCTGGGAGCAGAGGCAATCTCCTGAGGGGTACACCTTAATAAGTACATTGTGAGACCACCTTGGAGGAAAAGAGCTTAGATGGTAATTAATGAGTTCACACTTAGACAAGGCCTGGATAAGCATGCATGCCTCCTCAGTACTCTGAAGATAGACTTGCTGGCTGGTCATTGAATGCTTTACTTGTTTGTTTTAGTTTGGTTTTGGTTTTTCCCTTTTGTGGTCACACTCAATGGGGCTCTCCTCTGTTTTTCCCATGCCCACTCGCCCACTTTCACTTGCCTCTTTAATTAGTGTGTTGTAGAGACATGTGACCAAGCTTAGCTTGTTGGGGCTACCAGGGTCCAGGTTTGTACACTAAAAGCTTTGATTGCAAACCAAACTATTTGCAACCAAACTGATTGCAAGCTGTGCTTCTCCTAAGATACGTGATAATTTAGTCTTGGTATTTAAGTACAGTTGGTTTGTTCAGAAACTCACTTTTATCTTAATGTTATCTCAGATTAAAACTTACGCTAGAAATAAATCTTAGAGTTTGTACACTATTTAAGGGTTGGTTTTTTATTATATCTATGTTTGTCTGTGTGTATATGCATATGTGTTCAGATGCCTGTGGAGGCCAAAAGAGGATTATAAGCTACCCAATATGCATGTTGGGGACCAAATTATGGTCTTCTTCAAGAGTAACTTTGTCTTTAATAATTGAGTCACTGCTTCAGCTCCTGAATTATACATTTTCATTTTAAAACCTGATCTCTTTCTCTAAGTCTATCTGAGAGAAATCGCTCCCACCCACCATCCTGTCAAATTTCAGCATAGAATGCTTGAGTTTTATATTTATGAATGTAGATGTAAATTTCATCCTAAGAGACAATCACAAGAAACTAAAATTGATCCCGTTAACTGCAAATTCAGCCTACTTAGCAATTTGCAGAAGGCAGAAGATAATTTCAGAAAGAACCACATTCAGAAGCATACAGTAATCACTGAGACTAGAGTGGTTCAATTATCCTATCAGTTAAGTGTGTGAGAGGCAGGTCCTGCCTAAGTCCAGACTGAATACCGCTGACTGGCTTTTCTGTAAACCACACACATATGCTAAGGAATAGTGAAAACTTAGCTTACACTCCACGTTTGGTTTGTTGTTGCTTTGTATCTCATCTCACAGAATACTTTCTCAATGATAGTTTTGCTTTTCCAGTAAACTATGGTCTTGGGTACAGTGTCGTTTGTAGTCTCAGCCCTGGAAATGATGGACGCAGAAGGTATCACTAGAAAAAGAAACAAAATACCAGCGGTTAAAAAACTTCCTCAGGGCGAAATTGAGACCTTTTCATTAACATATGGAACTATCAAAACTCAAAGTACAATAGCCCATCTAAGAAACAGCTGCTGAACCTTGTCTTATTTCTGATGAATTATGTAAAAGAGAAGTACTTCTTATAGGTCTAGTGAAACTTGAGCCTCTGGCCTCATTACTCGGAGTATAAGAAAGAGATTAAGGATTAAGATTATTTTTGTTCATGGCTTGGATTTTAAATGTTCCCAAAGGCCCATGTGTTAAAGGCCACAGGAAGATGGTGGGAACTTTAAGATGAATAGTTTAATAGAAAGTCTTAGGTCATAAGAGGCATGTGACTTAAAAGGGGCATATTTGGTACTCTGACCCCTCCTCTCTCTGTTTGCTAGTAATTATAAAATGAGAAGCCTCTTCCACCATGTACTTTGCCATTATATGCTTTCATGGCATGGGCCCAAAGCGATGGGACCAACCAATAATGGGCTGCTAATACCACAGTGTCAAGTTAATTTGAATCCTTCCTCTTACAAGTTGAATATCTTAGGTGTTTTGTCACAGTTACAGTGACACTGCATCAGTGTCTGCTCCAGACAATCTCACTTGATAAGCTGTTAAATATATCTTTTACAGTAATATTCTTTTTCTATTGTGTAATAAGGAAATATACATCTGGATAATAATAAAATAAGGATATTACATCTGCTGCTAACTTATTTTGTTCTCCATTGCAGCAAATAAATCCCCTGAGAGTATGCAAATTGTTGTGTGTCCTTATGGGTCACCATGCAAAGGTTGAACAATTCCTTTGCCTATGGGGTTTAATAAAAAAGGTGTTATCAACCCAAATATTGCTAAACAGCTGATAGATATATATTGCACAGTCATTTTTTGTGGGACATTAATGGTCATTGTTTTATGAGAAATATTTACATTAATAAACTATACAAACACTTGTAAATTTACCTGCACAGAGTACATTACTGATACTTTTCATTACTTCTATATGTGCAATGTAAAGATGAAAACATTAGTCTTTGTTAAACACATTATCAACTCAAAAGCCTGCATCTAGGCACCAGGAACTGTTGCTACAATTTAATATCCTTAGGAATTTATTCATTTTTAACTTCACAGAATATACTTTGAGAAGCTATTGTTTTATTAGTAATTATATAAAATTATATACACAGGTACATAGTTTATAGAGAATCATAAAAGTAAAGATATGCTTTATGCAGTATAGTCTTATACAGGACTAAATAGCATAAGTATCAAAGCAAACTTAGTTTCATTCCAGAGCTCACCGTAGGTGATTTGTATCACTTATATTATAAATTTTTTGGCCATTTTTAAGTATAAGGTTTTTTTTGGGTTTTTTTTTTTTTTTTTTTTTTTTTTTTTTTTTTTTTTTGAGACAGAGTTTCTCTGTATAGCCCTGGCTGTCCTGGAACTCACTCTGTAGACCAGGCTGGCCTCGAACTCAGAAATATGTCTGCCTCTGCCTCCCGAGTGCTGGGATTAAAGGCGTGCACACCACGTCCGGCAAGGTTTGTTTTAATAGTAATCAGTTTCTAAATTTTTCTGGAGTAAAGAAAGTAGACTCTCAGGGCTCTAAGGCCACTTAAAAACATTTTAAGTACTATCTAGGCTATAAATTATATTCTTCTTTCTGTTTCCCACTTGAGTTTGGCTTGGTCATTCAGAATGGCACTGTTAAGCTTTCTGAGCCCTATAACCTGAACCCTGATTATCAAAATCAAAATATAATAACTGTTTCCATCTTAATAAAAAATAAGTAAATAAAGATGGGAGTGAGGATAAACAAGAAAAGAAATTCATGGTCATGTGTATGATAACAAACAGGTCACAACATACTCTGCCTGAACCTTAATGTCCCACAAAAAATGACTGTGCAATATATATCTATCAGCTGTCTAGCTTGTTTGGGTTGATAACACCTTTTTTATTAAACCCCATAGGCAAAGGTAATTAGTTCAAAATGATTTGTATGGTCATCCTCATTTTGCATTTGAAACTTCTTGCCTCATCGTCTTTTAATTTACATATGGTTTACAATGGCATATATGTTCACATTGCACTGCTAAGTCTGACTATATCAACCCATTCTTGAAGTGTCCCTTAGCTTATTGTTTAGATTATCAGGACCTTTTGCAAAACCAATTATTCTTTTTTTTTTTGATTTTTAATATTTTTATTACATATTTTCCTCAATTACATTTCCAATGCTATCCCAAAAGTCCCCCATAGCGCCCCCCACTTCCCTACCCACCCATTCCCATTCTTTTGGCCCTGGCATTCCCCTATATTGGGGCATATAAAGTTTGCAAGTCCAATGGGCCTCTCTTTCCAGTGATGGCCGACTAGGCCATCTTTCGATACATATGCAGCTAGAGACAAGAGCTCCGGGGTTCTGGTTAGTACATCATGTTGTTCCAACAATAGGGTTGCAGATCCCTTTAGCTCCTTGGGTACTTTCTCTAGCTTCTCCATTGGGAGCCCTGTGATACATCCAATAGCTGACTGTGAACATCCACTCCTGTGTTTGCTAGGCCCCGGCATCGTCTCACAAGAGACAGCTATATTTGGGTCCTTTCAGCAAAATCTTGCTAGTGTATGCAATGGTGTCAGCGTTTAGAAGCTGATTATGGGATGGATCCCTGGATACGGCAGTCTCTAAATGGTCCATCCTTTCATCACAGCTACGAACTTTGTCTCTGTAACTCCTTCCCTGGGTGTTTTGTTCCCAATTCTAAGAAGGTGCACAGTGTCCACACTTTGGTCTTCATTCTTCTTGAGTTTCATGCGTTTAGCAAATTGTATCTTATATCTTGGGTATCCTAAGTTTTGGGCTAATATCCACTTATCAGTGAATACATATTGTGTGAGTTCTTTTGTGATTGTGTTACTTCACTCAAGATGATGCCCTCCAGGTCCATCCATTTGGCTAGGAATTTCATAAATTCATTCTTTTTAATAGCTGAGTAGTACTCCATTGTGTAAATGTACCATAATTTCTGTATCCATTCCTCTGTTGAGGGACATCTGGGTTCTTTCCAGCTTCTGGCTATTATAAATAGGGCTGCTATGAACATAGTGGAGCATGTGTCCTTTTTACCGGTTGGGACATCTTCTGGATATATGCCCAGGAGAGGTATTGCTGGATCCTCCGGTAGTACTATGTCCAATTTTCTGAGGAACCGCCAGACTGATTTCCAGAGTGGTTGTACAAGCTTGCAATCCCACCAACAATGGAGGAGTGTTCCTCTTTCTCCACATCCTCGCCAGCATCTGCTGTCACCTGAATTTTTGATCTTAGCCATTCTGACTGGTGTGAGGTGGAATCTCAGGGTTGTTTTGATTTGCATTTCCCTGATGATTAAGGATGTTGAACATTTTTTCAGGTGTTTCTCTGCCATTCGGTATTCCTCAGGTGAGAATTCTTTGTTCAGTTCTGAGCCCCATTTTTTAATGGGGTTATTTGACTTTCTGGAGTCCACCTTCTTGAGTTCTTTATATATATTGGATATTAGTCCCTTATCTGATTTAGGATAGGTGAAGATCCTTTCCCAATCTGTTGGTGGTTTTTTTGTCTTATTGATGGTGTCTTTAGCCTTGCAGAAGCTTTGTAGTTTCATGAGGTCCCACTTGTCAATTCTCGATCTTACAGCACAAGCCATTACTGTTCTATTCAGGAATTTTTCCCCTGTGCCCATATCTTCAAGGCTTTTCCCCACTTTCTCCTCTATAAGTTTCAGTGTCTCTGGTTTTATGTGAAGTTCCTTGATCCACTTAGACTTGACCTTAGTACAAGGAGATAGGAATGGATCGATTCGCATTCTTTTACATGTTAACAACCAGTTGTGCCAGCACCATTTGTTGAAAATGCTGTCTTTCTTCCACTGGATGGTTTTAGCTCCCTTGTCGAAGATCAAGTGACCGTAGGTGTGTGGGTTCATTTCTGGGTCTTCAATTCTATTCCATTGGTCTATTTGTCTGTCACTATACCAGTACCATGCAGTTTTTATCACAATTGCTCTGTAGTAGAGCTTTAGGTCCGGCATGGTGATTCCACCAGAGGTTCTTTTATCCTTGAGAAGAGTTTTTGCTATCCTAGGTTTTTTGTTATTCCAGATGAATTTGCAGATTGCACTTTCTAATTCGTTGAAGAATTGATTTGGAATTTTGATGGGGATTGCATTGAATCTGTAGATTGCTTTTGGCAAGATAGCCATTTTTACAATGTTGATCCTGCCAATCCATGAGCATGGGAGATCTTTCCATCTTCTGAGATCTTCTAGAATTTCTTTCTTCAGATACTTGAAGTTTTTATTATACAGATCTTTCACTTCCTTAGTTAGAGTCACGCCAAGATATTTTATATTATTTGTGACTATTGAGAAGGGTGTTGTTTCCCTAATTTCTTTCTCAGCCTGTTTATTCTTTGTGTAGAGAAAGGCCATTGATTTGTTTGAGTTAATTTTATATCCAGCTACTTCACCGAAGCTGTTTATCAGGCTTAGGAGTTCTCTGGTGGAATTTTTAGGGTCACTTATATATACTATCATATCATCTGCAAAGAGTGATATTTTGACTTCATCTTTTCCAATTTGTATCCCTTTGATCTCCTTTTGTTGTCGAATTGCTCTGGCTAGGACTTCAAGTACAATGTTGAATAGGTATGGAGAAAGTGGACAGCCTTGTCTAGTCCCTGATTTTAGAGGGATTGCTTCAAGCTTCTCACCATTTACTTTGATGTTGGCTACTGGTTTGCTGTAGATTGCTTTTATCATGTTTAGGTATGGGCCTTGAATTCCTGATCTTTCCAAGACTTTTATCATGAATGGAAAACCAATTATTCTTACGAAGCAAATGTATGCTTAGGTTTTTGTGAAATGCAAATGGTACCTGTGATGATTTGGGTGAGACGTCCCAAGTACTGGACTCTAGTTGGTTGATATTTAGAGATGATTGGGGGTGAGGACTTATTGGAGGAAGTGTGTTACTGGGGAAGGTTTTGAGGTTTCCAAAGACTTTTGCCTTTTCAGTTTCAACTTATCTCTTGCTGCTGTCTATTTGTGGATCAAAATGTAAGCTCTCAGTTGCTGTTCCTGCTGCCTGCCCCATGCCCTCATTCTGCTATCATAGACTCTAAGAGTCTAATAAAACTCTTTCTATTCTAAGTTGCCTTGGTCATGGTACCTTACTACAGCAAGAGTAACTAATACAGTATGTGGTACCATGTATGATTGTTTTCAAAATTAAATAAGATGTGTGCTAAGTTTCTAGAATATAGCGCATATTCAATAAATGGGGGTGATGATATTGAGATAATCATTAAAATAACAGTAAAACTGTTACTAATTATACTTTTGTTCCTTAGAAGGAACCCTGTTGAAATAACACTGAACATGATAAACTGTTACAGCTGATTGTGACTTCCCAGTGTGAGTCCTAGGGATTGAACTTGGATCCTCTGTAAGAACCCTATGCACTCTCAGTCACTGAGTCATCTCTCCAGCCCCTAAAGGAACATATTTAAGAAAAGATTATATTTACTGTATCTTACCTCAAAATGTAAATTTACAAAATATTGTATATTTTGTATATATTGGTTATATACTTGGAAGAGTCCTGTAGTTCCAAACAATATGTAGAATATAAAGTTATTGTTCAACATCATAGTCACCTGTGTGTTTTAAAATCCAATAATGAGAGGACAGTATAGGTTGATTGTCAGAAAATTCCATTACTTGAGATAATTGCCATTAATTGAGAAGTTATAATATTAGCTATGATAGGAAGCATTAGTGATTCCCTCCAAGGGTACTCATGTTGAATCCTAAGAGATCTCTTCACAACCCTTTTCTAATATTAGTTACCAGGAAAGATATCAAACATGCTGTAATACACTTTTATTTTTCTAAAAGAGGCTAAGGAATAAAGGATTGAATCAAAGATATTGAAAAATGATACTCCTTTCTATAATCTTAAATTTTGTAATGTCCCAATCCTCAGGTTCTTTCTGTACAAATTATAATCTTTTACAAAATGGAATTAGCATGAAGATTAAATAAAAGACTATGTATAATATTGGACTCTCAGAAAGCTTACAACTAGTGCTTGAGGGCTATGTGCTGAAACCTGGCCAGCAGAAAACTTCTAGAATGCAGAGAAGAAACTTTGCGTCAGAACCCCACAGTATTCAGTGATGTGGAAGTAGAGACCAAGTCTGCAGGAGAACACAGCTTCCACAACAACAGCATGATGCCCCAATTCAGGAAATACAGCCTAAGGTCTAGACCAGATTTCCCAAGTGAACTTTTGGGGAATTACACAAAGGTGTGACCAGTATCTGGGACCTAATCCATGCCTAGGACTGTAACAGAATCTGGAATTCTGTAAAAGTCTCTCTAGCAAGCAGGAGAGACTGCATTCAAACTCTACTTTCTATCCAGATAACATCATGATTGATACAGTTTATAGAAGAAAGCTTACTGGGGATTATGGTTCCAGAGGGAGAGTCTGTAATGTCAGGAAGGCCTGGCATCAGGTGGTCAGAACAATAAGCTGAGAGGTCACATCTTCAGCCACAAATTTGAGGAGGAGAGAACAAACTGGATGTGGGATGGAACTACAAATTCTCAAAGCCTGCACAAAGTGATATACTTCCTCCAGGAAGGCTGTGTCACTGCCCCATATAGCACCACTGACTGGGGACCAAGTATTTAAATACTGATAGGACTACTGACTGGGGACTAAGAATCCAAATATTTGAGTGTATGGGTGAGATTTCTCACTCAAACCATCACATTCCTTTTCAAACGCTCTTGCTTTATTTAGTATCTAGAAATAGTCTCTCTCCCTTGAATGTTTTTCTTTCATTTTTCTTTTAGTTTTTCCTTTTACAATTCCCTTTGATAGGCTTTTCTAAAGATTGCAAGATAGGTTGTTGCAGTGTCTCTATGTATTGGTGTCTTGAGACCTGGGACTCCTTTAGGTAACCTGGTTCTCTCCCTCCCTCTCTGTCTCTGTCTCTGTCTCTGTCTCTCTCTGGTTGTGTTTTCCTCTTTCTTTCATTTTGCCCTTAGTAAGAACTGCCTCAGACTAGAGAGATGGCACTGACTGCTCTTCCAGAGGTCCTGAGTTCTAATCCCAGCAACCACATGGTGGCTCACCACCAGAACACAGCTACAATGTACACACACACACACACACACACACATACACACACACACACACACACACACACATATATATATATATATATATATATAAATGTAACACACACACACACATATATATATATATATATAAATAAATGTAACACACACACACACACACATATATATATATATAAAATCTTTTTTTAAAAAGAACTGCCTCTTTCACTTTTTCTCTACTATCCACCTCATCTATTTAGTTCCCCCTTGGTGCTTTTCTCTATCAGAATACCAATCACTAGACTCACTCTGCTTTTTTATTTGCAGACATTCACGAAGTAATTAATTCTGTAATGCATACCCTACTATCAATGTTCCTGTATTTCTTAAAATGATTGAGGGTTAAGGGTATGATTTCTTTTGTTATTTAACTATTACTATATGTTTATAGAAGACTTAGTGATTGTTACTACAAATAGTATTTTACTCTCAAAAGAGTACCTGAAGACTGAGGCTGGTTCCTTGAATACTAACAGAGAAAGCGTGGAAGCCTTACTGCTGTATGCACTTTTGAACACTGCAAACATTTCCATTAAAAAACAAAGGTGACAAAAGGTCCAAATACTTGCTTACACCAGGTGCTCAAGTCCCAAGATATAAAGAAACATGAAGAACAACACACCATGACTTCAACAGAAATTATAAATCCCACAATAATCACCTCTAATGAGCTCTCAGATAAATAGCTTAATGAAGCACCATGGAGCCCTGAAAACACATCAAGCCAAACCGCAAAGTAATAGATGGAAAACAATAATTAAAATTGTTTGATCACAAGAAACTCCCTTTATCAAAGTCTGGCATTTAGACAAAAGCCAGCATTCCCTGGGGACTTGTGAAAATAGTCTCCATCTGCTAAAGGCACCATTCTCCTTATCTCTGGCTCTGTTATTAACATATACCTGTGGTGCCTATTAGCATATCAAGGTCTATGCTAGCTTCTAGCCTCTTCAATTTCCACTCACAAGTACCTATTATATGAATCAAAGCCACAGCTCACAGGCTCCCCTCCTCCCAGGTACCTGTCCCCTTAAAACCCTGGAAATCATCATCGTTTCCCTGTCCCCCAACCTTGTTTCTCTCTGCTTTCCCTAAAGACAGTCTTTGTGGTTCGGAATAAACCTTTCTCTTTTCACCCATGGCTATAAAAAAAAAAAAAAAAAAGATGTCTTTACTGCACTCATTTTAGTCAAAGATCAGGGCAGAAATTAAAGGGATAGAAATGAGAAAAGCAGTAGTAATAAATTAAAGGAATCCCTTATTGTATGAGAGAGAGAGAGAGAGAGAGAGAGAGAGAGAGAGAGAGAGAGAGAGAGAGAGAGAGAGAGAGAGAGAGAGAGAAAGAACCCAAGTTAGTAAAGGAAGACCCTACCTGTGAGATCATAAGCTTCAGTGCCTGCACTCTCCTTGGGCTTCCCTGGCAGCAACATTTGTCCTGTGTGGCAACCCATGCTCCCCACCCTTTGCAATCCTTTCACACCTGTAAATCCAGAGAATTCTGACCTTATGCCTACCTCCAGCTTCCTCCTCTTGCCCACTGTTATGGGCTCCAGCTATGGGGGCAGAAGCTATCCACCCTTGTGAATGTCTGTGATTTCCCCTGTGCTCCACATGATATATTATGTGAACCGGCAAGTAACCACAGTGGCTTGTGACAAGCTTGCCACCAGCCATCCCTCCTCGCTCCACACCACCCCCTCCTTGTCATCCTCGTGCCGGTTAAGTTTCAAACCCAGAACTCTGGGCTGAGGTGCTTATTTAACATATCAAAGCTGACCTGGCCTCCAGGTTCTATGAACATCCCTCAGTCTCTACCTATAATAGGGTATGGTTGGCATACCCTGCCCCCTACTCTGAACGTTCCAGCCAAGAGACTGGGGTACCCTTTCCCTACAAGCTCTTCCATATATAATCTCAGACAATTTGGTTACTGATATAGGTTATTTCTCCGCTGGTGAAATGAGCCATTTCAAGGCAGATTAGAACATATTATAGGCAGATTTATTGGGAAGTTGCTGGGGGGCAGAGGGGGAAGAGTTTACTGGCCCCAAGTAAAGGGTGGAGAGAAGGGGCGCTCAGAGAAAAGGAAGAGAAGGAGGAGGAGGAGGAGAAGGAAGAGGGAGGGAGGGAGGGATAGAGAGAGAGAGAGAGCGCGCGCGTGCAATCACGTAAAATGTGTGGATTATATAGGGAAGAGCCTCTGGAGGAAGGGCAGCCCAGCCCCTGAGCTGGAAAATTCAGGGTTGGAGACCAGGTATGCCAGGTAAGGACTGAGGGATGCTGGGAGAACTAGCAGGCCAGGTCTGCTTTGATATGTGAAATACGAACCTCAAACCCAAGTCCTGGCGTCCTTAAGCAAACAATTACCTACTCTCTGCATCTCTGTCCTCCATTCCCGGTACCCTCTCTGCCCCCACCTCCGCCCCAATCTCTCTACCTTCCCTCTCTCCGCTCCCTCTCAGTTTCTCTGCATGTTGACTTCGCTGGTTTTTTTGAGATTGAGGAACCTCTCTCCACGTGTTCCTACTTAGCTGGCCTCTTCTTTCTCTTAACTCTTTCTTTCTGTACTTCTCTATCCCCTTTCTTTCCCACGCCCCCTTCTCATGCCACAAACTTCATTTTATACTAGACCCGATGTACAGTTGGTACCTTGGCGGGAAGGGATGCCTCAGCCTGGGCCCGCTAGAGCACCCCCTCCTGCTGCATCATGCTGGCGCATTATAAAACATATCAGAGATAAAAACTAAAAAGAATAGTGTAGATTACCTTAGTAGAGATACTTAATATTATAAGCTTTAAAAGGCAGGCTCTAAAATATCTCAAGCAAAACATGCCAACACTTTTCTGGTTGATGAAGTTAGACATGTCTTTACAGTTCTGAGCAATCTCTATGTACTTGAAAACAACCCTCCCCGACACAATCTTTTCACATGCAATGCCTTTTACAACAGAAGATTCATCATATCTGAGCACAATCCTTGTTTCTTCCTATCTGCTCCTGAAAGGTGACAAGTTATTTTAAGGTAGATTTCATGTCTCTCTTAGTCTCTGGCTTTTGGGAGCAAAGTTCTAAGAGAAATTGTAAAATCTCAACCATCTAGAGATAAGACATAAACAATGTCTAAATGTAGAGCTGCCCCTCATGGCAGAATAACGGAAAAAAATGATTGCTTATAATCTGCAAGAACTCTAGGTGTCCTTTGTTCAAATGTAGACTGTGTGATGCCATCCATGGAAATTAGTTGTTCGTAGTAAAAGACACGTAGCACCTCTCACTTCTTACCTATATCATCCAGATGGACCTGTAGTTGTTGTGAGTTCTCCGTGCCTAGGGTATTGACAGCTTGGACCCATACCAAATACTTCCTGCTGCCTTGCAATGAGTCAGTGGAGATGTTAACATAGCTTGAGGCAAGATATTGTTGTTCTTCTTCTGTCTCCAAACTATTAAACAAACAAACAAACCACAGGTTATATTTATTTTGTTTCCTTGCTCTAGAAACTTTGAATGCTATGGTTTTCACCTGATTTTAGGACTTGACCTGTTTAAAACAAACAAACAAACAAAAAACTCATTTTGATCTGAAGTTTTAAAAGCAAATTCAAATGAGGCAAGTGCCAGCCTCAAACTCAAAGAGATCTGCTTGGTTCTGCCTCCTAAATTCTGGGATTAGAAGACTGTGGTACTATGCCTGGCTTTTTCCTTTCCCAAGACAGGGTTTCCTGTAGCTCCCGCTGGCTTTTAAACTCCTGACACAATTGAGAATGACCCTGTACTCCTGATTCTCCTGAGTGTTATATTACAATGTGTTCCGGCAGCCAGTTTATTCAGCGTTGGCAGTTGAACCTGGGACTTGTGCATGCCAGACAATCTTCTATTAACTGAGTCACATTCTAGCTCCGAAATTCTTATTTCTGAGAAAAAGAAACACTCCATAGATCTGCACATTGCCCTTCACAGGGGATGGGTATTGGGAGGGTTACCTGCACCTTCACTTTACTGTAAATTATGGAGTTTGAGCTTCTGTGTTGAGGCAACCACCGGCCAGATTTTTTTTTTTTCTTAAATCTAACACCATCACCTGCTTTTCTTCCAGGAGACTGCTTTCATGCGATCATAAGGAAGAGTTAAAGTTACAGCTATTTCATGCTGAGGGTTACATTCTAGGTTCCTTATTACATATACTCGCCTGTTTAGCAACTGCCGAGTTTCCGCAGCTTCATAAAACCTTAGCAAGAATCAGAACTTGATTCATGTGACATGCTCTCAGAGACATAAATATGAGAATCAGAATTTGATGCGAATGACATGCTACATGAACATAGATATGAGAAAGTAGTTTTAGGTTCTAACCAAAAAAAAAAAAAAAAAAAAAAAAAAAACAAAACCAAACCAACCAAACAAACAAATAAAACACTTTCACGAATTAAAATACCACAGAAACGTTGTTCTGCCATAGGAAGGCTCTCTCAGACTGACAGTCACTGGGGACATGCTACAGGTGAAGGGACCAAATAATGTATCTCTAGTAACTTAGGCCTTAAGTGCCAGTGCTTTCCCGCACTGCCTCTTGCCTTTCACCAGCAGCAAGGGCATCCAGAGCACCATGTGGGTGGGGCGAGGTAAGAACTATCTATCATGTTGGCTAAGTATATAAAGTATGTGCCTTAGAGACAGACAGAGGCTCAGGTCCTGGCTAGGACCTTTTATACATTATGAGACTGAGACAATTTACTTAGCCTTGACACCCTTCAATTTATTCATCTATGAAATAGGGAAGATGGCATCACTGTGATCATGAATGAAGGTAGATGCATGGCAAGAAAAAGCCAGGAGTAGATAGATATATGGCTTAGTGCCTAGTAGAGGACTCATTAAGTTATAGGAAGTGAAAAGGGACTTTTAATGTCACTTTTATGAGTATAAATGAAATAAAAAAATTAAGACTGTATCTCAGGCTGGCTTTGAACTCTTAATCCCCCTGCTTTGGCCTCCTAAGTGCTGGGGACTGCCATTGTGTATATATAGTTTGTATCTGAAGTTAAATTATGTCTTGGGTTTATATATTTACATAGGTGACTTATATTCTTTCTGAAATAAGAGGAGTCATAAGAATATCAATAGAGAACTCATTGGAAAATAGGCTAACCTGTGTTAAATAAGAATTCAACCATGAGAGCAAGACAGCTGCAGCTATGTTTAGTGGTAAGGGTAAGTGTTAAGTGGGGCACTTTTGACTATTTTCCAGTTAGAGAAAACCACATTCACATTCTTAACTGGTTTGTGGCTAATTTTCTTACCACATATACTGAGACCTCAAGTCTTATAAGGATAAATACATGAGTTACTAAGGATGTGACCCAAACAGCGTGAGGAGAGCTGTAGGTTACAAGATAGGGCTCAAGAGTTAAAAGTGCTTGTCTCCAAGCCTGACAGCCTGCTGGAAGCAGGTTGGGAGCAGAGCCTGGTGTTGGTTTATGTTCACCTTGGACGTCTAGGAGGAACTATTGGATGCTAAATGATTATGAGCTTGTCGGACTTGCTAATATCTTTCTCCTCCTTTGGTTTCTAGGGTTTACTATACGCCTGGAAGTCCTGAAACAGGAGATAATTATTTGCTAAATTGGCTTGGCTGGTATAGAATGGAGGTCTATCATTCATTCATTACTTGTCCTAAAACTTGTTGAAATTGTTTTTTGTTTGTTATTTGTTTAGCATACGTGTATACTCTCAGGTACAAATACCGAGATATTGTGGTCAGAGGACAACTTTGGACTTCAGTTCTCTCCTTCCACCGTGTGGTTCTCAGGAGTCAAACTCGGATTGTCAGGATTGGAGGAGACAAGGATTTCCAACTGCTGGGGGATCTTGAGGACTCCATTCATTCATTTCTTCTCAAAAACTATTAACAAGTAGAAGGCACCCTGTGACACTACTGAGTTTCACAGATGAAATGCCTATGTATAAGGGTCTGCTAAAGACATCGGGGACAGCAGTAAATAGATCTTAGTAACAGAGGTCAATCTCTTTTCCAACAGCACCTGTGATAGGCAGCAAAACAACACAAAACCCTGTGTAGTGGGGGCAGGGAGGAAGAGAGTTCTTGAATCAACAGACTCAGTTCTGTTTGACAAGGCCCTACCCCTGAAACATTGCCACTCTTCTACTGAACAAGCAGGTGGGCCAGAGTGACAGGTTTTTACAGTCAGTGTGGTCTTACTGGAGCCTAGAAAGAAGCCCATGAGCTGGAAGTGAAACTTTGCCTATGCTGATCTCTTGCTGTTTGGTTAAATAGAAATACCCTAAGAGGCCAGGTCTGCACAGGCTTTTCTCTGCTGCATGCTTCCCACCTTGCCCTCAGCATTTGGTGTAACTCAACTTTTTCTTGGAGGAAAAAGGCCCTTGGGCAGTTTGTCAGAGGGGCAGGCTTTTCTTAAACATTTTTTTTTCAAATCACTACTGTATTTCTCATGAGATAGAAGATGATTAGATATGTGTTTGTGCTTACTGGAAAATGCACATTGAATTGGTTAGAAGAAAACATCAATTTTCTATAGTTTTCCAATGCTTATTTCTTCTTAAAGAATTTATTAGCTGGGTGGTGGTGGCCCACGCCTTTAATTCCAGCACTTGGGAGACAGAGGCAGGTGGATTTCTGAGTTTGAGGCCAGCCTGGTCTACAGAGTGAGTTCCAGGACAGCCAGGGCTACACAGAGAAACTCTGTCTCAAAAAAACAAAACAAAACAACAACAACAACAAAACCAAACAAAAAAAGAATTTATTTCTATTACATAGTATTTATTATGTGTGCGTTCATGTGGGTATGTGTGTGCATGTGCCCATAGAGATCTGAATTTACAGACATTTACAAGCCATTTGACATGGCTTCTGAGAATCAACTTTGAGTATTCTGGAATAATTTATCTGCTGAGCTACCTTTTCGGCCCCATTGCATTTTCTTTAAGATATGATGCAATTACATTGATCTGGACTCCATCAATTCAAAATAGAGGTTGGGTTTGCCAGAGTTTAATCTAAAGTTTAACTTCTTATCCCATGTACTCAGGACCAAAAGTGTTAGATATTAGATTTTTCCCCGAAATTTTGGAATATCTATGTTCAATAGCTATAACATTAATCTTTTCTATTAGAACACATCCAACATAATTTTCTCGATTTGTACAAAAATAACCTGAGAATAAATTGTATATACTACTCTGTACGTGACTGTTATTGCTTTATTATTATTTTTACTCATATAAATCAGGCTTGGTATAAGATCAATCACACCAACTTACACAGTCAATTTTGAGTGCAACACAATATTCTAATAGCCTTTGATATAAATAGTCTGTTTGGTGTCCTTCCAAATTCACATGCTGAGACCTAGCAATGGCTCTCAGCAATGGGTCATTCTCATTTGTAAGATTTAGCCTTTAGTGCAAGAGTCTTAAGTGGCTAAGCTCTTAGATGATGGTGAAGTAATGAAGGCTACACACTCAAGGATGATGCTAATTCCTTATGAGGAATGGAGTTGGTTTTTTACCATTTATTGGAGGCCTTGCAGAAGATACTGCTTAGGGGAAATAGCTTTTGGCAGACTCTACTGGAATTTTTGATCTCAAACTTTTCAGCCTCTGGCCTATATGCAATAAATTTTTGTTTCTTATCCATCAGCCAGTTGCTCGTATTTTGTTATAGTAACATAAATGGACTAAGATATCTCTTATTTCATCATTGCTTTAATAATTTTCTTCATTTCACAGGAGGCTAAGAGCCATCCAGCCTCTCTGAAGCCATATAGAAGCAAAAGACAAATAGTGTTAGGTGGCAGTAGTAAGGTCCCTCTGTATTGCCTTCTGCCAGGTTTCTGCCTGGACAGAGTAGACAGATGCATGGTTCCTCCCAGAGCCATGGAGGAGAAGACCATGGGAGGGTAGTCTTTTCCCTTTCATCACTTTTCCTATCTGAAACTTGAATTCCTATTCAGCTAGAGTTGTAGCCCCTAAATTAGAATTAAAACTCAAAGGTCATGATTAACCATTAATATTTCCCCTGAATTCCCTGCCTTAAGACCTGGAATCATCATATGAGTTGAAAGCCAGAAACACTCAATAAATTAGAACAAGCATGGATTTTGGGGGTCCACTTTAAAGATAAAGAATGGCAATTTTGAGGGAGTAAGTACATTATGCTGATCCTCAAAGGAGAATAGGGCGTAAATTTAGGTAACAGTTTAAAGTGGACTGAGCCTCCATTAGGCTCCTGATACCAAGAGAAAAGAATGGGAGGTCAGAGAGTTTGTTGTCCCATGAAGCAGAAAATGGCAATGGTACAGGAGTGGTTTTAAGTTCCCTAACCAAGGTAGGTGTCTCAGATTTGAGGCAGGTCTTGGTCACTGTTGGAGCCTCTCTGGAATAGAATGCACGTTTGATAGTGCTATAGAACCTACCTCTTCACATGCACAATATGCTTGGTATCTATGTAGGTAGGCTTCCCAGTGTTCCAGGTGCATGTCATGTTGCCTGAGTATTCATAAATGACACATGTCAGATTGCTGGGGGCATCCGGTGGATCTGCAAGAAAACGAATCACTAAGAGCTGCCTTGATAAAGTAGCTAGCTGTTAAACTGTCAGTTTCATAGGGAAACTAGGCCTCTTGGCACTGAGAACCCATGGTCTCCTCATTCCACTACCTCTGCCTTACAGTGTAGTCAACTTTGACACCAAGCTTTTCTCCTCCTCTCAGTATATTTTTCTATAGTTTCTTCTCCTGTGTGAATGTTAACAAACTCAGGTTCCTCTCATCCAAATCAAGAAAGTCTCCATGTCTCCAATTCTATCTCCCCTCAGCTACTGTTCCACCTTTCTTTTTAAGCTAGATGTTAAAAAATTATTATTGTATGAACACATGTGTATGGTGTGTGTGTGTGTGTGTGTGTGAATTCTGTGTTTGTATACTTATGTGTGTGAGGATTCTGGTGCATATGGAGGCCAGAATCCCATTCAGTATCTTCCTTCATTACTTTTCATATTACTTTTAAAATATTTATTTTATTTTTAACTGTGCATGTTTGTGTGGGAGTATGAGATGAGTACAGGCATCTCTGGAGGTGAGAAGAGTATGTTGAATACTCTAGCGCTGGAATTCCAGGCTATTGTAAATTGTCCTATGTGGATTGTAGGAACCAAACTTGAGACTTATACAAGATAGTATGTGCTCTTAACCACTGAGCCATCTCTAAAACCCCTCACACTTTTTTGATTTCTTGTTGCTTATAGTTATTGTTTTTGTTTGTTTGTTTTGAGGCACAGACTCATACTGAATCTGAAGTTCACTGATTGCCTGGTCTGGTAGACCAGCAAGCCCTCGGAATTCTCCTGTCTCTGCCTCTCCAGTGCTGGGATTAAAGGGAGGCATCACCCTGCCTGACTGTTATATTGGTGCTGGAGATCCAAATGCAGGTCTGCATGCTTTCATGGCAAGTGTTTTACCAACTAAGCCATCTCCCCAGGCCCTCTAGCTTACTCAGAATTTAGTTTGCACAGTTCTACCAACACCACCATTGTTAAAGTGACAGTGACTTTCTATCTGGAAAGCTCCATACTGTCCCATCAGAATTACATTATTACTGAGCAGCAGTTGACTCTCTTCTTACATCCCTCTTCAAGGCTAGGCTCTGTGAAAGATTCTTTAGCTTTTTCCTATTGCCCAGGAAGACTATTTCCTCTTATGGATGATACAGTCTACTTTTCCTTTTGAAAGTTAGCTATTCACGTGCAGAAAGAACTAGTATTTAGCAGTAAGAGGAAGGAAACTCCCAACTATGTTAAGCCAGACACAAAAGACTGCATGATTTCCTTTATAAGAGGTGTCAAAAATAGTCAGATTCATAAAACAAGAGGTGGAATGGTGGTGGTGGCCCCCTGTGTGGACAGGCAGTGTGTGCAAGTCCACGGATAAGATAGTTTCCTTTGACAAGAAGAGTTCTAGCAAGAGAGTGCTGAGAGGATATAAGCCAACTCAGTGAACACCACTGAAACAAGCCCCTAAATGTGGCAAGAATAAGTGGGTTATACTATGCATGTTTTACCACCACCACATCAAAAGTTGTTTTCTTTGTAAGGGTTGGTATTTAGAGAACTATTTCAAGGCACGCGCTCTCTCTCCCACATCCTCGCCCACACTCCCACTCACCCACCCCTGTTCAGTTTTTCCTCTCCATAGCCTCATTTTTTTTTGTCTGTTAGCATTTTTTTCCCTATAGAAAGCAACACTTTCCTCAGTCTCCTCAGCTCCCCTCTCCACCCTAGCCCAGTGCAAGAATGTCAGTAACTAGGTCCTGTGCACAAGTCATTAGAAAGGTATTTCTAAATAATGAACATATGATAAAGTGGTTTTAAAAGTATGTAACAAAGTGATATAGTGCAGCATCTTCATTAGAGAAAAAGAGAAGGATAAATATAGAAACACCAAAGACACCTTCCCAGTTGTTAAGTTATGATTATGTCTTGAGCAGAGTGAGGGATTCAAGGGCTTGACAGGCAAGTCTATTTTTGCTCAACGAAAGTTTTTTAATTTTTGTGTGTTGAATGTAATCAGCTTCACTACTGAAATCTGTGTTTGGGACTGTAGAGATGCCTGAGTGGTTCAAGAGTATTTGCTGGACAATTATGTAGCCTGGAGCTTAGATCCCAGCACCCATGTAATGAGCTAGGCATGCATGGTATGCATATCTGTTAACCCAGCTCTGGAAGAAGCAGAAACAGAATACTTGTGACTTGGTGACCTTCATTCAGCAGAGCCAAGAAAATGTGAGTCCTAGAGAGACTCTGTCTCTAAGGAAAAAGAAGAGTGACAGAGGAAAACACCCTGTACCTCTTCTAGTCTTCTCTCTCTCTCTCTCTCTCTCTCTCTCTCTCTCTCTCTCTCTCTCTCACACACACACACAACTCAATTGTCTCTTTAAAAGCTACTTTCAAGCAGTGTTGGTTACATGAAAGTGCTTTGTAAGAGTAAGAGTCTGGTGAGGGGTAACATTAAGTTCCAATGAGTAAGTTTCCTTCCCACAAGGTCAAAGAACTCTGTAGACCAGGCTGGCCTCTAACTCAGAATCCACCTGCCTCTGCCTCCCAAGTGCTGGGATTAAAGCACCACCACTGCTCAACGAAGGAAATCTTTTAAATTTCATTTGAACTTGAAGAAGGTAAGCATGGCAACAGTACTTTACATCATTCTGTACTCTGGGTAGTGAGAGCTTGTGGATTCTAATAGTAGGATTCTATCATGGGTAGGATGATGGGCTCGTGGGCTCCATGGGTGTTTCATTTTTGCTACTTTCCCTTGTGGTTTTAGGCAGAGAACACTGTTAATTTGAAAAATCACAGAAGTTAAATGTCAACTTCCTGGACTGTGTTTCACACTATTCTCCATGAAGCAAATGGTCAGGAGTGTAAGTGAATGGTTGGCATGAACTCTGTCAAAGACAAAAGTGACAAATCTGCATGTGTGTGAGTGAGCAAAGGATGGCGCACAATAGTGGGACGCACAGTAAAGAGCTAGAGACAAGTCACAGGAGGAACATCCCATTGTTAGATCTGATTCTGGCCTATAAGTATCCAAGAATAAAACTGGCTGCTCACTTCCCGAGAATACCCTGAAAGCACAGAGAGGATTAAGATTTTGTTCTCTCAGCTGGGTGTGGTGGCGCATGCCTTTAATCCCAGCACTCCACTCGGGAGGCAGAGGCAGAGGCAGACGCAGGTGGATTTCTGAGTTCGAGGCCAGCCTGGTCTACAAAGTGAGTTCCAGGACAGCCAGGGCTATACAGAGAAAACCTGTCCCGAAAAACAAACAAACAAACAAACAAACAAACAAACAAACAAAGATTTTGTTCTCTCATACCTATCTCATCTCTCTACACTTATTAAAATGCTCCCTGATCATTTACCAGGAGAGTTATTAATTCAGCCTAACCCAAGATTTTTTTGCCATTGAGATCTTTTGAAGGGGCTGAGTCTGTGGTCCTCTTTACTTTGTATTTCTAGTGCTTCGCATATTTTTTGGAACATATGTAAAACAACCAGTGAAGTTTATCCCATGAATGGAATGGCAATTAAAACAATGGCAATGTTAAGAGTTAAGTTGGAGAGAGGTGTGATGTTTCAGGTGGAGATCACTAAGCACCTGCAGGAGGGTTCAGACCAGGCTTTCCACACAAGGAGCAACTCTGGAGATGAATATTTAAGGGTTTAAGTGGCTAAGAATTCTTTTATCACCAAGAGTGAACATCAAAGACTGAAAAAAATTAAGGTAAAAAATGCTTAAAAATTTAAGTATTAAATTTAAGTTAATTTTAAGTTAGGTTTAAATTTAAGTAAATCTGGTTAAGTGAAAGTATTACCTACATGGTTTATGTAATTTGACACTTTTCAATGACCCTTATTTGGACAAATTTCCCATAATATGCTCTCATGTAAGCAGAGACAAGAATCTAAGGAGCGTTTAAGATTGTGGAACCCCAGGGCCATAAAGGGGGAGTGGGTGGGTAGGGGATTGGGGGGGTGGGTATGGGGGACTTTTGGAATGTCATTGAAAATGTAAACGAGGAAAATACCTAATAAAAAATAAATTAAAAAAAAAGAGTATGTGATGAACAGAATATTAAAGCCAATGCCTGAAACAAGAAAAAAAAAAAGATTGTGGACTATAGTGGGAAAGGTGATAGTGGTATTTAAGAAATGGCTCATTAGAGAGACTTTGAAATACCTGGATGTTTCAGGGAAAGCACTGACTCACTGGCTCTCCACCTTTCTTGATGCGTCAACATGCCTGCAATCACTCTGTTCAAAACAGTGCTGACTACTTGTCATCACAAAGCTTACAGAACAAATATCCTGTATCAAAGCAGCCCAGTGAAAGCAAAGTGCTTTCGAGAACACCACAAAACCCCCAAGGCCCCCTTTTTTGACCTAGTTAATAGGAAGGAAGTTTGCCAAGAACTCAGTCCCACTCAGCCCCAAAGCACATTGAGCTTGAACCCAGGAGTTTGAGTAAATTCTTGCCTGGCAGTTGGGTTTGCACACTCATAACCCGAGGTTTCTGGGAGGAATTACATCTCACAAATTAATGATGGAAAGAGTGATGGTGGAGGATGAATGTTTCTCTTAGGCTGTCCTGGAAGGGGAGCACTCTGACATGAGACACAGCATGGCTCTCCACAGAAACCCCTCAACCAACAGCAGGAGGGTGGCAGCAAGCTATCAGTCATCTGCACTCCAGCAGGGGCAAGGGACATTAAGGAAAATTTGTAAAATCACATTTGGTGTTGTCTTGGATGAAGGCGCTTCACTAGGAAAACAAACTAGCAATTTAAATTAAAAGGAAGGGACAGGTGCTCAGTGACAACCTGAAATTTAAGGCCATGTTTGCCTAAAAATAGGAGCCTCAACAGTATCCCATCTTAATGGTTCAGTAACATGGTGGTAGCTGTCTTGATTTCTTGTCTTATAAAATCACTTGCTTGATCTCCATCACAACACCTGCCTGTTTACAGGATGAGGTGCTCTTTGTCTAGGGAACTGTAAATCGGAGATGGAACTGAAAACCAAAGTTGCTGGCTTGTTTTTCTTTTTAAAAGAAGTGATACTTATTTTAGATCATTTTCCTCTCTCTTACTTAAGCTAACAACCTCACCTTTCCCTAAAGCTGTGGAGATGCCTCATTTTCCTGCTGAAGAAATCGCATAGCATGTCTACTCATATATCAGTCCCCAAAGGGGAAACAGTGAAGCACTGACATATTGAGGGGTGATATGAACAAGTTGTCAAGACTTCATACATCAGATGAGGTATCTGCTTACGGTTTGGTTTTCGGCACCCTTTACTGTTGAGTTCAGTAATATAAAGCACAGATAGCAAGTCATTATTAAAGTCTAAAACCTACTTATTCTTTTCTCCAACTCTCCACCTCATCCTATAGCTATCTCATTTGAAAGACATGCATGCTTTGTCAGCTGCCTGGAGTTAAGTAGGACAGTGGCCTTTTTTCAGAACAAGAAAATCTCCTAGTTTTCAGGTGGCCAGTCTCAAATCCAAGTGATAGTGGGGTCTGGTCTGGCTCGTCTTATCTATGATCTGGAACCGAGGAAGAAACAAGAACTTCATATAATATTATCAAAAGTATGTGGAAAGGGAGCTCTTCTGATCTGTGAGCCCCAATGGCACAGATGTACTGGAGAATGACTCTGCTTTAAAACAGTGAAGAGTGGACAAGGAGATGGCTCGGTAAGCAAAGTGTTTTCTGTGCAATCATGGGATCCTCCCTAGCATCCACATAACATGCCTGACATTGTGCCATTAACTTGCCATCCCAGCACTGAGCAGGTGGAGATAAGGATTCCCAAGGCTCCCTTGCCAGCCAGACTAATTTGGTGAGCTTCAGATCAGGGTATGAGGCCAGGTCTTGAAAACCAAGGTGAAATATTCCTTGAGAATAATGTCCAAGTTTTATCTCTGGCCTCTGTACCCACATGCACACACACACACACACACACACACACACACACACACACACACCTACAAATGCAATCACAGACACATAAACATATAAAAACCAAAAGGTACATAGATATTTGTACAAATCAGTACAGGAACTTACACACCTTCACAATATTGTGAATACAAACTGATTTAGTATGTGTTGAGATTGATTTGACTAAAATTTTCTTAATAATGATAGTAATGGTAATTCATAACAGGGACTATGAGACAAGAAACAGGAGATTGTATGAGAATCTCCCTGTGTGTGTTTACTTGTTTGTTTATTGAAATAGAATCTCTCTATGTAACCCTGGCTGGCCTGGAATTCTGATATAGAATAGGCTAGCCTCCAACTCCCATGGGCTGGGATCAAAGGTGGAAACCATCATACCTATCTGTTGAATTTCCCTATGTTTTATCAAAAACATGCATTTATAAGAATTCAACACTAAATAACTTAAAGTTTTTAATATACATTCAAAAATTTTTGAAATAGGGTGCTTACAGGTCCTTTTATTCCAGGAAATGGAGGTTGAGGTCAGATAAGCAAATTGCTTAAGATTACTCACTGGGACCATAGTGAGAACACAGAGGTGATTTTGAAATGCACCCTGAATCTTGGCTTCAAAAATCTTTTAATAGGATCAGCTAGCCTAATTAATGACATTAATTTGGCAAATAAACACACCAACAGAAGCCAAATAACAACCAGATGAAAAGAGCATCATTTAAGCATTTTGTTGTTGTCCAGGCTCAAGTTAACCAGGAATTATCCTCCTTCCTCCTCATTCTGAGAGCTGGATTATAGGTGTATACTATCATTCTTAGCTAAGAGCAGCATCTCAGCTAAAGAGCCTTTCACATAGACTGTGTTCACTCAGGCTAGTGGAGAATATTGTACTTTGGGGGGTATTTGCAATATTTAAAAATTTTGATGTTCACATCAAACCTCCACACTTCTGCCTTCTTTCGAAAACTCAGCAGATCAAGACACACTGGGCCCCCAGAGGTGGTGGCTGTCCCAGTGAGCCCTAATCTTTCTTCTCTGTACAAGCCTCACCAGTCCCTAAAACTCATAGTTCACCAACATGACTCTGTACACATTTGAGTTGAGCCCCAGTTTCAAACCGACCTGATATATAAACTATGTTGATTTGTCTCCATTTTTATGTAAAAGCCCAGCAACTATCAGTTAACCATTACGATAATCTATAGTACTTACGTCCAGAGGAAATGTCTTTCCCACAAATAAGTGTCTCTTGAAAATGACCAGGACATTCAGCAGTGCAATGCATATAGGCATGAGGTTCCGAAAAGTCTTTATACCAAATCCGAGCTGTTGTTCTATTAATCCTTGTGATATCAAATTCTTCTTTGAAGCCATTTTTATAAAAGTAAAGATTCCTTGGTCGGCAGTGCTTAAGGGCTTCTTGGCAATATATAGAAACATTCATACCCATCTGAAAAATTTCACCAGGCTCAACCCACATGTCACCAGAGCAGTTTATACTTGTGATGCCTGGAAACAAACACATGAAATAATCAATTGTATGCAAAATATTGTAAGAGACTTAGAGAAGAATATGCTACTGCATGTAAAACTCATTCTTTCAATAACTAAATGATAATTGAAAAATTGATGTATGTTTTCTTCAGATTTTGGCAGGATGCAGCCTTTCAGGTTTTCTCATTGTCAGAGAGCAAATGGAATTTCCTCTTCCATTTTCAGGGGGAAAACGGAGTCATTATGAAACTATAGCACTTTTTCAAAGATGAGACTCAAAGTAGCACCTGGCATTGCAGAATCCACTTCCATCCTTTTGATACTCAACCAATCTCTGTTATCTTGATATTCACCCAGTCTCTTGTTTGTGGGGGTGTGGAGTGTTTTTGTTTGTTTGAGACAAAATCTACTTTTATCATCATAGTGTGACTATAATGATCATATCTTTACTCTTCCAATGAAAAAAGAGAATACTTACTAACCACATAAAATTCAATACTAAATTAATAATACAGAGGAAACATGATGCATTATTGAATTAAAAAGCAAGCTTCAAAACAAGATGATTTGTAAAAGGTCAGCATTAGAAAGAAGCAAATAATGGGTGAATCAATGAGAAATATTAAAAATTGTTAGCAGCAATAATTTCCATGTTAATATTTTTATTTTAATTTATGTATGTCTATGACTCAAGCATAATACAATGGGTGTGTTCCTTTCATGTCACAACTAACTCAAAGCTCAGTAGCAATGCTTGCCTTGAGATACAGTTTCACCAGCCTCCCCTAACAGTAAAGTCATTCATATAAAGTCAAATGGAATGCAGTATTAATAAAATAAAAGTCTTACCTAAAAAAAAAAAAAACACAAGTTTTATGAAATTTGTTCTAGCTTTTCCTGGAAATACTTGTATTAAAATATGCTTAAATCTTATTACAATAAGAATAAAGATGAGTATTTGATTTTTGAAAAGGCCCTTGTACTTGGAATACAAAACTTAAAGAACTAGCTTATTGAGTATGTAGTTTAAGATTTCTTTTTGTTCAAATAATAGCTACACATAAGTTAAAAATGTTTCAATGTGGAAATAGTAGTAAAATAATTACAACATCATTGACAGGAATAGAACCAAGTGCTGAGTCCTGCTTTGCCACGTGTAAGGGACAATGTGACATGGTTTCCTGCCCATAGAATAGAGCCATCAAAATATGGGCCTCCCTGAGTGTTGATGGTTGCTGTGCATGTAAGGCTTGTTTGTAAAATAGTGTACATGTTTTCATGTTCCTCCTTCAAGGAATGTCCTCTCTGCCAATGATAAACAGAGACATCACAAGTCCAGGGGACAAGGGCATGTCTATGTCTCAGCAAAATGGTGAAAACATAAGTTCAAAAATATGTAATTTCTTAACTATGCAAAATATAAGGATGAAATATGAATTGTATAAGGAACTTCACAGATGTGAAGGGACAGAGGTAGCTGCATGATGAGCCAGCTTGTCAGAAAGATGCTAAGGAAGTGCATAAAGAGATTTAAGGAATGGTTCCCGCAAGGCAAGATCCTACCCAGTTAAGGTTTTTTTTTGTTTAACCTTACAAAGGCAGGTAGATTCTTGAGTTCAAGGTTAGCCTGGGACAGTGCTAATTTAAGTCCAGGTGTGGTCAGAATGGTATTTTCAGGGTAAGTTCCCACCTAGCTCTTTTATCGATAGCTTGCTGTGCTTGCTTCCCCTTTCTAAGAATCAAGGCTGGGGTTGTGGGATGCTGATTCATGAAATAATCAAAAAGGAACCTGAGGTAAAGGCTGAATTGATATGTTAAATAAAAGACTGGGTTTTTGGTCTGTAAGAGATGAGCCATCCAGAGAGTTTTTGAATAGCAAGAGAAAACTGTCTCAAGCAGAGCAGAACACAGAGAACATTCTGAAAAGCTGTCTTGAGAACACACACACACACACACACACACACACACACACACACACACACACACACACAGAGAGAGAGAGAGAGAGAGAGAGAGAGAGAGAGAGAGAGAGAGAGAGAGTGAGAGAGAGAGTGAGAGCAATCTGAAAAACCATCTTGAACAGAACATCAGCCTTCAGCTTGGACCCATGATTTGACTTCAAGTCATTTGTTTCGCTGCTCCCAGACACCTCTACTCTCAGGAACTCTTCAGACCAAGGCTGATCCTTAGCAACCAGAAACATGCTCTTGTAATCCCAGGACTCAAGAAACTGAGGGAAGAGGACCTTAAGTTATAATCTTGTGCTACATAGATTATAAGCTTTTAAGCTAGCTAGGAATAGACAATAATAAATGAGAGCAGGTGAGATAGCTACCAAGCCTGAAGACATGAGTTTGATCCTTGGGCCCCACATGGTGAAAAGGGAGAACCACATTGTCCTCTGACTTCTCCCTGGTGCCATGACACACACTCTGTTTCACAAACAGATAAATCAGTGTTAAAAATACTTCAAAAGGAAGTAAGAAATAGACGTGTCAGGTCATGGTAACATATGCTTATAATTCTAGCATTTGGGCAGCTAAAGCAAGAGGGTAGAGATTTTGAGGTCAGCCTGTGTTACATAGCAAGTTCAAGGCTAATGTGCAAAATGTAACTTGGTTTTAGAAAAACAAACAAAAGAAGAAGATGAGGATGAAAGAGGAAAAGGATGGAAGAGGAAGGAAAATAGGGCAATATCAAGTAGGTCAGCATGAGTTAAGTATAAGGATGGCAGACAGATTTATGAAGTACTCTGTCTATTTCTTTTATTCAAGGAAATACCTAGGTATTTTAAATAAGTTTGATAATTAAAGTTTAGACAAAACATAATTCCATGACTCATTGTGAAACCATTTTTAGAACACATAGAAAAGTGTCAAAAGACTTGGTCACATGTCCTGAGTTTTAGAAATGACTTTTCGGAACATAGTGAGGACAAGTTGGTGAACAGGAAGAGGCAAACACAGATTGTAAAAGAGGAGGTCATGTTAACTTGTTAGTCCTGAGTTTTCTTCTTTCTTTTTTTAGATAGGTTCTCACTTTGCAGCCTATGCTGGCTTTGAATTCACTTCCATTCACGTGCCTCAGTCTCCTGCATGATGATAATATAGATGTGAGTTACCTTGCCCAGCTCATTGAATTTCTTAATTATTAAATTGGTTAGAAATGTTAAACTCATTGTAGAAATGTGTGGTACACTTTAAAAAAGTACTTGTAAAACTTTTTGTTTACTTAATGATTAATTTTCTGGTAGACTAGTTTTGCTATGTGTAGTAGGCTATCCTTGAACTCATACTGTAGCTCACTCGGGCCTCAAACTTGCAGAAGTTTTCCTGTCTCAGCCTCTTGAGTGTCAGGATTAAGATGTGTGCCTCTCACAGTCAGCTATTGGATGTATCACAGGGCTCCCAATGGAGAAGCTAGAGAAAGTACCCAAGGAGCTAAAGGGATCTGCAACCCTATTGTCGGAACAACATGATGTACTAACCAGAACCCCGGAGCTCTTGTCTCTAGCTGCATATGTATCGAAAGATGGCCTAGTCGGCCATCATTGGAAAGAGAGGCCCATTGGACTTGCAAACTTTATATGCCCCAATATAGGGGAATGCCAGGGCCAAAAGAATGGGAATGGGTGGGTAGGGAAGTGGGGGGCGCTATGGGGGACTTTTGGGATAGCATTGGAAATGTAACTGAGGAAAATATGTAATAAAAATATTAAAAATTAAAAAAAATGAAAAAAAAAAGTAAAACCATGAAAAAAAAAAGATGTGTGCCTCTGCACTTGGCTGCTAAAGCTATTGAAATGTAATAACACCATCCTAGTGTAAACTTGGACATATGTCACCTGTATTCTATTAAAATAGTCATAGTAGAATGAACAATAGTTCTAGACACTGTCTAATGCCATGTCTTATCACAGTCTAGACATTCTCTAACACTATGTCCTATCACAGTTTAGGTACCATGTCCTATCACAGTCTAGACACTGTCTAATATCATGTGTATTCATCATTTGGATGTATAATCAGTCAAGCATCTGTCATCTTTTTGTCTAAACCTTGTGGGAAAGCTGCTAATCTGACTCTGAAGTGTTGTATATCTAGATCTATAGCTCCAACATAATTGTGTCCCTGCCTAGAGATGAGCAATATAGTCAGTATGTCCGTATGGTCACAAGCAAGAATTACTTACAAATTTGTGAAGCATTTCATATTCAACGACAACAGCAGCAGCAAAAGGAAGAGAGAGAGAGAGAGAGAGAGAGAAAGAGAGAGAGAGAAGCAAACAAGTTTGTCACTATTTTGGATCACCTAGTCTGAAAAATGTCACTGACTCTTCAGAATTCTGTGTTGGTATTATCTGCCTCCTGTTATCTGTGTTCTTGCCCAGGAGACAGCTGATCCCAACAGAAACTCCAAGATGTCAACCATACCCTTGCTTAAATTTCTGCAGTCTCAAAGAACTTGTCTTACTGAATGTTTGTATTAATTATAAGACAGAAATAACAACAGTAAAATAATAGTGTTTAACAGGGACTAAAAGCTTGCTGTAGAGTAATCATCGGTAAGTAGTTCACAGAGCTGCATAAGTAAACCCAAGCTTTGGCTGAGTTATATAACAGTTATGCTAATCATAAAATATAACTTGTTCTATTTGTTAAATGAAAATATAGATAGATACACAAAATACTCTACCTCCGTGGCACCATCTGAAGAGCACATAAAGGGCTATCACCACATGCAGCTGAAGTGTGAGGTGACTCATGTCCCAAATGTAGTAGAAGCCTCTCATTTCTCTCTGGAGAAAGACGAAAAATGTTTATATTTATACTGTAACATTTTACAGAGATAATGAGCATTACATTTCTCATAATTATTAACTTTAATGGAATCCTTTCATTCAAAATAACAGAAACAGGACAGATAGAGGCCACATTCTGTAAGGAGACTCATCAAAAGGCAGTTGAGCAGAGAGAGCATCAGGGTGGAATGTCGGCCTTCCAGCATCACTGCAGATTATTCTCAGAGATCACTAGACCCTTGTTAAAATGTAGTTCCTCCTGTTCTATTGTCCTTCATCAGGCAGTTACTCTCTCTGCTGTAACTTCTGATAACAGTTAATGTCTGACTGGTTCATATCTATCATGGTCTGGAAGACCAGTCTTTGATGGACAAAAGTTGGGAAAGGCAGAAAATTTCAGAATTCCTAAAGATAAATGGGTAGAAAGTTAGGGAAACTAGGATTAGGCAAAGACATGTACTATGAAAAGTCAAACCTACGGGGGAATCCTTTCATCTCTAGGGCGCAGAAGAGACCTGTGATGGAAATACAGGAAGACACTGTACCAAGCTTGCACCAGGAGCCTTGCTCTCCACTCATCAGTTTAGTTGTAGAATAAGTCAGTTGTTCAATAATAGTTATTATTATTGCTTTGGTCAACTTAGTTAAGCTCAAGTTTTCATATTAAAGAACTTCGAAACATAAGTTATGGCTCATCAAACAGCATAAACCACACAATTACACTTTTGTAGCTTATGAATATGGGGAACCCTTTCTTAATTTGTGATAATGAATCTCCCTGTAAGAGGCAGCACAAGCTGTAGAATTGCCCCACCAGACATTAACTGCTCACCAGAGAGGTGAGTATCAAAAAGGTGCAATTGGCAGTTTGAGAGACTTGCCGTTCATCAGTAGCATTATAAGAAAGAATCACAGAAATCGTAAAAGAAAGCAATTTGTCCTGCTTCTTTCCAAAGAAAAGCACAGCTGCCTCTACGTATTTCAGGAATTAGGGTCTCCTTACCTCTCTTTTCGTTTATTTGCATTACTTTCTCTCTTCAGAATCAAGCAGCTGCCCTCCTGGCTGTGCTGTCTTCTTTCCCACTGCCTGACTGTTAGCATTTGCTTCAGGCTTTTACCTATGAGGCAAATGGAAATGTCAGCAGAGTCCTGACCTACATTTTCATTTCTTGAAGAGGAACTCGTGTCCATTTCATAATGACTAGTTGTCATGTCACTATTTGGAAAAACCCAGATTACTGAAAGTGAGCTGCCTTGTCAGTACTTTTTTCCTTGCCTTAATTGAAAACAGAGTCTTCTGCAAGAAGTCAAACAGGTGGTCATGCACATTTTAATTCCTGCACATAGGAGACAGAGGTAAGCAGATTTTTGAGATCAAGGTCAACCTGGTCTATGGGAGCTCTAGGCCAGTGTGGTGGTTTGAATATGCTTGGCTCATGGGAAGTGGCATTATTAGGAGGTGTGGTCTTGTTGGAATGGGTGTGACCTTATTGGAGGAAGTGTGTCACTGTGCAGGTGGGTTTTAAGGACTCTTGGTGTTCAAGCTTCACCCAGAGCAGAACAGAGTCTCTTCCTAGCTGCCTTCGGATCAGGATTTAGACCTCTCAGGTCCTCCATTACCATGTCTGCCTGAAGGCTGCCATGCTTCCCGCCATGATGATAATGGACTGAATCATTGAAACTGTAAGCCAGTCTAATTAAATGTTGTTCTCTCTAAGAGTTGTCTTAGTCATGGTATCTCTTCACATCAATGAAACTTTAACTAAGTCACCCAGGTAGAGCTACATAGTGAGACCAGGTAGCAAAACAAAAACATCTTAAAAAAGAAAATGTCAGTGTATGAAGCAGTTGATTTTTGTACCTGCAACATACACTGAAGCGGGGGAGAATAAGGAGTGCAAGAGGAACATTGGAGAGAAACCCTCTACTCCATCCAGCGCCTCTGGAGGTCGTGGTTAAACTGAGGTAATTAAGGAGGCAGTAGCACCACTCTCTCCTGTCAGCCTCATTTCCCAACCCTATACTAAGAAGCTGGTTGAGGCTTAACACAGACACTGTGCTTCCCCATCCAGAAGTGGAAGGTTCTCTGTGTCAATCTTTCTCCTCTTTCTTGAGGGCTAATGGTGAGTGAAAGAACAAATTTTAGCTTGTGAAATTGTGAGAAATGAAAATGGAGAGAAGATATATATGTACCCCCAGCCAAAGACATAAAAAGGAGCCTAAGCCAGGGCAAGGGGCAACTTACAAAGGTAGAGGGGACAGACCTTATGGCCCTGTAAATCCTGAAGATTGCCAACAAATGCCGAGAGGAGACAGGGAAGACAGGCCTGGATTTGGAGGAAAGGAAAACTGGAGCAGGGAAGCCAGCTTTGCAGCTTCCTGCAAGTGGCAGAGTAACTGCTTCATGTTCATCCCTTCACGTTTTTCCTTATGGTTCCTGTACTGGCTGGTTTTATGTGTCAACTTGACACAGGCTGGAGTTACCACAGAGAAAGGAACTTCAACTGAGGAAATGCCTCCATGAGATAGATACAGCTGTAAGGCATTTTCTTAACTAGTGATCAAGCAGGGAGGGTCCATTGTGGGTGGTGCCATCCCTGGGCTGGTAGTCTGGATTCTGCAAGCTGAGCAAGCAAGGGGAAGCAAGCCAGTAAGTAACATCCCTCCATGGCCTCTGCATCAACTCCTACTTCCTGACCTGCTTGAGTTCCAGTCCTGACTCCCATTGGTGATGAACAGAAGTATGGAATAAACCCTTTCCTCCCCAACTTGCTTCTTGGGCATGATGTTTGTGCAGGAATAGAATCCCTGACTAATAATAATGTTGCCAGGCTGCTTCCCCTCAGAAGTAGCCACTGGAATGAGAGTGGAAAATGAGAAATTCCTCCCCTACAAGGAAAAACAGTCACGTTCAAGAATCATCAGTGTAGAGCTGGGGCGATGGCTTAGTAGGTTAAATGCTCGCCATGACTCTGATCCATTTATAGCTCTTTTTTTTTTTTTGGATACGTATAATTATATTTATTAAGAAAAGTTACTTTACATTTGCTTTGAATATTTTTGGATATTTCCAAATAAAATCATATTTTTTATGTTTTTTTCCTTTTTTATGAATCATTTTACTCATAATCAAAAAAGAAAAATTACTTGAAATCTCAATGTTTGGGAGGCTGAGAATCTCTATTTCAAGGACAGTTGGGTTATAAAATGTTTAAAAATAGTGTGGGAAATTGAACAAGACCCTGTCTCAGAAGTAAAAGAAAGCTTGTGTCTGGAAATGTGGTTTAGTTGTTAATAGTGCTTGCTGCTCTTCCAGCTGACCCATGTTCGGTACTTCGGTTCCACATAGTGTGTGCACTTAAAACATTGCTGTGCTCAGACTCACTTTAGGCAATGAAATTGTGATTTCCGTGGGTAAAATGTGGATATTGAGACCTTTTACCAAAGCCTCCTAGATGTCTGGAATAAATAGCCAAGCTAAGAACCACAGGAAGATACAAATGCATTGCATCTTTGAAAACTAAGCAGAAGAAATTACTGTCAATCAGGATTTTATGGTTAGTTACAGTCTTACACATTTGACTTGTGGAGAACCAAAAGTGCAAGTGATGGTGTCTAAGGCTCTTCAAGTCACTTCTCCAAGTTGAGAGAATAGTGAACTTCAATCAGAAAGTATGTCAGTGGAGTTGGGAGCATGATGTCGCATGCCTGTCATTCTAGATGTTAAAAATCTGATGCAGGAGAATCATGAGTTTGAGGCCAGTCTGAGATATATAGCAATGTTGTTCCTGTCCCTTTCACCCCATGCATAAATAAATAAATAAATAAAAACAAGAAACTCTTCAAGTCAGTAGCAACCTAAAATTAATGTTGTACTCCTGGCTAAATAGTTAAGTTTCATTTTGAAAGCAAAAATAGAGATGGCAAATATTGCTAAGAAATAACATCCAATGTCATTTTAGAAGATAATATGGATGACTATATAAAGAACTGATTAAAGATGAAGTGACCTCTCATGGAGGCTGGGCTACTGAGATTCAACGAGGGCCAGAATAAAAGCAGTCAGAATTCAGAGAGGTATGCAGAGCTGTAGAGGTGTCCTGCAGGTTTATTTGCTTGGAATGGATGAAAATATCCAGTTTCCCTGAGCAGAATCAGCACATTGTTATTACCAGGCTACTGAAAATTGACTGCCTTAGTCTGGTTTGGGGTGATGTAGTCTCACTGATATACTTTTGTTCTTCATGCTGACTCTGAACTAGGTTTCATGGTGCAGGCATCCCTCTTTCGACTGGTCTTTCTGCCACCCCACCGTTGTCCAGTGGTAAGCATTCACAGCCATCTCCTCTTTGCTTTACCAATGCTGTACGGCACACTGTCTGAATCTGGCCTACTTACAACACTGGAAATTCTGAGCTATTAAGAATCATACAGACGCAGTGACATAGCTAGTATTTAGGAAGGAAACAAACTATTTTTGATGAATTTATACAAAATATTGAATCAGGGTTAGGAGTGCTTACCCAAATATGTAGGCTCTGGGTTCATTCCTAGCAGCTCAAAATTTCTTTGAGTTAGTTTTTCCCCCTAAGTTTATGGTTTATTTATAAGTTTTAAATTAACCAAGAGTGCCTTTACTCATCCTTCAAATGTGCCAAATAAGTGAGGAGATATTGCTCCTCACCATATGTATTAGTTATTGTAACACTGAAGATTTTCTGAGGGGAAAGAGCTATAAATTGACTTATTAGAAAGGTAATACCACTCCCTAGCAGCTGCTCAAGGGTCAGCTTCAGACACCTGAGCTGTGCTCAGCTCTGTTAGAGGGAAAGGAACACCAGATTGACTCACCCCATTTCCTGTGAGGTGCACAGTAAAGGTCAACTTTACTTGAATGCTCAAGATATTTAAGCACTCTAAGAAACAGATGAAGGAAGCCTACTAGTGGGCAATGTAAAATAGCTACCTTGACATTTAAGCATTCTCTTTCAAGTTCTTATATAAAAATCAGAAATTATGCTCCTTGGTGTTTATCCAAAGTGGATAAAAATCTAGAAGTACACAGAATCCAGCATATGAGAATTTGTGGTTATTCATATTTACTCAAACTTGGACACTACCAGTATGTCCTTTAAGTGAATGGGTAAACTGTAGTACATACAGATAATAGAATATTATTCAGTGTTGAAAAAAAAGCTATTGTGTCACAGAATGTCAGGGCAGAAGCTTAAATAAGTGTTGCTACGTGAGAGAAGCCAGTTTGACAGGGTATATACAGTATGATCCCTACTGTATGATGATACAGAATATAAAAAAAAAATAGAAAGAACCTAAAAAACAAACAAAACAAAACACTATCTATCTCTATCATCTGTCTATCTTTCTATCTACCTCCCAAATGCTGCTCCCTCTCCCAGTTCCTCCCTCACAGATGCTCCCCACTTCTCCTCTGAGAGTTTGGGTCCCCTGGCTATCCCCCAAGTCTGGCACATCAAATCTCTGTCAGATTAGGAGCGTCCTCTCCCCCCTTAGACCAGGCAAGGCAGCCATGAAGACTGAGCTGCCTGTCAGCTCTGTATGTGCCTGGGGCCTCTTTCCAGCCCGGGTGTGTTCTTTGGTTGGTGGCTCAGACTCTAGAAGCTCTCGGGCGTCCAGGTTAGTTGACTCTGTTGGTCTTCCCATGGGGTTCCTATCTACTTCAGGGCCTTCAATCCTCCTCCTAATTCTTCCATAAGAATCCCCAACCTCTGTGTAATGTTTGTCTGTGGGTATCTATGTCTGTTTCAGTCAGCTGCTGGGTAAAGCCTCTCAGATGCCTCAGAAAACATGCTATGCTCCTGTCTATCAGAGTATCATTAATATATGAGGGATTGGTGCTGGCTCATGGGATGGGTGTCCAGTTGGGCTGGCTATTGTTTGGCTTTTCCTTAGGTCTCTAAGCAGAGGATTTTTAAGGCAGTGAAACTATCTGGATAACGCTCCAGTGATGATATCATGTCATCTATATTTATTTAAACCCCATAGAATGCACATCACTTTATTATTAACCAGGACCCTGTATGATAATGATATGTCACTGTAGACTTATCAATTCTAGTAAACATGTCTCACTGATAAAGGTGTGGAAACATAGCACATGAGAAATCTATGGAATGTTTTTTTTTTTTGTAAAACAGCATGCTCCAAAATAAGAGTAAAATAAAAATAACAAACCAAGAGTTGCAGGTGAAAGTAGGCTTAGCCCAGGCAGTGGCACACATAGATGTTGGGGAGCAGATGAGATTAATTGGGGGTAATTTTGGAGTTCGATATCCCTAAGCATGAGGTGAGCAGGTAGATTAA
The DNA here is from genome assembly GCF_978045245.1 of Mus caroli. Classification (NCBI taxonomy): domain Eukaryota; kingdom Metazoa; phylum Chordata; class Mammalia; order Rodentia; family Muridae; genus Mus; species Mus caroli. Next base: position 81,130,512 of record NW_028227262.1, on the reverse strand, counting down.
CCTGCTTTGCAGTCCTTTGCTGTAAACCCCATGAACTCTGAAGTTCTAGCAGACATCCTGCTACCCATAGACCCATTCCTCCAACTGAGTGGTTAATGCTTAGTGGATTTTGAAAGCACAACAGGTCAGCCTATGGAGATTTCAGTGCTCTGGCTTCGTTCCCTTGCACCTATTGCACTTGGAAGACACCTCAGCTAGAATATCAACCATCATCTCCAGTATGTTCTAAGCATGTTCAGAGAGAGGGAGACTATGTCCAGCTCATGGACTGCAAAACTAAGTGCAGCCAGCAGAGGCCACTGTTATGCAAACAAAATACTGAATGGAAGGCAGTTCTTTCAGGCATCTAACTTTCAGGCATCCTTCAGGTTAGGTGCAGCATATACCATAGGGTACACTCTGGCCTGTATCTCAGGTACTCTGGAAGCTGAGGCAGAAGGATTTCTGTAAGTTCAAGTCATTTTGATCTAATAAGTAGATCCTGAATCTAAATAACAATACCTGGATTGGAGAGATGGCTTACCGGTTAAGAGCACTGACTGCTCTTCTAGAGGTTCCAAGTTCAATTCCCAGCAACCACATGGTGGCTCACGACCATCTGTAATGGGATCTGATACCTCCTTCATTTGGAGTGTCTGAAGACAGCTACAGTGCATCACAATAAATAAATAAATAAATCTTAAAAAAAAAATAACAACACCAACAAAAGAGTCTGGAAGTTCAATTGATTAACATACCTCATCCCTTATCTCTGCATTTGGGACAGTCTCCAAAGTTGCCTTCCTTGCCTACGCCATCTGTTTCCTTCTTCCTCTTCCACTCCTGGCATTTTGATACACGTTATCTTGAGAGCCTATCTGTGTAGGCCAAGGCTCTCCTTTGAGCTACTGATTCTCTTGCCTTCATTTGGGATCACAAGCTTGGGGTTTCATGCTCAGCCAATCTCTGATTTCTACAGGCCCGGAAGATAACTGCTTCAACACTTTGCCTGCCTTCTTTCTTTCTTTTCTTCCTTTTTTTCTCCCTTCCTAATCTCCTTCCTTCTATTCTCTCTCTCTCCCTCTCCCCTCGCCCCACTATGTGCTTACTCCTACTTCTTACTGTGCTTTCAGAAGTTTCTGTGCTTATATATTTTATTACTTATTTATTTACATTCCAGATGCTGCCTCCCTCCAAAAGTCCCTCCCCCATTCCTCCTCCTTTTATTTTCTGAGAGCCTGGGGTCCCCTAAGTATCCCCCCACCCTGGCGAATCAAGTCTCTGCAGGGTTAGGCATGTGCTTATACTATTTATTTATTTATTTATTTATTTATTTATTTATTTATTTAATGTAAGTACACTCTAGCTGTCTTCAGACGCACCAGAAAAGATCTCATTACGGGTGGTTGTGAGCCACCATGTGGTTGCTGGGATTTGAACTTTGGACCTTTGGAAAAGCAGTCGGGTGTTCTTACCCACTGAGCCATCTCACCAGCCCCGAGCTTATACTTTTAAAAGAATTTTTATTTTTAAATTTTATTCCCTTTAATGCATTTATTTAGTTTTACTTATGCATTTTTATTACTATTGTTTTTTCAGTTTTTAAAAATTTCTTGCCCCTCAAGCTCCCCTTATTCTTTTTTTTTTTTTTTGTCCATTACTTACTTTTTTTTAATTTATTTTTTAATTAGGTATTTTCCTCGTTTATATTTTCAATGCTATCCCAAAAGTCCTCCATACCCATCCCCCCAATCCCCTACCCACCCACTCCCCCTTTTTGGCCCTGGGGTTCCCCTGTACTGGGGCATCTAAAGTTTGCAAGTCCAATGGGCCTCTCTTTGCAGTGATGGCCGACTAGGCTATCTTTTGATACATATGCAGCTAGAGACAAGAGCTCCGGGGTACTGGTTAGTTCATATTGTTGTTCCACCTATAGGGTTGCAGTTCCCTTTAGCTCCTTGGGTAATTTCTCTAGCTCCTCCATTGGGGGCCGTGTGGTCCATCCAATAGCTGACTGTGAGCATCCACTCCTGTGTTTGCTAGGCCCCGGCATAGTCTCACAAGAGACAGCTATATCTCCATAAAAATTGTTTGTTTGTTAATTTATTGTGTAAGAAAATTCATGATGGAGACAGGGTTTGTGTGCCAAGTCATGGACCGTGTTATGGAGCTGGTTCACTCTGTTCACCTTTCTATGGGTCCCAGGATTGACTTTAGGTCACCATGACTACTTAGCAAGCTCCTTTACACACTGAGCATTCTACTGACCTCTCTTCTCCTTTCTCTTATTTTTTAGGAATAGTTTTTCTTTGTCTATTGACTTTTAAAAATTAATTGTATAAATTCTATTACTTAAAAATCTTGCAAACAAAATAAATATCACGCACTAGAATTAACCAGATTTAGAGCCTGCACATTTCAGTGAGTTTTTAGACTTAGTCATTCCAAAACTGTGGAGCCTCATATTGGATTCAGCATTTTCACTATTGAATCTATTATATGCATATCCAGTGCCAAAAATAAAAAAAAAAAACATTCAGGTATTAGAAAGAATTAGAGATAGAAAAAACAACTCCTCTTCTTCTGACGTTTATTCAGCCTTTCTTCTTCTTTCTCTTTCTCTCTCTCTTTAGTTCTCATTCTCTCTCTTTTTGAACTTCAAGGTCTGATCAGTTCTTTGTTATTCTTAAAGACATATTATTGACTGGGCTCAAACTCAGAGCTAAAAATATCATCAATAGACTTAATCATTCAGAAGATAAACTATTAGGGATGCAGAACAAATGTAAGAAAATACTACTCTTAAACACCAAGGGGGGCATATTCATGACATCAAAAAGCTTTGAGATATGATTAAGAAACCAAACCTGAAGGCTGGAGAGATAGATCAGTGACAAAGAGCTCATTTTGCTCTTGCAGAGGACCCATGATCAGTCTCAGCATTCATACCAGGAAGCTCACACTTTCCTGTTACCCTTACGCCAGAGGATCCCATTCTTCTTATGGCCTCCAAGGACATCTACATTCATGTGCACACAGAGACATATGTTTTAATGGATAACCTTTATTATTAACTTGATTGCATTTGGAATTAACTAAAACCCAAGCAGCTTGGTGCACGTGTGAGGAATTATTTTCTTGATTGTATTATTTGAGGTGGGAAAAGCCACCCTAAATCTGGAATATTTGAGGTCAGAAGATTCACCTTAAATCTAGGCCATCCTTCCTGGTGGCAGCCCACATGAAAGAATATGAAAGAAGGAAGCGTGTTCTTTCTATCTGCTTGCACTCACTCTCACTAATCTATCCTGGCCCATTCCTTTACTGGCATTAGAACTTACTTCTTCAGGATTCTAACATGGACTGACAACTGGTAGCTCTCTAGGACATCCCTGGGACTTCAGCACCAGATTGGGACTTCTCACACATTAATTCCTATAGACTGAACAATGACTGAATTATTTTAAAACAAATTTTAAATTGGATATTTTATTTGTTTTCATTTCAAATGTTATAACCTTTCCCAGTTTCCCCTCTGCTAAGCCCATATCCAATCTCCCCTTACCCTGCTCCCCCACCCACCCCCCCCCACTCCCGCCAGCTCTAACATTCCTCTACACTGGGGTACCAAGCCTTCATAGGACCAGGGGTCTACCCTCCCATTGGTGCCCCCTCAGCTCCTTCAGTCATTCCCCTAACTCCTTCTTTGGGGTCCCTGCACTCAGTCCGATGGTTGGCTGTGAGTTTCCACATCTGTATTGGCAGAGCCTCTCAGGGGACAGCTGTATCAAGCTCCTGTCAGCAAGCATTTCTTGGCATCAGCAATAGTGTCTGAGTTTGGTGTCTGTATGTGGGATGGATCCCCAGTGGGCAGTCTCTGGATTGTCTTTTCTTCAGTCTCTGTTCCACTCTTTGTCTCTTTATTTTTTTTTAATTAGGTATTTTCCTCAATAACATTTCCAATGCTATCCAAAAAGTCCCCAATACACTCCCCCCCCCCCCCACTCCCCCACCCCCCCACCCCCACCCCTTGGCCCTGGCATTCCCCTGTACTGGGGCATATAAAGTTGGCAAGTCCAATGGGCCTCTCTTTCCAGTGATGGCCGGCTAGGCCATCTTTTGATACAAATGCAGCTAGAGTCAAGAGCTCTGGGGTACTGGTAAGTTCATAATAATGATCCACCTATGGGGTTGCAGTTCCCTTTAGCTCCTTGGGTACTTTCTCTAGCTCCTCCATTGGGGGCCCTGTGATCCATCCAATAGCTGACTGTGAGCATCCACTTCTGTGTTTGCTAGGCCCCGGCATTGTCTCACAAGAGACAGCTATATCTGGGTCCTTTCAGAAAAATCTTGCTAGTGTATGCAATGGTGTCAGCTTTTGGAAGCTGATTATGGGATGGATCCTTGGATATGGCAGTCTTTAGATGGTCCATACTTTCGTCACAGCTCCAAACTTTATCTCTGTAACTCTTTCCATGGGTGTTTTGTTCCCAATTCCAAGAAGGGGCACAGTGTCCACACTTTGGTCTTCGTTCTTCTTGAGTTTTCATGCGTTTAGCAAATTGTATCTTATATCTTGGGTATCCTAAGTTTTTGGGCTAATATCCACTTATCAGTGAGTACATATTGTGTGAGTTCCTTTGTGAATATGTTACCTCACTCAGGATGATGCCCTCCAGATCCATCCATTTGCCTAGGAATTTCATAAATTGATTCCTTTTAATAGCTGAGTAGTACTCCATTGTGTAAATGTACCACATTTTCTGTATCCATTCCTCTGTTGAGGGGCATCTGGGTTCTTTCCAGCTTCTGGCTATTATAAATAAGGCTGCTATGAACATAGTGGAGCATGTGTCCTTCTTACCGGTTGGAACATTTTCTGGATATATGCCCAGGAGAGGTATTGCTGGATCCTCTGGTAGTATTATGTCCAATTTTCTGAGGAACCGCCAAACTGATTTCCAGAGTGGTTGTACCAGCTTGCAATCCCACCAACAATGGAGGAGTGTTCCTCTTTCTCCACATCCTCGCCAGCATCTGCTGTCACCTGAATTTTTGATCTTAGCCATTCTGACTGGTGTGAGGTGGAATCTCAGGGTTGTTTTGAGTTGCATTTCCCTGATGATTAAGGATGTTGAACATTTTTTCAGGTGCTTCTCTGACATTCGGTATTCCTCAGGTGAGAATTCTTTGTTCAGTTCTGAGCCCCATTTTGTAACGGGGTTATTTGATTTTCTGGAGTCTACCTTCTTGAGTTCCTTATATATATTGGATATTAGTCCCCTATCTGATTTAGGATAGGTAAAGATCCTTTCCCAATCTGTTGGTGGTCTTTTTGTCTTATTGACGGTGTCTTTTGCCTTGCAGAAGCTTTGCAACTTTATGAGGTCCCATTTATCGATTCTCGATCTTACAGCACAAGCCTTTGCTGTTCTATTCAGGAATTTTTCCCCTGTACCCATATCTTCCAGGCTTTTCCCTTCTTTCTCCTCTATAAGTTTCAGTGTCTCTGGTTTTATGTGGAGTTCCTTAATCCACTTAGATTTGACCTTGGTACAAGGAGATAGGAATGGATCAATTCGCATTCTTCTACATGATAACCACCAGTTGTGCCAGCACCATTTGTTGAAAATGCTGTCTTTTTTCCACTGGATGGTTTTTGCTCCCTTGTCAAAGATCAAGTGACCATAGGTGTGTGGGTTCATCTCAGGGTCTTCAATTCTGTTCCATTGGTCTACTTGTCTGTTGTTATACCAGTACCATGCAGTTTTTATCACAATTGCTCTGTAGTACAGCTTTAGGTCAGGCATGGTGATTCCACCAGAGGTTCTTTTATCCTTGAGAAGAGTTTTTGCTATCCTAGGTTTTTTGTTGTTCCAGATGAATTTGCAGATTGCGCTTTCTAATTCGTTGAAGAATTGAGTTGGAATTTTGATGGGGATTGCATTGAATCTGTAGATTGCTTTTGGTAAGATAGCCATTTTTACAATGTTGATCCTGCCAATCCATGAGCATGGGAGGTTTTTCCATCTTCTGAGATCTTCTTTAATTTCTTTCTTCAGGGACTTGAAGTTCTTGTCATACAGATCTTTCACTTCCTTAGTTAGAGTCACACCAAGGTATTTTATATTGTTTGTGACTATTGAGAAGGGTGTTGTTTCCCTAATTTCCTTCTCTGCCTGTTTATCCTTTGTGTACAGAAAGGCCATTGACTTGCTTGAGTTAATTTTATATCGAGCTACTTCACCGAAGCTATTTATCAGGCTTAGGAGTTCTCTGGTGGAATTTTTAGGGTCACTTATGTATACTATCATATCATCTGCAAAAAGCGATATTTTGACTTCTTCTTTTCCGATTTGTATACCCTTGATCTCCTTTTGTTGTCTAATTGCTCTGGCTAGGATTTCAAGTACAATGTTGAATAGGTAGGGAGAGAGTGGGCAGCCTTGTCTAGTCCCTGATTTTAGTGGGATTGCTTCCAGCTTCTCACCATTTACTTTGATGTTGGCTACTGGTTTGCTGTAGATTGCTTTTATCATGGTTAGGTATGGGCCTTGAATTCCTGATCTTTCCAAGACTTTTATCATGAATGGGTGTTGGATTTTGTCAAATGCTTTTTCAGCATCTAACGAGATGATCATGTGGTTTTTGTCTTTGAGTTTGTTTATATAATGGATTACATTGATGGATTTTCGTATATTGAACCATCCTTGCATACCTGGGATGAAACCTACTTGGTCAGGATGGATGATTGTTTTGATTTGTTTTTGAATTCGGTTAGCAAGAACTTTATTGAGGATTTTTGCATCAATATTCATAAGGGAAATTGGTCTGAAGTTCTCTATTTTTGTTGGGTCTTTATGTGGTTTAGGTATCAGAGTAATTGTGGCTTCATAGAATGAGTTGGGTAGAGTACCTTCTGTTTCTATTTTGTGGAATAGTTTGTGAAGAACTGGGATTAGTTCTTCTTTGAAGGTTTGGTAGAACTCTGCACTAAACCCATTTGGTCCTGGGCTTTTCTTGGTTGGGAGACTATTAATGACTGCTTCTATTTATTTAGGGGATATGGGACTGTTTAGATCATTAACCTGACCTTGATTTAAGTTTGGTACCTGGTATCTGTCTAGGTACTTCTCCATTTCATCCAGGTTCTCCAGTTTTGTTGAGTATAGCCTTTGGTAGAAGGATCTGATGCTGTTTTGGATTTCTTCAGGGTCTGTTTTTATGTCTCCCTTTTCATTTCTGATTTTGTTAATTAGAATACTTTCCCTATGCCCTCTAGTGCGTCTGGCTAAGGGTTTATCTATCTTGTTGATTTTCTCAAAGAACCAGCTCCTGGATTGGTTGATTCTTTGAATTGTTCTTCTTATTTCCACTTGGTTGATTTCACCCCTGAGTTTGATTATTTCCTGTGGTCTACTCCTCTTGGGTGAATTTGCTTCCTTTCATTCTAGAGCTTTTAGGTGTGTTGTCAAGCTGCTAATGTGTGCTCTCTCTAGTTTCTTTTTGGAGGCACTCAGAGCTATGAGTTTTCCTCTTAGAAATGCTTTCAATGTGTCCCATAAGTTTGGGTATGTTGTGGCTTCATTTTCATTAAACTCCAGAAAGTCCTTAATTTCTTTCTTTATTCCTTCCTTGAACAAGGTATCATTGAGAAGAGTGTTGTTTAGTTTCCACGTGTGTGTTGGCTTTCTATTATTTATTTTGTTATTGAAGATCAGTCTTAGTCCATGGTGATCTGATAGGGTGCATGGGACAATTTCAATATTTTTTTATATGTTGAGGCTTGTTTTGTGACCAATTATGTGGTCAATTTTGGAGAAGGTACCGTGAGGTGCTGAGAAGAAGGTATATCCTTTTGTTTTAGGATAAAATGTTCTGTAGATATCTGTCAGATCCATTTGTTTCATAACCTCTGTTAGTTTCACTGTGTCCCTGTTTAGTTTCTGTTTCCATGATCTGTCCATTGGTGAAAGTGGTGTGTTGAAGTCTCCCACTATTATTGTGTGAGGTGCAATGTGTGCTTTGAGCTTTACTAAAGTATCTTTAATGAATGAGGCTGCCCTTGTATTTGGAGCATAGATATTCAGAATTGATAGTTCCTCTTGGAGGATTTTACCTTTGATGAGAATGAAGTGCCCTTCCTTGTCTTTTTTGATGACTTTGGGTTGGAAGTCAATCTTATCAGATATTATAATGGCTTCTCCAGCTTGTTTCTTCCTACCATTTGCTTGGAAAATTGTTTTCCAGCCTTTCATTCTGAGTTAGTGTCTATCTTTTTCTCTGAGATGAGTTTCCTGTAAGCAGCAAAATGTTGGGTCCTGTTTCTGTAGCCAGCCTGTTAGTCTATGTCTTTTTATTGGGGAGTTGAGTCCATTGATATTAAGAGATATTATGGAGAAGTAATTGTTGCTTCCTTTTATTTTTGTTGTTAGAGTTGGTGTTCTGTTTTTGTGGCTGTCTTCTTTTAGGTTTGTTGAGGGATTACCTTCTTGCTTTTTCTAGGACATAGTTTCCATCCTTGTATTGTTTTTTTTTCTGTTATTATCCTTTGAAGGGCTGGATTCGTGGAAAGATAATGTGTGAATTTGGTTTTATCGTGGAATACTTTGGTTTCTCCATCTATGGTAATTGATAGTTTGTCTGGGTATAGTAGCCTGGGCTGGAAATTGTGTTCTCTTAGTTTCTGTATAACATCTGTCCAGGCCCTTCTGGCTTTCATAGTCTCTGGTGAAAAATCCGGTGTAATTCTGATAGGCTTGCCTTTATATGTTACTTGGCCTTTTTCTCTTACTGCTTTTAGTATTCTATCTTTATTTAGTGCATTTGTTGTTCTGATTATTATGTGTCGGAAGGAATTTCTTTTCTGGTCCAGTCTATTTGGAGTTCTGTAAGCTTCTTGTATGTTCATGGGCATCTCTTTCTTTAGGTTTGGGAAGTTTTCTTCTATAATTTTGTTGAAGATATTTGCTGGTCCTTTGAGTTGAAAATCTTCATTCTCATCTACTCCTATTATCCGTAGGTTTGGTCTTCTCATTTTGTCCTGGATTTCCTGGATGTTTTGAGTTAGGATCTTTTTGGATTTTGTATTTTCTTTGATTGTCGTGCTGATGTTCTCTATGGAGTCTTCTGCACCTGAGATTCTCTCTTCCATCTCTTGTATTCTGTTGCTGATGCTCGCATCTATGGTTCCAGATTTCTTTCCTAGGATTTCTATCTCCAATGTTGCCTCAATTTGGGTTTTCTTCATTGTCTCTACTTCCCTTTTTAGGTCTTGGATGGTTTTATTCAATTCCATCACCTGTTTGGTCTGGTTTTCCTGCAATTCTTTAAGGGATTTTTGTGCTTCCTCTTTACTGTCTTCTACCTGTTTAGCAGTGTTCTCCTGTATTTCTTTCAGTGTGTTATTAAAGTCCTTCTTGATGTCCTCTACCATCATCATGAGATATGCTTTTAGATCCGGGTCTAGTTTTCCGGTGTGTTGGGGTGCCCTGGACTGGGCGAAGTGGGAGTGCTGGTTTCTGATAATGGTGAGTGGTCTTGGTTTCTGTTAGTAAGATTATTACGTTTACCTTTCGCCATTTGGTAATCTCTGGGGTTAGTTGTTATCGTTGTCACTGTTTAAAGATTGGAGCAGACTCTGTGTTCCACTCACCAGAAGTCTGAAAATCCTGTGGCGGGTGTTGTGGGTAGCTGGCGGGTGTCAGCCGACCCTGATCTCTAGCTACCCCGGTGCTGGTCTGACCGGAAGAGGCTTGTGGCCCTACTCAGGCCGGATTTCTGCCTCCCCAACCAAAGCAGTCTCAGGTCCCGCGCGATTGGACTGGAGCAGAAGCTGTGTTCCACTCACCAGAAGTCTCAAAATCCTGTGGCGGGTCTCGTGGGTAGCTGGGGGGTGTCAGCTGATCCTGTGCTCTAGCTACTCAGGTGCTGGTCAGACCGGAAAAAGGTCTTTGTCTCTTTAAACTACTGAGTTCTTAAACTTTTTATTGAGAAACCAAATCTTTTACGTTCTGACTAGAGAACCTGACCTAAGTTTGAACTCTGGTAAACTAACAGGCTGGTACCTAGCATTTGTTTCCAAGTTGCCCTCCAACAAAGCCCAAGCCTAGCTCCAGTCTCTAGTGTAATCCCAAACAAGACCAGCATCTTCAGGTTACACCCTCAACAAGACCAGTGTCTCCAGGTTACTCCCCCAAAAAACTTGCACCCCCAGGTTACAAGCCCACCCCCTGCCTAATGACCACCCATAATGCTGAGGGAAGCAGAAACTAAGTTTATAATATGACTCCCAGCACCAGCCAACTATGTTAAAGGCCACAGCAGCTTTCCAATTAGATGATTGTATACTTACACTGCTCCGCACCCTCTGGAGCTGCTTACTATAAAGTTTTGCCCTGCTAGACATTTGGACTCCACCACAACCAAAAGCGTCCTGCGTGACAGTGGTGTGTTGGAGTGTCCTGAGCTAGCTTGAATAGAATAAAGACCCTTTTGTGAATTGCATCAGATCAGCTCCTGACTGTGTTTTTGGGGAACCACTAACATTCCCTGGCACTACACTATCAGGAGACAGCAACTGTAGGGATTCTTGGACTATATCCTATACAATGTTCCAATAAATTCCTTACTAATATATAGATTCACTCTATCAGTTCACTCTATCAGTCTGTTCCTTTGAGAATGCTGACTAATATACACATATAATTAAAAATAAATCTAAAATGTAGTTGCAAAATACTCAAGTGACTCAAAGAACAAGTTGGCAATGTAATAAATGTAGTTAGTACTTATACTTAGTGAAATTTCCTTTTATTGCTACTGGTAGTTTAAATGGAAAATTTTTATCAATTTGCTATAAACAATGTATGAAGACCAAACCAACTTCTCAAATTAACTATCTGTAAAATGATTACTAGGAATTTAATAGACTAATAATTGAAAAAAAAACCCACACGAAAACACTTCGAATGCTCTATAACCCACAGAGGTACAGGACTTAGATTTTGTTATTTTCGCTGGAGATAGGCCCTGTTGGATAGTTCAGGGTGACTTGGAACTCCGTATATAGTCCAGGCTGTCCTTCCACTTATCACCCTCCTGCTTCTGTTTCCAGAGTAATTGTTACATAATTTTAAGGCTAAAATAAAGAGACCTTAAGCTAGAAGCAGATAAAATTCAACTTGCTGGGTCTTTGGCCATTGACACTTTGACCTGTGAAAACTAGGTGGCTGAGTTCTTAAAATTCAGAAATTTAATTCTAGCCAAATGAGCTAAATATAAAATGGCCAGGTTAAATATGCATTTGCACAGATCAAAGTCGATATTGTCTTAGTCCATGCTTACTTATAGTTCAAATCAGCTACTTGGAAAATCACTTGAACCTAGGAGTTCAAGACCAGACTGGGGAAAAGTAACAAGATCAGGTTTCCAAAAAAAGGTGGTAAACATTTTAGTCATAATTTACAAAAAGAAAAAAATGTTCAAAAGTGTATGTATGTGTTTGAGGGAGAAGTAGAGCAAGAGGGAGAAGGAGAGGAAGAGTGAGGGAGGGGAAAGGCAGGGGAAAGGGGAGAGAGAGGAGGGAGGAGGACAGAGACAGAGAGAGAATATCTAGCCAGTTTAAGGGACCAAATCCAATCAAAATCCAGTCAAAAAAGTGAGCCCTTGAGAAGAAACTTAGATTCCACTCTTGGGTTCTTGACTGTTCCTCACTTCCTTTCTGCCTTCTCCACTGTGGCCAGCACAGCTATGGATCAGTCTAGACTTCATGTTTCTGCACATTTGTCATAAACAAAATGCCTGCTAGTCTTCCCCTGAGCCCTTAATTGGTCATAGAAATGAGCATTAATTATTAACTTGACAATCTAGAATCATCTGACAGGAAAGTCTTGGTTAAGGAATTGTCTAGATAACATTGGGTTGTGGATATGTCTGTGGAGAACTGTCTTGATTACTAGTTGATGTGAAGAGAGTCCAGCCAACTAAGGACAGTACCCTAGGCAGGTGGCCTTAGGTTTTTATAAGAAAACATGAGCCTGTGAGTGAGCTAGAGGCCAAACCAGGAAGTCCGGGCCCTTCATGATGCAGATGTCAAGATAGCATCAATCATTCTCCATAGTTACTGAATGGAAAAATTTGAGAAAGGTGCTGGGAATAAAACAGGAATTCCAATAATCCAAGAAGGTCATGATGAAAGTCTGATGTTGCTTAAAGAAGAGAATATTGGACAGGAAGAGATTCAAGGTTTAACATAGCTCTGAGGAGGTGTTGGAGACAGGAAATACTGGACTCCAAATTGCTCATTACAACTCTGTATCTTGTAGAGATGGGCACCCATTGCCCTTCGGACCACACTCAGTCATTAGGTAGGAGTAGTCTGGGGACAGCAAGAGCTTGCTCTCTCTTGGGGGAAGCCCTGGTGAGAGGTAGAGGCTATGAGTTGGTCGTGCTCCTGCCATGTAGCAATTTCCTCTGAAGCTCCTCAAGACCCAAGAAGTTCTTTTTTTTTTTTTTTTTTTTTTTTTTTCAATTCTGACATGGCCTTGTCATGTTTATTCTTTTTTTTTTTCACTGTTTTTTTTATTACATATTTTCCTCAATTACATTTCCAATGCTATCCCAAAAGTCCCCCATACCGCCCCCCACTTCCCTACCCTTCCATTCCCATTCTTTTGGCCCTGGCATTCCCCTATATTGGGGCATATAAAGTTTGCAAGTCCAATGGGCCTCTCTTTCCAGTGATGGCCGACTAGGCCATCTTTCGATACATATGCAGCTAGAGACAAGAGCTCCGGGGTACTGGTTAGTTCATCATGTTGTTCCAACTATAGGGTTGCAGATCCCTTTAGCTCCTTGGGTACTTTCTCTAGCTTCTCCATTGGGAGCCCTGTGATCCATCCAATAGCTGACTGTGAGCATCCACTCCTGTGTTTGCTAGGCCCCGGCATAGTCTCACAAGAGACAGCTATCTTTGGGTCCTTTCAGCAAAATCTAGCTAGTGTATGCAATGGTGTCAGCGTTTAGAAGCTGATTATGGGATGGATCCCTGGATACGGCAGTCTCTAGATGGTCCATCCTTTCATCACAGCTCCGAACTTTGTCTCTGTAACTCCTTCCCTGGGTGTTTTGTTCCCAATTCTAAGAAGGGGCACAGTGTCCACATTTTGTTCTGCATTCTTCTTGAGTTTCATGCGTTTAGCAAATTGTATCTTATATCTTGGGTATCCTAAGTTTTGGGCTAATATCCACTTATCAGTGAATACATATTGTGTGAGTTCCTTTGTGATTGTGTTACCTCACTCAAGATGATGCCCTCCAGGTCCATCCATTTGGCTAGGAATTTCATAAATTCATTCTTTTTAATAGCTGAGTAGTACTCCATTGTGTAAATGTACCATAATTTCTGTATCCATTCCTCTGTTGAGGGACATCTGGGTTCTTTCCAGCTTCTGGCTATTATAAATAGGGCTGCTATGAACATAGTGGAGCATGTGTCCTTCTTACCGGTTGGGACATCTTCTGGATATATGCCCAGAAGAGGTATTGCTGGATCCTCCGGTAGTACTATGTACAATTTTCTGAGGAACCGCCAGACTGATTTCCAGAGTGGTTGTACAAGCTTGCAATCCCACCAACAATGGAGGAGTGTTCCTCTTTCTCCACATCCTCGCCAGCATCTGCTGTCACCTGAATTTTTGATCTTAGCCATTCTGACTGGTGTGAGGTGGAATCTCAGGGTTGTTTTGATTTGCACTTCCCTGATGATTAAGGATGTTGAACATTTTTTCAGGTGCTTCTCTGCCCTTTGGTATTCTTCAGGTGAGAATTCTTTGTTCAATTCTGAGCCCCATTTTTTAATGGGGTTATTTGACTTTCTGGAGTCCACCTTCTTGAGTTCCTTATATATATTGAATATTAGACCCTTATCTGATTTAGGATAGGTAAAGATCCTTTCCCAATCTGTTGGTGGTTTTTTTGTTTTATTGATGGTGTCTTTTGCCTTGCAGAAGCTTTGCAGTTTCATGAGGTCCCACTTGTCAATTCTTGATCTTACAGCACAAGCCATTGCTGTTCTATTCAAGAATTTTTCCCCTGTGCCCATATCTTCAAGGCTTTTCCCCACTGTCTCCTCTATAAGTTTCAGTGTCTCTGGTTTTATGTGAAGTTCCTTGATCCACTTAGACTTGACCTTAGTACAAGGAGATAGGAATGGATCGATTCGCATTCTTCTACATGATAACAACCAGTTGTGCCAGCACCATTTGTTGAAAATGCTGTCTTTCTTCCACTGGATGTTTTTAGCTCCCTTGTCGAAGATCAAGTGACCGTAGGTGTGTGGGTTCATTTCTGGGTCTTCAATTCTATTCCATTGGTCTATTTGTCTGTCACTATACCAGTACCATGCAGTTTTTATCACAATTGCTCTGTAGTAAAGCTTTAGGTCTGGCATGGTGATTCCACCAGAGGTTCTTTTATCCTTGAGAAGAGTTTTTGCTATCCTAGGTTTTTTGTTATTCCAGATGAATTTGCAGATTGCACTTTCTAATTCGTTGAAGAATTGAGTTGGAATTTTGATGAGGATTGCATTGAATCTGTAGATTGCTTTTGGCAAGATAGCCATTTTTAAAATGTTGATCCTGCCAATCCATGAGCATGGAAGATCTTTCCATCTTCTGAGATCTTGTAGAATTTCTTTCTTCAGAGACTTGAAGTTCTTATTATACAGATCTTTCACTTCCTTAGTTAGAGTCACGCCAAGATATTTTATATTATTTGTGACTATTGAGAAGGGTGTTGTTTCCCTAATTTCTTTCTCAGCCTGTTTATTCTTTGTGTAGAGAAAGGCCATTGATTTGTTTGAGTTAATTTTATATCCAGCTACTTCACCGAAGCTGTTTATCAGGCTTAGGAGTTCTCTGGTGGAATTTTTAGGGTCACTTATATATACTATCATATCATCTGCAAAAAGTGATATTTTGACTTCATCTTTTCCAATTTGTATCCCTTTGATCTCCTTTTGTTGTCGAATTGCTCTGGCTAGGACTTCAAGTACTATGTTGAATAGGTATGGAGAAAGTGGACAGCCTTGTCTAGTCCCTGATTTTAGAGGGATTGCTTCAAGCTTCTCACCATTTACTTTGCTGTATATTGCTTTTATCATGTTTAGGTATGGGCCTTGAATTCCTGATCTTTCCAAGACTTTTATCATGAATGGGTGTTGGATCTTGTCAAATGCTTTTTCTGCATCTAATGAGATGACCATGTGGTTTTTGTCTTTGAGTTTGTTTATATACTGGATTACATTGATGGATTTCCGTATATTGAACCATCCCTGCATCCCTGGGATGAAACCTACTTGGTCAGGATGGATGATTGTTTTGATGTGTTCTTGGATTCGGTTAGCAAGAACTTTATTGAGTATTTTTGCATCAGTATTCATAAGGGATATTGGTCTGAAGTTTTCTATCTTTGTTGGGTCTTTTTGTGGTTTAGGTATCAGAGTAATTGTGGCTTCATAGAATGAGTTGGGTAGAGTACCTTCTGTTTCTATTTTGTGGAATAGTTTGTGAAGAACTGGGATTAGATCTTCTTTGAAGGTCTGATAGAACTCTGCACTAAACCCATCTGGTCCTGGGCTTTTTTTGGTTGGGAGACTATTAATGACTGCTTCTATTTTTTTGGGGGATATAGGGTTGTTTAGATCATTAACCTGATCTTGGTTCAACTTTGGTACCTGGTATCTGTCTAGGAACTTCTCCATTTCATCCAGGTTCTCCAGTTTTGTTGAGTATAGCCTTTGGTAGAAGGATCTGATGGTGTTTTGGATGTCTTCAGGATCTGTTGTTATGTCTCCTTTTTCATTTCTGATTTTGTTAATTAGAATACTTTCCCTGTGCCCTCTAGTTAGTCTGGCTAAGGGTTTATCTATCTTGTTGATTTTCTCAAAGAACCAGCTCCTTGATTGGTTGATTCTTTGAATAGTTCTTCTTGTTTCCACTTGATTGATTTCGCCCCTGAGTTTGATTATTTCCTGCCGTCTACTCCTCTTGGGTGAATTTGCTTCCTTTTGTTCTAGTGCTTTTAGGTGTGTTGTCAAGCTGCTAATGTGTGCTCTTTCTAGTTTCTTTTTGGAGGCACTCAGAGCTATGAGTTTTCCTCTTAGAAATGCTTTTATTGTGTCCCATAAGTTTGGGTATGTTGTGGCTTCATTTTCATTGAACTCTAAAAAGTCCTTGATTTCTTTCTTTATTCCTTCCTTGACCAAGGTATCATTGAGAAGAGTGTTGTTCAGTTTCCACGTGAATGTTGGCTTTCTATTATTTATTTTGTTATTGATGATCAGCCTTAGTCCATGGTGATCTGATAGGATGCATGGGACAATTTCAATGTTTTTGTATCTGTTGAGTCCTGTTTTGTGCCCAATTACATGGTCAATTTTGGAGAAGGTACCATGAGGTGCTGAGAAGAAGGTGTATCCTTTTGTTTTAGGGTAAAATGTTCTGTAGATATCTGCCAGATCCATTTGATCCATAACTTCTGTTAGTTTCACTGTGTCCCTGTTTAGTTTCTGTTTCCATGATCTGTCCATTGGTGAAAGTGGTGTGTTGAAGTCTCCCACTATTATTGTATGAGGTGCAATGTGTGCTTTGAGCTTTACTAAAGTTTCTTTAATGAATGTGGCTGCCTTTGTATTTGGAGCATAGATATTCAGGATTGATAGTTCCTCTTGGAGGATTTTACCTTTGATGAGTATGAAGTGTCCCTCCCTGTCTTTTTTGATGACTTTGGGTTGGAAGTCAATCTTATCTGATATTAGAATGGCTACTCCAGCTTGTTTCTTCAGACCATTTGCTTGGAAAATTGTTTTCCAGCCTTTCATTCTGAGGTAGTGTCTATCTTTTTCTCTGAGATGAGTTTCTTGTAAGCAGCAAAATGTTGGGTCTTTTTTGTGTAGCCAGTTTGTTAGTCTATGTCTTTTTATCGGGGAGTTGAGTCCATTGATATTAAGAGATATTAAGGAAAAGTAATTGTTGTTTCCTGTTATTTTTGTTGTTAAAGTTGGCATTCTGTTCTTGTGGCTGTCTTCTTTTCGGTTTGTTGAGGGATTACCTTCTTGTTGTTTCTAGGGCGTGGTTCCTGTCCTTGTATTGGTTTTTTTCTGTTATTATCCTTTGAAGGGCTGGATTCGTGGAGAGATAGTGTGTGAATTTGGTTTTGTCGTGGAATACTTTGGTTTCTCCATCTATGTTAATTGAGAGTTTGGCTGGGTATAGTAGCCTGGGCTGGAATTTGTGTTCTTTTAGTGTCTGTATAACATCTGTCCAGGATCTTCTGGCTTTCATAGTCTCTGGTGAAAAATCTGGTGTAATTCTGATAGGCTTGCCTTTATATGTTACTTGGCCTTTTTCTCTTACTGCTTTTAGTATTCTATCTTTATTTAGTGCATTTGTTGTTCTGATTATTATGTGTCGGGAGGTATTTCTTTTCTGATCCAGTCTATTCTGAGTTCTGTAGGCTTCTTGTATGTTCATGGGCATCTCTTTCTTTAGATTTGGGAAGTTTTCTTCTATAATTTTGTTGAAGATGTTTGCTGGTCCTTTGAGTTGAAAATCTTCATTCTCATCCACTCCTATTATCCGTAGGTTTGGTCTTCTCATTGTGTCCTGTATTTCCTGGATGTTTTGAGGTAGGATCTTTTTGCATTTTCCATTTTCCTTGATTGTTGTGCCGATGTTCTCTATGGAATCTTCTGCACCTGAGATTCTCTCTTCCATCTCTTGTATTCTGTTGCTGATGCTTGCATCTATGGTTCCAGATTTCTTTCCTAGGGTTTCTATCTCCAGTGTTGCCTCATTTTGGGTTTTCTTTATTGTGTCTACTTCCCTTTTTAGGTCTAGTATGGTTTTGTTCATTTCCATCATCTGATTGGATGTGTTTTCCTGTTTCTCTTTAAGGACTTCTACCAGTTTGGTTGTGTTTTCCTGTTTTTCTTTAAGGACTTGTAACTCTTTAGCCATGTTCTCCTGTAGTTCTTTAAAGTCCTTCTTGATGTCCTCTACCATCATCATGAGATATGCTTTTAAATCCAGGTCTAGTTTTTCAGGTGTGTTGGGGTGCCCTGGACTGGGCGAAGTGGGAGTGCTGGGTCCTGATGATGGTGAGTGGTCTTGGTTTCTGTTAGTAAGATTCTTACCTTTACCTCTCGCCATCTGGTAATCTCTGGAGTTGCTATAGTTGTCTCTGTTCAGAGGTTGTTCTTCTGGTGATTCTGAGTATCCTCTGTCAGCAGACCTGGGAGACAGGCTCTCTCCTCTGAGTTTCAGTGGTTAGAGCACTCCCTGCTGACAAGCTTTCCTCTTAAAGGGAAGGTGTACAGATATCTGGCGTTTGGACCTCCTCTTGGCCAAAGAAGAAGGCGGAAAACAGGACCTTTCCCAGATGCTGTGTTGCTTTGGCAGGTCACAGAAGCTGTAGGCTTCTGTGGTGCACACTCTCAGCTGTGCAGACTAAGTTCCTAAGTTCAGTGGAGTCCTGGATCCAAGATGTGCTCCCTGCTCCTGAGGCAGAGGGCTCCTGTGCAGGGCAGACCACTGTCTTCCAGCTAGGAGGGTGCCGGATGTCTGTGGCCCCAAAAGGGTGCTGCCTCAGCGGCTCTGTGGCTCCCGCCTGTCCGAGAAGCTGTCTGCCTCTGTGGTCCTCACTCTGACCTGTACAGACTAAGTTCGGCGGAGTCCCGGAGCCAAGATGGCGCTCCCTGCAGGGCAGGTCACTGTCCTCCAGCTGGGAGGGTGCCGGATGTCTGCGGCCCCAAAAGGGTGCTGCCTCAGCGGCTCTGTGGCTCCCGCCTGTCCGAGAAGCTGTCTGCCTCTGTGGTCCTCACTCTGACCTGTACAGACTAAGTTCGGCGGAGTCCCGGAGCCAAGATGGCGCTCCCTGCAGGGTAGGTCACTGTCCTCCAGCTGGGAGGGTGCCGGATGTCTGCGGCCCCAAAAGGGTGCTGCCTCAGCGGCTCTGTGGCTCCCGCCTGTCCCAGAAGCTGTCTGCCTCTGTGGTCCTCACTCTAACCTGTACAGACTAAGTTCGGCGGAGTCCCGGAGCCAAGATGGTGCTCTCTGCAGGGCAGGTCACTGTCCTCCGGCTGGGCAACCCAAGAAGTTCTAAAGGAGACACCTTAAGATTCAAGAAGTTCTTGGGGCTGGGTCCACAGCTTAGTGGTTAAATATGTTGCTCTTATAGAGGTCCTAGGTTCACAGTACCCATGTGGTGGCTCACAATCATCTATAGCTCTAGTTCCAGGTCATCTGAAACCCTTTCTGGTCTTTGTGAATACTAGGCATGTATCATACATAGTGCCTATGTCCATGCAAGCAAAGCACTCATATACAATAGTAAATAAATATATAAATCTAAAAATAAAACTTTAAAAATAAAATTTAAAAAGAATCTATTTTTGTCAGCAAAACTGACAGGCTGGGCAAGGAGCTCTGTCCTCAAAGTTCTATTAGCAGCAAGGACTGCAAAAGGGATGCTCTGAGCAGCTGAGCTGCCTGTAAGAGATGTTTAAACCTGCTGAGCTGCCTTCACGTCATGCAGCTTTCATGTGTTTTCATCCTTGTTGGGCTGGGATTTTGATGATGCAGCAGCCTTTATATTATCCCTGCTACTGCTAGGTAACCCCTCGCCTATTTTCCTGTATGTGACCCCAATGAAACTCATTGCTTTACACAGTTATACTTTAGTGGTGTTGTTGATTTTGTCTGTAATCAGTTTCCTGCACAACATAAATATTTTTGTCTGCCTCTTCCCAGTAATAGTGTCACACAGCAGTTTTCCACAGAAGAACTTTAGAACTATGTCTCCACAGCCACAAAAATCCCGACAATTTTACAATGTAAGTAAGTTTTCTATTTGAGATATACATCATTATGCTGCCAAATGAACAATTCTTCAACATGTTCATGTGTCCCCAAATTCGTATTTTGAATACCCAATGGGATGGTGTCCAGATGCTCCTGGTTGGATTACATGCTCATGAAAGCTCAATCCCCATTATTTGGAGGCAATCTGGACTTTTAGGCAGTAGACATTACTTAGGGCCTTTGGTAATGAGGCTGAACCCACAATGGAGATAATGGGAGCCCAGCCAGTCTTCTCGCCACTTCCCCTTTCTCTGTTCCCTAGTTCATGATATGAACAGTTTTCCCTACTGTATTTCTTTGCTGTGACTGCCTGGCACCTCAACAGAGGCAGAGAGAAATGGGTTTACCTCATCTTGGACTATAACCTTCAAATGATGAACCAAAAATAAACCTTTTTTTTATTAGATATTTTCTTCATTTAGTTTCCTCTCCAAAAATCTACTATCCTCTCCCCACTCTCTCTGCTCCCCAACTCACCTACTTCTGCTTCCTGGCTCTGGCATTCCTTTATACTGGGGCATAGAATCTTCTGCAAGATCAAGTGCCTCTCGTCCCATTGATGGCCAACTAGGCCATCCTCTGCTACAAATGCAGCTAGAGACATGAGTCCCTCCATGTGTTTTCTTTGATTGGTGGTTTAGTCCCAGAGAGCTCTGGGTGTACTGGTTAGTTCATATTGTTGTTCCTCCTATAGGGCTGCAGACCCCTTCAGCTCCTTGGTTAGTTTCTCTAGCCCCTTCATTGGGGACCCTGTGTTCCATCTAGTAGATGACTGTGAGCATCCACTTCTGTATTTGCCAGGCCCTGGCAGAGCCGGAGACAGCTATATCAGGGTCCTCTCAGCAAAATCTTATTGGCATCTGCAATAGTGTCTGGGTTTGGTGGTTGTTTATGGGATGGATCCCTGGGTGGGGCAGTCTCTGGATAGTCATTCCTTCAGTCTCTGCTCCAAACTTTGTCTCTGTAACTCCTTCCATGGGTATTTGGTTCTCCCTTCTAAGAAGGAACAAAGTATCCACACTTTGGTCTTCCTTATTCTTGAGTTTCATGTGTTTTGCAAATTGAATCTTGGGTATTCTGAGCTTCTGGGCTAATATCCACTTATCAGTGAGTGCATATCATTCGTGTTCTTTTGTGATTGGGTTACCTCACTCAAGATGATATCCTCCAGATCCATCCATCCATTTGCCTAAGAATTTTATAAATTCATTGTTTTTAATAGCTGAGTAGTACTCCATTGGGTAAATATACCACATTTTCTGTATCCATCCCTCTGTTGAGGGACATCTGGCTAAAAATAAACCTATTTAAAGAAGTTAATGATGTCAGATATTTTATTATAGTGATACAAAGATGACTAATATAGGAGGTAATTAGGTAATGGAAGGAGTTTTCTTGAATGGCAAGAGACCTCTATAGGGGAAGTAGAGAGACCAGAGACTTCTCCTCCTACAATGTGAATTTACAATATCAGTCTATAAAACAAGAAAGTGACACCAGAATCTGATGATTGTGACAATCCTGATGTTGAACTTTCAGCTTACAGACCTGTGAGAATAAATGTTCACTGTTTAAGCTTCTCATTTTATAGTAGTTTATTGTATCAGCCCAGACTTAGATACCTTATCAGACATCATTCAGGAACCAACATTCTTGTATTGGCTTGTGTAGTTTGAATATACAACATGTCTCCCAAAATCTGGTAAATTGAAGTCAAAGGCCCCATTGCAATGTTCAGAAGTAGAGTTTGGGTGAAACATTTAGATCATGAAGGCTCTAGACGAATCCATTGATGAACTCACAACTTACAGGTTATTCAGAGGAGATAGAGCTCTGGAAGTCAGGACTGATCAGAAGAAATGAATTGCTGGGGATACGTCTTTGAAAACTGTACTGTATCTCTAGTGTTTTTTTTTTTCTCTGTGTCTCTTTCTGTTTCCTAGAAATCAAAAAGTGAACAGCCTGAGCCCTAACATATGATGGGGTTGATCAAGAATGTACTGGAAAAACACACCTTCATTCCTTTAGTATTTTCTCAGGTATGTTCCACAGGAATAAAAACTAACACAGAATACCACATTTAAAAACGTTGTGAATATCAAGTCTCCCAAGCTACTCTATCTGGATTTAAAGGAACAACAAAAAGAACTTCCTTTGGCTAAGCCCTTGGGGAAAGTGTTTCAATGTGGACTATGGCTGAGATGAGGTATGAACATCTTTTGTGAGTATTTTTTCTGAATATTCATGATAGAATAGCTACCTGAGTTTTACTGAAGTGTTTGTTCTCTGACACCATCCCTGTCATTAGGACTTTGTTTATTAATATTCAGAGGAGTCACTGTGCTGCATACCCAATCCCCATCCACAGAGGTTCTCATCCAAGCAGCTACCTGCCTCCTATATTTCCTGTGGATAAAGTATATGTTTCTTCTCTGAGACAGCACAAATCCAACAACAGATTGTGCATACAAGACCATGGCCCCTGTGCTAAAAGTGAAGACAACCCTGCAGGCAACTGAGCTCTTCCTGGGGGTTGGCTGAGAAATGCCACCTTCTTTAGCTTGCTTGTTCAGTATTCCTTGGTCCTGGAGACTTTGTAGAATAATCTTGCATGCAGATACACCTTTCTGTTTCCAGTGATCCCAGTGTAATAATTCTCAATTTTTTTCCCACAGAAAGGGACATTTGTACACAGAGACTTTCACTCACATCTTTTACAGGCGGCACCAGAAGCTAAATACTAAGTTAAAGGTGATAGGAACTCTGCAGAACTATGAAGTATGACTTGTTTTATAACAGGTTCACATAGGTGCTCAATGCAATTATCAGATCTTTGCTGTTCTTGGTACAGCCTGTGAAGAAGGTGAAATGGCCATGAGTTTATGAGAGTCATGGACAAAATGGACACACATGGGGACAGCAGTTTGTTTGAACTGTTTCCTCTTCCTTCTAGAGTATATACCTATGTTATTATTACAGTGTTTGAAATGCTGTCTGGGAGCTTGATATCATCCAATCTGAAGAATTTCAGGATCCTTGTTTAAAAGTTACATTCCAATAAAAATTAACTTGACATTTCCTTCATTCGCAGTGAGAATTTTGGTTTCTTTAAATCCAGTTATGTTATGTGAATTTGTTTTTGCTTTAACCTTAGGAACCCAATTCCCCTAATCACCAGGAAGTTGTCTGTTTTGTTGGCTGAGAGAGCTCTACAACCCTTTCTCCTCCAACCTTCCTTCTCTCCAACCTAGTATTGGGGGGTTGAAAAGAATTAGGGTGGAATAAAGGTTGGAAGAGAGGTAGAAGAATAAGAACCTAATAAACTAGTAAAGAAATATGCCAACATTCATCCATCATTTACTTTTTTCTACTTTTTTGTCATCCTAACTGTTCTTCACATTGAAAAGATTTTTTCCGCTTTCCCTTACTGTCTTTTTCTTGAAGACAATGGTCACACCAGCACACAGAGTGCTGTTTTTATAATTGCCTCTTGGATAGTGTACTGACATCCTGACCAGTCTTCCTGACAAGTCCCACTCCACTCGGGGCTAACTAGTAGCCACCAACATCTGGTTTCTGAAGTTGGAACTAGGATAATTCAAAATGGCTGAGTGTGCTTGCTGGGAAGCTAGGGGAGGCAGCCACAGCTTGAGTACATCTTTACTCATTCAGAAGTTCCAAGTGAGCACTCCTTTAAGTGCAAATGATTATCTCCCAATTGCAGAAGTGACAATAAATATAACAAAGAAAAGTGCCTGTGAGCCTACCATCAATCACATCTTGATATGTAAACTTCTTGAAATGCAAAATTAAATATCTTAAATATTTGAGGCACTTGAAACAGTAGAAGGTGAGCTGTTCCTTCTTGTCACTTAAAAGCACATTCCTTTGTCACTTACAAGGCAAGCACTTCTTCATGTTTATGTGATGTTTGAATTCCTTCTTCAAGCAAGTGCTTATTAATTCTTTCAATCCACTTAAAGAAAATATTCTTTTTATTGATAGTTTGTTTGCTTTAGAATTCAGCCCAGGTATGCCCATCTACAGCTATGCCTCCCTCTTCCCTCATAGCTGATTCTGTATACAGGCCCCAGGGAGAAGAACTCACACCACATATAATGGGCACACATACACTAAGTGGCTCCTCTTTTCCACGTCCTTACTGCCTCAAGGTCACACATTCTTTCCTCAGAATGCTCTCCCCTTTGCCCTGCTGCTAAGAATCAGAGACAGCCTAACTGTAGACCCATATCATCATCTACATATCAAGCTACCAACCACATTGCTTAGAACCTAGACATTTCTCTGAAACCTATAAGGAGGTTTCACTCTGCTATGTGGGTCTTCACTACTGTCTGTTTACAGTATTAGTAACTCTTCCAATAAATCTATTCACAAGGACAGTCTGCCTTGGTATCACCCTTGAACCCCCAAATCCGAGACCTTTCAGTTTTTATTTAAAATGAATCATTTGTGTAGCATTTCTTCCCCTTCTTGTTAGTTTTTCAGTTTTATTAATTCACATATACAAACAGACCTAATTTCAAGATTTCTGATTTATACAATTGTGGTTTCTACCTTTGAGATCACATTTATAGTATGTTTCTGAGCCATGATTCTATCTATACCAATAGTTTTCTAGTAATTTATTAACAGTCATTGGGGATAACTTACGTATGTGCATGCTTATGTGAATGTAGATATGTGTATACGTGTGTATAAAATATGCATGGAACACAAAGGTCAATTTTGAGTATTACTCCTCAGGAACACCCCAGTGTGTTTTGTCAGAACAGAGACACTTTCTGGGACCAAAGGCTCACTGAGTAAGCCAAACTGGTTAGCCAAAAAGCCCTATGGACCCATTGTTTCTGCATTCCCAGTACTGGGATTATAACCAGCTTTTTACATGGGTACTAGAGAACAAACTCTGACCCTTGCACGATCGGGATGTAAAGTGAATAAATAAATTAATAGAAAAAAAAAAGATTCCCCAGCTCTGCCTAATATTTGGCTGTGGGCCTCTGTGTCTGTTTCCATCAGCTACTGGGTGCAGCCTCTGAAAGGACAGCTATGCTAGATTCCTGTCTATAAGCATAGGAGAATTTCATTAATAGTGTCAGGAGTGGCCTCTCTCTGATGGCATGGATCTCAAGTTGGGTCCAGGGGAGGATGCTTGAATCTCCCTGAGAAGGAGAAACAAAATAGACAAGATTGAACAGAGGGAAGGAACTGGGTGTGAGAGAGGATCAGGGAGGCAACAAGGAGGATTAAGTGTGGGGAAGACAAAGGGAAAGAGAACTGGGAGAGAAAACTGGGTTTGTGAGGCGGGGAGCATCTCCGGGACAAACTAGAAACTGAGGACAATGGAAATACCCAAGAATCTAAGACTCCTAGCAGTAGAGGAGATAGAATCTGAAAAGGCCATCTCCTGTAACCAGGCAAGATTTCCAATGGAGGGATGGGGAACTAACCTACCCACAAAACTTTCAACCCAAAATTTGTCCTACCTACAAGTTGTGCAAGGATAAAGATGGAGCAGAAATTGAGAGACTGGCCCAACTTGAGATTCACTGGTGGTTCTCAGCCTTCCTAGTGCTGTGACCCTTTAATATAGTTCCTCATGTTGTGGTAATCCTATTCTCATTTCCTCCCTGTATAACATTATATTCTATTTACTCTTGTTTGAAAGATCCTTTAATTCCTTTGTTTCTTAACTTCTATGGTTCTTTCAAATAAAACATCTATATCTAAAGATTAAAAGTTAATACACACATATGAGAAATCTATCTTTTGTGCACATATGATGTTTGTTTTTTGAGTCTCTGGTACCTCACTCAGGATGACTGTTTCCAGTTTCATTTATTTACCTGCTGTCTTAGTTATGGTTTCTATGGCTACAACAAAACACCATGACAAAAAGCAAGTTGGGAAGGAAAGAGTTTATTTGGCTTATACTTCCAGATCATAATCCATCATTGGAGGAAGTCAGGACAGGAGCTCAAGCAGGGCTGGAACCTGGAGGCAGGAGCTGATGCAGAGGTCATGGAGGGATGGTGCTTTCTGGTCTGCTTGCTCATGGCTTATTCAGTCTGCTTTGTTATAAAACCCAGGACCACCATCTGAGCGATGGAACCACCCACAGTAGGCTGGGCCCTCCCCTATTGGTCACTAATTGAGAAAATATCTTACGGTTGGATATCATGAAAGCATTTCCTCAAGTGAGGCTTCTTCCTCTGATGACTTAGCTTGCATCAAGTTGACACACAAAACCAGCCTGTATACCTTCACATTTTATAATTTTATTTTTTAACACCTTAATAATATTTTATTGTATAAATATATCACATTTTTATTATCCATTTATTAGCTGGTGAACATCTAGGCTCTTTTCATTTCCTGGAAATTGTGCATAGAACAACAGTGAAGGAAAAGCAATATTCTCTGTGTTGGGATCCAGAATAAGCCAAAGCTTTCTCAAAGGTCCTTATGAAAGGAGAGAGAGAAGGCTAGTTTTGGCCAGTGGCGGGCTTGGCAAGGTCTGGACTGGGGCTGGGCCAAAGGAGTTAAGGGTTTTTTTTTTTTGTTTGTTTGTTTGTTTTTTGTTTCTAGGAACCTTTCTTTTTTTTTGATTTTTAATATTTTTATTACATATTTTCCTCAATTACATTTCCAATGCTATCCCAAAAGTCCCCCATAGCGCCCCCACTTCCCTACCCACCCATTCCCATTCTTTTGGCCCTGGCATTCCCCTATATTGGGGCATATAAAGTTTGCAAGTCCAATGGGCCTCTCTTTCCATTGATGGCCGACTAGGCCATCTTTCGATACATATGCAGCTAGAGACAAGAGCTCCGGGGTTCTGGTTAGTACATCATGTTGTTCCAACAATAGGGTTGCAGATCCCTTTAGCTCCTTGGGTACTTTCTCTAGCTTCTCCATTGGGAGCCCTGTGATCCATCCAATAGCTGACTGTGAACATCCACTCCTGTGTTTGCTAGGCCCCGGCATCGTCTCACAAGAGACAGCTATATCTGGGTCCTTTCAGCAAAATCTTGCTAGTGTATGCAATGGTGTCAGCGTTTAAAAGCTGATTATGGGATGGATCCCTGGATATGGCAGTCTCTAAATGGTCCATCCTTTCATCACAGCTCCGAACTTTGTCTCTGTAACTCCTTCCCTGGGTGTTTTGTTCCCAATTCTAAGAATGTGCACAGTGTCCACACTTTGGTCTTCATTCTTCTTGAGTTTCATGCGTTTAGCAAATTGTATCTTATATCTTGGGTATCCTAAGTTTTGGGCTAATATCCACTTATCAGTGAATACATATTGTGTGAGTTCTTTTGTGATTGTGTTATTTCACTCAAGATGATGCCCTATAGGTCCATCCATT
Organism: Mus caroli; assembly: GCF_978045245.1. Classification (NCBI taxonomy): domain Eukaryota; kingdom Metazoa; phylum Chordata; class Mammalia; order Rodentia; family Muridae; genus Mus; species Mus caroli. Next base: position 81,103,218 of record NW_028227262.1, on the reverse strand, counting down.
TGGCTAGGAATTTCATAAATTCATTCTTTTTAATAGCTGAGTAGTACTCCATTGTGTAAATGTACCATAATTTCTGTATCCATTCCTCTGTTGAGGGACATCTGGGTTCTTTCCAGCTTCTGGCTATTATAAATAGGGCTGCTATGAACATAGTGGAGCATGTGTCCTTTTTACCGGTTGGGACATCTTCTGGATATATGCCCAGGAGAGGTATTGCTGGGTCCTCCGGTAGTACTATGTCCAATTTTCTGAGGAACCACCAGACTGATTTCCAGAGTGGTTATTCTGAGGTAGTGTCTATCCTTTTCTCTGAGATGAGTTTCCTGTAAGCAGCAAAATGTTGGGTCTTGTTTGTGTAGCCAGTTTGTTAGTCTATGTCTTTTTATTGGGGAGTTGAGTCCATTGATATTAAGAGATATTAAGGAAAAGTAATTGTTGTTTCCTGTTATTTTTGTTGTTAAAGTTGGCATTCTGTTCTTGTGGCTGTCTTCTTTTCGGTTTGTTGAGGGATTACCTTCTTGTTGTTTCTAGGGCGTGGTTCCTGTCCTTGTATTGGTTTTTTTCTGTTATTATCCTTTGAAGGGCTGGATTCGTGGAGAGATAGTGTGTGAATTTGGTTTTGTTGTGGAATACTTTGGTTTCTCCATCTATGTTAATTGAGAGTTTGGCTGGGTATAGTAGCCTGGGCTGGAATTTGTGTTCTTTTAGTGTCTGTATAACATCTGTCCAGGATCTTCTGGCTTTCATAGTCTCTGGTGAAAAATCTGGTGTAATTCTGATAGGCTTGCCTTTATATGTTACTTGGCCTTTTTCTCTTACTGCTTTTAGTATTCTATCTTTATTTAGTGCATTTGTTGTTCTGATTATTATGTGTCGGGAGGTATTTCTTTTCTGGTCCAGTCTATTTGGAGTTCTGTAGGCTTCTTGTATGTTCATGGGCATCTCTTTCTTTAGATTTGGGAAGTTTTCTTCTATAATTTTGTTGAAGATGTTTGCTGGTCCTTTGAGTTGAAAATCTTCATTCTCATCCACTCCTATTATCCGTAGGTTTGGTCTTCTCATTGTGTCCTGTATTTCTTGGATGTTTTGAGGTAGGATCTTTTTGCATTTTACATTTTCCTTGATTGTTGTGCCGATGTTCTCTATGGAATCTTCTGCACCTGAGATTCTCTCTTCCCTCTCTTGTATTCTGTTGCAGATGCTGGTATCTATGGTTCCAGATTTCTTTCCTAGGGTTTCTATCTCCAGTGTTGCCTCATTTTGGGTTTTCTTTATTGTGTCTACTTCCCTTTTTAGGTCTAGTATGGTTTTGTTCATTTCCATCATCTGTTTGGATGTGTTTTCCTGTTTTTCTGTAAGGACTTCTCCCTGTTTGATTATGTTATCCTGTTTTTCTTTATGGATTTGTAACTCTTTAGCAGTGTTCTCCTGCAATTCTTTAAGGGATTTTTGTGCTTCCTCTTTAATGTCTTCTACCTGTTTAGCAGTGTTCTCCTGTATTTCTTTAAGTGTGTTATTAAAGTCCTTCTTGAAGTCCTCTACCATCATCAGGAGATATGCTTTTAGATCCGTGTCTAGCTTTTCCGGTGTGTTGGGGAGCCCTGGACTGGGCGAAGTGGGGGTGCTGGGTTCTGATGATGGTGAGTGGTCTCGGTTTCTGTTAGTAAGATTATTACGTTTACCTTTCGCCATCTGGTAATCTCTGGGGTTAGTTGTTATCGTTGTCACTGTTTAAAGATTGGAGCAGAAGCTGTGTTCCACTCACCAGCAGTCTCAAAATCCTGCGGTGGTGGTTGTGGGTAGCTGGCGGGTGTCAGGCAACCCTGCGCTCCAGCAACCCCGTCGCTGATCCGGCCGGAAGTGGCCTGTGGCCCTACTCAGGCCGGTTTCTGCTTCCCTAACTAATGCAGTCTCAGGTCCCGCGCGCAATTGGATTGGAGCAGAAGCTGTGCTCCACTCACCAGAAGTCTTAAGATCCTGTGGTGGGTGTTGTGGGTAGCTGGCGAGTGTCAGCCGACCCTGCGCCCCAGCTGCCCTGGTGCTTTTCTGACCGGAAGAGGCTTGTGGCCCTATGTAGGCCGGATTTCTTTCTCCCCAACCAGAGCAGTCTCAGGTCCCGCGTGATTGGACTGGAGCAGAAGCTGTGTTCCACTCACCAGCAGTCCCAAAATCCTGTGGCGGGGGTCGTGGGTAGCTGGCGGGTGTCAGGCAACCCTGTGCTCCAGCAACCCCGGCGCTGATCCGGCTGGAAGTCTCTAGGAACCTTTCTTTTCTCCTTGCAGAAACTGGAGTTGCCAGTCCCGAGACTACTGAATGCTCAGTCTGTGTCTTACTTGAGATATTCTGTGTTTTACTGTGCAGCATTGCTTTACTAGCTTCCTGCTGACTTTGTCCCATTATATCCTAGCTTTCTGTGGACTCTGACCCTTTCTCCCCTCTGCAGACTGTGCTTATGTTACACTTCTTCATAAAATTGTTTGCATGTGTCATCGACTTGTACAAGACCTTCTGATCCAAAACTTTCCTGTCTCCTTAATTTTCTCTTATTCTCTCGTCCTCCCTGACAGGAACCTGCCACTCATCCAGGTCATCTTTATAACAGGACATACAGTTCTTTGGGAATGTTACAAGAGGGGTAGAGCTGGATCACATGGGGGATCTATTTCCAGCTGTTTCGAGGAACCTCTGCATTTACATCCAGAGAGGTCGCTTCAGTTTTGACTCCCACCAGCAGTAGACCCCCCCTTTTTTAAAATCTAATTTATAGTTTTTGGTTGAGGAATTAAGACTATTAATAGAGTTTTTATTGAAAGTTATATATTAATTTTGTCTTATTGATGTTGTAATATTTGATATTTTCCCTTATCCTTATTGGTGTAACTTTTTTTTTTAATGTAGCCTCATGCGTGGGATGCCATTCTCTTTAGTCTGAGGAATTTAATGCATTATTTTCTGTAGATAAAGGTTCTTAAGTCAACTTTATCATGAAAACTTTTATTTCCCATTCAGTGATGACAGAGAATTTTGCTAAGTATAGTAGTCAGTTGTATATATGACTTTATTTTTATTTCTAGCAACTTTTATTCATTAGTTATTCTGTTTTGATTCTAATATGATATATGGAGCTTCTTTTCTGATATTATCTGTGTGATAGTCTATATGCCTCTTGTACCTGAGTAAACATCTCCTTCCTTAGATTTGCAGATTCTTCTATTATATTGAAAATATTTTCTATGCTTTTAGGATGTAATTATTTTCTTAGCACCCTATAGATCTGCTATATTCCATTTGTATGTTTTAAATAATGTATTTTTGTTCTTGAAAAATGTTGCAATTCCACTACCTTGTCCTCAGTCTTTGATATACTCTCTTCCCCATGACAAATCTATGGGTGAGGTACTTTCCTTATCTTTTTGTTTGACTTATTGAAGCTTTCATTTCTAGCATTTCAGTTTTTTATTCAGTATTTCTATCTTTAAAAATATATCACTTTATTGTCTTATTGATGTTGTAATATTTGATATTTTTGGTTGAGGAATTAAGACTATTAATAGAGTTTTTATTGAAAGTTATATATTAATTTTGTCTTATTGGAAGGGAAGGGAAGGGAAGGGAGGGGAGGGGAAGGGAAGGGAAGGGAAGGGAAGGGAAGGGAAGGGAAGGGAAGGGAAGGGAAGGGAAGGGAAGGGAAGGGAAGGGAAGGGAAGGGAAGGGAAGGGAAGGGTATGTGCACATGGGTGCAGCTGCCTATGAGATTTCTAATGTTGGTGCTGGGAATCGGACTCAGGTTCCCTGCAAGAGTAATCTACCTCTCAGTTGCTGTACCATTTCTCTAGCTCCAGAATTTCTATCTCTTGACTAAATTCCATTTTTATATCCTTGTATTGATTTTGTATTTCATTCAGTTTTTTGTGTTTTCTTAGAATTCACTCAGTTTATGCATATTCTCTCTGATTTATCTGAACACATCTATGATCATTATTTTGAGTTGTTTGTCCTGAATTTCATTGAAGTCATTCTTGTGGTGGTCAGTACTGTGGGATTTTTATATTTTTGGAGGAGACAAGTTGTCTTTTATATTACTTTTTTATTTGTGTTGGGATGTGAATCTGGAAAGTTACTTTTTTTCTTCCAGTGGGAGTGTCTTCAGTGTTCAGGAGAAATTACTTTGTAGTAGTATTGAAGAGTCATTTCCTCTTTAAGCCTGGTTTTCAAGAATAGTAATGGCTTGTGCTGTAAGATTGAGAATCAACAAATGGGACTTCATAAAATTGCAAAGCTTCTGTAAGGCAAAAGACACCGTCAATAAGACAAACAGGCCACCAACAGATTGGGAAAGGACCTTTACCAATCCTAAACCATATAGGGGTCTAATATCCAATATATATAAAGAACTCAAGAAAATGGACTCCAGAAAATCAAATAACCCTATTAAAAAATGGGATACAGAGCTAAAGAAATAATTCTCAACTGAGGAATACCAAATAGCTGAGAAGAACCTGAAAATAAAAAAAAGGTTCAAAATCCTTAATCATCAGGGAAATGCAAATCAAAACAACCCTGAGATTCCACCTCACACCAGTCAGAATGGCTAACATCAAAAATAAAGGTGAGAGCAGATGCTGGCGAGGATGTGGAGAAAGAGGAACAGTCCTCCATTGTTGGTGGGATTGCAAGTTGGTACAACCACTCTGGAAATCAGTCTGCTGGTTCCTCAGAAAATTGGACATAGTACTACTAGAAGATCCAGCAATTCTTCTCCAGGGCATCTCCATACCTAGAAGATGTTCCAACTTGTAATAAGGACACATGCTCCACTATATTCATAGCAGCCTTATTTATAATAGCCAGGAGCTGGAAATAACCCAGATGTCCCTCAACAGAGGAATGAATACAGAAAATGTGGTACATTTACACAATGGAGGACTACTCAGCTATTAAAAACAACGAGTTCATGAAATTCTTAGGCAAATGGATATATCTGGAGGATATCATCCTGAGTGAGGTAACCCAATCACAAAAGAACACACATCATATGCACATATCGGCGGATAAGTGGACATTAACCCAGAAACTTAGAATACCCAAGATACAATTTGCAAAATACATGAAACCCAAGAAGAAGGAAGACCAAAGTGTGGGTACTTCGTTCCTTCTTAGAATGGGGAACAAACTACCCATGGAGGGAGTTACAGAGACAAAGTTCAGAGCTGAGATGGAAGAAAGGACCATCCAGAGACTGTCCCACATGGGATCCATCCCATATACAACCACCAAACCCACTATTGCATATGCCAGCAAGACTTAGCTGACAGGACCCTGATATAGCTATCTCTTGAGAGGCTATGCCAGTGCCTGGCAAATCCAGAAGTGGATACTCACAGTCATCTATTGGATGGAACACAGGGCCCCTAATGAAGGAGCTAGAGAAAGTAACCAAGGAGCTGAAGGGGTCTGCAACCCTATAGGAGGATCAACAATATGAATTAACCAGTACCCCACAGAATTGTGTCTCTAGTTGCATATGTTGCAGAGGATGGCCTTGTTGGCCATCAATTGGAGGAGACGCCCTTGGTCTGGCGAAGATCATATGCCCTAGTATAGGGGAATGCCTGGGCCAGGAAGCAGAAGTGGGTGGGTTGGGGAGGAGGGTGAGGGGAGGGTATTGGGGACTTTCGGGATAGCATTTGAAATGTAAATGAAGAAAATATCTAATAAAAAAAGATTGGTGTTCAAACACTAGGTTCTAATTCCAGTCCACCCATGAAAGTAGAATCCTATCTCCTTCACTTCTCACTATCTAGGGGTAGACCATCAGGATAATAGTTATAGCCAATTACAAAACAATCATTCCAATTGTTTTGAGATGTAAAGGCACTGACAGTACAGTGTATATTAATATGTTAGATATTATGGGTATGCATTGAAAGCAAAACAAAAGAAAAATATCCCACAGTAAGAAGGAGTAGTGATTAGTTTTGGATTGATAGAAAGCATGAAGGAGGGTGGCTCGTAAAAAGTAAGGGTTGCAGTAAGAGCAAGAAAAAGAGGGGGAGATGAGAGAGTTTGACCAGAAAGTAATATGAAACAGAGAGGTAAATAGTGATATTTTTTTGGAGATAATGCAGAACAGTTTCATCTCTCTGAGTCCACGAAGACCGCCCCCCTCCAAACCAGAACAGCATTTGTTCTTTGAGAGATTAAAAAGAGAAAGGAAAGACAGGAAAAAGAAAAAAAATATAAGACAGGACCAAGATGCTCTTTAAAAGTGACATTGTGTATTAAAAAGGAATAGATGTAACAGGGAGAAGGAGTTGGGTAGGGACATAGGACATTAACTACTTGGCCTGGTAGCTTCTAGAGGTGTGTCTTACCACGGGAGCTCCTCTGTAAGCCAAACTCTTCCAGCCCGACTCCTCAACATTAAGCTACTTGAGTCCTACTCCCTGTGCAGGGAAACCCTCCAGTGGCATTCTCAACTCTGGCTCTCTCAAAGGAATATGCAGTTTTACAAGCTAGAACTTTCAGAAATGGATAAGCCTGAGGTTTAAAAAGAAACCCACTTCTTCCTCATTTCATAGTTGGAGATCTGTCTCTGCTCATCTAGCTGAACATGGATGTTTTGTACACCTCCGAGGGATCATGGCTTTGCCTCTGTGAACAGGTGGTCCTTGTTTCCCTCTCACAGAAGCCTAGAAAATGACATGTTCTCCTGAGCAAGTGGGTGAACTCATTCACAACCAGTCACAACCGGCAAGTTTTCCTCCAGGTTCTTAGGCTAATTTGCTGTAGATGAAACAGGAGAGATGTAATCACTTTAGCCCTTAGGCCTGATTTAACCATTAAGACCAAGCACGTTGCTAAATAAAACTATACTCATTTTAAATACAGGGAAATAGGCAGTCAGATGACTTCAAAGCTTGCCATTTTACATCTATGTAAGTATTTCTTCCATTTAGCTGATATTCAAAAGCTACAGAATAATCACAACTTAGGAAGGAAACCATCAGCAGGCCTGGTGACATACACCTTTAACCTCAGCACTCAGGAGGCAGAAGCAGAGTTGGAGGCCATCCTGATGTACACAGTGAGTTCCAAACCAGCCAGGGGTACAGAGTGAGACCCTGTCTTAAAAAGTGTGTATACCAGTCAAGAAGAAACAAACAAGATAATGTTACCAGGTAGGCAGACAGAATGAACACTAGCTAGGTCGATAAAGAGCTTAGGAAAGCAAGTACACTGCCACCTGCTGCCTGGCTTGGGTAAGTCTTTTCTCTCTAGTCTATTTTCTCTTCTGTGTAATAAAATATATCACTAAAGGGCACTCCTGTCCCTAACATTCTATTTGGAAACCGTAAGCAAAATATATGCGAGAAAGGTTAAATAATGTTCAAGATTGTTCTACTTAAGGGAATGGAAATAGTGGAGAAAGCCCTGGTGACTCACACAAGGAAACCAGCCTAGGCTGCGGAAGGCTCAGAGAACAAGCTGAAACCTGATGAGAGCCCCGCCTGCTTCTCACATTCCTCTTAAGCACAGCCTCCGCCTGAGCTCAAACCAGTCAGTGGAAGGGAAATTTTAAAATGAGGGGGGAATTGCAAGCAAGAGATTAAGATCCTGAAGGCTACTTGTTCTTGCCCTGTCCTCAGCAGATAGGGTTGAGTTGAAACAGAAATGGGGGAAGTGAGTTGAAATAGCTTGCGGGAATTGAAGAGGAAAGGTACTCTACACACCAGGTGCATGTAAAAGCCACCTGGTTCGGGAAGCCAAAGGTGACTTTGGTTCATGGAGGATGAGCACATCTGTATTTAGTCATTGTCTTTGGACCTTAGTTTTCTTGTGTGTGGCATTCACATGATCTAGAAAAGAGAGAGGTAAATATGATGAACTCACCAAATACCTCATCCCGTTTTCACAATAGTGAGAGGGCTTTGTGGTTTTACTTCACACGGAGGGACGAGTTAGAGACTTTCTCATCGAGCCGGAAGCTGGATTTTAATTCAGATTCTCCAGTAAGTCAGTATCTCAAAGATCGTACAGGTGAAAGGGTATGCAACTTTAAGAGCTGTAACGTTGCTAAGCGTCCACCTGGGTTAGAGAAGAAAGTGATGGTTGCGTTGCTCAGTTCTGATGGAGGAAGGCTTTCTCAGAGAGTTTTTGTGCGTTTGTTTTTCATTTGCCCACTTCATCCACGTCTACATCTGTTTATTTAATTTTTGAAAGTAAGAAACTTGTAAGTTCCAGCTGGGTCAATGACACTTGAATTTTGGGAAACCTCTTATTCACTTCACTCTTATAATGGAAAGTTAGGTCAAAAGATACCTCGCTCTGCCTCAAGGCTTTTCAGCTAGGGCCCTCGGGTGAGGAGAGGAAGGCAGCCAGAGAATGGGGACTGCAGTTTCTCTCACAAGGAGTAATTTATCTAGGTATTTCCGCCTTCACGCACTGCTGGGAACCCGCCCGCAACCCGCTCTGCTCCCTTCCTTTAAGTGATTTCATTTGAACGGGAGGGGAAGTTTTAAGCTTAAAGTCAATCAGTCATCCCCTACCAGACTAAATCATGAATGCCAAACACCTACAGGTTCAGAAGATGGGCAGCTGAGGGCAGCCATCCCTTAACTTAACCTGCAAGGTACTTTAGGCTGAGGCTCAATTTGGGTTGTCGTAGAGGTGTGACGTGAGATGCATTTTTTGTGGGGGAGAAACTAAAGTCTTGCCTCTAGATTATTGTCGGAGATCAGCTTCCCAGCTATTGTAATGACTTATTAGTGTTCCACAACAACACACTTGACTTTGCAGAAGTGAGGGATCAGGAAGCTTTAAGCTTGATGTAATTGGTGAGTGGCTTGTACAGCCAATGGCAAGAAGACCGATGTGCTCATAAATATGGGTTTAGGGAAGTTGCTTAACACCAAGATTAATGTTGCCCAACAGCTAAATGAGACTAGTACCTCCTACATCCTAGTAGGACTCTTACGAGAAAACACTCTTATGAAATGGAGCCTCGATTGGTCGCTCACTTGAGCAGAATGTGGAGGTCAGCCTGGAGAAATAGGGTACCAAACCAAAGCGGAATCCCCATGTCTGCCATCTAGTTGGCAGAGCAAGTGTCGCTGTCCTGAGCGGACGCGAAGCGAAGCATCACGTTTAGCATCCGCAGTCCTAGAGTGAACCCGGGCCCTAGCCTCAGAGGGATCCGTGCAGACGTGGGATACAGCAGGCTCAGGCTAGATGTTGGGACACTGCGGATGGCTGGGCCGCTCCCTTTAGCCTTTACTCTCTGCCAGACCGGACTGACTGGTTCCAGCAGTTCACCCAAAGGAATTTGGGTGGCCATCCCTCTCCCTGGAGTACCGCCCCCGCCTCCCACCCGGTGCGATAACATCAAACTGCACCCGCCTCTGGGCTAACGAAAGCCAGGAGAGGAAACCGATACTCGCCTGCCCGCCTAGGCTCCACCTCTCGCGGCTTCCATTGCTAGGCAACTACACCTCTCACCTCTTGGGAAACACTGGAGAACTAGCAGTAAATGTTAGAATTTCAGGAAAGTATCCAGAGCTGCTACCCCACCCCATTCTCCCATGCTTCTCTCATTCTCCCAACTTCTACCTTTAGGTTTTTCCTCCCTTTTGCCTTCCCCCTTCCTCCAACTCCCAATAGCAAGCCTTTATACAATCTGTCGCCAGCAAGTGTGTGCCCTCACAAAAGAGAAGCAGACTCTCATCCCTACTCTTCAGAAGATGAGTCTCAGAGACCTGAAGTTGCCCAGTCATTTATATCCTAGGACTGCTGGGGGGTGGGCTTCGCGCCTTCACGTAGTTTAAAACCCACAAAGGGAGGTGAGCCTGTTAATAAGCAGGCAAAGGCTGTGTCCATCTCCCACTCCTATTCAGATCTGAAGGTGGTTAGTTTTAGCAACTTCCTTCAAAGGAACAGCAACCTCAAAGTTTACATTTTTCCCTCCACCCACTGCTGAGGATGGGACCGAGGGCCGGGTCAGATGAGAGGCAAGCACACTAGCCCAGCCTCTAGGAAACACCAGAGTATCAACAGTAAATGTTAGAATTTCACAAGGAAGGAAGCATTAGAATTTAAAATATAAAATTCAAGCATTAGACAAAGGAGAACAATAAAATGATATAAATCTGGAGGGATTTTTCACACAGCCTATCTTTTTAGGTGTGCCTTTCCCATATTTTATTAAACTCGAGTTGTTGTTTTAAAAAAGAGCAGCATTATCAAAGACACATCTGTACAAACATTTTACAAAAGAAAACTCTCTAGGATCAGCTACATTAAGGACAAGCAGAAAAATAGATGCAGTCCAACAAAGACATTGAAAATGACTTCAGACGTCGGAAATGCCTTTTCTTCTCATACAAACGATGGCAGATGAACACTGCGCAGGATCAATTAGTGAGTGAACTGCTCTTCCTTTCCTGAAGGTTGGGAGGCAGGGAGCGAATGGGTCACCAACAACCCAGGATAGCCAAATCTCCGTTTTCCCATTTCAAACCGTTTAAGTCTTTGGGTAGATTCAAGTCGCTGGGAAACAACTGGGCTGCCTGGCACTAGCTTCTTAACCAAGCTATCTAGCCTTTGCTTAACTCTCCCGGTCAGGTTTCCAGTGACTAGACAAGGAATTTCAGAAATGCGTCCTTAAAAAACCAAGGGCGAGGGAGGTGACCTGAGCTCAGCATCTAGAGAACTTGTTTGTGGAGAGAGAAGGAAGAGGTCGAAGCTGGGAGGAAAATTACCTCCTGACTGAGAATCAACAGGCCAACCCATCTGGTCTGAGGTTCCGAAGAAGCCAGGGAATCCTACAGGAAACCTACAAGCTAGGTTCGCTTCTCATCTCCCCCAGCTCCTTAAGCTCCACCTTTTTGTATTTGCCCGACTTCCTCCGTTTGGTGACCACCAAGACCACCACACCAGCCACTACCGCTACCGAGACGACAGCGATGACGGCAATGAGACCGGCGGTGAGGCGCTTCATGGAGAACTGGGGGGGCTTCTCGTCCAGGTAGTAGATGAGCGTCCGGTCCACATGCAGGGGTTCCCCACGCACCTGCACGTCCAGGCCGCGGCGGCCCATGAACAGTGACTCGCCTTTGATGTCCCTTTCGAAGTAATAGGCGGCATCAGCTATGTCCACGTCTCTCAAGCTCTTCTGAGACGCGTTCTGCCGAAGCTCTATCTGAATGGTGGGCTCCTCATAGTGTACCGCGGATAGGAAGCTGGGGTGCAGCTTGTAGCGTTCCTGGAAGAGCCGCCGCAGCTCAGAGTCTAGGTCAGAGTGGTTGAAGGCTCGGTTGGTCGGGCGGTGGCGCAACTCAATGAGGATGTGGTGGGTTCGCACCACTTCGTCGCAGCGCAGGCTTTGGTCTCCCTTGTCCGTGCGGCGCACGCCCACCGAGTTTACGCACCAGCACACCGAGGTCTGGTTGCACTGGCGCGCCTTGAAGCGGCCCTTGTCGTCACACTCCGGGTCGTAGAGACCATCGTTGTCCAGGATCGCGTGCTCGCTCGGCATCACCAGGCTGCGGCCACTCTTCCGGGCGCTCATGCGCGCCTTGAGCAGCAGGCACTTGGAAGTTAGCGTGGAGCAGTCGACCAATACCTGTGAGCCCATTGCCCGACATTGGCAGACCCCGCCTGGGCCATTTGTGTCGCAGACCGTCATCTTGTTGGTGGGGCATGTACAGTTGCTCTGAGCCGTGCAAAAGCGGGTCGCCATCGCCAGCAGTAGCAGTAGCAGCGGTGCTAGATCCAAGCCCCTCGCCATGGTGGGGTAGAGTAGAACGGACCTACAACTACAGACCAGAGGCAGGGATTCTGAAGGATCAGGCTGGGTAGGACACTGCAGGCGACTCCTGCCGGGCTGTTCCCTCCAGCTCTTATAAGCTCCTGTACCTGTAGGACTGGTTAGCTAGTGACTCACTCAATGGAATTTGGGTGGCGCTCCCTATTCCCAGGTCCCGCGGAAGAAGCCGGCAGCCCTGAGCTGCCTGAGATAGGATCAGGCAGGGGAGATTGCTCCTGCCATCTGCTGACCAAAACCCCATAGAGGAAACCAGTACTTACCTGGCCCCACCCCTCCTCATGGCTCAGAACCAGGGCGTCCCACCTTTCCTAGTGCACCTCAGGAGTTCCTCCAAAGGCCCAACTCCCGACTCTCACGTCCCTACAATTCCAGACCCCATAATCCCGTACCTTCTTTTTCTCTCTCATCTCCTATCTTCAGTTTCGTTCCTTCCTTCTCTTCTTGCTCCAGAACACCTTATAACACAGTTAAAACAGTTCACTAACATAAGCGTGATCACATGCCTTTGTCTGTAAGCCCTATTCTAGGTGAGACGATGCAGCTGAGGCAGGGAGACCTGAAGTCACCCAGCCACTGATTTCCCAGGATTCTCTCTGGGCTTTCTGCTTGGCTTTAAGAACTATAAATTAGTATTTACAAAAACAAAATGTTGCAGCATCTGAAGACAGGCTAGTGAAACAATTCTATTGCTACATCACCCGCACAGCACAGTTGTCATGGTGTGCCACATATGAAAAGTCCTATTGAACCCATGCACATGCATATCTTACTTGTGTAAGATAAATGAAAAGAAAAAAATTGTAGAGTAAGTCAGTCCACTAGGAGAGATGTACAGTTTGATTCTAAAAGAGCAAATTTTTTATTTTCTTTCCCTGTATTGAATGATATAATGAGAGAAGGGAGCCTGTGAGAAACTCTGCTTCTTTAATAGGATGAAGGAGCGACAATCTCTTTTAAAATCTAGAGAAAGTCCACCATTCAAAGCTGTGGTAAAATTAACAATAATTAACAAACTATAATTATTTCCAGGTCCACCTTCAAAATACATTCTATATATATCAGCATTTAATGTACGCCACTAGAATACTGAACAAGGGTGTCATTTGACTCATGGTAGCCAGTTGGGCCTCTCTGCACCATTAATTTTCAAGCAATTCCTGAGGCAGACAGATACAAACATATTATTTTGTCTTTACAGACAGAGGAAGTCCAGACACGAGGGACAAAGGCTTACCCAATAGCACTAGGAGAGCTGGGTACACACCTCTGATTTCTACCCCCACTGTCTCTTGAACAACTAGCTTATCCTGTCCAACCTCCACCCACCTTGCCTCAGAGGAAGATCTAAAGCACAAATGTGTGCACATCTTCTTTTTTGTTGAGAATACTCAGAGAGAGAGAGAGAGAGAGAGAGAGAGAGAGAGAGAGAGAGAGAGAGTGTATGTATGTACAGGTAAGGAGACATCTTGGCTCTAAGAACAGAGTTCATATTTTATGAACTGGTGCACAGTGCCAACTGCTGTCATAGTTACTGCCATCATCATTGTATCCCTGCAAACTTCTCAGATGTCCAGCAGCCTTTGCAGAGTTTGGTACCTAGAATCTCCTTTTCTTTATCTGTTTTAGTATACAATTGTGATTTTCTGCTCAACTCCTTGGTTACTTTCAGGAAGCTTTTTCTGATACATCCCTTCCCCATCCACTCAGGAATATGTCTTTTGCTTTTACTTCCTTATTTTTTGCATCCTAGGATTAGCAGAAAAAATTACGCTTCCTGGGTCTCTGTCGCCCAGAGTAAACTGGGTACATCAGTTTCTGGCTCTGTTTCTTAGATTTTTTTTTTCTTTCTGAAAATCAAACTAAATAGACAAGGCAGTGAATGGTAAAGCTTGGTAAACTCCAAGACAATGTTATATTCTGTTAAAAAAATTATCCCATCTCCTCACTTTTCAAGTGATTTGCTGGGTGGTCACAATGTACTATCTACTTGTAATACCACCTCATTTTCATTCCCCTGAGTCCCAAGCCAGATGGAGGAAAGCTAGTGGGGAGGCAGTCTCAGGGCTGATACATATAGGTGATCGTGTGTTGACTACTTAGTTACCTCATGGGATTTTGTTATGTACTGGGAGGAGTGGAACTGCAGGCATCCAAGCCTGGTATTCTCAATATGAAGCTAGAGTGAGCAAAGATGACCTCCACATACCCTGGCTTCCTTCATTAATAGCTGGTCCTACCAGGCTTTCCCCAACAGGCACAAACCGATCCAGCTCTGATTCTCTCTTCCTCTAATTAAAAGCAAAATCAAGTGCTAGCTTAATTTCTTTGTGTTTTTATTGTAATGTAGAAATACTAAACAAGAGTTTCCCATCATTTCAGGACTGTCCAGTGCTTACAAGGGGCAGCAGCCATGCCAGATTACTGCATCCCTGGCGCAGAGTATACAGGAGGCACTAGGTACTGCGTGTTGGCTTAATTCACGGTGAATTGTACCCAGAATGTCACAATATTGATATGACACTCTCTAGAGTGTATATGTGAACTATTTAAGTGTTTATGACCTGGGAGAGATTAATATCACCACATGTGACATCTTTGATTACCATGCCTACCTTAGCCCACCTTCCAAATGCATAGTTTTAAGGAAGACTAGATAATGGCACACTGAGATTGCATCTACAAGTATGCCTGAACACAGAATTTTAATAGTCTTGTGCCTGTAGAAAAGGGGACTATGTTCTGATGAAGGACTGGCTTTAGGGATTAGAGTTAGGATTAGGGTTTGGAATGGCCTTTTTATGTTTAGTAGGTTTAATGTTAGGGTTAGAGTTTCTGCTTGGTGGTTAAGACATGAGTTAGTATTAAATTTAGTGGTTAGGGTACAGGTTAGTGTTACACTTTGGGTGGGGGTTATGTTTAAGGTTGGTATTTGGGGATTAGGGATAAGCTAGGAGATAGAATTAGGCTTAGTGTTCGGGTAAAGGTATTGGCTCAGTGTTGACTTAGGGTTGGGGCTGAGTTCACTTTAGAGTTACGGTTGGAAAGTTAGGGGTAGGCTTCAGTTTTGGTTAGTGTTATCAGGTTTTGGGCAGATTAGGGTTAGGAGTAGAGAATGAGTTACTGTTAAGGTTTGAGTTTTAAGGTTTGTTTGAGGGGTTACTGTCAGGATTACAGTTCAGGTTTAGTTCATGTGGGTTAGGTTGTAATTAGGGTTAGTGGTAGGGTTCAGAAGAGTTTAGGGTCAATGTTGGGTTAGGATTAGGTTTAAGGGTTGGGGGTTAAGGTGAGGGATACTGTTCTGAGTTACTGTAAGGCTAGTGTTTGTTAGACAGTTGGCATTGGTAGGGATACTGTTCTGAGTTATTGTAAGGCTAGTGTTAGGAAGTTGGCACTGGGATTATGTTTATGATTAGATTTAGTGTTGGTTTCAGGTTAGGATTAGAGTTTGGTTTGGGGTAGTATTGGAGTGTTAGGGTTAGAGCAACATTTATGGTTATATTAAGCTTATTAGTGTTAGTTTTAGGTTTATTGTTAGGATTATATTTTATATAGGGTTAAGGTGGATTAGATGTAGGGTTAAACTTAAGGTGTTGTGAGGGATAGTGGTTAGGGGCAGAATTAGGGTTTCTGGTTGCTGATACATTTAGGGCCAGTGTTCAATCTAGGGTTAAAATTATGGTGACAGCTAAGATTTGGCTTTCATGTCAATTTAGGTAGAGGTTAGGTGTAGGCTTAGAGTAAGGTTAGAGTTATGGTCAGGATTAAGGTTAGATGTAAATGTGAGTGTTTTAATTTGCCTTGGGATTATGGTTAGAGTCAGAGCTAAATTTAGGCCTAGGACTCAGGGAAAAGGAGAGTTTAGTATTAGCTTAGGCACAGAATTTGTATTAAAAATTGCTTTATGGTTAGTTTTAGACTTAGTTTTGTTGTTCATGTAGATGGCTTTGGCTATGGTCTCTTTA
The DNA here is from genome assembly GCF_978045245.1 of Mus caroli. Taxonomy (NCBI): domain Eukaryota; kingdom Metazoa; phylum Chordata; class Mammalia; order Rodentia; family Muridae; genus Mus; species Mus caroli. Next base: position 81,087,432 of record NW_028227262.1, on the reverse strand, counting down.
GGGTTCTTGTATGGTTATGCTTAGGAATATCATTAGTGTTAGGATTAGACAGGGTTGTTTATACTAGGGCTAGGCAAGGGTTAGGGTTATGTCTGTGGTTAGTATTAGGGGTAGAGAAAATTAGGTCCATTTCTAAGATTGTTAGAGTTAGAGGTATTGTTTGAGTTGTGGTTTGGGGGTTAGTGTTAAGACTAGGGAATGTTTTAGGTATATTTCTATGATTAATGTTAGAGTTGGAGACAGGCTTAGCGTCAGTGCTGCATTGTTGTTAAGATTAGTGTTTATACTGAGGTTAGGTTTAGAGCTAAGTTTAGGTTTATGATTCAGAGTGCTGGGAGAGCCATTGTTAGGAGTATGGCTATAGATAGCTTAGGGATTGCTATGAAATTCTATAAAAGCTCTGACTATTGATACAAGAAGAGTTAAGGCTAGTTTTAAATGGAGTTTTGCTTGAGGCAGTGCTAGAGTTCTATGTAGGGCTAGAGATATACTTAGGGCAAGAGTTTGAGCTTTTTGAAGGCTCAGGTGAATACTAGGGTTTGGATTAGTATTCAAGTTATGTATGGGTGGAGCTAGTTTTAGGTTTATGGTTAATGTCTTAGAGTTTTAATGCTGTGAACAGATACCATGACCAAGGCAACTCATATAAAGTGTAACATTTAGTTGGGACTGGCTTTTACGTTCAGAGGTTCAGTACATCATCATCAAGGCAGGAGCATGGCAGCATCCAGGCATTGATCTAAAGGCCTAGAAGACTGACTTCCAGGCAGCTAGGAGGAGGATCCCAAAACCCACCCACACAGTGACACACTTCCTCTAACAAGGCCAAACCTACTCCAAGAAGAACATACCTCTTAATAGTGCCACTCCTTGGGCCAAGCATATTCAAATTACCACAGTTAGGGTCATGGTTACAACTTTGGTTAGAGGTAAGGTTAGGCTATCATTAGCAGGACTATTAGGTTTAAGGTAGAGTTTGGTTTAGAAGTCAGGTTGGGGCTAGGTTTGGGTTAAATCTTAGTTTTTAAGACTAGAGTTAAAACTAGTTTTTGTGTTAGGTTTAGAGCTTTGTTTAGTTTTAGGGTTAAGGTTAGTAGACTTAGGGCTTGGCTTAGATATTTTTTTATGGTTAATGCTTGGGTTAATGTTCTGATTAGGTACGAGATAGGGTTATGGTTTGACTTAGGACTTGGAAAAAAATGGTAATGCTATTATTTCTGAGCTTAGTTTAAAAGTTAGAGGTAGGCTTGGAATTAAGATTAGGGCTATAGAAGCTGGAAAGAACCCAGATGTTCCCCAACAGAGGAACAGATACAGAAAATGTGGTATATTTATACAATGGAGTACTACTCAGCTATTAAAAACAATGAATTCATGAAATTCTTAGACAAATGGATGGATTTGGAGGATATCATCCTGAGTGAGGTAACCCAATCACAAAAGAACACATATGATATGCACTCACTGATAAGTGGATATTAGCCCAGAAGCTCAGAATATCCAAGATTCAATTTGCAAAACACATGAAACTCAAGAATAAGGAAGACCAAAGTGTGGATACTTTGTTCCTTCTTAGAAGGGGAAACAAAATACCCATGGAAGGAGTTACAGAGACAAAGTTTGGGGCAGAGACTGAAGGAATGACCATCCATAGACTGCCCCACCTGGGCATCCATCCCATATACAACCACCAAACCCAGACACTATTGCAGATACCAACAAGTGCTTGCTGACAGGAACCTGATAAAGCTGTCTCCTGAGAGGCTCTGCCAGTGCCTGACAAATACAGAAGTGGATGCTCACAGCCACCCATTGGATGGATCACAGGGTCCCTAAAGAAGGGGCTAGAGAAAGTAACCAAGGAGGTGAAGGGGTCTGCAGCTCTGTAGGAGGAACAACAATATGAACTAATCAGTACCCCCAGAGCTCCCTGGAGTAAAGCACCAATCAAAGAGAACACATGGTGGGACACATGACTCTAGGTGCATATGTAGCAGAGGATAGCCTATTCTGTCATCAATGGATGGAGAAGCCCTTGGTCCTATGAAGGTTCTATGACCCAGTGTAGGGGAATGCCATGTCCAGGAATAGGGAGTGGATGGGTTGGGGAGCAGGGGAGGGGGGTGAGAGGATAGGGGATTTTTCGAAGGGGAAACTAGGAAAGGGGATAACATTTAAAATGTAAATAAAGAAAATATCTAAAAAAAAGATTAGGGTTATATTTGTTGTTAGTGTTAGTGTTAATCCTGGAGTTAGTTTTACAGGTAAGTTTATATTTAAGGTGAGGTTTGATGGCAGAGCTAAGGTTAGAATTATGGCTACGGTTTAGTTAAAGCTTGGTGCAAAGCTAGTGTAAGAGGAATAGCTAGCATTAGAAATAGGATTTATGATAGTTATAGACCTATATTTCGATCCAGTCTTGAAGTAGGCTAGTTGTATCAACAGCAGTAGCTTTTACAGAACTTCATAGCAAGGCCTAAAGTATTTGGGTTTGAGGTAAATGAGGTAGACTCCATTTAGGTCTAGGGATTTATTTAGATCTAGTGTTTTAGCTAAAGTTAAGGGTAGTGTTAGAGCTAGGTTTAAGGCTAGTATTCAAATTAAGTCTGTGACAAGAGCTAGTTTTAAGTTTAGTGTTAGGAATAGTTTTAGATATGAGTTAAGGCTAGGGTTAGAATTGGGGCTGTGTTTTGAGTTAGTTTTAAGGCTAAGACTAGTGTTAGAGTGAATGTTGTTTAGTGTTAGGTTTAGGGCTAGTATAAAGTTTAGGAGAGTTAGGGTAAGATTAGGGTTGGTTAGGATTAAGTTTAAGGTTTATTAGGCTTAGAGTTAGGGCTGGTCTAGAGTTAGTGCAGGAGGTAGAGTTAGAACTAGGGCAGAAGTTATCAAAGACCTAGTTTTAGGGTGCAGACTTGAGGTAGAGTTATAGTTTTGTTAGGAGTCAGGATATATTTAGGGCTAGTGTTTAAGCTAAGGTTTAGTGTAGTGTGAAGTAGTCTTAAAATTAGTGTTAGATTTAAATTTAGGGCTAGGGATAGAATTAGGTCTAGTCCTTGTTCTAGAGTTTAGCATAGGGTGGGAGTTAGGGTTGGGACAATAGTTCAAGTTAAATCTACTGTTAGAGCTACTGTTAGGTTTAGGGCTAGGGTTATGGCTAGATTTAGAGTTAGGACTATAGATAGCATTAGAACCAGGGTTAGAATAGAGTATGTTTAGGATACTCTATTTCAGGGCTAAAACTAGGGTTAGAGTCAGTGTTTCTGTTTGATATAAAATTTTGTTTAGTGTTAGGTTTAAGTTTTATGGATAGGATTAAGACTAGTTTTAGGTAATGGTCATGATTAGTGTTAGCATTAGAGTTAAGATTAGCACTTGACAAGGGGAAAGTTTAGTGTTAAAATTTTGATTTTGGTTAGTTTTAGACCTAGTTTTAATGTTTGGACAAGATGAAGGGATAAGGTTAGGATTTTGCTTAGGATCTGATTAGAATTATTGTACATTAAGGCTAGGATTAGGGTAGAAATTAAGATTAGAAAGTGTTGGGTTAAGGTTAGGCTATAGTAATTAAAGGGTAGGTTTAGAGGCTGGAGATATGGCTCAGCAGTTAACAGCACCGACTGCTCTTCCAAAGGTCCTGAGTTCAAATCCCAGCAATCACATGGTGGCTCACAACCATCTGTAACAAGATCTGAAGCCATCTCCTGGAGTGTCTGAAGATAACTACAGTGTAACTTATATATAATAAATAAATAAATCTTTAAAAAAAAGGGTAGGTTTAGTTTAGTGTAATGGCCAAGGCCACCTAGTTAGTGTTAGTTCTAGAGACAGTTTTAGGTTTATTCTAAGATGAATGTTAGAATTACAGTTATGCTTAAACCAGAGTTTGTGTTAGAGAATGAAAGTTTTAGTTATATTTCTGAGATTAATGTGATATTTAGAAGTATGATTAATTTTAGGGTAGGGTTAGGTATAGTATTGGTATTATTTCTAAGGTTATTGTTAGAGGTAGGCCTAGTGTTAACTTTAGGGCTAGGTTTAAGTTATGGTTAGTGTTACTTGGGTTAGAATTATGGCTAAGTTTAGATTTAGTGTTAGTAGTAGAGACAATGTTAGCATTATTCAGAGTGCTAAGCAAGAGTTTTGTATAAAGTTGGTATAAGGTCTACAATTATTATTAGAAGTAGGGTTTAGTTTTTGAATTTAAATTAGAGGTAGGCTTACAATTTCTTTAAGGCTAGCCATGTATTTAAGGCTAGTGTTTTTGTTTTTTGTTTTTTATTGTTTTTGTTTTTTTGAGACAGGGTTTCTCTGTATAGCTCTGGCTGTCCTGGAACTCTACTCTGTACACCAGGCTGGCCTCGAACTCAGAAATCCAAGGCTAGTGTTCAAATTAGGGTTAAATTTAGGGTAAGATTTAGGGTTTGGGTTATTATTCAAGTTAGATTTAGGAACAGAGAAAGTGTTATGTTTAAGGTTAGGGCTAGCATTAAGGATAGGGTTAGAGAAAGGATGAAAGTTTGGCTTAAAGTAGCCCCACTTTTAGGAGAGCTTTAGGTCAACTCTAGGTTTACAGTTAATATTTGGGTTTGACATTACCCCAGTAAGACCTATGGGCTGAAAGGCACTTGGCAATTAGGATGTCCACACAAGATTTGTCTTTAAACATGCTCCATTTATTTACACAAAGATTCCTTATAAGAATACTGAAGTTAAGCAGACATCTCACCAAGTAATAGTAGTAGTTGATTGGGCAGAAAATGCTGTAGGGTTCCTCTGGGGAATCTTCTCCAGTGAGGATGCTTTATAAGCTTGTTGGTTCAACCCACCTCCACTCTGAAGTCTTTCCCTTTAATAGGGTGAGAACATGAAGTAGATATGAGGAAGGTCCAGGAAGTCCTTAAGAGCCCTGGCCAGTTGGTCTGTATGAGCCCAGCAACAGTGCCAGAAATTCAATAATCACTGAATCCAAAGTCACATACAACATCTCGAGTTAGAGAAGCTATGTCTTGGGAGCACAGTAGTGTGATCCTAGAGGCCACTTCTAAAGTTCCAATTTTTGTATTATTTCACTAGTGACTGCTTTGTGCTATCTGGACACCTAGCTTGGGGATGAAATACTACCATAAAAACAATACCTGGGCACTGGTTCATTAGCATATCAAGGTCTGTTCAAGTCTAGGTTCCAATCTGAAGTGCTGAGTGGACTGCCTGAGGCTTGCTTCTAAGAGCTACCTTTTAACCATACAAACTCAGGAATTGTTTCAGTTATGTTTCTAACAGATACATAGGTTTCTTTAGTGTTAGGGTTAAGGGTAGGTTTATGCAATGGTTTTGGTTAGTGCTAGGATTAGAATTATGATTGTTGCTAGGGTTAAATTAGTATTAACATTAGTACTGTAGTTATGGTCAATCATTTGCTTAGTGTAAGGTTAGACAAAATGTTAGGGTTAGGGATAAGGTTTGGAGTTCAAGGACAGGACAAATGGGCAAAATAGCCAACCAGCTTTCCTGGAAATACTAGACAAGGGCACACTTGGATATGTGAGTACCATAAAGTGCTTGAAAGCCATAGTATTGTAGCTCACATTTGTGTCTCACTGCCTACCAGTGTATCAGTAAAAACAGTTGTCCTACTACTGGAGTACAAACCTATGTGCATGTACTGAAACAATTGAGCATAGGAGTGTACTTGTATCATAGTGCACATGTTGTAGTGCATGTCAGAGTACAGCTGTACTTAGATATACTGTTACAGAAACACAAATGTGATGAGACCTACAGCGGGACTTAGAGATGTGTGATATCACTCTTCATGGAACTAGACAGTTGCACACAAAGCTATACTGATACATCACTGAAGTCAATGTACAAGTAGAACAGCGAGTATCCATCTATTATTAAAAGCACTACACAATTTTAATATACACCAATAATTTATTCTTGTTATAAGGACTTAGTGTACTGTGAATGCAGCAGAAATAACTTTTTGGCCTATGCAAAGGCAATGGGTCCTTTAGAATAACCATCTACTGTCTGCTGCTTAAAGAACACCTTAGCGAGGACATATCCAGAGTTATGGCTCAGTGAAAGAGCACATGCTCAGAATTTTCACAGCTCCATGTTCCAATTCTGTGCATCAAGTATATGAATAAATAATTAAAAATTGATCCTGCTGGGCGGTGGTGGCACACGCCTTTAATCCCTGCACTTGGGAGGCAGGCGGATTTCTGAGTTCGAGTCCAGCCTGGTCTACAAAGTGAGTTCCAGGACAGCCAGGGCTAAACAGAGAAACCCCATTCAAAAAAAAAAATTATCCTAACAGTTTATCAAAGAGCCACAGCAATGGATCCAAAGCCCTTCAATGGAAGCTAAATGTTCTTGACTGCAGTGAAGGTTAAATAGTAATGTAAGCAGTCCCTTCCAAGTGTTATTCCTGAGTTTGTGTGGTTAAAAGGTAGTCTCTTCCAAGTGTTTTCATTCTGTCTCCATTTAAATTGTGTTAAAACCCCACTGTTTATGTTGATTAAAGCCACTATCTATAACCACATGTACTGAAACATCTTTCTAATACTTATTTCCTTGTCTCTGTCAGCTTGTAACACAAGCGCTCAAGATACACAGGTAAGAGAATTGCAACCTGGGACCACACAGTGAGACACTGTCTCAAATACCAAAGATATTTATGTAATCCTTTTATGTTCAAAACTTAAGAAATGCCCTTTATCACATACAATATTACAAAGCCACAGCTCTTAAAACATGAATGAAGTCATTTCAAGGACTCACATAGTATGACACCTACCTTTTTTTTTTCTACTTCTGATTTATCATAGGTAGGTCTCAGTTTGAATGCCTTGTCTGCCAATAATGCTACAACGGTTATAGTTAGAACAATGTTTAGGTGTGGTCACAAGTTTATTTTCGTCAGCAGTTCCTTGGAGAAAGCTTCGTAGATACTCCACTGATTTGGATGGCCGACTGTGATGGGATGGATGCTCGTTGTGGCAGAAATCAAGTGCTAAAGAGGGAACTGAGACACTTCACTTTTAACCTATAATTTTGGAACAAAAAGGTTTACTTTCAGAATGTTCTTGAACAGTCTCTGAGAAACAGAAGAAGTACACGACTCTGGCTTACCTGTGTATTCAGGAGCACTAGCAGTTTGGTAGCACAGATTGTCTCTTGTCAGCCATCCTACGGAAGTGCTACATAGACCACACCATAACTTGGCTTGCTGGCCTTGATGTGTCTACCACATGAATGTTCCAAGGTAGAAAGACCAGCCCTGTAGCTAAGCACATGAACCAAACTAGTCTATGGCTATCTGTTAACCTAGAGTCTCAAAAGCAGGCAACGACTCAAATCAATGCCAGGAAAAAAAATTCAGATAGACAACAAAAATAGGTTTCTTCAGGGACAGTTTTATACTGTCTCCATCATTAAAAACCCAAGTAAACAAACTTGCCATCATTCGTCACACACATGTCCTGGTATCATTATATGATGCAAAGTGGAAACTGTTAACTAGCCATTTTCCTTTGAATGAATATCGTATGAACCAAGAGTGTCACTGAGTCACCGGAATGTGGCATTTAATTCTGGAAACTCCCACGTAGCCATCCTCTAGGTCAAGAGCCAGAACATGATCAGGACTTCAGAAGCCTTGCAGGGGCTCCTCTTCAGATGTTACCACTGCCTGAAAGCTGTAAATCAATTTTGTCTATTTTTAAAAGATTTATTTATCTCATGTATGTGAGTACGCTGTTGCTGTTTTCACACACACCAGAAGTAGTCAGCAGATCCCATTACAGATGGTTGTGAGCCACCCTGTGGTTGCTGGGAATTGAAGTCTGGAAGAGCAGTCAGTGCTCTTATTCGCTGAGCCATATCCCCAGACCTAATTTGGTCTACTCCTTTTTTTAAATTTTTAATATTTTTTATTACGTATTTTCCTCAATTACATTTCCAATGCTATCCCAAAAGTCCCCCATATCCTCCCCCCCACTTCCCTACCCACCCATTCCCATTTTTTTGGTCCTGGCGTTCCCCTGTACAGGGGCATATAAAGTTTGTGTGTCCAATGGGCCTCTCTTTCCAGTGATGGCCGACTAGGCCATCTTTTGATACATATGCAGCTAGAGTCAAGAGCTCCGGGGTACTGGTTAGTTCATAATGTTGTTCCACCTATAGGGTTGCAGATCCCTTTAGCTCCTTGGGTACTTTCTCTAGCTCCTCCATTGGGAGCCCTGTGATCCATCCACTAGCTGACTGTGAGCATCCACTTCTGTGTTTGCTAGGCCCCGGCATAGTCTCTCAAGAGACAGCTATATCTGGGTCCTTTCAGAAAAATCTTGCTAGTGTATGCAATGGTGTCAGCGTTTGGAAGCTGATTATGGGGTGGATCCCTAGATATGGCAGTCTCTAGATGGTCCATCCTTTCGTCACAGCTCCAAACTTTATCTCTGTAACTCCTTCCATGGGTGTCTTGTTCCCAATTCTAAGGAGGGGCACAGTGTCCACACTTTGGTCTTCATTCTTCTTGAGTTTCATGCGTTTAGCAAATTGTATCTTATATCTTGGGTATCCTAAGTTTTGGGCTAATATCCACTTATCAGTGAGTACATATTGTGTGAGGTCCTTTGAGATTGTGTTACCTTACTCAGGATGATGCCCTCCAGGTCCATCCATTTGGCTAGGAATTTCATAAATTCATTCTTTTTAATAGCTGAGTAGTACTCCATTGTGTAAATGTACCACATTTTCTGTATCCATTCCTCTGTTGAGGGGCATCTGGGTTCTTTCCAGCTTCTGGCTATTATAAATAAGGCTGGTATGAACATGTGGAGCATGTGTCCTTCTTACCAGTTGGGACATCTTTTGGTCTACTTTTGATTTTTATATAGTATATCAGTTCTGCGGAAGCACTTGTGCATTTTTAATTTTTAACCTTGTACCGGTTGGAACAACCTTAGTTTCTAATTTCCAGAACAACAGCACACAGTTAACGCAGATGCTAACGTAGCATTATTTTCAACACTGAAATAGCCAGGCATTAGCTGAATAAAAAGCAGCGATACCCAAATCTATTCTAGGTTCATTCAACAATGCATCCTCCCTCTCAAAGCTCTCTCTCATCCTCACCTCACTCCCGTGCCAAGAATTAGCTGCATCGCTTGAGACAGAAAAACACTTACCCAACTGGGAGAAGGCACACAACTTGCATGGCCCAGGTTCTGTCCAGAAAGACTGGAGTAGCAGCAGTCACTGTCCGTAAAATTCATGAGGGTCATTGAGGGCTGCTGTCTGTCCCCCTAATGTTACTTTCCCAGAGGAACTCTTTTCCACAGGGCTGTGACAACTTGACAGCAGGACTTTGTTCAGTTCTTAGCAAAGAAAGCTAAAATGTATCTGATATTCCACCCTCTTCTTTTTGCATAGGTTCTAGTCAGCACCAATACAGAGCAACACAATGTGTTTGCTCACCAGATCGGATAGAAAATTACTTAAAATATTAAACTTAGAGAATGCTAAGTTAATAGGAGAAAACTTTCTACTTAATGCATGTTTTTTCTTCATTGCTTCTGTGTCACTTCTGATATGAACACATATAGATTAATTATTTCTAATTTTTTGTTTTTACTTTATGTGTAGGAGTATTTGTCTGAAAGTATGTGTGTGTGACATGTGTTTGTAATGTCCAAGAAGTCTAGAAGGGTGCATCAAATTCCCTGAAAATTGAGTTTTAGACATTTGTGAACAGATATATCAGTGCTGAAAGAGAACTTGAGATCCTCTACAAGTACAGCAAGTGCTCTTAACCACTGAGCCATCTGTCCAGCTCCAGCAAAGGTATAAATAAAATATGGCTTGAGTACACATAAAGAACTAAGTCACCAGTAGTATTGCTTTTTTATTTTTGTGTGTGTGTCTATAGTATTCATGTACCTATTGGTGTATGTACACTCATACATATGTGTACGTGATCGGTCTGGCCAAACCAGTGAGCTCCAGCTTTAGTGAGAGACCCTGTCTCAAATAAGGAAGAAAACAATAGAGAAAAACTTCATGCTAACATGTGCCCTGCATACCCTGACATTTTTTCTCTAAGTAGCTAGAGAGACTTGATGGTGTGGAGTGGTGTAAACCACAGTTCTTACCGGTTACCTAAGACGAATATGAAAACGGACAATGAAATCAGTCCTTCAGCTCACAGACTTTGCACAAAAGTTTCTAACGTATTTTTGGCAGCTGTGCCTATTGCTATTGATGTTCCTAGTGGGTTATGATAGGGGACTGAACTGGTTCCGGCACAATGAGCTAGTCAGTAGTCAGTCATTTAAACTGTGCATCCCAGCTAGCACTCGGAATTCCTCACCTGTTAGTTTGTCATCTTCATTATCAACTAACAAGTGCCAGTGTTCTGGAATCAAAGCAACTACATAGCATGTGAATATAAGCATGGCACAGTTCTACTAAGAATGGTCACTGTAAGATACAAATAAAATGTTCAAGCAAAGTGCGGCACTCAAAACGAACTGTGGCTCCACCTCCTGGACATTTGAGCAAACTGCATTCCTGAGTCATGGGAGGTAAGGGAAAGGGAAGTGGAATCTAATCCACTGAAAGCAACAGGAAAAGTTACAGCTGACCATGGAGGGGAGAGCTCCAAGAGACTTGTAAATCTCATTTCAAATTTTAATTGTTTTTCACCATAAGGAAAAACTTAAAAATGAAACATCTTTATTCACTTTTGGAAAAAAATATGGAGAAAATATCATTTTGTGGTAAAGCTGACATTTGACCTTTGACATTCTTTTACTTTGACTCTCACATGTGAGCTGTTGTTACCAAGTTTCCTTAGATGCATTTAGAACAAGTTCAAGATTATGTGTACATGAATAGAAACACTCAAGATGTGAATTTAGTAGCAGATGTTAAGGAGCAGACATAAAAATAGGACAAACGAAATATCAATGGCTGCTTCCCAAAACAAAACAAGCAAAGAAGCAAACAAAAACCACTGGCCATTTCCATTTACTGTGGAGTCCAGTTTTAGAGGAATAGCTTTAGAACCCATGGAATGTGGCCCAATAGTTAGCATGGCCGTGCTTGTCCCTGAGAGAGGCAGATCCCTGAGGACTAAGGGTCCTGAGGACTCCATGTTGTTATGGAGCATGGCTCTGCTTGTGGTGCTCTCAGTCTTCAAATCCTTCCTAGTCTAAGTGTTGTGTGAAGATTCTAAGGGGGCTTCTAGCCCCTCACTGGGCGACATCGTCCGCACTCACAATAAAAGTGCGTGATCTTTCTCAAGCCTTACTGTTAGAACAGGTAAAAGGTTCAGTCGTCACCCTAGGAAAGACCTTCGAAATGTAGATTGTCAGCAATGACCACCACCCTTAGAAAGAATTCGAAAAACTAAATTGTTAGTGAGGTTATGTTAAGATGTTTTCCCTAGTGACATTGAAGTAGAAAATCTTAGAAAGCAATCTGAAGTTCAGTCAGAAAAATATACTCTTGATAGTTGAGCTGGGAGATTTTGAGGTTAGGAAACAATAGTAGTCTTCTCCTTCTCCTTCTTCTTCTCCTTCTTCTTTTTTCTTGTGGGCATTTTTAAAATAGTGATTGATGGGGGAGGTCCCTGACCATGGTGGTAGGGTCAATCATGGATTGGTAGTCCTGGGTTCTATTAGAAAGCATGAGGATCAAGCCAGTAAGCAGCACTCCTCTACGGCCTCTGCATCACCTCCTGTCTCTAGGTTCTGCCCTCTTTGAGTTCTTGTCCTGACTCCCTTCAGTGATGAACAGGGACTTGGATGAATAAGCCAAATAAACCTTTTCCTTCCCAAGTTGCTCTTAATCATGTTTCATCATAGCAATAGTACCCCTAACTAAGACACTGCGGAAGAAATGGTTGGCAGACAGCATGGTTAGTGCCAGAACATTTGGGTAGAAACCCTGTTTGGCAACTATCAGATTTCTTAAAATTTTTTAATGCTACATTAGAGAGTTGACAGCTTTATTTATAATCAGGGAGATTCTAAAATTAGCACCATCCAGCCAAAAATAATATCTCTGACAACACAGATTCCTATTATTCTGTTAGTAGTGTAGAAACATGCTGGCATCCAGACAGCTGCTGAATAATTTAACAGGAAAACTAGAAAAATTTACTGAGAGGCATGTAAAGTCCTCACTTTTTTTATTTAGATTTCTACATTTTATGTGTGCTTTCCTGCCTGCCTGCATGGATGTATACCATTGCTTGGTGTGGTCAGAGGTCAAAAGAAGGTGTCAAGTTCCCTGGAACTGGGACTACAGATGATTGTGAGATACCATGAGGGCACTAAGAATAGAACTGAAGTTCTCTGCAAGAGCAACAAGTATTTTAAACTGCCAAGCCTTCTCTCCAAACCCCACCCTTTTTAGAAGGATCTCACTATGTAGCCACAGCTAGCCTTTAATCTCAACATAGACAAGGCTGGTCTCATAGACAAAGTTAGCCTCAAACTTAAAGACATCCATCTGTCTTTGCTTCCTGAATGCAGGAGTTAAAATCGTGTGCTACCCAGTAGAGCTGGTCCTGGTTGCAGGGGGTTTGCAGATGAGTTAGCAGCAAGTGTGTCTGCCATTTGGTGGAATGGGTAAAGAAGAAATAACCCCTACTCCAACCCTTGCCACTTGCAACTGTCCAGAGAGCTGGCACCAGGATCATGAGAGCAGAAGAGAAGGCCCTGCACCTCACCTGGGCATCACAGGGGAGCTGGCCCTGGTGTCAGGGTGGGGGTGGGGATGAGCTGTCCCTGAAAGCACAAGCTTGGGAGAGGTGACCCAGCCACTTGTTTCTCATGAAGTGGTGTAGGTGAGGGAGCTCTGCCCTTACCCCTTTCCACCTATGGCAGGTCCTATGGCCCTGAGGTCATGAACTGTCCCTTTCCTCACCAGCTACATCACTCAGGACATCAGGGCCCGTATCTTGCCTGAGCAACACAGCAGACCTTGCCCTGCTGGTGTGGGTGCAAGTGAGCCAACCCCCAGGACATGAGAGTAGAAGAGCTGGCTTTGCCTCCTGCTGGATGCAGCATTGAGTGAGAGAGCTGACATAGGGCTTGCACTGATGGTATGGATGCAGAATGACAGGCTGATCATCTCAGCGACTACTCATGCTCAAATACAGGGCTTTGAGTTGGCCCACCCCACCATCTATCCTGTTTGTGAACTGCTGAAGCATGGAAAGGGACTGGTTCTATAGATCCAAAGCTGCAGTGTCTCCGTGACACAGGGTAATAACAGGATATCTAAGAGGCGTCCTGATGAGGATGCAGTATTGGTCATATAACAGAAATCAGAGGCCTCGAACTAGACCAAAGACTCTCAATGCAATGATGAACATTTGTTAAGTAAAAAAGTGTGGACAAAAGAGTATTCTGTGGGCCACATTGTCACACACTACAGCTTCCACAATGAGATGTTTTTTGTCCCTCCCCCCCCACCTTGGGGCGTTTGCAATGCCAGAGGGAAGGTACAAGGGGTTGGGGAGATGAGTGGGATTGGAGTGCACAATGTGAAATTCACAAAGAATCAATCAAATGTTAAAGAACACTGTATACTGCAACTTCTGCCCCCTCAAACTCTTTTGTGGGAGGCTTTCATATATCCCAAGCTCATTATGTAGCAAAGAATGACTTTGAAGTCCTGATTCCCTGTCTCTACCTCTTCAGTACTGTAACTATCACCATCACACCTAATTTCTGCAACACTAGAAATGGAGTCCAGAGCTTCATCCATGGTAGGCCCACACTCTACCAGCTGAGCTACATTGGAAGCCTCATGTACTCTTTAATTGGATCAACAGGACACTAGCTCCTGTCCTAAGATAAACTCTACTTTTCAAAAAACAAAAATTGAGGAACAAAGTTAAAAACACAACATGGAATTGCTGGAAAAATAATTCCAGCTGAGTATAATATCACATACATGAAACTAGCATTCCGGAATTGAGGTGAGAAGATTGAGTTCAAACACATCATCAGGAATAAAAACAGGAAAGAAGGGTAAGTGTTGAGATCAGTAGGTGAAGCAGAAAAATGACAAAATTCTAAGTGCAGTGTTTACTTAGTGCTGCTAACTAAGGATTCATAAGTAAATAAAATTTGTTCAAAAATAATTTGTACATTGCAAGTTAAAGATTATATTTATTGACTAGAGAGAGGTTAAGAATACTTGTTGCTTTTCCAGAGGACCCAAGTTTAGTTCCCAATACCCATGTCAATGCCTCAAAACTACTTGTAACTCCAACTTTAGAGGCACCAACATCTTAAACACATTTAATCTTAAAACAACTACAGCAAAAAACACATGATTATGGTAGCAAGGCAAAAAATTCCTAGAATGAAGTTTTAGTTTTAAGTAGAGTTTGGGGGCCTTGAAAATCTGGCTGAAATGGTAAAATGTTTATTTGGCATACAAAAAGTCCTTGGTCCCATCTCAAACACTGTAAAACCAGCATGTTGGTTCACACCTGAAATCCCCACACTCAGAAAGTGGAACAAAATCAGAAACTGAAGGCCATCCTTGCAACACAGCAAAATTGAGGCTAGATTGCAACACAGAATATTCTGAAGACAGACAGACAGACAGACAGACAAATAAACAGAAAAAAAGAAAGAAAGAAAGGAAAAGAAAGAAAGAAAGAAAGGAAAAGAAAGAAAGAAAGGAAAAGAAAGAAAGAAAGAAAGAAAGAAAGAAAGGAAAAGAAAGAAAGAAAGGAAAAGAAAGAAAGAAAGTACAGAAAGAAAGAAAGGAAAAGAAAGAAAGGAGGACGGAAGGAAGGAAGGAAGCAAGGAAGGAAGGAAGGAAGAAAGGAAGAACAGAAAGAAAAATTGAAGGAATGGACAACCAGTTAGTAGCTCATTTTGAGACCCATCCATAGGCAGGCACCATTCCCTTACACTATTAATGATGCTATGTTGTACTTGCAGACAGGAACTTAGCATAACAGCCCACTGAAGGGCTATACCCAACAGCTGACTGAGACAGATGCAGGTACCCACAGGCAAGCTTTGGATGGAGGTCAGGAACCCCTATGGGAGAGCTAGGGGAAGCTATTCCACAGCTGTTGCCTATCCTTGAAGAAAGATTAGGGTCCCATGCTTAAATCATAGAAAAGAAGCAATCAGAGGTCACAGACAGTTATGGCTGGCCATAAAACTAGTTCCTGATAGCCCCACAAAAGACAATCTTTAATCCCCCTCCCAGCCTTGCAATTCCACCCTATCAAATGCTATTGTGTCTGAGTTGTAACTTACCTAACCAGCCTTCCCTCCCTTCACCCTAAGAATTCAAAGAATTTCTAACTGCTCTTTATTTGAGTGCTAAAACACCTGAGATGGGGGCTGCACCCCAAACATATGCTGTATGGGGTTTTTGATTGAAATAAAAGGACTATTTTTTTTTTTCAAATTGCAGCAGACTTCGGGATTCTTGAGCTCTTCAGGGTTTCCCTTGGAATCCGGGCATAACAGCAGGAACTAACAATCATTGGTCATTAATATCTCTCGACATCAATGGTCTCAACTCCCCAATAAAAGACACAAACTAACAGAGTGGATCTGTAAACAGAATCCATCAATCTGTTGCATACAAGAAACACATCTCAGCAAAAAAGATGATCATTACTTCATAATATAGGGCTGGAAAAAATGGGCCCAAGAAACAAGCTGGAGTATCCATTCTAATATCAAGTGTGCATATTTCTAAAAGGTACTGCTCTGTAGATTTGGAGACATATTCTTCAGCTGAAGCCTTAGGGCTTGAGTTGCAGAATTGTCATTTCAATTTCTTGAGTTCTAATATGGAACAAACACTATTTAAATCTTCCCACTTTGAATTAGCTCCTGGCTTGCTGTGTCTGCCTGTTTACTGTATCTAAGTGGTAAAATATTAACTAATAACGTTTAACTAAGTAATAACTGACCATTGGGAATTAGATGTGGTTTTTGTAACTTCATTGCTCTTTTCCAGGCTTCCTTGTATCAACATTTTTGTGGTAAATGGTCTTCAGAGAGTCATACCTTATATAGATATGCGGACTACTTTTCCCTTTAGTTTCCTTCATTGCGGTCCCACGTCTGGCAAAATTAAAACAAAAATTCAGGTAGGATTAGACAGGAAGATGCTATGCTGAAATTATTAGAAAATACAGAGTGCCCCATTTTTTTGTGGTGCTATCTTAGCATGCCAGTGTTCTTGTAGATTGTGTCTCCATTGATGCTGACCCAGCCTTTCACAGTGGAGTCCAACTGCTCCCTGCTGTAGGCAGCAGAGACTGTATCTATTTTTCTATAGAGCAGACACTATATAACACTTCATTACTGAGAGTAGGTTCTCTTCCTGCTGGCTACTTTTCACACAGCTGCACCAAGCAGGGGATTTGCATATTGCTCCCTTGGATCTCTCCTGCAGGTCCAAGACAAAAGCTAGCCTCCCTTTCTGCCTTGACTACTCAAGACTTTTTGTATCAAGTTCTCAGAATGAGGTGCCTAGCTGAGTTCCTGAGGCTGCTTGTGCTCTGGATCCCTGGTGAGGAGAAAAACAAAGATGAATGTGGGTGACTCTGGGGAAAGCAGAAGGTCTAGGTGATTTCTAGAGAGTTTCTGAGCTCTCTCTACTTAAGTATTTTATGTTGAACAGTCATAGAATATGAATGAAAGTCATGACCTCAGTGACTAGGAAGTTGATAAAGTAACACAGTATCATCATGTTTGTGGATAACTTTTCATTTCTTCTATTTCAGGAGCCATTGGGGATATTGTGATGACTCAGGTTGCACCCTCTGTACCTGTCACTCCTGGAGAGACAGTATCCATCTCCTGCAGGTCTAGTAAGAGTCTCCTGAACAGTAATGGCAAGCATTTGTTGTATTGGTTCCTGCAGAGGCCAGGCCAGTCTCCTCAGCGCCTGATATATTATATGTCCAACCTTGCCTCAGGAGTCCCAGAATGGTTCAGTGGCAGTGGGTCAGGAACTGATTTCACACTGAGAATCAGTAGGGTGGAGGCTGAGGATGTGGGTGCTTATTACTGTATGCAAAGTCTAGAATATCCTCTCACAGTGATACAGCCCTGAACAAAAACCTCACTACTCAAGGTCACAAAGCTGCCTGGTTTGTTCCTTGTCTGGATGTATCATGATGTAGTCAACATGGTGAATTGAAGCCATTCTTGAGACACTTGTTTTCTCTAACTTTCTGCTATGGAAACAATGAATCCCTAGGAAATGGGACTTTCCATAAGAGTTCATGCTGGTAGAAGGAGAAGCAGCATCTTCGCTGCAGGGGATGTCACTCAGTGTCTTGCAAGATGATAGATACAAGTGTACTCACTTACCATAGTGGTAGTCAGGACCACACCTTGAACAGGGCTGCTTCAGTGTGGCACTGTGTTTAATCTTCAATCTTTCAGGACTACACGATTCTGATAGTTCTCTGGATGTATTCCCCACAACCCCCCATTTTTCAGTGTGGCCACATTGAATAAAATTTTCTTCTTCTGAATTTTACTTTCATGTTGGATTATTGAGGACACATTGCTAGCCCAGGCTTGATGTTCAACATGTGATTCTATGTTATGTAGCAATGGGAGATTCTCTGAAACTTTGTAAGATGAAGATGTTGAAAGATTCAAGCCTCTTATCGGCGCCAGCTCCTGGTCACCTTGAGTGTCATCTCGGTGAACCGTGCCACAGTCCCCAGAGGACTCTCGACAGAATCTTAGGATAATTAGTAAGTGGAGCATAACATCTGTCCCAAACCAATTGTGAAGGGCCTGTGACAGCAGGAGCAAGCAAACACCCGGGAGCCCTGCCTGACCTGCAGCTTGGGATCTTTCTTTCTTTCTTTTTCTTTTTTTTCTGTGGTTTTTTAAAATTTTTTTTAATTGGGTATTTATTTCATTTACATTTCCCAAAAGTCCTCTGCACGCTCCCCCACACACTCCCACACACTCCCCCTCCCACTTCTTGGCCCTGTCGTTCCCCTTACTGAGGCATATAAAGTTTGCACTACTAATGGGCCTCTCTTTCCACTGATGGCCGACTAGGACATTTTCTGATTCATATGCAGCTAGAGACAGGAGCTCAAGGGGGCTACTGGTTAGTTCATATTGTTGTCCTACCTATAGGATTGCAGATCCCTTTAGCTCTTTGAGTACTTTCCTAGCTCCTCCATTGGGGGCCCTGTGGTCCATCCAATATCTGACTGTGAGCATCCACTTCTGTGTTTGCTAGGCCCCGGCATAGTCTCACAAGAGACAGCTCTATCTGGGTCCTTTCAGAAAAATCTTGCCAGTGTATGCAATGGTGTCAGCATTTGGAAGCTGATTATGGGATGGATCCCTGGATATGGCAGTCTCTAGAAGGTCCATCCTTTCGTCATAGCTCCAAACTTGTCTCTGTTTCTGATTGGTACTGGTGTTTCCAACACACCAGACAGCCCCACAGTCATAAGAGTAGACATCACTTCCAGGTGCTGTAAAACACCCAGGATCTTAGGATTACAGGATCCCAGGCTAACAAGAGCTTAATCACACCAGGATTTTAGGGTCTCAGAAGAAGCTTTACTGCCAAGAACTCTGTCACACCCAGAATCTCAGGTTCACAGGAGCCTGGAATCACAGGATCACAGTGAAAGCTGGACTCTGAGGAGTCATGAA
Source organism: Mus caroli (assembly GCF_978045245.1). Lineage (NCBI taxonomy): Eukaryota > Metazoa > Chordata > Mammalia > Rodentia > Muridae > Mus > Mus caroli. The sequence goes on along the minus strand of NW_028227262.1, from coordinate 81,068,725 downwards.
TAAACTGGAATTATAGGAAGGACAGGCTCCCGTAAGATATATTAAAGGGCAGCAAGCACTTGAGATAATCAGATGGCAGGAGGCAAGCATAAGAACAGAAGCAACAGAAACCAAGGTTACTTGGCATTATCAGAGCCAAACTCTCCTACCATATCAAGTCCTGGATACACCATTACACCAGAAATGCAAGACATGGATCTAAAGTCACTTCTCATGATGATGATGGAGGATTTTAAGAAGGAAATACAGTAAAACATAGGCAAACAGCTAGAAGCCCTTAAAGAGGAAACACAAAAATCCCTTAAAGAGTTACAGGAAAACACTACCAAAAAGGTGAAAGAACTGAACAAAACCATCCAGGATCTAAAAATGGAGTAGAAACAATAAAGAAATCACAAAGGAAGACAACTCTGGAGATACAAATCCTAGGAAAGAAATCAGGAATCATAGATGTGAGCATCAGCAACATAATACAAGAGACGGAAGAGAGAATCCAAAGTGCAGAAGATTCTGTACAAAACATGGACACAACAATCAAAGAAAATGCCAAATGCAAAAAGATCCTAACTCGAAACATTCAGGAAACCAAGGACACAATGAGAAGACCAAACATAAGGATAATAGGTATAGATGATAAGGAAGACTTTAAACTAAAAGGGCCAGTAACTATTTTCAACAAAATTATAGAAGAAAACTTCCCTAACCTAAAAAAAGAGATGCCAATGCACACACACAAGAAGCCTACAGAACTCCAAATAGACTGGACCAGAAAAGAAATTCCTCTGAAAACATAATAATCAGAACAACAAATGTACTAAATAAGGATAGAATATTTAAAGCAGTAAGGAAAAAAGGTCAAGTAACATATAAAGGCAGACCTATCAGAATTACACCAGACTTCTCACTAGAGACTATGATAGTAAGAAGATTCTGGACAGATGTTATACAGACCCTAAAAGAACACAAATGCCAGCCCTGGCTACTATACCCAGCAAAACTCTCAATTACCATAGATGGAGAAAACAAAGTATTCCATGACAAAACCAAATCCAAACAGTATCTTTCCAGGAATCAAGCCCTTCAGGAGATAATAATGGGAAATCTCCAACACAAGGAGGGAAATGACATCCTAGAAAAAGCAAGAAAGGAATCCTTCAACAAACCTAAAAACAGAGAGCTGCAAGAACAGAATCCCAACTCTAACAACAACAACAACAAAAAACAAGAAGTAATAATTACTTTTTCTTAATACCTCTAAATATCAATGGACTCAATTCCCCAATAAAAAGACATAGACTAACAGACTGGCTACATAAAGAGGACCCAACATTTTGCTGCATATAGGAAACCCACCTTCGGAACAAAGACAGACACTACCTCAGAGCAAAAGCCAGGAAAAACATTTTCCAAGCAGTCTAAAGAAACAAGCTGGAATAGCCATTCTAATATCAAATAAAGTCGACTTCCAACACAAAGTTATCAAAAAAAGACAAGGAGGGGGCACTTCATACTCATCAAAGGTAAAATATTCCAAGATGAACTCTCAATTCAGAATATCTATGCTCCAAATGCAAGGGCATCCACATTCAATAAAGAAACTTTAGTAAAGCACACATGACACTGCACACAGTAATACTGGGAGAATTTAACACCTCACTATCATCAATGGACAGATAGTGGAAACAGAAACTAAAAAGAGAAACAGTGAAACTAACAGAAGTTTTGAAACAAATGGATTTAACAGCTATCTAGACAACATTTTTCCCTAAAACAAAAGGATATACCTTTTCCTCAGCACCTCATGGTACTTTCTCCGAAATTGCCCATATAATTGGTCACAAAACAGGCCTCAACACCAACAAAATATTGAAATTATCCCATGTATCCTATCAGATCACCACTGACTAAGGCTGACCTTCAATAACATAAATAATAGAAAGTCAACATTGATGTGGAAGCTGAGCAACTCTCTACTCAATGATAACTTGGTCAAGAAAGAAATCAAGAAATTAAAGACTGTTTGGAGTTTAATGAAAAGGAAGTCACATCACACCCAAACTTATGGGACACAATGAAAGAAGTCCTAAGAGGAAAACTCATAGCTCTGAGGGCTGCCAAAAAAAAAAAAAAAAAAAAAAAAAAACCAACCAACCAACCAACCAAACAAACAAACAAACAAACCCAGACAGAGCATACAGGAGCAGCTTGACAGCACACCTAAAAGCTCAAGAACAAAAGGAAGAAAATTCACCCAAGAGGAGTAGGCAGCAAGAAATAATCAAACTCAGGGCTGAAATCAACCAAATGGAAACAAAACAATAACAAAAAACCCAAAAAACAAAACAAAACAAAATTCAAAGAATCAACCAAACCAGGAGCTGGTTCTTTGAGAAAGTCAACAAGATAGATAAACCCTTAGCCAGACTAACTAGAGGGCACAGGGACAATATTCTAATTTCAAAATCAGAAATTAAGATGGAGACAGTACAACAGAACCTGAGGAAATTCAAAACATCATCAGATCCTACTACGAAAGGCTATACTCAACAAAACTGGAAAACCTGGGTGAAACGGACAATTTCCTAGAGAGATACCAGGTACCAAAGTTAAACCAGGCTGCCCACTTTCTCCCTACCTATTCAATATAGTACTTGAAGTCCTAGCCAGAGCAATTTGACAACAAAGGAGATCAAGGGGATACAAATTGGAAAGGAAGAAGTCAAAATATCACTATTTGCAGATGATATGATAGTATATAAGTGACCCTAAAAACCCCACCTGATAAACTGCTTCAGTGCAGTAACTGGATATAAAATTAACTCAGACAAATCAGTGGCCTTTCTCTACACAAAGGATAAACAGGCTGAGAAAGAAATTAGGGAAATAACACCCTTCTCAATAGTCACAAACAATATAAAATACCTTGGTGTGATGCTAACTAAGGAAGTGAAAGATCTGTATGACAAGAACTTCAAGTCTCTGAAGAAAGAAATTAAAGAAGATCGCAGAAGATGGAAAGATCTCCCATGCTCATGGATTTGCAGGATCAACAGTGTAAAAATCGCTATCTTGCCAAAAGCAATCTACAGATTCAATGCAATCCCCATCAAAGTTCCAACTCAGTTCTTTAAGGAATTAGAAAGGGCAATCTGCAAATTCATCTGGAACAACAAAAAACCTAGGATAGCAAAAAATCTTCTCAAGGATACAAGAACCTCTGGTAGAATCACCATGCCTGACCTAAAGCTGTACTACAGAGCAATTGTGATAAAAACTGCATGGTACTGGTATAACAACAGACAAGTAGACCAATGGAACAGAATTGAAGACCCTGAGATGAACCCACACACCTATGGTCACTTGATCTTTGACAAGGGAGCAAAAACCATCCAGTGGAAAAAAGACAGCATTTTCAACAAATGGTGCTGGCACAACTGGCGGTTATCATGTAGAAGAATGCGAATTGATCCATTCCTATCTCCTTGTACTAAGATCAAATCTAAGTGGATTAAGGAACTCTACATAAAACCAGAGACACTGAAACTTATAGAGGAGAAAGTAGGGAAAAGCCTCGAAGATATGGGTACAGGGGAAAAATCCCTGAATAGAAGAGCAATGGCTTGTACTGCAAGATAGAGAATTGATAAATGGGACCTCATAAAGTTGCAAAGGCAAAAGACACCTTCAATAAGACAAAAAGACCACCAACAGATTGGGAAAGGATCTTTACCTATCCTAAATCAGATAGGGGACTAATATCGAATATATATATAAAGAACTCAAGAAGGTGGACTCCAGAAAATCAAATAACCCCATGAAAAAATGGGGCTCAGAACTGAACAAAGAATTCTCACCTGAGGAATACCGAATGGTATTTTTTAGGTGAGAAGCACCTGAAAAAATGTTCAACATCCTTAATCATCAGGGAAATGCAAATCAAAACAACCCTGAGATTCCATCTCACACCAGTCAGAATGGCGAAGATCAAAAATTCAGGTGACAGCAGATGCTGGCGAGGATGTGGAGAAAGAGGAACACTCCTCCATTGTTGGTGGGATTGCAAGCTTGTACAACCACTCTGAAAATCAGTCTAGCGGTTCCTCAGAAAACTGGACATAGTACTACGAGAAGATCCAGCAATACATCTCCTGAGCATATGCTAGAAGATGCTTCTACTTTTAATAAGGACACATGCTCCACTATGTTCATAGCAGCCTTATTTATAATAGCCAGAAGTTGGAAAGAACCCAGATGCCCCTCAACAGAGGAATGGATACAGAAAATGTGGTACATTTACACAATGGCGTACTACTCAGCTATTAAAAAGAATGAATTTATGAAATTCCTAGGCAAATGGATGGACCTGGAGGGCATCATCCTGAGTGAGGTAACCCAATCACAAAGGAACTCACACAATATGTACTCACTGATAAGTGGATATTAGCCCAAAACTTAGGATACCCAAGATATAAGATACAACTTGTTAAACGCATGAAACTCAAGAAGAATGAAGACCAAAGTGTGGACACTGTGCCCCTTCCTAGAATTGGGAACAAAACACCCATGGAAGGAGTTACAGAGATAAAGTTGGAGCTGTGATTAAAGGATGGACCATCTAAATACTGCCATATCCAGGGATCCATCCCATAATCAGCTTCCAAACGCTGACACCATTGCATACACCAGCAAGATTTTTCTGAAAGGACCCAGATATAGCTGTCTCTTGTGAGACGATGCCGGGGTCTAGCAAACACAGAAGTGGATGCTCACAGTCAGCTAGTGGATGGATCACAGGGCCCCCAATGGAGGAGCTAGAGAAAGTACCCAAGGAGCTAAAGGGATCTGCAACCCTATAGGTGGAACAACATTATGAACTAATCAGTACCCCAGAGCTCTTGACTCTAGCTACATATGTATCAAAAGATGGCCTAGTCGGCCATCACTGGAAAGAGAGCCCATTAGACTTGCAAACTTTATATGCCCCAGTACAGGGGAACCCCAGGGCCAAAAAGTGGGAGTGGGTGGGTAGGGGAGGGGGGAGTGTATTGGGGACTTTTTGGATAGCATTGGAAATGTAAATGAGGAAAATACCTAATAAAAAATATAAAAAACTATTCAGGTGACAGCAGATGCTGGCGAAAATGTGGAGATAGAGGAACACTCCTTCATTGTTGGTGGGATTGTATGCTGGTACAACCACTCTGGAAATCAGTCTGGCGGTTACTTCAGAAATTGGACATAGTACTACTGGAGGATTCAGTAATACCTGCCCTGGGCATGTATACAGAAGATATTCCAGCTGTTAATAAGGACACATGCTCCACTATGCTCATAGCAGCCTTCTTTATAATAGCCAAAAGCTGGAAAGAACCTAGATGTCCCTCAACTGTCGAATGTATACAGAAAATGTGGTACATTTACACAATGGAGTACTACTCAGCTATTAAAAACAATGAATTTATGAAATTCTTAGGCAAATGGATGGATCTGGAGGGTATCATCCTGAGTGATTTGACCCAATCACCAAAGAACTCCAATGATATGCACTGACTGATGAGTGTATATTAGCCCAGAGACTTAGAATACCCAAGATACAATTTGTAAAACACAAGAAAATCAAGAAGGAAGACCAATGCCTGGATACTTCATTCCTACTTAGAATGGGGAACAAAATATCCATTCAAGGAGTTACAGAAAAATACTTTGGAGCTGAGATGAAATGATGGACCATCCAGAGACTGCCCCACCTGGGGATCTATCCCACAATCAGCCACCTAACACAGACACTATTGCATATGCCAGGAAGATTTTGCTGACATGACCCTGATATAGCTGTCACTTGTAAGGCTATTCCAGTAACTGGCAAATACAGAAGTGGATGCTCATAGTCATCTATTGGATGGAACACAGGACCCCCAATGGAGGAGCTAGAGAAAGTAACCAAGGAGCTGAAGGGGTCTGCAACCTGATATATGGAACAACAATATGAACTAACCAGTACCCCTAGAGCTCGTGCCTCTAGCTGCATATATAGCAGAATATGGCCTAGTTGGCCTCCTTGTGAAGAGAGGCCCCTTGGTCTTTCAAACTTTATATGCCCCAGTACAGGGGAATACCAGGGCCAAGAAGTGGGAGTGGGTGGGTAGGGGAGCAGGGTGGGTTGGTGGTATAGGGGACTTTTGGGATAGCATTTGAAATGTAGATGAAGAAAATATCTAATAACAAATTGAAAGAAAAAAAATAAACACGATGATTAAGTAATGAATGATAATGGCCATACAGTAAACTCATGGTTTGCTTAGATCCTAATTTTGTTATAATAAAGTGCTTTCAATGTAAGAAAAAAGTTTACTAAATTTAAGTAGACATCTCACCAAGTATTAGTTGTAGTTGATTGGGCAGAAAATGCTGCAGGGTTACTCTGGGGAATCTTCTCTAGTGGGGATGCTTTATAAGCTTTTTGATTCAACCCACCTCCACTCTGAAGGAGTGAGAACATGATGTAGATATAATGACAGTCCAAGAAGTCCTTAAGAGCCATGTCCAGTTGGTTTGTGTGAGCCCAGCAACAGTGCCAGAATCAATAATCACTGAATCCAAGTCACATACAACATCTTGAGGTAGACAAGCTATCTTTTGGGAGCACAGTAGTGTGATCCTAGAGACCACTTCTAAAGTTCCAATTTTTGTATCATTTCACCAGTGGCTGCTTTATGTTATCTGGACACCCACCTTGGGGCCTGAATACTCCCATAACAACACCACCTGGGAGTTGGTTCATTAGCATATCAAGCTCTGTTCAAGGCTAGGTTGCAATCTGAAATGTTGGGTGGACTGCCTGATGCTAGCTTCTAAGAGCTACCTTTTAACCATACAAACTCAGGAATTGTTTCAGTAATGTTTCTAACAGAAAAATAGGTTTCTTTAGTGTTTAGGGTTAAGGGTAGGTTTATGCAATGGTTTTGGTTAGTGCTAGGATTAGAATTATGATTGTTGCTAGGGTTACAATTAGTATTAACATTAGTACTGTAGTTATGGTCAATCATTTGCTTCCTGCAAGGTTAGAACTATTGCTAGTAATCACAAAATGTTAGGGTTAGGGGTAAGGTTTGGAGTTCAAGGGCAGGACATATGGGCAAAATAGCCAACCAACTGTCATGGAAATATTAGACAGGGGCACACTTGGATATGTGAGTACCATAAAGTGCTTGAAAGCAATAGTATTGCAGCTCATATTTGTGTCTCACTAAAGCACTGCCTATCAGTGTCTCAGTAAAAACAGTTGTCATACTACTGAAGCACAAAACTATGTGCATGTACTAAAACAGTTGAGCACAGGAGTGTACTTGTATCACAGTGCACATGCCTATCTGAAACAGCAGTGCTGTAATGCATGTCAGTGTACAGCTGTACTTAGATATACTGTTACAGAAACACATATTTGATGAGACCTCCAGCGGGACTTAGAGATGTATGTAGCATGTTTTGGTAATGCCTAAGAAGTCTAGAATTGTGCATCAAATTCCCTGAAAATTGGAGTTTTAGACATTTTGAACAGACATATCAGTGCTGGAAAGAGAACGTGAGATCCTCTACAAGAACAGCAAGTGCTCTTAACCACTGAGCCATCTGTCCAGCTCCAGGAAAGCTATAAATAAAATATGGCTTCAGTACACATAAAGAAGTAAGTCACCAGCAGTACTGCTTTTTAATTTTTGTGTGTCTATAGTATTTATGTATCTATTGGCTCTGTACACTCATACATATGTGAACATGATCAGTCTGGCCAAAGCAGTGAGCTCCAGCTTTAGTGAGAGACCCTGTCTCAAATAAGGAAGAAAACAATAGAGAAAAGCTTCATGTTAACCTGTGCCCTACACACCCTGACATTTTTGCTCTAAGTAGCTAGAGAGACTTGATGGTGTGGAGTGGTGTAAACCACAGTTCTTACCGGTTACTTAAGACGAATATGAAAACGGACAATAAAATCAGTCCTTCAGCTCACAGACTTTGCACAAAAGTTTCTAACGTATTTTTGGCAGCTGTGCCTATTGCTATTGATGTTCCTAGTGGGTTATGATAGGGGACTGAACTGGTTCCGGCACAGTGAGCTAGTCAGTAGTCAGTCATTTAAACTGTGCATCCCAGCTAGCACTCGGAATTCCTCACCTGTTAGTTTGTCATCTTCATTATCAACTAACAAGTCCCAGTGTTCTGGAATCAAAGCAACTACATAGCATGTGAATATAAACAAGGCACAGTTCTACTAAGAATGGTCACTGTAAGATTCATATAAAATATTCAAGCAAAGTGTATCGCCCAATAGGAACTGTGGCTCCACCTCCTGGATGCCTGAGCAAACTGCATTCCTGAGTCATGGGAGGCTAAGGGAAAGGGAAGTGGAATCTAATCCACTGAAAGCAACAGGAAAAGTTACAGCTGACCACGGAGGTGAGAACTCCAGGAAACTTGTAAATCTCATTTCAAATTTTAATTGTTTTTCACAAGGACAGAGGAACCTAAAAATGTAACATCTTTATTCTTTTGTGGAAAAAAAAGGTAAACAAATGATCACCCTGTGGTCAAGCTGACATTGGAGCTCTGATTCTTTTACTTTGACTCTCATGTGTGAACTGTTGTCACCAAGTTTCCTTAGATGCATTTATGAGAAGTTCAAGTTTACAAACAGAAACACTCAAGAAGGTGAATTTTACCAGTAGATTTTGAGAAGCAGACATAAATATAAGACAAATGTAATATCAGTGGATACTTTTTCAAAACAAAACAAATAAATAAGCAAACAAAAAACATGGAACATTACTGTTTACTGTGGAGGCCACATCTAGAGGAACAACAAATAGCTTTAGAACTCGTGGAATTTGGCTGAACAGTTAGCATGACCATAATGCTTGTCCCTCAGATAGGCAGATTCCTCAGGACTACGGGTCCTGAGGACTTAGTCCTGAGAACTTCGTGATGTTGTTTAGCACAGCTCTGCTTGTGGTATTTCTCTCAGTCTTCCCATTCTTCCCATTCTATGGGTTGTGTGAAGATTCTAAGGGGGCTTCCAGCCCCTCTCTAGGCTTCATAGACTGCACTCACAACAACAGTGCTTGATCTTTCTCAAGCATTGCTGCAAGAACAGGTAAAATGTTGAGTCTTTACCCTAGGAAAGACCTTCAAATGTAGATTGTCAGCAATGACCACCACCCTTAGAAAGAACTTGAAAATAAAGTGTTAGTGAGGTTACGTTAAGCTGTTTTTGTTAGTAATATTGAAGTAGAAAATTTTAGGAAACAATCTGAAGTTCAGAAAACATACTCTTAGTAGAATATCTAGGGAGTTTTTGAGGATAGGAAACAAGAACAATGGTAGTGTAATTAGCACTGGCTGACATGCCTCTAACGAAGGCTGTACTGACAATTTAGGTGATGATTAATTTCAAGAAGTACCCATTTTTGCCCTCAGCTTTCTGATATCATTTAATAAAGAATTGTTATTGGGCAGAAGTGCTCCCCGAGGATTTAGAGTAAGAATGACACGAGCTCTGGGGGTACTGGTTAATTCATATTGTTGTTCCACCTATAGGGTTGCAGACCCTTCAGTTCCTTGGGTACTTTCTCTAGCTTCTCCATTGGGGGCCCTGTGTTCCATATAACAGATGACTGTGAGCAACCACTTCTATATTTGCCAGGCACTGGCATAGCCTCACAAGAGATAGCTATATCAGAGCCATGTCAGCAAAATCTTGCTGGCATATGCAATAGTATCTGGGTTTGGTGGCTGATTATGGGATGGATACCGGGTGGGATAATCTCTGGATGATCCATCCTTTTGTCTTAGATCCAAACTATGTCTCTGGAACTCCTTCCATAGGTATTTTGTACCCTATTCTAAGAATGAATGAAATATCCACACGTTGGTCTTTCTTCTTCTTGAGTTTCATGTCTTTTGCAAATTGTATCTTGGGTATTCTAAGTTTCTGGGACAATAACCTCTTATCAGTGAGTGCATATCGAGTGACTTCTTTTGTGATTAGGTTACCTCACTCAGGATGCTATTCTCCAGATGAATCCATTTGCCATGATTTTCATTGGTTTTTATAGCTGAGTAGACTCCATTGTGTAAATGTACCACATTTTCTGCATACATTCCTATGTTGAGGGACATCTGGGTTCTTTCCAGCTTCTGGCTATTATAAATAAGGCTGCTATGAGCATAGTGGAGCATGTGTCCTTATTAACAGCGGGAATATCTTTTGTATATATTTCCCAGGAGAGGTATTGCTGAATCCTCCAGTAGTACTATGTCCAATTTTCTGAGGAACCACCAGACTAATTTCCAGTGTGGTTGTACAAGCTTGCAATCCCACCAGCAGTGGAGGAGTGTTCCTCTATCTCCACATCCTTGCCAGCAATTGCTGTCACCTGAATTTTTGATCTTAGCCATTCTGAGCCGAGTGAGGTAAAATCTCAGGATTGTTTTGGTTTGAATTTCCCTGATGATTAAGAATGTTGAACATTTTTTAATGTACTTCTCAGCCCTTTGCTATTCCTCAGCTGAGAGTTCTTTGTTTATTTCTGCACCCTATTTTTAATGGGGTTATTTGATTTTCTGGAGTCCAGCTTCTTGAGCTCTTTGTATATATTGGAAATTAGTCGGACACCGGACTTAGGATTGGTAAAAATCTTTTCCCAATCTGTTGGTGGCCTTTTTATCTTATTTTAGACAGTGTCCTTTGCCTTGCAGAAGGTTTGCAATTTTATGTGGTCCCATTTGTTGATTCTTGATCTTACAGCACAAGCCATTGTTGTTCTGTTTAGGAATTATTCTCCTGTGCCCATATCTTCTAGGCTTTTCCCCACTTTCTCCTCTATAAGTTTCAATGTGTCCGGTTTTATGTGGAGTTCTGTGATCAACTTAGACTTGAGCTTTGTACAAGGAGATGAGAATGTATCTATTTGCATTCTTCTACATTTTAACGCCCAGTTGTGCCAGCACCATTTTTTGAAAATGCTGTCCTTTTTACACTGGATGGCTTTAGCTCCCTTGTCAAAGATCAAGTGTACATAGATGTGTGGGTTCATTTCTGGGGCTTCAATTCTATTCCATTGATCTACCTGTCTGTTGCTGTACCAGTACCATGAAGTTTTTATCACAATTGCTCTGCAATACAGCTTGAGGTAAGGAGACCCCCTTTATTAATTGATGATCTTAGTGCCTGAGGTATTGGTGTTGTATTCAAGAGTTCTCTCCTCTGCCAATGCATTCAAGGATATTCACCACTTAATCTTCTATCAAGGTTTACCAGGTGAGACCCTTACCCTAATTCTCTGCCTGCTAGACTCTCTGGGCAAACCTATTACTGGTGACCTCAATCCTGCCCCTTCTGAACTTCATTTCCCCATGTTAAAGCTTTCCCTGAATCCCTGGAGGCCTGCTGCTGTCAGGGACAACCAGGTTATTTTTTCACTCACCAAACTCCTGTTTACTGGGTTCCCGGAAAGCACAGCAGTCATGAGGTCTGCTCTGTGCTATCTGTACTCCATCTTCCAGTCCAAATCCCTAACTACAATCTAGGCACCCACAACTTTCAGTGACTATCAAGTAAGACCCCAACCCTAATTGCCTACCTGCATATCTGGGCAAAACCAGAAGTTTTGAACAAGGAATTGACCACACTTCATTTCCTGGGCCACAACTCTGCTTATATTCTTGGAGTCCTGGTCCTGCCCAGGACAAACCGAGGACTGCAACCACCAGGGACCGTCAGCTCTACCTACATCCCTGGAGGCCTGTTCCCATGAGGGACTACCAGTGCTGCCAAAACTAGGGACAGCCAGATGGCTAAAGACCAGTGTAAAAATGCAGTCAACAAAAGCCAGGGCAATATGGTACCACCAGAATGCAGCTACCATACAACTGTGAGCTTCGAATGTCTTAATATTCCTGAATTGCAAGAAAATGGTCTTATGTCTAATTTTATGAAGACATAAATATAATTAAAGAGAAAATAAATAAATCTCTTAAAGAAATACAAGAAAACTCAATGAAACAGGTGAAAGAAATGAACAAAATTATTCAAGACCTGAAAATGGTAATAGAAGCAATAAAGAAATCACAAAGGAAGGCAATCATAGAGGTGGACTACTTAGGAAATTTAAACAATATTTTTCCACATACACAGCCCTATAGAGGATACTAGAAGGAAAGCTCCACCATAAAGATGGTAACTTGACCCAAGACAACACAGAAGTAGATAATTCCACACCAGCAACACCAAAAGAAGACACACACACACACACACACACACACAGTACCACCACCAACATCAAAATAACAGGAACTAATAAATCATTGGACATTAATATCTCTCAACATCAATGGTCTCAATTCCCCAATAAAAAGACACAGACTAACAGAGTAGATGTGTAAACAGAATCGATCATTCTTTTGCATATAAGAAACACATCTCAGCAAAAATGATGATCATTATTTCAGAGTATAGGGCTGAGTAAAGATATTCCAAACAAAGGGACCCAAGAACAAGCTGGAGTAGCCATTCTAATATCAAGTGTTTAAATTTGGAAAAGGTACCACTATGTAGACTTGGAGACATATTCTTCAGCTGAAGCCTCAGGGCTTGCGTTGCAGAAACATTATTCCAGTTTCTTGAGTTCTAACATGGAGAAATGTGATTTAAATCATCCCACTCTGAGTTAGCTCATGGCTTGCTGTGTCTGCCTGTGTCCTGTTCTTAGTGGTTAAATTTTAACTAATAACATTGAACTAAGTAAAAACTGATTATTGGGAATTACATATTTGTGTCTTTATAACTTCATTGCTCTTATCCAGTCTTCAATGTATCAACATTTTTGTGGTAAATGGTCATCAGAGAGTCATTCCTCATGTAGATGTGAAGACTACTTTTCTCTTTAGTTCTATTCATTGGGTCCCCACCTCTTACAAAACTAAAACAAAAAGTCAGGTAGGAATAGACAGGAAGATGGTATGCTGAAAATTATTAGCAAATACAAAGTGTTTCTGTGGTGCTATTTTTGATGCCTGTGTTCTTGTAGATTGTGTCTCTATTGATGCTGACCCAGCCTTTTACAGTGGAGTCCAACTGCTCCCTGCTGTAGGTAGCAGAGACTGTTTCTATTTTTCTATAGAGCAGACACTTTATAACACTTCATTACTGAGAGTAGGTTCTCTTCCTGCTGGCTACTTTTCACACAGCTGCACCAAGCAGGGGATTTGCATATTGCTCCCTTGGGAGGATCTCTCCTGCAGGTCCAAGACAAAAGCTAGCCTCCCTTTCTGCCTTGACTACTCAAGACTTTTTGTATCAAGTTCTCAGAATGAGGTGCCTAGCTGAGTTCCTGGGGCTGCTTGTGCTCTGGATCCCTGGTGAGGAGAAAAACAAAGATCAAGGAGAATGTGGGTGATTCTGGGAAAAGCAGAAGGTATAGGTGATTTCTAGAGAGTTTCTGAGCTCTCTCTACTTAGTATTTTATGTTGAACATTTTTAGAATATGAATGAAAGTCATGGCCTCAGTGAGTAGGAAGTTGATAAAGTAACACAGTATCATCATGTTTGTGGATAACTTTTCATTTCTTCTATTTCAGGAGCCATTGGGGATATTGTGATGACCCAGGCTTCACCCTCTGTACCTGTCACACCTGGAGAGTCAGTATCCATCTCCTGCAGGTCTAGTGAGAGTCTCCTGCACAGTAGTGGCAAGCATCGGTTGTATTGGTTCCTGCAGAGGCCAGGCCAGTCTCCTCAGCGCCTGATATATTATATGTCCAACCTTGCCTCAGGAGTCCCAGACAGGTTCAGTGGCAGTGGGTCAGGAACTGATTTCACACTGAGAATCAGTAGAGTGCAGGCTGAGGATGTGGGTGCTTATTACTGTATGCAAAGTCTAGAATATCCTCTCACAGTGATACAGCCCTGAACAAAAACCTCACTACTTGCGGTAACAAAGCTGCCTCATTTGTTCCTAGTCTGGATGTATCATGATGTAATTAACATGGCAAATTGAAGCCATTCTTGAGACACTTGTTTTCTCTAACTTTTAGCTATGTAAACAATGAATCCCTAGGAAATGGGACTTTCCATAAGAGTTCATGCTGGTAGAAGGAGAAGCAGCATCTTTTCTGCAGGGGATGTCATTCAGTGTCTTGCAAGGTGATAGATACAAGTCTACTCAATTACCATAGTGGTAGTCTTGACCACACCTTGAACAGGGCTGCTTTAGTGTTGCACTGTTTTTAATCTTCAATGTCCTTTCAGGACTGCACAATCTGATAATTCTCTGGATGTATCCCCCCACAACATCACCCCCCCACCCCCCCGTTATTTCCAGTGTGGCCACATTGAATAAAATTTTCTTCTTCTGGATTTTACGTTCAAGTTTGATTATTGAGGACACTTTGCTAGCCAAGGCTTTAGGTACAGTATGTGATTATATGTTATGTAGCAATGGGAGATTCTCTGAAACTTTGTAAGATGAAGATGTTGAAAGATTCAAGCATTTTGGTCAGCGCCAGATCCGGGTCACATTAGGTGCAAACTCTGTGGACGGTCCCAAAGTTCCAAGAGGACTCTCCACAGGATTTTAGGATCATTGGTGAGTGCAACACAACATCTGTTCCAAACAAATTTTGATGGGCCTGTGACAACAGGAGCAAGGACCTGGGAGCCGTGCCTAATGAGCAGCTTGGGATTGTTCTGATTGGTACTGGTGTACCTTGTTTTCAAACATACCAGACAGCCCCACAGTCTTCAGAGGAGACACCACTTCCAGGCACTGTAAAACGCCCAGGATCTTAGGATTACAGGATCCAAGGCTAAAAGGAGCTTGGTCACACCAAGATTTCAGGGTCTCAGAAGACGCTTTACTGCCAAGAACTCTGACACAGCCAAAATTTCAGGTTCGCAGGATCCCGGAATCACAGGATCACAGTGAAAGCTGGACTCTGAGGAGTCATGAATAAACTGGAATTATAGGAAGGACAGGCTCCAATAAGATATATTAAAGGGCAGCAAGCACTTGAGATAATCAGATGGCAGGAGGCAAGCATAAGAACAGAAGCAACAGAAACCAAGGTTACTTGGCATTATCAGAGCCAAACTCTCCTACCATATCAAGTCCTGGATACACCATTACACTAGAAATGCAAGACATGGATCTAAAGTCACTTCTCATGATGATGATGGAGGATTTTAAGAAGGAAATACAGTAAAACATAGGCAAACAGCTAGAAGCCCTTAAAGAAGAAACATAAAAATCCCTTAAAGAGTTACATGAAAACACTATCAAAATGGTGAAAGAACTGAACAAAACCATCCAGGATCTAAAAATGGAGTAGAAATAATAAAGAAATCACAAAGGGAGACAACTTTGGAGATAGAACTCCTAGGAAAGAAATCAGGAATCATAGATATGAGCATCAGCAACAGAATACAAGAGATGGAAGAGAGAATCTCAAGTGCAGAAGATTCTGTACAAAACATGGACACAACAATCAAAGAAAATGCCAAATGCAAAAAGATCCTAACTCAAAACATCCAAGAAATCCAGGACACAATGAGGAGACCAAACCTACGGATAATAGGAGTAGATGAGAATGAAGATTTTCAGCTTAAAGGACCAGCAGATATCTTCAACAAAATTATAGAAGAAAACTTCCCAAACCTAAAGCAAGAGATGCCCATGAACATACAAGAAGCCTACAGAACTCCAAGTAGACTGGACCAGAAAAGAAATTCCTCCCAATACATAATAATCAGAACAACAAATGTAGTAAATAAGGGTAGAATATTAAAAGCAGTAAGGGAAAAAGGTCAAGTAATATATAAAGGCAGACCTATCAGAATTACACCAGACTTCTCACCAGAGACTATGATAGCCAGAAGATCCTGAACAGATGTTATGCAGTCCCTAAAAGAACACAAATGCCAGCCAAGGCTACTATAACCAGCAAAACTCTTAATTTCCATAGTTGGAGAAACCAATGTATTCCATGACAAAACCAAATCAACACAGTATCTTTCCAGGAATCAAGCCCTTCAGGGGATAATAACGGGAAAACTCCAACACAAGGAGGGAAATGCCATCCTAGACAAAGCAAGAAAGGAATTCTTCAACAAACCTAAAAACAGATAGCCACAAGAACACAATCCAAACTCTAACAACGACCACCACAACAACAAATCCAAGAAGTAATAATTACTTTTTCTTAATACCTCTTAATATCAATGGACTCAATTCCCCAATAAAAAGACATAGACTAACAGACTGGCTACTAAATAGCACCCAACATTTTGCTGCATACAGGAAACCTACCTTCGGGACAAAACAGACACTACCTCAGAGTAAAAGCCTGGAAAAACATTTTCCAAGCAGTCTGAAGAAACAAGCTGGAGTAGCGATTCTAATATCAAATGAAATCGACTTCCAACACAAAGTTATCAAAAGAAGATAAGGAGGTGACCCTTCATACTCATCAAAGGTAAAATCTTCCAAGATGAACTCTCAATTCTGAATATCTCTGCTCCAAATGCAAGGGCAGCTACATTCAATAAAGAAACTTTAGTAAAGCACACATGACACTGCACACAGTAATATTGGGAGAATTTAACACCTCACTATCATCAATGAACAGATACTGGATACAGAAACTAAAAAGAGAAACAGTGAAACTAACAGAAGTTTTGAAACAAATGGATTTAACAGATATTTACAGAATATTTTTCCCTAAAACAAAAGGATATACCTTCTTCTCAGTGCCTCATGGTACTTTCTCCCAAACTGCCCATATAATTGGTCACAAAAGAGGCCTCAACAGAAATACAAAAATATTGAAATTATCCTGCTATCCTATCAGATAACCATGGACTAAGGCTGACCTTCAAAAACAACATAAATAATAGAAAGTCAACATTGATGTGGAAGCTGAGCAACACTCTACTCAATGATAACTTGGTCAAGAAAGAAATCAAGAAATTAAAGACTTTTTAGAGTTTAAAGAAAATGAAGCCACAACATACCCAAACTTCTGGGACATAATGAAAGAAGTCCTAAGAGGAAAACTCATAGCTCTGAGGGTTGCCAAAAAGAAACCAGTCAGAGCATACAGGAGCAGCTTGACAGCACACCTAAAAGCTCTAGAACAAAAGGAAGCAAATTTACCCAAGAGGAGTAGACAGCAAGAAATAATCAAACTCATGGCTGAAGTCAACTAAGTGGAAACAAAACAAACAAAACAAAACAAAACAAAATTCAAAGAATCAACCAAACCAGGAGCTGGTTCTTTGAGAAAAATCAACAAGACAGATAAACCCTTAGTCAGTCAGGGCACAGGGACAATATTCTAATTTCAAAATCAGAAATGAAAAAGCAGACATCACAACTGAATCTGAGGGAATTCAAAACATCATCAGATCCTACTATAAAAGGCTATACTCAACAAAACTGGAAAACCTGGATGAAATGGACAATTTCCTAGAGAGATACCAGGAACCAAAGTTAAACCAGGCTGCCCACTTTCTCCCTACCTATTCAATATAGTACTTGAAGTCCTAGCCAGAGCAATTTGACAACAAAAGGAGATCAAGGGGATACAAATTGGAAAGGAAGAAGTCAAAATATCACTATTTGCAGATGATACGATAGTATATATATAAGTGACCCTAAAAACCCCATCAGAGAAGTCCTAAACCTGATAAACAGCTTCAGTGCAGTAGCTGGATATAAAATTAACTCAAACAAATTAGTGGCCTTTCTCTACACAAAGGATAAACAGGCTGAGAAAGAAATTAGGGAAACAACACCCTTCACAATAGTCATAAATTATAAAATATACCTTGGTGTGACTCTAAGGAAGTGAAAGATCTGAATGATAAGAACTTCAGTCTCTGAAGAAAGAAATCAAAGAAGATCTCAGAAGATGGAAAGATCTCCCATGCTCATGGATTGGCAAGATTAATATAGTAAAAATGGCTATCCTACCAAAAGCAATCTATAGATTCTATGCAATCCCCATCAATATTCCAACTCAAATCTTCACCGAGTTAGAAAGGGAAATTTGCAAATTCATCTGGAATTATAAAAAATCCTGGGGTAGCAAAACTATTCTCAACAATAAAAGAACCTCTGGTGGAATCACCATCCCTGACCTCAAGCTGTACTACAGAGCAATTGCGATAAAAACTATGTAGTACTGTACAGTTGCAGACAGGTAGATCAATGGAATAGAATTGAAGCCCCAGAAATGAAGCCACACACCTATGGTATGGACACTTGATCTTTGATAAGGGGGCTAAAACCATCCAGTGGAAAAAAGAAAGCATTTTCAACAAATGGTGCTGGCACAACTGGCGGTTATCATGTAGAAGAATGTGATTTGATCCATTCTTATCTCCTTGTACATAGCTCAAGTCTAAGTGGATTAAGTAACTCAACATAAAGCCAGAGACTTTGAAACTTATAGAGGAGAAAGTGGGGAAAGCCTCAAAGATATAGGCCCATTGAATAATTCTTGCACAAAATAGCAAGGTTTGTGCACTAAGATCGAGAATCAACAAATGGGACCTCATAAAATTGCAAAGCTTCTGTAAGGCAAAAGACACCGTCAGTAAGACAAAAAGGCCACCAACAGATTGGAAAAAGATTTTTACCAATCCTAAATTTGGTAGCGGACCAATTTCCAATATATACAAAGAGCTCAAGAAGCTGGACTCCCAAAAATCAAATAACCCCATTCAAAAATGGGGCACAGAGATAAACAAAGAATTCTCAATTGAGGAATACTGAATGGCTGAGAAGCACCTAAACAATGTTCAACATCCTTAATCATCAGGAAACAATCCTGAGATTCCACCTCATACAAGTCAAAATGGCTAAGATAAAAAATTCAGGTAACAACAGATGCTGGGGAGGATGTATAGTAGAGGAACACTCCTTTACATTGTTGGTGGGATTGTAAGCTGGTTCAACTACTCTGGAAATTAGTCTGGCAGTTCCTCAGAAAATTGAACATAGTACTACTGGAGGATTCAGTAATACCTCTCCTGGGCATATACACAGAAAGTATTCTAGCTGTTAATAAGAACACATGCTCCACTATGCTCATAGCAGTCTTATTTATAATAGCCAAAAGCTGGAAAGAACCCAGATGTCCCTCAACTGGCAAATGGATACAGAAAATGTGGTACATTTACAGAATGGAGTACTACTCAGCTATTAAAAACAATGAATTTGCCGGGCGTGGTGGCACACGCCTTTAATCCCAGCACTCGGGAGGCAGAGGCAGGAGGATTTCTGAGTTTGAGGCCAGCCTGGTCTACAGAGTGAGTTCCAGGACAGCCAGAGCTATACAGAGAAACCTTGTCTCGGAAAACAAACAAACAATGAATTTATGAAATGCTTAGGCAAATGGATGGATCTGGAGGGTATCATCCTGAGTGCTTTAACCCAATCACCAAAGAACTCCGATGATAGGCACTCAATGTTGAGTGGATATTAGCCCAGAAACTTAGAATACCCAAGATACAATTTGCAAAACACAAGAAAATCAAGAAGGAAGGCCAATGCCTGGATACTTCATTCCTCCTTAGAATGGGGAACAAAATATCCATTCAAGGAGTTACAGAGTTTGGAGCTGAGAGGAAAGGATGGACCATCCAGAGACTGCCCCACCTGGGGATCCATCCCATAATCAGCCACCTAACACAGACACTATTGCATATGACAGCAAGATTTTGCTGACATGACCCTGATATAGCTGTCACTTGTGAGGCTTTGCCAGTGCCTGGCAAATACAGAATTGGATGCTCACAGTCACCTATTGGATGGAACACAGGACCCCCAATGGAGGAGCTAGAGAAAGTACCCAAGGAGCTGAAGGGTTTTCCAACCTGATAGGTGGAAGAACAATATGAACTAACTAATACCCCTAGAGCTCGTGCCTCTACCTGCACTTGTAGCAGAAGATGGCCTAATTGGCCATAATTGGGAAGAGAGGCCCCTTGGTCTTGCAAACTTTATATGCCCCAGTACAGGGAAATACCAGGGCCAAGAATTGGGAGTGGGTGGATAGGGGAGCAGGGTGGGTTGGTCTAGGGGACTTTCAGGATAGCATTTGAACTGTAAATGAAGAAAATATCTAATAACAAATTGAAAGAAAAAAATAAACAAGATGATTAAGTAATGAAAGATAATGGCCATACAGTAAACTCATGGTTTGGTTAGGTCCTAATTTCATTATAATAAAGTGCTTTCAATGTAAGAAAAAAATTTACTAAATTTATGCAGACATCTCACCAAGTAATACTAGTAGTTGATTGGGCAGAAAATGCAGGGTTTCTCTGGGGAATCTTCTCCAGTGAGGATGCTTTATAAGCTTGTTGATTCAACCCACCTCCACTCTGAAGGAGTGAGAACATGATGTAGATATAATGAAGGTCCAAGAGGTCCTTAAGATCCATGGCCAGTTAGTATGTGTGAGCCAACAACAGTGCCAGAAGTTCAATTAATCACTGAATCCAAAGTCACATACAACATCTCGAGTTAGAGAAGCTATGTTTTGGGAGCACAGTAATGTGATCCTAGAGACCACTTCCAAAGTTCCAATTTTTGTGTCATTTCACTAGTGGTTGCTTTATATTATCTGGACACCCACCTAGGGGCTGGAATACTCCCATAACAACACCACCTGGGAGTTGGCTCATTAGCATATCAAGGTCTGTTCAAGGCTAGGTTCCAATCTGAAGTGCTGGGTGGACTGCCTGAGGCTTGCTCCTAAGGGCTACCTTTTAACCATACAAACTCAGGCATTGTTTCAGTTATGTTTCTAACAGATAAATAGGTTTCTTTTGTGTTAGGGTTAAGGGTAGGTTTATGCAATGGTTTTGGTTAGTGCTAGGATTAGAATTATGATTGTTGCTAGGGTTACAATTAGTATTAACATTAGTACTGTAGTTATGGTCAATCATTCTCTTAGTGTAAGGTTAGAACTATTGGTAGTGATATGGTTAGACAAAATGTTAGGGTTAGGGGTAAGGTTTGGAGTTCAAGGACAGGACAGATGGGCAAAAGAGCCAACCCACTGTCATGAAAATACTAGGCAGGGCACACTTGGATATGTGAGTACCATAAAGTGCTTGAAAGCCATAGTATTGCAGCTCATATTCGTGTCTCACTAAAGCATTGCCTATCAGTGTCTCAGTAAAAACAGTTGTCATACTACTGTAGCACAAACCTATGTGCATGTACTGAAACAGTTGAGCACAGGAGTGTACTTGTATCACAGTGCACATGCCTATCTGAAACAGCAGTGCTGTAATGCATGTCAGTGTACAGCTGTATTTAGATATACTGTTACAGAAACACAAATGTGATGAGACCTCCCACGGGACTTAGAGATGTGTGTTGCATGTTTTTGTAATGCCCAAGAAGTCTAGAAGGGTGCATCAAATTCCCTGAAAATTGGAGTTTTAGACATTCATGAATAGACATATCAGTGCTGAAAGACAACTTGAGATCCTCTACAAGAACAGTAAGTGCTCTCAACCACTGAGCCATCTGTCCAGCTCCAGCGAAGGTATAAATAAAATATGGCTGGAGTACACATAAAAAACTAAGTCACCGGGTGCTGGTGAGATGGCTCAGTGGGTAAGAGCACCCGACTGCTCTTCCGAAGGTCCAGAGTTCAATTCCCAGCAACCACATGGTGGCTCACAACCATCCGCAACGAGATCTGGCGCCCTCTTCTGGACTGTCTGAAGACAGCTACAGTGTACTTACATATAATAAATAAATAAATCTTAAAAAAAAAAAAAAAGAAGCTGTCATGGTGATTTAAAAAAAAAAAAAAACTAAGTCACCAGTAGTACTGCTTTTTAATTTGTGTGTGAGTATCTAAAGTATTTATGTACCTATTGGCGTATGTGCACTCATATACATGTGAACGTGATCGGTCTGGCCAAATCAGTGAGCTCCAGCTTTAGTGAGAGACCCTGTCTCAAATAAGGAAGAAAACAATAGAGAAAAGCTTCATGCTAACCTGTGCCCTACACACCCTGACATTTTTGCTCTAAGTAGCTAGAGAGACTTGATGGTGTGTAGTGGTGTAAACCATAGTTTTTACCGTTTACCTAAGACGAATATGAAAACGGACAATAAAATCAGTTCTTCAGGTCACAGACTTTGCATCAAAGTTTCATACGTATTTTTAGAATCTGTACCTATTGCAATTGATTTTCCTAGTGGGTTATGATAGGAAATTGAACTGGTTCCGGCACAATGAGCTAGTTAGTAGTCAGTCGTTTAAACTGTGCATCCCAGTTAGCACTAGGAATTCCTCACCTGTTAGTTTGTCATCTTCATTGTCGACTAACAAGTCCCAGTTTTCTGGAATCTAAGCCACTACATAGCATGTGAATATAAGCATGGCACAGTTCTAATAAGAATGGTCACTGTAAGATTCATATAAAATGTTCAAGCAGTCAATGTGCAGCGCCTAAAAGGAACTGTGGCTCCACCTCCTGGATGCCTGAGCAAACTGCATTCCTGAGTTGTGGGAGGCTAAGGGAAAGGGAAGTGGAATCTAATCCACTGAAAGCAACAGGAAAAGTTACAGCTGACCATGGAGGTGAGAACTCCAGGAAACTTGTAAATCTCATTTCAAATTTTAATTGTTTTTCACAAGGACAGAGGAACCTAAAAATGTAACATCTTTATTCTTTTGTGGAAAAAAAAGGTAAACAAATGATCACCCTGTGGTCAAGCTGACATTGGAGCTCTGATTCTTTTACTTTGACTCTCATGTGTGAACTGTTGTTACCAAGTTTCCTTAGATGCATTTATGAGAAGTTCAAGTTTACAAACAGAAACACTCAAGAAGGTGAATTTTACCAGTAGATTTTGAGAAGCAGACATAAATATAGGACAAATGTAATATCAGTGGATACTTTTTCAAAACAAAACAAATAAATAAGCAAACAAAAAACATGGAACATTACTGTTTACTGTGGAGGCCACATCTAGAGGAACAACAAATAGCTTTAGAACTCGTGGAATTTGGCTGAACAGTTAGCATGACCATAATGCTTGTCCCTCAGATAGGCAGATTCCTCAGGACTACGGGTCCTGAGGACTTAGTCCTGAGAACTTCGTGATGTTGTTTAGCACAGCTCTGCTTGTGGTATTCCTCTCAGTCTTCCCATTCTTCCCATTCTATGGGTTGTGTGAAGATTCTAAGGGGGCTTCCAGCCCCTCTCTAGGCTTCATAGACTGCACTCACAACAACAGTGCTTGATCTTTCTCAAGCATTGCTGCAAGAACAGGTAAAATGTTGAGTCTTTACCCTAGGAAAGACCTTCAAATGTAGATTGTCAGCAATGACCACCACCCTTAGAAAGAACTTGAAAATAAAGTGTTAGTGAGGTTACGTTAAGCTGTTTTTGTTAGTAATATTGAAGTAGAAAATTTTAGGAAACAATCTGAAGTTCAGAAAACATACTCTTAGTAGAATATCTAGGGAGTTTTTGAGGATAGGAAACAAGAACAATGGTAGTGTAATTAGCACTGGCTGACATGCCTCTAACGAAGGCTGTACTGACAATTTAGGTGATGATTAATTTCAAGAAGTACCCATTTTTGCCCTCAGATTTCTGATATCATTTGATAAAGAATTGTTAATCGGCACAAGTGCTCCCTGAGGATTTAGTGTAGGAATGACAGGAGCTCCTGGGGTACTGGTTAGTGCATATTGTTGTTCCACCTATAGGGTTGCAGACCCCTTCAGTTCCTTGTGTACTTTCTTTAGTTCCTCCATTGGGGGCCCTGTATTCCATACAACAGATAATTGTGAGCATCCACTTCTGTATTTGCCAGGCACTGGTATAGCCTCACAAGAGACAGCTGTATCAGAGTCACGTCAGCAAAATCTTTCTGGCCTATGTAATAATGTCTGTGTTAGGTGGCTGATTATGGGATGGATTCCTGGGTGGGATAGTCTCTGGATGATCCATAATTTCGTCTTAGCTCCACACTATGTCTCTGGAACTATTTCCATAGGTATTTTGTTCCCTATTTTAAGAAAGAATGAAGTATCCACAAGTTGGTCTTCTGTTTTCTTGAGTTTAATGTGTTTTGCAAATTGTATCTTGTGTATTCTAAGTTTCTGGGCTAATAACTGCTTATTAGTGAGTGCATATTGAGTGATTTCTTTTGTGATTGAGTTACCTCACTCAGGATGATATCTTCCAGATCCATCCATTTGCCAAAGAATTTCATGAATTCTTTGTTTTTAATTGCTGTGTAGTGCTCCATTTTGGAAAGTACCACATTTTCTGTATCCATTCCTCTGTTGAGGGACATCTGGGCTCTTTCCAGCTCCTGGCTATTATAAATAAGGCTGCTATGAACATAGTGGAACACGTGTCCTCATTATAAGTTGGGCCATCTTCTGGGTACATGGCCAGGAGAGGTATTGCTCTATCTTCTGGTAATACTATGTCTAATTTTGTGAGGAGCTGCCAGACTGAATTCTAGAGTGGTTGTACAAGCTTGCAATCTCACCAGCAATGGAGGAGTGTTCCTCTTTCTCTACATCCTCACCAGCATCTGCTGTCACCTGTATTTTTGATCTTAGCCAATCTGACTGGTGTGAGGTGGAATCTCAGGATTATTTTTATTTGCATTTTTTCTGATGATTAAGGATGTTGAACATTTTTTTCATGTGCTTCTCAGCCCTTTGCTATTCCTCAGCTGAGAGTTCTTTGTTTAGCTCTGCAGCCCATTTTTAATGGGGTTATTTGATTTTCTGGAGTCCAGCTTCTTGAGTTCTTTGTATATATTGGAAATTAGTCTGCTACCTGATTTGGGATTGGTAAAATTCTTTTCCCAATCTGTTGGTGGCCTTTTTTTCTTATTGACAGTGTCTTTTGCCTTGCAGAAGCTTTGCAATTTTATGAGGTCCCATTTGTTGATTCTTGATCTTACAGCACAAGCCATTGTTGTTCTGTTTAGGAATTATTCCCCTATGCCCATATCTTCTAGGCTTTTCCCCATTTTCTCCTCTATAAGTTTCAGTGTCTCTGGTTTTATGTGGAGTTCTTTGATCTACTTAGACTTGAGCTTTGTGTAAGAAGGTAAGAATGTGTCAATTTGCATTCTTCTACATGATAACCACCAGTTGTGCCAGCACAATTTGTTGAAAATGGTTTCTTTTTTCCACTGGATGGCTTTGGCTCTCTTGTCAAAGATCAAGTGAACATAGATGTGTAGATTCATTTCTGTGTTTTCAATTCTATTTCATTGATCTACCTGTCTGTTGCTGTACCAGTACAATGCAGTTTTTAATCACAATTGCTCTGCAATACAGGATGAGTTAAAGAGAGCCCATTTATTAATTGATGATCTTAGTGCCTGAAGTATTGGTGTTGTTTTCAGGAAGTTCTCCCCTCTGCCAATGCATTCAAGGCTATTTCCCACATAATCTTCTATCAAGGGTTACCAGGTAAGACCCTTACCCCAATTCTCTGCCTGTAGACTCTCTGGGCAAACCTAGCAGTGGTGACCTCCATCCTGCCCCTTCTGAACTTCATTTCCCCATGTCAAAGCTTTCCCTGAATCCCTGATGCCTGCTGCTGCCCGGGACAACCAGGTTATTTTTCAAGTGCCAAACTCCTGTTTACTGGGTTCCCTGTAACCCCAGGAGTCATGAGGTCTGCTCTGTCCCCTCTGTACTCCATCTTTCTGTCCACATCCCTAACTACAATCTAGATACCCACAACTCACAGTGACTATCAAATAAGATCCCAACCCTAATTCCTTACCGGCATATCTGGGCAAAACCAGAAGTTTTGAACAAGGCACTGCCCACTCTGTGCTTCATTTCCTGGGCCACAACTCTGCTTATATTCTTGGAGTCCTGGTCTTGCCCAGGACAAGCAGAGGCCTGCAACCACCAGGGACCATCAGCTCTACCTACATCCCTGGAGGCCTGTTCCCATGAGGGACTACCAGTGCTGCTAAAACTAGGGACAAGCAGATGGCTAAAAGCCAGTGTTAAAATGCAGTCAACAAAAGCCAGGGCAATATGGTACCACCAGAATGCAGCTATCCTACAACAGTGAGCTTCGAATATCTTAATATTTCTGAATTGCAAGAAAATTGTCTTATGTTTATCTTATGAAAACAATAGATAACATTAAAGAAAAAAATAAATAAATCTCTTAAAGAAATACAGGGAAACACCATAAAACAGTTAAAAGAAATGAACAAAACTATTCAAGACCTGAAAATAGTAATAGAAGCAATAAAGAAGTCACAAAGGAAGGCAATTATGGAGATGGAATAGTTAGAAAATTTAAACGATATCTTTTCACATACAGAGCCCTATAGAAGATACTAGAAGGAAAGCTCCACCATAAGGATGGTAACTAGACCCAAGACAACATAGAAGTAGATAATTCCACACCAGCAACACCAAAAGAAGACACACACACACACACACACATACACACACACACACACAGTACCACCACCAACATCAAAATAACAGGAACTAATAAATCATTGGACATTAATATCTCTCAACATCAATGGTCTCAATTCACTAATAAGGAGACACAGACTAATAGAGTGGATTTGTAAATAGAATCCATCATTCTTTTGCATATAAGAAACACATTTCAGCAAAAAAGATGACCATCATTTCAGAGTATAGGGCTGAGTAAAGATATTCCAAACAAAGGGACCCAAGAACAAGCTGGAGTAGCCATTCTAATATCAAGTGTTTATATTTTGAAAAGGTACCACTTTATAGATTTGGAGACATATTCTTCAGCTGAAGCCTCAGGGTTTGCGTTGCAGAAACATTATCCCAGTTTCTTGAGTTCTAATATGGGACAAATGCTATTTAAATCTTCCCACTCTGAGTTAGCTCATGGCTTGCTGTGTCTGCCTGTGTCCTGTTCTTAGTGGTAAAATTTTAACTAATAACATTTAAATGAGTAATAACTGACCATTGGAAATGACATGTTTCGATCTTAAGACCTCTGGTGAGTAGAACACAATGTCTGCTCCAATCCAATCTCGTGGGACCTGAGACTGCATTAACAAGGGAAGCAGATAACCTGGCCTGATCAGGGGCACAAGTCCCTTCTGGTTCACTTCAGCACCGGGGTTCCTTGTGCGCGGATTTTCTGGACACCCCCAAGGTCCTCATAGGACCCTCCACGGGATCTTAAGACCTCTGGTGAGTGAAACACAACTTCTGCCAGGAGGCAGGTTCAAACACCAGATAACTGAGCACAACCCCTGCAAGAGGAGAGCTTGCCTGCAGAGAGGACTCTGACCACTGAAACTAAGGAGAGAGCTAGTCTCCCAAGGTCCGCTGATAGAGGCTAACATAATCACCTGAGGAACAAGCTCTAACCAGAGACAACTATAACAACTAGCTTCAGAGATTACCAGATGGCTAAAGGCGAACGTAAGAATCCTACTAACAGAAATCAAGACCACTCATCATCATCAGAATGCAGCACTCCAACCCCACTTAATCCTGGGCACCCCAACACACCCGAAAAGCTAGACCTGGATTTAAAAGCATATCTCATGATGATGGTAGAGGACACCAAGAAGGACTTTAATAACTCACTTAAAGAAATACAGGAGAACACAGCTAAACAGGCAGAAGACCTTAAAGAGGAAACATAAAAATCCCTTAAAGAATTGCAGGAAAACACGACCAAATAGGTGATGGAATTGAATAAAACCATCCAAGACCTAAAAAGGGAAGTAGATACAATAAAGAAAACCCAAAGTGAGGCAATGCTGGAGATTGAAACCCTAGGAAAGAAATCTGGAACCATAGATTCGAGCATCAGCAACAGAATACAAGAGATAGAAGAGAGAATCTCAGGTGCAGAAGATTCCATAGAGAACATCGGCACAACAATCAAAGAAAATACAAAAAGCAAAAAGATCCTAACTCAAAACATCCAGGAAATCCAGGACACAATGAGAAGACCAAACCTACGGATAATAGCAGTTGATGAGAATGAAGATTTTCAACTTAAAGGGCCAGCAAATATCTTCAACAAAATTATAGAAGAAAACTTCCCAAACCTAAAGAATGACAAGCCCATGAACATACAAGAAGCCTACAGAACTCCAAATAAACTGGACCAGAAAAGAAATTCCTCCTGACACATAATAATCAGAACAACAAATGCACTAAATAAAGAGAGAATATTAAAAGCAGTAAGGGAGAAGATCAAGTAACATATAAAGGCAGGCCTATCAGAATTACACCAGAATTTTCACCAGAGACTATGAAAGCCAGAAGAGCCTGGACAGATGTTATACAGACAGTTTGAGAACACAAATGCCAGCCCAGGTTACTATACCTGGCCAAACTCTCAATTACCATAGATGGAGAAACCAAAGTATTCCACAACAAAACTAAATTCACACATTATCTTTCCACGAATCCAGCCCTTCAAAGGATAATAACAGAAAAAAACCAATACAAGGATGGAAATCACGCCCTAGAAAGAGCAAGAAAGTAATCCCTCAACAAAAAAAGAAGACTGGCACAAGAACAGAACGCCAACTCTAACAACAAAAAGAAAAGGAAGCAACAATTACTTTTCCTTAATATCTTTTAATATCAATTGACTCAATTCCCCAATAAAAAGACATAGACTAACAGAATGGTTACACAAACAGAACCCAACATACTGCTGCTTAAAAAAAAAACCATCTCAGGGAAAAAGACAGACACTACCTCAGAGTGAAAGGCTGGAAAACAATTTTCCAAGCAAATGGTCTGAAGAAACAAGCTGGAGTAGCCATTCTAATATCGAATAAAATCGACTTCCAACCCAAAGTTAGCAAAAAAGACAAGGAGGGACACTTCATACTCATCAAAGGTAAAATCCTCCAAGAGGAACTCTCAATTCTGAATATCTATGCTCCAAATGCAAGGGCAGCCACATTCATTAAAAACACTTTAGTAAAGCTCAAAGCACACATTGCACCTCACACAATAACAGTGGGAGACTTCAACACACCACTTTGATCAATTGACAGATCGTGGAAACAGAAACTAAACAGGGACACAGTGAAACTAACAGAAGTTATGAAACAAATGAACTTAACAGATATCTACAGAACATTTTATCCTAAAACAAAAGGATATACCTTCTTCTCAGCACCTCATGGGACCTTCTCCAAAATTGACCATATAATTGGTCACAAAACAGGCCTCAACAGATACAAAAATATTGAAATTGTCCCATGCATCCTATCAGACCACAATGGACTAAGGCTGATCTTCAATAACAACATAAATAATGGAAAGTCAACATTCATGTGGAAACTGAACAACACTCTTCTCAATGATACCTTGGTGAAGGAAGGAATAAAGAAAGAAATTAAAGACTTTTTAGAGTTTAATGAAAATGAAGCCACAACATACCCAAACCTATGGGACACAATGAAAGCATTTCTAAGAGGGAAACTCATAGCTCTGAGTGCCTCCAAAAAGAAACTAGAGAGAGCACACACTAGCAGCTTGACAACACATCTAAAAGCTCTAGAAAAAAAGAAAGCAAATTCACCCAAGAGAAGTAGACGGCAGGAAATAATCAAAATCATGGGCGAAATTAACCAAGTGGAAACAAGAAGAACTATTCAAAGAATTAACCAAAAGAGGAGATGGTTCTTTGAGAAAATCAACAAGATAAATAAACCCTTAGCTAGACTCTCCAGAAGGCACATGGACAGCATCCTAATTAACAAAATCAGAAATGAAAAGGGAGACATAACAACAGATCCTGAAGAAATCCAAAACACCATCAGATCCTTCTACAAAAGGCTATACTGAACAAAACTGGAAAACCTGGACGAAATGGCAAATTTCTAGACAGATACCAGGTACCAAAGTTAAATCAGGATCAAGTTAGCGATCTAAACAGTCCCATATCCCCTAAAGAAATAGAAGCAGCCATTAATAATGTCCCAGCCAAAAAAAGCCCAGGACCAGATGGGTTTAGTGCAGAGTTCTATCAGTCCTTCAAAGAAGATCTAATTCCAGTTCTGCACAAACTATTCCACAAAATAGAAGTAGAAGGTCCTCTACCCAACCCATTCTATGAAGCCACAATTACTGTGATTCCTAAACCACAGAAAGATCCAACAAAGATAGAGAACTCCAGACCAATTTCCCTTATCAATATCGATGCAAAAATACTCAATAAAATTCTTGCTAACCGAATCCAAGAATACATTAAAGCAATCATGCACCCTGACCAAGTAGGTTTTATTCCAGGGATGCAGGGATGGTTTAATATACAGAAATCAATCAACGTAATCCATTATATAAACAAATCAAAGACAAAAACCAAATGATCATCTCGTTAGATGTGGAAAAAGCATTCAACAAGATCCAACACCCATTCATGATAAAAGTCTTGGAAAGATCAGGAATTCAAGGCCCATTCCTAAACATGATAAAAGCAATCTACAATAAACTAGTAGCCAACATCAAAGTAAATGGTGAGAAGCAGGAAGCAATCCCACTAAAATCAGGGACTAGACAAGGCTGCCCACTTTCTCCATACCTATTCAACATAGTAATTGAAGTCCTAGTCAGAGCAATTCGACAACAAAAGGAGATCAAGGGGATACAAATTGGAAAAGATGAAGTCAAAATATCACTCTTTGCAGATGATATGATAGTATATATAAGTGACCCTAAAAATTCCACCAGAGAACTCCTGAACCTGATAAACAGCTCAGTGAAGTAGCTGGATATAGAATTAACTCAAACAAGTCAATTGCCTTTCTCTACACAAAGAATAAACAGGCTGAGAAAGAAATTAGGGAAACAACACCCTTCTCAATAGTCACAAATAATATAAAATATCTTGGCGTGACTCTAACTAAGGAAGTGAAAGATCTGTGTGATAAGAACTTCAAGTCTCTGAAGAAAGAAAGTAAAGAAGATCTCAGAAGTTGGAAAGATCTCCCATGCTCATGGATTGGCAGGATCAACATTGTAAAAATGGCTATCTTGCCAAAAGCAATCTACAGATTCAATGCAATCCCCATCAAATTCCAACTCAATTCTTTAATGAATTAGAAAAAGCAATCTGCAAATTCATCTGTAATAATAAAAAACCTAGGGTAGCAAAAACTCTCCTCAAGGATAAACGTACCTCTGGTGGAATCACCATGCCGGACCTAAAGCTTTACTACAGAGCAGTTGTGAGAAAAACTGAATGGTACTGGTATAGTGACAGACAAGTAGACCAATGGAATAGAATTGAAGACCCAGAAATGAACCCACACACCTATGGTCACTTGATCTTCGACAAGGGAGCTAAACCCATCCAGTGGAAGAAAGACAGCATTTTCAACAAATAGTGCTGGCACATCTGGAGGTTATTGTGTAGAATAATGCGAATTGATCCATTCCTATGTCCTCGTACTAATGTCAAATTTAAGTGGATCAAGGAACTCCACATAAAACCAGAGACACTGAAACTTTTAGAAGAGATAGTGGGGAAAAGCTTCGAAGATATGGGCACAGGGGAAAAATTCCTGAATAAAACAGCAGTGGCTTGTGCTGTAAGATGAAGAATTGACAAATGGGACCTCATGAAACTGCAAAGCTTCTGCAAGGCAAAAGACACTGTCAATAAGACAAAAAGGCCACCAACAGATTCAGAAAGGATCTTTACCTATCTTAAATTAGATAGGGGACTAATATCCAATATATATAAAGAACTCAAGAAGTTGGACTCCAGAAAATAAAATAACCCCATTAAAAATGGGGCTCAGAGCTAAACAAAGAATTCTGTCTTGAGGAATACGGAATGGCTGAGAAGCACTTGAAAAAATGTTCAGCATCCTAAATCATCAGAGAAATGCAAATCAAAACAATCCTGAGATTCCATCTCACACAGGTCAGAATGGCTAAGATCAAAAATTCAGGTGACAGCAGATGCTGGCGAGGATGTGGAGAAAGAGGAACACTCCTCCATTGTTGGTGGGATTGCAAGCTTGTACAACCACTCTGGAAATCAGTCTGGCAGTTCCTCAGAAAATTGGACATATTACTACCAGAGGATCCCGCAATACCTCTCCTGGGCATATATCCAGAAGATGTCCCAACCGGTAAGAAGGACACATGGTCCACTCTGTTCATAGCAGCCTTATTTATAATAGCCAGAAGCTGGAAAGAACCCAGATGCCCCTCAACAGAGGAATGGATACAAAAAATGTGGTACATTTACACAATGGAGTACTACTCAGCTATTAAAAAGAATGAATTTATGAAATTCCTAGGCAAATGGATGGACCTGGAGGGCATCATCCTGAGTGAGGTAACACAATCACAAAAGAACTCAAATGATATGTTCTCACTAATACGTGGATATTAGCCCAGAAACTTAGTATATCCAAGATATAAGAGACAATTTGTAAAACACATGAAACTGAAGAAGAAGGAAGTCCAAAGTGTTGACACTTTGCTCCTCCTTAGAATTGGAAACAATCACCCATGGAAGGAGTTACAGAGACAAAGTTTGGAGCTGAGACAAAAGGATGGACCATCTAGAGACTGCAATATCCAGGGATCCATCCCATAATTAGCCTCCAAACGATGACACCATTGCATACACTAGCAAGCGTTTGCTGAAAGGACCCTGATATAGCTGTCTCTTGTGAAACTAGGCCGGGTCCTAGCAAATACAGAAGTGGATGCTCACAGTCAGCTATTGGATGGATCACAGGGCCCCCAATGGAGGAGCTAGAGAAAGTATCCAAGGAGCTAAAGAGATCTGTAACCCTGTAGGTGCAACAACATTATGAACTAACCAGTACCCCTGCTCTTGACTCTAGCTGCATATGTATCAAAAGATTGCCTAGTCGGCCATCACTGGAAAGAGAGGCCAATTGGACTCCCAAACTTTATATGCCCCAGTACAGGGGAATGCCAGGGCCAAAACGTGGGAATGGGTGGGTAGGGGAGTTGGGGGGGAGGGCTTGGGGACTTTTGGGATAGCATTGGAAATGTAATTGAGGAAAATACGTAATTAAAAAAATATTTAAAAAAATAGGAAATGACATGTTTCTTTTTTAACTTCATTGCTCTTATCCAGTCTTCAGTGTATCAACATTCTTGTGGTAAATGGTCATCAGAGAATCATTCCTCATGTAGATATGAGAACTAATTTTCTCTTTAGTTCTGTTCATTGGGTTCCCACCTTTTACAAAACTAAAACAAAAAGTCAGGTAGGAATAGACAGGAAGATGGTATGTGAAAATTATTAGCAATTACAAAGTGTTCCTGTGGTGCTATTTTTGATGCCTGTGTTCTTGTAGATTGTGTCTTCATTGATGCTGACCCAGTCTTTCACAGTGGAGTCCAACTGCTCCCTGCTGTATGCAGCAGAGACTGTTTCTATTTTCTATAGAGCAGACACTTTATAACACTTCATTACTGAGAGTAGGTTCTCTTCCTGCTGGCTACTTTTCACACAGCTGCACCAAGCAGGGGATTTGCATATTGCTCCCTAGGGAGGATCTCTCCTGCAGGTCCAAGACAAAAGCTAGCCTCCCTTTCTGCCTTGACTACTCAAGACTTTTTGTATCAAGTTCTCAGAATGAGGTGCCTAGCTGAGTTCCTGGGGTTGCTTATGCTCTGGATCCCTTGTGAGGAGAAAAACAAAGATCAAGGAGAATGTGGGTGATTCTGGGGAAAGCAGAAGGTCTAGGTGCTTTCTAGAGAATTCTGTGCTCTCTCTACTTAAGTATTTTATGTTGAACAGTCATAGAATATGAATGAAAGTCATGACCTCAGTGACTAGGAAGTTGATAAAGTAACACAGTATCATCATGTTTGTGGATAACTTTTCATTTCTTCTATTTCAGGAGCCATTGGGGATATTGTGATGACCCAGGCTGCACCCTCTGTACCTGTCACTCCTGGAGAGTCAGTATCCATCTCCTGCAGGTCTAGTAAGAGTCTTCTGCATAGTAATGGTATCACTTACTTGTATTGGTTCCTGCAGAGGCCAGGCCAGTCTCCTCAGCTCCTGATATATTATATGTCCAACCTTGCCTCAGGAGTCCCAGAATGGTTCAGTGTCAGTGGTTCAGGAACTGATTTCACACTGAGAATCAGTAGGGTGGAGGCTGAGGATGTGGGTGTTTATTACTGTATGCAAGGTCTAGAATATCCTCTCACAGTGATACAGCCCTGAACAAAAACCTCACTACTCAAGGTCACAAAGCTGCCTGGTTTTCCTTGTCTGGATGTATCATGATGTAGTCAACATGGCGAATTGAAGCCATTCTTGAGACACTTGTTTTCTCTAACTTTCAGCTATGGAAACAATGAATTCCTACGAAATGGGACTTTCCATAAGAGTTCGTGCTGGTATAAGGAGAAGCAGCATCTTCTCTGCAGGGGAATTACTATTACTCCAGTTATAGTCAGGACCACACCTTGAACAGGGCTGCTTCAGTGTGGCACTGTGTTTAATCTTCAATCTTTCAGGACTGCTCGATTCTGATAGTTCTCTGGATGTATTCCCCACAACCCCCTATTTTCCAGTGTGGCCACATTGAATAAAATTTTCTTCTTCTGGATTTTACTTTCAAGTTGTTTTTTTTTAGGACACATTGCTAGCCCAGGATTGATGTACAATATGCGATTCTATGTTATGTAGCAATGGGAGATTCTCTGAAACTTTGTAAGATGAAGATGTTGAAAGAATCAAGCCTTCTGGTCGGCACCAGCTTCAGGTCATCTTAGGCGCAAACTCCTTGGACGGTTCCAAAGTTCTCAGAGGAATCTCCACAGGATTTTAGGATAATTGGTAAGTGGAACACAACATCTGTTCCAAACCAATTATGAAGGGCCTGTGACAGCAGAAGCAAGCACCCTGGAGCCCTGCCTGACCTACAGTTTGGTATTTTTCTGACTGGTACTGGTGTACCTTGGTTTCAAACACACCAGACAGCCTCACAGTCCTTAGAGCAGACACCACTTCTAGGTGCTGTAAAACACCTAGGATCTTATGATTCCAGGATCCCAGGCTACCAGGAGCTTGGTCACACCAGGATTTCAGGGTCTCAGAAGAAGCTTGACTGCCAAGAACTCTGATACACCCCGAATTTCAGGTTCGAAGGAGCCATGAATCACAGGATCACAGTGAAAGCTGGACTCTGAGGAGTCATGAATAAACTGGGATTATAGGAAGGACAGGCTCCAATAAAATATATTAAAGGGTAGCAAGCACTTGAGATAATCAGATTGCAGGAGGCCAGAATAAGGACAGAAACAACAGAAACCAAAGTTACTTGGCATCATCAGAGCCAAAATCTCCCACCATATCAAGTCCCGGATATACCATTACACCAGAAATGGAAGACATGGATCTAAAGTCACTTCTCATGATGATGATGGAGGATTTTAAGAAGGAAATACAGGAAAACATAGGCAAACAGCCAGAAGCCCCTAAAGAGTAAAGAGAAAAATCCCTTAAATAGTTACAGGAAAACACTATCAAAAAGGTGAAAGAACTGAACAAAACCATCCAGCATCTAAAAATGGAGTAGAAACAATAAAGAAATCACAAAGGGAGACAACTCTGGAAATAGAAATCCTAGGAAAGAAATCAGGAATCATTGATGTGAGCATCAGCAACAGAATACAAGAGATGGAAGAGAGAATCTCAATCAGAAGATTCTGTATAAAACATGAACACAACAATCAAAGAAAATGCAAAATGCAAAAAGATCCTAACTCAAAACATCCAGGAAATCCAGGGCACAATGAGAAGACCAAACCTAAGGATAATAGGTGTTGGGAGCTATTAAGACAACTCTATTGTCTTGATCTCCGAATTGGGCCTGTCCCCCCCCCCCCAGAAGAAAAGGGGGTCAAACGCTGGCCACTGACACACTGTTCCAAGAACAACCACAGAATGTTCCAGCCCTAAGTCAGTGCCAGATGTCCTGACCACACCCTGATACCACCAAGTTCCTGCTTCTCTGGGTAGTTGCCAAAAGAAAAATTTCCTCTGCCCTACCCCTCCTGCTGAGAAGTACTTCCTCTTTTGCTTGTGCATTTCTGCTGCCCCATCCCTACTGCTGAGAAGTACTTCTCCTTTTGCTTGTGCATTTAAGCCTTGAGCCTTGCTGAATACAGTGACACCTTGATGCTACTCAGACTGCTTACACCATATCGTTCCTGGACTTGGTGTCCGTCTCTCCCTACCCCCATTTGGTTCTTAGGAGAAGGTTCCCTTGAGACTTTCGAATAACTGGACCTGCTGGAAGGGTCAAGTGGTGCCCGATGTGAGGCATGAGGTACGACCACCCTCCGGACAACGGATTCGAGAGGTACCGCACAGACAGATAGACAGTTACCCACCACTTCGCTTGAGTGTGCGCGGATGTCGAGAAGTAAGCCTGGGCATTCAATTGTTGTCCTATTTACCATGGGGAAGGTTCTGTCCAAAGAGGCAGTTTTTATTCAAGAGATGAAGGGGTCTCTTAAGGAGAGAGGGATTAGAGTTAAGAAAAAGGATTTAATAAATTTTTTTTGTTTTGTGGACCAAAGATGTCCATGCCTGATACTGACTGGTCCTGAAATACACCCTTTAACCTGGAATAAAGTAGGCAAAGAAATCAATAGTTTAATAAAACAAGGAGAAGATGTCTCTGAGTCCTTTTTTTAGCTATTGGGGAATTGTCAGAGATCTCCTTAAATAGGCAGAAGAGGGCAAAGAAGGCACCTGCCTCTTAGCCCTTACCAAAGAATTTTTAGAAAACTCCCGTTTGCCTTCCCGTAAAAGTGAAATCAAACCGCCGATGCCTCCAGCATCTTGGCCGTCTTCAATAACTGATGGACCCTATTCCTAAAGATTCCCTCCCTACTCCCCTCACTCCCCAGGCTAGGTCTGCCTCAGGAGAAAAGAATGCTCTTCAGCCCTCAACAAAACCCAAGAGAATTTATTCGATTTTATATAAAGAATTGTCAAATGACCCCCTTGATCCCTCCTCTGAGGCAGAACTTGATGAAGAGGCTTTCAATTATGAACGGGACTGCTATGGTCTGGGACAAGGTGCCTACGTTACAATGGAGCCCTTTAAATACCACCCCCTCCTTACTTGCCCCCCATTCCCCCTACCGCTCATCCCATATCGCTGGCTTCTCAGTCCGTTCAGCAATTACTTCCAACTAAGAGAGAGCTTCAGACTCAGATTACCAATCTTAAAGATGTTCTAGGACTTCAAAAAGAGCTACAAGATCTCAGTCTAGAGACTCAGAGTCTACAAAGGGCCC
This sequence comes from Mus caroli, assembly GCF_978045245.1. Taxonomy (NCBI): domain Eukaryota; kingdom Metazoa; phylum Chordata; class Mammalia; order Rodentia; family Muridae; genus Mus; species Mus caroli. The sequence continues at coordinate 81,031,339 of NW_028227262.1, read as the reverse complement.
TCATGGGTGACCTTCAAGGTCCCATCCCTAAAACCCCTCAAACTGTCTGCAAGGGTCCCTCTCAGAAACAAAGGAATGAAAAATTGACCTTCCCTGTCCTCACCCTATCTCAAGCCCATCAGGCTGCTCCAGGTCATGAGGATGTCCCCCCCCCCCCACTGGGTCCTCCGGTAAAGATCAGGGGGAACCAGAGAGTGATGAGGAGGAGGATCAAGCAAACTCTGATTCTGATGAGGGTGGCATGTCCCCCGATGAAGGGTTGATCACCAACAGCCAACCGGTTAGTCTACAAAAAGCTAAAACTGAGACATGTAAAAGATCTTCATTCAGCAGTCAAAAATTATGGGGTTAATGCCCCGTTCACAGTATCTATATTAGAAGGTTTAGCAGGAAAAGGCTACTTGATACCCAATGAATGGAATAAAGTTGTTCAGTCTGTCCTCACTAGAGGCCAATATTTAACTTGGAAGTCAGAGTTTGTGAACAGAGGAGAAAATTTGGCTGCAAATAATAGAAAGAATCCTTCTAGTAAGACAGCCTCCTGGACTGCTGATAAATCTGTGGTAAGGCAATTTCGCTGCAGACAAATAACAATTAGGACTCTCCCCTGGTGTCCTCGTCCAGATGGCACAGGCAACCCTGGGAGCTTGGCGCACTGTTCCTGCTGCAGGGGTGCTGACTACACCCCTAACCAAGATTATACAAGGGCCCCAAGAGTCCTATGCGCAGTTCATTGCCAGATTGCAGGAAGCAGCTGAAAGAATTTTGGGACCTGAGGAAAGTGAGGGTCTGTTAGTCTGACAACTTGCTCTTGAAAATGCCAATTCGGCATGTAGGGCTGCCCTGAGAGGTAAAACCAAGAGTTTAGATATAAATGGGATGACCAAGCTTTGTAATGAGGTAGATGATTTTTCCCAACAAGTTTCTAAGTCTATCAACCTGGCTATTGGGGCTTTCTTACAACTTAATAAAGGAGAAAAAACTTGCTATAGATGCAACCAACCTTGACATTTTGCTAGAGAATGTCCTACACAAAGACAGAGCACCCTAGTCTCAACCATGCCTGCTACCCAACAAAAGTCCCCCCATCCCGTCTTTGCCCTAAGTGCAAGAGAGGCCACCATTGGGCACGAGATTGCCGATCTAAGACATCAACAGCCACCCACTCCCTGGGGTCCAGGGAAATGGCCAGAAGGCCCCCCTGCGGGGCCTGTCGTCCCTGATGACAACTGCAGACAACACCCTACCCCCCACGGGAGATTGTGCAGGGTTCTGGCACAGAGTGCAGTGAGCTTGGGAGTGTGGCCTTCTTTGCCCCGGCCCCTCACGGCCTCGGCCCGCCCTGGGTGAGCCCGAGGGGCCCGGGAGCAGCCTCAGTCCCTACCCTGTGGACGCCAGGAGCCCTCGCCCTCCAGGCAGCCACCAGCTAGGCCACGCGGCCATTCCGCAGCAACTCTTGCCCTGCCAACAATGCTCCTGCATGGAGGCGGCCTTCCCGACTCCACCGGCTCCCTGCTCTCCAGGGCCGGGCCCACGGAGGAGCCCCAGCCAGGCCTTCGAGGATGCAGCATGTTGTGGCAGGAAGAATGGTAGCCACCTGAAGGCCAAGGCTGGGCCTTCGGGGCTTCTGCGGCTTGAGGCGGCAGGTCTGAGCAAGAACACTCTGCCATTGCCTGCACTGGACAGGAGGCCTGCCTGTGGCCGAGCATGCAGACCTGGATGAACTGAGGCCTCGATGGGCCTGGACGAAGGTGAGCGGTGGGTGGGGGGCCCTCTTCCACTGATTTATTGTGGTCTATATTAAATAATTCTGCTTTAGCCTTGTTGGATAAGACACAAAGAGATAATGCTTCAGAATTTGAAGATTGTTGGATATGCTTTTCTGCTTCCCAGCCCTTTTATGAGGGCATAGCCTTATTTGGAAATTTTACCCTGCTTTAAGATGTCAACCAGCTCCCCTTTGAGTCAGTTCAGCTTACCTTGACAGAACTTTCTAGGATAGGAGAGTGTGTTGGGCCCAGGCATGCTTCTGCCATGGCCCTTGCTAGAGATTTGCAATAGTACGTTTAGAGTAAATAAAAATGGGTTTTCTTATCTTTTTGCCCCAAATGATACCTTTTTGGCATGTTCCACAGGCCTTACACGGTACATTATTATACAAGATTTTATAAATAATAGAGATTATTGTGTCTTGGTTCAGCTTTTTCCAAATTTTAGTATTCATGAGTCAAATGACTTACAGAAGTTTTGGGATCGAGGTGCTTCCTTTCCATCAAGCCACAAGAGAGAGCCTATCTCAGCGGTGACACTTGCGGTCCTTCTTGGCCTGGGTGCTGCTGGGACCAGGACCAGAATCGCAGCCCTTGTGCTGTCTCAACAGAATGCGCGCAATTACCATCTGCTCAATGAGGCTATTAGCCAAGATATAGAGAATATAAAAAGGGGCCTAGATGATCTTACTGATTCCTTGGTCTCCCTTTCAGAAGTTGCCCTTCAAATTAGAAGGGGATTAGATTTGCTCTTTCTACAAGGAGGCTTATGCGCTGCACTTAAGGAAGAATGCTGTGTATATGTTGATAAAACTGGATTAGTTAAAGATAGCATTGCCAAGGTTACTGCCAGTTTAGAAAAAAGAAAAAGAGAGAGAGAGAGAACAACAAGAGTCATGGTACCCAAATTGGTTTTCAAACTCCCCCTGGCTTTTGATCTTGTTGCCCTCCCTTTTGGGGCCCCTATTGGGACTCCTATTATTGATTTCCTTTGGTCCTTGGGCATTTCAGAAATTGACCCGATTTGTTAAATCTCAAATTGATTCATCTCTTTCAAGCACATCACTTTCAGTTCATTACCATTGGCTGGACTTTGGCGATAACAAGCAGGTTACTGGAGAAGAGTCAGATGTGAATACCGTTTCATCACCCTCATCTCAGGGAGAGAGACTCAATTTCCATAAAATGCTTAAGTAAGATCATTCCCCTCCCCTTAATTTCTGCCATCAGTCTCATGCCATGAATCATTTATAGATTGCTGTGGTCTGTGCTTCCGACATGGTAATATACATTCTCGCCACATTGGAAACTAAACAGTCATCCCAGGCTAGACACATCAAAAAATTGGAACTTGAAGCCGTCGCCCGTGAGAGATTTAAGACTAAGAACTGCACAGAGATTAGTCTGGAAGCTGTTAGACAGTCTCTGAGAGGCATGTCTGATTGCATGAAGATTGAGTGCCCTAGGGTCCTTTCCCCGGGAAAAATGGCATGGGAGCAGGTCAGGGTTACTCTGGATAAAAATCTGTGGGCCTGAGAGTCAATCCTGTACATGGACCCTAACATTGCACACTGGGGATCAGACCTCTACCTCTACCCACGGAGTTTGCTTCGGTCCTAAATCCCTTGGCTAGCCCAGGTTATATCCAACAGACAAACCGTTAATTCAAGCCTCATAGATGACTTGTCCTTGTGTTCCTTGTGGTTTTAGAGAATCACCCGGTGAGCAAACACATGTTTAGGCTGTTGTTAAAAACGTGGCTACAAATTTATACAATATGCCTTTATAAATATATTAAAATGGGGGAGATGTTGGGAGCTATTAAGACAAGTCTATTATCTTGACCTCCGAATTGGGTCTCTCCGCCTGAGAAGAAAAGGTGGTCAAACGCGGGCCACTGACACACCTTTCCGAGAACAACCACAGAATGTTCCAGCCCTAAGTCAGCAACAGATGTCCTGACCACAAGATGTACCCTGATACCACCAAGTTCCTGCTTCTCTGGGTAGTTGCCAAAAGAAAAATTTCCACTGCCCCATCCCTTCTGCTGAGAAGTACTTCCTCTTTTCCTTGTGCATTTAAGCCTTGAGCCTTGCTGAATACAGTGAGACCTTGATGCTACTCAGACTGTTTATGTGTCATTCCTGCACTTGGTTTCCATCTCCCCCCCCATTTGGTTCTTATGAGAAGGTCCCCTCAAGACCCTCGAAAAACTGGACCTGCTGGACGGGTCAGTGACCCAGCCACTTTTTTTTTCATGAAATTGTGTAGGTGAAGGAGCTCTGCCCTTACCACTTTCCAACTATGGCAGGTCCTATGGCCCTGAGGTCATGAGCTGTCCCTTTCCTCACCAGCTACATCACTCAGGACATCAGGGCCCATATCTTGCCTGAGCAACACAGCAGACCTTGCCCTGCTGGTGTGGGTGCAAGTGAGCCAACCCCCAGGACATGAGAGTAAAAGAGCTGGCTTTGCCTCCTGCTGGATGCAGCATTGAGTGAGAGAGCTGACATAGGGCTTGCACTGATGGTATGGATGCAGAATGACAGGCTGATCATCTCAGCGACTACTCATGCTCAAATACAGGGCTTTGAGTTGGCCCACCCCACCATCTATCCCGTTTGTGAACTGCTGAAGCATGGAAAGGGACTGGTTCTATAGATCCAAAGCTGCAGTGTCTCCAAGACACAGGGTAATAACAGGATATCTAAGAGGAGTCCTGATGAGGATCCAGTATTGGCCATATAGCAGAAATCAGAGGCCTTGAACCAGACCAAAGACTCTCATTGCAGTGATGAACATTTGCAAGTAAAAACATGTGGACAAAAGAGTATTCTGTGGGCCTCATTGTCACACACTACAGCTTCCACAATGAGATGTTTTTTTTTTTTTGTTTTTTGTTTTCCCCCTTTGGGGCGTTTGCAATGCCAGAGGGAAGGTACAAAGGGTTGGGGAGATGACTGAGATTGGAGTGCATAATGTGAAATTCACAAAGAATCAATCAAATGTTAAAGAACACTGTATACTGCAACTTCTGCCCCCTCAAACTCTTTTGTGGGAGGCTTTCATATATCCCAAGCTCATTATGTAGCAAAGAATGACTTTGAAGTCCTGATTCCCTGTCTCTACCTCTTCAGTACAGGAACTATCACCATCACACCTAATTTCTGCAACACTAGAAATGGAGTCCAGAGCTTCATCCATGGTAGGCACACACTCTACCAGCTGAGCTACATTGGAAGCCTCATGTATTCTTTAATTGGATCAACAGGACACTAGCTCCTGTCCTAAGATAAACTCTACTTTTCAAAAAACAAAAATTGAGGAACAAAGTTAAAAACACAACATGGAATTGCTGGAAAAATAATTCCGGCTGAGTATAATATCACATACATGAAACTAGCATTCCGGAATTGAGGTGAGAAGATTGAGTTCAAACACATCATCAGGAATAAAAACAGGAAAGAAGGGTAAGTGTTGAAATCAGTAGGTGAAGCAGAAAAATGACACAATTCTAAGTGCAGTGTTTACTTAGTGCTGCTAACTAAGGATTCATAAGTAAATAAAATTTGTTCAAAAATAATTTGTATGTTGCAAGTTAAAGATTATATTTATTGACTAGAGAGAGGTTAAGAATACTTGTTGCTTTTCCAGACGACCCAAGTTTAGTTCCCATAACCATGTCAATGCCTCAAAACTGCTTGTAACTCCAACTTTAGAGGCACCAACATCTTAAACACATTTAATCTTAAAACAACTACAGCAAAAAACACATGATTATGGTAGCAAGGCAAAATGCCTAGAATGAAATTTTACTTTTAAGTAGAGTTTGGGGGCCTTGAAAATCTGGCTGAAATGATAAAGTGTTTATCTGGCATACAAAAAGTCCTTGGTCCCATCTCCAACACTGTAAAAACCAGCATGTTGGTTCACACCTGAAATTTCCGCACTCAGAAAGTGGAAGCAAAATCAGAAACTGAAGGTCATCCTTGCAATACAGCAAAATTGAGGCTAGATTGCAACACAGAATATTCTGAAGGATGATAGACAGACAGACAAACAGAAAGAAAGAAAGAAACAAAGAAAAAGAAAGAAAGAAAGAAAGAAAGAAAGAAAGGAAAAGAAAGAAAGAAAGGAGAAGAAAGAAAGAAAGTGAAAGGAAATAAAACTTGAGACCTGTGATTCATGTAATGTATGTCAAATAGCCCAAAGAGTTGTTTGTGAGCTTTGAAACCTGGGGCTGAGAACATAGCAGAACAGACCAGGACATTCCCCGGGCAGGCCCATTGCCTCCCTATCTCCCACCCCTCTGACCTCAGGCTGCTGATGTTTAAATGGACCAATCATGTGAAACTGCGCCAATTCCTCCCCTAGCCCCACTCCTTTTCTATAAAAACCCCTAGCTTCCAAGCCTCGTGGTCGAATCCACTGTCTCCTGTGTGAGATACGTTTCGACCCGGAGCTCCGCCATTAAAATACCTCGTGTTGTTACATCAAGGCGTTGTGTTCTATTCGTGATTCTTGGGTGCAGCTGAATCGGGAGTTGGGTGGGGGTTTCCCCACTAAGTTCTTTCATTTGGAGGCCCCAGCGAGATCTGTGTGACACCCAGGAACCCCGAAGGACCCCTTGGAGGTGCGTTTGTTTGTGTGTGAGTCTTGTTATGTTGTCTGTTGTCTAAGTGTCTAAGTGTGGCACTGCCGAATTTTTGTCTTAGTTTTTCAGTTCTGAGATCGTGGGTTTGAGCCCCACCTGTGTTACCAGTTCTGGTATTCTGTATTCTGGTAGCTGCCACTGAGGACCGTAAGGACCCTAGTGGCTGTGGGAAGACAACGGTCTATTTCCCCACAGGCTGCACCCCTGGAAGACGTTCCGAGGGAGACCCTGGAGTGCCCAGGGTATGGAACAGTCAGGAGGACCTGGCTGTTGCCTGGCAGAGTGAAGAAGAGTGTGTTCTCTTCCTGCCAGAGGAGTGGACACGGAATCCCACTCCATCAGAGGTAGCATTTGGCTGGTTGTATAAGTCCAGACGGGGACGAGTGTGTTTGGATGTCTTAGTGTTTTCCGTCTCTGTCATTGTGCTGTGTTTATTCTTATTCTTCACTATGGGACAGACCGTGTCTACTCCTTTATCTTTGACTAAGGACCATTGGATGGACGTTAGGGCTAGAGGACGAAATTTGTCAGTAACAGTGAAGAAAAAGCCATGGATGATTTTCTGTTCCTCGGAATGGCCTGTTTTTGGAGTAGGTTGGCCAGCAGAAGGAACTTTTTACTTACCCACCATCAGGGCTGTGAAGGCCATTGTTTTTCAGGAGGGAACAGGATCGTATCCAGAGCAGCAACCGTACATCACGGTATGGGAGGACTTGGCATGCTACCCACCCCCGTGGGTTCGCCCATTCCTCCCGCCTCTCCGCCCTGGCACCAAGATTCTAGCCATCTGAGAAAATGGTGAGAAAGAGAAACCGAAACCACCGCTAGGGGGAGATGATGATTGCAGCACACCAGTGACGAAACCCCCCAAGATCTATCCAGAGATTGAAGAACCCCCTGAGTGGCCCGACACCCCTCAACCCCCACCATATGCTTCCCAGCCCCAACCTTCAGCTCCCTCGGGACCCCTGCCTCAGGCCCCGGCCGGAGGAGGGGGTCCCTCCACAGGAACAAGGAGCTGGCGAGGAGTCACCCCTGAGGGGCCTGCGGATTCAACCGTGGCACTCCCCCTCAGGGCTCTTGGGGCTCCCCCTGCCGATCCGAACAGTCTACAGCCCCTACAGTATTGGCCTTTTTCCTCTTCTGACCTCTATAACTGGAAAGCTAATCACCTCCCTTTTTCAGAGAACCCTGCAGGACTCACTGGGTTGGTTGAATCATTAATGTATTCACACCAGCCGACCTGGGATGACTGCCAGCAGCTTCTGCAGACTCTATTCACAACCGAGGAGAGGGAGAGAATTCTCCTTGAGGCTTGGAAAAACGTCCGAGACGAGGCTGGGCGCCCTGTCCAAATTCCAGCTGAAATAGATGAAGGATTCCTGCTAACCCGGCCCCGATGGGATTATAATACGGCACCAGGTAGGGAACGACTGTCCAATTATCGCCGGGTCCTAGTGGCGGGTCTCAGAGGTGCTGCCCGGCAGCCCACGAATCTGGCCAAGGTAAGAGAGGTTATGCAGGGAGCGACTGAGCCCCCCTCAGTCTTCCTCGAAAGGCTCATGGAGGCTTATAGGAGATATACCCCATTCGACCCCACGTCTGAGGGTCAAAGGGCCTCAGTAATTATGGCCTTCATTGGCCAGTCGGCTCCTGACATTAGGAAGAAGTTACAGCGAATTGAGGGCTTGCAGGATTACACCATAAGGAATGTAGTTAGAGAGGCAGAGAAAGTGTATCATAGGAGAGAAACAAAAGATGAAAAGTTAGAGAGAGAAAAAAGAGAAAAAAGAGAGGATGAGGATAGGAGAGACAGGAGGCAAGAAAAGGTTTTGACTAGGATCCTGGCCGCAGTAGGAGAAAGAGATAATGGAAGAAGAGATAGACAGTCAGGGAACCTGGGAGACAAAAGACAGCAGGGACCAAGGAGACCCCGAGAAGACGGGCAGCGCCTGGAGAGGAACCAATGCACATATTGCAAGGAAATGGGCCACTGGAAGAGTGACTGTCCAAAAAAAAAAAAAAAAAAAAAACAAGAGGTAAAGGTGCTTTCTCTTGGAGAAGATGAAGACTAGGGGGAATGGGGCTCGGACCCCCTCCCCGAGCCTAGGGTAACCTTAGAAGTGGAGGGGACCCCTGTGGACTTTCTAGTTGACATGGGAGCCGAATTTTCGGTACTCAAAACACCTCTAGGAAAAGTGAAGAAAAATGAAAAAACCTTGGTGATCGGGGCCACAGGACAAAAATCATATCCATGGACCACATCCCGAGTAGTAGACATAGGGCGAAATCGAGTAACTCATTCGTTTCTAGTCATTCCAGAGTGTCCTATGCCTTTATTGGGGAGAGACTTACTAACCAAGTTAAAAGCACAAATAACTTTCACCTCTCATCGACCGGAGGTTTTCTTGGGAATAAAAGTGCCCCAGACTCTAGAGCTGTCTTTACAACTAGGAGAGGAATATCGACTTTACCAAAATAAAGTAAAGCCCCATGAGGGATTACAGGACTGGTTGAATCGATGCCCTCAGGCATGGGCAGAGACGGGAGGAGTGGGGATGGCAAAACTGGTCCCCCCCGTGGTGATTGAACTTAAGTCCGGGGCCACCCCTATAGGGGTCCGACAATATCCCATGAGCAGAGAAGCTCAAGAGGGTATACGCCCCCAAATCAACAAACTGCTCCAACAAGGGATTTTGGTCCCATGCAAATCCTCTTGGAACACTCCTCTACTTCCAGTAAAAAAACCAGGGACCAGTGACTACCGTCCAGTCCAGGACCTTAGAGAAGTCAATAAGAGAGTTCAGGACATGCACCCCACGGTGCCAAATCCTTATAACCTTCTCAGCACCTTGCTACCTGGTCGGACATGGTACACAGTCCTGGATCTCAAAGACACTTTTTTCTGTTTGAGGTTACACCCCAACAGCCAGCCCTTGTTCGCTTTCGAATGGCGAGACTCTGAGAGTGGACAAGTTGGACAGCTCACATGGATGAGGCTGCCTCAGGGATTCAAGAACTCGCCCACTTTGTTCGATGAAGCCCTACACGGAGATCTTGCTCTTTTCCGAGCCAATAACCCACAGGTGACTCTTCTGCAATATGTAGATGACCTGCTCCTAGCTGCAGAAACACGCGAGGACTGTGAAATTGGGACCCATAACCTCCTGGGCGAGTTAGGTAAGCTGGGGTATCGGGCCTCTGCTAAAAAGGCTCAGTTATGCCAGATAGAAGTGACCTACCTAGGATATGACCTGAGAGATGGACAATGGTGGCTCACAGAAGCCAGAAAACAAGCTGTTATGCAGATCCCGGCCCCAACCACTGCTCACCAGGTAAGAGAGTTCCTGGGGACTGCCGGGTTTTGCAGACTCTGGATTCCCGGATTTGCCTCACTGGCAGGGGAGTGATGCCCCATGCCTGAGGGCATCCTCCCTTGTATCCACTAACCAAAGAGAAAGGGGAATTCACCTGGACCAGGTAACATCAGCTAGCCTTTGAAACTCTCAAAAAGGCACTGCTGCAGGCTCCGGCATTGACCCTGCCAGATTTAAACAAACCTTTCACCCTATACATTGATGAAAGAAATGGAGTGGCAAGGGGAGTCCTTACCCAGGTTTTGGGACCATGGAAGCGCCCGGTAGCCTACTTATCAAAGAAACTGGACTCTGTGGCCAGTGGGTGGCCCTCCTGCCTGCGAGCGATAGCAGCCACGGCTGTGCTAGTAAGAGATGCTGACAAACTGACTATGGGCCAAAATGTTACCATAGTGGCCCCACACTCTCTTGAGAGCATCGTCAGGCAACCACCGGACCGCTGGATGACCAACGCCCGAATGACGCATTACCAGAGCCTATTGCTGACAGAGCGAGTAACTTTCGCACCTCCAGCTATTCTCAACCCTGCCTCCTTACTACCTGAGGCTGACGAGGCCCCTACACATAAGTGTGAAGAAATACTGGCAGAAGAGACTGGAATCCGGCCAGACCTCACAGACCAACCTTGGCCAGGGGCGATGACTTGGTTCATGGACGGAAGCAGCTTTGTGGTAGAAGGTAAGCGGAGGGCTGGGGCAGCAGTAGTGGATGGAAAGTCTGTCATATGGACCAGCAGCCTGCTGGAGGGTACATCAGCTCAAAAAGCGGAACTAATCGCACTAATTCAAGCCTTAAGGCTGGCAGAAGGAAAGACTCTTAATGTCTATACTGACAGCCGGTACGCTTTTGCCACGGCTCATGTTCACGGAGCAATATACCGACACCGTGGACTGCTGACGTCTGCCGGCAAAGATATCAAAAATAAAGAAGAAATTCTCAGCTTATTAGAAGCTGTTCATCTGCCCCGTAGGGTGGCAATTATCCATTGCCCAGGACACCAGAAGGGAACTGGGCCCGTTGAAAAAGGAAATCAAATGGCAGACCAAGAAGCTAAAAGAGCAGCCCAAGGGCCAATGACTCTGGTGGTGAGAACCCAACAGCCCGCTGCTGAGGAAATAAGTAAAAGAACCCTCACAGAAGAAGAGGGGCGAGATTACTTAGCTAACATACACCATCTGACTCATTTAGGAACTAAAAAAATACTAAAATTGGTTAGTAAGTCCCCCTATTACATTCCTGGATTAAAGAGAATTGTGCAGGAGATAGTAAAAAACTGCCGTGCTTGTGCACTTACTAATGCTGGGTCTAGCAGGCTCCAGGAAGGAAAACGACTGCGAGGAGACAGGCCTGGAGCCTACTGGGAAACTGACTTCACTGAGGTGAAACCGGCTAGGTATGAAAATAAATTTCTCCTAGTTTTTATAGACACCTTCTCGGGATGGGTCGAAGCGTTCCCCACCAAGAAAGAAACGGCTAATGTAGTGGTTAAGAAGATACTTGAAGAAATCCTTCCCCGCTTTGGGATACCTAAGGTAATGGGGTCAGACAACGGACCTGCCTTCGTCTTCCAGGTAAGTCAGGGATTGGCCAGGCAACTGGGGACAAATTGGAAATTACATTGTGCATACAGACCCCAGAGTTCAGGACAGGTAGAGAGGATGAACAGGACACTAAAGGAGACTCTGACTAAAATAGCCTTAGAATCCAGCGGAAGCGATTGGACAGCCGTTCTCCCTTATGCCTTGTTCAGGGTTCGGAATACACCTGGACCCCTTGGCCTAACTCCATTTGAATTAATGTATGGGGTGCCCCCACCCATTTTTATGACTGTAGGGGATAGGAATCACCCGGATGTGTCTTACTCTCCTTCTTCTAGTCTTTTGGCTCGATTAAAAGCTCTCGAAATAGTAAGAAAAGAGGTCTGGGAACAGCTAAAAGAAACCTATGTTGCCGGTGACACACAGGTGCTGCACCAGTTTGAAGTAGGAGACGCAGTCCTGGTGAGGAGACACCGAGCGGGAAACCTAGAACCGAGGTGGAAGGGACCCTACTTGGTGCTACTGACAACGCCCACGGCGGTAAAAGTGGAAGGAATCCCCACTTGGGTCCACACATCCCACGTCAAGAGAGCACCCCCTGGAGTCAGCCATGATGAGTGGACTTTGGAAAAGACTACTAACCCTTTTAAGTTGTGCCTGCTTCGTAGGAGCGATCCCAAAGGACTTCAACCCCCACAGTCCTTTTCAACAAACGTGGGAGGTACTCAATGAGGGGGGTAGGGCTGTATGGACAATCGCCGAGGTATACCCTCTGTGGACTTGGTGGCCTAATCTTTTCCCTGACATCTGTAAGTTGGCTATAGGAGCCCCTCCTAGATGGGACTTGGAGGGGTACTCTGACATTCAGAGGGCACCTTTAACCCCCCTTCCGTACGTAGAAAAACATTCGAGAGACCCATGGGGTGGTTGCTCTAACCAAAGGGATAGAAGTATACTTCGAACCCATCCCTTCTATGTCTGTCCCGGGCCCCACCGAAGTCAATCCCTTAATCCAACATGTGGAGGTAAGGCTGACTTCTATTGCAAGAGCTGGGGTTGCGAGACTTCAGGTACAGCCCACTGGAAGCCCTCCTCAAGCTGGGACTATATTAGAGTAACAGCCATCTATTCCCTAGCGTCTTATGTACCTGGAGGATTCGACCTAGACGAGTGTACTGACTGGTGCCATCCGCTCCGTGTCACCTTTACTGAACCAGGGAAAAGAGCTCTGGGATGGACAAAAGGGTATACCTGGGGTCTTAGGATTTACAAGAAAAGATATGATGAGGGATTATTGTTCAGCATCAGATTAAAAATAGAGACCCCCTACAATCCTTTAGGCCCCCCAACCAATTCCACACCCCTCACCCATACTATTACTCAGCCTACTCCGGTGATTGCGGACCCCCTTAGTATGGCTGCTATCACCCAACCTCCCACTCCTCAGGTACCTCTAACTATTACCCCTGAGATTCCTTCAACAAGACAGAGGATGTTTAACCTAGTGAGAGGAGCCTTTTATGCCCTTAATAGAACTGATCCAAGGGCTACTGAGGACTGCTGGCTATGCCTGTCCTCGGGTCCGCCTTATTATGAAGGAATTGCTTTCAATGGAGATTTCAACAGAACCAGCAGCCATACTTCCTGCTCTTGGAGAACAGGACAAAAACTGACCCTGACTGAAGTATCTGCGAGGAGTCCAGGTCTCTGTATAGGCACCCCACCTTCCACTCACAAACACCTATGCGGACAAATTCAGTCCGTGTCCAGAACGGAAGCTAATTACTATCTTGTACCTTCCCCGGTTGGATGGTGGGCTTGCAATACAGGACTTACTCCCTGTGTATCAACTAAGGTTTTTAATTCATCTCATGATTTTTGTGTCATGATCCAGCTGTTACCCCGCGTATATTAAAACCCTGCATCCAGTTTAGAAGAAAGCTATGCTGGCTGGCGGTCAAAAAGAGAACCAATTACTTTAACCCTGGCTGCATTCTTGGGAATAGGTATGGCAGTAGGAGTGGGGACGGGAGTGTCAGCTTTGATAGAAGGAAGACAGGGAATTCAGTCTTTGAGGGATGCTGTCAATGAAGACCTAGCGGCAATAGAGAAGTCCATTGACGATTTAGAAAAATCTTTGACCTCCCTGTCTGAGGTAGTTTTGCAGAACAGGAGAGGTCTTGATTTGTTGTTCCTAAAGGAAGGAGGACTGTGTGCTGCCCTTAAAGAAGAGTGCTGCTTCTATGCAGATCATACAGGAATAGTTAGAGACTCTATGCAGAAACTGAGAGAAAGATTAGAGTGAAGGAAATGGGAACGGGATGCTCAACGGGGGTGGTTTGAGTCGTGGTTTGAATCACGACCATCTTGGATAACTTCTTTGATTTCCGCTGTAGCTGGACCAATCCTTATGATATGCTTAGCTTTAGTTTTCGGCCCCTGTATAATAAATAGAGGAATGGCTTTCATCCAGAGAAGAATTAATACAGTAAAACTCATGGTTCTTCAAAGGCAATATCAACCTATAGTTCAGGTAGATGAAGAGTTAGGGGACACCAATCTCTAAAATTCTATGATTAGAATTAGTCTAAACAGAAGAAGAGGGGAATGAAAGGAAATAAAACTTGAGACCTGTGATTCATGTAATGTATGTCAAATAGCCCAAAGAGTTGTTTGTGAGCTTTGAAACCTGGGGCTGAGAACATAGCAGAACAGACCAGGACATGCCCGGGCAGGCCCATTGCCTCCCTATCTCCCACCCCTCTGACCTCAGGCTGCTGATGTTTAAATGGACCAATCATGTGAAACCGCGCCAATTCCTCCCCCAGCCCCACTCCTTTTCTATAAAAACCCCTAGCTTCCAAGCCTCGTGGTCGAATCCACTGTCTCCTGTGTGAGATACGTTTCGACCCGGAGCTCCGCCATTAAAATACCTCGTGTTGTTACATCAAGGCGTTGTGTTCTATTCGTGATTCTTGGGTGCACGCTGAATCGGGAGTTGGGTGGGGGTTTCCCCACTAGGTTCTTTCAAAAGAAGGAAGGAAGGAAGGAAGGTAGGAAGGAAGGAATGAAGGACAGAAAGAAAAGATTGAAGGGATGGACAACCAGTTACTAGCCCATTTTGAGACCCATCCATAGGCAGGCACCATTCCCTTACAATATTAATGATGCTATGTTGTACTTGCAGACAGGAACTTAGCATAACAGCCCACTGAGGGGCTATACCCAACAACTGACTGAGACAGATGCAGGGCAGGTACCCACAGGCAAGCTTTGGATGGAGGTCAGGAACCCCTATGGGAGAGTTAGGGGAAGCTATTCCACAGCTGTTGCCTATCCTTGAAGAAATATTAGGGTCCCATGCTTAAATCATAGAAAACAAATAATCAGAGGTCACAGACACTTTGGCTGGCCATAAAACTAGTTCCTGATAGCCTCACAAAAGACAATCTTTAATCCCCCTCCCAGCCTTGCAATTCCACCCTAACAAATGCTATTGTGTCTGAGTTAGAACTTATCTAACCCACCTTCCCTCCCCTTCACCCTAAGCATTCAAAGAATTTCCTGCTCTTTATTTGAGTGATAAAACACCTGAAATGGGGGTTGCACCCCAAACATATGCTGTATTGGGTTTTTGATTGAAATAAAAGGACTTTTTTTTTTTTTTTTACAAATTGCAGCAGACTTCGGGATTCTTGAACTCTTCTGGGTTTCCCTTGGAATACGGGCATAACAGCAGGAACTAACAATCATTGGTCATTAATATCTCTCAATATCAATGGTCTCAATTCCCCAATAAAAGACACAAACTAACAGAGTGGATCTGTAAACAGAATCCATCATTCTGAATGGATCCATCATACAAGAAACACATCTCAGCATAGTATAGGGCTGGAAAAGGTATTACAAACAAATGGGCCCAAGAAACAAGCTGGTGTATTCATTCTAATATCAAGTGTGCATATTTCTAAAAGGTACTGCTCTGTAGATTTTTTAGCTGAAGCCTCAGGGCTTGAGTTGCAGAATCATCATCTCAATTTCTTGAGTGCTAATATGCAACAAACACTATTTAAATCTTCCCACTCTGAATTAGCTCATGGCTTGCTGTGTCTGCCTGTTTACTGTATCTAAGTGGTAAAATATTAACTAATAACATCTAACTAAGTAATAACTGACTATTGGGAATTACATGTGTTTTTTGTAACTACTACATTGTTCTTTTCCGGGCTCCCGTGTATCAACATTTTTGTGGTAAATGGTCTTCAGAGAGTCATACCTTATATAGTTATGCGGACTACTTTTCCCTTTAGTTTCCTTCATTGGGGTCCCATGTATGACAAAATTAAAACAAAAATTCAGGTAGGATTAGACAGGTAGATGATATGCTGAAAATTATTAGCAAATACAAAGTGCTGATAATTATACCCTTATTTTTGTGGTGCTATCTTAGCATGCCAGTGTTCTTGTAGATTGTGTCTTTATTGATGCTGACCCAGCCTTTCACAGTGGAGTCCAACTGCTCCCTGCTGTAGGCAGCAGAGACTGTATCTATTTTTCTATAGAGGAGACACATTATAACACTTCATTACTGAGAGTAGGTTCTCTTCCTGCTGGCTACTTTTCACACAGCTGCACCAAGCAGGGGATTTGCATATTGCTCCCTAGGGAGGATCTCTCCTGCAGGTCCAAGACAAAAGCTAGCCTCCCTTTCTGCCTTGACTACTCAAGACTTTTTGTATCAAGTTCTCAGAATGAGGTGCCTAGCTGAGTTCCTGGGGCTGCTTGTGCTCTGGATCCCTGGTGAGGAGAAAAACAAAGATCAAGGAGAATGTGGGTGATTCTGGGGAAAGCAGAAGGCCTAGGTGATTTCTAGAGAGTTTCTGTGCTCTCTACTTAAGTACTTTATGTTGAACATTTTTAGTATATGAATAAAGTCATGACCTCTGTGACTAGGAAGTTGATAAAGTAACACAGTATCATCATGTTTGTGGATAACTTTTCATTTCTTCTATTTCAGGAGCCACTGGGGATATTGTGATGACTCAGGCTGCACCCTCTGTATATGTCATTCCTGGAGAGTCAGTATCCATCTCCTGCAGGTCTAGTAAGAGTCTTCTGCATAGTAATGGCATCACTTACTTGCATTGGTTCCTGCAGAGGCCAGGCCAGTCTCCTCAGCGCCTGATATATTATATGTCCAACCTTGCCTCAGGAGTCCCAGAAAGGTTCAGTGTCAGTGGGTCAGGAACTGATTTCACACTGAGAATCAGTAGAGTGGAGGCTGAGGATGTGGGTGTGTATTACTGTATGCATAGTCTAGAATATCCTCTCACAGTGATACAGCCCTGAACAAAAACCTCACTACAAAGCTGCCTGGTTTGTTCCTTGTCTGGATGTATCATGATGTAGTCAACATGGCAAATTGAAGCCATTCTTAAGAGACACTTGTTTTCTCTAACTTTCAGCTATGGAAACAATGAATCCCTAGGAAATGGGACTTTCCATAAGAGTTCATGCTGGTAGAAGGAGAAGCAGCATCTTTTCTGCAGGAGATGTCACTCAGTGTCTTGCAAGATGATAGATACAAGTGCACCCACTTACTCCAGTGATAGTCAGGACCACACCTTGAACAGGGCTGCTTCAGTGTGGCACTATGTTTAATCTTCAATATCTTTTCAGGACTGCACGATTCTGGTAGTTTTCTGGACTTATTCCCCCCCCCGCCCCCCCCCGCCCCCCCCCCCCCGCCTATTTTTCAGTGTGACTACATTGAATAAAGTTTTCTTCTGGATTTTACTTTCAAGTTGGATCATTGAGGACATGTGATTCTATGTTATGTAGCAATGGGAGATTCTCTGAGACTTTGTAAGACGGCAGTGTTGAAAGATCCTCTCCATCACAGGTTTCTGGAATGTCCCAGAGATACCCCCACCCCTTCATGCCCACCAGATGCATATTTCCATTCATACTTTTGGCCCTCTGGGCATCTTTCCTGTCTCTCCCCACACCTGATTTTGACCCCCTCAATTCCTCTCCTCACACACCCTCTTTCATCCAATTCCCTCCCTCCATCTATCTCCTCTAACTATTTTATTCCTCCTTCTAAATGAGATTAAAGCAACCCCACTTGGGTTTTCCTTCTTGATTAGCTTCTTTGGATATGTAGAATATAATGTGGGTATACTGCTCTTTATGGCTAATGTACACTTATATGTGAGTACATTCTTTGTATTCATTTTTGAGTCTGGATTATCTCACTCAGGATGATACTTTCTAGTTTCATCTATTTACCTACACAATCCTTTATGTCCTTGTTTTAAATATCTCTCTTGTGTAAATGAACCACATTTTCTGTATCCTTTATTTGGGTGAGGGTCATCTGGGTTGTTTCCAGTTTCTGGCTATTATACAAAAAGCTGCTATGAACGTAGTGCAGCATTTTTTCTTGTGGTATGGTGGAACATTTTTTGTGTGTGTGACCAGGAGGGAGTGTATTTGTGTGTTCAGGTAGAACTATTGGCAATTTTCTGAGAAACTGCCAGATTGATTTCCAGAGTGGCTATACAGGTTCAGGATCACAGCAATGGAGGAGTGTACCCTTGCTTTACATCCTCACCATCATGTGCTGTAGGTTGAGTTTTTTATCATAGCTGTGGGAAAAAAATGGGGGCCGGCATCTGGTCGGGGCTAGGGCCACAGGGCAAGGCAGAGAAGGAAAATTTGACTTTGCACAGCCCCACAGAACCACCTAGGCGTTGGACTGTGAGAAGCTGCGGGATCCTGTTCCAAGGGTGGGAAAAGGCACAGTCTGTGGTCCCCGTGGAACTGCGGAGTCAGGTTCCATCTCTCCAGCACCACAAACCCTGCTGGGCACCATGGAAGAGCCGGTTCTGGGGTCACTGGGCCACTTGGAGGCCAGGGACGTCAGGTTCTCACTCTTGGACATCCCAGAGGCTGCTGTATGTCATGGAAGAGCTGAGGAAACCCTCTGGTGGACTCAGGTCCATGGGCTGAAGGGAAAAGGGTTGGAACAGAGCTCTGGCAGGTTACCATGGGGAGCAGAGAGCCTGGTTAGCTCAGGCAGCTTGCTCTGCAGGTGGCTTGGGTTGGTGGCAGCCATTGCTGGAATGTAGGGAGTCCTCCAGGCAGGAGATTAGATTCACAACTCTTGAGAGGAAGACCTGCTCCATTGCTTTAGCACTGGGGATACAGATAAAAGTTCATAGTTTTAAGGCGTTTATTGTAGAAAGGCAGAGAGAAGAGAAATGTTTATTAGTAGAGGGTGGCCATAGCCACGTGGAGAGAGGGTGGAAGGGAGGGTGAGAGTAAGAGAGTAAGAGCAAGGGTAAGAGAGGCAAGAGAGTGAGGAGGGGGCAAGCAGCTCCTTTTATTGTGGGCTGGGCTACCTTGCTGTTGCCAGGTAACTGTGGGGAGGAGCATATCTGTGGGCCTGCGTACCAGAGGTTTTCCATGGAGATTTTTTGCTAGGCCTGGTTCGAGGGTTCCAGCAAAGGGAAGCGAATGCAGACAGGGAGAAGTCTCTGCCATGCCTTCCAGGTCCCTCTGTAACTCTGAGCTGCTCTGCACTGATTTGGGTAGGGCTGGGCTGATGAGAAGCCCTATCTAGTGAGGAGTGCGACGGGACCTTAGGTAGCTCTTTGGGAGAGAAGATCTCTTCCCAAGTGTTACAGCTCTTGGAACAAAAGACTCAGATGACAGAGTAGTTCTCGAGCCTTTTAATCCCCTGGATGGGGATGATTCCATCCAGTGGGGGTGATTCAGGGTTTGACAGCAGGTACCTCTCTGGCTTGGACTGAGAGTTTGGGGGAAACCTTATTTGCATGTGGGAAGGCTTGCTGCTGTTCCTACCTGACTGATAGTCACACACTTCTCCTGTGGGGGCTGTGGGGCCTGTGGGGCCTGTGGGGCCTGTGGGGCCTGTGGGGCCTGTGGGGCCTGTGGGGCCTGTGGGGCCTGAGGGGCCTGAGGGGCCTGAGGGGCCTGTGGGGCCTGTGGGGCCTGTGGGGGCTGTGGGGGCTGTGGGGGCTGTGGGGGCTGTGGGGGCTGTGGGGGCTGTGGGGGCTGTGGGGGCTGTGGGGGCTGTGGGGGCTGTGGGGGCTGTGGGGGCTGTGGGGGCTGTGGGGGCTGTGGGGGCTGTGGGGGCTGTGGGGGCTGTGGGGGCTGTGGGGGCTGTGGGGGCTGTGGGGGCTGTGGGGGCTGTGGTTGAGAATTATCTGTTTAGCTCTGTACTCTGTTTTTTTTTTTTTTTTTTTTATCTTAGATGATATTTATTTTTCTTTTTTTTTTTTTTTATATTTTTATTACATAATTTCCTCAATTACATTTCCAATACTATCCCAAAAGTCCCCCATAGCGCCCCCCACTTCCCTACCCACCCATTCCCATTCTTTTGGCCCTGGCATTCCCCTATATTGGGGCATATAAAGTTTGCAAGTCCAATGGGCCTCTCTTTCCATTGATGGCCGACTAGGCCATCTTTCGATACATATGCAGCTAGAGACAAGAGCTCCAGGGTTCCGGTTAGTACATCATGTTGTTCCAACAATAGGGTTGCAGATCCCTTTAGCTCCTTGGGTACTTTCTCTAGCTTCTCCATTGGGAGCCCTGTGATACATCCAATAGCTGACTGTGAACATCCACTCCTGTGTTTGCTAGGCCCCGGCATCGTCTCACAAGAGACAGCTATATTTGGGTCCTTTCAGCAAGATCTTGCTAGTGTATGCAATGGTGTCAGCGTTTAGAAGCTGATTATGGGACGGATCCCTGGATACAGCAGTCTCTAAATGGTCCATCCTTTCATCACAGCTACGAACTTTGTCTCTGTAGCTCCTTCCCTGGGTGTTTTGTTCCCAATTCTAAGAAGGTGCACAGTGTCCACACTTTGGTCTTCATTCTTCTTGAGTTTCTTGCGTTTAGCAAATTGTATCTTATATCTTGGGTATCCTAAGTTTTGGGCTAATATCCACTTATCAATGAATACATATTGTGTGAGTTCTTTTGTGATTGTGTTACTTCACTCAAGATGATGCCCTCCAGGTCCATCCATTTGGCTAGGAATTTCATAAATTCATTCTTTTTAATAGCTGAGTAGTACTCCATTGTGTAAATGTACCATAATTTCTGTATCCATTCCTCTGTTGAGGGACATCTGGGTTCTTTCCAGCTTCTGGCTATTATAAATAGGGCTGCTATGAACATAGTGGAGCATGTGTCCTTCTTACCGGTTGGGACATCTTCTGGATATATGCCCAGGAGAGGTATTGCTGGATCCTCCGGTAGTACTATGTCCAATTTTCTGAGGAACCGCCAGACTGATTTCCAGAGTGGTTGTACAAGCTTGCAATCCCACCAACAATGGAGGAGTGTTCCTCTTTCTCCACATCCTTGCCAGCATCTGCTGTCACCTGAATTTTTGATCTTAGCCATTCTGACTGGTGTGAGGTGGAATCTCAGGGTTGTTTTGATTTGCATTTCCCTGATGATTAAGGATGTTGAACATTTTTTCAGGTGCTTCTCTGCCTTTCGGTATTCCTCAGGTGAGAATTCTTTGTTCAGTTCTGAGCCCCATTTTTTAATGGGGTTATTTGACTTTCTGGAGTCCACCTTCTTGAGTTCTTTATATATATTGGATATTAGTCCCTTATCTGATTTAGGATAGGTGAAGATCCTTTCCCAATCTGTTGGTGGTTTTTTTGTCTTATTGATGGTGTCTTTAGCCTTGCAGAAGCTTTGTAGTTTCATGAGGTCCCACTTGTCAATTCTCGATCTTACAGCACAAGCCATTACTGTTCTATTCAGGAATTTTTCCCCTGTGCCCATATCTTCAAGGCTTTTCCCCACTTTCTCCTCTATAAGTTTCAGTGTCTCTGGTTTTATGTGAAGTTCCTTGATCCACTTAGACTTGACCTTAGTACAAGGAGATAGGAATGGATCGATTCGCATTCTTCTACATGTTAACAACCAGTTGTGCCAGCACCATTTGTTGAAAATGCTGTCTTTCTTCCACTGGATGTTTTTAGCTCCCTTGTCGAAGATCAAGTGACCATAGGTGTGTGGGTTCATTTCTGGGTCTTCAATTCTATTCCATTGGTCTATTTGTCTGTCACTATACCAGTACCATGCAGTTTTTATCACAATTGCTCTGTAGTAGAGCTTTAGGTCCGGCATGGTGATTCCACCAGAGGTTCTTTTATCCTTGAGAAGAGTTTTTGCTATCCTAGGTTTTTTGTTATTCCAGATGAATTTGCAGATTGCACTTTCTAATTCGTTGAAGAATTGATTTGGAATTTTGATGGGGATTGCATTGAATCTGTAGATTGCTTTTGGCAAGATAGCCATTTTTACAATGTTGATCCTGCCAATCCATGAGCATGGGAGATCTTTCCATCTTCTGAGATCTTCTAGAATTTCTTTCTTCAGAGACTTGAAGTTTTTATTATACAGATCTTTCACTTCCTTAGTTAGAGTCACGCCAAGATATTTTATATTATTTGTGACTATTGAGAAGGGTGTTGTTTCCCTAATTTCTTTCTCAGCCTGTTTATTCTTTGTGTAGAGAAAGGCCATT
Organism: Mus caroli; assembly: GCF_978045245.1. Lineage (NCBI taxonomy): Eukaryota > Metazoa > Chordata > Mammalia > Rodentia > Muridae > Mus > Mus caroli. Next base: position 81,009,413 of record NW_028227262.1, on the reverse strand, counting down.
GATTTGTTTGAGTTAATTTTATATCCAGCTACTTCACCGAAGCTGTTTATCAGGCTTAGGAGTTCTCTGGTGGAATTTTTAGGGTCACTTATATATACTATCATATCATCTGCAAAAAGTGATATTTTGACTTCATCTTTTCCAATTTGTATCCCTTTGATCTCCTTTTGTTGTCGAATTGCTCTGGCTAGGACTTCAAGTACAATGTTGAATAGGTATGGAGAAAGTGGACAGCCTTGTCTAGTCCCTGATTTTAGAGGGATTGCTTCAAGCTTCTCACCATTTACTTTGATGTTGGCTACTGGTTTGCTGTAGATTGCTTTTATCATGTTTAGGTATGGGCCTTGAATTCCTGATCTTTCCAAGACTTTTATCATGAATGGGTGTTGGATCTTGTCAAATGCTTTTTCCGCATCTAACGAGATGACCATGTGGTTTTTGTCTTTGAGTTTGTTTATATACTGGATTACGTTGATGGATTTCCGTATATTGAACCATCCCTGCATCCCTGGGATGAAACCTACTTGGTCAGGATGGATGATTGTTTTGATGTGTTCTTGGATTCGGTTAGCAAGAACTTTATTGAGTATTTTTGCATCAATATTCATAAGGGATATTGGTCTGAAGTTTTCTATCTTTGTTGGGTCTTTTTGTGGTTTAGGTATCAGAGTAATTGTGGCTTCATAGAATGAGTTGGGTAGAGTACCTTCTGTTTCTATTTTGTGGAATAGTTTGTGAAGAACTGGGATTAGATCTTCTTTGAAGGTCTGATAGAACTCTGCACTAAACCCATCTGGTCCTGGGCTTTTTTTAGTTGGGAGACTATTAATGACTGCTTCTATTTCTTTGGGGGATATAGGGCTGTTTAGATCATTAACCTGATCTTGATTCAACTTTGGTACCTGGTATCTGTCTAGGAACTTCTCCATTTCATCCAGGTTCTCCATTTTTGTTGAGTATAGCCTTTGGTAGAAGGATCTGATGGTGTTTTGGATGTCTTCAGGATCTGTTGTTATGTCTCCTTTTTCATTTCTGATTTTGTTAATTAGGATGCTTTCCCTGTGCCCTCTAGTGAGTCTGGCTAAGGGTTTATCTATCTTGTTGATTTTCTCAAAGAACCAGCTCCTTGATTGGTTGATTCTTTGAATAGTTTTTCTTGTTTCCACTTGGTTGATTTCACCCCTGAGTTTGATTATTTCCTGCCGTCTACTCCTCTTGGGTGAATTTGCTTCCTTTTGTTCTAGTGCTTTTAGGTGTGTTGTCAAGCTGCTAATGTGTGCTCTCTCTAGTTTCCTTTTGGAGGCACTCAGAGCTATGAGTTTTCCTCTTAAAAATGCTTTCATTGCGTCCCATAAGTTTGGGTATGTTGTGGCTTCATTTTCATTGAACTCTAAAAAGTCCTTAATTTCTTTCTTTATTCCTTCCTTGACCAAGGTATCATTGAGAAGAGTGTTGTTCAGTTTCCACGTGAAGGTTGGCTTTCTATTATTTATTTTGTTATTGAAGATCAGCCTTAGTCCATGGTGATCTGATAGGATGCATGGGACAATTTCAATATTTTTATATCTGTTGAGGCCTGTTTTGTGACCAATTATGTGGTCAATTTTGGAGAAGGTACCATGAGGTGCTGAGAAGAAGGTATATCCTTTTGTTTTAGGATAGAATGTTCTGTAGATATCTGCCAGATCCATTTGATTCATAATTTCTCTTAGTTTCACTGTGTCCCTGTTTAGTTTCTGTTTCCATGATCTGTCCATTGGTGAAAGTGGTGTGTTGAAGTCTCCCACTATTATTGTATGAGGTGCAATGTGTGCTTTGAGATTTACTAAAGTTTCTTTAATGAATGTGGCTGCCTTTGTATTTGGAGCATAGATATTCAGGATTGATAGTTCCTCTTGGAGGATTTTACCTTTGATGAGTATGAAGTGTCCCTCCCTGTCTTTTTTAATGACTTTGGGTTGGAAGTCAATCTTATCAGATATTAGAATGGCTACTCCAGCTTGTTTCTTCATGCCATTTGCTTGGAAAATTGTTTTCCAGCCTTTCATTCTGAGGTAGTGTCTATCCTTTTCTCTGAGATGAGTTTCCTGTAAGCAGCAAAATGTTGGGTCTTGTTTGTGTAGCCAGTTTGTTAGTCTATGTCTTTTTATCGGGGAGTTGAGTCCATTGATATTAAGAGATATTAAGGAAAAGAAATTGGTGTTTCCTGTTATTTTTGATGTTAAAGTTGGCATTTTGTTCTTGTGGCTGTCTTCTTTTAGGTTTGTTGAGGGATTACCTTCTTGTTGTTTCTAGGGCGTGGTTCCTGTCCTTGTATTGGTTTTTTTCTGTTATTATCCTTTGAAGGGCTGGATTCGTGGAGAGATAATGTGTGAATTTGGTTTTGTCGTGGAATACTTTGGTTTCTCCATCTATGTTAATTGAGAGTTTGGCTGGGTATAGTAGCCTGGGCTGGAATTTGTGTTCTTTTAGTGTCTGTATAACATCTGTCCAGGATCTTCTGGCTTTCATAGTCTCTGGTGAAAAGTCTGGTGTAATTCTGATAGGCTTGCCTTTATATGTTACTTGGCCTTTTTCTCTTACTGCTTTTAGTATTCTATCTTTATTTAGAGCATTTGTTGCTCTGATTATTATGTGTCGGGAGGTATTTCTTTTCTGATCCAGTCTATTTGGAGTTCTGTAGGCTTCTTGTATGTTCATGGGCATCTCTTTCTTTAGATTTGGGAAGTTTTCTTCTATAATTTTGTTGAAGATGTTTGCTGGTCCTTTGAGTTGAAAATCTTCATTCTCATCCACTCCTATTATCCGTAGGTTTGGTCTTCTCATTATGTCCTGTATTTCTTGGATGTTTTGAGTTAGGATCTTTTTGCATTTTCCATTTTCCTTGATTGTTGTGCCGATGTTCTCTATGGAATCTTCTGCACCTGAGATTCTCTCTTCCATCTCTTGTATTCTGTTGCTGATGCTCGTATCTATGGTTCCAGATTTCTTTCCTAGGGTTTCTATCTCCAGTGTTGCCTCATTTTGGGTTTTCTTTATTGTGTCTACTTCCCTTTTTAGGTCTAGTATGGTTTTGTTCATTTCCATCATCTGTTTGGATGTGTTTTCCTGTTTTTCTGTAAGGACTTCTACCTGTTTGATTATGTTATCATGTTTTTCTTTAAGGATTTGTAACTCTTTAGCAGTGTTCTCCTGCAATTCTTTAAGGGATTTTTGTGCTTCCTCTTTATTGTCTTCTTCCTTTTTAGCAGTGTTCTCCTGCATTTCTTTAAGTGTGTTATCAACGTCCTTCTTGAAGTCCTCTATCATCATCAGGAGATATGCTTTTAAATCCGTGTCTAGCTTTTCCGGTGTGTTGGGGTGCCCTGGACTGGGTGAAGTGGGGGTGCTGGGTTCTGATGATGGTGAGTGGTCTTGGTTTCTGTTAGTAAGATTATTACGTTTACCTTTCGCCATCTGGTAATCTCTGGGGTTAGTTGTTATCGTTGTCACTATTTAAAGATTGGAGCAGAAGCTGTGTTCCACTCACCAGCAGTCTCTAAATCCTGCGGCGGGGGTCGTGGGTAGCTGACGGTACCCCGGTGCTGGTCCAGCCGGAAGAGGCCTGTGGTCCTACTCAGGCCGTTTTTCTGCTTCCCTAACTAATGCAGTCTCTGGTCCCGCGTGCAATTGGATTGGAGCAGAAGCTGTGTTCCACTCTCCAGAAGTCTTAAGATCCTGTGGTGGGTGTTGTGGGTAGCTGGTGAGTGTCAGCCGACCCTGCGCCCCAGCTGCCCCGGTGCTTTTCTGACCGGAAGAGGGTTGTGGCCCTATGTAGGCCGGATTTCTCTCTCCCCAACCAGAGCAGTCTCAGGTCCCACGTGATTGGACTGGAGCAGAAGCTGTGTTCCACTCACCAGCAGTTTCAAAATCCTGCGGCGGGGGTCGTGGGTAGCTGGCGGGTGTCAGGCAACCCTGCGCTCCCGCTACCCTGGCGCTGATCCGGCCGGGTGAGGCCTGTGGCCCTACTTAGGCCAGTTTCTGCTTCCCTAACTAATGCAGTCTCAGGTCCCGCGCAATTGGATTGGAGCAGAAGCTGTGTTCCACTCACCAGCAGTCCCAAAATCCTGCGGCGGGGGTCGTGGGTAGCTGGCGGGTGTCAGGCAACCCTGCGCTCCCGCTACCCTGGTGCTAATCCAGCCGGATGAGGCCTGTGGTCCTACTCAGGCCGGTTTCTGCTTCCCTAACTAATGCAGTCTCAGGTCCCGCGCAATTGGATTGGAGCAGAAGCTGTGCTCCACTCACCAGAAGTCTTAAGATCCTGTGGTGGGTGTTGTGGGCAGTTGGCGAGTGTCTGCAGACCCTGCGCCCCAGCTGCTCAGGTGCTTTTCTGACTGGAAGAGGGTTGTGGCCCTATGTAGGCCGGATTTCTCTCTCCCCAACCAGAGCAGTCTCAGGTCCCGCGTGATTGGACTGGAGCAGAAGCTGTGTTCCACTCACCAGCAGTCCCAAAATCCTGCGGCGGGGGGTCGTGGGTAGCTGGCGGGTGTCAGGCAACCCTGCGCTCCCGCTACCCTGGCGCTGATCCGGCCGGGTGAGGCCTGTGGCCCTACTCAGGCCAGTTTCTGCTTCCCTAACTAATGCAGTCTCAGGTCCAGCACAATTGGATTGGAGCAGAAGCTGTGCTCCACTCACCAGAAGTCTTAAGATCCTGTGGCGGGTGTTGTGGGCAGTTGGCGAGTGTCAGCAGACCCTGCGCCCCAGCTGCTCAGGTGCTTTTCTCCTGTACTCTGTTTTTAATGGGGTAATTTGGTTTGTTGCTTTCTAACTTCTTAAGTTCTTTATATATTTTGGTTATTAACCTTCCATCAAATGTAAAGTTAATGAAGATCTTTTCCCAATATGTAGGCTACCATTTTGTCCTATTGCCAATGCCCTTTGCCTTACAGAAGCTTTTCAGTTCCATTAGATCCCATTTATGAATTGTTGATCTTTGTTCCGGAATTATTGGCGTTCTGTTCAGGAAATTGTCTCCTGTACTGAATGTATTCAAGACTCTTCCTTTCTCTTCTATTAGATTTAGTGTATATCGTTTTATGTTGAGGCCTTTTTGCAGAGGCCCATGCTTTTTGCAGGGTAACAACTATGAATCTGTATCCTTCTACATAAAGTTAGTTCTACATAAAGTTAGACCAGCACCATTTATTGAAGATGCTTTCTTTTTTCATTACATGGTTTTGATTTCTTTGTCAAATATTAAGTGTTCATAGGTGTGCGGGTTTATTTCAGGGTCTCCAGTTCAATTCCCTTGATCAGCTTGTCTGTTTCTCTATCAACACCATGCAGGCTTAATTACTATTGGTCTGGAATATAGCTTGAGATCAGATAAGGTGATATCTCCAGAAGTTCTTTTATTGTTCATAATTGTTTTAGCTGTCCTGGATTCTTGCTTTTTTTATATGAATTTGAGAACTTGTCTTTCAAGGTCTGTTAAATAATTGTGTTGGGTCCTTCCTACAAAAGAGGCAGGAACAAAGATAGAGATGGAGGGTTATGGTTAACCAATGACTGCCCCAAACTGAGACACATTCTATGGGCAATAAACAAACATTGACACTCTTATAGAATTCTGTTATGCTTGTAGACAGGAACCTAGCATAACTGTCCTCTGAGAGGCTCCACCTAGCTTCCAGGGGAAAGAAATCCACAGCTGAATATTAGAAGGAGTTCAGCAAGACTTATAAAAGAGTCATTGTGGTTCTTTTAAATAGTGTTTTGATTTTATTTCTGCAGATTACTTGAATTTGGGTATTAAGTATGTATATTTTTAGTGTGATTTTTCTAATTAGCACAAATTGCTTTACAATCATTCCATTCTTAATTTATCCAAAAGGTGCAAGAAGAGTCTGATTGCAATTTCTCCACTAGAGAGAAGCATAGCCCTTGCTTTTTTTCCCAATTGTTTGTTAGATAGTTTCTTCATTTACATTTAAAATGCCATCCCAAAAGTCCCCTATACCCTTTCCCCACCCTGCTCCTCTACCCACCCACTCCCACTTCTTGGCCCTGGTGTTCCCCTGAACTGGGCATATAAAGTTTGCAAGACCAAGGGACTTCTCTTCCCAATGATGGCCAACTAGGCCATCTTCTGCTACATATGCAGCTAGAGACATGAGCTCTGGGGGTACTGGTTAGTTCATATTGTTGTTCCACCTATAGTTGCAGACTGTTGAGAGCTATTAAGGCAACACTATTGTCCATATCTCTGAATTGGGCCTCCCTCCCCAGAAGAAAAGAGGGCCAAAAGCGGGCCACTGGACGCACCGCTCTGAGAACAACCACAGATCATTCCAGCCCTAAGTCAGCGCTGGATGTCCTGACCTCAAGATGTACCCTGATACTGCCAAGTTCCTGCTTCCTGTGTAGTCGCCAAAAGAAAAATTTCTGCTGCCCCATCCCTCCTGCTGAGGTGCATTTCCTCTGCCCCATTCCTCCTGCTGAAAGGCACTTCCCATTTTGCTTGTGCATTTAAACCTCGGGCCTGGGTAATACATTGGGGCTTGATGCAATCCAGAACTGTTTCCGTGTCTTATTCGCACAAGGCCCCTGTCTCTCTCTCTACCCCCCATTTGGTTCTTAGGAGAAGGTCCCCTCGAGACCCTCGAATAACTGGACCTGCTGGACGGGTCAAGTGGCGCCCGGCGTGGGGCACGAGGTACGGCCACCCTCCAGACAACGGATTAAAGAGGTACCGGTGCAGACAGTGAGACAGTTCCCCGCCACTTCGCTCGTGTGTCGCAGATGTCGGGAGGTAAGCCTAGGCATTCAGTTGTTGTCCCATTAACCATGGGGAATTTAGTCAAGAGATGAAGGGTTCTCTTAAGGAGAGAGGAATAAGAGTTTAAAAAAAGGAATTTAATAAAATATTTTTGTTTTGTGGACGAGATATGTCCATGGCTGGTATTGAATGGTTCTGAAATACACCCTTTAACTTAGAATAAAGTAGGCAAAGATATTAATGCTTTGATAAAACAAGGAGAAGATGTCCCTGAGTCCTTTTTTTAGCAATTGGGGAATCATCAGAGATCTCCTTAAACAGGCAGAAGAGGGCGGAAAAGGTGCTCACCTCCTAGCCCTTACTAAAGATGTTTTAGAAAACTCCTGATCGCCGTCTCACAAAAGTGAAACTAAGCCGCAGGCGAATTGGCGGTCATTGATTATCAATGCCCGTTCACAGTATCTATATTAGAAGGTTTAGCAGGAGAAGGCTACTTGAAACCCAATGAATGGAATAAAGTTGTTCAGTCTGTCCTCACTAGAGGCCAATATTTAACTTAAAAGTCAGAGTTTGTGAAAGACAGCCTCCTGGACTGCTGATAAAATCTGTGGTAAAGACAATTTCACTGCAGACATAAAACAATTAGGGCTCTCCCCTGGTATCCTCGCCCAGATGGCACAGACAGCCCTGGGAGCTTGGCACGCTGTCCCTGCAGCAGGGGCACTAGCTATGCCCCTAACCAAGACTATACAAGGGCCCCAAGAGTCCTATGCGCAGTTCGTTGCCAGATAGCAGGAAGCAGCTGAGAGAATTTTGGGACCTAAGGAAAGTGAGGGTCTGTTAGTCCAACAACTTACTCTTGAAAATGCCAATTCAGCATGTAGGGCTGCCCTGAGAGGTAAAACCAAGAGTTTAGATATGGATGGTATGATCAAGCTTTGTAATGAGGTAGATGTGTTTTTTCAACAAGTTTCTAAGTCTATTAACCTGGCCATGGGGGCTGCTCTAACTCCAGTTCCAAGATTAGTGCTGAGCCCCATTGGCCCAAGTTAGAAGTAGACATCTGTGTCCTCACATTGGGTGCAGATGCCGCCTGGTGCACCCCTGATCATTATATGCCTCAATTAACAGCAGTTAACACAGGTGAATTTGGGCCCCCTCCCCAAAAGACTTGTTTCTCGTCATCGGCCGAGTGTCCAGACTTTTACAAGGCCTAATGGTGATTCCTACAGTGGTTGACACTGACTACCATGGGGAGATAAAAATCTTAGTCACTGCCACGCAGGGACCACTTACCCTTAGGGCTGGAGAGCACATAGCCCAAGCCCTACCACTCCCACTATTCGGCCATTTCCCTTATATGAAAGAGGAGCGAGGACCTTCCTCCCCAGGATCCTCGGAAGTCTACTGGGCACAGAAAATAACCGATTCATGGTCCATGCTGACTTTGTTTCTAGAGGGCAAACAGTTTCAAGGGCTCCTGGATACTGGGCAGATGCGACAGTAATTTCCTCAACACATTTGCCTGCAGCCTGGCCCTTAGAGCCCACTAAGGGATGGTGTAATCCACTGATCATAAAATTTACTGCTAAAGGGAGGAACTTAGAGGCTTAGGAAAGTTCTCGCCCTCTCACCTGGGGCCTAAGATTGTATCAAGATAACTATGACAATGGCCTGACCTTTAAGGCTCAGCTTCTTAAAACCATCCCTAACAATCATAAAGCATCCATAGGACTTCCAGGTACCCGCCCCCCTGTTCCTGCCCCAGGGCATGCTAAGACCCTGTTTCAGCCCACTCTCCCTGCAGGGAGGCCCCCCTCTTCCACTGATTTACTGTGGTCTACATTGAATGCTTCTGCTTTAGCCTTGTTGGATAAGACACAAAGAGATAATGCGTCAGAATTTGAAGATGGTTGGATGTGCTTTTCTGCTTCCCCGCCATTTTATGAGGGCATAGACTTATTTGAAAATTTTACCCCGCTTTCAGATGCTAGGCAGCTTCCCTTCGAGTCAGTTCAGCTTACCTTGACAGAACTCTCTGGGGTAAGAAGTTGTATGTTGGGCCCAGACATGCTTCCGCCGAGGCCCTTGCTAGAGATTTGCAATAACACATTTAGAGTAAATAAAAATGGGTTTTAAAGAGACTTCATAAAGGTCAAAATATAGCTCAATTCTTACTCTTACCTTATTTACAGCTCCCCAATCCTACATTGTGTAAAAAAATTCATAGATTAGGTTTTATTGGAAGTTAAGAAATCATTTCCTAAAACATATATAATTCATTTTGTCAATGGTGTTTTTGTTGGTTGCAAAAAATAGAGAGCGTTCTTGCAGATGGCTATAAAATATTTGACTAAGTGTGGACTGATAATGGCTTCAAAAAAGATTTAGCATGATAAACTTTTAGGCTATTTGAGACATTTCGTGTATAGAGATTGTGTGTTTTCTCAAAAATTTGCCCTCAGATTAAATAAATTAGAAGTTTTGTATGCTTGCCAGAAATTGTTAAAAATTCTGGACCTTAATTTTGGTTTGACAAGTTGCCTCTTACAAGTAACAGGAGAAAAAAGGAAGAGATGGAGAAATGGATTTTAGAACTCTCCCAGGGACAGAGAGAAATTGGGGGATGCCCTCTTTTATTCTCTCTGGCCCCTACAGCAGAAGGTCTCTACCCTCTTTCTATTGTCTATGGTTGGTGCACCAATCACGTGTCAATTCATGTATGTTTTTTGTTTTGTTGTCTGAATGATTGTTTCGTTGTCTAAATGACTGTTTATGTTTCATGTTAAAAAAAATAAAATAAAAATAAATGGTTAAAACTTTACCTGTTAAATCACTCTAAGTTTGCACAACTGAGGCTGAGAAGCCCCTCCCTTTAGCCAAAAATCAAGCACTACAGGAGAGGTCCTGCTGAAAAACTTGTTTTTAAAGAAAAGAAATCTACAACCTCTTAGTTCTAAGGCAAATAAGCTGATAGTTGGATTTTTTTCTAAAAAATTCTCTACAACTTTGTGACTGTTGTATTTAGCAAATGACAAAGTGTGTTTTTATCTTATAAGTATAGCTATAAAAAGTAAAATTCTTTGATTGATCTAAATTTAAAAGATTCATGTGGCCACTTCATTTGGTTTTTGACTGGTCTTAAAGGTATAAATATGATCTGTATATCTTGGTCATAGAGAATTGGCTTATAAGTTATTTGGGTATGATTAAAAAGGTATAACACTGGTTACAAAGTTAGCTTAAGTAATAACTCAGGGTTAGAGTCATTTTCAAACAAAAGTACCCGGCATAAACCAGCCCAGAAAACTAGTCCTCTAAAGATACTTCTAAATTGAGATAAAATTTTATGTAATTTTTATCCTAGAAAGTAGACTTATAGAGATAAGATTTTAAAACAATGTCTCTTTAATAGAACATTAAAATTTGCACTGTCATGCATTCATGAATTGGCAGCGTGTAACGTGATAGTGATGTTTCTAGTATTGATTTTAAAGAGAATAAATTGTTTAAAATTGGGTCTTGCTTTCCAAAAGTTATAGATATATTCTAATATTGCAACAGAAACTTAAAAATTATGGTTAAAATTGCCAGTGTTCCATTAACTGCAGCTTGCAGTTTGATTTCAAATTTAAGATCTTTAATTCACCTGTATATTGTAATTAAGATAATTATAAGAGTAATCATCTTTAAGAAAGAGTATCAAAAATTAGAGGCATAGACAGTTAAATTGTTCCTCTAAAATCGGTCCTTATTACAGGAAAGCCAAAATGCTCAGATTAAAAAATATTTTATGTTTGAGTTAACGCAGGGCTCAAGGCAGCCCCAGAGAAGCTTGTAACCTTCTTTTATCTTGCAAACAGTGCCTGAGAAAGTTTCCCCTGTGTTCAAGGGAATTTCTTTCTAGCTTTGTTACAGATCTATTCAGATGTTTAAAATAATGCTTAAATTCAAAGAGTTTTGCTTTTAATGAACTGGTGATCACTAGATAATTTTGCCTGTAGGTATGGCTAACATAGCTTTACAATATGTAAGAAATTTTTATTGTCTGCTTCAATACAAGAAGCAAAGAGTTTAAATCTTTCAGTATATATTGTTTCCTAAGTAGAAAGTATTTTATTAGCTAATGCCTCTAAAGGGAAGTTTAAAGTTCTGGGGAATAGTTGTTGCTCCATAAGATTCAGAGGCAACGTATTTTTAATATTTAAGATTTTAGTTACAGAAAATCTAAGAAAGAAAAATTTATTTGCTTCAAAATTTTTATTTTCAAAACCTCCAAGAGATGTTTTGTCAACAATTTAATGTTACACATGTTATTGAGATATTTTATAATTCTCAAAGACAAGGTATTGTAAAACTTTAAAAACTATACCTTCTTTAAAAACAAAGAAGGAGGGGAATTATATCCCCATGTACATTATTTGGATCACATTTTTGTTTTTGGAAAAACTAGATATAATAATGTCTAGGGCAGATAAAAAGGATCCACTTATTGGCACTTGCCATGATCCTGTTCAGATACTTAATATGGGGAAAAGGGGGAAGGTTTCTGATTTTTCCACAGAAAGCTACAAGAGCATGCTAGCTTCCAATGTGACAGGCTGACCTGTGACCTGTGAGTGCCCTGACAGTGGTGACCAGAAAGCTGTGTTGAGTGCACAAAAGAGGAGAAATCGGAGAGCAGCCACTTACAAACAGATGAAGAAACTTCCTATCTCCACCATGAGCTGCAGCAAGGAGTACCATCCTTTCGTCTAGCTCGAAATTTTGTCTCTGTATCTCCTTCACTGGGTATTTTGTTCCCTTTTCTAAGGAGGAATGAAGTATCCAGGCATTGGTCTTCCTTCTTGATTTTCTTGTGTTTTGCAAATTGTATCTTGGGTATTATAAGTTTCTGGGCTAATATCCACTTATCAGTGAGTGCCTATCAAGTGACTTCTCTTGTTACCTCACCCAGGATGATATCCTCCAGATACATCCATTTGCCCAAGAATTTCACAAGTTCGTCGTTTTTAATAGCTGAGTAGTACTCCATTGTGTGAATGTACTACATTTTCTCTATCCATTCCTTTGTTGAGGGACATCTGGGTTCTTTCCAGCTTCTGGCTATTATATAAAAAAAAAGGCTGCTATGAACATAGTGGAGCATGTGTCCTTATTACCAGTTGGAACATCTTCTGGATATATGCCCAGGAGAGGAATTGCTGGATCTTCTGATAGTACTATGTCCAATTTTCTGAGGAAATGGCAGACTGATTTCCAGAATGGTTGTACAAGCTTGCCCAGTTCATTCTATGAAGAGACAATTACTCTGATAACTAAGCCACACAAAGATCTAACAAAGAAAGAGAACTTCAGACCAATTTCCCTTATGAATATCGATGCAAAAATACTCAATAAAATCCTCACAAATGGAATCCAAGAACACATCAAAAATGGTCATCCATCATGACCAAGTAGGCTTCATCCCAGGGATGCAAGGATGGTTTAATATATGGAAATCCATCAACGTAATCCACTATATAAACAAGCTCAAAGACAAAAACCACATGATCATCTCGTTAGATGCTGAGAAAGCATTTTACAAAATCCAACACCCCTTCATGATAAAAGTCATGGAAATATCAGGAATTCAAGGCACATACCTAAACATAATAAAAGCAATATACAGCAAACCAGTAGCCAAGATCAAACTAAATGGAAACTCGAAGCAATCCCACTAGAATCAGGGATTAGACAAGGCTGCTCACTTTCTCCCTACCTATTCAATATAGTACTTGAAGTCCTAGCTAGAGCAATTAGACAACTAAAGGAGATCAAGGGGATACAAATTGGAAAGGAAGAAGTCAAAATATCACTATTTGCAGGTGATATGATAGTATATATATGTAAGTGACCCTAAAAATTCCACCAAAGAACTCCTAAGCCTGATAAACAGCTTCAGTGCAGTAGCTGGATATAAAATTAACTCAAACAAATCAGTGGCCTTTCTCTACACAAAGATAAACAGGATGAGAAAGAAATTAGGGAAACAACACCCTTTACAATAGTCACAAAAAATATAAAATACCTTGGTGTGACTCTAACTAAGGAAATGAAAGATCTGTATGACAAGAACTTCAAGTCTCTGAAGAAAGAAATTGAAGAAGATCTCAGAAGATGGAAAGATCTCCCATGCTCATGGATTGGCAGGATAAATATAGTCAAATTGCTATCCTGCTGAAAGCAATCTACAGATTCAATGCAATTCCCATCAAAATTCCAACCCAATTCTTCAACAAATTAGAAAGGGCAATTTGTAAATTCATCTGAAACAACAAAAAACCAAGGATAGCAAAAACTCTTCTCAATGATAAAAGAACCTCTGGTGGAATCACCATCCCTGACCTCAAGCTGTATTACAGAGCAATTGTGACAAAAACTGCATGGTACTGATACAGTGACAGAAAGGTAGATCAATGGAATAGAATCAAAGACTCAGAAATGAACCCACACACCTATGGTCACTTGATCTTTGACAAGGGAGCTAAAACCTTCCAGTGGAAAAAAGACAGCATTTTCAACAAATTGTGGTGGCACAACTGGCGGCTATCATGGAGAAGAATGCAAATTGATTCATTCTTATTTCCTTGTACAAAGCTCAAGTCTAAGTGGATCAAAGAACACATAAAATTCACAGAGACACTGAAATGTATAGAGGAGAAAGTGGGAAAAAGCCTCGAACATATGGGTATAGGAAAAAATTCTTCAACAGAACAGCAATGCCTTGTGCTGTGAGATCATGAATTGACAAATGGGACCTCATAAAATTGCAAAGCTTCTATAAGGCAAAAGACACTGTCAATAAGACAAAAAGGCCACCAACAGATTGGGAAAGGATTTTTACCAATCCTAAATCTGATAGGGGAATATCAAATATATACAAAGTGCTCAAGAATTTGGACTTCAGAGATTTAAATAACCCCAATAAAAATGGGGTACAGAGCTAAACAGAATTCTCAATTGAGGAATACTGAAGGGCTGAGAAGCACCTGAAAAAATGTTCAACATCCTTAATCATCAGGTAAACGCAAATCAAAACAACCCTGAGATTCCAACTCACACCAGTCAGAATGGCTAAGATCAAAAATTTAAGTGACAGCAGATGCTGGAGGGGATGTGGAGAAAGAAGAACACTCCTCCATTGCTGGTGGGATTGGAAACTTGTACAGCCCTTGCTTTTTTTTTTTTATATATATATTTTTATTACATATTTTCCTCAATTACATTTCCAATACTATCCCAAAAGTCCCCCATAGCGCCCCCCACTTCCCTACCCACCCATTCCCATTCTTTTGGCCCTGGCATTCCCCTATATTGGGGCATATAAAGTTTGCAAGTCCAATGGGCCTCTCTTTCCATTGATGGCCGACTAGGCCATCTTTCGATACATATGCAGCTAGAGACAAGAGCTCCAGGGTTCTGGTTAGTACATCATGTTGTTCCAACAATAGGGTTGCAGATCCCTTTAGCTCCTTGGGTACTTTCTCTAGCTTCTCCATTGGGAGCCCTGTGATACATCCAATAGCTGACTGTGAACATCCACTCCTGTGTTTGCTAGGCCCCGGCATCGTCTCACAAGAGACACCTATATTTGGGTCCTTTCAGCAAAATCTTGCTAGTGTATGCAATGGTGTCAGCGTTTAGAAGCTGATTATGGGACGGATCCCTGGATACAGCAGTCTCTAAATGGTCCATCCTTTCATCACAGCTACGAACTTTGTCTCTGTAACTCCTTCCCTGGGTGTTTTGTTCCCAATTCTAAGAAGGTGCACAGTGTCCACACTTTGGTCTTCATTCTTCTTGAGTTTCATGCGTTTATCAAATTGTATCTTATATCTTGAGTATCCTAAGTTTTGGGCTAATATCCACTTATCAATGAATACATATTGTGTGAGTTCTTTTGTGATTGTGTTACTTCACTCAAGATGATGCCCTCCAGGTCCATCCATTTGGCTAGGAATTTCATAAATTCATTCTTTTTAATAGCTGAGTAGTACTCCATTGTGTAAATGTACCATAATTTCTGTATCCATTCCTCTGTTGAGGGACATCTGGGTTCTTTCCAGCTTCTGGCTATTATAAATAGGGCTGCTATGAACATAGTGGAGCATGTGTCCTTTTTATCGGTTGGGACATCTTCTGGATATATGCCCAGGAGAGGTATTGCTGGATCCTCCGGTAGTACTATGTCCAATTTTCTGAGGAACCGCCAGACTGATTTCCAGAGTGGTTGTACAAGCTTGCAATCCCACCAACAATGGAGGAGTGTTCCTCTTTCTCCACATCCTTGCCAGCATCTGCTGTCACCTGAATTTTTGATCTTAGCCATTCTGACTGGTGTGAGGTGGAATCTCAGGGTTGTTTTGATTTGCATTTCCCTGATGATTAAGGATGTTGAACATTTTTTCAGGTGCTTCTCTGCCTTTCGGTATTCCTCAGGTGAGAATTCTTTGTTCAGTTCTGAGCCCCATTTTTTAATGGGGTTATTTGACTTTCTGGAGTCCACCTTCTTGAGTTCTTTATATATATTGGATATTAGTCCCTTATCTGATTTAGGATAGGTGAAGATCCTTTCCCAATCTGTTGGTGGTTTTTTTGTCTTATTGATGGTGTCTTTAGCCTTGCAGAAGCTTTGTAGTTTCATGAGGTCCCACTTGTCAATTCTCGATCTTACAGCACAAGCCATTACTGTTCTATTCAGGAATATTTCCCCTGTGCCCATATCTTCAAGGCTTTTCCCCACTTTCTCCTCTATAAGTTTCAGTGTCTCTGGTTTTATGTGAAGTTCCTTGATCCACTTAGACTTGACCTTAGTACAAGGAGATAGGAATGGATCGATTCCCATTCTTCTACATGTTAACAACCAGTTGTGCCAGCACCATTTGTTGAAAATGCTGTCTTTCTTCCACTGGATGCTTTTAGCTCCCTTGTCGAAGATCAAGTGACCGTAGGTGTGTGGGTTCATTTCTGGGTCTTCAATTCTATTCCATTGGTCTATTTGTCTGTCACTATACCAGTACCATGCAGTTTTTATCACAATTGCTCTGTAGTAGAGCTTTAGGTCCGGCATGGTGATTCCACCAGAGGTTCTTTTATCCTTGAGAAGAGTTTTTGCTATCCTAGGTTTTTTGTTATTCCAGATGAATTTGCAGATTGCACTTTCTAATTCGTTGAAGAATTGAGTTGGAATTTTGATGGGGATTGCATTGAATCTGTAGATTGCTTTTGGCAAGATAGCCATTTTTACAATGTTGATCCTGCCAATCCATGAGCATGGGAGATCTTTCCATCTTCTGAAATCTTCTATAATTTCTTTCTTCAGAGACTTGAAGTTTTTATTATACAGATCTTTCACTTCCTTAGTTAGAGTCACGCCAAGATATTTTATATTATTTGTGACTATTGAGAAGGGTGTTGTTTCCCTAATTTCTTTCTCAGCCTGTTTATTCTTTGTGTAGAGAAAGGCCATTGATTTGTTTGAGTTAATTTTATATCCAGCTACTTCACCGAAGCTGTTTATCAGGCTTAGGAGTTCTCTGGTGGAATTTTTAGGGTCACTTATATATACTATCATATCATCTGCAAAAAGTGATATTTTGACTTCATCTTTTCCAATTTGTATCCCTTTGATCTCCTTTTGTTGTCGAATTGCTCTGGCTAGGACTTCAAGTACAATGTTGAATAGGTATGGAGAAAGTGGACAGCCTTGTCTAGTCCCTGATTTTAGAGGGATTGCTTCAAGCTTCTCACCATTTACTTTGATGTTGGCTACTGGTTTGCTGTAGATTGCTTTTATCATGTTTAGGTATGGGCCTTGAATTCCTGATCTTTCCAAGACTTTTATCATGAATGGGTGTTGGATCTTGTCAAATGCTTTTTCCGCATCTAACGAGATGACCATGTGGTTTTTGTCTTTGAGTTTGTTTATATACTGGATTACGTTGATGGATTTCCGTATATTGAACCATCCCTGCATCCCTGGGATGAAACCTACTTGGTCAGGATGGATGATTGTTTTGATGTGTTCTTGGATTCGGTTAGCAAGAACTTTATTGAGTATTTTTGCATCAATATTCATAAGGGATATTGGTCTGAAGTTTTCTATCTTTGTTGGGTCTTTTTGTGGTTTAGGTATCAGAGTAATTGTGGCTTCATAGAATGAGTTGGGTAGAGTACCTTCTGTTTCTATTTTGTGGAATAGTTTGTGAAGAACTGGGATTAGATCTTCTTTGAAGGTCTGATAGAACTCTGCACTAAACCCATCTGGTCCTGGGCTTTTTTTTAGTTGGGAGACTATTAATGACTGCTTCTATTTCTTTGGGGGATATAGGGCTGTTTAGATCATTAACCTGATCTTGATTCAACTTTGGTACCTGGTATCTGTCTAGGAACTTCTCCATTTCATCCAGGTTCTCCAGTTTTGTTGAGTATAGCCTTTGGTAGAAGGATCTGATGGTGTTTTGGATGTCTTCAGGATCTGTTGTTATGTCTCCTTTTTCATTTCTGATTTTGTTAATTAGGATGCTTTCCCTGTGCCCTCTAGTGAGTCTGGCTAAGGGTTTATCTATCTTGTTGATTTTCTCAAAGAACCAGCTCCTTGATTGGTTGATTCTTTGAATAGTTTTTCTTGTTTCCACTTGGTTGATTTCACCCCTGAGTTTGATTATTTCCTGCCGTCTACTCCTCTTGGGTGAATTTGCTTCCTTTTGTTCTAGTGCTTTTAGGTGTGTTGTCAAGCTGCTAATGTGTGCTCTCTCTAGTTTCCTTTTGGAGGCACTCAGAGCTATGAGTTTTCCTCTTAGAAATGCTTTCATTGCGTCCCATAAGTTTGGGTATGTTGTGGCTTCATTTTCATTGAACTCTAAAAAGTCCTTAATTTCTTTCTTTATTCCTTCCTTGACCAAGGTATCATTGAGAAGAGTGTTGTTCAGTTTCCACGTGAAGGTTGGCTTTCTATTATTTATTTTGTTATTGAAGATCAGCTTTAGGCCATGGTGATCTGATAGGATGCATGGGACAATTTCAATATTTTTATATCTGTTGAGGCCTGCTTTGTGACCAATTATGTGGTCAATTTTGGAGAAGGTACCATGAGGTGCTGAGAAGAAGGTATATCCTTTTGTTTTAGGATAGAATGTTCTGTAGATATCTGCCAGATCCATTTGATTCATAATTTCTCTTAGTTTCACTGTGTCCCTGTTTAGTTTCTGTTTCCATGATCTGTCCATTGGTGAAAGTGGTGTGTTGAAGTCTCCCACTATTATTGTATGAGGTGCAATGTGTGCTTTGAGATTTACTAAAGTTTCTTTAATGAATGTGGCTGCCTTTGTATTTGGAGCATAGATATTCAGGATTGATAGTTCCTCTTGGAGGATTTTACCTTTGATGAGTATGAAGTGTCCCTCCCTGTCTTTTTTAATGACTTTGGGTTGGAAGTCAATCTTATCAGATACTAGAATGGCTACTCCAGCTTGTTTCTTCATGCCATTTGCTTGGAAAATTGTTTTCCAGCCTTTCATTCTGAGGTAGTGTCTATCCTTTTCTCTGAGATGAGTTTCCTGTAAGCAGCAAAATGTTGGGTCTTGTTTGTGTAGCCAGTTTGTTAGTCTATGTCTTTTTATCGGGGAGTTGAGTCCATTGATATTAAGAGATATTAAGGAAAAGTAATTGTTGTTTCCTGTTATTTTTGTTGTTAAAGTTGGCATTTTGTTCTTGTGGCTGTCTTCTTTTAGGTTTGTTGAGGGATTACCTTCTTGTTGTTTCTAGGGCGTGGTTCCTGTCCTTGTATTGGTTTTTTTCTGTTATTATCCTTTGAAGGGCTGGATTCGTGGAGAGATAATGTGTGAATTTGGTTTTGTCGTGGAATACTTTGGTTTCTCCATCTATGTTAATTGAGAGTTTGGCTGGGTATAGTAGCCTGGGCTGGAATTTGTGTTCTTTTAGTGTCTGTATAACATCCGTCCAGGATCTTCTGGCTTTCATAGTCTCTGGTGAAAAATCTGGTGTAATTCTGATAGGCTTGCCTTTATATGTTACTTGGCCTTTTTCTCTTACTGCTTTTAGTATTCTATCTTTATTTAGAGCATTTGTTGCTCTGATTATTATGTGTCGGGAGGTATTTCTTTTCTGGTCCAGTCTATTTGGAGTTCTGTAGGCTTCTTGTATGTTCATCGGCATTTCTTTCTTTAGATTTGGGAAGTTTTCTTCTATAATTTTGTTGAAGATGTTTGCTGGTCCTTTGAGTTGAAAATCTTCATTCTCATCCACTCCTATTATCCGTAGGTTTGGTCTTCTCATTGCGTCCTGTATTTCTTGGATGTTTTGAGTTAGGATCTTTTTGCATTTTATATTTTCCTTGATTGTTGTGCCGATGTTCTCTATGGAATCTTCTGCACCTGAGATTCTCTCTTCCATCTCTTGTATTCTGTTGCTGATGCTCGTATCTATGGTTCCAGATTTCTTTCCTAGGGTTTCTATCTCCAGTGTTGCCTCATTTTGGGTTTTCTTTATTGTGTCTACTTCCCTTTTTAGGTCTAGTATGGTTTTGTTCATTTCCATCATCTGTTTGGATGTGTTTTCCTGTTTTTCTGTAAGGACTTCTATCTGTTTGATTATGTTATCATGTTTTTCTTTAAGGATTTGTAACTCTTTAGCAGTGTTCTCCTGCAATTCTTTAAGGGATTTTTGTGCTTTCTCTTTATTGTCTTCTGCCTGTTTAGCAGTGTTCTCCTGCATTTCTTTAAGTGTGTTATTAAAGTCCTTCTTGAAGTTCTCTATCATCATCAGGAGATATGCTTTTAAATCCATGTCTAGCTTTTCCGGTGTGTTGGGGTGCCCTGGACTGGACGACGTGGGGGTGCTGGGTTCTGATGATGGTGAGTGGTCTTGGTTTCTGTTAGTAAGATTATTACGTTTACCTTTCGCCATCTGGTAATCTCTGGGGTAAGTTGTTATCGTTGTCACTGTTTAAAGATTGGAGCAGAAGCTGTGTTCCACTCACCAGCAGTCTCTAAATCCTGCGGCGGGGGTTGTGGGTAGCTGACGGTACCCCGGTGCTGGTCCAGCCGGAAGAGGCCTGTGGTCCTACACAGGCCGTTTTTCTGCTTCCCTAACTAATGCAGTCTCTGGTCCTGCGTGCAATTGGATTGGAGCAGAAGCTGTGTTCCACTCTCCAGAAGTCTTAAGATCCTGTGGTGGGTGTTGTGGGTAGCTGGTGAGTGTCAGCCGACCCTGCGCCCCAGCTGCCCCGGTGCTTTTCTGACCGGAAGAGGGTTGTGGCCCTATGTAGGCCGGATTTCTCTCTCCCCAACCAGAGCAGTCTCAGGTCCCGCGTGATTGGACTGGAACAGAAGCTGTGTTCCACTCACCAGCAGTCCCAAAATCCTGCGGCGGGGGTCGTGGGTAGCTGGCGGGTGTCAGGCAACCCTGCGCTCCCGCTACCCCGGTGCTGATCCGGCCAGATGAGGCCTGTGGCCCTACTCAGGCCGGTTTCTGCTTCCCCAACTAATGCAGTCTCAGGTCCCGTGCAATTGGATTGGAGCAGAAGCTGTGTTCCACTCACCAGCAGTCCCAAAATCCTGCGGCGGGGGTCGTGGGTAGCTGGCGGGTGTCAGGCAACCCTGAGCTCCTGCTACCCCGGCGCTGATCCGGCCGGATGAGGCCTGTGGCCCTACTCAGGCCGATTTCTGCTTCCCTAACTAATGCAGTCTCAGGTCCCGCGCAATTGGATTGGAGCAGAAGCTGTGTTCTACTCACCAGCAGTCCCAAAATCCTGATGCGGGGGTCGTGGGTAGCTGGCGGGTGTCAGGCAACCCTGCGCTCCCGCTACCCCGGCGCTGATCTGGCCGGATGAGGCCTGTGGCCCTACTCAGGCCGATTTCTGCTTCCCTAACTAATGCAGTCTCAGGTCCTGCGCAATTGGATTGGAGCAGAAGCTGTGTTCTACTCACCAGCAGTCCCAAAATCCTGCGGCGGGGGTTGTGGGTAGCTGGCGGGTGTCAGGCAACCCTGCGCTCCCGCTACCCGGCGCTGATCCAGCCGGATGAGGCCTGTGGTCCTACTCAGGCCGGTTTCTGCTTCCCTAACTAATGCAGTCTCAGGTCCTGCGCAATTGGATTGGAGCAGAAGCTGTGCTCCACTCACCAGAAGTCTTAAGATCCTGTGGCGGGTGTTGTGGGTAGCTGGAGAGTCAGCCCTTGCTTTTTTAACTAGAGAGATTGCAACTCAGCAAGTGGTTTCTGTAAGGACTTCCCATAATCAATCCTTTTTAATTTTTTATTTTCAAATAGTTATATATTCATAAGAAATTCTCAAAAACATATAGGCAGGACCTGTGCCCCTTGCACACAGTCTTCTCTTGAATTGATATCTTCAATAATAAGATAAATGAAGAAATTGCAAGAAATTTCATATAATTAGTTATCTCATTTGTACTTGCCTATGTGGATGCTGTGCATTCATGTGCAGTGCCTCTATGTATACTGGCAACAGTCTGTGTTTTCAGAACCATAATCATTTATCCACTTACACTGCTACCACAAAATTCATTGATGTTATCACCCCTCCCCCATCCTTTACTCAAGCAAGCACTGCAGAAAAATCCTCACAGAACACATACAGTTTTACATTGGCTTATTTTACTTTATAGTACTTCTGAGCTGTGTGCACAAAGAATTAGCTTTTCTTTGGCTACATGTAGAAGTCCATGGTATTGAAAAAACCCCATTTTACCTGTTCACTAAGTGAGAAACATTTAAGTAGTTACTCATTTTTAGCAACTCCTGGAAGAACTTTCATTAACCATTTTTTTTTACTAGTGTTTTGCATAAAATGCGTTTTAATTTCTTTGTGAAGATACTCAAGACTTTTCTAAAAAAAGCCTAATTATACAATAACTCTTGTTTTAGTGGTAGAATGATTTGCCAAAGTACTTATAGTGTTATTACTTTATAGTCCTATTAACAACATCTGATTGTCCACTTAACTTGAATGCTTACAAGCAAGATGCTTTTCAATGTATAGATTTAACATGGCTTTCTATATTAACATATAATGATTAACTTTTTTTCTTATTTCTTTGGATCTTCTCTGTATCTTATTCAGGGAACAATCAATATCAATACCTATCTTTCTCCATGTTCTGATCAGACTTTATATTAATAGTGGTTTGGTATTATTCAGTTTGAATTTTATTGTTCCTTTTACACTATAAATAGAAGTCTCAATAGAATACATAATTTCCGTGCACTGTATTTCAGTCTGTAATCCATCACTATTTCCACCAGTTAGATTCTGTTTTTTGACTTAATTTTTTGAGATCTAAACAATTAACATTTCCTCTTATGTATTTGGGGTTATGTTAGCAAATCACACAAACTCAGTTTATCTTCATTTGTATCTTCTGATCGCTGGCTTTATTAGCACATTTTTACTTTCCTGCTATTATCTGACTAAATTCTCGATTTTAGTGTTGCTATTTTTGCTACAATAAATAAGCACTCATATGAATTTTAACTCATTCTCTCTTCACGCACATTCTCTTGGGACATTTTACTGAATTATTTAATTACATTCTCTTTCAAATTTTTGTTAATATATAAATCATATAAAGCTGGCTATTTTCTTAGTGTATTTTTCTTTAATTTATTTACAGAGAATTATTTTTTACTATGTGGCATTTTTTGAAGGATGATATAAATAACATCCCACCTAGTCATGTGGGAATCAGCTCAGCTGTAAGGAGACTCTATCTGAACCTTCATATTGTTCATTCAACCCTTCCTCCGTACCCACTATCATATTTAGTATAATTTGCATGACCCCATTACCACCACAGCATCTCTGATGACATACCATGCATGCAGTCATGCTGCATGGGAAACTACCTATCACCCAAGGCCATGACTGTGCTGTCCCTAGCTCATCTCCTCATCTCCTCAGCCTTCTTCTCTGTATCTTTGTTAAGGGAAGCAGTTTCTCTTTCTTATGATGTTCGTTAAGTGTTCATAGTCTCTACAAAATTCTGTAATTTCCAAAGAAGTTGAGTCTTCATTTTATCTAATTATGGCACATTTGACCTGTCTTTCTTACATTTCTAGATTCTAAGGCAGAAACAACTGTGACACAGTCTCCAGCATCCATGTCCATGGCTTCATGAGAAACAGTCCCTATCAGTTGTATCACCAGCACCGATATTGATGATGACATGAACTGGTACCAGTAGAAGCCAGAAGAAGCTCCTAAGCTCCTTACTTCAGAAGGCAATACTCTTCGTCCTGGAGTCCCATCCCGGTTCTCCAGTAGTGGCTATGGCACATATTTTGTTTTTACAATTGAAAAAGTTCTCGCAGAAGATAGTGCAGATTACTTTAGTCAGCAAAGTAATAACTTGCCTCTCCCAGTGTTATGTCCACTTACAGAAACCTGCAGATGCTGTCGGTGACACTGCATCAGCTGCTACTGAAGCTGTTCCGTATGTGGCCTTGTCCATCATTGGTGCTTATTCCCTCCATGCATATGCACTCTCACTTCCTTTTTCAGTGTCTTCTGAAGTCTTTCAGTGTCTTCTGGAGTCTTCTCAGACCCCTATTCTTTCATGAAACCCTTCACTTCGGAGAGACAGTAACAGCCTGGAATCAATTTTACAGGGAAGGCAGTTATCCTGCTGCACTGCAGAGGTACTAAGTTCCTGTCCCTTGGCACACTCACTTCCACCTTTGAGAGCAAATCAAAGAGTTTGATTTGTGCAAATTCTGGTTTATGTCCATACAGTATTGGTTACTAATCTTTTTGATATTATCTAATACCAGGAAATGCCCATCTTAATTCAGATTACATTGATCAGAAGAGTTTTTACTTGGTGAGCTATTGGATCATGTGGTTACCAACTTGTGCTCCTAAGAAACTTTAGAAAAATGATTGTTATATGGTTGAAAATATGATTTTATTACAGAAAATAAAACCAAGATTCCAGAGGAGGGGGAGAAGTAAAAGAGGAAGACCCAGAGAGGGGTCAGAAAGAAGTGTCTTCTCACAGATAGGGGCTCCCATATAGGGTGGGGAAGGATTTTGTATTTTGTCTCAATGGGCTGTAATTATTTTGCAGGTGTGAGTTGGGTCAGAATTGGAAGGAAACTATTATAGTTGATAAGTTGTTGGAGAACAGTATCTAACTATTTGGGATCAAGGAAGAATTAGGGGATGGTAGAGGCTGAAGAATGTTGATTAATCAGAAAGAGTCATGTACATAGGCCCAGAAAGAGGTCAGTCATTACATAAAGCTGTAGCAGGCGAGCAGTGTGGATCCATAGTGACTGAGAGGTATTGGCAGCCTTGGTTCTAGGGAGCAATGGATCTTAATGAACATTAGACTGAGCAGTTGGAAGAGTATGTTAGTCACCCCATTCTGTTAAAAAGTTGTATCCTGGCCGGGTGGTAGTGGCGCATGCCTTTAATCCCAGTACTTAGGAGGCAAAGGCAGGCAGATTTCTGAGTTTGAGGCCAGCCTGGTCTACAAAGTGAGTTCCAGGACAGCCAGGGCTATATAGAGAAACCCTGTCTCAAAAAAACAAAAACAAAAAACAACAACAACACCAAAAAAGTTGTATCCATCTATCCTATGCAGATTAATGGGAGAGGCAAGAATAGAATACACAGAAGTATTATGGTCAGTTGTAAAAGGTGAAAAGTATGAGTTGTGTCTAATGAAAAGAATATTTCACTTGAATGTTAGAGGTGGAGGGACACCCTAAGAGGGGTAAAGTAAGTCTGGCAGTGAATGACGCCCAGGACTGTAGTAAATTGAGGTCAAGAATTCTAGGGGAATTGTCTTTTTCATTCAGGTCCAGTCATTCAGGAAGATAGTGAATAGTTACACTGTTATATGGGCAGTACTCTAGTAAGCAAGCAGAAGCAACACAAGGATGGGGATCATGGAAGGAAGGGAGCAGGAGAAAATGTAGGACCAATGAAAGGAAATGCATTTGGTCCGGGGTGAAAGTTATGAAGGTCCCTTGAATCTAGAACTCCTCTACATTGTCCAAAAGGTTTTCTCTCAGATGCCTCAGCAAAGAATGGAGCTGCTGTAGGATGAGAGCAACTAGGAGAGCGCTTACACGGACATTCCTGTTCAGACATAGAGAGAAATCTGAATGAATCAATGTGTGCAGTAAGTAAAATATCCAAAAGACATGGCAACAATACAAGTATGGGATTAATAATAAGGAAAAGGGATCAAGGTGAAGAATTTGTGCGGGAGGGAACCAACAGCACCTCTATAGGAGATATGAGCTTTAATTTTTGGACTGATCCCGGTGACTTTGGGCATCATCTCAAAATCATTTGGATTTGTTGGTGAGGAAGATTCATTATTAAATGAGGGCATACACCCCATCCTGAGTAGTAATGAGATGTAGTCCAACTTAGTTTTAGAGTACCACTGCAACCAAAGGTTAGGATGTTAAGCTGATCTGAACTTTTTAGTTTTTCTGACAGATGGTGAGACAGAAAGGTTAACTGATGTAGAGAGAATTTCAAGCTGTCTATTTTAGTTTTGAGTCCAGAAAAACAATGCCCAGAATGCCAAGAAGAGGTGATACTTGGAAGGTTCATTAATCTTATTTCAGAAATCACCTGGAATGCTTTTAGGAGTTTGGGGGCACAGATATCTATTAGCTGCATAGAGATGTCAAAAGGGGGATGTGCAAATGGGAGCTGCAAGCATGCCTCAGAAAGGGATCCACCTATGGGGCCATAATAGAACTTGAGAGATGGCAAAGATCCAGAATATAAGTCAGCTTTTTGGTGATACCATTAATATGAAAAGAGACATGCAGTTCTATTGAGTCCTTGCCTAGAAAAATTTTGAGGACAGCATTTGGATATAATCTCCCAAACATGTGAGCTTGGTGACTGAGTATCTGGATACCTACTTTATTTAGCAAAGAGGATATAAGGACACATTGTATCTCTGTGAAATACTCTTTAAGAAACAGTGTTCTACAGGTAGGACAACTGGTTTTAGATTTGGTCTCAGGTTTTAAGCAGTTAAGTCTGATTCTCAGCTGTGGTTAGACACTGTGGAGGTAAGGTAGGCCAATGTAGGTCTTATCAGGAAGAGAATCATTAATGAGAAATAGCTGTCCAAACAGCATTTATGTCCCTTTAATTTCTAAAGTATCATACCAATCATTTTAATATTGGTCATACTTTCCTGTTGTGTGTTTAAGACCAAGTAGATGGCCAAAATTATTGCTTGTTTTTGTACTGCTAAAATTAGTTGAGTATCTAGTTTTCAGAGGTCACTTGGGCTTGTGAGGAATCTCTGACTCCTAGAGCATGTCTTTATACTTACCCATGTCTGTGAGATAAGTCAAAGGCCTTGCCTGGTCTGGCTGTGGCTTTCCCTTGAAGCACTTTCTTCTATGTTGTCCTCCTTTTTGTAGAGTGGACTCTTGTTAGAATTCACTAAATAGTGTCTCCATAGCATCTTCAACAAGAGAACAGGTGACTTCCCACAGTTACAGAACATTGTTAGAGACCACCCACAGTCCCTGCAGACCTCAGAGACCTTAAAGAGTAAGAGAGAAAATAGTCTGTCTTTTAGTTTCTTTGACCACATTAGAATAGCTTTAAGTGTGGTTATTAAACCTGAAGATCAGTAACACTAGTCTGGTTCTATTCACTATTGTTTAATGTTTAAATAGTCGGATACTTCTAAATAAATATTGATTCACATGCATTTTAGCTAGTTTTTGTAATTTTTGATTAGACCTTAGAAACGTTAATCCCATATACATTATCTGTAAGTCTCATCCTTTACATTCCTTAAATAATGTACTTAGATCTTCATAACTTGCAAAAGGTTTATAATATATTTTATTTTTATTCTGCAAACATTCATCTATCCTAATTTTCACATAAATCCTTCTTTATTAAAACAATTTTTCCATTTAAATCCTCTTAAATTTTGTATTCCATGTTACCATGATACATAGTGCCATTAAACAAGTGAATTTATCATCTATTGCAAGAATTTTCTCCCTGGGGGAGGGGAGACTAAGCAATGTCTATTATCTCTTCATATGATACCCATGACAGAGTTCAAATTTACTAAAATTCTCTCTGTGGTACTAATGAATTTATTGGATTCACTTACTGATAATTGGTAAGGAATTTCTGATGTGAGGGTGAGTGACCCTGAAGTAGTCACATTGAGAAGTTCTTACTTTGTGTGCATGAGGACATCTTAAAATTTCACCAATATTTTAAAATTGGTTTATGATGATCACTTCATCTCCTCTTTTTGTGGAGGTGTATTAACATTTAACACATTCTACTGTGATCATTTTATGGCAGCACAGCCAAGTGCAAAAATGGCAGTCATTTAATATAGAAGATAGAAGGAAAGTCTTGTATATTAGTATCTATAAATCAATCAATCTATCTATCTATCTATCTATCTATCTATCTATCTATCTATCTATCTATCTATCTATTTATCTATTCTATCTTTCTATCTATCTAGATCTGTCTAAAATAGGATCCAGAAAATACCATTTCTTCTATCATAAAAAAATTACACTAAAATTCTTAAAACGTTCTCCCTTCTAAAAAGTTCTACCTTCTAAAAACACTTTGGTCTTCCTTCTTGTTGAGTTTCATGTGTTTTGCAAATTGTATCTTGGGTATTCTAAGTTTCTGGGATAATATCCACTTGTCAGTGAATGCATATCATGTGGGTTTTTTTGTGATTGGATTACCTCACTCAGGATGATATCCTCCAGATATATCCATTGTTTTTAATAGCTGAGTAGTACTCCATTGTGTAAATGTACTACATTTTCTGTATCCATTTCTCTGTTGAGGGACATCTGGGTTCTTTCCAGCTTCTGGCTATTATAAATAAGGCTGCTATGAACATGGTAGAGCATATGTTCTTATTGCCAGTTGAAACATCTTCTGGATATATGCCCAGGAGAGGTATTGCTGGATCCTCCTGTAGTACTATGTCCAATTTTCTGAGGAACTGCCAGACTGATTTCCAGAGTGGTTTTTCCAGCTTGCAGTCCCATCAGCAATGGAGGAGTGTTCCTCTTTCTCCACATCCTCGCCAGAATCAGCTGTCACCTGATTTTTTGATCTTAGCCAAGGAGCTGAAGTGGTTTGCAGCCCTATAGTAGGAACAACTATATGGACTAACCAGTACCCCCAAGCTCCCTGGAACTAAACCACCAATCAAAGAAAACACATGGTGGAACTCATGGTTCTAGCTGTATATGTAGCAGAGGCTGGCCTAGATGTTCATCAATGGGAGGAGAGGTCCTTGATCTTGTGAAGGTTCTATACCCCAGTATAGGGGAATGCCAGGGCCAGGAAGTGGGAATGGGTGGGTTGAGGAGCAGGGGGAGGGGGAGAGGGTATAGAGTATTCTTGGAGAGGAAACTAGGGAAGGGGATGACATTTGAAATGTAAATAAAGGAAATATCTAATAAAAATTCTTAAAATGTTTGTATTATATAAAATTCATTTACACATAAAACATGTTTAAACACAGATGGAATTTATTCATATCTAATTGAGAGGAAAATTGTTCAATAGGGAAACCATGTATCCAAGAAGGGCACATTATCTCTTGAATTTATTTCATACTCTCAAATAACAAGGGCCATATTATAGAACCAGCATTTATCATGATAAAAAGAGGTTCGATTTTAGGTTATGTATGTTTTGTCTTTAAAAACAGTTTAACAATTTATTTATTTTTTTTGATTTTTAATATTTTTATTACATATTTTCCTCAATTACATTTCCAATGCTATCCCAAAAGTCCCCCATAGCGCCCCCCACTTCCCTACCCACCCATTCCCATTCTTTTGGCCCTGGCATTCCCCTATATTGGGGCATATAAAGTTTGCAAGTCCAATGGGCCTCTCTTTCCATTGATGGCCGACTAGGCCATCTTTCGATACATATGCAGCTAGAGACAAGAGCTCTGGGGTTCTGGTTAGTACATCATGTTGTTCCAACAATAGGGTTGCAGATCCCTTTAGCTCCTTGGGTACTTTCTCTAGCTTCTCCATTGGGAGCCCTGTGATACATCCAATAGCTGACTGTGAACATCCACTCCTGTGTTTGCTAGGCCCCGGCATCGTCTCACAAGAGACACCTATATTTGGGTCCTTTCAGCAAAATCTTGCTAGTGTATGCAATGGTGTTAGCGTTTAGAAGCTGCTTATGGGATGGATCCCTGGATACGGCAGTCTCTAAATGGTCCATTCTTTCATCACAGCTACGAACTTTGTCTCTGTAACTCCTTCCCTGGGTGTTTTGTTCCCAATTCTAAGAAGGTGCACAGTGTCCACACTTTGGTCTTCATTCTTCTTGAGTTTCATGCGTTTAGCAAATTGTATCTTATATCTTGGGTATCCTAAGTTTTGGGCTAATATCCACTTATCAGTGAATACATATTGTGTGAGTTCTTTTGTGATTGTGTTACTTCACTCAAGATGATGCCCTCCAGGTCCATCCATTTGGCTAGGAATTTCATAAATTCATTCTTTTTAATAGCTGAGTAGTACTCCATTATGTAAATGTACCATAATTTCTGTATCCATTCCTCTGTTGAGGGACATCTGGGTTCTTTCCAGCTTCTGGCTATTATAAATAGGGCTGCTATGAACATAGTGGAGCATGTGTCCTTTTTACCGGTTGGGACATCTTCTGGATATATGCCCAGGAGAGGTATTTCTGGATCCTCCGGTAGTACTATGTCCAATTTTCTGAGGAACCGCCAGACTGATTTCCAGAGTGGTTGTACAAGCTTGCAATCCCACCAACAATGGAGGAGCGTTCCTCTTTATCCACATCCTCGCCAGCATCTGCTGTCACCTGAATTTTTGATCTTAGCCATTCTGACTGGTGTGAGGTGGAATCTCAGGGTTGTTTTGATTTGCATTTCCCTGATGATTAAGGATGTTGAACATTTTTTCAGGGCTTCTCTGCCATTCGGTATTCCTCAGGTGAGAATTCTTTGTTCAGTTCTGAGCCCCATTTTTTAATGGGGTTATTTGACTTTCTGGAGTCCACCTTCTTGAGTTCTTTATATATATTGGATATTAGTCCCTTATCTGATTTAGGATAGGTGAAGATACTTTCCCAATCTGTTGGTGGTTTTTTTGTCTTATTGATGGTGTCTTTAGCCTTGCAGAAGCTTTGTAGTTTCATGAGGTCCCACTTGTCAATTCTCGATCTTACAGCACAAGCCATTACTGTTCTATTCAGGAATTTTTCCCCTGTGCCCATATCTTCAAGGCTTTTCCCCACTTTCTCCTCTATAAGTTTCAGTGTCTCTGGTTTTATGTGAAGTTCCTTGATCCACTTAGACTTGACCTTAGTACAAGGAGATAGGAATGGATCGATTCGCATTCTTCTACATGTTAACAACCAGTTGTGCCAGCACCATTTGTTGAAAATGCTGTCTTTCTTCCACTGGATGTTTTTAGCTCCCTTGTCGAAGATCAAGTGACCGTAGGTGTGTGGGTTCATTTCTGGGTCTTCAATTCTATTTCATTGGTCTGTTTGTCTGTCACTATACCAGTACCATGCAGTTTTTATCACAATTGCTCTGTAGTAGAGCTTTAGGTCCGGCATGGTGATTCCACCAGAGGTTCTTTTATCCTTGAGAAGAGTTTTTGCTATCCTAGGTTTTTTGTTATTCCAGATGAATTTGCAGATTGCACTTTCTAATTCGTTGAAGAATTGAGTTGGAATTTTGATGGGGATTGCATTGAATCTGTAGATTGCTTTTGGCAAGATAGCCATTTTTACAATGTTGATCCTGCCAATCCATGAGCATGGGAGATCTTTCCATCTTCTGAGATCTTCTAGAATTTCTTTCTTCAGAGACTTGAAGTTTTTATCATACAGATCTTTCACTTCCTTAGTTAGAGTCACGCCAAGATATTTTATATTATTTGTGACTATTGAGAAGGGTGTTGTTTCCCTAATTTCTTTCTCAGCCTGTTTATTCTTTGTGTAGAGAAAGGCCATTGATTTGTTTGAGTTAATTTTATATCCAGCTACTTCACCGAAGCTGTTTATCAGGCTTAGGAGTTCTCTGGTGGAATTTTTAGGGTCACTTATATATACTATCATATCATCTGCAAAGAGTGATATTTTGACTTCATCTTTTCCAATTTGTATCCCTTTGATCTCCTTTTGTTGTCGAATTGCTCTGGCTAGGACTTCAAGTACAATGTTGAATAGGTATGGAGAAAGTGGACAGCCTTGTCTAGTCCCTGATTTTAGAGGGATTGCTTCAAGCTTCTCACCATTTACTTTGATGTTGGCTACTGGTTTGCTGTAGATTGCTTTTATCATGTTTAGGTATGGGCCTTGAATTCCTGATCTTTCCAAGACTTTTATCATGAATGGGTGTTGGATCTTGTCAAATGCTTTTTCCGCATCTAACGAGATGACCATGTGGTTTTTGTCTTTGAGTTTGTTTATATACTGGATTACGTTGATGGATTTCAGTATATTGAACCATCCCTGCATCCCTGGGATGAAACCTACTTGGTCAGGATGGATGATTGTTTTGATGTGTTCTTGGATTCGGTTAGCAAGAACTTTATTGAGGATTTTTGCATCAATATTCATAAGGGATATTGGTCTGAAGTTTTCTATCTTTGTTGGGTCTTTTTGTGGTTTAGGTATCAGAGTAATTGTGGCTTCATAGAATGAGTTGGGTAGAGTACCTTCTGTTTCTAATTTGTGGAATAGTTTGTGAAGAACTGGGATTAGATCTTCTTTGAAGGTCTGATAGAACTCTGCACTAAACCCATCTGGTCCTGGGCTTTTTTTAGTTGGGAGACTATTAATGACTGCTTCTATTTCTTTGGGGGATATAGGGCTGTTTAGATCATTAACCTGATCTTGATTCAACTTTGGTACCTGGTATCTGTCTAGGAACTTCTCCATTTCATCCAGGTTCTCCAGTTTTGTTGAGTATAGCCTTTGGTAGAAGGATCTGATGGTGTTTTGGATGTCTTCAGGATCTGTTGTTATGTCTCCTTTTTCATTTCTGATTTTGTTAATTAGGATGCTTTCCCTGTGCCCTCTAGTGAGTCTGGCTAAGGGTTTATCTATCTTGTTGATTTTCTCAAAGAACCAGCTCCTTGATTGGTTGATTCTTTGAATAGTTTTTCTTGTTTCCACTTGGTTGATTTCACCCCTGAGTTTGATTATTTCCTGCTGTCTACTCCTCTTGGGTGAATTTGCTTCCTTTTGTTCTAGTGCTTTTAGGTGTGTTGTCAAGCTGCTAATGTGTGCTCTCTCTAGTTTCCTTTTGGAGGCACTCAGAGCTATGTGTTTTCCTCTTAGAAATGCTTTCATTGCGTCCCATAAGTTTGGGTATGTTGTGGCTTCATTTTCATTGAACTCTAAAAAGTCCTTAATTTCTTTCTTTATTCCTTCCTTGATCAAGGTATCATTGAGAAGAGTGTTGTTCAGTTTCCATGTGAAGGTTGGCTTTCTATTATTTATTTTGTTATTGAAGATCAGCTTTAGTCCATGGTGATCTGATAGGATGCATGGGACAATTTCAATATTTTTGTATCTGTTGAGGCCTGTTTTGTGACCAATTATGTGGTCAATTTTGGAGAAGGTGCCATGAGGTGCTGAGAAGAAGGTATATCCTTTTGTTATAGGATAGAATGTTCTGTAGATATCTGCCAGATCCATTTGATTCATAATTTCTCTTAGTTTCTCTGTGTCCCTGTTTAGTTTCTGTTTCCATGATCTGTCCATTGGTGAAAGTGGTGTGTTGAAGTCTCCCACTATTATTGTATGAGGTGCAATGTGTGCTTTGAGATTTACTAAAGTTTCTTTAATGAATGTGGCTGCTTTTGTATTTGGAGCATAGATATTCAGGATTGATAGTTCCTCTTGGAGGATTTTACCTTTGATGAGTATGAAGTGTCCCTCCCTGTCTTTTTTAATGACTTTGGGTTGGAAGTCAATCTTATCAGATATTAGAATGGCTACTCCAGCTTGTTTCTTCATACCATTTGCTTGGAAAATTGTTTTCCAGCCTTTCATTCTGAGGTAGTGTCTATCTTTTTCTCTGAGATGAGTTTCCTGTAAGCAGCAAAATGTTGGGTCTTGTTTGTGTAGCCAGTTTGTTAGTCTATGTCTTTTTATCGGGGAGTTGAGTCCATTGATATTAAGAGATATTAAGGAAAAGTAATTGTTTCCTGTTATTTTTGTTGTTAAATTTGGCATTCTGTTCTTGTGGCTGTCTTCTTTTCGGTTTGTTGAGGGATTACCTTCTTGTTGTTTCTAGGGCGTGGTTCCTGTCCTTGTATTGGTTTTTTTCTGTTATTATCCTTTGAAGGGCTGGATTCGTGGAGAGATAATGTGTGAATTTGGTTTTGTCGTGGAATACTTTGGTTTCTCCATCTATGTTAATTGAGAGTTTGACTGGGTATAGTAGCCTGGGCTGGAATTTGTGTTCTTTTAGTGTCTGTATAACATCCGTCCAGGATCTTCTGGCTTTCATAGTCTCTGGTGAAAAATCTGGTGTAATTCTGATAGGCTTGCCTTTATATGTTACTTGGCCTTTTTCTCTTACTGCTTTTAGTATTCTATCTTTATTTAGAGCATTTGTTGTTCTGATTATTATGTGTCGGGAGGTATTTCTTTTCTGGTCCAGTCTATTTGGAGTTCTGTAGGCTTCTTGTATGTTCATGGGCATCTCTTTCTTTAGATTTGGGAAGTTTTCTTCTATAATTTTGTTGAAGATGTTTGCTGGTCCTTTGAGTTGAAAATCTTCATTCTCATCCACTCCTATTATCCGTAGGTTTGGTCTTCTCATTGTGTCCTGTATTTCTTGGATGTTTTGAGTTAGGATCTTTTTGCATTTTACATTTTCCTTGATTGTTGTGCCGATGTTCTCTATGGAATCTTCTGCACCTGATATTCTCTCTTCCATCTCTTGTATTCTGTTGCTAATGCTCGTATCTATGGTTCCAGATTTCTTTCCTAGGGTTTCTATCTCCAGTGTTGCCTCATTTTGGGTTTTCTTTATTGTGTCTACTTCCCTTTTTAGGTCTAGTATGGTTTTGTTCATTTCCATCATCTGTTTGGATGTGTTTTCCTGTTTTTCTTTAAGGACTTCTACCTGTTTGATTGTGTTATCCTGTTTTTCTTTAAGGACTTCTACCTGTTTGATTGTGTTATCCTGTTTTTCTTTAAGGACTTGTAACTCTTTAGCCATGTTCTCCTGTAATTCTTTAAGTGAGTTGTTAACGTCCTTCTTGATGTCCTCTACCATCATCATGAGATATGCTTTTAGATCCGTGTCTAGCTTTTCCGGTGTGTTGGGGTGCCCTGGACTGGGCGAAGTGGGGGTGCTGGGTTCTGATGATGGTGAGTGGTCTTGGTTTCTGTTAGTAAGATTATTACGTTTACCTTTCGCCATCTGGTAATCTCTGGGGTTAGTTGTTATCGTTGTCACTGTTTAAAGATTGGGGCAGAAGCTGTGTTCCACTCCCCAGCAGTCTCAAAATCCTGTGGCGGGGGTCGTGGGTAGCTGGCGGTACCCCGGTGCTGGTCCAGCTGGAAGAGGCCTGTGGTCCTACTCAGGCCGGTTTTCTGCTTCCCTAACTAATGCAGTCTCAGGTCCCGCGTGCAATTGGATTGGAGCAGAAGCTGTGTTCCACTCACCAGAAGTCTTAAGATCCTGTGGCGGGTGTTGTGGGTAGCTGGCG
This sequence comes from Mus caroli, assembly GCF_978045245.1. Taxonomy (NCBI): domain Eukaryota; kingdom Metazoa; phylum Chordata; class Mammalia; order Rodentia; family Muridae; genus Mus; species Mus caroli. The sequence continues at coordinate 80,974,847 of NW_028227262.1, read as the reverse complement.
AGTGTCAGCTGACCCTTTCCCCTAGCTGCCCCGGTGCTTTTCTGACTGGAAGAGGCTTGTGGCCCTATGTAGGCCGGATTTCTCTCTCCCCAACCAGAGCAGTCTCAGGTCCCGCGTGATTGGACTGGAGCAGAAGCTGTGTTCCACTCACCAGCAGTCCCAAAATCCTGTGGTGGGGGTCGTGGGTAGCTGGCGAGTGTCAGGCAACCCTGCGCTCTAGCTACTCCTGTGCTGATCCGGCCGGATCAGTTTAACACTTTAAAATTAAAAACAAATGTCAATTGTACAAGGGGAGACTTGAGACAATTAGCCATTATTAGATCTTGTAGAATGGTTCAGGGACTACTTGTTACTCCCTACATGTTATGTAGACACAAATATCATCAGAATATATAGATTGCAAATGTACTCTGAATAATGAGGCATGGAGAGAGGAGGAGTTGATTTGTAAGCTCATCCTACTCCTAGTTACCTTTTACAAATAATAATATTAAATTATTGTATGATCAGAGTCATAAAATCAGTTGCTAGCATATAAGTAGCAGAATGTATTTTGTTATTAACACATCATTAACATCTATGCTACACCACTATGAGATGTCCCAGTAGTAAATTCAAAACACAATTCATAATTCCAAGAAGTTAAGAGATAGTTTACCCTATATCCAAGTATGAATGACCTTGTGGAAACACAGAATTAGGTTACTCCTCATTCCACGTTCCTACCCAGTTACAGCCTGATGAATTTTTTTTTTTATAGTAACAGAATACAGAAAGTCATGGACTGAGTTACTTTTTAATGTTTTTATAGAAACATCAATAGGAACATTAAGTCAAAGTAATGAAATCTCTACTGTAGGCTTCAGATGCTGACAACATTCTTACTATGGTGGTTGGTAGTAGCTTAGGTCAGTCAACAAAACCATTTACGTGTTAGTCACAAGGACATTAGACAGAGATGTTGGGAGGACAAATGGTGTTAAGGGTTATAAAATTTGCCCAAGAAAATTGTAGTTAGTTCCTGGAACTGTGATACTTTTTTTCTGCATAAACACTGAAGTTTTTATAAGGTAATCAGCCAAGCAGAAGGCTGAGTGGGAGTCACGATTCTTTTCAGGAAGATTTCGACATATAGTTCTAGCTGCTACAGTCTAATTAATTGTATTTTACATGAGTGCATAGAACATAGGTCTTTGTATGATTCTCTTTAAAAATGGGGGCTTGAAGGATGAATCTGCTCTTATAGAGCATACGTGTTTCATTCCTAGGAAGCACATAGAGTGGTTCACAACTCTCCTCTTCTTGATTCCTCTGGACCCTGCCTATACATACTGCACATAAACACACACAGGCACAAACACAATGCACGTTAAAAATCAATTTATAAATTCAAAAGTGGTTTTAGAATTTATTCTACATGGTTTACCATCTTATTAAAAACTGTGTACATCTGTTCAATAGTTTGTGCTTTTGTTAGAGCACACAAATAGTTCATCAAAAGTTACATGATCCATGGGTCCTAGGGGTGGGATTTGAATGCATGCATGCCTGACTTCCTACAGGTGCTTTGCTTAGGTGTACAGTTATCCAGTAGGTGACTCAAGCCTACTGAATGCTAGAAAAGATAAAATCAGACTTACAATAAAGTAAAAACATCTTGGTATTTTTTACCATATACAATATGCTGAATTCCTCTTGAGGTCAGTCTATAAAACATGAGTCTTTTGTTTCCTCACAAACTGGAAATGAAGCTAGTTCAGGACCAGGGGCATGACACACATCATATTATGCTACTATGGCCACTTTCTTTCATTTAAATCTCTGAGTCATTAACTCCACATATTAGGAGATCTTATAAGTATAGCATGTGTTTAATGGGACAAAATTGGGCAGGAAATGGAGGACAAGGTGAATAGGGAAGGGATTATTTTTTGGAGAATTTGGTTGTGGATGAATAAATATCATTAAAAGACACCTTATAAAATTCTCAAAGAATCAATAATAGAAAGAAAAAGGAAGGAAACATTGGTATCTTCCAGAGTATCAATGTTTAGATTCTCACCTATCCATATAGCAAAAACGTAACAGAAATATTTAATTCAATAGTAACCATCCGGATCTGAAGTGTGTCCCAGCCTTGTGGATGAAATCCTCTTCTGCAGGTGATATTGTTTTGGAGTCTCTGGATTCTGAAGGAAGATGACTGAGTTAGACTGTATGACCCTCAGTGCATAGACCTGAGGGTTTGTTGTGTCCTTACTCTCTGGTTCACTCACTCTCTTGCCTCCTGTCTGTTATAGGCTCCAAAACTTTGCATAATTACAGACTCACACCCACTTGATGTTTGTGTTGAGGAAATGGAGAATGCAACCATTTTTGGGTCAAGGTCTCCTCCAAGATCTCATTGTAATTCTTCTGAGGGTAGATAGTATATGACATCTTTGAAATCCATGTAGGTAGTGTCTGAAGGCAATGGATAGATTTCTGATAATGAAGTAAATAATACAACAGATTTTCTAGGAAGAAAGAGATGTCAAGAACATTGAATTTGATGAAAAGCATAGGCAGAATATGAAGGCAACCCAAGACATAAACCACATGGCTAGAGAGGACAGTGTTATAGATTTGTGTGATTTCATGTTAACCCCCTAGTGTTCTGCACAGTAGATATGGTGGCACATGACTAAAATCTTTTCACTGTTTGGTTATGGTCTTGCTTTTACTCATTTGTTACTTGAGATTTTTTTTATATGTTCTTTCATAAATGGGAATGTTCACCATGTTCCATTGTCAGTTGAAAGCTCATTTTCTACCTTTTTTCTTTCTTTCCTTTTAGAGACAAAATTTCTATATGTAGCACAGACTAGATTCACACAGAATATCCTCCTCAATAGTTATCATGAATTCCACCATTACCAACATCAATTTAGCAATCAACTTCTCTTTGTGTAGACTTTGCATGATCTTATTAATAAAAATCATTTCTTGTGTTTTCCAGGGGGAGTTTGATTTCACTTTTAAAAATTCAAGTGTTGTAAGGACTGAGTCATAAATTGACGCAATGTATTTTTCATTTTAAGTTGAGTATGAGCAATTGGCGGCTAGAGAAGTAGTGTTATAGGTGAATCTATAGTGTTTTTCCAATGCTTGTATTGAAAACTCAATCCTTAGTACATTTATATACCATTAGGAAACATTAGGAAGCAGAAGTAAATGAGAGACTGCACCTAGTTAGGAACAGAAGTAACTGCAGAGTGCCTCTGGAGAATTTTGTTTTGTTTTGTTTTGTTTGTTTGTTTTTGTCCTTAGCACTTGGCCTATAGTACTACAGGTCACTCTATATTTCTTTCATTCTTTGAACGAAGCTTCTCTACTTCATCTACCCTCCAGCTTTGTACTACATTTCAATACAGGACCAGAAACAATACATTGGAGTCATGATGTGAAGGCATCTGTGATTCTGTGAGACAAAAGAAGCATATCGTCTTTGAAACTTAGTTTTTCAGGTTTTTATCCCCACAGTTATTTACAGTTTAAACAAGATTTTATAGCCAATACAAATTCTGGAATTCTCTCATCTTAAAGTAAAACTCTTTTCACAATGGCACTAACTAATAAGAATTTTAGAATTGCACAGAAAAGTCAAAGATTGTTTTTCATTAGTTTTCTGTGGCTAAATGCCAATATCTTCAAAACTGATGAAAAAGTATTTTCATTACATTTATGGAATCCAGCAGTCTCCTGAGTTTAATACTCATGGATGAGCAGGTCTGTGGAAATCCTCTAGATTCCAGGAATCAGAGTTTAATGCTAACATTTATTCTTCTAAGAAATTACCTTTTAACCTGAAAACTGAGCACAGTTCTGCAATCTTGGACACTGTAACAACCACTCTATATAGCTCAATTCCCTCTTTCCTTACTAGAAAAACACATGTGGTTATATTGATCTCACCCATATATTTCAAAATGTCCATAGCATCTCAAACTCATAACTACACTTGACAATTCCTTTTGACATGCCAATTTCAATATAAAAGTTCTAGAGTCTAGAACTGGATAGATATGGGAAGGTTCCATGGGGTCCATTATTCCTGAACTAGTAACTCCTATCCCCTCCTTAAAATGGCATCTTTTTTGAAGTCTAAAAAGATCAGAGGAACTATTAATTAAGCAACAGAGGAGGAACATACACAAATCTCAAGGCATACAGGTATTTATTCAATATGTATGAATTATAATTTCCTAAGAAGCTTTTGAATGCTTACTACTGTACCATCAACACACTTTCATAGGTAGTTATAATTCAAAAATAAAGTAATTTATTCCTTAATGCAATCTAAGGCCTACTGGTAAAGTAAAGTTGAATGTTTCTGGAATTCCCTTCATATTTGCACATATCATTAAATGAGGTGTAAAAATCCAGATCCCAGATGCCCTGCAAACTCACGTGTTTTAAGTTGAGGGGAACTGTCATCCCCCTATTAACATTCACTAAAAGTATCATGAGCTAATCTTCCTCAGATCATGGAGCTCTCAAGGGAGAACTCACAAATGCCTTTCAAGCCTCAAGAATCAGAGACACATATACAGGTGTTAGATATCAGCAGAAAGAGAGTGCAGGGAAGAGGTAGGCAGCATTATTATTAATTCATCCAAAAGCTGCTGTGTGGTACCTCTGATGGGTACAGTGCTTTGTATAATAAAAAGCTGCCTTATGACTAGGTGTTTGTTCTCACCCATCACTCAAATCCAGGTCCCTTGAATACCAGTGTTTCAGGCACACACTGCAACAATCTCTGGCCTTTCATAGATATGTTTCTAAAAGACCCCAAGGATTCCTTGGCTTCGGGAAGTCCTTAGGTTGCTTTGAGCAGACAGTAATGTTGCTGCTTGAATAAGGATAATTTCTCTAGTTACTGCTTAGGAATGAATGGTGAAACTGTCATTTGTAGTACACAGCAGAACCATGTGTCAGGTAGCAGTGTTTTCTGTAACAGTATTCAAGTCTGTCCTCACTAGTCAAACCTTTGTGCTGAGAAATTGTGGGAAATAGTAGTAAACGGTAGAAAACCAACATGTAGAGGATCTGAAGCTGAGGAAAAGATGCACTCATTTACTCTCTAAGTATGAAAGCACCTCCATGTTCACATGGAGTCAGAACTTCAAGTGACTCAGGTTGCTCAGATCAAGGTGTTATATTCCCATGTGCTGTGTTCCTCTTTTTGAATTGTAGTTTACAAAGGTAATGCTGCAAAGTCTTATGTTTTAATTCAGTGAAAATGGTTATGATAAATTGTCCTTTCAATTTCAAGAAATGCCTACTCCAAACACTTCACAGGGGATCACATACTATTTTTCTTAACCAATCAGAATTTTTTGAATGAGTTAAAGATCTAATGGGTTCTTCTCTGTATATGCAACATATCTCTGAATATGCAACAGCATATTCACTGATAGCAGATTATTCTTCTATATTAGCCCAGTATATCTTTGAAATATATCATTCAAAATAGAGACTCCCTACATTAATGTCATGTATAATTTTAAATCTTTAAATAGAAATTATTCTCTGGAGACATACAAGTGGTTTGACCCCAGGTGTCTGGGGACAGCAGTCTTGTGCTAAGTGCTCAGATGAGTTAAGTCTTGTAGCTGTGCCCAATGCTAACTGGCTCCCAATGATTTGCATGCTCTTACTGAACAGCCTTGGGGACTTCTTCATATACCAGTCATACCATGTGCCATTGTCATTACAGACAGGACTCAACATGGACATGAGGGCCCCTGCCTTGTTTCTTGGCATCTTGTTGCTCTGGTTTCCAGGTAAAATGAACTAAAATGGGACTTTCATTGTGATTCGTGCTGACTGGCATTTTGGGGGACGTGCTCTTTTATCATGCTTACCTATGGAGATATTCATTATGTCTCTGCTTCTAGGTGCCAGATGTGACATACAGATGACCCAGTCTCCATCCTCCATGTCTGCCTCTCTGGGAGAAAGAGTCAGTCTCACTTGCCGGGCCAGTCAGGGCATTAACGGTAATTTACACTGGTTTCAGCAGAAGTCAGATGGAACTATTAAACGCCTGATCTACTCCACATCCAATTTAGATTCTGGTGTCCCATCAAGGTTCAGTGGCAGTGGGTCTGGGTCAGATTATTCTCTCACCATCAGCAGCCTGGAGTCTGAAGATTTTGCAGTCTATCACTGTCTACAGTATGATGAATATCCTCCCACAGTGATACAAGTCATAACATAAACCCCCATGTTAGCAGAAGTGAGAGGATGGGCTGCCCCAACTGCTCCTTTTCATGAGTCACCACTGCAACTCTCTCTCAGATGTCACAGGACTTTTAGTAAAGCTCATGGACAGTCATTAGTCTTGGTAGAAGAAACTAAATGTTTCTCTCTGTACCCCATCTGTCTTCTTCTTCATCTCTATCAAGACAGAATACCAAATGCTTTTTCTACTTTAACAGAGGATACAGTCATTACATATGAGTAGTTATATCTTCAGCTGAGACTCAGAGAACAGAAGAAACATCTGTAGACTTTCCAAGCACACATTATTTAAATAAAATACATTAGTTTCTAAATCTCAGTATTTAAGGAGTAAAGAAATATTACCTAGAGAAACTGAGAGTAGAGAGGATTCTTAGTTTTTGATTTTTACATAAAAACTAGACCCCATATGGCAGTGAAAGGGAAGGTTGCCTGATTGTAATTGTTTGCAGTTTGTGCTGATGCTCCCAGCTGTCTGCAACAATTCATATAGGATTCTTCTGGCTCTTATGTCCACCACTCTGCTTACAAGAATTAAACATCATTAAACCACACTCATATGACTTTTAATCCTATTGTATAAAGTAGAATTTAGATTTGACAAGGAGGGCTTTAGTGGGGAAGCAGGGATCTCCCTGGAAAAGGAAAACTGAATAGCTTTTGTGGTTGGATTCCAGGCAGGCAGGCAGGCAATGGAACAGGAAGGATCAGGTTGGAGAGGGTGAGATGTGGGGAAAGGGTACAGGTAGAGACTACTAGAATAGGAAATTATTTAGGGGATAATGTGGGCACTTAGTGCAGTGGGAACTCCCGGGATCCTATGAAGGTGACCCTAGCAAGGACTCCTAGAAAAGAAGGATATAGAACTTGAACCAAGCATCTTCTCTAACTAGGCAAGGCTTCCAGTGGTGGGGTTGGGACATCAATCTTAGCAAATAACATTTAACCTACAACTTTAGTGATGTTAGATGTGCTGGAAAAATGGTGTCTCAGAGCTGTAGGAGTGGCCAATCATGGAGTTGTCTAACTTGAGGCACTAGTCATGTGAGGTTTCCCATGCCTGGCATTATCTGGATAGCCAGAGATTGTAAGCTGGATGCCTCAGAAACCTAGGGTAGAATCAAACACAACTGATAAAAACAGTGTCAATGAAATGATTCCTAAACATATTCTACTATACCTGTAGATTGATTCCTAGCCCATTTGTCATTAGACAGACTCCCTTCTACAGCTAATAGGAGCAGATGAAGAGACCTAAATCTAAACATTAGGCAGCACTCTAGAAACCCCATAGAAAATCAGGAGGATGGATTTAGAAGCCAGAGTGATGGAGAATGCCAGGAAAACACAACCCATAGATCTTAGCAAGGTTTAGAGGGGTTCACAGAAACTGAAGTAGCAGTCATACAGCCCTCATGGGTCTAGATAATCAGCACACATGCTGTAGTTGTTTACCTATAGATTTTTGTGGGACTCCTAACAGTATCAGTGAGAGTGAAGCAATTTTGTTTGACCTGGAGATTAGAACTTATAATTCCAAAATATCCTTTAGTATTTAATGTATGTATTACCCATATAATTACATATATGTGTGTATACATACAGATGTATATATACATACATATATTTGTATGTCTATATATGCATTAGTATGTGTGTGTGTATGTGTGTTTAATTGTGAAAAAGTATTTTTGGAGCTAAGGATGCTCTTTAAAGGAGTTATTTCTTCCAAAGAACGAAGACGAGTCAGGTTAATGAAATAATTCTATATGACATATGTACTGGAGTTGTGCCTTTTCTACAACACTGGATTAAATAAACCTGTTGGAAGTATCATTTTATCACAGTCTGGGATGCCTAGTAATTTCCTGTTTGTCCTCTGTGTCCATGAGGACATGAAGCAGCTTCTTCTCCCTCCTCTTCTAAGTAACTACACTTCCACTCAGAGTACTAGTCAGAACACTAAGTCCCCCCCCAACCCCCACCCCCCCCGCAAAGTATGTGTAGAGAAAATAACAATTCTCGGCATAAGGATACTAGAGTACTTGGATTAAAAACTCCGTCCAGACAGACAATGCCAGGCTCTCCTTTTCATCATTTGAAGTTTCAGGTTCTTAACACGAATTGGTGACCCACACCAGATTTTCTTCAGAGCATCCATGTGTGATAAAGGGAAGCGAAGTCTGTAAATCTCTGATTCCACCTCTTTTCCCATCATGGGCATCTGTCTCGCATTCTTTAGGGAATGATAGATGTAAACCATCTTTTGTTGAGCTTCATCAGATTGATTCTGAGCTGACCCCTACTGTGAGGACAATGTGATCTTTGGACTGCAGTCTTATTATGTTGTCCAACCTTGGCAACTTTTCACCTGGGTCCATTGTCTCTGTTCCATTTCCACATAGAAAGGAGGAGACTGTGCATGATGAAGTCCTTCTTCATATCTGATGATAGCAGTTCTTTTCTGCCCTTGAGCTGGTCTGTAAGAGTTTTCAGAAAGCCACCCAACTTCCTTGTTAAATCTGCCAGGGTTTCCACATTCATGAGCATCCTCTGGGGCTTTCCAGTTGTAATGCCACATCTTCCTTTGTGATGTGAAACACAAGCCCCGAAGTGGAATCCAAAAGGCAATCTCCCCATGAATTTTTCTGGTAGGTGCTAATAGTCAGGTGAATAGAGTGGGCCAGGCCTGAAGGAGTTTCTGCCTGATGAATGGTCCCTCTGCAGAAGTACAACAAATCACTAGGCTTCAGCAGGAAGTCATGTGCCAATCTGGCCGTCAGGCTCCACAATGTACTCGTGTGCCAGGGGCACAGTTGGGAAGTGCAGCCGCCAGTGTTTCTTTCCCTCCAGCTGCAGGATCAAAACCTCAACATCATTGTAACTTGGAGGGAGGCCCTGAGATCCTGCAGGAGACATGAACACATTTGAGACTACTAAGGATCCACAGTCACATTCACTTTTCCTAGATCCCCCAGAGCTCATCCTTAAATCTCTGTGGTTGGTGGAACTGAACTGTTGTCCTCTTCTCATCAAAATCTTTTCTCAGATGAAAAAAACTGTGCTTTGCCATCCCGATTTAAAACCTTTGTCTTCCTACTGATGCACCGGCAGACATTCAAGTCTCTTCCATAGTATAGCCCTTGTATAGGGCTATACTATAGCAGAGACTCTTCAGAACTGAGAGGCTGGTAATATGCAGAAAAGTTATCAGGCAGATCCTCCTTCACCTGCTTGCAAGGAACACATTCTTCTTCCTTCTCAGCCCCTGTGGGCTTCACTTTCTTTGGCACTGTTCACAAGTTGGGAGGAAATGCAAACCCTGCATGGCCTGTTGCGTGTCGACCACAAGTTGACTGTGATATGGAGTATGTGGTATTTTTTTAAAGCTCAAAGATTTCACATGAAGTTCACATTTTGTTGTCAGAAATGCATCCCCTCTCTCTGTGTATACAAGAAATTCATATGTCAGCTTGTATATTTTCTTGACACAATTTAACAAATTAAAATATGTTGCCATAAGTGTTTCCGTTTGAAGAACAAACCTGTGAATTAATGTGTACTCATAATCTTTTAAAAAATTTATTGATTGTTTTAATTATTTATATTTTTAATGTTATCATGTACGTTTTTATATGTACATTTCTTTCACATTGGAATTCCTTGCTTCCTGTCTCCATATACAACTTGGTATGCAAACTGGAATTGAAAAATAAAGTTTTTAAATTTTGTTTTAGAAATAACCATATTTTTGTAAATGCTCAGCAACATTTTGTCATTTTGTGTAGCAGTAATTCTCATTTTCATTTTTTTTTTAAAGATTTATTTATTTATTATATGTAAGTACACTGTAGCTGTCTTCAGACACTCCAGAAGAGGGCACCAGATCTCGTTACGGATGGTTGTGAGCCACCATGTGGTTGCTGGGATTTGAACTCTGGACCTTCGGAAGAGCAGTCGGGTGCTCTTACCCACTGAGCCATCTCACCAGCCCTCATTTTCATTTTTAAATCCTGAATGTATCATATAAAAATACAGATCTATAGTAAACTGAAAATACTCTATGTGTGATTCTAATCTCAATAGTTCCACTGGCAACCTACTTGGGTATATGTTAAATCATGGTCTCTTCTCCCAGCAGGTTGTATTCTAGTTCAGTGATTTCCAATAGATTATGTAAGTTTGGAAACACCTGCTGAAAGTGAAAACGATAATTGAGATATTTATGATGCAGGCTTGTGAGAATGATGAAAAGAGATCACACGTTTATCCAATTGTAGATTATGTATATCTTGTCTTTAAAAACAGATTTAAATATTTTAAAATGAAAAATTCATGTCAATTGTTCTAAAGGAAGATTTTAGATAATTAGTCATTATTAGATCTTGTAGAGTGATTCAAGGATGACGTGTTATTCCCTACACGTTTGGCATGCCATAAATATCATCAGAATAAATAGGTTGCAAGTGTGCTCTGAACAGTGAGGCATGAAGAGAGGCAGAATTGACTTATAATCTCATTCTACTCCTTGTTATGTTTTACAAATAAAATTGTCATATTGTTGAATGACCAGATCCATGATAATCATATGATACATCCATGATAATTGCTATGATACATGAAGCAGAAAATATTTTGTTATTAATACACTATCTTTTACTCCTTCCCCTCCTCCCTAGCCTTCCTTATTTCACTTTTGTTAGTTTCACTACTATGGGATGTCCCAGTAGCCCACACAAATACACGCCTCACACCTCCAAGAATTTAAGAGATAGTTTACTCTGTATCCAATTATGAATGGCCTTGACCTTGGAACACAGATTGAGGTTACCCTTTATTCCATGTTCCTACTTAGTAACAGTCTCAAAGAAAGTCATGAACTGAGCCACTTTTCAATGCATTGGTGGAAACATTAAGAGGAGTATTAAATTAAAGCGGGGAAATCATTGTAGGTTTCAGATGCTAAAAATACTCGTACTTAGTCTTGCGGTTGGTGGTAGCTATGTTCTTTTAAGTTAATTGATACAGGGACGTTAGGTCAGACAGAGACGTAGCAATGAAGAGTTGTTGTTAAAGGTTTTAAAGTTTGCCCAAGATAAATTGAAATTTGGTTCTGGATTTGTGACATTCCTACTTCTCCACAACCATTAAAGTTCATATAATGTAATAAGCTTAGCAGAAAGCTCAGTGGAAGTCATGATATTTGTTTTTGAAACATTTGTCCATACTGCTACTGTCTAATTGTGTGTTACATGAGTGTATAGTACATAGTCCTTGGTATGATTCTCCTTAAAAATAGGGCATTGATGGATGATTCAGCTGTCAAAAACATTTTCTGCTCTTACAGAGGACCTATGTTTCATTCTTAACAACCACATCAACTGGCTCAAAACTCACTTTTATTGACTCCTCTGTAACCTGTCTGCACACACTACACATAAACATACTCTGGCATAAACACATTACACAATAAAAAAAATCAACTAATAAATACACAAATGTTTTTAAGAGTTAATCTATGTATGTACCATCTTATTAAAAACCGAGTACATCTGTACTATAGTTTGTGATTTTATTAAAGCATACAGATTTTTGTTGGGGTTGGGGTTTGTATTCATATGTGTCTGGCTTCCTATAGATTCTTTACTTAGGGACACATTTATACCTTAGGTGACTCAAATCTATAGAATGCTAGAAAAGGTAAAACCAGATTTAGATTAAAATAAAAACATCTTGTTTTGTTTTCCATATGCCATCTACTGTATCATTCTTGAGGTCAGCCTATAAAATCTGAGTTTCTTGTTTCTTTGGAAACGAAGATAGTTCAGGACAGCGGATATGATGGGGGTCCCATCAACATTTAGTGGTAGTGGGTCTGGGTCACATTATTCTCTCACCACCAGCAGCCTGGAGTCTGAAGATATGACAATCTAGTACTGTCTACAGTCTAATAACTCTCCTCCCACAGTGATACCAGTCATAACATAAACTCCATGGAAGCAGAAGTGAGAGGTTTGGCGGCTCCGTCTGCCTCTCCTCATGAATCACCCACTCTAAGTATTTCTTAGATACCACAAGCAACGTTTGACAGTACACCAAGAAGGAAATATTTGAGAAAGTCCATTACTGAAAGACTCTGTGATTTGCTAATTAAAGCAAAATCATTAGAATGATGAGAGCTCTGAACTTCACCATAGCTAGGGACAAATTTACTTAAAAACTACAGAAGAATATTCCAAAATAAGAACTTTCAGTTTCATAGAGGTAAATTTGAAGCAAAAGGAGATTATTAGGACTTTTGATAAAGGTAGATATTCAGAGGTTTCTAACTTTTGTCAACATGGAGGACCCAGGATAGCTAAATTCAAAAGAAAAGGGAGAAAGAATATTGAAAATATTGGAAGAGATAGTAGGAAGGGCTAGAGAGATGACAAAACAGTTAGGAGCACTGGCTGGTCTTGCAGAGGATCTGGCTTCACTTCTTAGTACACACTTGGTAGTTCACAGCCATCTGTATCTCCAGTTTTATGGAATCTGCTGACTCCTTTTGACTTTCCTGGGCACAGGCATTCACATTGTCATGCAAAAATGCAAGTAAAACCACTCTTATTCATAAAATTAAATAAAAGCAAACTTAAATACTGAAAATAGATTAGCAAGAGGAAGCTGAAAGAATACAGATTAGGAAGTGGTAAACAACCTGTGACTCAAGCAAGAGCTCTATTGGTGGGACTCAGTGATGGAAGCACCACAGGCTAAAACAGACAGCTCTGTCATTCCTACCAACAGAAAAATCCTGTAGTGCTTACAATCCTTAACACTATTGATGGTATTTAATGTTTCAGTGATTCTTCTTGCTTGGCAAACTGGCACTTGAGGAGAAGCCTATTCTATCACTCTATATGTCAGAGACTAGGCTAGGCTGTAGAACTAGAAACAAGGAAAAAAAATCAGGAAGTCAGAAGCAACATCCACAGATATACTCCTGGACAGTAAGAAAGCTAGATGTAGAGATATGAGAAGTAGTTTCAGCAGGAGGATCAGGTCATGGATGACACAGATGCATCATGTACCCTGAGAAAGATTAAACCTATTAATGAGCATGACCGTAGAGACCAATAGTCTTAGTTCAATGAACTGCTTAGCTTCCACTGCTCCATCCCAGTGGTGTGCTGTCTGAAGGAATGTTAACCCAAGTATAGAGAATTACATGATTTATTCAATATTGTCTTTCCTACTTAGTACAGTGCTCTTAGGAAAGATCTGGAAACTTTGAGACCGTATGGCACATTTTTAGGTTCATTAAGACACACCATTCCAGTGTAGTTTTTTTCTGAACTTATACCCCAAATCCTTTGGACTGCTATGGTGTGTGTATCATACTGTGAGAGGAAATTTTTTTTTTTTTTTAAATATTTTTATTACATATTTTCCTCAATTACATTTCCAATACTATCCCAAAAGTCCCCCATAGCGCCCCCCACTTCCCTACCCACCCATTCCCATTCTTTTGGCCCTGGCATTCCCCTATATTGGGGCATATAAAGTTTGCAAGTCCAATGGGCCTCTCTTTCCAGTGATGGCCGACTAGGCCATCTTTCGATACATATGCAGCTAGAGACAAGAGCTCCAGGGTTCTGGTTAGTACATCATGTTGTTCCAACAATAGGGTTGCAGATCCCTTTAGCTCCTTGGGTACTTTCTCTAGCTTCTCCATTGGGAGCCCTGTGATACATCCAATAGCTGACTGTGAACATCCACTCCTGTGTTTGCTAGGCCCCGGCATCGTCTCACAAGAGACAGCTATATTTGGGTCCTTTCAGCAAGATCTTACTAGTGTATGCAATGGTGCCAGCGTTTAGAAGCTGATTATGGGACGGATCCCTGGATACGGCAGTCTCTAAATGGTCCATCCTTTCATCACAGCTACGAACTTTGTCTCTGTAACTCCTTCCCTGGGTGTTTTGTTCCCAATTCTAAGAAGGTGCACAATGTCCACACTTTGGTCTTCATTCTTCTTGAGTTTCATGCGTTTATCAAATTGTATCTTATATCTGGGTATCCTAAGTTTTGGGCTAATATCCACTTATCAATGAATACATATTGTGTGAGATCTTTTGTGATTGTGTTACTTCACTCAAGATGATGCCCTCCAGGTCCATCCATTTGGCTAGGAATTTCATAAATTCATTCTTTTTAATAGCTGAGTAGTACTCCATTGTGTAAATGTACCATAATTTCTGTATCCATTCCTCTGTTGAGGGACATCTGGGTTCTTTCCAGCTTCTGGCTATTATAAATAGGGCTGCTATGAACATAGTGGAGCATGTGTCCTTTTTACCGGTTGGGGCATCTTCTGGATATATGCCCAGGAGAGGTATTGCTGGATCCTCCGGTAGTACTATGTCCAATTTTCTGAGGAACCGCCAGACTGATTTCCAGAGTGGTTGTACAAGCTTGCAATCCCACCAACAATGGAGGAGTGTTCCACTTTCTCCACATCCTCGCCAGCATCTGCTGTCACCTGAATTTTTGATCTTAGCCATTCTGACTGGTGTGAGGTGGAATCTCAGGGTTGTTTTGATTTGCATTTCCCTGATGATTAAGGATGTTGAACATTTTTTCAGGTGCTTCTCTGCCATTCGGTATTCCTCAGGTGAGAATTCTTTGTTCAGTTCTGAGCCCCATTTTTTAATGGGGTTATTTGACTTTCTGGAGTCCACCTTCTTGAGTTCTTTATATATATTGGATATTAGTCCCTTATCTGATTTAGGATAGGTGAAGATCCTTTCCCAATCTGTTGGTGGTTTTTTTGTCTTATTGATGGTGTCTTTAGCCTTGCAGAAGCTTTGTAGTTTCATGAGGTCCCACTTGTCAATTCTCGATCTTACAGCACAAGCCATCACTGTTCTATTCAGGAATTTTTCCCCTGTGCCCATATCTTCAAGGCTTTTCCCCACTTTCTCCTCTATAAGTTTCAGTGTCTCTGGTTTTATGTGAAGTTCCTTGATCCACTTAGACTTGACCTTAGTACAAGGAGATAGGAATGGATCGATTCGCATTCTTCTACATGTTAACAACCAGTTGTGCCAGCACCATTTGTTGAAAATGCTGTCTTTCTTCCACTGGATGTTTTTAGCTCCCTTGTCGAAGATCAAGTGACCATAGGTGTGTGGATTCATTTCTGGGTCTTCAATTCTATTCCATTGGTCTATTTGTCTGTCACTATACCAGTACCATGCAGTTTTTATCACAATTGCTCTGTAGTAGAGCTTTAGGTCCGGCATGGTGATTCCACCAGAGGTTCTTTTATCCTTGAGGAGAGTTTTTGCTATCCTAGGTTTTTTGTTATTCCAGATGAATTTGCAGATTGCACTTTCTAATTCGTTGAAGAATTGATTTGGAATTTTGATGGGGATTGCATTGAATCTGTAGATTGCTTTTGGCAAGATAGCCATTTTTACAATGTTGATCCTGCCAATCCATGAGCATGGGAGATCTTTCCATCTTCTGAGATCTTCTATAATTTCTTTCTTCAGAGACTTGAAGTTTTTATTATACAGATCTTTCACTTCCTTAGTTAGAGTCACGCCAAGATATTTTATATTATTTGTGACTATTGAGAATGGTGTTGTTTCCCTAATTTCTTTCTCAGCCTGTTTATTCTTTGTGTAGAGAAAGGCCATTGATTTGTTTGAGTTAATTTTATATCCAGCTACTTCACCGAAGCTGTTTATCAGGCTTAGGAGTTCTCTGGTGGAATTTTTAGGGTCACTTATATATACTATCATATCATCTGCAAAAAGTGATATTTTGACTTCATCTTTTCCAATTTGTATCCCTTTGATCTCCTTTTGTTGTCGAATTGCTCTGGCTAGGACTTCAAGTACAATGTTGAATAGGTATGGAGAAAGTGGACAGCCTTGTCTAGTCCCTGATTTTAGAGGGATTGCTTCAAGCTTCTCACCATTTACTTTGATGTTGGCTACTGGTTTGCTGTAGATTGCTTTTATCATGTTTAGGTATGGGCCTTGAATTCCTGATCTTTCCAAGACTTTTATCATGAATGGGTGTTGGATCTTGTCAAATGCTTTTTCCGCATCTAACGAGATGACCATGTGGTTTTTGTCTTTGAGTTTGTTTATATACTGGATTACGTTGATGGATTTCAGTATATTGAACCATCCCTGCATCCCTGGGATGAAACCTACTTGGTCAGGATGGATGATTGTTTTGATGTGTTCTTGGATTCGGTTAGCAAGAACTTTATTGAGGATTTTTGCATCAATATTCATAAGGGATATTGGTCTGAAGTTTTCTATCTTTGTTGGGTCTTTTTGTGGTTTAGGTATCAGAGTAATTGTGGCTTCATAGAATGAGTTGGGTAGAGTACCTTCTGTTTCTATTTTGTGGAATAGTTTGTGAAGAACTGGGATTAGATCTTCTTTGTAGGTCTGATAGAACTCTGCACTAAACCCATCTGGTCCTGG
Source organism: Mus caroli (assembly GCF_978045245.1). Lineage (NCBI taxonomy): Eukaryota > Metazoa > Chordata > Mammalia > Rodentia > Muridae > Mus > Mus caroli. Next base: position 80,958,072 of record NW_028227262.1, on the reverse strand, counting down.
GCTTTTTTTAGTTGGGAGACTATTAATGACTGCTTCTATTTCTTTGGGGGATATAGGGCTGTTTAGATCATTAACCTGATCTTGATTCAGCTTTGGTACCTGGTATCTGTCTAGGAACTTGTCCATTTCATCCAGGTTCTCCAGTTTTGTTGAGTATAGCCTTTGGTAGAAGGATCTGATGGTGTTTTGGATGTCTTCAGGATCTGTTGTTATGTCTCCTTTTTCATTTCTGATTTTGTTAATTAGGATGCTTTCCCTGTGCCCTCTAGTGAGTCTGACTAAGGGTTTATCTATCTTGTTGATTTTCTCAAAGAACCAGCTCCTTGATTGGTTGATTCTTTGAATAGTTTTTCTTGTTTCCACTTGGTTGATTTCACCCCTGAGTTTGATTATTTCCTGCCGTCTACTCCTCTTGGGTGAATTTGCTTCCTTTTGTTCTAGTGCTTTTAGGTGTGTTGTCAAGCTGCTAATGTGTGCTCTCTCTAGTTTCCTTTTGGAGGCACTCAGAGCTATGAGTTTTCCTCTTAGAAATGCTTTCATTGCGTCCCATAAGTTTGGGTATGTTGTGGCTTCATTTTCATTGAACTCTAAAAAGTCCTTAATTTCTTTCTTTATTCCTTCCTTGACCAAGGTATCATTGAGAAGAGTGTTGTTCAGTTTCCACGTGAAGGTTGGCTTTCTATTATTTATTTTGTTATTGAAGATCAGCCTTAGTCCATGGTGATCTGATAGGATGCATGGGACAATTTCAATATTTTTATATCTGTTGAGGCCTGTTTTGTGACCAATTATGTGGTCAATTTTGGAGAATGTACCATGAGGTGCTGAGAAGAAGGTATATCCTTTTGTTTTAGGATAGAATGTTCTGTAGATATCTGCCAGATCCATTTGATTCATAATTTCTGTTAGTTTCACTGTGTCCCTGTTTTGTTTCTGTTTCCATGATCTGTCCATTGGTGAAAGTGGTGTGTTGAAGTCTCCCACTATTATTGTATGAGGTGCAATGTGTGCTTTGAGCTTTACTAAAGTTTCTTTAATGAATGTGGCTGCCTTTGTATTTGGAGCATAGATATTCAGGATTGATAGTTCCTCTTGGAGGATTTTACCTTTGATGAGTATGAAGTGTCCCTCCCTGTCTTTTTTAATGACTTTGGGTTGGAAGTCAATCTTATCAGATATTAGAATGGCTACTCCAGCTTGTTTCTTCATGCCATTTGCTTGGAAAATTGTTTTCCAGCCTTTCATTCTGAGGTAGTGTCTATCCTTTTCTCTGAGATGAGTTTCCTGTAAGCAGCAAAATGTTGGGTCTTGTTTGTGTAGCCAGTTTATTAGTCTATGTCTTTTTATCGGGGAGTTGAGTCCATTGATATTAAGAGATATTAAGGAAAAGTAATTGTTGTTTCCTGTTATTTTTGATGTTAAAGTTGGCATTTTGTTCTTGTGGCTGTCTTCTTTTAGGTTTGTTGAGGGATTACCTTCTTGTTGTTTCTAGGGCGTGGTTCCTGTCCTTGTATTGGTTTTTTTCTGTTATTATCCTTTGAAGGGCTGGATTCGTGGAGAGATAATGTGTGAATTTGGTTTTGTCGTGGAATACTTTGGTTTCTCCATCTATGTTAATTGAGAGTTTGGCTGGGTATAGTAGCCTGGGCTGGAATTTGTGTTCTTTTAGTGTCTGTATAACATCCGTCCAGGATCTTCTGGCTTTCATAGTCTCTGGTGAAAAGTCTGGTGTAATTCTGATAGGCTTGCCTTTATATGTTACTTGGCCTTTTTCTCTTACTGCTTTTAGTATTCTATCTTTATTTAGAGCATTTGTTGCTCTGATTATTATATGTCGGGAGGTATTTCTTTTCTGGTCCAGTCTATTTGGAGTTCTGTAGGCTTCTTGTATGTTCATGGGCATCTCTTTCTTTAGATTTGGGAAGTTTTCTTCTATAATTTTGTTGAAGATGTTTGCTGGTCCTTTGAGTTGAAAATCTTCATTCTCATCCACTCCTATTATCCGTAGGTTTGGTCTTCTCATTATGTCCTGTATTTCTTGGATGTTTTGAGTTAGGATCTTTTTGCATTTTACATTTTCCTTGATTGTTGTGCCGATGTTCTCTATGGAATCTTCTGCACCTGAGATTCTCTCTTCCATCTCTTGTATTCTGTTGCTGATGCTCGTATCTATGGTTCCAGATTTCTTTCCTAGGGTTTCTATCTCCAGTGTTGCCTCATTTTGGGTCTTCTTTATTGTGTCTACTTCCCTTTTTAGGTCTAGTATGGTTTTGTTCATTTCCATCATCTGTTTGGATGTGTTTTCCTGTTTTTCTGTAAGGACTTCTACCTGTTTGATTATGTTATCATGTTTTTCTTTAAGGATTTGTAACTCTTTAGCAGTGTTCTCCTGCAATTCTTTAAGGGATTTTTGTGCTTCCTCTTTATTGTCTTCTGCCTTTTTATCAGTGTTCTCCTGCATTTCTTTAAGTGTGTTATTAAAGTCCTTCTTGAAGTCCTCTATCATCATCAGGAGATATGCTTTTAAATCCGTGTCTAGCTTTTCCGGTGTGTTGGGGTGCCCTGGACTGGGCGAAGTGGGGGTGCTGGGTTCTGATGATGGTGAGTGGTCTTGGTTCCTGTTAGTAAGATTATTACGTTTACCTTTCGCCATCTGGTAATCTCTGGGGTTAGTTGTTATCGTTGTCACTATTTAAAGATTGGAGCAGAAGCTGTGTTCCACTCACCAGCAGTCTCTAAATCCTGCGGCGGGGGTCGTGGGTAGCTGATGGTACCCCGGTGCTGGTCCAGCCGGAAGAGGCCTGTGGTCCTACTCAGGCCGTTTTTCTGCTTCCCTAACTAATGTAGTCTCTGGTCCCGCGTGCAATTGGATTGGAGCAGAAGCTGTGTTCCACTCTCCAGAAGTCTTAAGATCCTGTGGTGGGTGTTGTGGGTAGCTGGTGAGTGTCAGCTGACCCTGCGCCCCAGCTGCCCAGGTGCTTTTCTGACCGGAAGAGGGTTGTGGCCCTATGTAGGCCGGATTTCTCTCTCCCCAACCAGAGCAGTCTCAGGTCCCGCGTGATTGGACTGGAGCAGAAGCTGTGTTCCACTCACCAGCAGTCCCAAAATCCTGCGGCGGGGGTCTTGGGTAGCTGGCGGGTGTCAGGCAACCCTGTGCTCCCGCTACCCTGGCGCTGATCCGGCCGGGTGAGGCCTGTGGCCCTACTCAGGCCGGTTTCTGCTTCCCTAACTAATGCAGTCTCAGGTCCCGCGCAATTGGATTGGAGCAGAAGCTGTGTTCCACTCACCAGCAGTCCCAAAATCCTGCGGCGGGGGTCGTGGGTAGCTGGCGGGTGTCAGGCAACCCTGCGCTCCCGCTACCCAGGCGCTGATCCAGCCGGATGAGGCCTGTGGTCCTACTCAGGCCGGTTTCTGCTTCCCTAACTAATGCAGTCTCAGGTCCTGCGCAATTGGATTGGAGCAGAAGCTGTGCTCCACTCACCAGAAGTCTTAAGATCCTGTGGAGGGTGTTGTGGGTAGCTGGTGAGTGTCAGCAGACCCTGCGCCCCAGCTGCCCAGGTGCTTTTCTGACCGGAAGAGGGTTGTGGCCCTATGTAGGCCGGATTTCTCTCTCCCCAACCAGTGCAGTCTCAGGTCCCGCGTGATTGGACTGGAGCAGAAGCTGTGTTCCACTCACCAGCAGTCCCAAAATCCTGCGGCGGGGGTCGTGGGTAGCTGGCGGGTGTCAGGCAACCCTGCGCTCCCACTACCCAGGCGCTGATCCGGCCGGATGAGGCCTGTGGTCCTACTCAGGCCGGTTTCTGCTTCCCTAACTAATGCAGTCTCAGGTCCTGCGCAATTGGATTCGAGAGGAAATTTTCTATAGTAAACACAGTGCTGTGAGACTCTTGACTGATCAGAACTTAGTAACAGCACTACTGATGAAAAAATAAGACCTTTTAAAAAGTTCACTACCCCAAACCTGGAAGATTCCAATTAGAGGACTGGAAACAATTCACTCCAAATATTTGTCTGTTTTTATTCTTTTTTAAAAATATATTTTAATATTATATTTACTTTTATATTGCTAGAATTTTTTCTTTTTCTTCATTTTCTCATGCCTTACATCCCAACTACGTTTCCACCCACTCCCTCTTCCCATCTTCTTCACTGACCCTGTCTTCCTCATCCACTGCTCCATTTCCCCTTAGAAAATAGCAGCACCCCCCTACAATATTAACCAAAAGTGGCGTAACAAAATGCATTGAGACTAGGCTCAATACCTCATATTAATGCAGGATGAGGAAATTCAGTAGGAGGAAAAGAGTCCCAAGTGTAGTAGGCAAAGGAGTCAGAGACACCCACACTATGACTGTTAGAAGTCCTCCAATACTCCAAGCTAGTGCAGACACGTATTCAGACTTTGTGGTTGCTGCTTCATCTCTGTGAGCTCCTATGAAGCCCTGCTTAGTTGATTTTGTGGGCCATGTTCTTTGGATTCCTTACTACCCTGTCTCTCTCAATCCTTTCTCTCTTCTGCTGGTTTCCCCAAGTTATGCATAATGTTTGGCTGTGCATCTCTGCATGTGCATTTATAATCTGCCATAAGAAATCTCTCTAATGACTATAGGCTATGCACAGATCTGAATACAGCAGAATATCATTAGGAATCATTTCATTTACACTTTTATTTTTGACCAGTAGTGGTTGGTTGTGTGCTAGTTTTCTGGGCTATCTAGCTTCAATTCCTGGTGTTCCAGACAGTACTAGGTACAGAATTCCTTCTGTGGCATTGGCCTTAGGGGAGACCAGTCATTAGTTGGACACTCTCACAAGTTCTAAGCCATCATCGCCTCATCATTGCATATTTTGTAGTCAAGATATATTTTAGGTCAATTTTTTTGTGGAGGATTGGTGTCTCAGCTTTACCACTGAAAGCTCTTCCTGGTTACAGAAGATGGCTGGCTCAAGGTCCATATACTCCATTACTAGGGTCACCCTTATATGTTCCAGAAAGTTTCCTCCACCCTAGATTTCCATATGGCCTCCCAAGGATGGGGACTTTCTATTTGCTTAGAAATTTCATGATGCCATTTCATTTTTTACACCTGAGCAATAACTATTGTGTAAATGTGCCACAATTTTTGTATTCTTTCTTCAGTTGATGGGCATCTAGGTTGTATCCAGTTCATGGATATTATGAATGATGCCACTGTGAACATAGTTGAGCCAGTGTCCTTATGATGGGATGGAGCATCCCTTTATGTATGTCCATCAGTGTTATGTATAGTTGGGTCTTTTGGTAAGTTTATTGACAATTTTCTGAGAAATGACAATATTGATTTCCATAGTGGCTGTATAAGTTTGCACTCCCACCACTAACAGAGGAGTGTTTTCCTTCCAAATTCTCATCAGCATCAGTGGTACTTACATTATTGATATTAGCCATTGTGATAGGTATAAAATGGAACATTAAAGTAGTTTTGATTTGCATTTCCCTGATCAATAAAGACGTTGAACATTTAAGTGTTTTTCAGACAATTTGATTCCTTTATGAAAAATTTTGTTTAGATCTGAACCCCATTTTATTTGGATTACTTGGTTTGTTCATATCTAGTTTCTTGAGTTCTTTTTGTTTTTTTTGTTTTAGGATATTAGTCCTCTATTGGATGTGGAGTAGATGAAACCTTTCCCCAGTCTATAGGCTGCTGTTCTCTTTGCCTTATAGAAGCTTTTCAGTTTCATGAGGTCCCATTTATTAATTGTTGATATTAGCATCTTCCTATGCTATAGATATTGTATTTTATCTTTTGTCAGGTTCAGTGTGTCTGGAATTATATTGAGTTCATTCTCAATGTGAACTTGAGTTTTGTTCCTGGTAATAAATTCAGATCTATTTACATTCTTCTATACCCAGATAACAAATTAGACAAGCACAATTTGTTGAATATGCTTCCTATGTATATTTGTGGCTACTTTAACAAAACCTAGGGTGTTTGCACTTATGTCTGGGTCTGCACCCATTTGTTTAGATTACAGTTGAAGACTGACTCTACAGAGAAGCTGTGATCCACCATCATAGTCCCTAGTTACTATCTCCAAATGAAGACCAGGGAACTGAGGGTTACAAAAATGTATTACTCAGAGTTACTAAGAGACTGTATCTAGTTTTTGTTCAGCTACATGGAGTCCTCTGTGAATTTGTGTTCCATTGTTTTATATATGTATCACAGAGGCCTAAGTGGGGAAAAGATTCTTATTCAAAGGTAGCAAGAATGCAACATAATGTAATTTTCCTTATTGAGGGAAACTATGAATGGGACTAGGATTGCTAAGATTTAAGAAGGTGAAAATGTGAAACGTTTCCTGTTCATTTTTTCCTATCCTCTCAAAAGAGCCTTTCTCTTAAGAAGCCTTTCTTACTAACTGTGAACAGGAAGCAAGTGGTTACTCTGAGGGTAGTCAGATTATTCTCTATTGTGATAAAAAAATACTGTTTTCTTGTATGAGAAATACCATAACCCAAAGCAACTTGAAGAGAAAAGGAAGTCAGTTTGCAGTTCTACCTCCCATGAAGGAAACTAAGGGCAGGACCTCCAGCAGGGCAGGTTCTAGGAGGCAGAGGCCATAAAGAATGCTGCTTATTGGCTTACTGGCATTGCCTAACTTCTTAAGTTCTCAGGATCTTGTGGCCAGGTGGTGCCACTGTTAACCTCATGCTGGTCCTTAGCACATCTATCGCTAATCCAGACAATATCTCCATAGACATGCCTGCTACCAAGCCAAACTACTTGATGTTTTCCCTAGATCAACACTGCAGGGAGGACTGATTCCCATCAGTTTTATTCTGTTTTTCATGTGTATGCATTGGAATGAACATGCCTAAATATAAATACATATACATACATACATACATACATACATACATACATAAAAACACATAAGAAACAAATAGATGTAAAAATACCTTCTTACTGATCTTTTCCCCCTTTTTCTAGAAAACACAGAATATGTTTGTATTCATAAATGTAATCCCATATTCTGTTTACTCTGTTCTCTTTTCATTTATGATATATGCTGGGAATTTAATAACATAAATAATTATTTTATATGTTCTTTACAGTTCTAGTTCTCCCCTCCCCTTTAACACTAAAACTCTTACTCTTTTTTAAAAAAAAATTAATATTTTTATTAGCTATTTTCCTCAATTACATTTCCAATGCTATCCCAAAAGTCCCCCATACCCTCCCCCCCACTTCCCTACCCACCCACTCCCATTTTTTTGGCCCTGGCATTCCCCTGTACTGGGGCATATAAAGTTTGTGTGTCCAATGGGCCTCTCTTTCCAGTGATGGCCGACTAGGCCATCTTTTGATACATATGCAGCTAGAGTCAAGAGCTCCGGGGTACAGGCTAGTTCAGAATGTTGTTCCACCCATAGGGTTGCAGATCCCTTTAGCTCCTTGGGTACTTTCTCTAGCTCCTCCATTGGGAGCCCTGTGATCCATCCACTAGCTGACTGTGAGCATCCACTTCTGTGTTTGCTAGGCCCCTGCATAGTCTCACAAGAGAGAGCTATATCTGGGTCCTTTCAGAAAAATCTTGCTAGTGTATGCAATGGTGTCAGCGTTTGGAAGCTGATTATGGGGTGGATCCCTGGATATGGCAGTCTCTAGATGGTCCATCCTTTCATCACAGCTCCAAACTTTGTACCTGTAACTCCTTCCATGGGTGTTTTGTTCCGAATTCTAAGAAGGGGCACAGTGTCCACACTTTGGTCTTCATTCTTCTTGAGTTTCATGCGTTTAGCAAATTGTATCTTATATCTTGGGTATCCTAAGTTTTGGGCTAATATCCACTTATCAGTGAGTACATATTGTGTGAGTTCCTTTGTGATTGTGTTACCTCACTCAGGATGATGCCCTCCAGGTCCATCCATTTGGCTAGGAATTTCATAAATTCATTCTTTTTAATAGCTGAGTAGTACTCCATTGTGTAAATGTACCACACTTTCCGTATCCATTCTTCTGTTGAGGGGCATCTGGCTTCTTTCCAGCGTCTGGCTATTATAAATAAGGCTGCTATGAACATAGTGGAGCATGTGTCCTTCTTACAGGTTGGGACATCTTCTGGATATATGCCCAGGAGAGGTATCGCTGGATCCTTCGGTAGTACTATGTCCAATTTTCTACGGAACCACCAGACTGATTTCCAGAGTGGTTGTACAAGCTTGCAATCCCACCAACAATGGAGGAGTGTTCCTCTTTCTCCACATCCTCGCCAGCATCTGCTGTTACCTGAATTTTTGATCTTAGCCATTCTCACTGGTGTGACGTGGAATCTCAGGGTTGTTTTGATTTGCATTTCCCTGATGACTAAGGATGTTGAACATTTTTTCAGGTGCTTCTCTGCCATTCGGTATTCCTCAGGTGAGAATTCTTTGTTCAGTTTTGAGCCCCATTTTTTAATGGGGTTATTTGATTTTCTGGAGCCCACCTTCTTGAGTTCTTTGTATATATTGGATATTAGTCCCCTAGCTGATTTAGTATAGGTAAAGATCCTTTCCCAATCTGTTGGTGGTCTTTTTGTCTTATTGATGATGTCTTTTGCCTTGCAGAAGCTTTGCAACTTTATGAGGTCCCATTTGTCAATTCTCGATCTTACAGCTCAAGCCATTGCTGTTCTATTCAGGAATTTTCCCCCTGTGTCCATATATTCAAGGCTTTCCCCCACTTTTTTCTCTATAAGTTTCAGTGTCTCTGGTTTTATGTGAAGTTCCTTGATCCACTTAGATTTGACCTTAGTACAAGGAGATAGGAATGGATCAATTCGCATTCTTCTACATGATAACAACCAGTTGTGCTAGCACAATTTGTTGAAAATACTGTCTTTCTTCCACTGGATGGTTTTAGCTCCCTTGTCGAAGGTCGAGTGAGCATAGGTGTGTTGGTTCATTTCTGGGTCTTCAAATCTATTCCATTGGTCTACTTGTCTGTCACTGTACCAGTACCATGCAGTTTTTATCACAATTGCTCTGTAGTAAAGCTTTAGGTCAGGCATGGTGATTCCACCAGAGGGTCTTTTATCCCTGAGAAGAATTTTTGCTATCCTAGGTTTTTTTGTTATTCTAGATGAATTTGCAGATTGCTCTTTCTAATTCGTTGAAGAATTGAGTTGGAATTTTGATGGGGATTGCATTGAATTTGTAGATTGCTTTTGGCAAGGTAGCCATTTTTACATGTTGATCCTGCCAATCCATGAGCATGGGAGATCTTTCCATCTTCTGAGATCTTCTTTAATTTCTTTCTTCAGAGATTTGAAGTTTTTATCATACAGATCTTTCACTTCTTTAGTTAGAGTCATGCCAAGATATTTTATATTATTTGTGACTATTGAGAAGGGTGTTGTTTCCCTAATTTCTTTCTCAGTCTGTTTATTCTTTGTGTAGAGAAAGGCCATTGACTTGTTTGAGTTAATTTTATACCCAGCTACTTCACTGAAGCTGTTTATCAGGTTTAGGTGTTTTCTGGTGGAATTTTTAGGGTCACTTATATAAACTATCATATCATCTGCAAAAAGTGATATTTTGACTTCATCTTTTCCAATTTGTATCCCCTTGATCTCCTTTTGTTGTCTAATTGCTCTGGCTAGGACTTAAAGTACAATGTTGAATAGGTATGCAGAGAGAGGACAGCCTTGTCTAGTCCCTGATTTTAGTGGGATTGCTTCCAGCTTCTCACCATTTACTTTGATGTTGGCTACTGGTTTGCTGTAGATTGCTTTTATCATGTTTAGGTATGGGCCTTGAATTCCTGATCTTTCCAAGACTTTTATCATGAATGGGTGTTGGATCTTGTCGAATGCCTTTTCCGCATCTAAGGAGATGATCATGTGGCTTTTGTCTTTGAGTTTGTTTATATAATGGATTACATTGATGGATTTCCATATATTAAACCATCCCTGCATTCCTGGAATAAAACCTACTTGGTCAGGATGGATGATTGCTTTAATGTGTTCTTGGATTTGGTTAGCAAGAATATTATTGAGGATTTTTGCATCTATATTCATAAGGGAAATTGGTCTGAAGTACTCTATCTTTGTTGGATCTTTCTGTTGTTTAGGTATCAGAGTAATTGTGGCTTCATAGAATGAGTTGGGTAGATTTCCTTCTACTTCTACTTTGTGGAATAGTTTGTGCAGAACTGGAATTAGATATTCTTTGAAGGTCTGGTAGAACTCTGCACTAAATCCATCTGGTCCTGGGCTATTTTTTGGCTGGGAGACTATTAATGATTGCTTCTATTTCTTTAGGGGATATGGGACTATTTATATCCTTAACTTGATCCTGATTTAACTTTGGTTCCTGGTATCTGTCTAGAAATTTGCCATTTCGTCCAGGTTTTCCAGTTTTGTTGAGTATAGCCTTTCATAGAAGGATCTGATGGTGTTTTGGATTTCTTCAGGATCTGTTGTTATGTCTCCTTTTTCATTTCTGATTTTGTTAATTAGGATATTGTCCCTGTGCCCTCTAGTGAGTCTAGCTAAGGGTTTATCTATCTTGTTGATTTTCTCAAAGAACCAACTCCGAATTTGGTTAATTCTTTGAATAGTTCTTGTTTCCACTTGGTTGATTTCACCCCTGAGTTTGATTATTTCCTGTGGTCTACTCCTCTTGGGTGAATTTTCTTCCTTTTTTTTTTTTAGAGCTTTTAGATGTGTTGTCAAGCCGCTAGTCTGTGCTTTCTCCAGTTTCTTTTTGGAGGCACTCAGAGCTATGAGTTTCCCTCTTAGAAATGCTTTCATTGTGTCCCATAGGTTTGGGTATGTTGTGGCTTCATTTTCATTAAACTCTAAAAAGTCTTTAATTTCTTTCTTTATTCCTTCCTTGACCAAGGTATCATTGAGAAGAGTGTTGTTCAGTTTCCATGTGAATGTTGGCTTTCCATTATTTATGTTGTTATTGAAGATCAGCCTTAGTCCATGGTGGTCTGATAGGATGCATGGGACAATTTCAATATTTTTGTATCTGTTGAGGCCTGTTTTGTGACCAATTATATGGTCAATTTTGGAGAAGGTCCCGTGAGGTGCTGAGAAGAAGGTATATCCTTTTGTATTAGGATAAAATGTTCTGTAGATATCTGTTAAGTCCATTTGTTTCATAACTTCTCTTAGTTTCACTGTGTCCCTGTTTAGTTTCTGTTCCCACGATCTGTCCATTGATGAAAGTGGTATGTTGAAGTCTCCCACTATTATTGTGTGAGGTGCAATGTGTGCTTTGAGCTTTACTAATGTGTCTTTAATGAATGTGGCTGCCCTTGTATTTGGAGCATAGATATTCAGAATTGAGTGTTCCTCTTCGAGAATTTTACCTTTGATGAGTATGAAGTGTCTTTCCTTGTCTTTTTTGATAACTTTGGGTTGGAAGTTGATTTTATTTGATATTAGAATGGCTACTCCAGCTTGTTTCTTCAGACCATTTGCTTGGAAAATTGTTTTCCAGCCTTTCACTCTGAGGTAGTGTCTGTCTTTTTCCCTGAGATGGGTTTCCTGTAAGCATCAGAATGTTGGGTCCTGTTTGTGTAGCCAGACTGTTAGTATATGTCTTTTTATTGGGGGAATTGACTCCATTGATATTAAGAGATATTAAGGAAAATAATTGTTGCTTCCTTTTATTTTTGTTGTTAGAGTTGGCATTCTGTTCTTGTGGCAGTCTTCATTTAGGTTTGTTCAGGGATTACTTTCTTGCTTTCTCTAGGGTGTGATTTCAGTCCTCGTATTGGTTTTTTTTTTTCGGTTATTATCCTTTGAAGGGCTGGATTTGTGGAAAGATAATGTGTGAATTTGGTTTTGTCATGGAATACTTTGGTTTCTCCATCTATGGTAATTGAGAGTTTGGCTGAGTATAGTAGTCTGGGCTGGCATTTGTGTTCTCTTAGTGTCTGTATAACATCTGTCCAGGATCTTCTGGCTTTCATAGTCTGTGGTGAAAAGTGTGGTGTAATTCTGATAGGCCTGCCTTTATATGTTACTTGACATTTCTCCCTTACTGCTTTTAATATTCTCTCTTTATTTAGTGCATTTGTTGTTCTGATTATTATGTGTCGGGAGGAATTTCTTTTCTGGTCCAGTCTATTGGGAGTTCTGTAGGCCTCTTGTATGTTCATGGGCATCTCTTTCTTTAGGTTTGGGAAGTTTTCTTCTATAATTTTGTTGAAGATGTTTGCTGGCCCTTTATGTTGAAAATCTTCATTTTCATCAACTCCTATTATCCATAGGTTTGGTCTTCTCATTGTGTCCTGTATTTCCTGGATGTTTTGAGTTAGGATCCTCTTTTGTTTTGTATTTTCTTTGATTGTTGTGCCGATGTTCTCTATGGAATCTTCTGCACCTGAGATTCTCTCTTCCATCTCTTGTATTCTGTTGCTGATGCTTGCATCTATTGTTCCAGATTTCTTTTCTAGGGTTTCTATCTCCAGCGTTGCCTCACTTTGGGTTTTCTTTATTGTGTCTACTTCCCTTTTTAGGTCTAGTATGGTTTTGTTCATTTCCATCACCTGTTCGGATGTGTTTTCCTGTTTTTCTTTAAGGACTTCTACCTGTTTGGTTGTGTTTTCCTGTTTTTCTTTAAGCAGTGTTCTCTTGTATTTCTTTAAGTGAGTTATTAAAGTCCTTCTTGATATCCTCTACCATCATCATGAGATATGCTTTTAAATCCGGGTCTAGCTTTTCGGTTGTGTTAGGGTGCCCAGGACTAGGTGGGGTGGGAGTGCTGCGTTCTGATGATGGTGAGTGGTCTTGATTTCTGTTAGTAGGATTCTTAAGTTTGCCTTTCCCCATCTGGTAATCTCTGGAGCTGTTCAGAATACAAATGGTGGGGTCCCGGAACCAAGATGTCTGCTGCTGATGCTCAGGCAAAGCGCTCACGGGCTGGGTGGACCCCTTTCCTCTGGCTGGGAAAGTGGCCAGCTGTCTGGGGCCGGAAAAGGGGGCTGCCTTAGAAGCTCTGTGGCTCCCGCCTGTTCCAGAAGCTTTTAGCTTCTGTATTCAGTACTCTTACCTGGGCAGAATACTCTTGGCTGGGTCCTGGAACCAAGCTGCCTGCTGCTGATGCTCAGGGAAAGCGCTGACCACTCTTACTCTTAACATCCTCCTTAACCTGTATGTTTTTTATTTGACTCAATGACTTAATTTCTTCGCTTGCCTCAACATGAGTTAGGCATGCACCACCTAATGCATCAAGTTTCTGCAGGGTTCAGCACACCATCCCACACTGAGGCCAGAGAAGGCAGCCCAGTTAGGGGAATGGATTCCTCTGATAGGCAACAACTATAGGGAAAGCATCTGCTCCAGGTTTTAGGGACTCACCTGAAGACTAAACTGAAGACTGAGGTATACATTTCCTACATATTGCTCGGACCCTCAGTTCAGCCTGAGTATGTTCTTTGGTTAATGCCTTAGTCTCTGAAATCCCACAAGGGTCCAAGTTAGTAGCTTCATAGTTCCTGTCAAGTTTGTATCCTCTTCAAGGGCTCTTCTATTATTCCCCAAACTTTTCCATAAGAGTCACTGAGCTTTGTCCAATATTGGGCTGTGTTTCTGCATCCGTTTTAGTCAACTGCTGGGTGGAGCTACGCAGAGGACAGTTATGCTAGGCTTTTGTCTGCAAGCCTAGTGGAATAATATTAATAGAGTTAAGGATTGGTGTTTGCCCATGGGATTGGTTTCAAATTGGCCTGGTTATTTGTTGGCATTCCCTCAGTCTCTGCTCCATCATTGCCCATGTTTTTCTTGTAGATAGGGCAAATTTAGGGTCAAAATTATTTTTGTGCTCCCATTGAGACAAATTCAGTGGACCAGAGGGAAGAAAGCTCTGAACTGCTACATATAGCATTCAGAAAATGACAGCTGTTTTCTATAATATTTTAAAAAAGAGGAACAAAAACATAGCCGGTCAACTTGAAGTGAATAATTTCACACTTTTCTTTGTTTTCAATCATTCCTCTGTTTCTGTAATACAGCACTTATTAAGTGTCTGATGTTGTCTGGATTAAGAGTTTTCAGCATGTTCTTTTCCCACCAAACAGCACACAGTGTTTTACTATTGTCTTCTTTGACATTGGAGATATTTTCTGTAAATTTGGGCTCACGAGACACCTGCATGACTGTTCTTCCTATTTCTACTGTCTCACCAACTCAGACCTTTGCATATTGCTCCCTGGGGAGAGGATTCCCTCTTGTTAGTTTTTGATAAAAGATCAATTGTTATCTTGCAGGGATTGATCATTCTCCTTAGGCTGCCTCCTAACTATGAAGTTGCCCTTTCTGCTGTTTGTGGTGTTGTTTTATTGATTCTTGGTGAGAAGGAAGGGAAATAAGGGCTAAGAATGGATAGGGAGGGTGAGCTCTGGGTCCCATTTCTCACCATTTCTGTTTTGTTTATGTTGGAGAAGACAGCTCTTATTCTCTAGGATGGGGCCTGTGATGTTTATGTTCATGTGATGGAGGTTCCAGGTGGGAGATAACCTGTGTTATAATGAAGATCATGACATGGATAAAACAGAGTTATATAATTTATGCTTGGAAGTTCCTTAGGCCATTTCTTCCACTTGTCTCATTAAAAGGGGAATTTTAGTGTATAAAAAAATTTTATGTAAAAGGAAAGATCTCAGGTGAAAGAAACATCTAGGAAGCAACTGTAAAGAATGTTCATGAAGTTAGTATACAATTTTGCACTCCTCTCTCATAATTTCAGCTTCCACTGGTGATGCTGTTATGACCCAAACTCATTGTCCCTGCTGTCAGCCTTGAAGGTCAAGCCTTTTTCTTTTGAAGGTCTAATCAGAGCCTCATACATAGTAATGTATACACTTATTTGCATTGGTACCTGCAGAAGCTAGGGCAGTCTCTGTATCTCCTGATCTACAATGTTTCTAACCAATTTTCTGGGACCCCAGACAGGTTCAGTAACAATGTGCCAGGTGCAAATTTCACACTCAAGAGTAGTAGAGTGGAGCCTGAAGATTTGGAAGTTTATTATAGCATGTAACATATTTGTGTTCTTCCTTATTATTCTATAGGAATAAGTATAATTCTGTAGATGACAACTTGACACCTTGCCTTTTTAGTGACAGAGCAGTTGTAAGTTATCCCATAGAGCACATGACTTCCCCAGCTATGATCCTTTTATTGATTTCGAAACAGCAGACACTAGTTCTTTCCCTCAGAGTGATACACACAACTAACCATAAAGTTCTAGGTTAGCCCTATAAAATGGATTATTATAGCAGTTAGTATTTTTCTAACCTGGTGGCCATTATTGTAGCTTGTGAAGTCCACAGGTAAACTAGACATTTGATAACCTTTCTCCTGTCTCAGAGCTTTCACATTACCTTTCAGAACTGTGAAAACTAGCTAGCCAGGAGGACACTTCCAGCTGAATACCATCACAATTTACTATGCTCTGCAAACTAAATACATGGTGTCTTTGGCAATAGGGATTTATAGCCTAGTTCCAGTTGGCAAATAAGAAATCTGACAATAGTTGATGTTGTTTGTGGCTTTGAAGCCTTTCTCTTAAAGATGATTCCTATACATGATACCAAGGCCTTTATTTCTCCTAAAGATGATTCCTATACATGATACCAAGGCCTTTATTTAATGTCCTGTTGCCTGTAGGAGTTTATTAGATACCACTGAATGATCTTTATTGATATGGCTTTTAAAATAGACTTAGAAAATAGTGTATTTCCATTGGGATTTTGTCCTAGACATTTACTTTTTGTTACTCAACATATTCTCCTTTACCCTATTCCTTGACTTTTCTCTAGTGAACTTCTTGGTCTCTAGTAGTCTCATCATGTACTTTTCGATCATATGCACACATTCTACTATCTCCCCCTCCTCCTTAAGATCTCTTGTAAATCCCACTGTCATCAGACCTTTCTAATGTCCAACTTTTATAAACTCCAGATTACTTACTTAAATCTGATATTTCAAAGTTAGGACCTACTTATGAGAATGAACAGGTGATATTGTCTTTGTCACTCACTATAAATTTTTTTAGCTCAAGACGTTTACTTGCAAATTTCTTCCTTTTAATTTTCTATGTAGCTGAATGCAATTCCACTGTGTGTATATACCGCATTTTCATTATCCATGCAGCAGTTGATGGAGATCTATGCTGACTAATATTTATAGTTGTTAATGCACATTCATATTGATGTGCATTATTTAATCATTTGTTATATTTTTGGCTACATATACTTTGGTGAACATAGAAAAACCATATTCACTTATATATGTATATGCAAAATACGATGCTGAGGTCTTTAGTGCTTCTCTATAATGCCTACATTGGGAAGCTGAGGCAGAATGATTGTGACTTCATTGGCAGCCTGGCATTCCTAGGACGTTCTAGAGAAGTCTGAGATATCATTATCAAGTCTTGGTCTCAATATATCTCAAACTACATATCCAAAAAGTCAGTACTTGTTCTCTTTCTCTGTAAATTCTCTGTGTTTTATGTAAAATAAATATTTTTACAGGGACAGAAAAGAAACCAGTTAGATTTGGATATGCTACCTGAGCAAGTGCACAAAAGGAAAGTAGGACTCTGTTGCCATCTAGTTGGCCTTGCTGTATTCACTTATGAATGTCCAATTTGCATCTCATGGTCAGAATACCAACTTTATGTGGAATTGTTCAGCCCTAATTACTTTTTCAGTGCAATGCCAAAACACCATATCCAGGCCACTTATAAAAGAAATCCTTTTATTTGGCATATGATTTTAGATGAATGGAGTTAATAATGTCCAGCAAAAGGATGGCAGCAGGGAATATAAAAGCTCACAGCTGTAATTACAAGGAAGATGGAGAGAGAACACAGGAAATGGTCACAGGCTTTTGAAATCTCTAAGTTTATCCCCATGATTCTACTCCTTGAAACAGTCAACACCTCTCAAATTCTTTTCAATATGTTTCAACTAAGGGGATCACAAATCAAACATGTGAGTCCATGAGAGCAATCTCATTCAAAATATTTCTCTTGGATATTTGTAAAATAAGAAAGAAAGATGTATGTGATAATAGATATCCTCCTTCCGAAGGAAAAATGTAAATTGAATCATTGTAGATTGCATTGTTTACAATGCCTGTGTACATAAAATTATAATTGAGATTAATATGCCTTTCAGAAGCTCAAATTCAGGAGATAGATTTATTCTGAGTGCCAGGGAAGCAAGGAAAATAATGTCATTCACTTTAAGGCAAAGATGCCATAAACTGAGGCAACGAGATATAAAATTGTCTCTCATGTGTGAATAAGCTATAGAAAGTAAAACAAGCTTTTTATTTTATTTTATATTTATTTATTTACATGCCATTGCTGCTTCTTTTCCTACTCCCCCATCACAGAGTGTCTCCCCCATTCCCTTCTCCTCTGAGAGCTTTGGGCCTCCCTAGGTATCCCCACACCCTAGTTATCAAATCTCCCCAGGATTAGACCCATCCTCTCCTTTAGTCTAGACAAGACAATTCAGTTGGGGAGCAGTTATCACAGTCAGGCTACAGCCTTAGGTAGAACCTCCACTCCAGTTGTTGGGGGACCTACCAGAAGACTTAACTGCATGTCTTCAACATATGTGTCTGGGGGCTTGGTCCAGCCCATGTATGCTTTTGTTTGGTGGCTCAGTGTCTGAGACCTCCCAGGGGTCCATGTTAGTTGATTCTGATGGTATTTCTGTGGGGTTCCTATCCACTTCAGGGCCTTCAATCTTTCCCTCAAATCTACATAAGAGTCATCAACTTCCATCCAATATTTGGCTGTGGGTCTCCGCATCTGTTATAGTCAGCTGCTGGATGAAGCCTCTCAGAGGATAGATACACTTGACTCCTGAATGGTAGCCTAAGAGTATCATTAATAGAATCAGGGATTCGAGCTTGCTCATGGGATGAGTCTCAAGTTGGGCTTGTAATTGGTTGGCTATTCCCTCAGTCTCTGCTCCATCTTTGTCCTTGCATTTCTATTAGACAGGACAAATTTTTGTAGGTCAGTTCGTGTCCTTATCTCTCCAATGGAGGTCTTGCCTGGCAACAAGAGGAGGCCTTTTTTAGTTCCATGTTGCCACTGTTAGGCATCTCACCTAAGGTCAACTGCACTGACTCCTTGGAGTCTCCCCCTCCCAGGTTCTCAGGCTTCCTTGAAATTCCATCAAAAACCCTTTCTATTCCTACACACATTTACATTTATTCTTCAGGCCCATTGGGTTACTCTCTTATCTCTCTCCATACTTGATTCTGATCCATCCCCCCACATTTCCTTCTTCCTTCCCTCTCCCACTCAGTTCCCTCATTTTGCCTTGTATGATTATTTTATTACCCCTTTTAAGTGAGATTCAAGCATCCTTACTTGGACTTTTCTTCTTGTTTAAATGTGGTCTGTGGGTTGTATCATAAATATTCTGTTCTTTATGGCTAATATCCAGTTATCATTGAGGTCATACTATGCAAGTCCTTTTGTGTCTGGGTTGCCTCATACAGGATGATAGTTCCTAGTTCCATCCATTTTCTGCAAAGTTCATGATGGTTTTATAAAATATCTGAATAGTATTGCATTGGGTAAATGAACCACATTTTCTGTATCCATTCTTTTGTTGAAGGACATCTGAATTGTTTCCTGTTTCTGGCTATTATGAATAAAGCTTCTATGAACATCGTGGAACACATATCTTTGCAATATGATGCAGCCTCTTTTGGTTATATGCCCAGGAGCAGTATAGTTTGATTATTCAGGTAGAACAATTTTCAATTTTCTGAGAAACCACTAGATTTATTTCCAGAGTGTTTCTACAAGTTTGAAACCCCACCAGCAATACATGAGTGTTTCCCTTCCTTTACAACTTTGCCAGTATTTGCTGTTACCTGTATTCTTAGATTTTTTAAAACCTATTTTCTTCATAGTTCTTAACCAATTCAACATCTCTTTTAGCCCACTGACCATAGGTACGGGAAAAAGAAGGCTAATAGGAAAGAGTTTTTGGACCTGTTTAAAAGTAACTGTTTAGGGTGATTCAATTTTTCATTGTCAGTATGCCATTTATTTAGTCCCATTAGGAACACCAAATATGAATAGAGTGATTTTACTTTTTGTTTTCAAAATATAAGCTGTCCAATCCAATAAGTACCACCAGAATGATCCAGCAGAAACAGCAAGGCTCTGCCTAATTGTCAAAAGTCCATTAAAGAGGCCAGAACCATCCAGAGTACCATGAGAAGTTCTTTGATGCTTTGCTCTCTACCAAGTGAAGATTAGTGAATACCAGTGAAGACCAGCAAAGTACTTGATGGTATACCAATGGATTTTCCTCTTCTTACATTTTTGGGGATTTTATTTATACTCTTTTTAAACACCATGTCTTAGTCAGGGTTTCTATTCCTGCACAAATATCATGACCAAGAAGCAAGTTGGGGAGGAAAGGGTTTATTCGGCTTACACTTCCATACTGCTGTTCATCACCAAAGGAAGTCAGGACTGGAACTCAAGCAGGTCAGAAAGCAGGAGCCGATGCAGAGGCCATGGAGGGATGTTCTTTACTGGCTTGCCTCCCCTGGCTTGCTCAGCCTACTCTCTTATAGAACCCAAGACTACCAGCCCAGGGATGGTCCCACCCACAAGGGGCCTTTCCCCCTTGGTCACTAATTGAGAAAATGCCTTACAGTTGGATCTCATGGAGGCATTTCCTCAACTGAAGCTCCTTTCTCTGTGATAACTCAGCTGTGTCAAGTTGACACAAAAATAGCCAGTACAATTGACCCCTTGTCAACTTGACATACAAACACATCACTAGTAAGCCTCAACCCTTACATTCTTATCCCCAAGATCTAAATAACTTTAAAAGTCCCACAGTCTTTACATATTCTTAAAATTTCAATCTCTTTAAAATATCCATCTCTTTTAAAATCCAAAGTCTTTTTACAATTAAAAGTCTCTTAACTGTGGGCTCCACTAAAACAGTTTCTTCCTTCAAGAGGGAAAATATCAGGGCACAGTCACAATCAAAGCAAAAATCAATCTCCAACCTTCCAACGTCTGGGATCCAACTCACAATCTTCTGGGCTCCTCCAAGGGCTTGGGTCACTTCTCCAGCCATGCCCTTTGTAGCACACACGTCGTCCTCTGGGCTCCAGATGCCTGTACTCCACTGCTGCTGCTGCTCTTGGTGGTCATCTCATGGTACTGGCATCTCCAAAACACTGCATGACCCCTTCAGTCCTGGGCCTTCAGTTACAACTGAGGCTGAGGCTGCACCTTCACCAATGGCCTTCCATGGCCTCTCACAGTGCCAAGCCTGAGCTGCTGTGTGACCCCTTCATGCCTTCAAAACCAGTACCACCTGGGTGACCCTTACACATTACCAAGTCCCACTGCAGAAGGAGTACAACCTTGCCTATCTCTGGAACACATCCTCTTTGTGCTTTCAGAAAACACTTCCCAGAAGATGTCACCTCAACGATGCTGGTCTCTTCTTAATCACCGCTAATTTCTTAGCTCCAGCTAACCAGCATCAATAGTCCCAGTAATGCAAAGTTTTTGCTTTAGTAGTTCTGGTATCTTGTTAATCACAGCTGATTCTTCAGCCCCAGCTAACCAGAACTACAAAATCTTCACAATAAAAACAGCAATGCCCCTGAAGAGAGTCTTTAATTTTCCCTCTGAAATTTCACAAACCAGGCCTCCATCTTCTTCACTGTTCTCAGCATTATCTTCCAAGCTCCTACACAACATCTGACAGAGCTCTTAACAACGAATGAATCTTCAAGCCCAAAGTTCCAAAGTCCTTCCACAGTCCTCCCCAAAATATGGTCAGGTTGTCACAGGAATACCCCACTCCCAGTACCAATTTGTCTTAGTCAGGGTTTCTATTCCTGCACAAATATCATGACCAAGAAGCAAGTTGGGGAGGAAAGGGTTTATTCGGCTTACACTTCCATACTGCTGTTCATCACCAAAGGAAGTCAGGACTGGAACTCAAGCAGGTCAGAAAGCAGGAGCCGATGCAGAGGCCATGGAGGGATGTTCTTTACTGGCTTGCCTCCCCTGGCTTGCTCAGCCTACTCTCTTATAGAACCCAAGACTACCAGCCCAGGGATGGTCCCACCCACAAGGGGCCTTTCCCCCTTGGTCACTAATTGAGAAAATGCCTTACAGTTGGATCTCATGGAGGCATTTCCTCAACTGAAGCTCCTTTCTCTGTGATAACTCAGCTGTGTCAAGTTGACACAAAAATAGCCAGTACACACCATGTGCCCTCTTAAGTGTCTGTTTTCACCCACCATCACATTATTTTTTTTTACACTCCAGATTTCATTCTCCAGGTCCCCAGTCCACTTTTTGACTGTTTTACATCCCATACCTCCTATCCATACTCTGTCTCCATAAGGATGGCCTTACCTACCACCCCCTACCCCATATGGCCTCTAAACTTCCTGGGGCCTTCAGTCTCTTGTTGGTTAGGTGCATCACTTCTGAGTGAACAGAGACAGGGCAGTCCTCTACTGTATGTGTGTTTGGGGCCACATATCAGCTGGTGCCCTCTGCCTGTTTGGTGGTTCAATGTTTGAGAGATCTCAGGGATCCAGCTTAATTGTGACTGCTGTTCCTCCTGCAGGGTTGCCCTTCTCATCAGCTTCTTTCAGCCTCCCCTAATTCAACTACAGGGATTCCTGTTGAGCATCAATGGGAGGAGCAGCCCTTGGTTCTGTATAGGCTCAATGCCCTAGTGTAGGGGTATGCTACAATGAGGAGTTGGGAGTGGTTGGGTGTGTGGGGGAGCACCTTCAAAGAAGCAGGGTAAGGGAGGATGGGACAGGGTTTTTTTTTTTTTTTTTTTGAGAGGAAGAACCGGGAAAGGGGATAACATTTGAAATGTACATAAAGAAAATTTCTAATAAAAGAAAAGAAAAACAAAAACAACAAACAAACAAACAAACAAAGATGTATGTTCATCAGCAGGAGTGGAGTCATTCCCTATCTTCCTTTACATATTCTGGAACAGATAGATATCCATGACACTTCAGTGAGGACCATGGAGACTGGGTTATCATAGCATAAACATCCCAGAATAGTGTATGAATTCACATCAGCCATCGAATAAACCAGGGTAAACAAGCAAGCACAGATAGATAGATAGATAGATAGATAGATAGATAGATGATAGATAGATAGAGATAGAATTTTATGTGTAATACAATAAAAACATTCATTGTCCCTTTATTGGTGACTACTCAAGGAAAAAAAAAGAAAGAACATGTCCATATGCAAGAATAAATGTTATCATTACCAGATGATCCAGCAATCTAGCAATATTTACATATATATATTGTTTATTCACAATATATATTTGTTTATTCACAGAACATGAATGAACCTTTTGAGAAGCAGTTACAGTGTGAAAGTTAAGTTAATTCACTGAAGAACATGTACTGTGTGATTTCATTCAAATGAAATTTGAGAAGTGAAAATATATATAAGTAAAAAAAATATAAGTCTGAACTACCAGAATTCAGTTTGTTTGATATGTAAGAATAAGAAAAATTGATCCAAAAATTTGTTAATAATTAGGTATGTGTATTTTTATGAATGTATAAGTATAATAATGCTTATAGTATACACTTTTCTGAATCACATTAATCCCTTAAGTGTGTTCCCTTGATTTTAATTAAAAGTATATTTTTTAAATACAGAGTCAGAGTACAGTCAATAAGGTGAAAATATAGTTGAATGATTTGCTTCAGCTCTTGTAATGCACTAGAGATTGTGAGCACAAAGTCTCAGAGCTCATGTTATCCCTGACAATAACCTGCTCTGTGTTTCAATTACATTTCCATCTCTCTCTGAAATTTAGTCTTATGTAGATAGACAAAATATAAGTAAATTTCAAACTACACAGAACAACTAAGTTGTTGTTTCATATTGATAATGGATTTGAACTGCATTAACAGAGCGTTAACATCCTGCTTATTCTCTCTTCAGCAATCATATTCTGTTTTATTATTTTCACTTTTTGAGTTATTTTTCACATTCAAGAAGCCCACATAACTGTCCCTACTTTGTATACTGTTATACAGACCAGAATATTTGCATATTGTTCCCTAGGGAGGTCTTTGCCCTGTTGGCCTGAGATAAAACCTCAAGTGTCCTCTTGCCTCCACTGATCACTCTCCTATGTTCATTTCCTCAAAATGATGAGTCCTGCCCAGTTCCTGTTTCTGCTAGTGCTCTGGATTCAGGGTAAGGAGTTTTGGAATGTGAGGGATGAGAATGGGGATAGAGGGTGATCTCTGGATGCCTATGTGTGCTGTTTATTTGTGGTGGGGCAGGTCATATTTTCCAGGATGTGAGGTTTTGTTACATCCTAATGACATATTCCAGATGGAACAGTAGCTGTACCAAGATCAATATTCTGACATAGATTGGATAGAGTGGTATAGACTCTGATTTTTAGAACCTTCAACACTTGTTTTATGACAAAGTAATTGATATATAATATTTTTAAATCTGAAAAACTGCTAGGATCTTACTTGAAAGGAATAGCATTTTCAAGTAAGATTTCAAGTAGATTTTCAAGTAGATTTCACAAAGGTTGCTCAGGAGCTTTGCACATAAATTTACACTATTGTATTATAATTTCAGAAACCAACGGTGATGTTGTGATGACCCAGACTCCACTGTCTTTGTCGCTTACCATTGGACAACCAGCCTCTATCTCTTGCAAGTCAAGTCAGAGCCTCTTACATAGTGATGGAAAGACATATTTGTATTGGTTACAACAGAGGCCTGGCCAGTCTCCAAAGCGCCTAATGTATCAGGTGTCCAAACTGGACCCTGGCATCCCTGACAGGTTCAGTGGCAGTGGATCAGGGACAGATTTTACACTGAGAATCAGCAGAGTGGAGGCTGAGGATTTGGGAGTTTATTACTGCCTTCAACGTACACATGCTCCTCCCACAGTGATTCAGACCTGAACAAAAACTTCCTTGCCTGGGGCAGCCCAGCTGGCAATGTGCTGGTTGACTGGAGAGGAGCAGAGCATCCTGTGTCTGTGTGAGAGGGAGGGGCTGGGGAACATGTGTAATTGTTTGCAGCTGTGAGCTCAGGCTAGACTCATCTGGCTGAATGAGTGTTTTGACTAGATCTCAAGTGACATGAATTTCTGGTCCTTCTTGTAATAGCCATTGTGTCACCTCTGCATCAGGATTATTTCCTTTTACTAATCTAGCTGATTTTTGATGATTTTAACTATTTTTTCATTAATTATTTGAGTTTCATATTTGTTTTTTAAATGAAATATGTTTGTTAAATTCACTTTCAGATTTTTAAATTCTTAGATTTGTAGCCATGTGTTTTTTTTTAATCTTTCTAAGTAGACTTGGGAGCATTATTTTAAATGCCTTTCAAAATTATTGTGTAGATTTTATTTTTTTAAGTGATACTGTAACCAGAATTTTAGTATATCATGTAGAGATTTAATTTTACTTCCTTTTCAGTATTTCTTAAGTCTTTATTTTGACCTTGATAATTCTGTCATAATTGGTGGCTCCACGAATGGGTTCCAAAGTGGATTTAAGGAACAGGTGAGAACAGGAATGGGTAAGACTCCAAGACTGGTGTGCTTTACAACTCTAACTGGCTAACAATCCGAAATTTCCTTTATTTATGCAGATTCAAAAACATTCATGGTTTCAAGAGGTATGGATCATATTATTTTACCCTGACCATACTTTTCTAGTGTGCCCAGGGTTCCAGGTTAAATGTGGGATGAAAATTTTTTTCTTAATATTCTAGAAATCATTTAATTTAAGGAAGGAAGGAAGGAAAGAAGGAAGCAAGCAAGCAAGCAATCTATCAAGATGCTTAGATAGATTATAGATAGAATCTGAGCCAGTGCAAGCAATTTACCCTTCTTTAATCAGTATATTATTGTCTTTTAATGGTCAATCACATTATGTGCAGATTTGCCTAAGTCAAGCCTAAGAGTTCAGGTTTAGGTATTGTTGAAGTTGGTTTTTGTAATCTTATAAGAATTTAGTTAATAAAGCAATTTTTTGTTTCTACATTAATTAACATTACAACAACCGGGTGTAAACCAATCTTATCTGAGAATGAGAAATCCTTATACTTTATTATTCTTGCATTCTTTTATATCATTCTTGACTCATCTATACATGGTATCATATTGCCTTAGTCATTCTAGCTTTTGTTGGTGAGTTCTTACTAGGGGCTTAGTATGTATGGTCTTTTATCTTGTAGCTTATAACTCTAAGAAATTCTACATATATTCTAAAAGAAAAAAAGCTCTGTCTATGATCTGTTGTTATTTGTCCTCTCCTGCTGAACTTTGAAAACTTCTCCTGTGTTGAAACTATTCTAATTATTTTGTTTCTTGAACTTCCTTACGAGCTGATAACAATCTCCAAGGCACAGAGAAGTCTCCCAAGTAAGATCAAGTAAGGTTACGTCCTTGAGAGCAGGAGTAGTACATTTAGTATTTTCTTAGGGGAATACAGAGATAATTTTTTTTCAGAGAACACATTGTTGAATAATTATGTTAATAGCTCAGAAGAGTTTAACATGCAGAAACTCAAATTGGTAGTAAAGGGCATCCCAGCTTTGCTGGCATCTTGTCAAAACACTGTTTGCCTAGGAAATAGCTGTGCCACATATTTGTTGGTTGTACAAGTTTTATTGATGGTTTTCATACTGAAAGATATTCCCATGGAAATATGCGAAGGAAGTAGCCTGGCAACTGAAGGCTGTACTTAGTTTTCAGTGTGTATGCTATTGTAGTAAGTACAGGTACAGCAGTGTAATCCTTCAACTGTAATCATCAACAACAAATCCTGCAAGTGTAGCAGTGGTCGATCCTTTGTATTCTAGGGTTAGCCTATCTACTGATGTGTGGTTCTTCTCAGTTTGTGTGTTACCTGAATTCAAAGGAAGGTTTGGGGCAGGGCATCAGAGTGTCCACAGCCTTAGCAGGTTTCTCTACTCTTTCTCAATCTGTGGACGATCCACATTCCTCTGTGTTCTAGAGGGCCTATGGAATTACAGATAGACATGATGCTTTGATGAATGAGAACACAATATAGACTGATGTCCTTTATGAAAAAGTGAATGAGTGATAACTGTGCAACAGCTCCCCTCAGTGCCTGTGAGGAAAAATTCACCAGCAACAAGACTTCTGGGATATCTATAGGAATGATAGGAACTTACTTCTATACTCTGACATGTACAGCAGTTGCTTTTGTGTGCAAGTTGTTCTCATTCAGTAAATCTATGTACAGTCTCAGAGCACTTCATATTCTTCTTGCAATGCCATGCGATTTAACTACCTTAGTATCTTCCTGATGTTTCATTTCACTCCAGTGGGGTTTTCTATATACTCCAACTGAACAGTATTTATTCCTCACTCTAACTCTTGTGTAAGGGCAAGCATTGCAGGCACTCCTCATCAGTTATTGTTCTGGATGTCTTTGTGAATGTATCATGAATCAACAAATCTCTCTGTCTGTGTATTAATCTGTCTAATATCTGTCTATCCATTATTCATCTACCTTCTCTCTAACATCTATCTATCTATCTATCTATCTATCTATCTATCTATCTATCTATCATCTATCTATCTATCATCTATTTACCTACCTGTCTATTGTCTATTTTTCTCTTTCTCAATCACACTGTCTGTCTCTTTTTTAACAATTACATATGTGTATACAATTTTACTATTTCTAACCTCTTCCTACTCCTGATGACCTCATCTTCCCAATTGGTCTTCCTTCCATGTTCATGCCTTTTGTTGCAGAGAGCCACAGGTACTTATATTCATTGCAGCAATGCAAGTCTAGTCATTTTCCTTTAGTAAGTTATTTCTTTAAATAAAACTGCCCTGTTATTTATTGAAAAGAAGTTCTCTGCCTCTGTCCTTCCTTTCCTTCTCAATGTATCCCTCTTTCTATCTTTATTATCCAGCCCTCCCTATATCCTATCCATACAGCCCTCCCTCTCACTTCACTATCATTGACTTTAAAAAGTAGTTATCCTCCACACTTAAAAATTTCTGGTGAAACGTGTGTTTGTGTTCATTATTAATAGTTAATAAGTGTCAAACATTCAGATGTTCAGTTAATGCTTTCTTAATTGAATGACAAACAGGTCCTCGAAAACACAATGAACATGAGGGACAAACACTGAAAAACATTGTTCCACCGTCCTTCTAACACAAGTCTCAGCAGGAGAGAGCTGTTCTCCCAAGAGTGCTGTCACTCCTAAGACCAGAAATGAGTGACTCTTGCTCCAATAACTGTACAAAGAGGGACCCAGAAGTAGCTCATAGGGTACAGGAATAGCAGAGCAGCTGGGGAAGGGACCCTTGAAGTTTCCATCTGTACCCTGGAGCTAAGGCTGTCCCACAGCCTTCTGCACCCAAATGCTTCTCAGGAGAGAGCTGGTCTACCAGTAGTGTTGACACACCTAATGTCACAGGATCACAGGTCCACAGGAGGGATAAGCTTCAGTCAGAGACAGCAAGACCAACTAACAACACAGATGACCATATGTCAAGAGTGAAGGGCAAGAACCTAAACAACTGAAACCAAGGCTACTTTGCATCACCAGAACCCAGTTCTCCAGCCACAGCAAGCCATGGATAATACAACACACCAGAAAAGCAAGATTCAGACTTAAAATCATTCCTTGTGATGATGATAGAGGACTTTAAGAAGGATATAAATAACTCCGTTAAAGAATTATAGGAGAACCCAGGTAAATAGCTAGAAGCCCTTAAAGAGGAATGACAAAAATCTCGTTAAGAATTACAGAAAAGCACAATCAAATAGGTGAAGGAAGTGAAAAAAAAACATCCAAAATCTAAAAATGGAAATAAAAACAATAAAGAAATCACAATGGGAGACAACCCTGGAGATAGAAAACCTCAAGAGTCATAGATGCAAGCACCCCCAACAGAATACAAGAGATAGAAGAAATAATCTCATGTGCAGAAGATACCATAGAAACATTGGCACAACAGTCAATGAAAATGCTAAATACAAAAAGCTCCTTACACAAATCATCCAGGAAATCCAGGACACAATGAGAAGACAAAACCTAAGGACAATAGATATAGAAGACAGTAGATTCCCAACTTAAAGGGCCAGTAAATATCTTCAACAAAATTATAGAAAAATACATTCAAACCTAAAAATAGAGATGCCCATGAACATACAGGAAGCCTACAGAACTCCAAATGGACTGGAGCAGAGAAGAAGTTCTTCCTGTAACATAATAGTCAAAACAAATGTGCAAAACAAAGGAAGACTATTCAACGCAGTAAGAGAAAAAAATAAGTAACATATAAAGGCAGACCTATCAGAATAACAGCACACTTCTCGCCAGAGATGATGAAAGCCAGAAGGCCCTGGGCAGACGTTGTCAAGATCCTAAGAGAACACAAATGCCAACCTAGGCTACTGTACCCAGGAAAACTCTCAATTAAAAAACAAGATATTTCATGACAGTAATATATTTACACAGCATCTTTCCACAAACTCAGCTTTTCAAAGGATAACAAATGGAAAACTCCAAAACAAGGAGGGAAACTACACCCTAGGTAAAGCAAGTAATCATGTTTTAATAAACCTAAAAGAAGATAGCCACACAAACATAATTCCAACTCTAGTAACAAAAAGAACAGGAAGCAACTATCATTTTTTCCTAATACCTATTAATATCAATGGCATCAATTCCTCAATATAAAAAGCAGAGACTAACAGACTGGGTACATAAACAGGACTCAACATTTTTACTGCATATAAGAAACACACTTCAGTGACAAAGACAGACACTACCTCAGAGTAAAAGTCTGGAAATCAATTCCCCAAGCAAATGGTCCCAAAAAGTGAGCTGGAGAAACCATTCTAATATGGAATAAAATTGACTTTCAACCATGAGTTATCAAAAAAGATAAAGAAGGACACTTCATACTCATCAAAGGAAGAATCTACCTAGATGAACTCTCAACTCTGAACATCTATGCTCCTAATGCATGGGCAACCACATTCATAAAAGAAACTGTACTAAAGTTCACAGCACACATTGCACCTCACAGAATAATATTGGGAGACCCAATTATCAACACCCCACTCAAATCAATGAACCGATAATGGAAACAGAAACTAAACAGAGACATAGTGAAAATATAAGAAGTTCTGAACCAAATGGATTTAACAGATATCTATACAACATTTTATTGTAAAACAAAAGGATATTCCTTCTTCTCAGCACTTTATGGTACCTCCTCCAAAATTGACCATATAATTGGTCACAAAACAGGCCTCAGACATATAAGAAGGTTGAAATAATCCCATGTGTCATATCAGATCACCATGGACTGGTGTTCAATAACAACAAAAACAATAAAAAGTCCCCATTCATGTGGAAGCTGACCAACACTCTATAATTTGGTCAGGGAAGAAATAAAGAAAAAAGTTAAAGACTTTTTAGAGTTTAATGAAAATGAAGCTACAACATATCCAAACCTATGGGACACAATATAGTGCTAAGAGGAAAATTCATAGCTGTCAATGCCTCCAAAAAAAAAAAAAAAAAAAAAAAAAAAAAAAAAAAAACCTGGTCAACGCTTACCCCCCCCCCCAAAAAAAAAAACCTGGAGAAAGCATACATTAGCAGTTTGACAGAACACCTTAAAGCCTTAGAAAAAAAAGAAGCAAATACACCCAAGAGGAATAGACAGCAGGAAATAATCAAACTCATGGCTGAAATCAACCAAGTGGAAACAAAAGAATTAATACAAAGAATTAACCAAACCAGGAGCTGGTTCTTTGAGAAAATCAACAAGATAGATATACCCTTAGCCAGACTAACTAGAGGGCACAGGGACAGTATTCCAGTTAACACAATCAGAAATGAAACGGGAGACATAAGAACAGAATCTGAGGAAATCCAAAAAAATCATCAAAAAGCCCATACTCAACAAAACTAGAAAACCTGGATGAAATGGACAATTTTCTAGACAGATACCAGATACCAAAGTTAAATCAGGATCAGACTAATGATCTAAACAGTCTCATATCCTCTAAAGAAATAGAAGCCGTCATTAATAATCTTCCAACCAAACAAAGCCCAGGAACAGATGTGTTTAGTGCAGAGTTCTATCAGACCTTCAAAGAAGACCTAATTCCATTTCTCCTCAAACTATTCTACAAAATAGAAACAGAAGATACTCGACCCAATTGTTCTATTAAGCCACGATCTGATACCTGAACCACACAAACACCCAACAAAGAAAGAGAATTTCAGAGCAATTTCCCTCATGAATATCAAGCAAAAATACTCAATAAAATCCTCACAAACGGACTCCAAGAACACATCAAAATGATCATCTATCATAATCAAGTAGGCTTCATCCCAGGTATGCAGTGATGGTTCAACATATGGAAATCCATCAACTTAATCATCTATATAAACAAACTCAAAGATAAAAATTACATGATCATCTCATTAGGTTGCAGAGAAAGCATTTGACAAAATCCAACACCCGTTCATGATAAAAGTCAGTATGATTCTTCTAATAATCACAAACTGCTTTATAGTCATCCCATTCCTGATTTCTTCAAAATGTGCTAGAGTGTCAGCCTGAATTTCTTCCAGTAGAGGGAGATATATCTCTTGTTTTATGAGAGAGAGTGCATCTCAAGTCACTGTTTCCAAAAGACCTTTAAATTTTTCTATATTCAATTAGTTGAACACTCATAGCAAGTTGTCAAAAATGTATAGGCAGTAACTTGTGCACCTTGCACACAACCTTCTATTTGGTTGTTATCTTTTATAATGTGAGGAAATTGAGAATTTTTATATTAATGAGCTCATTTGCATTTATTTGCTTCGGTGGATGTTGTGTGTGTATGTGCAGTTTCTCTAAGCATACTGATCATGCAAATAATCTGTGTTTTCAGAACCATAATCATGTATTCACCTGAACTACTACCACAAAACTCACTGGTGTTATCACCCCTCCCCCAACGCATAGCAAGCACTACAGAAAAATTTTCACACAATATATAAATTGCTTTTGGCGTATTTTACTCTGTTGTATTTCCAAGCTGTGTGCATGAAGAATTAGCCTTTCTTTGTCTACAAGCAGTAGTTCTTGATATTGAAGAACCCCAGTTCATAATGTTACTAGATGAGGAACATTTAAGCACTTAGTGAGTTCTAGCTACTTCTGGAAGAACTCTTATCAAGCATTTTTTTTTTTTTTGTTTACTAGTTTTGGTGTGAAAATGAGTTTTCATTTGTCTGTAATGGTACTCAAAGTTTTTTTTAAAACATTGAATTGTATTATAATTCTTCTTTTAGTGGTAGAAACATTTGCAAAAGTACTTTTTAGTGTTATCACTTTGTAGTTCCATGAAAAACATCCGATTATCCACTTCTCTTGAATCCTTACTGTCAGGAGGCTAATACTATATTTCAAATTGTGCCATAGCTTATATAGATTTAAAACGACTTTCTATAGCAAGTCATGATGTTTAATTTTTAAAAATCTGTTGTGTCTTCTTTATGCCTTATTCAGGAAATTATCCACGTGCAAATTTTATCTTGTTCAGATCAAACTGTTTATAATATTAATGATGTGATTTTATTGATTTTGAATTTTTTGTTTTATATTCCAAATAAAAGACTCTATTTGAATACATAATTTCTTTCTGTCTTTCTTTTAAGACAGGGAGCATTTAATTTAAAACCTGTCAGTGAAGTGGACAGCTTGGGTCTCTGAAAAATTATCCGTAAGTCAGTACCTGTATGAAAGCACACATTGCCACATACAAATTAACTGATCAAACCACAACTTTCTATGTTGGAACAGAATAAACATCCCTGTGGAAGCAGAACCTTGTGACATTTAATTTAGCATTCCTCTCCTTCTTCCTCACCACTGCCTTCCACAGAATCCACACCAAACTCCTCATAATCCTTCTCGAGGGGACCCATGTCCTCACGGGCCTCAGAGACCTCCCCCTCTTCCATGCCCTCACCCACATACCAGTGCACAAAGACATGCTTAGCATACATCAGATCAAACTTGCTATCTAGGTGAGCCCAGGCCTCAGCAATGGCTGTGGTGTTGCTCAGCATGCCCACAGCTCTCTGGACCTTAGCGAGGTGAACACCAGATACCACAGTGGGAGGCTGGTAATTAATGCCAACCTTGAAGCCAGTGGGGTACCAGTCCACAAACTGGATGGTACACATGGTCTTGATGGTGGCAATGGAAGCACTGACATATTTTGGAACCACATCACCACGCTACAACAGGCAGCAAGCCATGTATTTACTATGGCAAGGGTCACATTTCAACATCTGGTTGGCTGGTTCAAAGCAGGCACTGGTGATTTCTGCTACAGAAAGCTGCTCACGGTAGGCTTTCTCAGCAGAGATGACAGTGTCATAAGTGGCCAGAGGGAAGTAAATTCGAGCGTAGAGTACCAGGTTGGTTTGGAATTCTGTCAGCTCAACATCCAGGGCCCCATCAAATCTGATGGAAGCAGTGATGGAAGACACAATTTGACCTATCAACCTGTTTAGGTTAGTGTAGGTTGGGCGCTCAATGTCGAGGTTTCTACGACTGACATAGTTGGCTTAATGTCTACCATGAAGCCACAATCAGAGTGCTCCAGGGTGTGTGGGTGGTGAGTATCGAATTGTAGGGCTCTACCACAGCAGTGGAAACCTGGCGGGTGGGGCTGGATAATTGGAGAAATCCAGGTTGGACTTCTTTCCGTAATCAAGAAAGCCGCTCCGTAAGCAGGGAGGTGAACCCAGAGCCAGTTCACCCACCAAAGCTCTGGAAAACCAAGAAGCCCTGGAGACCCGTGCACTGGTCAGCCAGCTTGCGAATCCTGTCCAAGACAAGGTGAAGGATCTCCTTGCCAATGGTATAGTAGCCACGGGCATAGTTATTTGCAGCATCTTCCTTACCTGTGATGAGCTGCTCGGGTGGAAGAGCTGGCGGTAGGTGCCAGTGAAAACTTCGTCTATAACTGTGGGTGTACGAGTCATTGCCTCCCACAAAGGTCTTGTCACTTGGCATCAGGCCATGGGGCTGAATGCTATGTTCCAGGCAGTAGATCTCCTAGCAGGCATTGCCGATCTGGACAGCAGCTTGGCCAAGGTAGATGGAGTAGATGGAGATGCACTCACGCATGGTTGCTGCTTCGCGACTGCCAGGGAATGGTGAAGGCAAGGAGGAGGTGTTGCTTCTTACAGCATGACTCTTAGGCGGTTCATGTAAGAGAACCTGCCTTCCTTGGTGCTGTGAAGGCTCTATGCCCCAGTATAGAGGAATGCCAGGACCAGGAATGGGAGTGGGTGGGTTGGGGAGCAGGGGGAGAGAGGAGGGGATAGGGGATTTTTCGGAGGGGAAACTAGGAAAGGAGACAACATTTGAAATGTACATAAAGAAAATATCTAATAAAAAAAAGAAAAAAAAAGAGAACCTGCTTTGAGTACATAGTTTCTATGCATTATATTTTAGGTTGAAATCCATCATTATATCCACTAGCTAAATTTTATTTTAGACTCAGTGTTTTGAGGTCTAAACAATTAATATTTCCTCTTATGTAGCTGAGATTAAGTCAGCAAACCACACAAAATCAATTCTTCATCATTTTCATCCTTGCTGGCTGTGTTAGCACATTTTCATTTACAAGCTATTATTTGATTAAGTTCTGGATTTTAAGTATTGTAATTTTTGCTACAGTAAATAAGGAATTTCATGTATTTTAACTAATTCTCTACACATCCACTCTCTTGGAACATTTTATTGAGTTAATTATACTCTGTAGCAAATCATTCTGAATATATAATTTCATGTAGAATTGGGTTGTTCTTGATGTGTTTTCCTTTAAGTTTACTAAAGGGAGTTATTTTCTGTGTAGCATTTTTGTCTTAAGTAGAACAGGCTATATTTACACAGAATATTTTCCTCAATAAGTGTCATGAAATCTACCATTACAGATATTTAGTACAATAACCAGCTTCTCTTTGTACATATTTTATATGATCTTACAGCTAAAACCATGGTCCTTTTGACTTCATTTTTACAAAATACAAGAGCTGTAAGGATTGACAGAGTAATAATTGGCTTCAATGTTTTTTATTTTTTAATTTAAGACAAGGATGAACATTTGGGGCCTGAAGTGATGTTATAATGTGAATCTATAGTGTTTCCCCAAGTGCCCAGTTGAAAATTTAATCTTTAGTAGATTATTCCATTAGGAAACATTTGGAAGTGGAAGAAAATAAGACTAGCTAGAGCAAAAAGTAACCGCATAGTGTTTCTGAAGAAAAAATACTTTCTGATTTTCATTTTTGTTTTTAGCACTTGTCTTTTACTATCTCATGGTCACTATATATAGTTTTCATTTTTTAATTCTTTAACAAAGCTTCTCTACTTCATAGACTTTCTATCACCATGCTCTTTGTCAACATAGGCCCAGAAACAATACATTGGAATCATGATGGGCCAACATTTGTGATTCTGTGAGAGAGAAAAAAAAATAAAAAAAAATTCTTTCTTCAAACTTACTTTTCAAGTCCCCCCCCCCCCCAGATTCATTCACAGCTGACAATCAGGGCTTCATAGCCGCAAATAATGCTGAAACTCTCCCATTTTAAAGTTAAATTCTTTTCACAATATCACCACCTGATAACAATTCTAGAAATGTTGGAGTATGTTTTTGTTTTCTTTTTTTTAAATTTTAATAATTTAATTTTTCACACTCCATATTTTATCCACCCCTACACCTCTGATCCACCCTCTAACTGTTCTACATTCCATAACTCCTTCCCACACCGGTCTCCATGGATGTCCCCACCCCCACGCCAACTGACCTCTATACTCACTGGGGCTTCCAGTCTCTTGAAGGTTAGGAGCATCATCTTTGAATGAATGCAGACCCATCAGTCCCCAACTGTATGTTGGGGGGCCTCATATCAGCTGGTGTATGCTTCCTGTTTGCCAGTTTAGTGTTTGAGAGATCTAGGGGGTCCAGATCAATTGAGACTGCTGCTCCTCCTATAGGATCATCCTTTTCCTTAGCTTCTATCAGCCTTCCATATTTCAACAACACGAGTTAGCTGCTTCTGTCCATTGATTGTGCAAATATCTGCATCTGACTCTTTCAGCTGCTTGTTGGGTCTTTTGGAGGGCAATCAGGATAGGTCCCTTTCTTTGAGCGCTCCATAGCCTCAGTAATAGTGTCAGGCCTTGGTACCTCTCCTTGAGCTGGATCCCACCTTGGGCCTGTTACTGGACCTTATTTTCCTCAGGCTCTCCGGGGCCGTGGGTGTAGGGGAGAAAGGGGAAAAGGGGGAATGGGAGAAAACCCGTATCCTGCCAGAATTCCAGTTCTCCCGGGGGGGGGGGGGGATGCGGGAGGACTGCCAGACACTTTCCATGCAGCTCCGGGTGGACATCTGGCTGTGTTAGGCCACTGACCCGAGATGGCGGATGGTGGACAAGGGGCAGCCCCAGGTACCAGGTTCTCAGCCTCCAGCATCCCTCGCACAATACTGTGGAGGAGCAGAGAACAAATTAGGGCCCCCAGGCAGCACTCAGCCCAGGAGATAAAGGAAGAGGGCAGGGGGAGAGGCAGGAGCTGGGTGGTTCCCATGCAGGCGAGAGTCCTTAGTCCAGTCCTTGGCTGCAGCATAGGAAGGCCTTCTGAAGGAAGGCTAGACATGGTTCATTAGGAGAAATTGTATCCCATTGTTCAAGCATGGTGTGCCTTTATGTTCAGAAAGAGTCTATGGTTTTAGAGCTTTATTGTAGAACGGCAGGGAGAAAGAAGAGAAGGAGAGAGAGAGAGAGAGAGAGAGAGAGAGAGAGAGAGAGAGAGAGAGAGAGAGAGAGAGAGAGAGAGAGAGAGAGGGAGAGAGAGAGAGAGGGAGGGAGGGAGGGAGGGAGGGAGGGAGGGAGGGAGGGAGGGAGGGAGAGAGAGAGAGAGAGAGAGAGAGAGAGAGAGAGAGAGAGAGAGAGAGAGAGAGAGAGAGAGAGAGAGAGGCCAGCCATGACAGCGTGGAAAGAAGGGGGAAGAGAGAGAAGGAAGGCTAGAGAATAAGAGAGGTAAAAGCTTAGAGAGAGCGAGGTAGGGCCAAGCAGCCCCTTTTATAGTGGGCTTGGCTATCTTGCTGTTACTAGGTAATTGTGGGGAGGAGTCTAGCCAGAATGACAGAAGCTTGGGATGTTGGTGACTACTAGCCACATGCCTCTCTTGTGAGGGCTGTGGGGGCAGTAACTTCGACAGGAGTCAGGGGTCCAGGAAACATGATCGAATACCTTCTGTCCCATGTAGGTGGAAATTACCACCCACCGCGTCCCACTGGGGTTCAAGACCTCAGGTTGATTGGAGACCAGGCTGTCTTAGCCCATTGCCTCACAAGGCTCCTCTCCATTTTCATCCATGTATTTCTTTCAGACAGGAAAAATTATGGGTTAGAGTGGTGACTGTGGGATGGCAACCCCATCCTTCATTTGATGGATGACTTCCTGTCTGCCTGCTGGCGGTGGGCTCTATTCCCTCTGCCCACTGGCATTTTATCTAAGGTCTCTCCCTTTGAGTACTGAGAGTCTCTCACCTTCCAGACCTCTGGTGCACTTTGGAGGGTACTCCCACCCTCCTATTTCCCGAGGTTGCCTGTTTCCATTCTTTCTGCTTGTCTTCAGGACTTCAGTCCTTTTCCCTCTCCCCCAGATCAGGTACCCCTCTCCACCCTCCCAAACTTCCCTCCCATGCATTTTTCACTCTCAGACCCCTCCCTTCCTCCCAACTTGTGAATGCTTTCTTCTCTCTCCCAAGTGGAACTGAGGTGTCCTCACTTGGGCCTTTCAAATTGTTGACCATTTTGAGTTCTTTGGACTGTATCTTGGGTATTCTGTACCTCACTCCAAAAATATACAATGGAAAAAAGAAAGCATCTTCAATAAATGGTGCTGGTCTAACTGGCTGTCTCTATGTAGAAAAATGAAAATAGATCCATATTTATCACCTTGCATAAGGCTCAAGTCTAAGTGGATCAAGGACTTTCACATGAAATCAAATACCCTGAGTCTAGTAGAAGAGAAAGGGGGAAAGAGCCTTGAACTCATTGGCAGTGGGGGGCGATTTCCTAAACAGAACTCCAATGGCTCATGCTCTAAGATCAAGAATTGATAAATGGGACCTCATGAATCTGGAAAGCTTCTATAAGGCAAAGGACATAGTCAGGAAGACAAACTGTCAACCTACAGATTGGGAAAATTTTATACTAATCCCAAATCCAATAGAGGGCAAATATCCAAAATATATAAAGAACACAAGAAGATAATCAACAAAAAAAACCAAACAACCCAATAAAAATGGCATATAGAACCAAACTGAGAATTCACAACTGAAGAATCTTGAGTGGTTGAGAAGCACCAGAAGAAATATTCAAAGACATGCAAATTGAAATAACCCTGAGTTTCCACCTTACACCAATCAGAATGGCTAAGATAAAAACCTCAGGTGACAACAATGTTGGAGAAGATGTGGAGAAAGAGGAGCACTCTTCCATTGCGGGTGGGATTGCATACTGATACAACCAGGCTGGAAATAAATCTGGAGGTTCCCTAGAAAATTGGAAATAGATCTACCTGAAGACCCAGCTATACAACTCTTGGAAATATGCCCCAAAGTTGCCCTAGTATGCCACAGGGGCACGTGTTCAACTATGTTCATAGAGACCTTATTTGTGATAGCCAGAATCTGGAAACAGCCTAGATGTCCCATGACAGAAGAATGGATACAGAAAATGTGGTTCATTTACACAATTGAATACTACTTAGCTATTAAGAACAAGGATATCCTGAGTTTTGCAGGCAAATGGCTGGAACTAGAAATATTGGAGTATTAAGGAAAGTCACAATCTTAAGGAAACAAAAGACAGAATTTTCAATTGGTTTTGTGTGGCTAAATGCCAATAGCTTCAGAACTGATTAAAAAACCAATATTCTTACATTTCTGCATGTTAGCCATCTTCTGAATTAACTTCAGGGATAAGGAGATCTGTGGGCATCCTCTAGACTCCAGGGATCATAGTCAAATGGTAACATAATTCTTCCAAAATACTGCCTTAGCCTGAACAATGGGCACTATCCCCCACAGTTCTCTTTTCCAATGTAACAACTGCTCTTGATAGCTCAACTATCTTTCTCACTATTAGAAAAACACACATGATTATATTCACCCCCAAAAGTGATTAAACATACCCATGCACTTCAGAATGTTCATGTCATCTAAAACCTGTAACTTAATTACATCTGACATGTTCTATCAACATGTCAATTTCAATTTAAAACTTCTAGAACCTCGACTTGCATAGTAATGGGAAGGTTCTGTGAGATCCATTACTCCTGAACTTGTATCCTTCCTAAGAACATGACCCTTTTTTAAGACTGGAAAGAAATCAAAAGGTCTGTTTATTAATCAACAGTTTAAGAGGTCACACAAACTTCAACATGTACAGGCATTTATTCAATACGTATGAATTAGAATCTCTTAAGAAGTTTTTGAATGTTTTCAGAAGGCAGAAATGCTCACTATTATACCATCAATGCACACTTTCCTATGAAATTATTATCCAAAACAAAATCATTTAGTACTTAAATGATTAAAGGAATTCTGAATGTTTCTGGAATTGCCTTCCAGTTTGCACATATCATTAAAGGAGGTATGATAAGAGTTCAGATCCCAGATACCCTGCAAACTAATGATTCAATTGTTGTTTTAGGTTGACAGGACTTGTCCTCCTCCTCTTATGAATTGAGTGTCCCGAGTGAATTTTCCTTAGATCCTGGGGTTATCATGTGAGAACTCAGAAATGTCTTACAAGCTGCTACAATCAAAGAGAGACACAGATACAGGCTTTAGATATCAGCAGAAAGCGAGTGCAGGAAAGAGGCAGAGGAAGCAGCATTACTATTAATCCATCCAAAAGCTCTTGTGCTGTACTTCTGATGGGGACGGTGCTTTGTATAATTGAAGAAGTTGCCTTATGACTAGGTGTTTGTTCTCTCCCTTAGAAAATCAGTGTGTTCAGTCTCATGCTGCAACATTGTAGGGTCTTTCATAGTTAGCTTCTGAAAGACCCCAAGGATTCCCTCGCTTGAGGACAAAGTATTGAAGACTGAGAGATTGCATTTTCTGATGATGAATAATGTTGGATAGTCAAGACAAAGACATTGATTTGTGTTATCAATCAACACAAAGACATATGTGTTATCCAAGTATTTGTGTAATAAGGATGCACAAACCTTTCTTCATGTGAACTTGTTTGGAGTCTTTGACCCACCCACAGATTTCGAGGCTGCTGTCTGAATCAGGACTGTTCCTTGAATTATTGCTCAAGTGCACAAGTACAAAAAGTGAAAATAGCAGTGTTTTACTTTATACCACTCAATTGTATTATCGCCAGTTGAAACCAGTATGTTGAGAAACTATGATAAATAATAGCAAGCAATAGAAAAGAGCAAAATATGGGGGATCTCAAACTGAGCAATAGTAGTACCCATTTAGTCTCTAAGTATGAAAGCACCTCCATCTGCACATGGAGTCAGAACTTCAAGTGACTCAGGTTGCTCAGATCAAGGTGTTATATGCGCACATGATGTGTTTTTCCTCTCTTTGAACTGTTGTTAGGAGAGTTAAAACCATAAAATTTATGTTCTAATTCAGTGAAGATTGTTATGATAAATTGCCCTTTTGTAATTATTTGAGTGAATTAAAAATCATATAGTTTCTTCTCTGTTGTATATTCCCTGTCAGCAGGATACTCTTCTATATTACAGTAGTATTTCATTGGAATATATTATTCAAAATAGAGACTACCTACATTACAAATGTCATCTATAATTTTAAATATTTGAAAAGAAATTCATTCTCTGGAGACATATAAATGGTTTGACCTAAGGTGTCTGGGGACATCGGTCTTTTGCCAAGTCCTGAGATGAATAAGCATTGCAGTCGTACCCAGCAATATCTGGTTCTCAATGATCTGCATACGTTCACTGCATAGCCTTGGGGACTTCTTCATATACCATCACACAATGTGCCATTGTCATTGCAGTCAGGACTCAGCATGGACATGAGGGCACCTGCTCAATTTCTTGGGTGCTTGTTGCTCTGGTTTTCAGGTAAAATGAACTAAGATGGGAATTTCACTGTTACACGGTGATTAGTCTTGACCTGCATTTGAGGAATGACCTCTTTTATCATGCTTACCTATGTGGATATTCATTATGTCTCCACTCCTAGGTGTCATATGTGACAGCCAGATGACCTAGTCTCTATCCTCCATGTCTGTCTCTCTGGGAGACAGAGCCAATCATAGCATTATTTAAGCTGGATCCAGCAGAGACCAGGGAAATCTCCTAAGCCCCTGATCTGTGGTGCAACCAACCAGGCAGATGGGGTCCCATCAAGGTTCAGTGGCTGTAGATCTGGGTCAGATTATTCTCTCACCATCAACAGCCTGGAGTCTGAAGATGATGCAATCTATTTCTGTCAACAATCTAAAGGGAACCCTCCCACAGTGATACAATTCATAACTTGAACCCCATGGAAGCAAAAGTGAGAGGTTTGGCTGCTCCATTTGCCTCTCCTCATGAATCACCCACTCTAAGTATTTCTCAAATACCACAAACAATGTTAGACAGTACACCAAGAAGGAAAGACTTAAGAAAGTCCATTAATGTAAGACTGGTGGTTTTGCTCATTAAAGCAAAATCATTAAAATGATGAGAGCTCTGAATTTCACCATAGCTAGGAGAAAAAGTTACTTTAAAAACTACAGAAGAATTTCCCAAAATAATTACTTTCAGATTTATAGAGGTTCATTTTGAAGCAAAAGGAGATTATCAGGACATTGGGAAAGGTAGATATTTAGTGGTTTCTAAGTTTTGTCAAAATGGATAATACAGGATAGCTAAATTCAAATGAAAAAGGGAGAATGAACACTGAAAACCATGGAAGAAGTGGTAGGAAGGGCTAGAGAGATGGCAAAACAGTTAGGAGCACTGGCTTGCCTTGCAGAAGACCTGGCTTCACTTCTTAGCACGCACTTGGTAGTGCACAACCATTTATAACTCCAGTTTTACATAATCTGCTGAGTTCTTTTGACTTTCCTGGGCACAGGCATGTACAATGTCATGTATAAATGCAAGTGAAACCACTCTTATCCATAAAATTAAATAAAAGCAAACTTAAAAAGTAAGATGAAGATTAAGAAGAGGAAGCTGAAAGAATACTGAATAGAAGTGTCAAAGAATCTGTTATTCAAGCAAGACCTCTATTGATGGGACTCAATGATGGGAGCACCATAGGCTAATACAGACATCTCCGCATTCTTACCCACAGAAAAAGCCCACAGTACTTATACTCATTAATACTATTGATGGCACTTTATATTTTAGTAATTCTTCTTTCTTGGCAGGCTGGAACTTGAGGAGAAGCCTATTCTATCATTCTATATGTTTGCGACTAGCCTAGTCTGTAGAACTAGAAACAGGAAACAAAACAAATCAGGGATCCAGAAGAAACCTCTACTGATAGTCTCTTGGACACTAAGAAAGCTAGATGTGGAGATGCTGAGAAGCAGTGTCAGCAGGAGAATCAGGTCATGGATGACACAGAGGTTAGGGGCATCATGTACCCTGAGAAAAATTAAACACTCTTATTGAGCATAGTGTAGAGACCAATAGCCTTAGTCTAGTGAACTGCTCTAGCTTCTACTGCTCCATCCCAGTGGTGTGCTGTCTGCAGGAATGTTAACCCAAGTACAGAAAATTACCCTATTTGTGCAATATCATCTTTCCTACATGGTACTGTGCTCTTGGGAAAGATCTGGAAGCTTTGAGACCCTATAGCACATTTTTAGTTTCATTAAGACACGCCATTCCAGTGTAGATATTTTTTTCTGAATTCATACCCCAAATCCACCATTTGGGCTGGTATGGTGTGTGTGTATCATACCATGGGAGGAAATAATCTATAGTAAACATAGTGCTGTGAGACAGCAGACTCATTACTGATCAGAACTTAGTAACAGCATAAGATAAGAGTTTTTAAAAACTTCACTGTCCCACACCTGGAAGATTCCATTTAGAGGACTGGACCAATTCACTTCAAATTTTTGTCTGTTTTTATTCTTTCTTTTAAATATATTTTAATATTGTATTTTCTTTTTTTATTGGTATCTCTTTTTCTTTTATTTGTTCTATCATAAAATATATCACAACTACAGTTTCCACCCCTTCCCTCTTCCCAGCTTCTCCACAGACCCTCTCTTCCACATCCACTGCTCCATTTCCCCTCAGAAAAATAACAGCAGCCCCTGCCCCGCACGATATGAACCAAAAGTGGCAAAACAAAATGCATTGAGACTAGACTCAATACCTCATATTAAAGCAGGAGGAGGCAATTCAGTAGGAGGAAAAGAGTCCAAAGTTTAGGCAAAGGAGTCAGAGACACCCACCCTAAGACTCTTAGGAGTTCTCCAATACTCCAAACTAATAATATATATATGCAAAGAATCTAGTGCAGACACATATTCAGACTTTGTAATTTCTGCTTGATCCCTGTGAACCCCTATGAAGCCCTGCTTAGTTGATTTTATGTGTCATGTTCTTTCAATTCCTTACTACCCTGTCTCCCTCAATCCTTTCTCTCTTCTGCTGGGTTCCCCAAGTTATGCATAATGTTTGGCTGTGCATCTCTGCATGTGCATTTATAATCTGCCATAAGAAATCTCCTAATGACTATAGGCTATGCACAGATCTCAATACAGCAGAATATCATTAGGAATCATTTCATTTACACTTTTCTTGTTGACCAATAGTTTTGTTTGTGTGCTAGGTTTCTGGGCTATCTAGCATCAATTCCTGGTGTTCCAGACAGTATTAGGTACAGAATACCTTCTGTGGCATTGGCCTTAAGGGAGACCAGTCATTAGTTGGTCACTCTCACAAGCACTAAGCCATCATCACCTCATCATTGCATATTTTGTAGTCAGGACATGTTTTAGGTCAAATTTTTTGTGGAGGTTTGGTGTCTCAGCTTTACCACTGAAAGCTCTTCCTGGTTACAGAAGATGGCTGGCTCAAGCTCCATATACTCCATTACTAGGAATCCTTGCTAGGGTCACCCTTATATGTTCCAGAAAGTTTCCTCTAACCTAGATTCCCATATGGCCTCCCAGGGATGGATACTTTTCCATCTATTTGCTTAGAAATTTCATGATGCCATTTTCTTTTTACACCTGAGCAATAACTCTTTTGTGTAAATGTGCCACAATTTCTGTATTCTCTCTTCAGTTGATGGACATCTAGGTTGTTTCCAGTTCATGGATATTATGAATGATGCCACTGTGAACATAGTTGAGCCAGTGTCCTTATGGTGGGATAGAGCATCCCTTTATGTATGTCCATCAGTGGTATGCATAGTTGGTCTTTTGGTAAGTTTACTGACAATTTTCTGAGAAATGACAATATTGGTTTTCATAGTGGCTGTATAAGTTTGCACTCCCACCACTAACAGAGGAGTGTTTTCCTTCCAAATTCTCATCAGCATCAGTGGTACTTATGTTATTGATATTAGCCATTGTGATAGGTATAAGATGGAACATTAAAGAAGTTTTGATTTGCATTTCCCTGAGCAATAAAGACTTTGAACATTTCTTTAAGTGTCTCTCAGACAATTTGATTCCTCTATCAAAAATTTTGTTTAGATCTGAA
The DNA here is from genome assembly GCF_978045245.1 of Mus caroli. Lineage (NCBI taxonomy): Eukaryota > Metazoa > Chordata > Mammalia > Rodentia > Muridae > Mus > Mus caroli. The sequence continues at coordinate 80,914,210 of NW_028227262.1, read as the reverse complement.
CCCCATTTTATTTGGATTCCTTGGTTTGTTAATATCCAGTTTCTTGAGTTCTTTTTGTTTTTGTTTTTCTTTTTGTTTTGTTTTGTTTTTTCTTTTTTTTTTTTTAGGATATTAGACCTCTATTGATGTGGAGTAGATGAAACCTTTCCCCAGTCTATAGGCTGCTGTTCTCTTTGCCTTATAGAAGATTTTCAGTTTCATGAGGTCCCATTTATTAATTGTTGATATTAGTTCCTTTCTATGCTATAGGTATTGTATTGTACTTAACTCCTGTGCTGATGAATTTAGACTATGCCCTACTTTATCTTTTGTCAGGTTCAGTGTGTCTGGTCTTATGGTGACTTCTTTCTCATAGTGACCTTGTGTTTTGTTCCTGGTAATAAATACAGAACTATTTACATTCTTCTATACACAGGTATCAAATTAGACAAGCACAATTTGTTGAATATGCTTCCTATAGTATATTTGTGGCTACTTTAACAAAACCTAGGGTGTTTGCACTTATGTCTTGGTCTGTATCCATTTGTTTAGATTAGAGTTGAAGACTGACTCTCCCCAGAAGCTGTGATCTACCATCATAGTCCCTAGTTACTATCTCCAAGTGAAGACCAGGGAACCGAAAATGTATTATTATGAGTTATTAAAAGAGTGTATCTAGTTTTTGTTCAGCTACACGGAGTCCTCTGTGAATTTGTATTTCTTTATTTTATATATTTATCACAGAAGCCTAAGTGGGTAAAGATTCTTATTCAAAGGCAGCAAGAATGCAACATAATGTAATTTTCGTTATCGAGGAAAACTATGAATGGGACTAGGATTGCTAAGATTTAAGAAGGTGAAAATCTGAAACGTTTCCTGTTCATTTTTTTCTATCCTCTCAAAAGAGCCTTTCTCTTAAGAAGCCTTTCTTACTAACTGTGAACAGGAAGCAAGTGGCTATTCTATGGGTAGTCAGATTGTTTTCCATTGTGATTAAAAACTATTGTTTTCTAGTATGATAAAAACCATAACCCAAAGAAACTTGAAGAGAAAAGGAAGTCAGTTTACAGTTCTACCTCCAATGAAGGAAACCAAAGGCAAGACCTCCAGCAGGGCAGGTTCTAGGAGGCAGAGGCCATAAAGAATGCTGCTTATTGGCTTACTTGCATTGCCTAATTTCTTAAGCCCTCAGGACCTTGTGGCTAGGCAGTTCCACTGTTAACCTCATGCTGGTCCTTACCACATCTATTATTACTCAAGACAAACTCTCCATAGACATGCCTGCTACCAAGCCAAATAACTTGATGTTTTCCCTAGATCAACATTGCTGGGAGGACTGACTCCCATCAGTTTTATTCTGTTTTTCGTGTGTATGCATTGGAATGAACATGCCTAAATATACATACATAAAAACATACATACATACATACAAACACATAAGAAACAAGTAGATGTAAAAATACCTTCTTACTAACCTTTTCCTCCTTTTTCTAGAAAACACAGAGTATGATTCATTCAATGTAATCCCATATTCTGTTCACTCTGTTTTCTTTTCATTTAGAATATATTCTGGGAATTTAAAAACAAAAATAATAAATATTTTATATGTTCTTTACACTTCCAGTTCTCCTCTCCCCTTTAACACTAAAACACTTACTCTTAACATCCCCCTTAACCTGTATGTTTTTTATTTGACTCAATGATTTAATTTTTTTGCTTGTCTCAACATGAGTTAGGAATGCACCACCTAGTGCATCAAGTTTCTGCACGATTCAGCACATCATTCCGCACTGAGGTTAGAGAAGGCAGCCCAGTTAGGGGAATGGATTTGTGTGATAGGCAACAGCTTTAGGAACAGCATCTGCTCCAGGTTTTAGGGACTCACATGAAGACTAAACTGAAGTCTGAGGTGTACATTTCCTACATATTGCCTGGACCCTCAGTTCAGTCTGAGTATGTTCTTTGGTTGATGACTTAGTCCAGAAATCCCACAAGGGTCCAAGTTAGTAGCTTGATAGTTCCCATAAAGTTTGTATCCTCTTCAGGGGCTCTTCTATCATTCCCCAAACTTTTCCATAAGAGTCTCTGAGCTTTGTCCAATATTGGGCTGTGGGTTTCTGCATCTGTTTGAGTCAACTGCTGGGTGGAGCTGCTCAGAGGACTGTTATGCTAGGCTTCTGTCTGCAAGCATAGTGGAGTAATATTAATAGAGTTAGCAATTGGTGTTTTGCCCATGGGATTGGTTTCAAGTCAGAATTGTTATTTGTTGGCCATTCCCTCAGTCTCTGCTCCATTGTTGTCTGTGTTTTTCTTATAGACAGGGCAAATTTAGAATCAAAATTATTTTTGTGCTCCCATGGAGACAAATTCAATGGACCAGAGGGAAGAAAGCACTGAACTGCTACATATAACACTCAGAAAATGACAGTTGTTTTTCCTATAATATTGTTAGAAAGAGGAACAAAAACATAGCTGGTTAACTTGCAGAGAATAATTTCACACATTTCTTTGTTTTCAGTCCTTCCTTTGTTTCTATAATACAGCACATATTAAGTGTCTGATGTTGTCTAGATTGACAGTTTTCAGCATGTTCTTTTCCCATCAAACAGCATACAGTGTTTTACTATTGTCTTTTTTGACATGTTATTTTCTGTAAATTTGGGCTCTTGAGATGCCTGCACGACTGTTGTTCCTATTTCTACTGTCTCACCAACTCAGACCATTGCATATTGCTCCCTGCGGAGAGGATTCACTCTTCTTAGTTTATGATAAAAGCTCAATTGTTATCTTGCAGGGACTGATCATTCTCCTTAGGCTGCCTCCTAAACATGAAGTTGCCCTTTCTGCTGTTTGTGGTGTTGTTTTTATTGATTCTTGGTGAGAAGGAAGGGAAATAAGGGCTAAGAATGGGTAGGGAGGATGAGCCCTGGGTCCCATTGCTTACCATTTGTGTTTTGTTTATGTTGGAGAAGACAGCTCTTAGTCTCTAAATTGGGGTCTGTGATGTTTATGTTTATGTGAGGGAGGTTCCAGATGGGAGATAACCTGTGCTATAATGAAGATCAGGACATGGATAAAACAGAGTTTTATAATTTATGCTTGGAAGCTCCTTAGGCCATTTCTTCCACTTGTCTCATTAAAAGGGGAATTTTAGTGTATAAAAATTTCATGTAAAAGGAAAGATCTCAGGTGAAAGAAACATCTAGGAAGCAACTGTAAAGAATGTTCTTGAAGTTAGTATTCAATTTTGTACTTCTCTCTCATAATTTCAGCTTCCACTGGTGATGCTGTTATGACCCAAACTCATTGTCCCTGCTGTCAGCCTTGAATGCCAAGCCTTTTTCTTTTGAAGGTCTAATCAGAGCCTCCTACATAGAAATATATATACCTATTTGCATTGGTACCTGCAGAAGCCAGGCCAGTCTCTGTAGCTTCTGATCTACAATGTTTCTAATCAATTTTCTAGGGCCCCAGACAGGTTCAGTGGCAGTGGGTCAGGTACAAATTTCCCACTCAAGATCAGTAGAGTGGAGCTTGAAGATTTGGATGTTCATTATAGCATGTAACATATTTGTGTTCTTCCTTATTAATCTATAGGTATAAGTATAATTGTGTAGATGACAACCTGACACCTTGACTATTTAGTGACAGAGCAGTTGTAAGTTATCCCATAGAGCTCATGATTTCCCCAGCTATGATGCTTTTACTGGTTTTGAAGCAGCAGACACTAGTCTTTCCCTCAGAGTGGTTCACAGAACTAAACATAAAGTTCTAGGTTTGCCCTATAAAAAGAATTATCATAGCAGTTAGTATTTTTCTAAGCCAGTGGCCATTATTGTAGCTTGTGAAGTCCACAGGTAAACTAGACATTTGATAACTTTTCTCCTGTCTCAGAACAGTGAAAGCTAGCCAGCCAGGAGGACACGTCCAGCTGAATACCATCACAATTTCCTTATGCTCTGCAACTTAAATACATGGTGTCTTTGGCAATAGGGATTTATAGCCTAGTTCCAGTTGGCAAATAAGAAATCTGACAATAATTGGTGTTGTTTGTGGCTTTGAAGCCTTCCTCTTAAAGATGATTCCTATACATGATACTAAGGCCTTTATTTCTCCTAAAGATGATTCCTATACATGATACCAAGGACTTTATTTAATGTCCTGTTGCCAGTAGGAGTGTATTAGATACCACTGAATGATCTTCATTGATTTGGCTTTTAAAATAGACTTAGAAAATAGTGTATTTCCATTGGGATTTTGTCCTAGACATTTACTTTTTGTTACTCAACATCTTTTCCTTTGCCCTATTCCTTGACTTTTCCCTAGTGAACTTCTTGGTCCCTAGAATTCTCACCATGTACTTTTTGATCATATGCACACATTCTACTATCTCCTCTCCTCCTTAAGATCTCTTCTAAATCCCCCTGTCATCAAACCTTTCTAATGTCCAGCTTTTATAGACTCCAGATTACTTACTCAAATCTGACATTTCAAAGTTAGGACCTACTTATGAGAATGAACAGGTGATATTGTCTTTGTCACTAACTATAAATTTTTTTAGCTCAAGATATTTTTTTTTCAAATTTCCTCCTTTTAATTTTCTATGTAGCTGAATGCAATTCCACTGTGTACATATACTGCATTTTCATTATCCATACATCAGTTAATGGAGATCTATGCTGACTAAAATTTATAGTTCTTAATGCACATCTCTATTGATGTGTATTATTTAATCATTTGTTATATTTTTGGCTACATATACTTTGGTGAACATAGAAAAACCATATTCACTTATATATGTATATGCAAAATATGATGCTGAGGTTTTTAGTGCTTCTCTATAATGCCTACAATGGGAAGCTGAGGCAGAACGATTGTGACTTCATTGGCAGCCTGGCATTCCTAGGACGTTCTAGAGAAGTCTGAGATATCATTATCAAGTCTTGGTCTCAATATATCTCAAACTAAGTATCCAAAAAGTCAGTACTTGTTCACTTTCTCTGTAAATTCTCCGTGTTTCTGTACAATAAATATTTTTACAGGGACAGAAAAGAAACCAGTTAGATTTGGATATGCTACCTGAGCAAGTGCACAAAAGGAAATTAGGACTCTGTTGCCATCTAGCTGACCTTCCTGTATTCACTTATGAATGTCCAATTTGCATCTCATGGTCAGAATACCATCTTTATGTGGAATTGTTCAGCCCTAATTACTTTTTCAGTGCAATGCCAAAACACCATATCCAGGCCACTTATAAAAGAAATCCTTTTATTTGGCATATGATTTTAGATGAATGGAGTTAATAATGTCCAGCAAAAGGATGGCAGCAGGGAATATAAAAGTTCACAGCTAACTACAAGGAAGATGGAGAGAGAACACAGGAGATGGCCACAGGCTTTTGAAATCTCTAAGTTTATCCCCATGATTCTACTCTTTGAAACAGTCAACACCTCTCAATTCTTTTCAATATGTTTCAACTACGGGGATCACAAATCAAACATGTGAGTCCATGAGAGCCATCTCATTAAAAATATTTCTCCTGGATATTTTTAAAATAAGAAAGAAAGTTGTATGTGATAATAGATATCCTCCTTGTTTGAGCATTACTTCCGAAGGAAAAATGTAAATTGAATCATTGTAGATTGCATTGTTTACAATGCCAGTGCACATAAAATTATAATTGAGATTAATATGCCTTTCAGAAGCTCAAATTCAAGAGATACATTTATTCTGAGTGCCAGGGAAACAAGGAAAATAATGTAATTCACTTTAAGGCAAAGATGCCATAAACTGAGGCAATGAGATATAAAGTTGTCTCTCATGTGTGGATAAGCTACAGAGAGTAAAACAAGCTTTTTATTTTGTTTTATATTTATTTATTTACATCCCATTGCTGCTTCTTTTCCTACTCCCCCATCACAGAGTGTCTTCCCCATTCCCTTCTCCTCTCAGAGCTTTGGGCCTCCCTATGTATCCCCACACCCTAGTTGTCAAATCTCCCCAGGATTAGATCGATCCTCTCCTTTAGTCTAGACAAGACAACATAGTTGGGAAGCAGTTATCACAGTCAGGCTACAGCCTTAGGTAGAACCTCCACTCCAGTTGTTGGGGGACCTACAAGAAGACTTAACTGCATGTCTTCAACATATGTGTCTGGGGGCTTGGTCCAGCCCATGTATACTTTTGTTTGGTGTCTCAGTGTCTGAGACCTCCCAGGGGTCCAGGTTAGTTGACCCTGATGGTATTTCTGTGGGGTTTCTATCCACTTCAGGGCCTTCAATCTTTCCCTCAAATATACATAAGAGTCATCAACCTCCATCCAATATTTGGCTGTGAGTCTCTGCATTTGTTTCAGTCAGCTGCTGGATGGAGTCTCTCAGAGGATAGTTAACCTTGACTCCTGTCTTGTAGCCTAAGAGTATCATTAATAGTATCAGGGATTGGAGCTTGCTCATGGGATGAGTCTCAAGTTGGGCTTGTAATTGGTTGGCCATTCCCTCAGTCTCTGCTCCATCTTTGTCCTTGCATTTCTATTAGACAGGACAATTTTTTGTAGGTCAGTTGGTGTCCTTACCTCTCCAATGGAGGTCTTGCCTGGCAACAAGAGGAGGCCTTTTCTAGTTCCATGTTGCCACTGTTAGGCATCTCATCTAAGGTCATTTGCATTGACTCCTTGGAGTGTCCCCCTCCCAGGTTCTCAGGCTTCTTTGAAATTCCATCAAAAACCATTTCTATTCCTACACAGATTTCCATTTATTCTTCAGGCCCACTAGGACACTCTCTTATCTCTCTCTATACCTGATTCTGACCCCTCCCTCCCACATTTCCTTCTTCCTTCCCTCTCCCACCTAGTTTCCTCATTTTGCCTTGTATGACTAATTTATTACTCCTTCTAAGTGAGGTTCAAGCATCCTTACTTGGATTTTTCTTCTTGTTTAAATGTGGTCCGTGGGTTGTATCATAAATATTCTGTACTTTATGGCTAATATCCAGTTATCATTGAGGTCATACTATGCAAGTCCTTTTGTGTCTGGGTTGCCTCATACAGGATGATAGTTTCTAGTTCCATCCATTTTACTGCAAAGTACATGATGTTTTTATAAAATATCTGAATAGTATTGCATTGGGTAAATGAACCACATTTTCTGTATCCATTCTTTTGTTGAAGGACATCTGAATTGTTTCCTGTTTCTGGCTATTATGAATAAAGCTTCTATGAACATCGTGGATCACATATCTTTGCAATATGATGCAGCCTCTTTTGTTTATATGCCCAGGAGCAGTATAGTTTGATTATTCAAGTAGAACAATTTTCAGTTTTCTGAGAAACCAGCAGATTTATTTCCTGAGTGTTTCTACAAGTTTGAAACCCCACCAGCAATGCAGGAGTGTTTCCCTTCCTTTACAACTTTGCCAGTATTTGCTGTCACCTGTATTCTTAGATTTTTTTTTTAAAACCTATTTTCTTCATAGTTCTTAACCAGTTCAACATCTCTTCTAGCCCACTGACCATAGGTAGGGGAAAAAGAAGGGTAATAGGAAAGGGTTTTTGGACCTGTTTAAAAGTAATTGTTTAGGCCGATTCAATTTTTCATTGTTCGTATGCCATTAATTTAGTCCCATAAGAAACACCAAATATGAATAGGGTGATTTTATGCTTTGTTTTCAAAATATAAGCTGTCCAATCCAATAAGTAGCACCAGAATGATTCAGCAGAAACAGCAAGGCTCTGCCTAATTGTCAAAAATCCATTAAAGAGGCCAGAATCATCCAGAGTTCTATGAGAAGTTCTATGATGCTTTGCTCTCTACCAAGTGAAGATTAGTGAATACCAGTGAAGACCAGCAAAGTACTTGATGGTATAGCAATGCATTTTCCTCTTCTCACAGTTTTGGGGATTTTATTTATATTCTTTCTAAACATCATGTGCCCTCTTAAGTGTCTGTTTTCACCCACCATCACATGACCTATCAAAAGACAGCATTCAGAAAAATATCATGTGGCACAAATGAGGTGTTAAGGAAACCAGAAATTTCCACTTCAGCCACTTGAGCTTTTGTTTTTACTCATTCTTACTGGTGTAAGATGGGATCTCAGAGTTATTTTGAATTGGATTTCCCTGATGATGAAGGATGTTAAAACATTTCTCTAAGTGCTTCTTGGCCATTCAAGATTTTTTTTTGAAAATTCTGTTTTCCTTTATATTTCTTTTTTTATTAATTACTAAATTATTTTTTTTACACTCCAGATTTCATTCTCCATATCCCCAGTCCATTCTCTGACTGTTTCACATCCCATAGCTCCTACCCATACTCTGTCTCCATAATGATGACCTTACCTACCACCCCCTACCCCATATGGCCTCTAAACTCCCTGGGGCCTTCAGTCTCTTGAGGGTTAGGTGCATCATTTCTGAGTGAACAGAGACCGGGCAGTCCTCTACTGTATGTGTGTTGGGGGCCACATATCAGCTGGTGTCCTCTGCATGTTTGGTGATTCAATGTTTGAGAGATCTCAGGGATCCAGCTTAATTGTGACTGCTATTCCTCCTGCAGGGTTGCCCTTCTCATCAGCTTCTTTCAGCCTCCCCTAATTCAACTACAGGGATTCCTGTTGGGAATCAATGGGAGGAGAGGCCCTTGGTTCTGTGTAGGCTCAATGCCTTAGTGTAGGGTATGCTAGAATGAGGAGTTGGGAGTGGTTGGGTGTGTGTGGGAGCACCCACAAAGAAGCAGGGTAAGGGAGAATAGGACATGGTTTTTGGTTTTGAGAGGAAAAAACGGGAAAGGGGATAACATTTGAAATGTACATAAAGAAAATTTCCAATAAAAGAAAAGAAAAACAAAAACAACAACCAACCAACCAACCAAAGATGTATGTTCATCAGCAGGAGTGGAGCCATTCCCTACCTTTCTTTACATATTCTGGAACAGATATCCATGACACTTCAGTGAGGACCATGGAGACTGGGTTATCATAGCATAAACATCCCAGCATAGTGTATGAATTCACATCAGCCAACAAATAAACCAGTGTAAACAAGAAAGCACCGATAGATAGATAGATAGAGATAGATTTTTACGTGTGATACAATAAAAACATTCATTGTCCCTCTATTGGTGACTACTCAAGAAAATAAAAAGAAAGAAAATGTCCATATGCAAGAATAAATGTTATCATTACCAGATGATCCAGCAATCTAGCAATATATACATTGTTTATTCACAGAACATGAATGAATCTTTTGAGAAGCAGTTACAGTGTGAAAATTTAAGTTAATTCACCGAAGAACATGTACTGTGTGATTTCATTCAAATGAAATTTGAGAAGTGAAAATATATATAAGTAAAAAAATATAAGTCTGAACTACCAAAATTTTTGATCCAAAAATTTGTTAATAATTAGGTATGTGTATTTTTATGAATGTGTAAGTATAATAATGCTTATAGTATACACTTTTCTGAATCACATTTATCCCCTAAGTGTGTTCCCTTGATTATAATTTAAAGTATATTTTTAAATACAGAGTCAGAGTACAGTCAATAAGGGGAAAATATAGTTGAATGATGCTTCATGTCTTGTAATACACTAGAGATTGTGAGTACAAAGTCTTAGAGACCATTTTATCCCTGATAATAACCAGCTCTGTGTTTCAATTACATTTCCATCTTTCTCTGAAATTTAGTCTTATATAGATAGATAAAAATTAAGTAAATTTCAAACTACACAGAACAACTAAGTTGTTGTTTCATATTGATAATGGATTTGAACTGCATTAACAGAGCTTTAACATCCTGCTTATTCTCTCTTCAGCAATCGTATTTTGTTTTATTATTTTCACTTTTTAAGTTATTTTTCATATTCAGGAAGCCGACATAACTGTCCCTTCTTTGTATACTGTCATATAGTCCAGAACATTTGCGTATTGTTCCCTAGGGAGGTCTTTGCCCTGTTGGCCTGAGATAAAACCTCGTGTCCTCTTGCCTCCACTGATCACTCTTCTATGTTCATTTCCTCAAAATGATGAGTCCTGCCCAGTTCCTGTTTCTGCTAGTGCTCTGGATTCAGGGTAAGGAGTTTTGGAATGTGAGGAATGAGAATGGGGATGGAGAGTGATCTCTGGATGCCTATGTGTGCTGTTTATTTGTGGTGGGGCAGGTCATATTTTCCAGGATGTGAGGTTTTGTTACATCCTAATGAGAAATTCCAGATTGAATAGTAGCTGTACTAAGGTCAATATTCTGACATAGATTGGATAGAGTGGTATAGACTCTGATGTTTAGAACCATCAACACTCGTTTTATGACAAAGTATTTGATATATAATATTTTTAAATCTGAAAAACTGCAGGATCTTACTGGAAAAAAATAGCATTTTCAAGTAAGATTTCAAGTAGATTTTCAAGTAGATTTCACAAAGGTTGCTCAGGACCTTTGCACATGATTTTCCACTATTGTATTGTATTTTCAGAAACCAACGGTGATGTTGTGATGACCCAGACTCCACTCACTTTGTCACCATTGTTACCACTCACTTTGTTACCATTGGACAACCAGCCTCCATCTCTTGCAAGACAAGTCAGAGCCTCTTACATAGTAATGGAAATACTTATTTGAATTGGTTATTACAGAGGCCAGGCCAGTCTCCAAAGCTCCTAATCTATCTGGTGTCTAAACTGGACTCTGGAGTCCCTGACAGGTTCAGTGGCAGTGGATCAGGGACAGATTTCACACTGAGAATCAGCAGAGTGGAGGCTGAAGATTTGGGAGTTTATTACTGCCTTCAACATACACATGCTCCTCCCACAGTGATACAGACCCTAGCAAAAACTTCCTTGCTTGGGGCAGCCCAGCTGGCAATGTGCTGGTTGACTGGAGAGGAGCAGAGCATCCTGTGTCTGTGTGAGAGGGAGGGGCTGGGGTACATGTGTAATTGCAGCTGTGAGCTCAGGCTAGACTCATCTGACTGAATGAGAGGTTTGTCTAGCTTTCAAATGCCACCAACTTCTGTTCCTTCTTGCAATAACCATTGTGTTGCCTCTGCATCAGGAGAATTTTATCTAATTAATATAGCTGATTTTTGATGATTTTAACTATTTTTCATTAATTATTTAAGCTTCATATTTGTTTTTTTAATGAAGTATATGTGCTTGTTAAATTCACTTTCAGATTTTTAAATTATTATATTTGTATCCATATGGTTTTTTTTTTTATATCTTTCTAAGTAGACTTAGGAGCATTATTTTAAATGCCTTTTAAAATTATTGTGTAGATTTTATTTTCTAAATGATATTGTACCCAGTAATTTAGTATATAATGTAGAGATGTAATTTTACTTCCTTTTCAGTATTTCTTAAGTCTTTATTTTGACCTTGGTTATTCTGGCATAATTGGTGGCTCCATGAATGGGTGTCAAAGTGGATTTAAGGAACAGGTGAGAACAGGAATGGGTAAGACTCCAAGATTGGCGTGGTTTGCAACTCTAACTGGCTAACAATCAGAAATTTTCTGTATTTATGCAGATTCAAAAACATTCATGGTTTCAAGAGGTATGGGTCATATCATTTTATCCTGAGCATACTTTTCTAGTGTGCCCATGGTTGAAGGTTAAATGTGGGATAAAAAATTTTATTATCATCTCCTTATTCTTAATATTCTACAAATCATCTAAGTTAAGGAAGGAAGGAAGGAGAGAAGGAAGGAAGGAAGGAAGGAAGGAAGGAAGGAAGCAAGCATGCAAGCAAGTACCTTGTGGTTTCAAGATGCTTAGATAGATTATAGATAGAATCTGAGCCAGTGCAATCAAATTACACTTCTTTAATCAGTATATTATTGTCTTTTAATGGTCAATCATATTATGTGCAGATTTGCCTAAGTCAAGCCTGAGAGTTCAGGTTTAGGTATTGTTGCAGTTATTTTTTGTAATCTTATTAGATTTTTTTAATATAGCAATTTTTTGTTTTTACATTAATTAACATTACAACAACTGGGTGTTAACCAATCTTATCTAAGAATAAGAAATCCTTATACTTTATTCTTCTTGCATTCTTTTATATCATTCTTGACTCATCTATACATGGTATCACATTGCCTTAGTCATTCTACCTTTTGTTGGTGAGTTCTTACTAGGGGCTTAATATGTATGGTCTTTTATCTTGTAGCTTATAACTCTAAGAAATTCTACATATACTCTAAAAAAAGCTCTGTCTATGATTTGTTGTTATTTGTCCTCTCCTGCTGAACCTTGACAGCCTCTCCTGTGTTGAAACTATTCTAATTATTTTGTTTCTTGAACTTCCTTACGAGCTGATAACAATCTCCAAGGCACAGAGAAGTCTCCCAAGTAAGATCAAGTAAGGTTACGTCCTTGAGAGCAGGAGTAGTACATTTAGTATTTTCGTAGGGGAATACAGAGATAATTTTTTTTCAGAGAACACATTGTTGAATAATTATGTTAATAGCTCAGAAGAGTTTAACATGCAGAAACTCAATTTGGTAGTAAAGGGCATCCCAGCTTTGCTGGCATCTTATCAAAACACTGTTTGCCTAGGAAATAGCTGTGCCACATATTTGTTGGTTGTACAAGTTTTATTGATGGTTTTCATACTGAAAGATATTCCCATGGAAATATGCGGAGGAAGTAGCCTGGCAACTGAAGGCTGTACTTAGTTTTCAGTGAGTATGCTATTGTAGTAAGTACAGGTACAGCAGTGTAATCCTTCAACTGTAATCATCAACAGCAAATCCTGCAAGTGTAGAAGTGGTCGATCCTTTGTGTTCTAGGGTTAGCCTATCTACTGATATGTGGTTCTTCTCAGTTTGTGTGTTACCTTAATTCAAAGAAAGGTTTGGGTCAGGGCATCAGAGTGTCCACAGCCTTAGCAGGTTTCTCTACTCTTTCTCATTCTGTGGACGATCCACATTTCTCTAGAGTGCCTGTGGAATTACAGGTAGACATAATGCTTTGATGAATGAGAACACAATATAGACTGATGTCCTTTATGAAAAAGTGAAAGAGTGAGAACTTTGCAACAGTTCCCCTCCCCTCAGTGACTGTGAGGAAAAATTCACCAGCAAGAAGACTTCTGGGATATCTATAGGAATGATAGGAACTTACTTCTATACTCTGACATGTACAGCAGTTGCTTTTGTGTGCAAGTTATTCTCATTCAGTAAATCTATATACAGACTCAGAGCACTTCATATTCTTGCAATGCCATGAGATTTAAGTTCCTTAGTATCTTCATGATGTTTCATTTCACACCAGTGGGGTTTCTCTATACTCCAACTGAACAGTATTTATTCCTCACTCTAATTCTTGTGTAAGGGCAAGCATTGCAGGCCCTCCTCATCAGTTATTGTTCTGGATGTCTTTGTGAATGTATCATGAATCAACAAGTCTCTCTGTGTGTGAATTAATCTGTCTAATACCTGCCTATCCCTTATTCATCTACCTTCTCTCTAACATCTATCTATCTCTCTGTCTATCTCTCTATCTCTCTCTATCTATCTATCTATCTATCTATCTATCTATCTATCTATCTATCTATCATCTATTTATCTACCTATCAGTCTATTGTCTCTTTTTCTCTTTGTCAATTTCACTGTCTGTCTCTTTTTCAACAATTACATATGTATATACAATTTTACTATTTCTAACCTCTTCCTACTTCTGATGACCTCATCTTCCCAATTGATCTTCCTTCTACGTTCCTGCCCTTTGTTGCAGAGAGCCACAGATACTTATATTCATTGCAGCAATGCAAGTCTAGTCATTTTCCTTTAGTAAGTTATTTCTTTAAATAAAACTGCCCTGTCATTTATTGAAAAGAATTTTTCTTCCTCTGTCCTTCCTTTCCTTCTCAATGTATCCCTCTTTCAATCTTTATTATCCAGCCCTCCCTATATCCTATCCATATAGCCCTCTTTCTCTCTTCAATATCATTGACTTTAAAAAGTAGTTATCCTCCACTCTTAAAGATTTCTGGTGAAATGTGTGTTTGTGTTCATTATTAGTACTTAATAATTGTCAAACATTCAGATGTTCAATTAATGCTTTCATAATTGAATGAGCAACAGGTCCTCGAAAACATAATGAACATGGGGGACAAACACTGAAAAACATTGGTCCACAGTCCTTCTCACAAAAGTCTCAGCAGGAGAGAGCTGCTCTCACTCCTCAGTCCATCAATGAGTGACGCTTGATCCAATAACTGCACAATGAGGGGCCCAGAAGGAGCTCACAGGGCACAGGAATAGCAGAGCAGCTGGGGAAGTGATCCTTGAGGTTTCCATCTGTACCCTGGAGCTAAGGCTGTCCCACAGCCTTCTGCACCCAAATGCTTCTCAGGAGAGAGCTGGTCTACCAGTAGTGTTGACACACCTAATGTCACAGGATCACAGGTCCACAGGAGGGATAAGCTTCAGTCAGAGACAGCAAGACCAACTAACAACACAGATGACCATATGTCAAGAGTGAAGGGCAAGAACCTAAACAACTGAAACCAAGGCTACTTTGCATCACCAGAACCCAGTTCTCCAACCACAGCAAGCCATGGATAAAACAATACACCAGAAAAGCAAGATTCAGACTTAAAATCATTCCTTGTGATGATGATAGTTACTTTAAGAAGGATATAAATAACTCCCTTAAAGAATTATAGGAGAACCCAGGTAAACAACTAGAAGCCCTTAAAGAGGAATGACAAAAGTCTCTTTAAGAATTATAGAAAAGCCCAATCAAATAGGTGAAGGAAGTGAAAAACCGTCCAAAATTTAAAGATGGAAATAAAAACAATAAAGAAATGACAATGGGAGACAACCCTGGAGATAGAAAACCTAGGGAAAAGTTCAAGAGTCATAGATGCAAGCATCCCCAACAGAATACAAGAGATAGAAGAGATAATCTCAGGTGCAGAAGTTACCATAGAAACATCGATACAACAGTCAATGAAAATGCAAAATACAAAAAGCTCCTTACCCAAATCATCCAGGTAATCCAGGGCACAATGAGAAAACCAAACCTAAGGCTAGTAGGCATAGAAGAGAGTAAAAAAGAGTCCCAATTTAAAGGGCCAGTACATATCTTCAACAAAATTATAGAAGAATACATTCAAACCTAAAAATAGAGATGCCCATTAACATACATGAAGCCTACAGTACTCCAAATAGACTGGAGCAGAGAAAAAATTCTTCCTGTCACATAATAATCAAAACAAATGTGCAAAACAAAGAAAGACTATTCAACGCAGTAAGAGAAAAAACAAGTAACATATAAATGCACACCTATCAGAATAACAGCATACTTCTCACCAGAGATGATGAAATCCAGAAGGTCCTGGGCAGATGTTGTAAAGACCCTAAGAGAACACAAATTCCAACCTAGGCTACTGTAACCAGCAAAACTCTCAATTAAAAAACAAGACATTTCGGCACAAGTCCCTTCCGGTCCACTCCAACACCGGGGTGCCTTGCCCCTGGAGTCTCCGGACACCCACAAGGACCCACACAGGATTCCCCATGGGATCCTAAGGCCTCTGGTGAGTGGAACACAGCGTCTGCTCCAATCCAATCGCGCAGGACCTGAGACTGCATTAAATAGGGAAGCAGATAACCCGGCCTGATCAGGGGCACAAGTCCCTTCCAGTCCACTCCAGCACCGTGGTTCCTTCTTTCTGGACACCCCCCAAGGTCCTCACAGGACCCTCCATGGGATCTTAAGAACTCTGTTGAGTGGAACACAACTTCTGCCAGGAGGCAGGTTCAAACACCAGATAGCTGTGCACCTTCCCTGCAAGAGGACTTCTTGCCTGCAGAGAGTCCTCTGACCACTGAAACTAAGGAGAGAGCTAGAATCCCAGTTCTCTTGATAGAGGCTAACATAATCACCTGAGGAACAAGCTCTAACCAGGGACAACTATAATAACTAGCTCCAGAGATTACCAGATGGCGAAAGGCAAACATAAGAATCATATTAGAGCCGGGCGTGGTGGCGCATGCCTTTAATCCCAGCACTCGGGAGGCAGAGGCAGGCGGATTTCTGAGTTCAAGGCCAGCCTGGTCTACGAAGTGAGTGCCAGGAAAGCCAGGGCTACACAGAGAAACCCTTTCTCGAAAAACCAAAAAAAAAAAAAAAAAAAAAAAAAGAGAAATAAAAAAGAATCATATTAACAGAAATCAAGACCACTCACCATCATCAGAACGCAGCACTCCCACCCCACCTAGTCCTGGGCACCCCAACACAACTGAAAAGCTAGACCCGGATTTAAAAGCATATCTCATGATGATGGTAGAGGACATCAAGAAGGACTTTAATAACTCACTTAAGGAAATACAGGAGAACACAGCTAAACAGGTAGAAGACCTTAAAATGGAAACACAAACATTCCTTAAAGAATTGCAGGAAAACACGACCAAACAGGTGATGGAATTGAATAGAACCATCCAAGACCTAAAGAGGGAAGTAGACACAATAATGAAAACCCAAAATGAGGCAATGCTGGAGATAGAAACCCTAGGAAAGAAATCTGGAACAACAGATGCGAGCATCAGCAACAGAATACAAGAGATGGAAGAGAGAATCTCAGGTGCAGAAGATTCCATAGAGAACATCGGCACAACAATCAAAGAAAATGGAAAATGCAAAAAGATCCTAACTCAAAACATCCAGGAAATCCAGGACACAATGAGAAAACCAAACCTACAGATAATAGGAGTTGATGAGAACAAAATTTTCAACTTAAAGGGCCAGCAAATATCTTCAACAAAATTATAGAAGAAAACTTCCCAAACCTAAAGAATGACATGTCCATGAACATACAAGAAGCCTACAGAACTCCAAATAGACTGGACCAGAAAAGAAATTCCTCAGACACATAATAATCAGAACAACAAAGCACTAAATAAAGAGAGAATATTAAAAGCAGTAAGGGAGAAAGGTCAAGTAACATAGAAAAGCAGGCCTATCAGAATTACACCAGACTTTTCACCAGAGACTATGAAAACAGAAGAGCCTGGATAGATGTTATACAGACACTAAGAGAACACAAATGCCAGCACAGGCTACTATATCCGGCCAATCTCTCAATTACCATAGATGGAGAAATCAAAGTATTCCACGACAAAACCAAATTCACATATTATCTTTCCATGAATCCAGCCCTTCAAAGGATAATAATAGAAAAAAACAATACAAGGCCGGAAATCACACCCTAGAAAAAGCAAGAAAGTAATCCCTCAACAAACCTAAAAGAAGACAGCCACAAGAACAGAATGCCAACTTTAACAACAAAAATAAAAGGAAGCAACAATTACTTTTCCTTAATATCTCTTAATATCCATGGACTCAATTCCCCAATAGAAAGACATAGACTAACAGAATGGCTACACAAACAGAATCCAACATTTTGCTGCTTACAGGAAATCCATCTCAGGGAAAAAGACAGACACTACCTCAGAGTGAAAGGCTGGAAAACAATTTTCCAAGCAAATGGTCTGAAGAAACAAGCTGGAGTAGCCATTCTAATATTGAATAAAATTGACTTCCATCCCAAAGTTATCAAAAAAGACAAGGAGGGACACTTCATACTCATCACAGGTAAAATACTCCAAGAGAAACTCTCAATTCTGAATATCTATGCTAAAATGCAAGGGCAGCCACATTCATTAAAGACACTTTAGTAAAGCTCAAAGCACACATTGCACCTCACAGAATAATAGTGGGAGACTTCAACACACCACTTTCATCAATGGACAGATCGTGGAAACAGAATCTAAACAGGGACACAGTGATACTAACAGAAGTTATGAAACAAATGGACTTAACAGATATCTACAGAACATTTTATCCTAAAACAAAGGGATACACCTTCTTCTCAGCACCTCACTGGACCTTCTCAAAAATTGACCGCATATTTGGTCGCAAAACATGCCTCAACAGATACAAAAATATTGAAATTGTCCCATGCTTCCTATCAGACCATCATGGACCAAGGCTGATCTTCAATAACAACATAAATAATGGAAAGCCAACATTCACGTGGAAACTGAAGAACACTCTTCTCAATGATACCTTGGTCAAGGAGGGAATAAAGAAAGAAATTAAAGACTTTTTAAAGTTTAATGAAAATGAAGCCACAACATAACCAAACTTATGGGACACAATGAAAGCATTTCTAAGAGGGAAACTCATAGTTCTTAGTGCCTCCAAAAAGAAACTAGAGAGAGCACACACTAGCAGCTTGATAACACATCTACATGCTCTAGAATAAAAGGAAAAAAATTCACCCAAGAGGAGTAGACAGCAGGAAATAATCAAACTCATTGGCGAAATCAACCAAGTGGAACTAAGAAGTATTCAAAGAGTTAAAGAAATGAGGAGTTGGTTCTTTGAAAAAATCAACAAGATAGATAAACCCTTAACTAGACCCACTAGAGGGCACAGGGACAGCATCCTAATTAACAAAATAAAAAATGAAAAGGGAGACATAACAACAGATCCTGAAGAAATCCAAAACGTCATCAGATCCTTCTACAAAAGGCTATACTCAACAAAACTGGAGAACCTGGATGAAATGAACAAATTTTTAGAAAGATACCAGGTACCAAAGTTAAATCAGGATTAAGTTAATGATCTAAACAGTCCCATATCCCCTCAATGGAATGCAGTATATAAACAAACTTAAAGAAGAAACCACGAGATCATCTCCTTAGACGTGGAGAAGGCATTTGATAAAATCTAACATCCATTCATGATAAAAGTCTTGGAAAGATCAGGAATTCAAGGCCCATACCTAAACATGATAAAAGCAATCTACAGCAAACCAGTAGCCCACATTAAAGTAAATGGTGAGAAGCTGGAAGCAATCCCACTAAAATCAGGGACTAGACAAGGCTGCCCACTTTCTCGCTACCTATTCAACATTGTACTTGAAGTCCAAGCCAGAGTAATTCGACAACAAAAGGAGATCAAGGGGATACAAATTGGAAAGGAAGAAGTCAAAATATCACTTTTTGAAGATGATATGATAGTATATATAAGTGACCCTAAAAATTCCACCAGAGAACTCCTAAGCCTGAAAAAAAGCTTCAATGAAGTAGCTGTATATAAAATTAACTCAAACAAGTCAATGGCCTTTCTCTAAAAAAAGGATAAACAGGCTGAGAAAGAAATTAGAGAAACAACAACCTTCTCAATAGTCACAAATAATATAAAATACCTTGGCGTGACTCTAACTAAGGAAGTGAAAGATCTGTATAATAAGAACTTCAAGTCTCTGAAGGAAGAAATTAAAGATCTCAGAAGATGGAAAGATCTCCCGTGCTCATGGATTGGCAGGATCAACATTGTAAAAATGACTATCTTGCCAAAAGCAATCTACAGATTCAATGTAATTCCCATCAAATTTCCAACTCAATTCTTCAATGAATTAGAAAGTGCAATCTGCAAATTCATCTGGAATAACAAAAAACCTAGGATAGCAAAAACTCTTCTCAAGGATAAAAGACCCTCTGGTGGAATCACCATGCCTGACCTAAATCTTTACTACAGAGCAATTGTGATAAAAACTGCATGGTACTGGTATAGTGACAGACAAGTAGACCAATGGAATAGAATTGAAGACCCAGAAATGAACCCACACACCTACGGTCACTTGATCTTTGACAAGGGTGCAAAAACCATCCAGTGGAAAGAAGATAGCATTTTCAACAAATGGTGCTGACACTACTGGTGGTTATCATGTAGAAGAATGCGAAGTGATCCTTACCTATCTCCTTGTACTAAGGTCAAATCTAAGTCGATTAAGGAACTCCACATTAAACCAGCAACACTGAAAATTATAGAAGAGAAAGTAGGGAAAACCCTGGACGATATGGGTACAGGGGAAAACTTCCTGAATAGAACAGCAATGGCCTGTCTGTAAGATCAAGAATCGACAATGGAGCCTAATAAAATTGCAAAGTTTCTGCAAGGCAAAAAACACCATCAATAAGACAAAAGGCCACCAACAGATTGGGAAAGGATCTTTACCTATCTTGAATTAGATAGGGGACTAATATCCTATATATATAAAGAACTCAAGAAGGTGGACTGAAGGAGCTGAAGGGATCTGCAATCCTATGGGTGGAACAACAATATGAACTAACCAACACGCCCTCCCCCGTCCCCCCCCCCCCCCGGCTGCCGGAGATTGTGTCTCTAGCTGCATATGAATCAGAAGATGGCCTTGTCAGCCATCAGTGGAAAGAGAGTCCCATTGGTCCTGCAAACTTTATATGCCTCTGTACAGGGGAACGCCAGGGCCAAGACTTGGTAGTGGGTGGGTAGGGAGTTGGTGGGGGAGCGTGTGGGGGACTTTTGTGATAGCATTGGAAATGTAAATGAAATAAATACCCAATAAAAAAGATATGAAATCGGAGACATAAGAACAGAATCTGGGGAAATCCAAAAAAATCATCAGATGGTACTACAAAGCCTATACTCAACAAAACTCGAAAACCTGGATGAAAGGGACAATTTTTGAGACAGATACAAGATACCAAAGTTAAATCAGGATCAGACTAATGATCTAAACAGTCTCATATCCCCTAAAGGAATAGAAGCCGTCATTAATAGTCTTTCAACCAAAGCAAGCCCAGGATGAGATGTGTTTAGTGCAGAGTTCTATCAGACTTTCAAAGATCTAATTACGGGTCTCCTCAAACCATTCTACAAAATAGAAACAGAAAGTTCTCTACCCAATTGTTCTATGAAGCCACAATCTGATACCTAAACCACACAAACACTCAACAAAGAAAGAGAACTTCAGAGCAATTTCCCTCACGAATATCAACGCAAAAATACTCAATAAAATCCTCGAAAACCGACTCCAAGAACACATCAAAATGATCATCTATCATAATCAAGTAGGCTTCATCCCAGGTATGCAGTACTGGTTCAACATATGGATATCTATCAACTTAATCATCTATATAAACAAACTCAAAGATAAAAACTACATGATCATCTCATTAGGTGCTGAGAAACATTTGACAAAATCCAACACCCATTCATGATAAAAGTCAGTATGATTCTTCCAATAAGCACAAACTGCTTTATAATCATCCCATTCCTGATTTCTTCAAAACGTGCTCGAGTGTCATCCTGAATTTCTTCCAGTAGAGGGAGACATAACTCTTGTTGTTTTATGAGAGATTGCATCTCAAGTCAATGTTTCCAAAAGACCTTTAAAATTTTCTATATTCAATTAGCTGTACACTCATAGCAAATTGTCAAAAATGTATAGGCAGTAACTTGTGCACCTTGCACACAACCTTCTATTTGGTTGCTATCCTTTATAACAAGTGAGGAAATTGAAGAATTTTTATATTATTAATGAGCTCATTTGCATCTATTTGCCTCAGTGGATGTTGTGTGTGTATGTGCAGTTTCTCTAAGAATATTGGTCATGCAAATTATCTGTGTTTTCAGAACCATATTCATGTATTCACCTGAACTGCTACCACAAAACTCAGTGGTGTTATTACCCCTCCCCCAACTCATAGCAAGCACTACAGAAAAATTTTCACACAATATGTACAATTTGCTTTGGGCGTATTTTACTCTGTTGTATTTCCAAGCTGTGTGCACGAAGAATTAGCTTTTCTTTGCCTACAAGTAGAAGTTCCTGGTATTGAAGACCCCCAGTTCCCCAATTACTAGATGAGGAACATTTAAGCACTTACTGAGTTCTAGCTATTTCTGGAAGAACACTTATCAAATATTTTTTTTCTTTTACTAGTTTTGGTGTGAAAATGAGTTTTCATTTCTCTGTAATGGTACTCAAGGTTTTTTTTTTTTTAAACTTGATTTGTATTATAATTCTTCTTTTAGTGGTAGAAACATTTGCAAAAGTACTTTTTAGTGTTATCACTTTGTAGTTCCATGAAAAACATTCGAGCATCCACTTCTCTTGAATCCTTACTGTCAGGAGGCTAATACTATATTTTAAATTGTGCCATACCTTATATAGATTTAAAACGACTTTCTATAGCAAGTCATGATGTTTAATTTTTAAAAATCTGTTTGTGTCTTCTTTATGCCTTATTCAGGAAATTATCCACGTGTACATTTTCTCTTGTTCAGATCAAACTGTTTATAATGTTACTGATGTGATTTTATTGATTTTGCATTTTTTGTTTTATATTCTAAATAAAAGACTCTATTTGAAAACATAATTTCTCTCTTTCTTTCTTTTAAGAGAGGGAGTATTTTATTTAAAACCTGTCAGTGAAGTGGACAGCTTGGGTCTCTGAAAAATCATCCATAAGTCAGTCCTGTATGAAAGCACACATTGCCACATACAAATTAACTGATCAAACCACAACTTTCTATGTTGGAACAGAATAAACATCCCTGTGGAAGCAGAACCTTGTGACATTTAATTTAGCATTCCTCTCCTTCTTCCTCACCCTTGCCTTCCACAGAATCCACACCAAACTCCTCATAATCGTTCTCGAGGGGAACCATGTCCTCACGGGCCTCAGAGAACTCCCCCTCCTCCATGCCCTCACCCACATACCAGTGCACAAAGGCATGCTTAGCATAAGTCAGATCAAACTTGCTATCTAGGTGAGCCCAGGCCTCAGCAATGGCTGTGGTGTTGCTCAGCATGCCCATAGCTCTGTGGATTTTCGCCAGGTGACCACCAGTGGGAGGCTGGTAATTAATGCCAACCTTGAAGCCAGTGGGGTACCAGTCCACAAACTGGATGGTACACGTGGTCTTGATGGTGGCAATGGAAGCACTGACATATTTTGGAACCACATCACCACGCTACAACAGGCAGCAAGCCATGTATTTACCATGGCAAGGGTCACATTTCAACATCTGATTGGCTGGTTCAAAGCAGGCACTGGTGATTTCTGCTACAGAAAGCTGCTCACGGTAGGCTTTCTCAGCAGAGATGACAGTGTCATAAGTGGCCAGAGGGAAGTAAATTCGAGCGTAGAGTACCAGGTTGGTTTGGAATTCTGTCAGCTCAACATCCAGGGCCCCATCAAATCTGATGGAAGAAGTGATGGAAGACACAATTTGACCTATCAACATGTTTAGGTTAGTGTAGGTTGGGCGCTCAATGTTGAGGTTTCTACGACAGATATAGTTGGCTTAATGTCTACCATGAAGCCACAATCAGAGTGCTCCAGGGTGTGTGGGTGGTGAGTATCGAATTGTAGGGCTCTACCACAGCAGTGGAAACCTGGCGGGTGGTGCTGGATAATTGGAGAAATCCAGGTTGGACTTCTTTCCGTAATCAAGCTGCTCCATAAGCAGGGAGGTGAACCCAGAGCCAGTTCACCCACCAAAGCTGTGGAAAACCAAGAAGCCCTGGAGACCCGTGCACTGGTCAGCCAGCTTGTGGATCCTGTCCAAGACAAGGTGAAGGATCTCCTTGCCAATGGTATAGTAGCCACCGTCATAATTATTTGCAGCATCTTCCTTGCCTGTGATGAGCTGCTTTTGTGGAAGGACTGGCAGTAGGTGCCAGTGCAAACTTCGTCTATAACTGTGGGTCTACGAGCACTGCCCTTGGCACATGCTTATCAGTTCTTGTCTCACTGAAGAAGGTGTTGAAGGAGTCATTGCCTCCCACAAAGGTCTTGTCACTTGGCATCAGGCCATGGGGCTGAATGCTATGTTCCAGGCAGTAGATCTCCTAGCAGGCATTGCTGATCTGGACAGCAGCTTGGCCAAGGTAGATGGAGTAGATGGAGATGCACTCATGCATGGTTGCTGCTTCGCGACTGCCAGGGAATGGTGAAGTCAAGGAGGAGGTGTTGCTTCTTACAGCACGACTCTTAGGTGGTTCATGTAAGAGAACCTGCCTTTCTTGGTGCTGTGAAGGCTCTATGCCCCAGTATAGAGGAATGCCAGGACCAGGAATGGGAGTGTGTGTGTTGGGGAGAAGGGGGAGAGAGGAGGGGATAGGGGATTTTTCGGAGGGGAAACTAGGAAAGGGGACAACATTTGAAATGTACATAAAGAAAATATCTAATGAAAAAAGGGGAAAAAAAAAGAGAACCTGCTTTGAGTACATAGTTTCTATGCATTACATTTTAGGTTGAAATCCATCATTATATCCACTAGCTAAATTATATTTTAGATTCAGTGTTTTGAGGTCTAAACAATTAATATTTCCTCTTATGTAGCTGAGATTAAGTCAGCAAACCACACAAATCAATTCTTCATCATTTTCATCCTTGCTGGCTGTGTTAGCACATTTTCATTTACAAGCTATTATTTGATTAAGTTCTGGATTTTAAGTATTGTAATTTTTGCAACAGTAAATAAGGAATTTCATGTATTTTAACTAATACTCTACATATCCACTCTCTTGGAACATTTTATTGAGTTAATTAATTATACTCTGTAGCAAATCATTCTGAATATATAATTTCATGTAGAATTGGGTTTGTTCTTGATGTGTTTTCTTTTAAGTTTACTACAGAGAGTTGTTTTCTGTGTAGCATTTTTGTCTTAAGTAGAACAGGCTATATTTACACAGAATATTTTCCTCAATAAGTGTCATGAATTCTACCATTACAGATATTTAGTACAATAACCAGCTTCTCTTTGTACAGATTTTATATGATCTTACAGCTAAAATCATGGTCCTTTTGACTTCATTTTTACAAAATACAAGAGCTGTAAGGATTGACAGAGTAATAATTGGCCTCAATGTTTTTTTTTTTTTTTTAATTTAAGACAAGGATGAACATTTGGGGCCTGAAGTGATGTTGTAATTTGAATCTATAGTGTTTCCCCAAGTGCCCAGTTGAAAATTTAATCTTTAGTAGATTATTCCATTAGGAAACCTTATGAAGTGGAAGAAAATAAGACTAGTTAGAGCAAAAATTAACCGCATAGTGTTTCTGAAGAAAAAATACTTTCTGATTTTCATTTTTGTTTTTAGCACTTGTCTTTTAGTATCTCATGGTCCCTATATATAGTTTTCATTTTTTAATTCTTTAAAAAAGCTTCTCTACTTCATATACTTTCTATCACCATGCTCTTTGTCAACATAGGCCCAGAAACAATACATTGGAATCATGATGGGCCAACATTTGTGATTCTGAGAGAGAGAAAAATAAAAAAATAAAAAAATTTCTTTCTTCAAACTTACTTTTCAAGTCCCCCCTCCCCCCAGATTTATTCACAGCTGACAATCAGGGCTTCATAGCCACAAATAATGCTGAAACTCTCCCATTTTAAAGTTAACTTATTTCACAATATCACCACCTGATAACAATTCTAGAAATGTTGGAGTATGTTTTTGTTTTCTTTTTTTTAAATTTTAATAATTTAATTTTTCACACTCCATATTTTATCCACCCCTACACCTCTGATCCACCCTCTGACTGTTCTACATTCCATAACTCCTTCCCACACCTGTCTTCATGGATGTCTCCTCCCCCCAACTGACCTCTATACTCACTGGGGCTTCCAGTCTCTTGAAGGTTAGGAGCATCATCTCTGAATGAATGCAGACCCATCAGTCCCCAACTGTATGTTGGGGGGCTTCATATCAGCTGGTGAATGCTTCCTGTTTGCCATTTTAGTGTTTGAGAGATCTAGGGAATCCAGATCAATTGAGACTGCTGGTCCTCCTATAGGATCACCCTTTTCCTTAGCTTCTATCAGCCTTCCATATTTCAACAACACGAGTTAGCCGCTTCTGTCCATTGATTGTGCAAATACCTGCATCTGACTCTTTCAGCTGCTTGTTGGGTCTTTTGGAGGGCAATCAGGATAGGTCCCTTTCGTTGAGCGCTCCTTAGCCTCAGTAATAGTGTCAGGCCTTGGTACCTCTCCTTGAGCTGGATCCCACCTTGGGCCTGTTACTGGACCTTATTTACCTCAGGCTCTCCGGGGCTGTGGGTGTAGGGGAGAAAGGGGAAAAGGGGGAATGGGAGAAAACCCATATCCCGCCAGAATTCCAGTTCTCTGGGGGGTGGGGGGGAGGGATGCGGGAGGACTGCCAGACACTTTCCATGCAGCTCCGGGTGGACCTCTGGCTGTGTTAGGCCACTGACCCGAGATGGCGGATGGTGGACAAGGGGCAGCCCCAGGTACCAGGTTCTCAGCCTCCAGCATCCCTCGCACAATACCATGGAGGAGCAGAGAACAAAATAGGGCCCCCAGGCAGCACTCAGCCCAGGAGATAAAGGAAGAGGGCAGGGGGAGAGGCAGGAGCTGGGTGGTTCCCATGCAGGCGAGAGTCCTTAGTCCAGTCCTTGGCTGCAGCATAGGAAGGCCTTCTGAAGGAAGGCTAGACATGGTTCATTAGGAGAAAGCCTATCCCATCGTTCAAGCATGGTGTGCCTTTATGTTCAGAAAGAGTCTATGGTTTTAGAGCTTTATTGTAGAAAGGCAAGGAGAAAGGAGAGGAGAGGAGAGGAGAGGAGAGGAGAGAGAGAGAGAGAGAGAGAGAGAGAGAGAGAGAGAGAGAGAGAGAGAGAGAGAGAGAGAGAGAGAGAGAGAGAGAGGCCAGCCATGGCCGTGTGGAAAGAAGGGGGAAGAGAGAGAAGGAAGGCTAGAGAATAAGAGAGGTAAAAGCTTAGAGAGAGTGAGGTAGGGCTAAGCAGCCCCTTTTATAGTGGGCTTGGCTATCTTGCTGTTACTAGGTAATTGTGGGGAGGAGTCTAGCCAGAATGACAGAAGCTTGGGATGTTGGTGACTACTAGCCACATGCCTCTCTTGTGGTGGCTGTGGGGGCAGTAACTTCAACAGGAGACAGGGGTCCAGGAAACATGATCGAATACCTTCTGTCCCATGTAGGTGGAAATTACCACCCACCGCGTCCCACTGGGGTTCAAGACCTCAGGTTGATTGGAGACCAGGCTGTCTTAGCCCATTGCCTCACAAGGCTCCTCTCCATTTCCATCCATATATTTCTTTCAAACAGGAAAAATTATGGGTTAGAGTGGTGACTGTGGGATGGCAACCCCATCCTTCATTTGATGTATGCCTTCCTGTCTGCCTGCTGGCGGTGGGCTCTATTCCCTCTGCCCACTGTCTGGCATTTTATCTAAGGTCTCTCCCTTTGAGTACTGAGAGTCTCTCACCTTCCGGACCTCTGGTGCACTTTGGAGGGTACTCCCACCCTCCTATTTCCCGAGGTTGCCTGTTTCCATTCTTTCTGCTGGTCTTCAGGACTTCAGTCCTTTTCCCTCTCCCCCAGATCAGGTACCCCTCTCCACCCTCCCAAACTTCCCTCCCATGCATTTTTCCCTCTCAGACTCCTCCGTCCCTCCCCACTTGTGAATGCTTTCTTCTCTCTCCCAAGTGGGACTGAGGTGTCCTCACTTGGGCCTTTCAAATTGTTGACCATTTTGAGTTCTTTGGACTGTATCTTGGGTGTTCTGTACCTCACTCCAAAAATATACAATGGAAAAAAGAAAGCATCTTCAATAAATGGTGCTGGTCTAACTGGCTGTCTGTATGTAGAAAAATGAAAATAGATCCATATTTATCACCTTGCACAAAGCTCAAGTCTAAGTGGATCAAGGACTTTAACATAAAATCAAACCCTGAATCTAATAGAAGAGAAAGTGGGAAAGAGCCTTGAACTCATTGGCATGGGGGGAAATTTCCTAAATAGAACTCCAATGGCTCATGCTCTAAGATCAAGAATTGATAAATGGGACCTCATGAATCTGGAAAGCTTCTATAAGGCAAAGGACATAGTCAGTAAGACAAACTGTCAACCTACAGATTGGGAAAATTTTATACTAATCCCAAATCCAATAGAGGGCAAATATCCAAAATATATAAAGAACTCAAGAAGATAATCAACAAAAAAAAACCAAACAACCCAATAAAAAATGGCATATAGAACCAAACTGAGAATTCACAACTGAAGAATCTTGAATGGTTGAGAAGTACCAGAAGAAATATTCAAAGAAATGCAAATTGAAACAACACCTTACACCAATCAGAATGGCTAAGATAAAAACCTCAGGTGACAACACATGTTGGAGAAGATGTGGAGAAAGAGGAGCACTCTTCCATTGCGGGTGGGATTGCATACTGATACAACCAGGCTGGAAATAAATCTGGAGGTTCCCTAGAAAATTGGAAATAGATCTACCTGAAGACCCAGCTATACAAGCCTTGGAAATATGCCCCAAAGGTGCCCTAGTATGCCACAGGGGCACATGTTCAACTATGTTCATAGAGGCCTAATTTGTGACAGCCAGAATCTGGAAACAGCCTAGATGTCCCATGACAGAAGAATGGATACAGAAAATGTAGTTCATTTACACAATTGAATACTACTCAGCTATTAAGAACAAGGATATCCTGAGTTTTGCAGGCAAATGGATGGAACTAGAAATATTGGAGTATTAAGGAAAGCCACAGTCTTAGAGAAACAAAAGACAGAATTTTCAATTGGTTTTGTGTGGCTAAATGCCAATAGCTTCAGAACTGATTAAAAAAATAATATTCTTACATTTCTGCATGTTAGCCATCTGCTGAATCAACTTCAGGGATAAGGAGATCTGTGGGCATCCTCTAGACTCCAGGGATCATAGTCTAATGGTAACATAATTCTTCCAAGAATACTGCCTTAACCTGAACGATGGGCACTATCCCCCACAGTTCTCTTTTCCACTGTAACAACTGCTCTTGATAGCTCAACTATCTTTCTCACTATTAGAAAAACACACATGATTATATTCACCCCCACAAGTGATTAAACATACCCATGCACTTCAGAATGTTCATGTCATCTAAAACCTGTAACTTAATTACATCTGACATGTTCTATCAACATGTCAATTTCAATTTAAAACTTCTAGAACCTAGACTTGCATAGTAATGGGAAGGTTCAGTGAGATCCATTACTCCTGAACTTGTATCCTTTCCTAAGAACATGACCCTTTTTAAGACTGGAAAGAAATCAAAAGATCTGTTTATTAATCAACAGTTTAAGAGGTCACACAAACTTCAACATGTACAGGCATTTATTCAATATGTATGAATTAGAATCTCTTAAGAAGTTTTTGAATGTTTTCAGAAGGCAGAAATGCTCACTATTATACCATCAATGCACACTTTCCTATGAAATTATAATCCAAAACAAAATCATTTAGTACTTAAATGATTAAAGGAATTCTGAATATTTCTGAAATTGCCTTTGAGTTTGCACATAACATTAAAGGAGGTATGATAAGAATTCAGATCCCAGATACCCTGCAAACTAATGATTCAACTGTTGTTTTAGGTTGACAGGACTTGTCCTCCTCCACTTATGAATTGAAAGTGTCCTGAGTGAATTTTCCTTAGATCCTGTTGTTATTATGTGAGAACTCAGAAATGTCTTACAAGCTCCTACAATCAAAGAGAGACACAGATACAGGTTTTAGATATCAACAGAAAGCGAGTGCAGGAAAGAGGCAGAGGAAGCAGCATTACTATTAATCCATCCAAAAGCTGTTGTGCTGTACGTCTGATGGGGACGGTGCTTTGTATAATTGAAGAAGTTGCCTTATGACTAGGTGTTTGTTCTCTCCCTTAGAAAATCAGTGTGTTCAGTCTCATGCTGCAACATTGTAGGGTCTTTCATAGTTAGCTTCTGAAAGACCCCAAGGATTCCCTCGCTTGAGGACAAAGTATTGAAGACGGAGAGATTGCATTTTCTGATGATGAATAATGTTTGATAGTCAAGACAAAGACATTGATGTGTGATATGTGGTATCCAAATATTTGTGTAATAAGGATGCACAAACCTTTCTTCATGTGAGCTTGTTTGGAGTCTTTGACCCACCCACAGATTTCGAGGCTGCTCTCTGAATCAGGACTCTTCCTCGAATTATTGCTCAAGTGCTCAAGTACAAAAAGTGAAAATAGCAGTGTTTTACTTTATACCACTCAATTGTATTATCGCCAGTTGAAACCAGTATGTTGAGAAACTATGATAAATAATAGCAAGCAATAGAAAAGATCAAAATATGGGGGATCTCAAACTGAGCAATAGTAGTACCCATTTAGTCTCTAAGTATGAAAGCACTTCCATCTGCACTGGAGTCAGAACTTCAAGGGCTCAGGTTGCTCAGATTAAGTTGTTATATGCGCACATGATGTGTTTTTCCTCTCTTTGAACTGTTGTTAGGAGAGTTAAAACCATAAAATTTATGTTCTAATTCAGTGAAGATTGTTATGATAAATCGCCCTTTTGTAATTATTTGAGTGAATTAAAAATCATATAGTTTCTTCTCTGTTGTATATTCCCTGTCAGCAGGATACTCTTCTATATTACAGTAGTATTTCATTGGAATATATTATTCAAAATAGAGACTACCTACATTACAAATGTCATCTATAATTTTAAATATTTGAAAAGAAATTCATTCTCTGGAGACATATAAATGGTTTGACCTCAGGTGTCTGGGGACATCGGTCTTTTGCCAAGTCCTGAGATGAATAAGCATTGCAGTCGTGCCCAGCAATATCTGGTTCTCAATGATCTGCATACCTTCACTGCATAACCTTGGGGACTTCTTCATATACCATCACACAATGTGCCATTGTCATTTCAGTCAGGACTCAGCATGGACATGAGGGCCCCTGCTCAATTTCTTGGGTGTTTGTTGCTCTGGTTTTCAGGTAAAATGATCTAAGATGGGAATTTCACTGTTACACAGTGATTAGTCTTGACCTGCATTTGAGGAATGACCTCTTTTATCATGCTTACCTATGTGGATATTCATTATGTCTCCACTCCTAGGTGTCATATATGTCAGCCAGATGACCTAGTGTCTATCCTCCATGTCTGTCTCTCTGGGAGACACAGCCAATCTCAGAATTATTTAAGCTGGATCCAGCAGAGCCTAGGGAAATCTCTAAGCCCCTGATCTGTGGTGCAACCAACCAGGCAGATGGGGTCCCATCAAGGTTCAGTGGCTGTAGGTATGGGTCAGATTATTCTCTCACCATCAACAGCCTGGAGTCTGAAGATGATGCAATCTATTTCTGTCAACAGTCTAAAGGGAACCCTCCCACAGTGATACAATTCATAACATGAACCCCATGGAAGCAGAAGTGAGAGACTTGCATGCTCCATTTGACACTCCTCATGAATCACCCACTCTAAGTATTTCTCAGATACCACAAGCAATGTTTGACAGTACACCAAGAAGGAAAGACTTAAGAAAGTCCATTAATGAAAGACTGGTGGATTTGCTCATTAAAGCAAAATCATTAGAATGATGAGAGCTCTGAATTTCACCATAGCTAGGAGAAAAAGTTACTTTAAAAACTACAGAAGAATTTCCCAAAATAATTACTTTCAGATTTATAGATGTACATTTTGAAGCAAAAGGAGATTATCAGGACATTGGGAAAGGTAGATATTTAGTGGTTTCTAAGT
The DNA here is from genome assembly GCF_978045245.1 of Mus caroli. Taxonomy (NCBI): domain Eukaryota; kingdom Metazoa; phylum Chordata; class Mammalia; order Rodentia; family Muridae; genus Mus; species Mus caroli. Next base: position 80,882,823 of record NW_028227262.1, on the reverse strand, counting down.
TTTGTCAAAATGGATAATACAGGACAGCTAAATTCAAATGAAAAAGGGAGAAAGAACACTGAAAACCATGGAAGAGGTGGTAGGAAGTGCTAGAGACATGGCAAAACAGTTAGGAGCACTGGCTTGCCTTGCAGAAGACCTGGCTTCACTTCTTAGCACATACTTGGTAGTGCACAACCATTTATAACTCCAGTTTTACGGAATCTGCTGACTTCTTTTGACTTTCCTGGGCACAGGCATGTACAATGTCATGTATAAATGCAAGTGAAACCACTCTTATCCATAAAATTAAATTAAAGCAAACGTAAAAACTAAGATGTAGATTAGCAAGAGGAAGCTGAAAGAATACTGAATAGAAGTGTCAAAGAATCTGTGATTCAAGCAGGACTTCTATTGGTGGGACTCAATGATGGGAGCACCATAGGCTAATACAGACATCTCCGCATTCTTACCCACAGAAAAAGCCCACAGTACTTATACTCATTAATACTATTGATGGCACTTTATATTTCAGTAATTCTTCTTGCTTGGCAGTCTGGAACTTGAGGAGAAGCCTATTCTATCATTCTATATGTTAGCGACTAGCCTAGTCTGTAGAACTAGAAACAGGAAACAAAACAAATCAGGGATCCAGAAGAAATCTCTACTGATAGTCTCCTGGACACTAAGAAAGCTAGATGTGGAGATGCTGAGAAGCAGTGTCAGCAGGAGGATCAGGTCATGGATGACACAGAGGTTAGGGGCATCATGTACCCTGAGAAAAATTAAACACTCTTATTGAGCATAGTGTAGAGACCAATAGCCTTAGTCTAGTGAACTGCTCTAGCTTCTACTGCTTCATCCCAGTGGTGTGCTGTCTGCAGGAATGTTAACCCAAGTACAGAAAATTACCCTATTTGTGCAATATCATCTTTCCTACATGGTACTGTGCTCTTGGGAAAGATCTGGAAGCTTTGAGACCCTATAGCACATTTTTAGTTTCATTAAGACACACCATTCCAGTGTAGATATTTTTTCTGAATTCATACCCCAAATCCACCATTTGGGCTGGTATGGTGTGTGTGTATCATACCATGGGAGGAAATAATCTATAGTAAACATAGCTCTGTGAGACAGCAGACTCATGACTGATCAGAACTTAGTAACAGCAAAAGATAAGAGTTTTTAAAAAGTTCACTGTCCCACACCTGGAAGATTCCATTTAGAGGACTGCACCAATTGACTTCAACTTTTGTCTGTTTTTATTCTTTCTTTTAAATATATTTTAATATTGTATTTTCTTTTTTTATTGGTATCTCTTTTTCTTTTTATTTGTTCTATCATAAAATATATCACAACTATAGTTTCCTTCCCTCTTCCCAGCTTCTCCAAAGACCCTCTCTTCCACATCCACTGCTCCATTTCCCCTCAGAAAAAGAACAGCAGCCCCTGCCCCACATGATATGAACCAAAAGTGGCATAACAAAATGCATTGATACTAGACTCAATACTTCATATTAAAGCAGGATGAGGCAATTCAGTAGGAGGAAAAGAGTCCAAAGTATAGGCAAAGGAGTCAGAGACACCCACCCTAAGACTCTTAGGAGTTCTCCAATACTCCAAACTAATAATATATATATGCAAAGAATCTAGTGCAGACACATATTCAGACTTTGTAATTTCTGCTTGATCCCTGTGAACCCCTATGAATCCCTGCTTAGTTGATTTTGTGTGTCATGTTCTTTCGATTCCTTACTACCCCGTCTCCCTCAATCCTTTCTCTCTTCTGCTGGGTTCCCCAAGTTCTGCATAATGTTTGGTTGTGCATCTCTGCATGTGCATTTATAATCTGCCATAAGAAATCTCTCTAATGATGATACTATAGACTATGCCTAGATCTACGAGTATAGTAGAATATCATTAGGAATCATTTCATTTACACTTTTCTTTTTGACCAGTAGTGTTTGCTTGACTGCTAGGTTCCTGGGCTATCTAACATCAATTCCTGGTGTTCCAGACAGTATTAGGTACAGAATACCTTCTGTGGCATTGGCCTTAAGGGAGACCAGTCATTAGTTGGTCACTCTCACAAGTACTAAGCCATCATCGCCTCATCATTGCATATTTTGTAGTCAGGACAAATTTTAGGTCAATTTTTTTGTGGAGGTTTGGTGTCTCAGCTTTACCACCGAAACCTCTTCCTGGTTACAGAAGATGGCTGGCTCAAGCTCCATATGCTCCATTACTAGGAATCCTTGCTAGGCTCACCCTTATATGTTCCAGAAAGTTTCCTCTAACCTAGATTCACGTATGGCCTCCCAAGGATGGAGACTTTTCCATCTATTTGCTTAGAACTTTCATGATGCCATTTTCTTTTTTTACACCTGAGCAATAACTCTATTGTGTAAATATGCCATAATTTCTGTATTCTCTCTTCAGTTGATGGACATCAAGGTTGTTTCCAGTTCACGGATATTATGAATGATGCCACTGCGAACATAGTTGAGCCAGTGTCCTTATGGTGGGATAGAGCATCCCGTTATGTATGTCCATCAGTGGTATGCATAGTTGGTCTTTTGGTAAGTTTACTGACAATTTTCTGAGAAATGACAATATTGGTTTTCATAGTGGCTGTATAAGTTTGCACTCCCACCACTAGCAGAGGAGTGTTTTCCTTCCAAATTCTCATCAGCATCAGTGGTACTTATGTTATTGATATTAGCCGTTGTGATAGGTATAAGATGGAACATTAAAGAAGTTTTGATTTGCATTTCCCTGAGCAATAAAGACTTTGAACATTTCTTTAAGTGTCTCTCAGACAATTTGATTCCTCTATCAAAAATTTTGTTTAGATCAGAACACCATTTTATTTGGATTACTTGGTTTGTTGATATCTAGTTTCTTGAGTTCTTTTTGTTTTTTGTTTTTAGTTTTTTTTTTTTGTTTTTTTTTTTTTTTTTTTTTTTTTTAGGATATTAGACCTCTATTGATGTGAAGTAGATGAAACCTTTCTCCAGTCTATAGGCTGCTGTTCTCTTTGCCTTATAGAAGCTTTTCAGTTTCATGAGATCCCATTTACTAATTGTTGATATTAGTAACTTCCTATGCTATAGGTATTGTATTGCACTTAACTCCTGTCCTGATGCATGTAGACTATTCTGCACTTTATCTTCTTCCAGGTTCAGTGTGTCTGGACATATGTTGCATTCTTTCTCATTGTGACCTTGTGTTTTGTTCCTGGCAATAAATACAGAACTATTTACATTTGTTGAATATGCTTCCTATAGTATATTTGTTGCCACTTTAACAAAATCTAGGGTGTTTACACTTATGACTTTGTCTGTACCCATTTGTTTAGATTACAGTCGACTCTACCGAGTAGCTGTGATCCACCATCATAGTCCACTATCTCCAAGTGAAGACCAGGGAACCGAGGGTTACAAAAATGTATTATTATGAGTTATTAAAAGAGTATATCTAGTTTTTGTTCAGCTACACGGAGTCCTCTGTGAAGTTGTATTTCTTTATTTTATATATTTATCACAGAAGCCTAAGTGGGGAAAAGATTCTTATTCAAAGGCAGCAAGAATGCAACATAATGTAATTTTCCTTATTGAGGGAAACTATGAATGGGACTAGGATTGCTAAGATTTAAGAAGGTGAAAATCTGAAACGTTTCCTGTTCATTTTTTCCTATCCTCTCAAAAGAGCCTTTCTCTTAAGAAGCCTTTCTTACTAACTGTGAACAGGAAGCAAGTGGCTATTCTAAGGGTAGTCATATTGTTTTCCATTGTGATTAAAACTATTGTTTTCTAGTATGATAAAAACCATAACCCGAAGAAACTTGAAGAGAAAAGGAAGTCATTTTACAGTTCTACCTCCAATGAAGGAAACCAAAGGCAAGACCTCCAGCAGGGCAGGTTCTAGGAGGCAGAGGTCATAAAGAATGCTGCTTATTGGCTTACTTGCACTGCCTAATTTCTTAAGCCCTCAGGACCTTGTGGCTTGGCAGTTCCACTGTTAACCTCATGCTGGTCCTTACCACATCTATTGTTACTCAAGACAAACTCTCCATAGGTATGCCTGCTACGAAGCCAAACAGCTTGATGTTTTCCCTAGATCAACATTGCTGGGAAGACTGACTTCCATCAGTTTTATTCTGTTTTTCATGTGTATGCATTGGAATGAACATGCCTAAATATACATACATACATACATACATACATACATACATACATACATACACATAAGAAAGAAGTAGATGTAAAAATACCTTCTTACTGACCTTTTCCTCCTTTTCTAGAAAACACAGAATATGTTTATATTCATTCAATATAATCCCTATTCTGTTCAGTCTGTTTTCTTTTCATTCAGAATATACTCTGGGAATTTAAAAACAAAAATAATAAATATTTTATATGTTCTTTTCCTTTCCAGTTCTCCTCTCCCCTTTAACACTAAAACACTTACTCTTAAAATAGCCCTTAACCTGTATGTTTTTTATTTGACTCAATGACTTAATTTTTTTACTTTTCTCAACATGAGTTAGGAATGCAGGACATAGTGCATCAAGTTTCTGCAGGGTTCAGCACATCATCCCACATTGAGGTCAGAGAATTCAGCCCAGTTAGGGGAATGGATTTGTGTGATAGGCAACAGCTTTAGGGACAGCATCTGCTTCAGATTTTAGGGACTCACATAAAGACTAAGCTGAAGTCTGAGGTGTACATTTCCTACATATTGCCCGGACCCTCAGTACAGTCTGAGTATGTTCTTTGATTGATGACTTAGTCCTGAAATCCCACAAGGGTCCAAGTTAGTAGCTTGATAGTTCTTGTAAAGTTTGTATCCTCTTCAGGGGCTCTTCTATCATTCCCCAAACTTTTCCATAAGAGTCTCTGAGCTTTGTCCAATATTGGGCTGTGGGTTTCTGCATCTGTTTGAGTCAACTGCTGGGTGGAGCTGCTCAGAGGACTGTTATGCTAGGCTTCTGTCTGCAAGCATAGTGGAGTAATATTAATAGAGTTAGCAATTGGTGTTTGCCCATGGGATTGGTTTCAAGTCAGAATTGTTATTTGTTGGCCATTCCCTCAGTCTCTGCTCCATTGTTGTCTGTGTTTTTCTTATAGACAGGGCAAATTTAGAATCAAAATTATTTTTGTGCTCCCATGGAGACAAATTCAATGGACCAGAGGGAAGAAAGCACTGAACTGCTACATATAACACTCAGAAAATGACAGTTGTTTTTCCTATAATATTGTTAGAAAGAGGAACAAAAACATAGCTGGTTAACTTGCAGAGAATAATTTCACACATTTCTTTGTTTTCAGTCCTTCCTTTGTTTCTATAATACAGCACATATTAAGTGTCTGATGTTGTCTAGATTGACAGTTTTCAGCATGTTCTTTTCCCATCAAACAGCATACAGTGTTTTACTATTGTCTTTTTTGACATGTTATTTTCTGTAAATTTGGGCTCTTGAGATGCCTGCACGACTGTTGTTCCTATTTCTACTGTCTCACCAACTCAGACCATTGCATATTGCTCCCTGCGGAGAGGATTCACTCTTCTTAGTTTATGATAAAAGCTCAATTGTTATCTTGCAGGGACTGATCATTCTCCTTAGGCTGCCTCCTAAACATGAAGTTGCCCTTTCTGCTGTTTGTGGTGTTGTTTTTATTGATTCTTGGTGAGAAGGAAGGGAAATAAGGGCTAAGAATGGGTAGGGAGGATGAGCCCTGGGTCCCATTGCTTACCATTTGTGTTTTGTTTATGTTGGAGAAGACAGCTCTTAGTCTCTAAATTGGGGTCTGTGATGTTTATGTTCATGTGAGGGAGGTTCCAGGTGGGAGATAACCTGTGCTATAATGAAGATCATGACATGGATAAAACAGAGTTATATAATTTATGCTTGGAAGCTCTTTAGGCCATTTCTTCCACTTGTCTCATTAAAAGGGGAATTTTAGTGTATAAAAAATTTCATGTAAAAGGAAAGATCTCAGGTGAAAGAAACATCTAGGAAGCCACTGTAAAGAATGTTCTTGAAGTTAGTATACAATTTTGCACTCCTTTCTCATAATTTTAGCTTCCACTGGTGATGCTGTTATGACGCAAACTCATTGTCCCTAATGTCAGCCTTGAAGGTCAAGCCTTTTTCTTTTGAAGGTCAAATCAGAGCCTCCTACATGGAAATGTATACACCTATTTGCATTGGTACCTACAGAAGCCAGGCCAGTATCTGTAGCTTATGATCTACAATGTTTCTAACCAATTTTCTGGGGCCCCAGACAGGTTCAGTGGCAGTGGGTCAGGTACAGATTTCACACTCAAGATCAGTAGAGTGGAGCATGAAGATTTGGATGTTCATTATAGCATGTAACATATTTGTGTTCTTCCTTATTTATCTGTAGGTATAAGTACAATTGTGGAGATGACAACCTGACACCTTGCTTATTTTGTGACAGTGCAGTTGTAATTTCTCCCATAGAGTACATGACTTCCCCAGCTATGATCCTTTAACTGGTTTTGAAACAGCAGACACTAGTTCTCTTCCTCAGATTTGTTCACAGAACTAACCATAAAGTTCTAGGTTAGCCCTATAAAAAGGATTAATATAGCAGTTAGTATTTTTCTAAGCCGGTGGCCATTATTGTAGCTTGTGAAATCCACAGGTAAACTAGACATTTGATAACTTTTCTCATGTCTCAGAACAGTGAAAGCTAGCCAGCCATGAGGACACTTCCAGCTGAATACCATCACAATTTCCTTATGCTCTGCAACCTAAATACTTGGTGTCTTTGGCAATAGGGATTTATAGCCTAGTTCCAGTTGGCAAATAAGAAATCTGACAATAGTTGGTGTTGTTTGTGGCTTTGAAGCCTTCCTCTTAAAGATGATTCCTATACATGATACCAAGAGGCCTTTATTTCTCCTAAAGATGATTCCTATACATGACACCAAGGCCTTTATTTCTCCTAAAGATGATTCCTATACATGATACCAAGGACTTTATTTAATGTCCTGTTGCCAGTAGGAGTGTATTAGATACCACTGAATGATCTTCATTGATTTGGCTTTTAAAATAGAGTTAGAAAATACTGTATTTCCATTGGGATTTTGTCGTAGACATTTACTTTTTGTTACTCAACATATTCTCCTTTACCCTATTCCTTGAGTTTTCTCAAGTGAACTTCTTGGTCCCTAGTATTCTCACTGTGTACTTTTCGATCATATGCACACATTCTACTATCCCCTCTCCTACTTAACATCTCTTCTAAATCCTCCTGCCATCAGACCTTTCTAATGTCCAGCTTTTATAGACTCCAGATTACTTACCCAAATCTGACATTTCAAAGTTAGGAACTAGTTTTGAGAATGAACAGTTGATATTGTCTTTGACACTCAGTATACATTTTTTTAGCTCAAGACATTTTCTTGAAAATTTCTTCCTTTTAATTTTCTATGTAGCTGAATGCAATTCCACTGTGTATATATACCGCATTTTCATTATCCATGCATCAGTTGATGGAGATCTATGCTGATTAAAATTTATAGTTGTTATTTCACATTCATATTGATGTGCATTATTTAATCATTTTTCATATTTTTGGCTACATATACTTGGTGAACATAGAAAAACTATATTCACTTATATATGTATATGCAAAATACAATGCTGAGGTCTTTAGTGCTTCTCTATAATGCCTACATTGGGAAGCTGAGGCAGAACGACTGTGACTTCATTGGCAGCCTGGCATTCCTAGGACATTCTAGAGAAGTCTGAGATATCATTATCAAGTCTTGGTCTCAATATATCTTAAACTAAGTATCCAAAAAGTCAGTACTTGTTCTCTTTCTCTGTAAATTCTCCATGTTTTCAGTAAAATAAATATTTTTACAGGGACAAAAAACAAACCAGTTAGATTTGGATATGCTGAGCAAGTGCACAAAAGGAAAGTAGGACTCTGTTGCCATCTAGCTGACATTCCTTTATTCACTTATGAATGTCCAATTTGCATCTCATTGTCAGAATACCATCTTTATATGGAATTGTTCAGCCCTAATTACTTTTTCAGTGCTATACCAAAACACCATATCCAAGGCCACCTATAAAACAAATCCTTTTATTTGGCATATGGTTTTAGATGAATGGAGTTAATAGTGCCTAGCAAAAGGATGGCAGCAGGGAATATAAAAGTTCACAGCTGTAACTACAGAAAAGATGGAGAGAGAACACAGGAGATGGCCACAGGCGTTTGAAATCTCTAAGTTTATCCCCATGATTCTACTCCTTGAAACAGTCAACACCTCTCAAATTCTTTTCAATATGTTTCAACTAAGGGGATCACAAATCAAACATGTGAGTCCATGAGAGCCATCTCATTTAAAATATTTCCCTTGGATATTTGTAAAATAAGAAAGAAAGATGTATGTGATAATAGATATCCTCCTTGTTTGAGCATTACTCCCAAGGGAAAAATATAAATTGAATCATTGTAGATTGCATTGTTTACAATGCCTGTGTACATAAAATTATAATTGAGATTAATATGCCTTTCAGAAGCTCAAATTCAGGAGATAGATTTATTCTGAGTGCTAGGGAAGCATGGAAAATAAAGTAATCCACTTCAAGACAAAGAATGTCATAATCTGAGGCAATGAGATATAAAATTGTCTCTGATGTGTGGATAAGCTATAAAAAGTAAAACAACAAGCTTTTTATTTTGTTTTATATTTATTTATTTACATCCCAAATGCTGCTCCTCTTCCTGTTCCCCCCTCGCAGATTGTTTCCTCCATGCCCTTCTCCTCTGAGAGCGTTGGGCCTCCCTAGATATCCCCATACCCTAGTTATCAAATCTCCCCAGGATTATACTGATCATCTTCTTCATTCTAGACAAGACAACTCTGTTGGGGAACAGATATCACAGTCAGGCTACAGCCTTAGTTAGGACCTCCACTCCAGTTATTGGGGGACCTAAAGGAAGACTTAAGTGCATGTCTTCAACATATGTGTCTGGGGGCTTGGTCCAGTGCATGTGTGCTTTTGGTTGGTGGCTCAGTGTCTGAGACCTCCCAGGGGTCCAGGTTAGTTGATTCTGATGGTATTTCTATGGGGTTTCTATCCACTTCAGGGCCTTCAATCTTTCCCTCAAATCTACACAAGAGTCATCAACCTCCATCCAATATTTGGCTGTGAGTCTCTGCATCTGTTTCAGTCAGCTGCTGGACGAAGCCTCTCAGAGGATAGTTACACTTGACTCCTGAATGGTAGCCTAAGAGTATCATTAATAGTATCAGGGATTGGAGCTTGCTCATGGGATGAATCTCAAGTTGGGCTTGTAATTGGTTGGCCATTCCCTCAGTCTCTGCTCCATCTTTGTCCTTGCATTTCTATTAGATAGGACAAATTTTTGTAGGTCAGTTGGTGTCCTTATCTCTCCAATGGAGGTCTTGCCTGGCAACAAGAGGAGGCCTTTTCTAGTTCCATATTCTCACTGTTAGGCATCTCACCTAAGGTCATCTGTATTGACTTCTTGGAGTCTCCTCCTCCCAGGTTCTCAGGCTTTCTTGAAACTCCATCAAAAACCCTTTCTATTCCTACACAGATTTCCATCTATTCTTCAGGCCCACTGGGACACTCTCTTATCTCTCTCCATACCTGACTCTGACCCCCCACACGCATTTTCTTCTTCCTTCCCTCTCCCATCCAGTTCCCTCATTTTGCCTTGTATGACTATTTTATTACTATTTATTACTATTTTATAAACAAGAAAGCACCAATAGATAGATAGATAGATAGAGATAGATTTTTACGTGTGATACAATAAAAACATTCATTGTCCCTCTATTGGTGAGTACTCAAGAAAATAAAAAGAAAGAAAATGTCCATATGCAAGAATAAATGTTATCATTACCAGATGATCCAGCAATCTAGCAATATATACATTGTTTATTCACAGAACATGAATGAATCTTTTGAGAAGCAGTTACAGTGTGAAAATTTAAGTTAATTCACTGAAGAACATGTACTATGTGATTTCATTCAAATGAAATTTGAGAAGTGAAAATATATATAAGGAAAAAAATATAAGTCTGAACTACCAAAATTTTTGATCCAAAAATTTGTTATTAATTAGGTATGTGTATTTTTATGAATGTGTAAGTATAATAATGCTCATAGTATACACTTTTCTGAATCACATTTATCCCCTAAGTGTGTTCCCTTGAGTATAATTTAAAGTATATTTTTAAATACAGAGTCAGAGTACAGTCAATAAGGTGAAAATATAGTTGAATGATTTGCTTCAGCTCTTGTAATGCACTAGAGATTGTGAGCACAAAGTCTCAGAGATCATTTTATCCCTGATAATAACCAGCTCTGTGTTTCAATTACATTTCCATCTTTCTCTGAAATTTAGTCTTATGTAGATAGACAAAATATAAGTAAATTTCAAACTACACAGAACAACTAAGTTGTTGTTTCATATTGATAATGGATTTGAACTGCATTAACAGAACTTTAGCATCCTGCTTATTCTCTCTTCAGCAATCATATTCTGTTTTATTATTTTCACTTTTTGAGTTATTTTTCACATTCAAGAAGCCCACATAACTGTCCCTTCTTTGTATTCTGTTATACAGACCAGAACATTTGCATATTGTTCCCTAGGGAGGTCTTTGCCCTGTTGACCTGAGATAAAACCTCAAGTGTCCTCTTGCCTCCACTGATCACTCTCCTATGTTCATTTCCTCAAAATGATGAGTCCTGCCCAGTTCCTGTTTCTGCTAGTGCTCTGGATTCAGGGTAAGGAGTTTTGGAATGTGAGGAATGAGAATGGGGATGGAGAGTGATCTCTGGATGCCTATGTGTGCTGTTTATTTGTGGTGGGGCAGGTCATATTTTCCAGGATGTGAGGTTTTGTTACATCCTAATGAGAAATTCCAGATTGAATAGTAGCTGTACTAAGGTCAATATTCTGACATAGATTGGATAGAGTGGTATAGACTCTGATGTTTAGAACCATCAACACTCGTTTTATGACAAAGTATTTGATATATAATATTTTTAAATCTGAAAAACTGCAGGATCTTACTGGAAAAAAATAGCATTTTCAAGTAAGATTTCAAGTAGATTTATCAAGTAGATTTCACAAAGGTTGCTCAGGACCTTTGCACATGATTTTCCACTATTGTATTGTATTTTCAGAAACCAACGGTGATGTTGTGATGACCCAGACTCCACTCACTTTGTCAGTTACCATTGGACAACCAGCCTCCATCTCTTGCAAGTCAAGTCAGAGCCTCTTACATAGTAATGGAAATACTTATTTGAATTGGTTATTACAGAGGCCAGGCCAGTCTCCAAAGCTCCTAATCTATCTGGTTTCTAAACTGGACTCTGGAGTCCCTGACAGGTTCAGTGGCAGTGGATCAGGGACAGATTTCACACTGAGAATCAGCAGAGTGGAGGCTGAGGATTTGGGAGTTTATTACTGCCTTCAACATACACATGCTCCTCCCACAGTGATTCAGACCTGAACAAAAACTTCCTTGCCTGGGGCAGCCCAGCTGTCAATGTGCTGGTTGACTGGAGAGGAGCAGAGCATCCTGTGTCTGTGTGAGAAGGAGGGGCTGGGGTACATGTGTAATTGTTTGCAGCTGTGAGCTCAGGCTAGACTCATCTGACTGAATGAGAGGTTTGTCTAGCTCTCAAATGCCACCAACTTCTGTTCCTTCTTGCAATAACCATTGTGTTGCCTCTGCATCAGGAGAATTTTATCTAATTAATATAGCTGATTTTTGATGATTTTAACTATTTTTCATTAATTATTTAAGCTTCTTATTTGTTTTTTTAATGAAGTAAATGTGTTTGTTAAATTCACTTTCAGATTTTTAAATTCTTATATTTGTATCCATATGGTTTTTTTTATATCTTTCTAAGTAGACTTAGGAGCATTATTTTAAATGCCTTTTAAAATTATTGTGTAGATTTTATTTTCTAAATGATATTGTACCCAGAAATTTAGTATATAAAGTAGAGATGTAATTTTACTTCCTTTTCAGTATTTCTTAAGTCTTTATTTTGACCTTGGTAATTCTGGCATAATTGGTGGCTCCATGAATGGGTGCCAAAGTGGATTTAAGGAACAGGTGAGAACAGGAATGGGTAAGACTCCAAGATTGGCGTGGTTTGCAGCTCTAAGTGGCTAACAATCAGAAATTTTCTTTATTTATGCAGATTCCAAAACATTCATGGTTTCAAGAGGTATGGATCATATCATTTTATCCTGAGCATACTTTTCTAGTGTGCCCATGGTTGAAGGTTAAATGTGGGAAAAATTTTATTATCATCTCCTTATTCTTAATATTCTACAAATCATCTAAGTTAAGGAAGGAAGGAAGGAGGGAAGGAAGGAAGGAAGGAAGGAAGAAAGGAAGGAAGGAAGCAAGCAAGCAAGTAAGTACCTTGTGGTTTCAAGATGCTTAGATAGATTATAGATAGAATCTGAGCCAGTGCAAGCAAATTACCCTTCTTCAATCAGTATATTATTGTCTTTTAATGGTCAATCATATTATGTGCAGATTTGCCTAAGTCAAGCCTGAGAGTTCAGGTTTAGGTATTGTTGTAGTTATTTTTTGTAATCTTAATAGATTTTTTAATATAGCAATTTTTTATATTAATTAACATTACAACAACTGGGTGTTAACCAATCTTATCTAAGAATAAGAAATCCTTATACTTTATTCTTCTTGCATTCTTTTATATCATTCTTGACTCATTTATACATGGTATCATATTGCCTTAGTCATTCTAGCTTTTGTTGGTGAGTTCTTACTAGGGGCTTAATATGTATGGTCTTTTATCTTGTAGCTTATAACTCTAAGAAATTCTACATATACTCTAAAAAAAAAGCTCTGTCTATGATCTGTTGTTATTTGTCCTCTCCTGATGAACCTTGACAGCTTCTCCTGTGTTGAAACTATTCTAATTATTTTGTTTCTTGAACTTCCTTATGAACTGATAACAAACTCCAAGGCACAGAGAAGTCTCCCAAGTAAGATCAAGTAAGGTTGCATCCTTGAGAGCAGGAGTAGTACATTTAGTATTTTCTTAGGGGAATACAGAGATAATTTTTTTCAGAGAACACATTGTTGAATAATTATGTTAATAGCTCAGAAGAGTTTAACATGCAGAAACTGAAATTGGTAGTAAAGGGCATCCCAGCTTTGCTGGCATCTTGTCAAAACACTGTTTGCCTAGGAAATAGCTGTGCCACATATTTGTTGGTTGTACAAGTTTTATTGATGGTTTTCATACTGAAAGATATTCCCATGGAAATATGCGAAGGAAGTAGCCTGGCAACTGAAGGCTGTACTTAGTTTTCAGTGTGTATGGTATTGTAGTAAGTACAGGTACAGCAGTGTAATCCTTCAAATGTAATCATCAACAGCAAATCCTGCAAGTGTAGCAGTGGTTGATCCTTTGTGTTCTAGGGTTAGCCTATCTACTGATATGTGGTTCTTCTCAGTTTGTGTGTTACCTTAATTCAAAGAAAGGTTTGGGTCAGGGCATCATAGTGTCCACAGCCTTAGCAGGTTTCTCTACTCTTTCTCAATCTGTGGACGATCCACATTTCTCTAGAGTGCCTGTGGAATTACAGGTAGACATAATGCTTTGATGAATGAGAACACAATATAGACTGATGTCCTTTATGAAAAAGTGAAAGAGTGAGAACTTTGCAACAGCTCCCCTCAGTGACTGTGAGGAAAAATTCACCTGCTAGAAGACTTCTGGGATATCTATAGGAATGATAGGAACTTACTTCTATACTCTGACATGTACAGCAGTTGCTTTTGTGTGCAAGTTATTCTCATTCAGTAAATCTATATACAGACTCAGAGCACTTCATATTCTTGCAATGCCATGAGATTTAAGTTCCTTAGTATCTTCATGATGTTTCATTTCACTCCAGTGGGGTTTCTCTATACTCCAACTGAACAGTATTTATTCCTCACTCTAATTCTTGTGTAAGGGCAAGCATTGCAGGCCCTCCTCATCAGTTATTGTTCTGGATGTCTTTGTGAATGTATCATGAATCAACAAGTCTCTCTGTGTGTGAATTAATCTGTCTAATACCTGCCTATCCCTTATTCATCTACCTTCTCTCTAACATCTATCTATCTCTCTGTCTATCTCTCTCTCTCTCTATCTATCTATCTATCTATCTATCTATCTATCTATCTATCTATCATCTATTTATCTACCTATCAGTCTATTGTCTCTTTTTCTCTTTGTCAATTTCACTGTCTGTCTCTTTTTCAACAATTACATATGTATATACAATTTTACTATTTCTAACCTCTTCCTACTTCTGATGACCTCATCTTCCCAATTGATCTTCCTTCTACGTTCCTGCCCTTTGTTGCAGAGAGCCACAGATACTTATATTCATTGCAGCAATGCAAGTCTAGTCATTTTCCTTTAGTAAGTTATTTCTTTAAATAAAACTGCCCTGTCATTTATTGAAAAGAATTTTTCTTCCTCTGTCCTTCCTTTCCTTCTCAATGTATCCCTCTTTCAATCTTTATTATCCAGCCCTCCCTATATCCTATCCATACAGCCCTCTTTCTCTCTTCAATATCATTGACTTTAAAAAGTAGTTATCCTCCACTCTTAAAGATTTCTGGTGAAATGTGTGTTTGTGTTCATTTTTAGTACTTAATAATTGTCAAACATTCAGATGTTCAATTAATGCTTTCATAATTGAATGAGCAACAGGTCCTCGAAAACATAATGAACATGGGGGACAAACACTGAAAAACATTGGTCCACAGTCCTCACAAAAGTCTCAGCAGGAGAGAGCTGCTCTCACTCCTCAGTCCATCAATGAGTGACGCTTGATCCAATAACTGCACAAAGAGGGGCCCAGAAGGAGCTCACAGGGCACAGGAATAGCAGAGCAGCTGGGGAAGTGATCCTTGAGGTTTCCATCTGTAACCTGGAGCTAAGGCTGTCCCACAGCCTTCTGCACCCAAATGCTTCTCAGGAGAGAGCTGGTCTACCAGTAGTGTTGACACACCTAATGTCACAGGATCACAGGTCCACAGGAGGGATAAGCTTCAGTCAGAGACAGCAAGACCAACTAACAACACAGATGACCATATGTCAAGAGTGAAGGGCAAGAACCTAAACAACTGAAACCAAGGCTACTTTGCATCACCAGAACCCAGTTCTCCAACCACAGCAAGCCATGGATAAAACAATATACCAGAAAAGCAAGATTCAGACTTAAAATCATTCCTTGTGATGATGATAGTTACTTTAAGAAGGATATAAATAACTCCCTTAAAGAATTATAGGAGAACCCAGGTAAACAGCTAGAAGCCCTTAAAGAGGAATGACAAAAGTCTCTTTAAGAATTATAGAAAAGCCCAATCAAATAGGTGAAGGAAGTGAAAAACCGTCCAAAATTTAAAGATGGAAATAAAAACAATAAAGAAATGACAATGGGAGACAACCCTGGAGATAGAAAACCTAGGGAAAAGTTCAAGAGTCATAGATGCAAGCATCCCCAACAGAATACAACAGATAGAAGAGATAATCTCAGGTGCAGAAGTTACCATAGAAACATCGATACAACAGTCAATGAAAATGCAAAATACAAAAAGCTCCTTACCCAAATCATCCAGGTAATTCAGGGCACAATGAGAAAACCAAACCTAAGGCTAATAGGCATAGAAGAGAGTAAAAAAGAGTCCCAATTTAAAGGGCCAGTACATATCTTCAACAAAATTATAGAAGAATACATTCAAACCTAAAAATAGAGATGCCCATTAACATACATGAAGCCTACAGTACTCCAAATAGACTGGAGCAGAGAAGAAATTCTTCCTGTCACATAATAATCAAAACAAATGTGCAAAACAAAGAAAGACTATTCAACGCAGTAAGAGAAAAAACAAGTAACATATAAATGTACACCTATCAGAATAACAGCATACTTCTCACCAGAGATGATGAAATCCAGAAGGTCCTGGGCAGATGTTGTAAAGACCCTAAGAGAACACAAATGCCAACCTAGGCTACTGTAACCAGCAAAACTCTCAATTAAAAAACAAGACATTTCGGCACAAGTCCCTTCCGGTCCACTCCAACACAGGGGTGCCTTGCCCCTGGAGTCTCCGGACACACACAATGACTAACACTGGATTCCCCATGGGATCCTAAGACCTCTGGTGAGTGGAACACAGCGTCTGCTCCAATCCAATTGCGCAGGACTTGAGACTGCATTAACTAGGGAAACAGATAACCCGGCCTGATCAGGAGCACAAGTCCCTTCCAGTGCACTCCAGCACCGTGGTTCCTTGTTTCTGGACACCCCCAAGGTCCTCACAGGACCCTCCATGGGATCTTAAGACCTCTGTTGAGTGGAACACAACTTCTGCCAGGAGGCAGGTTCAAACACCAGATAGCTGGGCACCTTCCCTGCAAGAGGAGTTCTTGCCTGCAGAGAGTACTCTGACCACTGAAACTAAGGAGAGAGCTAGAATCCCAGTTCTCCTGATAGAGGCTAACATAATCCCCCGAGGAACAAGCTCTAACCAGAAACAACTATAATAACTAGCTCCAGAGATTACCAGATGGCAAAAGGCAAACATAAGAATCATATTAACAGAAATGAAGACCACTCACCATCATCAGAACGCAGCACTCCCACCCCACCTAGTCCGGGGCACCCCAACACAACCGAAAAGCTAGACCCAGATTTAAAAGCATATCTCATGAAGATGGTAGAGGACATCAAGAGGGACTTTAATAACTCAAGTAAAGAAATACAGGAGAACACAGCTAAACAGGTAGAAGACCTTAAAATGGAAACACAAAAATTCCTTAAAGAATTGCAGGAAAACACGACCAAACAGGTGATGGAATTGAATACAACCATCCAAGACCTAGAGCGGGAAGCAGACACAATAAAGAAAACCCAAAGTGAGGCAACACTGGAGATAGAAACTCTAGGAAAGAAATCTGGAACCATAGAATTGAGCATCAGCAACAGAATACAAGTGATGGAAGAGAGAATCTCAGGTGCAGAAGATTCCATAGAGAACGTTGGCACAACAATAAAAAAAAAAAAAAGGAAAATGCAAAAAGATCCTAACTCAAAACATCCAGGAAATTCAGGACACAATGAGAAGACCAAACCTACAGATAATAGGAGTTGATGAGAACGAAGATTTTCAACTTAAAGGGCCAGCAAATATCTTCAACAAAATTATAGAAGAAAACTTCCCAAACCTAAAGAATAACATGTCCATGAACATACAAGAAGCCTACAGAACTCCAAATAGACTGGACCAGAAAAGAAATCCCTCAGACACATAATAATCAGAACAACAAAGCACTAAATAAAGAGAGAATATTAAAAGCAGTAAGGGAGAAAGGTCAAGTAACATAGAAAAGCAGGCCTATCAGAATTACACCAGACTTTTCACCAGAGACTATGAAAACCAGAAGAGCCTGGATAGATGTTATACAGACACTAAGAGAACACAAATGCCAGCACAGGCTACTATACCCGGCCAATCTCTCAATTACCATAGATGGAGAAATCAAAGTATTCCACGACAAAACCAAATTCACATATTATCTTTCCATGAATCCAGCCCTTCAAAGGATAATAATAGAAAAAAACAATACAAGGCCGGAAATCACACCCTAGAAAAAGCAAGAAAGTAATCCCTCAACAAACCTAAAAGAAGACAGCCACAAGAACAGAATGCCAACTTTAACAACAAAAATAAAAGGAAGCAACAATTACTTTTCCTTAATATCTCTTAATATCAATGGACTCAATTCCCCAAGCAAATAGTCTGAAGAAACAAGCTGGAGTAGCCATTCTAATATTGAATAAAATCGACTTCCAACCCAAAGTTATCAAAAAAGACAAGGAGGGATACTTCATACTCATCACAGGTAAAATCCTCCAAGAGATACTCTCAATTCTGAATATCTATGCTAAAATGCAAGGGCAGCCACATTCATTAAAGACACTTTAGTAAAGCTCAAAGCACACATTGCACCTCACAGAATAATAGTGGGAAACTTCAACACACCACTTTCATCAATGGACAGATCGTGGAAACAGAATCTAAACAGGGACACAGTGATACTAACAGAAGTTATGAAACAAATGGACTTAACAGATATCTACAGAACATTTTATCCTAAAACAAAGGGACACACCTTCTTCTCAGCACCTCACTGGACCTTTTCCAAAATTGACCACATAATTGGTCACAAAACATGCCTCAACAGATATAAAAATATTGAAATTGTCCTATGCTTCCTATCAGACCATCATGCACCAAGGCTGATCTTCAATAACAACATAAATAATGGAAAGCCAACATTCACGTGGAAACGGAAGAACACTCTTCTCAATGATACCTTGTTCAAGGAAGGAATAAAGAAAGAAATTAAAGACTTTTTAGAGTTTAATGAAAATGAAGCCAGAACATACCCAAACTTATGGGATACAATGAAAGCATTTCTAAGAGGGAAACTCATAGTTCTGAGTGCCTCCAAAAAGAAACTAGAGAGAGCACACTCTAGCAGCTTGAAAAAATTTACCCAAGAGGAGTAGACGGCAGAAAATAATCAAACTCAGTGGCGAAATCACCCAACTGGAACTAAGAAGTATTCAAAGAATTAAAGAAATGAGGAGTTGGTTCTTTGAGAAAATCAACAAGATAGATAAACCCTTAACTAGACTCACTAGAGGGCACAGGGACAGCATCCTAATTAACAAAATCAGAAATGAAAAGGGAGACATAACAACAGATCCTGAAGAAATCCAAAACATCATCAGATCCTTCTACAAAAGGCTATACTCAACAAAACTGGAGAACCTGGATGAAATGGACAAATTTCTAGACAGATACCAGAAAACAAAGTTAAATCAGGATCAAGTTAACGATCTAAACAGTCCCATATTCCCTCAATGTAATGCAGTATATAAACAAACTTAAAGAAGAAAATCACGTGATCATCTCCTTAGACGCGGAGAAGGCATTTAATAAAATCTAACACCCATTCTTGATAAAAGTCTTGGAAAGATCAGGAATTCAAGGCCCATACGTAAACATGATAAAAGCAATCTACAGCAAAACAGTAGCCCACATTAAAGTAAATGGAGAGAAGCTGGAAGCAATCCCACTAAAATCAGGGACAAGACAAGGCTGCCCACTTTCTCCTCATGAAACTACAAAGCTTCTGCAAGGCTAAAGACACCATCAATAAGACAAAAAAACCACCAACAGATTGGGAAAGGATCTTCACCTATCCTAAATCAGATAAGGGACTAATATCCAATATATATAAAGAACTCAAGAAGGTAGACTCCAGAAAGTCAAATAACCCCATTAAAAAATGGGGCTCAGAACTGAACAAAGAATTCTCACATGAGGAATACCGAATGGCAGAGAAGCACCTGAAAAAATGTTCAACATCCTTAATCATCAGGGAAATGCAAATCAAAACAACCCTGAGATTCCACCTCACACCAGTCAGAATGGCTAAGATCAAAAATTCAGGGGACAGCAGATGTTGGCGAGGATGTGGAGAAAGAGGAACACTCCTCCATTGTTGGTGGGATTGCAAGCTTGTACAACCACTCTGGAAATCAGTCTGGCGGTTCCTCAGAAAATTGCACATAGTACTACCGGAGGATCCAGCAATACCTCTCCTGGGCATATATCCAGAAGATGTCCCAACCGGTAAAAAGGACACATGCTCCACTATGTTCATAGCAGCCCTATTTATAATAGCCAGAAGCTGGAAAGAACCCAGATGTCCCTCAACAGAGGAATGGATACAGAAATTATGGTACATTTAAACAATGGAGTACTACTCAGCTATTAAAAAGAATGAATTTATGAAAATCCTAGCCAAATGGATGGACCTGGAGGGCATCATCTTGAGTGAAGTAACACAATCACAAAAGAACTCACACAATATATATTCACTGATAAGTGGATATTAGCCCAAAACTTAGGATACCCAAGATATAAGATACAATTTGATAAACGCATGAAACTCAAGAAGAATGAAGACCAAAGTGTGGACACTGTGCACCTTCTTAGAATTGGGAACAAAACACCCAGGGAAGGAGTTACAGAGACAAAGTTCGTAGCTGTGATGAAAGGATGGACCATTTAGAGACGATCCAGACCAAATAGATGTACAGCTGCTTACTGTATGCCATTCACTCCATCCTCACTCACCAGGAGTTTGCTTATGAATAAAGCTTTTGGAATAACTAAAAAAAAAAAAAAAAAAAAAAAGACAAAAAGGCCACCAACAGATTGGGAAAGGATCTTTACCTATCTTAAATCAGATAGGGGTCTAATATCCAATATATATAAAGAACTCAAGAAGTGGACTCAAGGAGCTGAATGGATCTGCAATCCTATAGGTGGAACAACAATATGAACTAACCAACACGCCCGCCCCTCCCGCTCCCAGCCGCCGGAGATTGTGTCTCTAGCTGCATATGAATCAGAAGATGGCCTTGTCAGCCATCAATGGAAAGAGAGGCCCATTGGTCCTGCAAACTTTATATGCCTCTGTACAGGGGAACGCCAGGGCCAAGACGTGGTAGTGGGTGGGTAGGGAGTTGGTGGGGGAGCGTGTGGGGGACTTTTGTGATAGCATTGGAAATGTAAATGAAATAAATACCCAATAAAAAAGATATGAAATTGGAGACATAAGAACAGAATCTGCAGAAATCCAAAAAAATCATCAGATGGTACTACAAAAGCCTATACTCAACAAAACTCGAAAACCTGGATGAAAGGGACAATTTTTGAGACAGATACAAGATACCAAAGTTAAATCAGGATCAGACTAATGATCTAAACAGTCTCATATCCCCTAAAGGAATAGAAGCCGTCATTAATAGTCTTTCAACCAAAGCAAGCCCAGGATCAGATGTGTTTAGTGCAGAGTTCTATCAGACTTTCAAAGGTCTAATTACGGGTCTCCTCAAACCATTCTACAAAATAGAAACAGAAAGTTCTCTACCCAATTGTTCTATGAAGCCACAATCTGATACCTAAACCACACAAACACTAAACAAAGAAAGAGAACTTCAGGGCAATTTCCCTCACGAATATCAACGCAAAAATACTCAATAAAATCCTCGCAAACCGACTCCAAGAACACATCAAAATGATCCTCTATCATAATCAAGTAGGCTTCATCCGAGGTATGCAGTGATGGTTCAACATATGGAAATCCATCAACTTAATCATCTATATAAACAAACTAAAAGATAAAAACTACATGATCATCTCATTAGGTGCTGAAAAACATTTGACAAAATCCAACACCGGTTCATGATAAAAGTCAGTATGATTCTTCTAATAAGCACAAACGGCTTTATAATCATCCCATTCCTGAATTCTTCAAAATGTGCTTGAGAGTCATCCTGAATTTCTTCCAGTAGAGGGAGACATAACTCTTGTTGTTTTATGAGAGAGATTGCATCTCAAGTCACTGTTTCCAAAAGACCTTTAAATTTTTCTATATTCAATTAGCTGTACACTCATAGCAAGTTGTCAAAAAATGTATAGGCAGTAACTTGTGCACCTTGCACACAACCTTCTATTTGGTTGCTATCCTTTATAACAAGTGAGGAAATTGAAGAATTTTTATATTATTAATGAACTCATTTGCATCTATTTGCCTCAGTGGATGTTGTGTGTGTATGTGCAGTTTCTCTAAGCATATTGGTCATGCAAATTATCTGTGTTTTCAGAACCATAATCATGTATTCACCTGAACTGCTACCACAAAACTCAGTGGTGTTATTACCCCTCCCCCAACTCATAGCAAGCACTACAGGAAAATTTTCACACAATATGTACAATTTGCTTTGGGTGTATTTTACTCTGTTGTATTTCCAAGCTGTGTGCACGAAGAATTAGCTTTTCTTTGCCTACAAGTAGAAGTCCCTGGTATTGAAGACCCCCAGTTCCCCAAGTTACTAGATGAGGAACATTTAAGCACTTACTGAGTTCTAGCTACTTCTGGAAGAACACTTATCAAACATTTTTTTTTCTTTTACTAGTTTTGGTGTGAAAATGAGTTTTCATTTCTCTGTAATGGTACTCAAGGTTTTTAAAAAAAACTTGATTTGTATTATAATTCTTCTTTTAGTGGTAGAAACATTTGCAAAAGTACTTTTTAGTGTTATCACTTTGTAGTTCCATGAAAAACATTCAAGTATCCACTTCTCTTGAATACTTACTGTCAGGAGGCTAATACTATATTTTAAATTGTGCCATACCTTATATAGATTTAAAATGACTTTCTATAGCAAGTCATGATGTTTAATTTTTAAAAATCTGTTTGTGTCTTCTTTATGCCTTATTCAGGAAATTACCCACGTGTACATTTTCTCTTGTTCAGATCAAACTATTTATAATGTTACTGATGTGATTTTATTATTTTGCATTTTTTGTTTTATATTCTAAATAAAAGACTCTATTTGAAAACATAATTTCTCTCTTTCTTTCTTTTAAGAGAGGGAGTATTTTATTTAAAACCTGTCAGTGAAGGGGACAGCTTGGGTCTCTGAAAAATCATCCATAAGTCAGTCCTGTATGAAAGCACACATTGACACATACAAATTAACTGATCAAAACACAACTTTCTATGTTGGAACAGAATAAACATCCCTGTGGAAGCAGAACCTTTTGACATTTAATTTAGCATTCCTCTCCTTCTTCCTCACCCTTGCCTTCCACAGAATCCACACCAACCTCCTCATAATCCTTCTCGAGGGGAGCCCTGTCCTCACTGGACTCAGAGAACTCCCTCTCCTCCATGCCCTCACCCACATACCAGTGCACAAAGACATGCTTGGCATACATCAGATCAAACTTGCTATCTAGGTGAGCCCAGGCCTCAGCAATGGCTGTGGTGTTGCTCAGCATGCCCACAGCTCTCTGGGTCTTATCCAGGTCACCACCAGATACCACAGTGGGAGGCTGGTAATAAATGCCAACCTTGAAGCCTGTGGGGTACCAGTTCACAAACTGGATGGTACTCATGGTCTTGATGGTGGCAATGGAAGCATTGACATCTTTGGGAACCACATCACCATGGTACAACAGGTAGCAAGCCATGTATTTACCATGGCAAGGGTCACATTTCAACTTCTGGTTGGCTGGTTCAAAGAAGGCACTGGCGATTTCGGCTACAGAAAGCTGCTCATGGTACGCTTTCTCAGCAGAGATGGAAGTGTCACAAGTGGCCAGATGGAAGTAGATTCTAGCGAAGGGTACCAGGTAGGTTCGGAATTCTGTCAGATCAACATCCAGGGCCCCATCAAATCTGAGGAAAGCAGTGATGGAAGACACAATCTGACCTATCAACCTGTTTAGGTTAGAGTAGGTTGGGCACTGAATGTCGAGGTTTCTACGACAGATATAGTTGGCTTATCGTTTACCATGAAGCCACAATCAGAGTGCTCCAGGGTGTGTGGGTGGTGAGTATGGAATTGTAGGGCTCTACCACAGCAGTTGAAACCTGGAGGGGGGGGGCGGTGGATAATTGGAGAATTCCAGTTTGGACTTCTTTCCGTAATCAAGAGAGCTGCTCCTTAGCAGGGACATGAACCCAGAGTCAGTTCAACCACCAAAGATGTGGAAAACCAAGAAGCCCTGGAGACCCGTGCACTGGTCAGCCAGCTTGCGAATCCTGTCCAAGACTCGCAAGAAGGATCTCCTTGCCAATGGTATAGTAGCCACGGGCATAGTTATTTGCAGCATCTTCCTTGCCTGTGATGAGCTGCTCGGGTGGAAGAGCTGGCGGTAGGTGCCAGTGCAAACTTCGTCTATAACTGTGGGTCTACGAGCACTGCCCTTGGCACATGTTTATCAGTTCTTGTCTCACTGAAGAAGGTGTTGAAGGAGTCATTGCCTCCCACAAAGGTCTTGTCACTTGGCATCAGGCCATGGGGCTGAATGCTATGTTCCAGGCAGTAGATCTCCTAGCAGGCATTGCAGATCTGGACAGCAGCTTGGCCAAGGTAGATGGAGTAGATGGAGATGCACTCACGCATGGTTGCTGCTTCGCGACTGCCAGTGCAGTGAAGGCTCTATGCGCCAGTATAGGGGAATGCCAGGACCAGGAATGGGAGTGTGTGGGTTGGGGAGCAGTCGGAGGGAGGAGGGGATAGGGGATTTTTCAGAGGGGAAAGTAGGAAAGGAGATAACATTTGAAATGTAAATAGAGAAAATACCTAATAAAGAAAAAAAAAAAAAAGAGAACCTGCTTTGAATACATAGTTCCTATGCATTACATTTTAGTTTGAAATCCATCATTATATCCACTAGCTAAATTTTATTTTAGACTCAGTATTTTGAGGTCTAAACAATTAATATTTCCTCTTATGTAGCTGAGATTAAGTCAGCAAACCACACAAAATTAATACTTCATCATTTTCATCCTTGCTGGCTGTGTTAGCACATTTTCATTTACAGGCTATGATTTGATTAAGTCCTGGATTTTAAGTATTGTAATTTTTGCTATAGTAAATAAGCAATTTCATGTATTTTAACTATTCTCTACACATCCACTCTCTTGGAACATTTTACTGATTTAATTATACTCTGTAGCAAATCATTCTGAATATATAATTTTGTAGAATTGGGTTTGCTCTTGATGTGTTTTCCTTTCAATTTACTACAGAGAGTTGTTTATTTTCTGTATAGCATTTTTTACTTAAGTAGAACAGGCTATATTCACACAGAATATCTTCCTCAATAAGTGTCATGAATTCTACCATTACAGATATTTAGTACAATAACCAGCTTCTCTTTGTACAGATTTTTAATGATCTTATTGCTAAAATCATATTCTGAGTTTGTCAGGGTCCTTTTGACCTCATTTTTGCAAAATACAAATATCTTCCTCAATAAGTGTCATGAATTCTACCATTACAGATATTTAGTACAATAACCAGCTTCTCTTTGTACAGATTTTTAATGATCTTATTGCTAAAATCATATTCTGAGTTTGTCAGGGTCCTTTTGACCTCATTTTTGCAAAATACAAGAGCTGTAAGGATTGAAAGAGTAATAATTGGTCTCAATGTATTTATTTTTTTTAAATTCAAGACAAGGATGAACATTTGGGGCCTGAAGTGATGTTATAATTGGAATCTGTAGTGTTTGCCCAAGTGCCCAGGTGAAAATTTAATCTTTAGTAGATTATTCTATTAGGAAACATTAGGAAGTGGAATAAACTAAGATTAGTTATAGCAAAAAGTAACCGCATAGTGTTTCTGAAGAAAAAATACTTTCTGATTTTCTTTTTTTTAAAATATATTTTATTACGTATTTCCTCAATTACATTTCCAATGCTATGCCAAAAGTCCTCCATACCTTACCCCCTCTCCCCCATTTCCCTAACCACACATTCCCATTTTTTTTTTTTGACCCTGGCGTTCTCCAGTACTGGGGCATATAAAGTTTGTGTGTCCAATGGGCCCCCCTTTCCAGTGATGGCCAACTAGGCCATCTTTTGATACATATGCAGCTAGAGTCAAGAGCTCCGGGGTACTGGTTAGTTCATAATGTTGTACCACCTATAGGGTTGCAGGTCCCTTTAGCTCCTTGGGTACTTTCTCCAGCTCCTCCATTGGGAGCCCTGTGATCCCTCCACTAGCTGACTGTGAGCATCCACTTCTGTGTTTGCTGGGCCCCAGCATAGTCTCACAAGAGACAGCTATATCAGGGTCCTTTCAGCAAAATCTCGCTAGTGTATGCAATGGTGTCAGCGTTTGGAAGCTGATTATGGGGTGGTTCCCTGGGTATGGCAGTCTCTAGATGGTCTATCCTTTCGTCACAGCTCCAATCTTTGTTTCTGTAACTCCTTACATGGATATTTTGTTCCCAATTCTAAGAAGGGGTACAATGACCCCACTTTGGTCTTCATTCTTCTTGAGTTTCATGTGCTTAGCAGATTGTATTATATATCTTGGGTATCCTAAGTTTTGGGCTAATATCCACTTATCAGTGAGTATATATTGTGTGAGTTCCTTTGTGATTGTGTTACCTCACTCAGGATGATGCCCTCCAGGTCCTTCCATTTGGCTAGGAATTTCATAAATTCATTCCTTTTAATAGCTGAGTAGTACTCCATTGTGTAAATGTACCACATTTTCTCTATCCATTCCTCTGTTGAGGGGCATCTGGGTTCTTTCCAGCTTCTGGCTATTATAAATAAGGCTGCTATGAACATAGTGGAGCATGTGTCCTTCTTACTGGTTGGAACATCTTCTGGATATATGCCCAGGAGAGGTTTTCCTGGATCCTCCCATAGTTCTATGTTCAAATTTCTAAGGAACCGCCAGACTTATTTTCCAGAGTGGTTGTACAAGCTTGCAATCCCACCAACAATGGAGGAGTGTTCCTCTTTCTCCACATCCTCGCCAGCATCTGCTGTCACCTGAATTTTTGATCTTAGCCATTCTGACTGGTGTGAGGTGGAATCTCAGGGTTGTTTTGATTTGCATTTCCCTAATGATTAAGGATGTTGAACATTTTTTTCAGGTGCTTCTCAGCCATTTGGTATTCTTCAGGTGAGAATTCTTTGTTCAGTTCTGAGCCCCATTTTTAATGGGGTTATTTGATTTTCTGGAGTCCAACTTCTTGAGTTCTTTATATATATTGGATATTAGTCCCCTATCTGATTTAGGATAGGTAAAGATCCTTTCCCAATCTTTTGGTGGTCTTTCTGTCTTATTGATGGTGTCTTTTGCCTTGTAGAAGCTTTGCAGTTTCATGAGGTCCCATTTATCAATTCTTGATCTTACTGTGCAAGCCATTGCTGTTCTGTTCAGGAATTTTTCCCCTGTGCCCATATCTTCAAGGCTTTTCCCCACTTTCTCCTCTATAAGTTTCAGTGTCTCTGGTTTTCTGTGAAGTTCCTTGATCCACTTAGATTTGACCTTAGTACAAGGAGATAGGCATGGATCGATTTGCATTCTTCTACATGATAACCACCAGTTGTGCCAACACCATTTGTTGAAAATGGTGTCTTTCTTCCACTGGATGGTTTTAGCTCCCTTGTCGAAGATCAAGTGACCTTAGCTGTGTGGGTTCATTTCTGGGTCTTCAATTCTATTCCATTGGTCTACTTGTCTGTCACTGTATCAGTACCATGCAGTTTTTATCACAATTGCTCTGTAGTAAAGCTTTAGGTCAGGCATGGTGATTCCACCAGAGGTTCTTTTATCCTTGAGAAGAGTTTTTGCTATCCTAGGTTTTTTGTTATTCCAGATGAATTTGCAGATTTCTCTTTCTAGTTCGTTGAAGAATTGTGTTGGAATTTTGATGGGGATTGCATTGAATCTGTAGAATGCTTTTGGCAGGATAGCCATCTTTACAATGTTGATCCTGCCGATCCATGAGCATGGGAGATCTTTCCATCTTCTGAGATCTTCTATAATTTCTTTCTTCAGAGACTTGAAGTTTTTTTTTTTAATTTTTTTATTAGGTATTTTCCTCAATTACATTTCCAATGCTATCCAAAAATTCCCCAATACACTCCCCCTCAGTCCCTCACTCACCCACCCCCACCC
This sequence comes from Mus caroli, assembly GCF_978045245.1. Classification (NCBI taxonomy): domain Eukaryota; kingdom Metazoa; phylum Chordata; class Mammalia; order Rodentia; family Muridae; genus Mus; species Mus caroli. The sequence continues at coordinate 80,855,185 of NW_028227262.1, read as the reverse complement.
CTTTGCCCTGGCATTCCCCTGTACTGGGGCATATAAAGTTGGCAAGTCCAATGGGCCTCTCTTTCCAGTGATGGCTGACTAGGCCATCTTTTGATACAAATGCAGCTAGAGTTAAGAGATCTGGGGTAATGGTTAGTTCATAATAATGATCCACCTATGGGGTTGCAGTTCCATTTAGCTCCTTGGGTACTTTCTCTAGCTCCTCCATTGGGGGTCCTGTGATCCATCCAATAGCTGACTGTGAGCATCCACTTCTGTGTTTGCTAGGCCCCGGCATTGTCTCACAAGAGACAGCTATATCTGGGTCCTTTCAGCAAAATCTTGCTAGTGTATGCAATGGTGTCAGCGTTTGGAAGCTGATTATGGGATGGATCCCTGGATATGGAAGTCTATAGATGGTCTATCCTTTCTTCACAGCTCCAAACTTTATCTCTGTAACTCTTTCCATGGGTGTTTTGTTCCCAATTCCAAGAAGGGGCACAGTGTCCACACTTTGGTCTTCATTCTTCTTGAGTTTCATGCGTTTAACAAATTGTATCTTATATCTTGGGTATCCTAAGTTTTTGGGCTAATATCCACTTATCAGTGAGTACATATTGTGTGAGTTCCTTTGTGAATATGTTATCTCACTCAGGATGATGCCCTCCAGATCCATCCTTTTGCCTAGGAATTTCATAAATTCATTCCTTTTAATAGCTGAGTAGTACTCCATAGTGTAAATGTACCACATTTTCTGTATCCATTCCTCTGTTGAGGGGCATCTGGGTTCTTTCCAGCTTCTGGCTATTATAAATAAGGCTGCTATGAACATAGTGGAGCATGTGTCCTTCTTACGGGTTGGAACATCTTCTGGATATATGCCCAGGAGAGGTATTGCTGGATCCTCTGGTAGTATTATGTCCAATTTTCTGAGGAACCGCCAAACTGATTTCCAGAGTGGTTGTACCCGCTTGCAATCCCACCAAAAATGAAGGAGTGTTCCTCTTTCTCCACATCCTCGTCAGCATCTGCTGTCACCTGAATTTTTGAACTTAGCCATTCTGACTGGTGTGAGGTGGAATCTCAGGGTTGTTTTGAGTTGCATTTCCCTGATGATTAAGGATATTGAACATTTTTTCAGGTGCTTCTCTGCCATTCGGTATTCCTCAGGTGAGAATTCTTTGTTCAGTTCTGAGCCCCATTTTTTAATGGGGTTATTTGATTTTCTGGAGTCCACCTTCTTGAGTTCCTTATATAAATTTGATATTAGTCCCCTATCTGATTTAGGATAGGTAAAGATCCTTTCCCAATCTGTTGGTGGTCTTTTTGTCTTATTGACGGTGTCTTTTGCCTTGTAGAAGCTTTGCAACTTTATGAGGTCCCTTTTATCGATTCTCGATCTTACAGTACAAGCCTTTGCTGTTCTATTCAGGAATTTTCCCCCTGTACCCATATTTTTGAGGCTTTCCCCTACTTTCTCCTCTATAAGTTTCAGTGTCTCTGGTTATATGTGGAGTTCCTTAATCCACTTAGATTTGACCTTGGTACAAGGAGATAGGAATGGATCAATTCGCATTCTTCTACATGATAACCGCCAGTTGTGCCAGCACCATTTGTTGAAAATGCTGTCTTTTTTCCACTGGATGATTTTTGCTCCCTTGTCAAAGTTCAAGTGACCATAGATATGTGGGTTGATCTCAGGGTCTTCAATTCTATTCCATTGGTCTATTTGTCTGTCACTATACCAGTACCATGCAGTTTTTATCACAATTGCTCTGTAGTAAAGCTTTAGGTCAGGCATGGTGATTCCACCAGAGGTTCTTTTATCCTTGAGAAGAGTTTTTGCTATCCTAGGTTTTTTGTTGTTCCAGATGAATTTGCAGATTGCCTTTTCTAATTCGTTGAAGAATTGAGTTGGAATTTTGATGGGGATTGCATTGAATCTGTAGATTGCTTTTGGTAAGATAGCCATTTTTACAATGTTGATCCTGCCAATCCATGAGCATGGGAGGTTCTTCCATCTTCTGAGATCTTCTTTAATTTCTTTCTTCAGGGACGTGAAGTTCTTGTCATACAGATCTTTCATTTCCTTAGTTAGAGTCACACCAAGGTATTTTATATTGTTTGTGACTATTGAGAAGGGTTTTGTTTCCCTAATTTCCTTCTCTGCCTGTTTATCCTTTGTGTACAGAAAGGCCATTGACAGTGGGAGGCTGGTAATAAATGCCAACCTTGAAGCCTGTGGGGTACCAGTTCACAAACTGGATGGTACTCATGGTCTTGATGGTGGCAATGGAAGCATTGACATCTTTGGGAACCACATCACCACGGTACAACAGGCAGCAAGCCATGTATTTACCATGGCAAGGGTCACATTTCAACTTCTGGTTGGCTGGTTCAAAGAAGGCACTGGTGATTTCGGCTACAGAAAGCTGCTCATGGTACGCTTTCTCAGTAGAGATGGCAGTGTCACAAGTGGTCAGAGGGAAGCAGATTCGAGCGTAGGGTACCAGGTAGGTTTGGAATTCTGTCAGATCAACATCCAGGGCCCCATCAAATCTGAGGAAAGCAGTGATGGAAGACACAATTTGACCTATCAACCTGTTTAGGTTAGTGTAGGTTGGGCACTGAATGTCGAGGTTTCTACGACAGATATAGTTGGCTTATCGTTTACCATGAAGCCACAATCAGAGTGCTCCAGGGTGTGTGGGTGATGAGTATGGAATTTTAGGGCTCTACCACATCAGTTGAAACCTGGAGGGGGGGGCGGTGGATAATTGGAGAATTCCAGTTTGGACTTCTTTCCGTATTCAAGAGAGCTGCTCCATAAGCAGGGAGGTGAACCCAGAGCCAGTTCACCCACCAAAGCTGTGGAAAACCAAGAATTCCTGGAGACCTGTGCACTGGTCAGCCAGCATTTGAATCCTGTCCAAGACTCGCAAGAAGGATCTCCTTGCCAATGGTATAGTAGCCACAGGCATAGTTATTTTCAGCATCTTCCTTGCATGTAATGAGCTGCTCAGGTGAAAGAGCTAGCAGTAGGTGCCAGTGCAAACTTCGTCTATAACTGTTGGTCTACGAGCACTGCCCGGGCACATGTTTATCAGTTCTTGTCTCACTGAAGAAGGTGTTGAAGGAGTCATTGCCTCCCACAAAGGTCTTGTCACTTGGCATCAGGCCATGGGGCTGAATGCTATGTTCCAGGCAGTAGAGCTCCCAGCAGGCATTGCCGATCTGGACAGCAGCTTGGCCAAGGTAGATGGAGTAGATGGAGATGTACTCACTCCATGGTTGCTGCTTCGCGATTGCCATGGAATGGTGAAGGTGAGGAGGAGGTGTTGCTTCTTACAGCACAACTCTTAGGCGGTTCATGCCTTCCTTGGTGCTGTGAAGTCTCTATACCCCAGTATTGGGGAATGGCAGGACCAGGAATGGGAGTGGGTGGGTTGGGAAGCAGGGGGACAGAGGAGGGGATAGGGGATTTTTCGGAGGGAAAACTAGGAAAGGAGATAACATTTGAAATGTAAATAAAGAAAATATCTAATAAAAAAAGAAAAAAAAGAACCTGTTTTGAATACATAGTTCCTATGCATTGTATTTTAGGTTGAAATCCATCATTATATCCACTAGCTAAATTTTATTTTAGACTCAGTGTTTTGAGGTCTAAACAATTAATATTTCCTCTTTTGTAGCTGAGATTAAGTCAGCAAACCACACAAAATCAATTCTTCATCATTTTCATCCTTGCTGGCTGTGTTAGCACACTTTCATTTACAGGCTATGATTTGATTAAGTTCTGGATTATAAGTATTGTAATTTTTGCTACACTAAATAAGCAATTTCATGTATTTTAACTTATTCTCTACACAACCACTCTCTTGGAACATTTTACTGAATTAATTAATTATACTCTGTAGCAAGTCATTCTGAATATATAATTTCATGTAGAATTGGATTTGTTCTTGATGTGTTTTCCTTTAAGTTTACTACAGAGAGTTGTTTATTTTCTGTGTGGCATTTTTGTCTGACCTGAAGTTTGTACTTATAGTTCCCAAAGGTTCTCTTCTCTTCTCTTCTCTTCTCTTCTCTTCTCTTCTCTTCTCTTCTCTTCTCTTCTCTTCTCTTCTCTTCTCTTCTCTTCTCTTCTCTTCTCTTCTCTTCTCTTCTCTTCTCTTCTCCTCTCCTCTCCTCTCCTCTCCTCTCCTCTCCTCTCCTCTCCTCTCCTCTCCTCTCCTCTCCTCTCCTCTCCTCTCCTCTCCTCTCCTCTCCTCTCCTCTCCTCTCCTCTCCTCTCCTCTCCTCTCCTCTCCTCTCCTCTCCTCTTCTCTTCTCTTCTCTCTTTTCTTTTTTTCTTTCCTTTCTTTTATTTTTCTCTTTTTTTCTTTTTTTTTCCTTTTTTTTTTTCTTTTTGAGACAGGATTTCTCTGTATAGCCCTGGCTATCCTGGAACTCAATTTGTAGACCACGCTGGCCTCGAACTCAGAAATCCGCCTGTCTCTGCCTCTCAAGTGCTGGGATTAAAGGCTTGTACCACCACTGCCTGGCTGTACTTTACATTTTAATGTATGTATTCTCCATACATAAATACACACATGTGTGCATACACACATATGTATAAATATATATATGTGTGTGCTTCTATATATGCATTAATGTCTGTGTTTACATGAGCATTTTGGGTTTGTTTGTAATTCTTTGCTTTCTTGTCTCCATATGCAATTTGGAATGTAAATTGAGGTATTCAAAAATAGAGTTCTTTAATTTTGTTTTAGAAATTATTATATTTTCCTAAATGCTCACCAATATTTTGTCATTTTCAGTAATTGCTTCTCATTTTGAAATTCCAAAGGTAGCATATAAAAATGCAAATCTATAATAAATTGAAAATACTCTGTGCAAATGCAACTCTCACTAATTCCATTGACACCTTATTTACCTAGAACGTTAAAACATGGACTCTTTCTCAGCAAGTTACGTTCTACTTCAGTGGTTTCCAATAGAATATGTAAGTTTGGAAAAACCAGCTGAAAGTGGAAATGGTAATAAAGATATTTAGGGTGCAGGCTTGTGAGAACATTAAAAAGAGTTCACACTTTTACCTTACTGTAGATTATGTGTGTCTTATATTTAAAAAAAAAACAGATTTAAATATTTTCCAAAGAAAGATTTCAGAGTACTAGCCAATATTAGATCTTGTAGTGTGATTCAGGAACTACTTGTTATTATTCCTTACATGTTGGTACGGCATAAATATAATCAGAATAAATAGGTTGCAAGTGTGCTCTAAAATGATGAGGCATGAAGAGAGGAAGAATTGACTCATAAGCTTACCCTACTCCTATCTACCCTTTACAAATAAAATTATTAAATTATTGTATGATCAAAGCCATGATAATCACTTGATAGGATACATGAAGCTGAAAATATTTTGTAAGTAACACACTATTTTTTACTTCTTCCCCTCCTCCCTAGCCTTCTTAATTTTACTTCTGTTAACTTCACCACTATGTGATGTCCCAATAGCTAACACAAAACCACAAAGAACATATTCAAGTATTTAAGAGACAGTTTATTCTGCATCCGAGTATGAATGACCTTGGCCTTTGAACACAGATTTAGGTTACCCTCATTTCATGTTCCTACCTAATAACAGTCTCATGAACTTTTTATAGTAAGAACAAAGAAAGTCATGGACTGTGGCATTTTCAATGCATTGATGGAAACATTAATAGAAATATTAAACTGAAGTGGGGAAATTCTGATAGGCCTCAGATGCTGGCAGTATTCTTACTTAGTCTTGTGACTGTTGGCAGCTTATGGTCTGTTAAGTTACTTGTTAGTCACAAGAATATTAGGTCAGACAGAGAGGTAGCAAGGAAGAGTGGTTGTTTAGGGTTCAAAAGTTTGCCCAAGATGAATTGAAATTAGTTTCTGGCCCTGTGACATTCCTACATCTCTACAACCATAATGTAATCAGTGTAGCAGAAAGCTCAGTGGAAGTCATGTTTCTTTTTCAGCAACATTTGCCCATATAGTACTAGCTTCTACTGTCTAATTGTATGTTATATGACTGTTTAGTACATAGGCCTCAGTATGTTTCTCTTTAAAAGTTGGGGCTTGAAGGAGGAATCATCAGTCAAGAGCATTTTAGTGCTCTTACAGAGGACCTGTGTTTCCTTTTTAGCACCCACATCAATAGGTTCACAAGCATCCTCTTCTTGATTTCTCTGGAACCTGTGTACACACACTGGAATGAAACTCATTCAGGCACAAACTTATTACATATTAAAAATTAAATTAATAAATACATGTTTTTAAACTTACTCTCCTCGGTGCACCATCTTATTAAAACCTGAGCATATCTGTGTTACAGTTTGTGCTTTTATTAAAGCACATAAATTGTTTGTCATAAGTTACATGTTGGGGATGGGGTTTGAATTCATTTAGATCTGTCTTCCTTGACTTAGGGAAACATTTATCCAGCAGGTGACTGAAGGCTAAAGCATGCTAGAAAAGAAAAAAACAGATTTATACTAAAGTAAAACTTCCTGTTTTGTTTGCCACATACCATATGCTGAATCCCTCTTGATGTCAGACTATAAAACATGAGTTTCTTGTTTCTTCACAAATTGGAAATGAGGCTAGTTCAGGACTAGGGGCATGACACACATCATATTATACTACTATGGACACTTTCTTTTATTTAAATCTCTGACTCATTAACTCCACATATTAAAAGATTCTATAAACCTGTCTTAAATAGAAAGAAAAAAAATAAAGGAGGGAACAGAACAAGGTGGTTAGGGAAGTGATTAATATTGAAGAATTTTGTTGGGTATGAATTATGAATAAATATGATCGAAAGACACCTCATAACATTCTTAAAGACTCAATATAAAAAGGAAAAAAAGAAGAAAACATTGGTCTCCTTCTGAGTATTAATATTTAGATCCTTACCCTTGCAATATCAGAAATGTAATAGAAATATTTAACTCAAGTGTTAGATTTCAGGTCTGCAATGTGTCTCAGGCTTGTGGGTGAAAACTTCCTCAGCTGATAATTCTTTTCAATTTTGTGGGATCTGAAAGAATATTGGTGAATTGGTATGTATGACCCTGAGGGTATAGATCTGAGGGTTTATTTAGTCCTCATTCTCTGTTCATGCACCCTCTTGCCTCCTGTCTATCATAGGGTGGGCACCTTTTACAACTACAGAGTCACTGCCACTTGATGCTGGTTTTGCAGAAACGGAGAATGTAATAATTTGGGGGCTATGAAGGCCTCCTGAAGATGTCATTATAATGTCTCTGAGGTGATATATATATATATATATTTGTAGGTATATGTATATGTATATGATGTATATGTATCTCTATGTGTGTGTATCTGTATGTACATGTGTATGTGTATATGTATGCATATGGCATCTTTGAAATCCCTGTAGAGAGTTTCTGAAGTAGATGGATAGTTTTTAATGATGAATTAAAGGACACAGTAGATTCCCCAGGAAGTAAGTGATGCAAAATACATGTAATGACTTTGTTGAAAAGTGTAGGCAGAAATGAAGCCAACCCAAGACAGAAACTCAAGGCTTGAGAGGACATAGTCTTAGCTTTAGCACAGCCTAAGCTCATGTGATTTCTTGTCAACTATTTCATGCTCTGCAGGGTATTTCATACCTTACCTTCAGATTGTTTTGATATGGTCTTGTTTTCCTTCACTTTTTGCTTGAGATTTTTTAATACGTTCTTTTAGAAATGAAAATGTTTATATTGTCTGTTGGATGTGAATATTTCATTTTCTGCTTTACTTTTTTCTTCGTTCTTTTGACATGATCTCTATAAGTAAGACAAGCTATATTCACACAGAATATATTCTTGAATAATTCTCACAAATTTTATCATTACAAATATTTAGTACAATAACCAGCTTCTCTTTGTACAGATTTTATATGATCTTATAGCTAAAAATCATTTTCTGAGTTTCCCAGGGTGTTTTTGACTTCACTTTTACAAAATGCCAGAGCTGTAAGTATTGACAGAGTAACAATTTTCTCAATGTATGTTTTTTATTTATTTAAGACAAGGATGAACATTAGGGGGCAAAAGTAATGTTATAGTTTGAATCTCTAGAGATATCCTGAGTACCTAGTTGAAAACTTAATCTTTAGTAGATTATTCCATTAGGAAACCTTAGGAAGTAGAAGAAAATAAGAGACTCAGTAGAAAAAGTAACTTTGCCTTTTGGGGCCGCAGACATCCGACACCCTCCCAGCCGGAGGACAGTGATCTGCCCTGCAGGGAGCGCCATCTTGGCTCCGGGACTCCACCGAACTTAGTCTGTACAGGTTAGAGTGAGGACCACAGAGGCAGACAGCTTCTGGGACAGGCGGGAGCCACAGAGCCGCTGAGGCAGCACCCTTTTGGGGCCGCAGACATCCGGCACCCTCCCAGCTGGAAGACAGTGGTCTGCCCTGCACAGGAGCCCTCTGCCTCAGGAGCAGGGAGCACATCTTGGATCCAGGACTCCACTGAACTTAGGAAGTTAGTCTGCACAGCTGAGAGTGTGCACCACAGAAGCCTACAGCTTCTGTGACCTGCCAAAGCAACACAGCATCTGGGAAAGGTCCTGTTTTCCGCCTTCTTCTTCGGCCAGGAGGAGGTCCAAACGCCATATATCTGTACAGATTCCCTTTAAGAGGAAAGCTTGTCAGCAGGGAGTGCTCTAACCACTGAAACTCAGAGGAGAGAGCCTGTCTCCCAGGTCTGCTGACAGACGATACTCAGAATCACCAGAAGAACAACCTCTGAACAGAGACAACTATAACAACTCCAGAGATTAACAGATGGCGAGAGGTAAACGTAAGAATCCTACTAACAGAAACCAAGACCACTCACCATCATCAGGACCCAGCACTCCCACTTCCCCCAGTCCATGGCAACCCCAACACACCTGAAAAGCTAGACCTGGATTTAAAAGCATATCTCATGATGATGGTAGAGGACATCAAGAAGGACTTTAAAGAACTACAGGAGAACATGGCTAAAGAGTTACAAGTCCTTAAAGAAAAACAGGAAAACACAACCAAACTGGTAGAAGTCCTTAAAGAGAAACAGGAAAACACATCCAATCAGATGATGGAAATGAACAAAACCATACTAGACCTAAAAAGGGAAGTAGACAAAATAAAGAAAACCCAAAATGAGGCAACACTGGAGATAGAAACCCAAGGAAAGAAATCTGGAACCATAGATGCAAGCATCAGCAACAGAATACAAGAGATGGAAGAGAGAATCTCAGGTGCAGAAGATACCATAGAGAACATCGGCACAACAATCAAGGAAAATGGAAAATGCAAAAAGATCCTAACTCAAAACATCCAGGAAATACAGGACACAATGAGAAGACCAAACCTACGGATAATAGGAGTGGATGAGAATGAAGATTTTCAACTCAAAGGACCAGCAAACATCTTCAACAAAATTATAGAAGAAAACTTCCCAAATCTAAAGAAAGAGATGCCCATGAACATACAAGAAGCCTACAGAACTCCAAATAGGCTGGACCAGAAAGAAATACCTCCCGACACATAATAATCAGAACAACAAATGCACTAAATAAAGATAGAATACTAAAAGCAGTAAGAGAAAAAGGCCAAGTAACATATAAAGGCAAGCCTATCAGAATTACACCAGATTTTTCACCAGAGACTATGAAAGCCAGAAGATCCTGGACAGATGTTATACAGACACTAAAAGATCAAAAATTCCAGCCCAGGCTACTATACCCAGCCAAACTCTCAATTAACATAGATGGAGAAACCAAAGTATTCCACAACAAAACCAAATTCACACATTATCTCTCCACGAATCCAGCCCTTCAAAGGATAAGAACAGAAAAAAACCAATACAAGGACGGGAACCACGCCCTAGAAACAACAAGAAGCTAATCCTTCAACAAACCTAAAAGAAGACAGCCACAAGAACAGAATGCCAACTTTAACAACAAAAATAACGGGAAACAACAATTACTTTTCCTTAATATCTCTTAATATCAATGGACTCAACTCCCCGATAAAAAGACATAGACTAACAAACTGGCTACACAAACAAGACCCAACATTTTGCTGCTTGCAAGAAACTCATCTCAGAGAAAAAGATAGACACTACCTCAGAATGAAAGGCTGGAAAACAATTTTCTAAGCAAATGGTATGAAGAAACAAGCTGGAGTAGCCATTCTAATATCTGATAAGATTGACTTCCAACCCAAAGTCATCAAAAAAGGCAGGGAGGGGCACTTCATACTCATCAAAGGTAAAATCCTCCAAGAGGAACTATCAATCCTGAATATCTATGCTCCAAATACAAAGGCAGCCTCATTCATTAAAGAAACTTTAGAAAATCTCAAAGCACACATTGCACCTCATACAATAATAGTGGGAGACTTCAACAAGCCACATTCACCAATGGACAGATCATGGAAACAGAAAATAAACAGGGACACAGTGAAACTAACAGAAGTTATGGATCAAATGCATCTGGCAGATATCTACAGAACATTTTACCCTAAAACAAAAGGATACACCTTCTTCTCAGCACCTCATGGTACCTTCTCCAAAATTGACCACGTAATTGGGCACAAAACAGGACTCAACAGATACAAAAATATTGAAATTGTCCCATGCATCCTATCAGATCACCATGGACTAAGGCTGATCTTCAATAACAAAATAAATAATAGAAAGCCAACCTTCACGTGGAAACTGAACAACACTCTTCTCAATGATACCTTGGTCAAGGAAGGAATAAAGAAAGAAATCAAGGACTTTTTAGAGTTCAATGAAAATGAAGCCACAACATACCCAAACTTATGGGACACAATGAAAGCATTTCTAAGAGGAAAACTCATAGCTCTGAGTGCCTCCAAAAAGAAACTAGAAAGAGCACACATTAGCAGCTTGACAACACACCTAAAAGCACTAGAACAAAAGGAAGCAAATTCACCCAAGAGGAGTAGACGGCAGGAAATAATCAAACTCAGGGGCGAAATCAATCAAGTGGAAACAAGAAGAACTATTCAAAGAATCAACCAATCAAGGAGCTGGTTCTTTGAGAAAATCAACAAGATAGATAAACCCTTAGCCAGACTCACTAGAGGGCACAGGGAAAGCATTCTAATTAACAAAATCAGAAATGAAAAAGGAGACATAACAACAGATCCTGAAGACATCCAAAACACCATCAGATCCTTCTACCAAAGGCTATACTCAACAAAACTGGAGAACCTGGATGAAATGGAGAAGTTCCTAGACAGATACCAGGTACCAAAGTTGAACCAAGATCAGGTTAATGATCTAAACAGCCCTATATCCCCCAAAGAAATAGAAGCAGTCATTAATAGTCTCCCAACCAAAAAAAGCCCAGGACCAGATGGGTTTAGTGCAGAGTTCTATCAGACCTTCAAAGAAGATCTAATCCCAGTTCTTCACAAACTATTCCACAAAATAGAAACAGAAGGTACTCTACCCAACTCATTCTATGAAGCCACAATTACTCTGATACCTAAACCACAAAAAGACCCAACAAAGATAGAAAACTTCAGACCAATATCCCTTATGAATATTGATGCAAAAATCCTCAATAAAGTTCTTGCTAACCGAATCCAAGAACACATCAAAACAATCATCCATCCTGACCAAGTAGGTTTCATCCCAGGGATGCAGGGATGGTTCAATATACGGAAATCCATCAACGAAATCCAGTATATAAACAAAATCAAAGACAAAAACCACATGGTCATCTCGTTAGATGCAGAAAAAGCATTTGACAAAATCCAACACCCATTCATGATAAAAGTCTTGGAAAGATCAGGAATTCAAGGCCCATACCTAAACATGATAAAAGCAATCTACAGCAAACCAGTAGCCAACATCAAAGTAAATGGTGAGAAGCTTGAAGCAATCCCTCTAACATCAGGGACTAGACAAGGCTGTCCACTTTCTCCATATCTATTCAACATAGTACTTGAAGTCCTAGCCAGAGCAATTCGACAACAAAAGGAGATCAAAGGGATACAAATTGGAAAAGATGAAGTCAAAATATCACTTTTTGCAGATGATATGATAGTATATATAAGTGACCCTAAAAATTCCACCAGAGAACTCCTAAACCTGATAAACAGCTTTGGTGAAGTAGCTGGATATAAAATTAACTCAAACAAATCAATGGCCTTTCTCTACACAAAGAATAAACAGGCATAGAAAGAAATTAGGGAAACAACACCCTTCTCAATAGTCACAAATAATATAAAATATCTTGGCGTGACTCTAACTAAGGAAGTGAAAGATCTGTATAATAAGAACTTCAAGTCTCTGAAGAAAGAAATTATAGAAGATCTCAGAAGATGGAAAGATCTTCCATGCTCATGGATTGGCAGGATCAACATTTTAAAAATGGCTATCTTGCCAAAAGCAATCTACAGATTCAATGCAATCCCCATCAAAATTCCAACTCAATTCTTCAACGAATTAGAAAGTGCAATCTGCAAATTCATCTGGAATAACAAAAAACCTAGGATAGCAGAAACTCTTCTCAAGGATAAAAGAACCTCTGGTGGAATCACCATGCCAGACCTAAAGCTTTACTACAGAGCAATTGTGATAAAAACTGCATGGTACTGGTATAGTGACAGACAAATAGACCAATGGAATAGAATTGAAGACCCAGAAATGAACCCACACACCTACGGTCACTTGATCTTCGACAAGGGAGCTAAAACCATCCAGTGGAAGAAAGACAGCATTTTCAACAAATGGTGCTGGTACAACTGGTTGTTATCATGTAGAAGAATGCGAATCGATCCATTCCTATCTCCTTGTACTAAGGTCAAGTCTAAGTGGATCAAGGAACTTCACATAAAACCAGAGACACTGAAACTTATAGAGGAGAAAGTGGGGAAAAGCCTTGAAGATATGGGCACAGGGGAAAAATTCTTGAATAGAACAGCAATGGCTTGTGCTGTAAGATCGAGAATTGACAAGTGGGACCTCATGAAACTGCAAAGCTTCTGCAAGGCAAAAGACACCATCAATAAGACAAAAAAACCACCAACAGATTGGGAAAGGATCTTTACCTATCCTAAATCAGATAAGGGTCTAATATCCAATATATATAAGGAACTCAAGAAGGTGGACTCCAGAAAGTCAAATAACCCCATTAAAAAATGGGGCTCAGAACTGAACAAAGAATTCTCACCTGAAGAATACCAAATGACAGAGAAGCACCTGAAAAAATGTTCAACATCCTTAATCATCAGGGAAATGCAAATCAAAACAACCCTGAGATTCCACCTCACACCAGTCAGAATGGCTAAGATCAAAAATTCAGGTGACAGCAGATGCTGGCGGGGATGTGGAGAAAGAGGAACACTTCTCCATTGTTGGTGGGATTGCAAGCTTGTACAACCACTCTGGAAATCAGTCTGGCGGTTCCTCAGAAAATTGGACATAGTACTACCGGAGGATCCAGCAATACCTCTCCTGGGCATATATCCAGAAGATGTCCCAACCGGTAAGAAGGACACATGCTCCACTATATTCATAGCAGCCCTATTTATAATAGCCAGAAGCTGGAAAGAACCCAGATGTCCTTCAACAGAGGAATGGATACAGAAATTATGGTACATTTACACAATGGAGTACTACTCAGCTATTAAAAAGAATGAATTTATGAAATTCCTAGCCAAATGGATGGACCTGGAGGGCATCATCTTGAGTGAGGTACCACAATCACAAAGGAACTCACACAATATGTATTCACTGATAAGTGGATATTAGCCCAAAACTTAGGATACCCAAGATATAAGATACAATTTGCTAAACGCATGAAACTCAAGAAGAATGAAGACCAAAATGTGGACACTGTGCCCCTTCTTAGAATTGGGAACAAAACACCCATGGAAGGAGTTACAGAGACAAAGTTTGGAGCTGTGATGAAAGGATGGACCATCTAGAGACTGCCGTATCCAGGGATCCATCCCATAATCAGCTTCTAAACGCTGACACCATTGCATACACTAGCAAGATTTTGCTGAAAGGACCCAAATATAGCTGTCTCTTGTGAGACTATGCAGGGGCCTAGCAAACACAGTAGTGGATGTTCACAGTCAGCTATTGGATGTATCACAGGGCTCCCAATGGAGAAGCTAGAGAAAGTACCCAAGGAGCTAAAGTGATCTGCAACCATATAGTTGGAACAACATGATGAACTAACCAGTACCCCGGAGCTCTTGTCTCTAGCTGCATATGTATCGAAAGATGGCCTAGTCGGCCATCACTGGAAAGAGAGGCCCATTGAACTTGCAAACTTTATATGCCCCAATATAGGGGAATGCCAGGGCCAAAAGAATGGGAATGGGAGGGTAGGGAAGTGGGGGGCGGTATGGGGGACTTTTGGGATAGCATTGGAAATGTAATTGAGGAAAACATGTAATAAAAAAAAATAAACAGAAAAAGAAAAAAAAATTGACTTCCACCCCGCCCCCCAAAAAAAGAAAAAGTAACTTTATAGTGTTTATGAAGAAAATTTTGATTTTTGTTTTCTGATATTTGTTTTTGTTTATAGCACTTGCCTTTTAGTCTCTCATGGTCACTCTGTGCTTAATTTTTTTCATTCTTTAACAAAGCTTCTCTACTTCATGTACCCTGTACCACCATGCACTGTGTCAACACAGGCACAGAAACAATATATTGGAGTCATGATGGCTAGACATTTGAGATTCTATGAGAGAGAGAAAAAAATTCTTCCTTTAAACGTTTTTCTACCTACAGTTATTCACAGCTGAGAATCAGGTATTTTTAGTCACGAATACCTCTGAAACTCTCTCATTTTAAAGTTTTTTTTTCCCACAAGGTTACTATCTGATAACAATTTCAGAAATGTTGGCAGTATTTTTTTTAATATTTTTTATTAGGTATTTTACACATTTACATTTCCAATGGTATCCCAAAAGTCCCCCATACACTCCCTCCCACTCCCCTACCCACCCACTCCCACTTGTTGGCCCTGGCATTCCCCTGTACTGGGGCATATAAAGTTGGCAAGTCCACTGGGCCTCTCTTTCCAGTGATGGCCGACTAGGCCATCTTTTGATACATATGCAGCTAGAGTGAAGAGCTTTGGGGTACTGGTTAGTTCATAATGTTGTTCCACCTATAGGGTTGCAGATCCCTTTAGCTCCTTGGGTACTTTCTCTAGGTCCTCCATTGGGGGCCCTGTTATCCATCCACTAGCTGACTGTGAGCATCCACTTCTGTGTTTGCTAGGCCCCGGCATTGTCTCACAAGAGACAGCTATATCTGGGTCCTTTCAGCAAAATCTTGCTAGTGTATGCAATGGTGTCAGCGTTTGGAAGCTGATTATGGGATGGATCCCTGGATATGGCAGTCTTTATATGGTCCATCCTTTCGTCACAGCTCCAAACTTTGTCTCTGTAACTCCTTCCATGGGTGTTTTGTTCCCAATTCTAAGAAGGGGCACAGTATCCACACTTTGGTCTTCTTTCTTCCTGAGTTTCATGCGTTTAGCAAATTGTATCTTATATCTTGGGTATCCTAATTTTTTGGGCTAATATCCACTTATCAGTGAGTACATATTGTGTGAGTTCCTTTGTGATTGTGTTACCTCATTCAGGATGATGACCTCCAGGTCCTTCCATTTGCCTAGGAATTTCATAAATTCATTCCTTTTAATAGCTGAGTAGTACTCCATTGTGTAAATGTACCACATTTTCTGTATCCATTCCTCTGTTGAGGGGCATCTGGGTTCTTTCCAGCTTCTGGCTATTATAAATAGGGCTGCTATGAACATAGTGGAGCATATATCCTTCTTACCAGTTGGGACATCTTCTGGATATATGCCCAAGAGAGGTATTGCTGGATCCTCTGGTAGTATTATGTCCAATTTTCTGAGGAACCGCCAAACTGATTTCTAGAGTGGTTGTACAAGCTTGGAATCCCACTAAAAATGGAGGAGTATTCCTCTTTCTCCACATCCTTGCCAGCATCTGCTGTCATCTGAATTTTTGATCTTAGCCATTCTGACTGGTGTGAGGTGGAATCTCAGGGTTGTTTTGAGTTGCATTTCCCTGATGATTAAGGATGTTGAACATTTTTTCAGGTGCTTCTCTGCCATTCGGTATTCCTCAGGTGAGAATTCTTTGTTCAGTTCTGAGCCCCATTTTTTAATGGGGTTATTTGAATTTCTGGAGTCCACCTTCTTGATTTCTTTATATATATTGGATATTAGTCCCCTATCTGATTTAGGATAGGTAAAGATCCTTTCCCAATCTGTTGGTGGTCTTTTTGTCTTATTGACAGTGTCTTTTGACTTGCAGAAGCTTTGCAACTTTATGAGGTCCCATTTATCGATTCTCGATCTTACAGCACAAGCCATTGCTGTTCTATTCAGGAATTTTCCCCCTGTACCCATATCTTTGAGGCTTTGCCCTACTTTCTCCTCTAGTTTCAGTATTAAGAATAGCCACAGGCTTAGAGAAATCAAAAAGAGTATTTTCAGTTGGTCTTCTGTAGCTAAATGCCAATAACTTCAAAACTGATTAAAATTATAATATTATAACATTTCTGTGTGTTAGCCATCTCCTGAACTATCCTCAGGGATAAGGAGATCTGTGGGTGCCCTCTAGAATCCAGGGACCATAGTCTAATGATAACATTCTTCCAAGAAATACCACCTTAGCCTGAACAATGAGCAGTATCCTGCACAATTCTCTTTTCCATTGTAACAAGCACTCAGTATAGCTCAACTATCTCTCTCCCTATTAGACATCAATGAGAGGAGAGGCCCTTGGTCCTGTGAAGGCTTGATGCCCCAGTGTAGGATTTGCCCATTAAAGCAAAATCATTAGAATGATGAGATCTCTGAACTTCACCATAGCTAGGGGAAAAAAGTTACTTAAAAACTACAGAAGAGCTGGGCAGTGGTGGTTCACACCATTAATCCAAGCCCTTGGGAGGCAGATGCAGGTAGATTTCTGAGTTTGAGGCCAGCCTGGTCTACAGAGTGAGTTCCAGGGCATCCAGGGCTACACAGAGAAACCCTGTCTCCAAAAACCAACCAGCCAACCAACCAACCAACCAACCAATCAACCAAACAAACAAAAACTACAGAAGAATATCCCAAAATCATTACTTTCATTTTCACAGAGGGAAATTTTGAAGCAAAAGGAGATTATCAGTACTTTTGGAAAAGGTAGATATTTAGAGGCTTCTTACTTTTGTCAACATGGATAACCCAGGAGAGCTAAATGCAAATGAAAAATGGAGAAAGAATATGGAAAATCATGGAAGAGGTGGTAGAAAGGGCTAGAGAGATGGCAAAACAATTAGGAGCTCTGACTGGTCTTGCAGAAGAGCTGGCTTCACTTATTAGCATGGACGTGGTAGTTCACAACCATTTATAACTCCAGTTTTACTGAATTTGCTGACTTCTTTTGACTTTCCCAGGCACAAGCATGCACATTGTTATGCATAAATTGCAGTGAAACCACTCATCCATATAATTATACCAAAGCAAACTTAAAAACTAAAAAAGCAGATTAGCAAGAGGAAGCTGAAAGAATACAGAGTAGAAGTATGAAACAACCTGTGTCTCAAACAAGAACTCTATTGGTGGGACTCAGTGATTGGAGTACTACAGGCTAAAACAGATCACTCTGTCATTCCTACACACAGAAAAATCCCACAGTGCTTACAATCATTAATACCATTGATGTCACTTAATGTTTCAGGGATTCTTTTTGCATGGCAGACTGGAACTTGAGGAGAAGCCTATTCTATTACTCTATATGTCAGTGACTAGCCTAGTTTGTAGAACTAGAAACAAGAAACAAAACTAATCAGGGATCCAGAAGCAACCTCCACTGATAGTCTCCTGGACAGTAAAACAGATAGATGTGGAGATGCTGACAAGTACTGTCAGTGGGAAAATCAAGTCATGGATGACACAGAGGTTAGGGGCATCATGTACCCTGAGAAAGATTAAACACTATTACTGAGGATGAGTGTAGAGACCAATAGCCTTAGTTCATTGAACTGCTTAGTTTCTACTGCTCCATCCCAGTGGTGTGCTGTCTGCAGGAATGTTAACCCAAGTACAGAAAATTACCTGATTTGTGCAACATCATCTTTCCTACATGGTACTGTGCTCTTGGGAAATATATGGAAGCTTTGAGATTCTACGGCCCAATTCTATGTTCATTAAGACACACCATTCCAGTGTAGATATTTTTTTCTGAACTTATACATGAAATCCTTTGGAGTGAGATGGTATGTATGTACCATATTGTGGAAGGAAATTGTCTATGGTAAACACAGTGCTGTAAGACAGCAGAGTCTTGACTGAACCAGATCTCAGTAACAGCAAAAGATAAGAGTTTTGGCATACACAACTATGGAAAGGTGACACTGAGCCAAAGCTGGTAGGTAGGGCTACTGTGTTGTTAGGGAATACCTGGGACCTCTCCAGGGACACAGAAGCAAACAAGCAAAGATAGTCTTAAGTTTGTATTCAGTGGGTGTTTGTGTCTAGAAGACGGTGTTGTGCCTCTTGGTGGTGAAGTGTGGCTTGTGCTGGTGCTGCAACATGCGGTGGGTCAATGGGAATTTGATCTTGGAGTCCTGCAACTGCTTGACAGCTGGCTGACAGCACTTGCCAGCTGCAATCTCTTCCACCTTCATGATCTGGATGGAGTTATATTTACTTTTCTTGCTACCTTTTTTCTTTTTCTTTGTTCTCTAATGCAATATGTCTCAACTACAGTTTCCTCCCCATCCCTCTCCCCAGCTTCTCCACCGACCCTCTCTTCCACATCCACTGCTTAATTTCCCCTCAGAAAAAGAGCAGCACCCTTCCCCCTCAACAATATCAACCCAAAGTCGCATAACAAAATGCAGTAAGACTAGGCCCAATACCTCATATTAATGCAGGATGAGGCAATTCAGTAGGAGGAAAAGAGTCCCAAGTGTAGTAGGCAATGGAGTCAGAGACACCCACACTATGACTGTTAGGAGTCTTCCAATATACTCCAAGCTAAACAAGCATAACATATATGCAAAGAATCTAGTGCAGACACATATTCAGACTTTGTGATTGCTGCATCATCTCTGTGAGCTCCTATGAAGCCCTGCTTTGTTGATTCTGTGGGTCATGTTCTCTGGATTCCTTGCTACCCTGTCTCCCTCATCCTTTTTCTCTTCTGCTGGGTTCCCAAGGTTGTGCATAATGTTTGACTGTGCATCTCTGCATGAGCTCCTATCATCTGCCATAAGAAATCTCTGTAATGATGATAGTCTATGCACAGATCTGTGAGTACAGCAGAATATCATTGGGAATCATTTCATTTATACTTTCCTTTTGGACCAGTTTGATTGTGTGCTAGGTTTCTGGGCTATCTCTAGCCTCCTGGTGTTCCAGAATATTAGTAGGTACAGAATTCCTCCTGTGGCATTGGCCTTAGGGGAGACCAGTCATTAGTTGGTCACTCTCACAAGTTCCAAGCCATCATTGCCTCATCATCACATATTTTGTAGTCAGGACAGGTTTTAGGTCAAATATTTTGTAGAGGTTGGTGTCTCAGCTTTACCACTGAACGCTTTTCCTGGTTACAGAAGATAGCTGGCTCAAGCTCCATATACTCCATTACTAGGAGTCCTTGCTAGGGTCACCCTTATATGATCCAGAAAGATTTCTCTGTCCTATATTTCCATATGGCCTCCCAAGATTGGGGACTTTCCCTTCTATTTTCTTACAAAATTTATGATGCCATTTTTTACACCTGAGTAATACTCTATTGTGTACATGTGTCACAATGTCTTAATTCTTTCTTCAATTGATGGGTTTCTAGATTGTTTCCAGTTTGTGGATATTATGAATAATGCCACTGTGGACATCAGTGAGCCAGAGTCCTTATGATAAGATAGAGTATCCCTTTATGTATGTTCATCAGTAGTATGTATAGATGGGTCTTTTGGTAAGTTTGTTGCCAAATTTCTAAGAAACTACCCTATTGATTTCCATAGTGACTGCATACATTTGTACTCCCACCAGTAACAGATGAGTGTTTTCCTTTCCACATTTTCATCAGCATGTGTGATACTTACATTATTGATATTATCCATTCTGATAGGTATAAGATAAAACCTCAAAGTCATTTGGTTTGCATTTCCCTTATCAATAAGGATGTTGAACATTTCCTTATGTCTTGTTCAGCCATTTGATTCCTCTATGAAAATTTTTTAGATCTGAACCCGATTTTTATTTGGATTACTTGGTTTGTTGATATCTAGTTTCTTGAGTTCCTTTTGGCTTTTTGTTGTTGTTATTTGGAGTAGATGAAACCTTTCCCCAGTCTATAGGCTGTGTTGTCTGTTTTATTGATAGTGTCCTTTGCCTTCTAGAAGCTTTTCAGTTTCATGAGGTCCCATTTATTAATTGTTGATATTAGTGCCTATGCTATAGGTGTTGTATTTAGGCACTTAAGTCCTGTGCTGATGAATTTAGACTATGCCCCACTTTCTCTTCTGTCAGGTTCATTTCATCTGGACTTATGTTGAGTTCTTTCTTAATGTGAACTTGAGTTTTATTCCTGGTAATAAATACAGACCTATTTACATTCTTCTATACACAGGTATCAAATTAGACAAGCACAATTTGTTGAATATGCTTCCTATAGTATATTTGTGGCTACTTTAACAAAACCTAGGGTGTTTGCACTTATGTCTGGCTCTGCACCCATTTGTTTAGATTAGATTCAAAGACTGACTCTACAGAGTAACTGTGATCCATCATCATAGTCCCTAGTTACTATCTCCAAGTGAAGACCAGGGAACTGAGGGTTACAAAAATGTATTATTCTGAGTTATTAAGCAAGTGTAACTAGTTTGTGTTCACCTAGATGGGATCCTCTGTGAACTTGTATTCCTCTGTTATATATATGTAACACAGAAGACTAAGTGGGGAAAAGATTCTTATTCAAAGGCAGCAAGAATGCAACATAATGTAATTTTCCTTATCAAGGAAAACTATGAATGGGAACTATGAATTCATAAGACTTAAGAAGGTGAAAGAGTGTTCATATTTTCCTATCCTCCCCAAAGACCCTTTCTTAAGAAGCCTTTCTTACTAAT
Source organism: Mus caroli (assembly GCF_978045245.1). NCBI lineage: Eukaryota > Metazoa > Chordata > Mammalia > Rodentia > Muridae > Mus > Mus caroli. Next base: position 80,834,004 of record NW_028227262.1, on the reverse strand, counting down.
TGTATATAGGAAGCAAGGGATAACTCTAAGTGAGTCAGATTGTTTTTCATTGTGATAAAAAATATTGTTTTCTAGTATGATAAAAACCATAACCCATAGCAACATAAAGAGCAAAGGAAGTCAGTTTACAGTTCTACCTCCCATGAAGGAAACTAAGGGCAGGACCTCCAACAGGGCAGGTTCTAGGAGGCAGGAACTGAAGCACAGGCCATAAAAAAATGCTGCTTATTGCCTTACTCTCCATGGTTTGCTTTGCTTAATTTCTTAAGCTACTCAGGACCTGTGGCCAGACGATGCCACTGTTAACCTAATGCTGGTCCTTAGCACATCTATTATTAGTGCAGACAATTTCTCCATAGACATGCCTGCTACCAAGCCAAACAACCTGATGTTTTCCCTAGACCAACACTGCAGGGAGGACTGACTGCCATCAGTTTTATTTTGTTTTTCATGGGCATGCATCGGAATGAACATGCCTAAATATACATACATACATACATACATACATACATACATACATATAAGAAACAAATAGATTTCCAGAGTGGTTGTACCAAGTTGCAATCCCACTAACAATGGACCATTCAGAGACTGCCCTACTTGGGGACGCATCCCATAAACAACCACTAAACCCAGTCACAAGGGATATGTCAACAAGTGCCTGCTGACAGGAGCCTGATATAGCTCTCTCCTGCGAGGCTCTGCCAGTGCCTGGTAAATACAGTAGTGGATGCTCACAGTCATCTGTTGAATGGAGCACAAGGTTCGCAATGAAGTAGCCAGGGAGCTGAAGGGGACTGGAGCCCTATAAAAGGAACATCAATATGAACTAACCAGTACCCCCAGAGCTCCTTGGAATTATACTACCAATCAAAGAAAACACATGGTGGAACTTATGGCTCTAACTATATATGTAGCAGAGCCTAGTGGGTCATCAATGGGAGGAGAGGCCCTTGGTCCTGTGAAGGCTCTATGCCCCAGTATAGGGGAATGCCAGGACCAGGAATGGAAGTGGGTGGGTTGGGGAGCAGGGAGTGCAGGAGGGGATAGGGGATTTTCAGAGGGGAAACTAGGAAAGGGGATAACATTTGAAATGTAAAGAAAATATCAAATTAAAAAAAAAGAAACAAATAGATGTAAAACTACCTTCTTACTCATGTTTTCTTCCTCTCTCTAGGAAACACAGAATATAAGTTTGTATTCATTCAATGTAATCCCATATTTTATTCATTTTGTTTTCTTTTAAGTTATGATATACTCTGGGAATTTAAAACCATGAATAATTATTATTTTATATGTTCTTTATTAGATATTAGAAAATATTTAATAAAGATGGAAGAAGAAGAAAAAAAGAAATAAAGGAGTTAAAGACTTCCTGGAATTCAATGAAAATGATGACACAGCATACCCAACCTTGTGAGACACAATGGGACACAATTGCTGATGCCAAGAAGTGCTTTTTGGTAGGAGCCTGGTATAGCTCTCCCCTGGGAGGCTCTACCAGCCCCTGACTAATACAGATGTAGGTATTCACAGCCAACCACCAGAATGAATCCCGGGACCCCCAATTGAAGAGTTAGGGGGAAACTGAAAGAGCTGAAGGGGATTGCAACGGGATTCGCCACCCCCCCCCCGAGCTCCCAGGGTCTAAACCACCAAGTAAAGAGTATAGGTGGATAGATCCATGACTACACCTAAGAAATGTAGCAAAGGATTGTCTTATCAGGCATCAGTGGGAAGAAAGGACCTTTTTCCTGTGGAGGCTTGATATGCCAGAGTAGGGGGATGCTAGAAGAGTGAGGAGGGATTGGGTAGATGGGTGTAGGAGTATCCTCTTAGAGACAAAGGAGAGTGGGGATGGGATGAGGTGTTTGAGGAGTGGAGACAGGGAAGGGGAACAGAATTTGAAATGTAAGTAAATAAAATAACCAAAAAGAAAAAGAAAAACAAAGAAAAAATAGTATGTTCTACCTTAGTTTATGGCCCAAGAGACAGGGCCAAAGTTTTGAAAACATCAACAAGATGAAGGCTTCTCTCTTGATACAGGCTTACCCACAGTGTTGGTCTCATGACAAATTAATTTATATTGCGTATGAGGGACAGGATGATTTCTTTAAAAGCTTCAGAAATGCTTAGCCATCATCTGCCTTATTCTCACTTGCAAGACATGCAAATGCAAAACTCGGTTTTCATCTTTAAAAAGGATAAGAATCATTTTGATATATTGTCCTCTAAAACTCTTTCTCAGTGGAGTAACTCATAAATGTTTTAAAGTTTCTACCCCACATTCTAGAGAATTGAATACCTCCTTGAAAGTCATTGGAGTTTCTGATTTCAAGTGTCTCATTGACATGACATCACTGTTGTGTCATGAGGATCACGGCTTTATGTTTAGACAAGTGAAGACTCTTCAGCAAATCCTGAGTCAGAGTAAGGGAGTCAATATGGCTCTGGATTGAAAACAAAAGTATGAGGATTTAATCTTTCCACATGAATTCAGAAACTCAAAGAAACATATTAGATTATGCTCATTGTTTTACGCTGCATATGAAAAACATCCACACTTTATCAAATTTCAACACTTTATCAGATGACCAGCAGAGGGAGACATAATATGTTCAGGTAGGAACCAAGGAGACTACTGACCTGTGTTAATATTTAAAGCAACTTGAAACTCCTATTATTTACATAAGTGCCTCTTTCAAATAGTCTTTCTGATGCTTATACCATTATATTGTGCATCTTGACCTGTCCCTAGATAAGCATATATACAGAGAAACAGGGAATGTTCTCACTACCAAAGCTTGTTGGGTTCATGGTCCTCTGTATTTCAGGTCAGACTTTTAGAAATGAAGGGATATTAATTAAATATATGAATATTTTTCTTCATCTGGGACTTCTGCAACTTATGTAATTGTTACTGTTTAGAGGTAAAATTGAGAAAATAACAATATTCCTTCTACCTTTCTAAGTAGCTAGAGATGCTTTTCATGTACTTAGCCATCTTGTAACTTGTTCCACATAGTTTCAGTCTACAGAGGTGACATCTTAATGTTTCAGTCTCCAGATATCCTGTGTGTGACTCCAGGGAAGAGAGCCACCATCAACTGCCATTCCATGGGGACAATGCCATACATATGCACTGATACCAACAAAACCATGCCAGACTCCAAGGCTCCTTATTAAGTATGGTGCTGATCCCATCTCTGGAATCCCCTTGAACTTCACTGGTAGCTTATCACAGACAGGTTTTACCCTCAGCATCAACAACCTGAAATCATAAGATTGTGGAACCTATCACTATCACCAGGGTTATAATTTCTCACTTTTGGTAATATATAATATGAACAGACGACAGAAAGCAGAAGTTGAAGCTGAGTTGCCCATCTGCCTCTGATGGGACATTTAAGTTGTTGCGAGCATTTCTCAGGTTCAACTAGGCTTGAAGTTTATGGGCACATGTAGCTAACTGAACCCCAGATGTTCACTTCTAGCTGAGCTGAATTTATTCCATTTCAGCTACACCATCACATATCTGAGAATGATTTTTTTTGATATAATAAGCACCATTAATTCCACTGAAGCCACACCACAGAACAAACATATTTAAGCCTGAATAAAGATATTAAGTGGTACCTGTTTTTTCCCCAAGTGCAATTGGAATAGTGTTCTAATCCATATAATGAAATCTTCTCCAGGCACACACAGATAATTGAGAATACACATCATATTTTTATGCTGAGTGAATTGCTTTTATAAGCAAAGCCATTTTTGTTTTTATGACTTCCATGAACTGTCCACTAGAGCTCAGAAAAAATTGTCCAACTATCTTGCACACACAGTGAATACAGTGACTCATTTATGAAAAAAAAAAAAAAGAACATGAAACTGTCAAGATCCCTGTGGGACTTGAAGTGTCCATTGGTCCGTAGACTCAGGTTGAGTTGTCATGAGTTCAAATTAGTGGCAAATTAAAGTTGGTTTTACAAACATTTGTTATGGATAACTGTGAAGATGCAAACCACTTAGTTTCCCTTTGAAAGCATGGAAGTTTGAGAATCAATGAAGCTGTATGTGTCTTCAATGTCCCTGAGCTGCTCAGCATTTTTCCCGTTATAAGCATCTTTCATCATAATGCTGCATTTGTTGCAATATGTGAACTCACCGTGGTCTGGATGACTATTATTGTCACTCAGAGAACATGATTTCCTCAGAGCATTGCTACGCTTTCATGTAATTGATGACTTTCCCTCTCAATTTTATATATTGGGATGTTTCCTCCATTGTGGAACATACAGAGCTGTTTTCCTGGCATAAAATTTTGTGAAGTCTATGCATAGCTCTTTCCCTCCAGTAATAGGAAAACAATAACAATTTCATCTGCTTTATATTTTTAGGTTATTCTTACTATCCTATAGTTTGAAAAATAAGGCAATGAAGTATTCAGACTGGCTTCTTTATGGAATATGCAACTATGTTTCCACCATCGATTTTCGGATGTCAGTATCTCATTTCTTCTTTCTGCTAAATGATAGTCCATGGCTAGGTATGCCAAAGTTTGCTTATTCATTCACCTATAGCAAGGGATCATGTTTATTTCCAGGTTTTAAAAGTTAAAAAAAAAAGCTGCAATAGATATTCCATGATGGTTTTTGTATGGAAAGAAAGTTTTTGTTTTTTTTTTTTTTCCCCCGAGACAGGGTTTCTCTGTGTAGCCCTGGCTGTCCTGGAACTCCCTTTGTAGACTAGGCTGGCCAAGAACTCAGAAATCTCCCTGCCTCTGCCTCCTGAGTGCTGGGATTAAAGGTGTGCACCACCACGCCCAGCTGGAAATAAGGTTTTAAATCCTTTAAGTCAATACAGAGCTTGCAGGATGACAGGATAAGGCTTTGCCGTAATATCACCAGATTGTTGTCCTTCAAGGTGGTGTGACCATTTGCATTTCCATCAACAGTGAATAGAAATTGTATAGGGGACTTTGTGGATAGCATTTGAAATGTAAATGAAGAAAATGTCTAAGAAAAAAATTGTAAAATAAAAATAAAAAGAAATTTAGGTTGTCCACACACCTTCTATCATTCTGTTTGTCAGTGTTCTGTACTTGCAGCATTCTCAGATTTGTAGCAGTTTATTAATCACTTAACTTATATGCCAGTATCAAAATTCTAATATATGTTTTGATACTGAACTACTTTATGTATATTACCTTTAATGTAGTGCATTCTGAGGTAATTGCTCCATTTTCAAAAGTGATATGATTATACTATAATTTAAAATAAATACACGATGCAAAACTAAATAAAAAGATTGTCCTCATTTTTGAAGTGTTCCTTGATTCTTAAAGACAGTAGTTATTTAAGAAATAAAGATTTTGAAAATGTCCTAGTCTTCACAGTGTTTTATACATTTGCCACATTTTTAAAATCTGGCTTTACCAGCAAGATTTTGCTGACAGGACCCTGATATAGCTACCTCTTGTGAGGCTATGCCAGTGCCTGGCAAATACAGAAGTGGATGCTCACAGTCATCTATTGGATGGAACACAGGGCCCCTAATGAAGGAGCTAGAGAAAGTACCCAAGGAGGTAAAGAGGTCTGTATCCTTATAGGAGGAACAACCATATGAACTAACCAGTAATCCCCAGAACTAAGTATGTAGTTGCATATGTGGCAGAGGATAGCCTTGTTGGCCATCAATGGGAGGAGAGGCCCTTGGTCTTGTGAAGATCTTATGCACCAGTACAGGGGAATACCAGGGCTAGGAAGCAGAAGTTGGGTGGGTTGGGGAGCAGGGTGGGGAAAGGTATATGGGACTTTCGGGATAGCATTTGAAATGTAAATGAAGAAAATAACTAATAAAAAAAGAAAAAATCTGGCTTTACACCTTCTTTCATGACTCAAAAATTGGTATTACACTAACTTATCTCAAAACCTGGGAAAAATAGAATTTCCATGTAGTATACTGTCAGAGTGCTCTAGTTTCCTGTTTACAGTCAGCTGTGTGATAATGTTTCAGGCAGTTTCCATGACAACTGATTTACTTGTGCCTATATATAATGGCTTTTATATAGATATGCACTTGTTCTGAAATTTGTGCAAGGGACAGCAAATTGTTCAAAATCTTTCTGCACAGCAGCTAGTTGAGGCTCAATTTTCGGTGTCCTTGAGCTGTCATTTGAGTCCCCAACTATTTGTGAGAATATAGTTATGAAAATAATTGCTACCATAGGCAACATGACCAAGTCAGTTTCCAAATATAACCAACATGTTTCTACAAGTAACTACACTTAATATCTTGTCATTTATTTAATAACAGTGGCAATATTTCATTAAACATCTGGAAGGTACTAGCAACAAAATGAAGTGCATATTCAGTAGTCAATGACCTAGAGAAAAAAATTAAAATGAACAGTGAATTATACAAGGAGAGCTGAAAATTAAGTATAAGCAATGCACTTACTTAGATACTTTGGGGCATAGTTTCTTCCTTTTACTAGTAAACAAACCAAAATATTAAAACAATAATGGAATAATTAAGAATCTCTTGAGTATACTGAAATATATGTTTCCATGACTGGGAGAAAGTTGTACTTACAAAACATTAGTCTTCATTCAAACAAAATTTGATAATTGAAAACTATATAAGTAAAAGACTGTAAGTATGAACTACCAGAAGGTCAAGATTGTTTGATATGTAAGATTAAGAGAAATTGATCCAAAAAGATTTCAACATTATGAGAAAAATGTATATGTTTATGTATGGGGCATATGTTCATAATTAGATATGATGTTTATGAATGTATAGTAAGTATAATAATGCTTATAGTACATACTTTTTTGAATCATATTATTCCCTTAAATGTGTTCCTTTTATTATAATTAAAAGTATATTTCCCTATATGGATTCAGAGTACAGTCAATAAGTTGAAAAGAGAGTTGAATTTGCTTCTATTTTGTGTTCTTATAATCCAATAGAGACTATGAACACAAAATTCTGGAAGGTCATTTCATCCATGATGATAACTATCTGTGTGTTTCAACTTTATTCCTTTCCTTCTCTGCAATTTAGTCATGTGTGTACACACAAAATTTAAATAAATTTCAAACTATGCTGAAGTCTCATTTGCTGATCCATATTTATAATTGAATTGAACTGCATTAACAGTCCTTTAATTCCTGCTATTCTCCCTTCAGTCAACACATTTTGTTTTACTAATTTCACTTTTTAAGTTATTTTCACATTCAAGAATCCCACATAACTGTCCCCTCTATGTACACTGTTATACAGACTAGAGCATTTGCATATTGCTCCCTAGGGCGGTCTTTGCCCTGCTGACCTGAGATAAAATCTCAACTGTCCTCTTGCCTCCACTGATTACTCTCCTAAATTCATCTCCTCAAAATGATGAGACCTGTCCAGTTCCTGTTTCTGCTAATGCTCTGGATTCAGGGTAAGGAGTGTGGGTAATTGTGGACAATGGCAATGGAGGGTGATCTCTTAGATGCTTGTGTGTGCTATTCATGTGTGATGGAGCAGGCCACATTCTACAGAATGTGGAGAAATTCCAGACGGAACAGTAGCTATGCTAAGATCAATATTCTGACATAGATTGGATGGAGTGGTGTAGACTCTGAAAATTAAAACCTTCAAATTACTTGTTTTGTAAAAAAGCATTTGATATATAATATTTTTAAATCTCAATAACGTCTAGGATCTTACTTGAAGGAATAACATAAAAGATTTCACAAAGTTTGCTCAGGAGCTTTGCACATAAATTTACACTATTGTATTATAATTTCAGAAGCCAACGGTGATGTTGTGATGACTCAGACTCCACTGTCTTTGTCGCTTACCATTGGACAACCAGCCTCTATCTCTTGCAAGTCAAGTCAGAGCCTCTTACATAGTGATGGAAAGACATATTTGTATTGGTTACAACAGAGGCCTGGCCAGTCTCCAAAGCGCCTAATGTATCAGGTGTCCAAACTGGACCCTGGCATCCCTGACAGGTTCAGTGGCAGTGGATCAGGGACAGATTTTACACTGAGAATCAGCAGAGTGGAGGCTGAGGATTTGGGAGTTTATTACTGCCTTCAACGTACACATGCTCCTCCCACAGTGATTCAGACCTGAACAAAAACTTCCTTGCCTGGGGCAGCCCAGCTGGCAATGTGCTGGTTGACTGGAGAGGAGCAGAGCATCCTGTGTCTGTGTGAGAGGGAGGGGCTGGGGTACATGTGTAATTGTTTGCAGCTGTGAGCTCAGGCTAGACTCACCTGGCTGGATGAGAGATTTGTCTAGCTTTCAAATGCCTCCAATTTCTGTTCCTTCTTGCAATAGCCATTGTGTTGTCTCTGCATCAGGAGAATTTCATCTCATTAATCTAGCTGATTTTTGATGATTTTAACTATTTTTCATTTATTCTTTGAGCTTCATTTCTATTGCTTTCTTTTAATGAAGTATGTGTGTGTGTTTGTTAAATTCTCATTCAGATTTTTAATGTTTAAATGACTATCCATATGATTTTTTAAAAATCTTTCTAAGTAGACTTGGGAGCATTATTTTAAATGTCTTTTAAAATAATTGTGTAGATTTTATTTTCTAAGGGACAGTGTAACCAGAAATTGAGTATATGTATTTAGAGTTTTACTTTCACTTCCTCTTCAATATTTCTTAAGTCTTTATGTTGATCTTTGTGATTCTGGTATGATTTCTGGGGGCTGGCCCCATAAATGGGTTCCAGAGTGGATGTATACAATAAGGAATGTAGATCCAATAATTACATTGAGGCTATGAAAACTTGTTTCTATAAAGAATGTAGATCCATAAATTTCTGGTCTTCTTGTAAGAGCCATCTTGTTGTCTTTGCATTAGGAGAATTACGTCTCATTAATCTAGATGATTTTTGATGAGTAAGACACCAAGACAGGGATGCCTTGCAACTCCAGCAGACTAACAATTAGAAAATTTCTTTCTTTATGCAGATTCAAAAATATTCATGATTTCAAGAAATATCATATCATTTTGTCCTGGGCATACTTTTCTAATGTGCTCATGGTTCCAGTTCAAACATAGTTTAAAAAAATCAACTTTATTATCATCAACTCCATATTCTTATTCTTTTTTCATTATTATATTTAATCTTCTCTTACAGTACAGTTGTTATCACCCTCCAACAGCTCCTCATCCCATTCCTCCTTCTGAGTCTCCAGCAGGATGTTTCCACACCACCATGTCTCTCCATACTCTGCAGGGTCTCCATATTTCCTGGGGCCTCAAGTCTCTCTAGGGTTAGGTGCATCATCACTCATTGAGGCTAGACCAGGCAGTCCTCTGCTGTATGTGTTGGGGACTTTGGACCAGCTTGGTATACTGACTGGCTGGTGACTCAGTGTCTGAGAAGTCTTGGAGGTCCTGGATTTTTGAGAATGTTAGTGGTCTTCCAATGGGTTGGTTTCTGTTGCTTCTGTTCTTATGCTTGCCTCCTGCTATCTGATTATCTCAAGTGCTTTCTGTCCTCAATATATCTGTTTGGAGCCTGTCCTTCCTATAATCCCAGGAGATTCAGGACTCCTCTGAGTCCAGCTTTCTCTGTGATCCTTTGATTATGGGCTCCTGTGAACATGAGATTCTGGGTGTGTCAGAGTTCTTGGCAGTCAAGCTTCCTCTGAGACCCTGAAATCCTGGTGTGACCAAGCACCTGTTATCCTGGGATCCTGTTATCCTAAGATCCTGCATGTGTTACAGTGCCTGGAAGTGGTGTCTCCTTCGAGGACCATGGAGCTGTCTGGTCTGTTCGAAACCAAGGTAAACTAGTACTGATCAGAAGGAACCCGAGCCTCTGGTCAGGCAGGGCTCTGGTGTCCTTGTTCCTGCTGTCACAGGCCTGACACAATTGGTTTGGAACAGATGTTGTGTTCCACTGATCCTAAGATCACGTGGAGAGTTCTCTGGGGACCCTGGGGGTGTCCACCGATTCTGAGCCCAAGGTGACCCTGAGCTGGCGCTGACTGGAAGGCCACATTATTGCCAACATGTGCTGTCACTTGAGTTTTTGACCTTAGTCATTGGTATAAGGCTGTTCTGTCTCAGGGTTGTTTTGATTTGCATTTCCCTCATCAGAAAGGACTTTGAACATTTCTTTAAGTGCTTCTTGGCCATTTGAGATTTCTCTGTTTAGAATTCTCTGTTTAGTTCTATACCCCATTTTCTTCTTCTTTTTTTACTTCGGTTGTTTGGTTTTGTGGTGGTTAGCTTCTTGAGTTCTTTAGATATTTTGGATAGGATTAGTGAAGATTTTTCTCAATCTGTAAGTTGCTGTTTTGTTCTATTGACTATGTCCTTTGCCTTACAGAAAGAAGATTCTCAGTTTCTTGGGCTTCCATTTATCAATTCTTGCTCTTAGTGTCTGAGCCATTGGAGTTCGGTTTAGAAAATTTTCTCTTGTGCCCATGAATTTTAGGCTCTTTTCCCATTCTATCTTTTACTAGATTCACTGCATCTAGTTTTATGTTGAAGTCCTTGATTCCCATATTCTTATTCTTAATATTCTACAAATTATTTTAATTTAACCAACCAACCAATCAATCAAGCAAGCAAGCAAGCAAGAATATAACAGCCTATTTGGCTGGCAGCACTGAGTAGTTTCAAGATGCTTAGATAGAATATGGATAGATTAGATCGAATTGAGTCAGTCCAGGTGAATCACCGTTCTTTAGGCAGTGCTTTAATGGTAAATCATATTATTTGCAGATTTGCCTAAGCCTGAGAGTTCAGGCTTAGGAATTTTTGTACTTCTTACTTGTAATCTTGTAAAAATCTCTTTAATAAAGGAATTGTTTTGTTTCTATATTAATTAACATTATAATAACCTGGTATAAAACAATCTTTTCCAAGAATGACAAATCCTAATACCTTAATCTTTTTTCATTCTTTTATATAATTCTTGGATCTCTTATACATCTTCAAATCCTTCTTGCAATGCCATGTGATTTGCTTAAGAACCTTAGTATCTTGATAAAGAACAGTGTTTATTCTTTGCTCTAACTCTTGTGAAAGGGCAAGCATAACAGGCACCCCTCATCAGTTATTGTTCTGGAGGTCTCCAGGGTCTTCATGGACGCTATCTTGAATCAATGAATCTGTCTGTCTGTCTGTCTGTCTGTCTATCTGCCTATCATTCATTCTATCTACCAACTTACTTAATAATTGTCTGTCTGTTTATCTATCATCTATCTATCTATCTATCTATCTATCTATCTATCTATCTATCATCTATCTATCATCTATCTGTCTGTCTATCTATCTATCTATCTATCTATCTATATATCTATCTATTTATTTATCTATCATTTATTTTTCTTTCTCAATATCTCTGCCTTTCTCAACATTTACATACATGTATATCATTTCACTATTTCTATCTCTTAACCTCTTCCTACTCCTGATGACCTCATCTTCCCAAATGGTCTCCCTTCTACTTTCATGCCTTTTCTTGCAGAGAGCCACAGATTTTATGATCATGGTTGCAAGACAAGTCTAATCCTTTTCCTTTAGAATGTCATTTCTTTAAATAAACCTGCCCTGCTTTATATTGATATGAGTTTCTCTGACTCTCTCCTTCCTTACCTTCTTTATGTATCCTTCCCTCCCTTCTTTTATCCAGCATTCCCTCTATCCTTTCAACCCAGCTTTCCCTACTCACCATCACTGCCTTTAAAAAGTAGTTCTTCATAATTAAAGATTTCTGTAAAGGCCATCCAGAAACTACCTCACCTGGGGATCCATCCTATATACAATCACCAAACCCAGACCCTATTGTGGATGTCAGCAAGTGCTTACTGACAGAAGCTTGATATAGCTGTCTCCTGAGAGGCTCTGCCAGAGCCTGACAAGTACAGAGATGGATGCTCACCACCAGCATTGGACTGAGCACAGGGTCCCCGATGGAGGAGTTAGAGAATGGACTGAAGGAGATGAAGTGGTTTGCAACCCCAGAGGAAGAACAATATCAACCAACCAGATCCCCCAGCATGGCCAGAGACTAAACCAGCAACCAAAGAGTACACATGGAGGAACCCATGGCTCCAGCCATATATATAGCAGAGGATGGCCTTGTTAGGCATCAGTGTGAGGAGAGGACCTTGGTCCTATGAAGGCACAATGCCCCAGTGTAGGAGTATGCCAGAGGGAAGGGTTGGGTGGAGGCAACAATGTGTGTGTGTGTGTGTGTGTGTGTGTGTGTGTGTGTCCCTCAGGCAGAGGGGGATGTAATGGGAGCTTCCAGGGGGCAGGGAGTTAACCGGGAAAGGGGATAACATTTAAAATGTAAATATCCAATAATAAATTTCTGTAGAAATGTGGGTTTCTGTTCTTTATTGTTAGTTAACAAAAGTCAAACATTCAAATGTTCATGTAATGCTTTCTTAATTGAACAAGCAACAGATCCTTCCAAACATAATGACCATGGGTGACAAATATTGAAAAAGACTGGAACATAAATCATGAATTTTACTGATTTTATTTCTAACATGAAATCATGCACGTAACAGCAAGAACTTTGGAGAGTAAATAGAGACAGTGTTTCAGTTAAGGCACTTGAATTTTTCTGCAAAATAATGGGGGAACAGAACTGATATGTTTTATTTTATGTTACAGGAAAATCGTGAATTTAACAACTTTTTGGGGGCAATTGGATACTATTGATGTTTATATGCACACATACCATATTACCAGAAATATAAAATACATAGAGATATATAATATATGAAGAAAATATTTGAGGATCTCAGTGAAGCAAAATTTTCATACAATAAAAGAAGTGTAATTAGCACTTCATTATTATTAACTGATCATCAAGAAACATCAGAGTGTGTGAGTCTTAATGAGCAAAAATCCCTAACAAATTTTGTTGTAATAATTTTTCCCTCAGAAAATAGAATTTTAATCATGACATTTTTATGTAAGTTATTATAGGACTCTCTAAGCCATACTTTCCACACTTTAATCAAATTCTAATTCTATAGGGCAAAGGGAGGGTGGTGGGAGGTACATACATAAATAAGCACCTCTGTTCTTGTTCAAGTTTGGCCCTGTTGAGCAACTTGTTTAACCTTATTTAAAATGATTTAAAAGGTCTTAATTTGGCTAATTTTAAGTTTTCAATTAGATAAAAAATAGAAAATAAAACCACTCAGGCCCACCACTTCTGCAGCAACATGAAGGGAGAGTACACATACATTTACAGATACCATACTACTTAAGCTGTTTTTCATAACAGTATATAGTCACATCATTCATTTGCTACCACTGTAGCATTTATTTAAAAAAGACTTAAGATGAGTCTGACAGGGGAGTTTTCTTAGGAGAACTAGTTATTAGCTTAGAGCCTATTTCTAGATAGCTTGTTTCTTAACACAAGCAACCACAAAGAAGAAGCCCCCTCTTCTCTTTTTTAAAAAGCATCCTTGTCTCTTTAAAGTTCCGATTATTAATGGCTCTTTTGGTTGATTTTGGTTATTTTTTGAGACACAGTCTCATATACCTTAGACTGTTCTCAAAATCACTACCTAGGCAAGGATGGCCTTGAACTTCCAATCTTCTGCCTCTATTCCTCTAGTGCTGAGAACACAGGCATGTGCTGTCGTCAGAGCTTGTATGTGCAGCGATGGGGTCAAACCCAAGACTTCCCACATGATAATCCAGTCCTTGTTGAAGGTGATGCAGATTTCATGAGACTAAGCAATTCTGAGTCCAAGGGAAAGTCCAATGGCAGTGCAAAGAAGTCCACCTTGGCCAGCACAGCCAGGTCCTCGCCGCCGCTCTCTGAGGTCTCAGCGCCCAGCTCCTCGTCTCTTTCCCTCACTTACTTATTCCTTTCTTTAAAGAAACAAAAGCTAAGTTCTCCAAAGTTCTGAAAGTCAGTTTGTATAAAGCTGAGTGAGAACTTTGACATTTGATATTGCAAGGTCCTTTATCGCAGGCACTTTCTTCATTTGGGGTCAAGGCGAGGTAAAACAAGGAGAATTAGATTCCTAAATGCAGAGTCTTGAGTTATGAAGTAACCAGAGGAATGCGCATGAGCATGCTGAAAAGCTGTCTTCTGTTGTGTGGTGATGTGCTACTGCTCAGCGTGGTCCCGGAAGTCCTATTAAGAGAGGATTTGGAGAGGGAGATGCTAGCTCCAGGGTGGCTTGTTGAAGATTGGTTCTGCATAAGTAATTTTCTTCGACTTTGTCTAGTTCAGCTAAAATTGCAACTTTATTTTTATTTTGAAAACCTTGTACTGATGGATTTGCTGCCATCTTTGTATTCCGGGTCAATTATATTCAGTGGCCACTGATCAGGACTTTACAATCATCCTGAATGCGAGGCTCCCAGAGAAAGCTCGCTGTCTGGTCACTGCCATGCCGGGGAGGGGGGGGGGCTTGGCGAACCGTTGTAATAATTTATATGTAGGTTTTAGAACATACTTCATTCTTTTAGCAGAAGGAACATGGTCTAAAATATAATGTATGGTATACAACAATATAAATTAAAATATTAAAATATTTAAAACAATATACAATTATAATTAAAAAATACAATTGTATTTTTTGTCTTTTTTAACCAAAAAACAAATTAGACATTAATTAAAGAAATGTGTTCATCAAGGAAATACATAAATAATAAACTCTGATGAAGAAATAGAGTAAAATATAACTAAATAAGAACATTTAATTGTAAAAAGAAAATTGAAATAAAAATAAAATCAAGAAACATGACTCTCACAAGTTTTTGTTCTGCACATCATGGGTGATTTTTTTACATACAGGTCTCCTGGAATATTTCCTTGACTGTAGCATGTGTATGAGGTTAAATCACTGTTTAGACAACTGTATTATATTCAGTATCACATGATTGCTGCTTAAACTTATATCTCTGTTTTGAGTGCTTAGTTTTTTATTTGTTTTTGTTTTGCTTTGTTTTGTTTAGCCAGACTCACTTTAATTTCTTTTTTTTCATTTTTAGATGTGTTTTATTTTATTTTTATTTTTTTAATATATTTTTTATTAGGTATTTTCCTCATTTCCATTTCCAATTATCCCAAAAGTCCCCCATACCCTCCCACCCACTCCCCTACCCACCCACTCTCTCTTTTTG
Source organism: Mus caroli (assembly GCF_978045245.1). NCBI lineage: Eukaryota > Metazoa > Chordata > Mammalia > Rodentia > Muridae > Mus > Mus caroli. The sequence continues at coordinate 80,818,863 of NW_028227262.1, read as the reverse complement.
GCCCTGGTGTTCCCCTGTACTGGGGCATATAAAGTTGGCAGTCCAATGGGCCTCTCTTTCCAGTGATGGCCGACTAGGCCAACTTTTGATACATATGGAGCTAGAGTCAAGAGCTCCGGGGTACTGGTTAGTTCATAATAATGTTCCACCTATAGGGTTGAAGTTCCCTTTAGCTCCTTGAATATTTTCTCTAGCTCCTCTATTGGGGGACCTGCAATCTATCCAATAGCTGACTGTGAGCATCCACTTCTGTGTTTGCTAGGCCCCGGCATAGTCTCACAAGAGACAGCTATATCTGGGTCCATTAGGCAAAATCTTGCTAGTGTATGCAATGGTGTCAGCGTTTGGAAGCTGATTATGAGATGGATCCCTGGATATGGCAGTCTTTAGATGGTCCATACTTTCGTCACAGCTCCAAACTTTGTCTCTGTAACTCCTTCCATGGGTGTTTTGTTCCCAATTCTAAGGAGGGGCACAGTGTCCACACTTCAGTCTTCATTCTTCTTGAGTTTCATGCGTTTAGCAAATTGTATCTTATATCTTGGGTATCCTAAGTTTTTGGGCTAATATCCACTTATCAGTGAGTACATATTGTGGGAGTTCCTTTGTGATTGTGTTACCTCACTCAGGATGATGCCCTCCAGGTCCATCCATTTGCCTAGGAATTTCATAAATCCATTCCTTTTAATAGCTGAGTAAGTACTCCATTGTGTAAATGTACCACATTTTCTGTATCCATTCCTCTGTTGAGGGACATCTGGGTTCTTTCCAACTTCTGGCTATTATAAGTAAGGCTGCTATGAACATAGTGGAGCATGTGTCCTTCTTACCGGTTGGGACATCTTCTGGATATATGCCCAGGAGTGGTATTGCAGGATCCTCCGGTAGTACTATGTCCAATTTTCTGAGGAACCTCCAGACTGATTTCGAGAGTGGTGGTACAAGCTTGCAATCCCACCAACAATGGAGAAGTGTTCTCTTTCTCCACATCCTCGCCAGCATCTGCTGTCACCTGAATTTTTGATCTTAGCCATTCTGACTGGTGTGAGGTGGAATCTCAGGGTTGTTTTGATTTGCATTTCCCTGATGATTAAGGATGTTGAACATTTTTTTCAGGTGCTTCTCTGCCATTCAGTATTCCTCAGGTGAGAATTCTTTATTCAGTTCTGAGCCCCATTTTTTAATTGGGTTATTTGATTTTCTGGAGTCCACCTTCTTGAGTTCTTTATATATATTGGATATTAGTCCCCTATCTGATTTAGGATAGGTAAAGATCCTTTCCAAATCTGTTGGTGGTCTTTTGTCTTATTGACGGTGTCTTTTGCCTTGCAGAAGCTTTGCAACTGTATGAGGTCCCATTTATTGATTCTTGATCTTACAGATCAAGCCATTGCTGTTCTATTCAGGAATTTTTCCCCTGTACCCATATCTTCAAGGGTTTTTCCTACTTTCTCCTCTATAAATTTCAGTGTCTCTGGTTTTATGTGGAGTTCCTTAATCCACTAAGATTTCACCTTAGTACAAGGAGATAGGAATGGATCAATTCGCATTCTTCTACATGATAACCACCAGTAGTGCCAGCACCATTTGTTGAAAATGCTGTCTTTTTTCCACTGGATGGTTTTTGCTCCCTTGTCAAAGATCAAGTGACCATAGGTGTGTGGGTTCATCTCAGGGTCTTCAATTCTGTTCCATTGGTCTACTTGTCTGTCGCTATACCAGTACCATGCAGTTTTTATCACAATTGCTCTGTAGTACAGCTTTAGGTCAGGCATGGTGATTCCATCAGAGGTTCTTTTATCCTTGAGAAGAGTTTCTGCTATCCTAGGGTTTTTGTTATTCCAGATGAATTTGCATATTGCCCTTTCTAATTCGTTGAAGAATTGAGTTGGAATTTTGATGGGGATTGCATTGAATCTGTAGATTGCTTTTGGCAAGATAGCCATTTTTACAATGTTGATCCTGCCAATCCATGAGCATGGGAGATCTTTCCATCTTCTGAGATCTTCTTCAATTCCTTTCTTCAGAGACTTGAAGTTTTTGTCATCCAGATCTTTCACTTCCTTAGTTAGAGTCACGACAAGGTATTTTATATTGTTTGTGACTATTGAGAAGGGTGTTGTTTCCCTAATTTCTTTCTCAGCCTGTTTATCGTTTGTGTAGAGAAAGGCCATTGACTTGTTTGAGTTAATTTTATATTCAGCTACTTCACCGAAGCTGTTTATCAGGCTTAGGAGTTCTCTGGTGGAATTTTTAGGGTCACTTATATATACTATCATTTCATCTGCAAAAAGTGATATTTTGACTTATTCTTTTCCAATTTGTATCCCCTTGATCTCCTTTTGCTGTCTAATTGCTCTGGCTAGGACTTCAAGTAAAATGTTGAATTGGTAGGGAGAGAGTGGACAGCCTTGTCTAGTCCCTGATTTTACTGGGATTGCTTCCAGCTTCTCACCATTTACTTTGATGTTGGCTACTGGTTTGCCATAGATTGTTTTTATCATGGTTGCGTCTGGGCCTTGAATTCCTGATCCTTCCAAGACTTTTATCATGAATGGGTGTTGGATTTTGTCCAATGCTTTCTCTGCATCTAACGAGATAATCATGTGGTTTTTTTCTTTGAGTTTGTTTATATACTGGATTACGATGATGGATTTTCATATATTGAACCAGCCTTGCATCCCTGGGATGAAACAAACTTGGTCAGGATGGATGATTGTTTTGATGTGTTCTTGGATTCGGTTATCGAGAACTTTATTGAGAATTTTTGCATTGATATTCATAACGGAAATTGGTCTGAAATTCTCTATCTTTGTTGGGTCTTTTTGTGGTTTAGGTATCAGAGTAATTGTGGCTTCATAGAATGAGTTGGGTAGAGTACCTTCTGTTTCTATTTTGTGGAATAATTTGTGAAGAACTAGGATTAGATGTACTTTGAAGGTCTGATAGAACTCTGCACTAAACAAAACTGGTCCTGGGCTTTTTTTGGTTGGGAGCCAATTAATGACTGCTTCTATTTCTTTAGGGGATATAGGGCTGTTTAGATCATTAACCTGATCTTGATTTAACTTTGGTGCGTGGAATCTGTCTAGAAACTTGTCCATTTCACCCAGGTTCTCCAGTTTTGTTGAGTATAGCCTTTTTTAGAAGGATCTGATGGTGTTTTGGATTTCTTCAGGATCTGTTGTTATGTCTCCCTTTTCATTTCTGATTTTGTTAATTAGAATACTTTCCCTGTGCCCTCAAGTGAATCTGGATATCTTGTTGATTTTCTCAAAGAACCAGCTCCTTGATTGGTTGATTCTTTGAATAGTTCTTCTTTTTTCCACTTGGTTGATTTCACCCCTGAGTTTGATTATTTCTTGCTGTCTTTTCCTCTTGGGTGAATTTGCTTCCTTTTGTTCTAGAGCTTTTAGGTGTGTTGTCAAGCTGCTAATGTGTGCTCTCTCTAGTTTCTTTGTGGAGGCACTCAGAGCTATGAGTTTTCCTCTTAGAAATGCTTTCATTGTGTCCCGTAAGTTTGGGTATGTTGTGGCTTCATTTTCATTAAACTCAAAAAAGTCCTTAATTTATTTCTTTATTCCTTCCTTGAACCAAGGTATCATTGAGAAGAGTGTTGTTTAGTTTCCATTGAAGGTTGGCTTTCTATTATTTATTTTGTTATTGAAGATCAGCGTTAGTCCATGGTGATCTGATAGGATGCATGGGACAATTTCAATATTTTTGTATATGTTGAGGCTTGTTTTGTGACCACTTATGTGGTCAATTTTGGAGAAGGTACCATGAGGTGCTGAGAAGAAGACATATCCTTTTGTTTTAGGATAAAATGTTCTGTAGATATCTGTCAGATCCATTTGCTTCATAACTTCTGTTAGTTTCACTGTGTCTCTGTTTAATTTCTGTTTTTATGATCTGTCCATTGGTGAAAGTAGTGTTTTGAAATCTCCCACTATTATTGTGTGAGGTGCAATGTGTGATTTGAGCTTTACTAAAGTGTCTTTAATGAATGTGGCTGCCCTTGCATTTGGAGCATAGATATTCAGAATTTATATTTCCTCTTGGAGGATTTTACCTTTGATGAGTATTAAGTGTCCTTCCTTATCTTTTTTGATGACCTTGGGTTGGAAGTCGATTTTGTTAGATATTAGAATGGCTACTACAGCTTGTTTCTTCCTACCATTTGCTTGGAAAATTGTTTTCCAGCCTTTCATTCTGAGGTAGTGTCTATCTTTTTCTCTGAGATGAGTTCTTGTAAGCAGCAAAATGTTGGGTCCTGTTTGTGTAGCCAGTCTGTTAGTCTATGTCTTTTTATTGGGGAATTGAGTCCATTGATATTAAGAGATATTAAGGAAAAGTAATTGTTGCTTCCTATTTTTTTTGTTGTTACAGTTGGCATTCTGTTCTTGTGGCTGTCTTCTTTCAGATTTGTTGAGGGACTACCTTCTTGCTTTTTCTAGGATATGGTTTCCGTTCTTGTATTTTTTTTTTTCTGTTATTATCCTTTGAAGGGCTGGATTGGTGGAAAGATAATGTGTGAATTTGGTTTTGTCATGGAATACTTTGGTTTCTCCATGTATGGCAATTGAGAGTTTGGCTGGGTATAATAGCCTGGGCTGGAATTTGTGTTCTCTTAGTGTCTGTATAACATCTGTCCAGGCCCTTCTGGCTTTCATAGTCTCTGGTGAAAAATCTGGTGTAATTCTGATAGGCTTGCCTTTATATATTACTTGACCTTTTTCCCTTACTGCTTTTAGTATTCTATCTTTATTTAGTGCATTTGTTGTTCTGATTATTATGTGTCAGGAGGAATTTCTTTTCTGGTCCAGTCTATTTGGAGTTCTGTAGGCTTCTTGTATGTTCATGGGCATTTCTTTCTTTAGGTTTGGGAAGTTTTATTCTATTATTTTGTTGAAGATATTCGCTGGTCCTGTGATTTGGAAATCTTCATTCTCATCTACTCCTATTATCCGTAGGTTTGGTCTTCTCCTTGTGTCCTGGATTTCCGGATATTTTGAGTTAGGATCTTTTTGAATTTTGTATTTTCTTTGATTGTTGTGCTGATATTCTCTATAGAATCTTCTGCACCTGAGATTCTCTCTTCCATCTCTTTTATTCTGTTGCTGATGCTCACATCTATGGTTCCAGATTTCTTTCCTAGGGTTTCTATCTCCAGCGTTGCCTCCCTTTGAGTTTTCTTTATTGCGTCTACTTCCCTTTTTAGGTCTAGTATGGTTTTGTTCATTTCCATCACCTGTTTAGTCTGGTTTTCCTGGAATTCTTTAAGGGATTTTTGTGCTTCCTCTGTAATGTCTTCTACTGGTTTAGCAGTGTTCTCCCCCATATTTCTTTAAGTGAGTTATTAATGTCCTTCTTGATGTCCTCTAACATCATCATGAGATATGCTTTTAGATCTGGGTCTAGTTTTTCCGGTGTGTTGGGGTGCCCTGGACTGGGCGAAGTGGGAGTGCTGGGTTCTGATGATGGTGAGGGGTCTTGGTTTCTGTTAGTAAGATTCTTACGTTTACCTTTCGCCATCTAGTAATCTCTGGAGTTAGTTGTTATAGTTGTTTCTGTTTACAGATTGTTCTTCTGGTGATTCTGTTACTGTCTATCAGCAGACTTGGGAGACAGGCTCTCTCCTCTGAGTTTCAGTGGTCAGAGCACTCTCTGTAGGAAAGCTCTCCTCTTACAGGGAAGGTGCATAGATATCTGGCGTTTGGACCTCCTCCTGGCCGAAGATGAAGGCCCAAAACAGGACCTTTCCCAGAAGCTCTGTTGCTTTGGCGGGTCACAGAAGCTGTCAGCTTCTGTGGTGCACACTCTCACCTGTGCAGTCTATGTTCGGTGGAGTCCAGTAACCAAGATGGCTTCGGCCAATCTAGACGCAAAAGCCTCCTGGTCCGGGTGGTCACCTGTCCTCTGGCCACGAAGGTGCCGGATGTCTGGGGCCTGAAAAGGGCACTTCCTCAGAGGCTCTGTGGCTCCTGCCTGTCCTAGAAGCTGTCAGCTTCTGTGGTGCACACTCTCACCTGTGCAGACTAAGTTCCTAAGTTCGGCAGAGTCCTGGAACCCTCAATTTAATTTCTTAACTAAGATATTTTCCAAAAATAACACGTTATTGATATATATTTGACATGAGAAAAGCAGATTTATTTAATGTAAACAACATGATGAGTGTGACACTCTCACCATAGTGACTGCTATTACTGTCTCTCGGCTCCAATAGTTTGATTCCATCCTATCAACCGATTCATTTTGCTGCTCTGTCTATAATCATCTTGCATGAGCAGACAAAATCTCATTTCTTCATTTGAAAATAATGTCCATTTTAAGGTTTTGAAAATGCACTTGTGTATTTATTGTACTCTGAAACATTTTGGTGTTATACAGTTTGGGTGAATGATTTCTACACAGCAAAGATTATGCTTTTTCCTCAGTCTCTGCTACATCTTTGTCCTTGCATTTCTATTAAATTGGAAAAAATTGGGGACCAATTTTTTGTGGGTTCCTTGGTGTCCTTATCTCTCCAGTGTCAGCATTCATGGGAGATCAGCTCTCTCCAGAGGGATTTGGGTATGGATTGCTGTGGCACAAGGTCAGCTCCAGGGTGCAGACAGAAACCAGAAGGATCTCATCCCTGCCTGTAACCTCCCCCCCCCTCAACCTAAAACCTGGCTGATCAAGTTTCACTGTTAGCAGGAAGAGAGCATGGGGGTGGAGCCTGCCACCCTTTCATTCTGCCACTCTCACTGCTGCTACCTGCCGCCTAGCTGTTCCAGAGCCAAACACGTGGTCACCTGAAACTGGACTCCAAGGATGATTTGAGGGGAATGGTCCCCTTCCCCTTCTTCATAACCCAGTGTCTCGGAATAGTAAAATTGAACCTTGAGCAGACTAGTTGTCTTGGTTCCATTCTCTTTTGTGCCACCTAGCTCCCTCTTCTCTTCCAGATTCCAGGATGCCTCCTAGGCTAGAACCCAGACATATGGGCTGCTGGCCGGCCGCAACAGAATTGGCAAACCAACTCGGGACTGGGAAATGGCAGAGGACATTTGGAAGAAGCACTGCTGGTTTGGAGCTCCATGGAAGAAGAAAATAATTAAAGGAAATTCATATCGGAAAAGGTTGGTACTGGCTAAGTTGAAACAGTGTTAAACCTGGGCACTAAATTCACTTAGGTTCAGCAGTGAAATTTATCAGGGGCTAGGAAAGTAACAGGCAGCTAGCCGTAGCTCCCAGAAGCTATATTTTTAGTCGTGAGAAAAGAAAGGGTTTAATAAAAGGGATTTAATAATCAGGCAGATGGCTTCAGTTAGAAACTGCATCATGCGGGAGGAAAATGTCCCAGAAACAGAGAGAAATTTCAGGGGTGCCCTGCTTTGTTCTCTCTGGGCCTTACAGAAGAAGTTCTCTGCCCTCTTTGTGGTTTTGTGTTTGTGTTTTTGTCTAATGTCTGGTGCACCAATCTGTTCACGTGTTCAATTCATGTATGTTCGTGTCCAGTCTGAATGAATGAATGTTCTATGTTTTATGTTGGATAATAAAGATGGCTAAAAACAAAACAAAACAAAACAAACAAAAACAACCAAAAAAAACCCCCAACTTTATCTAGTGGTTCATCAAAGCCAAGAGCATCCACATGCTTCAACCAGGAAACAGGCACACAGCAGGAGGGCCCCCCACTGGAGAAACTGTTCTTTATAGGAAAAAAAGAGTCTACAGCCTCTTAGTTTTGGGGTAAAAAAGCTGATAAATATTTTTTTCCTGGAGGGTTCTCTGCAATCGTGATTAATGTGTTTGGCAAATGATAAAGTACCTTTTATTCTATGATTGTAGCTAGAAAAATTAATATTCTCTGATTGGTCTAAATGTAACTGCTCCATTTGTTTTGTTTTGTTTTTTAATTATTGGTAATGTGCTCTGCACACAATCAGCTCATAAGTTATTGGTTAAGATTAAATAATTGTTACATTACTAACAGATTAGTTAGCCTTAAAATTGATAACTCAGGTTTAGAGTCCTTCCAACACGTGGTATAAGGCAGGCCAAGAGGGTGGGTCTCTAAGGATACTTCTAGTTGAGATAATAATTAATGTGATTCTTATCCTAGAAAGTAGAATTAAAGATAAGATTTAAAACAATGTCTCTTTAATGAAGCATTAAAGCTTGCATATATTCATAGGTATTAATTGGCAGCCAAACTTCATAATATGATAGTAATGCTTCTAATATTGATTCTATAAGTGATAAATTGTTTTGAAATTGAATTTTACTTTCCCAAAGTTAATGTTGCAAAATAAACTTAGTAATTCTTTACAGATCTAGCCAGATGCTGTGTTAATAAAGTTCAAATTCATAGTTTATAAAGAGTCAATCAGACCGTAAAATTTATCAAGGCATTACAATCTGGCTTGCCTACCTTTTAAATAGTTATTATAGATCCAAAAGTTTGTCTCCTTTTTTTCTCTCTCCTTTGCATCTTAATGATTGTAAAGGCTTTGCTTCTAGTGAGTTTGTAATAACTGGAATATTTTGCCTCTAGTATGGCTAAGTATTGATTTACATTATGTGAGAATTTTTTTTATCATTTCTGCTTCTATACAAGAAGCCAAGAGTTTTAATCTTTCAGTGTATATTGTCTCCTAAGTGGAACATATTTTATTAGCTAATGCTTCTCAAGGGAAGTTTACTTTAAATCCTTGCTCTCACCCAAAAGATTCAGAGGCAATATCTTTTTATTACTTGGGGTTTTAGTTTACTAAAGAAGGTTTTGCAGAAAATAAAGAAAGCTTTTATAATTGTTATTATTTATAATCAATGGTAATTAAATATTAGCTGTGCCCAAAACAATTCCTGGGCAAGAGAAAACATTATTGTAAAGTCATTTTTCTCATCCTCCCATCTGATCATTGGCCCACGCCGAGCCAGCTAGCTGCTGGCTCCTGTCGTGTGGGGCCTTAGGGCACACAGGACCATGGAGCTGCCACTTAACATCACACACATCACCTCCGTTTCAGAGATGTGGGGCTCAGCAGCGGGTTAAAATCCACAGTCCTTTTCAGAGTGACTCCACCTGCCAGGGTGACAGGTGGCCAGGGCTGAGAAGGACTTAAGATATATGGGCCCCTCCGAATACCCTGTAGGTGACAGGCTCAAGCCCTCGGAGCCACAACAAGGCCGAGGGTAAACTAGGTTGAGGTGGCTTTCACCTCAAAACACAGTTTCAACGTCCTATTAGAACCACTGTGGTACTAATAAAAAATTGTAAAGTATATTTGTATATTTTTAGAAAACCTATAACAAAAACTGTGTCTTAAAAACCTGAATAAGTGTATGTTCCTTGTTCAATACAGCTATTTATTTGGTTATTATAAAATATTAATAATTGACCTATTACATACCATCTTTTTAAATAGATTGAGAATCAATATCCCAAAGATAAGTTAAAAATTGTTTTTATACATGCTTATGTATCTTCTATAAATTCATACAAGCATACATCCCAATTATTGTGTTTGGAAACCACCCCTATATGAGAAGTAAGTACATGTGAATTAGATCACATGCTTATTCTTTTGAGTTTTCCCCTGTTTCAACACAGATAATCTAGCTGTGTTCTGTAGATGGTGTTTTAAAATGCTGAACAATCAAACCTTAATTTGTATATTAATAGTCAATGTTATATCTCAGAGCTCACAATTACTTAAGATTGTTTGTCTCTCAGATGCTATTAATTCTCAATTTTGCCATTGCTTATGTGTATACAACTCATAGAAAAAATGCTGTCCTTTTAAGAAGGCAGTTTTTAGACATTTATTAAATTGTTCTAGATTACCTGGACTTCTTAAAAAATGTCACTCTAGATTTATATTTCAGGCAGTCTATAGGTTGTACATATAAGATAGATTGGATATATAGCCTCGTCCTTTATATATTCTAAACAGTTATGGTTTAAGATAATATTTTAGTATTCTTAAGATTTGTGCATATATAATTCTTTCCTTTTAGTGTCCTCAGTTACTACTTGTTTCCACATAATAGTATTAATTCTTGAAGACTTTTACTTAATAAATTGCTACAAATAAATGCTCTTATTTCTAGTTAATAAATAAATAAATTATGCACATGTGACTATTAATAACTTTTCAAGCTTTCTAGTTACAACCGCTCCTTAAGAGAAACAATTGAAAGTGCAATTAGTCACTGCACTGCCCCTTTTTACATGAATACAGTCAAGTATTTGAAATGTTTTGTCAACAAGTTATTAATTCTAAGGATTAGATATTGTGAAACTTTAAAACCTTAACTTCTTAAAAGACAAAGAAGGGGAAAATTATATCCCCATGCATACTATTTAGTGCATTACCGTGCACACTATTTAAATCATACTTTTATTTTCGAATTTTGAAATTTAGAAGTCAAAGGATTTAATAAATGCTTTATAGTATCTTAAAAGGATCTAATTATTGGCTTATGATTTGATCTTAAACAGCTACCTTATTAGGTAAGGGAAAAACATAGGTTCTCTCCACAGAATGCTGCAGAAGCATGATTGTTAATTCGTGTGACGAGCTGGCAGGTGAGGTGACTCAGTGCCCTGATTGAAGTGACTAGGAAACTAAATTGGGTACATGTTTTAGACCCATCCTTGCTTCCCATTTTTTCCAGTTTGGACTAGCTTCAAGCCTTTTAACTTTATGGCAAAAGAATATCAGAGACTATATTTTGACTTAGTAAGATCAGTCAATTTAAAGAGTCATAATGCTTTTTCTCTTTTCTCTTTTCTTCTCTTTTCTTCAGTGACCAGTTATTCTAACTCAATCTTAGACTGGTCTAATATTTAGTCCAATCTTAGAGATTCCTATTATAGATAACTAAAATTCTTAATTACCTAGCAAAATTAATTCAGAGCACAGCCTCCACTTCCAGAAAATCTCTGGCCCTTTTACTAATTCTAAAAACCAGCTCCCCCACAAGGAGGCGGGAGACTGAGCTTGAGCCTTGCTAATTTGCAACTGAATAAAGTACCTGGACTTCCCCAAAAGAAGCTTTGTATTGTTACCTTCTCATTGTCTGGATCTTGTTTTTCAAGCAGGTCAATCAACACCCTTCAGCCTGACTGTTGCGGGAGTGCATCCCCACCCCCAAGAGCATGAAGGTGGCAGCTACTAATTTTCAAAGGCATTCCAGCATGTATTGTGACTTTCGGTCTGATTTGAGAGTAAGGTTTGCTACTAGGGTTAGAAAGGCAGAAATTTCAAATATTAGAAGAATATGGTTTTTATTCTGATAAGACGGGCTTAGTCCTTTAGCTGATCTCTGAATTTCCACCCTTCCTGTTATTGCAAGGTCCCCTTGGTTCCTCAGGCTGTAGAGATATTAGGGATGAGGAAGGTGACCTCCAGCTCCTAATATAGCCTAAGAGCCACAAATTATGGTGTTACTAGTGACATAATTCTTGTAGAGGCTGAGCTCCCTTGGGAGCTGCACAGTACTCAGAACTGTGCATGCTGATTCGTGATAATACAAATTCAGTATGGGCATCAGCGTGGGTGCAGGCGATGCACGGCAGGGGAAGGTCCAACTTGACCATTTCTGAGTTCCCTGAGACACAACCGGTTTGGATGGAGGTTGGTATCTAGTTCCAGTTACAACCAAGAATATCTTTCTAAGGCTCTGCCTCCCCTCCCCAAAAGATACCAAGAGCCATGATTGTGGGTCATGACAACACCCATGGGAGGAATCGGGTCAATGCTCCCCCAGCCATGGTTAAGGTCCATTCATTCAAGAATGAGGAAATTATTTGATCACCTCAGTTAAGTGTGGCCTTATTAAGCTTAATTCAAAGTGGGGAGAGAGGTTGGAGACCATACCGTGAGAAGGGCAAGCACTTCACAGCCTCCCACCCTAACAAGCCAAATTGCCTTGTGATATGGAGCCAGTCGTCACCCCCTCCTCTCTGTTCCCCACCTGTCATCCAAGGCTGTTGAGGAGAATCCACTACTCTCCTTCAGTGTTATCATACTATGGTGCCTTTCAAAATTGTACAGTTAATCTTCACCAGTGTTCCAATGCCCCAGAAAGATCATGTAGCTGACTACTTGGTATTCAGTAAGAATTCAACTAGGAAGTTACCTATTCAGTAACTAATTAGCATTATAAAAGACAGAGCCAACAGCTCAGGGCTAGTCTGCAAGATGCTTACTAGGAAAGAAAGGAGAGACTTATCCAAATAAAGTTTTCCATGAGAGAAGTTAGGAAATCCCACTGAGAAAGGTTTCTTCATTAGGCCCTGAGAATTCAGAGCCTAATGAAGAACTATAGAGCATAAATAAATTTTATGCCTCAGCCCAGCCTTTTCTTTTTTAATGTTAACAACAGGGAGGAGATGTAACCTCCCCTCCTCAGCCTGAAACCTGGCTGATCAAGTTTCACTGTTAGCAGGAAGAGAGCATGGGGGTGGAGCCTGCCACCCTATCATTCTGCCACTCCCACTGCTGCTACCTGCTGCCTAGCTGTTCCAGAGCCAAACACGCGGTCACCTGAAACTGGATTCTAAGGATGATTTGGCAGGAATGGGCCCCTTTTACTTCTTCATAACCCAGTGTCTAGGAATAGTAAAATTGAACTTTGAGCAGACTAGTTGTCTTGGTTCCATTCTCTTTTGTGCCACCTAGCTCCCTCTTCTTTTCCAGATTCCAGGATGCCTCCCTGGCTAGCATCCAGACATGTGGGCAGCTGTCCGGCCGCAACACCTGCCTGTTCCTTAGTTGCTTTGTCCCGAGGGTTTCTGGCAGGTCCTTCTTGGTCAGGTACTTAAGCAGAAGTGGTTGTCTTGTGCTCTAGGGTGTGTCAGCACTTCTGGGAGACCAGCTCTCTCCCAGCGAGATTTGGCTATGAAGAGCTGTGGCACAGGATCAACTCCCGATGTGGTGGCACAAGGTCAGCTCCAGGCACAGATGGAAACCGGAAGGATCCTGTCCCTGATTTTGTTTTTTGATGATCAGCTAATGGAAATGAAATACTAATGACCCCTTTATTGTATGAAAACCTTTGTCTCCTTGTGCTTTCTGAAATATTTTCTTTATATATTATATATCTTTAGGTATTCTATTTTTCTATTACGAATGCTTGTGCATATGCACATCAATATTTTCCAATTGCCCCTCCCCCATTGTTAAATTCACTGTATTCCTATAACATATACCATAAAAGATGTCACTTCTGTTTCCACACTATTTTGCAAAACAACTTACACACCTCAATTGAAACCCTGTCTCCATCTACTTTCTGTGGTTAAGTGTTAAGTGTAGGTCTCTATGTTGGTTATAATTCTCATTATTCAGTAAAATTCATGACTCATGTTTCAGTTTGTTTTCAGTCTTTGCCCCCATGTCCATTATGTTTTGGAGGATCTGTTGCTCATTCAATTAAGAAAGCATTAATTGAACATCTGAATGTTTGACATTTGTTAACTATTAATAATGAACAGAAACCCACATTTCAACAGAAATCTTGAAGTGTGGAGGAGAACTATTTTTTAAAGTCAGTGATGGTGAGGATGGAGGGAGGGTTGGATGGAGAGGATAGAAGGAGGACTGGATAAAAAGAGGGGTAAAGGGATACATAGATAAAGGAAGGGGAGAGGCAGAGAAACTCTTTTCAATAAATGATAAGGTGGGTTCATTTAAAGAAATGACTTCCTAAAGGACAATGACTAGACTTGCATTGCAGCCATAATCATAAGTATCTGTGGCTCTCTACAAGAAAATGCATGAAAGTAGACGGGAGACCATTTGGGAAGATGAGGTCAGCAGGTGTAGGAAGAGGCTAAGAGATGGAAATTGTGAAATGGTATATATACATGTAATTGTTGAGAAAGACAGATATTGAGAAAAAGAAAAATAGATGATAGATAGAAAGACAGATGGATAGACAGATAGTTGTTAAGTAAGAAGGTAGATAGATGATTGTTAGGCAGATAGTAGACAGATTTATACACAGACAGACAGACAGACAGACAGACCGAGAGATTCATTGATTCAAGATAACAACCATGAAGACCCTAGAGACCTCCAGAACAATAACTGATGAGGGGGTGTCTGTTATGCTTGCCCTTACACAAGAGTTTGAGTGAAGAATAAATACTATTCAGTTGGAGTATAGTGAAAAACCACTGGAATGAAATGAGACATCATGAAGACACTTAAATCACATGGCATTGCAAGAAGGATTTGAAGTGCTCTGAGTCTGTACCTTGATTTACATGTATAAAACAACTTGGCATGTAAAAGCAACTGCTGTACATGTCAGAGTATAGAAGTAAGAAGTGTGTTCCTATTGATCTTATAGACGCCCCAGAAGTCTTTGTTGCTGCTCAGTCTTCCCTCACAGGCACTAAGGGAGCTGCTGTAAAGTTCTTACTCTTTCACTTCTTCATAGAGAACATCCACTCCATATTGTGCTCTTATTCATCAAAGCATCATGTCTATCTGTAATTGCACATGCACCCTTAGACGCAGAGGAATATGGATGCCCCACAGATTGATAGACAGTGAAAAAACCTGCTAAAGCCACAGACACTATGATATCCTGCCCCAAACCTGTCTTTGAATACAGGGGATACACCAACTGAGAAGAATACCTTAGATTTCAAAGCTTCAGCAAGTAGGACACTTGCAGGCTCTGTTGATGTTGATTACAATTGAAGAATTACACTGGCTACAATAGCATACACACTGAAAACAAAGTACAACCTACAGTTGCCAGGCTACTTCCCAGGCATATTTCCATTGGGAAAACCATCAGTAAAACTTGCAAAGCCAACAATTATGTGGAACAGTCATTTCCTAGGTGAACAGTGTAAGTCATGAAGCCAGCACAGCTGTTTTGACAAGGTGCCAGCAAAGCTGAGACACATGTTGTGATTGTTGATCTTTATTACCAGTTTGAGTCTCTGCATGATACACCCTTGGGGGCTATTAGAATACTGATTCAGCCATACATTTTTTCTGACAATATTGTTTCTTTATTCCCCTAAGAAAGTCCCAAATGTACTACTCCTGCTCTCAAGCAAGTAACCTTAGTCGACCCTGCTTGGGAATCTTTCCTGTGCCCTGGAGATTGTTATTTGACCCTAAGGTAGTCCATGAAACAAAATAAATAGGATAGATTCATCTCAGGAGAGGCTGACGAGGTTCAGCAGGACAGAACAAATGACAACAGACCATAGCACAGAACTCCTTTTACAGTATATGTAGAGTTTCTTAGAATTATAACCTACAAGATAAAAGGCCACATAAACTAAGTCCCTAGTAAGAACTCAGCAACAAAAACTAGAATGACTAAGATAATGTGAAATGATAAAAATAAATCAAACAAATTCTTATAAGGTTAAAAATAACAACTACAACAGTTCCTAAGCCTGAACTCACAGGATTAGGCATATCTGCAAATAATATGATTCACCATTAAAACATAATAATGTACTGTTTAAAGAAGGGTGATTCACGTGGATGACTTGGAATCTATCTAGATTATAACTAAGCATCTTGAATCCACAAGGTGCTGCCAACTGAAGAACAGGTTGTTATATGCTTGTTTGCTTCCTTGAGCTCAAATGACTTGTAGAATTTTAAGAATAAGGATATGGAGGTGGTGATAATAAACTTTTTCTACCCATGTTTAACCTGGAATCCAGGGCATTCTAGAAAAGTATGCCGAAGAAAAAATTATATGATCTATATTTCTTGAAACCATTAATGTTTTGAATCTGTATAAATAAAGAAATTTTCTGATTATTAGTTGGTTTGAGTTGAAAAGCATCCCAGTCTTGGTGTCTTACACGTCACTATCCTCACTTGTTCCTTGCATCCACTCTGGAACCCATTCATGTGTCCCGGCCCCAGCAATTACGCCAGAATCACCAAGATCAACATGAAGACCTAAGAAACACTGAAAAGGAAGTAAAAGCCAGTCTCTAAATGATATACTCAATTTCTGGTTACAATGTCCCATAGAAAATAGAATCTATACAATTCTTTTAAAAGACATTTAAAATAATACTCCCAAGTTTACTTAGAAAGATAAAAAACCATATGGATAGACATCTAACCATAAAAAATATGAATGTGAATTTAACAAATTCCCATACTTCATTAAAAGAAAGCAATAAAAATGAAGCTGAAGAATTGATGAAAATTAGTTAAAATCATCAAAAATTAGCTAGATAAATGAGATGTAATTCTCCTGATGCAGAGGCAACACAATGGCTATTGCAAGAAGGAACATAAATTGGTGGTACTTGATATCTAGTCAAACCACCCATACAACCAGATGAGTCTAGCTAGCCAAAGCTCTCAGCTACAAACAATTACTCATGTTTTTCCCTCTTCTCTCTCTATCACACACAGGGTGTTTTGCTCCTCTCCAGTCAAGAGGCACATTGCCAGCTGGGCTGCCGCAGGCAAGGAAGTTTTTTTAGGGTCTGTGAGAGGAAAATGTGTAGCTTGCAGGCAGTAATAAACTCCCAAATCCTCAGCCTCCACTCTGCTGATATTAAGTGTAAAATCTGTCTCTGATCCACTGCCACTGAACCTGTCAGGGATGCCAGGGTCCAGTTTGGACACCAGATAGATTAGGCGCTTTGGAGACTGGCCTGGCCTCTGTAATAACCAATTCAAATATGTCTTTCCATCACTATCTAAGAGGCTCTGACTTGAATTACAAGAGATAGAGGCTGGTTGTCCAATGGTAACCGATAAAGACAGTGGAGTCTGGATCATCACAGCATCACCATTGGTTTCTGAAATTATAATACAATAGTGTAAAATCATGTGCAAAGTTTCTGAGCAACCTTTGTGAAATCTTTTGTTAGTCCTTTCAAGTAAGATCCTGGCAGCTTTTGAAATTTAAAAATACTATATATCAAATGCCTTTTCACAAATCAAGTGATTTGAATGTTCTAAACATCAGAGTCTATACCGTCCCATCCAAACTATGTCAGATTATTGATTTTAGCGGAGCTAATGTTCCATCTGGAGTTTCTCATTAGGATGTATCAGAACCTCCCATGCCCATCTGGAAGAATGTGACCTGTACCAACACTGCCAGACAGCACACATAGGCAGCCAGAGTTCACCTTCCATACCCATTCTCCTTCACCTTCATCTCACCTTACCCTGAATCCAGAACATTAGCAGAAACAGGAACTGGACAGGACTCATCATTTTGACGACATATCCTTAGGAGAGTGATCATTGAAGGCAAGAGGACAGTTGAGGTTTTATCTCAGGTTAGCAGGGCTAGGACCTCCCTAGGGAGCAATATACAAATGATCTGGTCTGTATAACAGTGTATATAGAGGGGATATTTAAGTGGGCTTCTTGAATGTGAAAAATAACTCAAAAAGTGAAATTAGTAAAACAAAATGTGGTTACTGAAGGGAGAATAAGGATGTTAAAGGAATGTCAATGTAGTTAAAATCACTTATAAATATGTGTCAACAAATTAGTCTTCCTGTGTAGTTTGAAATTTACTTAAATTTTGTCTATATACACACATGACTAAATTGCAAAGAGGGGGTGGAATGTAATTGAGACACAGCTAATTATCATCAAGGATGAAATAAGCTCCCAGAACTTTGTGTCCTGTCTCTAGTGCATTGCAAGAATACAAGATAGAAGCAAATCATTCAACTCTCTCCTCAACTTATTGATTGTACACTGACTCTGTATTAGAAAATGTACTTTTAATTATAATCAAGGGAATATGCCTAAAGGATTAATGTAATTCAAAAAAGTTTATACTATCAGCATTACCATTCTTACTATACATTCAAAACCACATATATCTGATTATTACCATATGTCCCATTGATAAACATACCCATCATTCTCATAAATTTGCAAACATTTCAGAATGATTTCTCTTACTCTCGCATATCAAACAAACTCTGATCTTCTGATGGTTCAGAATTATATATTTTTACTTACGTGTTTTTCACTTTTCAATTTTTACTTGAATGAAATCATGTAATATGTATCCTTTAGTGAATTAGCTTAATTTTCACACTGGAAATGTTTCTTTAAAGGTTCACTCGTGGTCTTTGAATACATAAATAATATATTTTTGTTTCTGGATCTTCTGGTAATGATAACATTTATTGTTATATATGGACATTTTTCTTTTTTTACCCTGAGTAGTTATGTATAATGATACTATGAATGTATTTTTTATCAGATTACACATACATCTTTATGTTGAGGAGATTCATGGGAGTGTACTTGACAGCTTCCATATGAGAAATAAAAATGAGTTTATTAACTGTAAATGGCTTTATGCAGCCAGGACATTTTTAAAGTACAGCCTTCTCTCAGTCATTGAGACGTATGTTTCCTTATTCTCAAGAAGTTATTTATTATGGCATTATTATTTTAATATTTTGTTTTGTTTACTAGTAAAAGGAAGAAACTATACCCCAACCTATGAATGTAGATGCATTGCTTATACTTAATTTTCATATCGCCTTGTATATTTCAGTGTTCATTTTAATTTTTTCTCTGGGTCATTGACTACTGAATGTTTATCATTTTGTTGCTAGTACCTTCCAGATTTTTGATGAAATGTTGCCACTGTTATTAAATAAATGACAAGATGTTAAGTGTAGTTGTCTGTACAAAGCTGTTGGTTACATGTGGCAACTGGATCAATCAGGTTGCCTATGTTAGCAATTATTTTCATAATTACATTCTGATAAGCACTTGGAGACCCAAATAACAGCTCAAGGACACCAAAAAATCGAGCCTCAATTAGCAGTACAGAAAGACTTTGAACAAATTGCAGTCCCTTCAAGAAATGTCATAACAAGTGTGTATCTACGTAAAAGACACTACAGGCACAAGTAAACCAGCCCTTATGTAAACTTCCAGAATATTGTCACACAATTGAATGTAAACATGAAACTAGAACACTCTCAACGTATAATATGGAGAAATTCTATTTATCCCCTGGTTTTGAGATACTTTGGTATTGGGCTAGAGAGATGGCTCAGCAGTTAAGAACACTGACTGCTCTTCCAGAGGTCATGAATTCAAATCCTAGCAACCACATGGTGGCTCACAACCATCTATAATGGGATCAGATACCATTCTGGTATCTGATGTAGCTGGTCTAAAGACAGCTACAGTGTACTTACATATAATAAATAAATAAATCTTAAAAAACAAACAAAACCTTAAATTATATATACATATAATATATATTATCTTACAAATTAAATTATCATATATGTATATGTATATATAAGATAATTTAGTAAACTATTAATTTGATGAGACATGAAAGGCCTGTAAGACAGATTTTAATGATGTGGCAAATACTGGTCTGTAGAAAACACTGTAAAGAGACTAGGACATTTTCAATATCTTTATTTATTAAACAAGTACTGACTAAAAATCAAGAAACGCTTCAACAATGAAGACAATCTTTTTATATATTTTTGCATAATGCATTTATTTTTAAAAATTATAGTAAAATTGAATCAGTTTTGAAAATGAAGCAATGATCTCAGCATGCACATCATCAAAGAGAATATACATAGAGTAGCTAAGTATGAAAAATGCATACTATATTTCTTGATACTCGGTATGTAAGTTAAGTGATTAATAAACTGCGACTTATCTGTGAGAGTGCTGCAAGTACTACAGAACACTGACAAACAGAACCATCAAAGGTGTGTGGACAACCTGAATTCACTGTTGATGGAAATGCAAACTGTCAAACCACCTTGATGGACAATCTGGTAATATTACTACAAAGCATGTTATTACTCTATTATCCTGTGAGCTCTGCATTCACTTAATGGATTTAAACCTTATTTCCATACAAAAAGCAGCATGGAATACATATTGCAGCTTTTTATTTTTTACTTTTATTTTTTAATTTTATTTAACTTTTATTTTTATTTAAAGCCTGGGAATAAACATGATCCATTTCTATAGGTGAATGGATAAACAGCCTTTGGCATACATAGCCACAGAATGTGAGCACAAAAAAGAAATGAAATACTGACATATAAAAATTCATGGAGAAAACATAATTGCATATTTCATACAGAAGCAAGTCTGAACACTTCATTACCTTATTATTCAAACTATAGAATATTCAGAAAAAAACCAAATCTATAAGGCAGAAAAATCATTAGATTTTTGTTGTTATTAGAGGGGAAGAGCTATGCATACACTTCACAGTATTTCAGGTCAGGAAGACAGCTCAGTATATTCCACAATGGAGGATACATCCCAATATACACCTTTTCAGAGGCAAAGTCATCAATTCCACGAAAGCATAGCAATGCTCTGAGGGAATCACGTTTTCTGAGTGACAATAATAGTCATCCAGACCATGGCGAGTTCACATATTGCAATACATTCAGTGCTTTGGTGGAAGAAACTCAAAATGGGAGAGGCTGAGCCTGCTCAGGGACACTGGGGACACATACAGCTTTAGTGATTCTCAAACTTCCATGCTTCCAAAAGGAATCTAAATGCTTTGCATCTTGACAGTCATCCATAACCAAATGTTTCAAAAATCAACCTTAACACTAATTTGAACTCACAACAACTGAACTTAAGTCTACTGAACAATAGATACTTCAGGTCCCACATGAATCTTGATAGTTTCATATTCTAACTTTTTCCATAAATGAGTCACTGTATTCACTGTGTAAAATATTTGGACATTTTTTTTCCGAGCTGTATTGGGAGGTTCATGGAAGTCATAAAATAAATTTACTTATAAAAAGCATGTTACTTGGATTAAAAATATGATGTGCTTTAACATTGACCTCTGTGTGCCTAGAGCAGATTTCTTTATATGAATTAGAACGCTGTTCCAATTGCACTTGAGAAAGTTAAAAAAATAAATAAAGCACTTAATGTCTTCATTGAGGCTAAATGCCTTTGTTCTGTGCTGTGGCTCAGTGGAATTAATGGTGCTTACTATATCAGGAAAGTCATTCTCAGATATGTGATTATGTAGCTGAAGTGGAATAAAGTCAGTTTAGATGGAAGTGAACATCTGTGGTTTACTTAGTTAAATGTGCCCATAAACTTCACTCCTACTTGTACCTTGGAAAGGCTCAGAACCATTTAAATGACCCACTAGAGTCAGATGGGCAGCTCAGCTTCACACTTCTGCTTTCCCTGGTTGGTTTATGTTATGATCTGTATTACCAAAAGTGGGAAATTATCACTGTGGTGATAGTGATTAAGTTCCACAATCTTATGATTCCAGGATGTTGATGCTGAACATAATACATGTCTGTGAGCTGCTGCCACTGAACCTTGGGAGGATTCCAGAGATAGGATGAGTACCATAATTGATGAGAGTTTGGCTTGGCTTTTGTTAGTACCAGTGCATATGTATGGTACTGTCCTCAGGGTGGCAGTTGATGGTGACTCTCTCCCCTGGAGTCATGCACAGACCATCTGAAGACTAGATCATCACATTGTCATTTCTGGAGACTAAGCTATGAAACATAAATTACAACATGGCTGTGTACATGAAAAGCATCTCTAAGACACTTAGAAAAGTAGAAAGATATTGATATTTTCTCAATTTAGATCTAAACAGTAACAGTACTATATGATGCAGAGGTCCAAAATGAAGAGAAATATTTAAATATTTAAGGAATATTGCTTCATTTCTGATTGTCTGACCTGATATACAGAGGAGCGTGAGTCCAACAAGCTGTGGTAGTGAGAGCATTTCCCTGTTTCTCTGTGTATATACTTATCATGGGACAGGATAAAATATACCATATTATAATGTTCTAAGCATCAGGTAGACTACTTGAAAGAGGCATTTACATAAATAAAGGGAATTTCAAGTTGCTTTAAAAACTGATACAGGATAGTAGGCTCCTTGGTCCCTACCTGAACATACTATGTCTCCGTTTGCTGGTCATCTGATAAAATGTTGAAATTTGATAGTGTGTGGATGCTTTTTCATATGCAGGTGGTTTGAATTGCTGAATTCTTGTGGGAAGAATAATATCTCATACTCTTGTTTTCAATCCAGAGAAATATTGACTCCATTACTCCTTCTCAGAATTTGCTGAAGAGTCTTTAATTGTCTAAACAGAAAGCATCAATACTCATGACAGGACAGGGATAATACCATGCTAATTAGACACATGATACCAGAAACTCCAATGATTTGCATGAATCATATTCAATTTTCTGCTATATGGAAAAGAAACTTCATAACCATCTATGAGTCTCACTGGGAAAGATTTTTAGAGGATATTATATCAAAATGTTTCTTTATCTTTTTAATTGGATATTTCATTTATTTACATTTCAAATGCTATCCCCTTACCTGTTTTCCCTTCCAGAAGCCCCCTATCTCATCCTTCTTCCCCCTGCTTCTATGAGGGCACTCCACCCCCCTGCCCATTCCCTCCTCCCACCCTGACAATCCTCTACACTGGGGCATCAAGCCTAAACAAGACCAAGAGTCTCTCTTCCCACTGATGTCCAACAAGGTCATCCTCTGGTACATATATGGCTGAAGTTATGGATTCCGCCTAGTGTACTCTTTGGTTGGTGGTTTAGTCTTTGGGAGCTCTGGGGGTTCTGATTGGTTGATATTGTTGTTCTTCCTTTGGGTTGCAAATCCTCTAAGCTCCTTCATTCCTCCCTGTAACTCCTCCATTGGGGACCCTGTGCTCTGTCCAGTGGTTGGGTTCCAGTATCTGCCTCTGTATTTTTCAGGCTCTGGCAGAGCTTCTCAGGAGACACTTATATCAGGCTTCTGTCAGCAAGCACTTCTTGGCTTCCAAGATAGTGTTTGGGTTTGGTGTCTTTATGTGGGTTACCTCATGTGGAGCTGTCTTTGGATGGCCTTTCCTTAAATCTCTACTCCACACTTTGCCCCCATATTTTCTTCTGTCCGTTTTTTGTTCTCCCTTCTAAGAAGGATCAAAGCATCCACACTTTGGTCTTCCCTCTTCTTGAGCTTCATGTGGTCTGTGAATTGTATTTTGGGTATTCCAGGCTTTTGGGCTAATATCCACTTATCAGTGAGTGCATACCATGTATTTTCTTTTGTGGCTGGGTTATCTTGCTCAAAATGATACTTTCTAATTCCATCCACTTGACTAAGAATTTCATGATAGTTTTGCATTTGCATGTCTTGCCACAGAGAACAAAGCAGATGTTCGCTAAGTGTTTCTGAAGGGTTTATAGAATACCTTCTCTCCCTCATATATAGTATCAATTTATTTGTCATGAGTCCAACGTTATGAGTCAGCCTGAATCAGGAGGGTTATGAATCATTATGAATCAGCTCTTCATCATGGTGATGTTTTCAGAACTTTGACCCTGTCCCTTGGGCCATAAACTAAAATAGGACAACATTTCTTTTTGGGGGGAGTATTAATTTACAATTCAAACGTTGTCCCCCTTCCTAGTCTCCCCTACACAAACATCCCATCCCACACAGAGGATGGTCCTCTACCCACACACCCTCTCTCTCCTAACTTCCTTAGCATCACCTTACTCTGAGGCATCAAACTTCCACAGGACCAAGTACCTCCACTCCCACTGATGCTAGATAAGGCAATTCCTGACTACATATGTAGCTGGAGTTATGGACCTATCCATGTGTACTCTTTGGTAGTTTAGACCCTGGGAGCTCTGGGTGATCCAATTAGTTGTTATTGTTGTTCTTCCTATGTGGTTGCAATCACCTTCAGCTCCTTCAATCCTTCCCCTAACTCTTCCACTGTGGTCCTTAGGCTCAGTCCAATGGTTGGCTATGAGTATCTGCATAGCCAGGTATCTGTATTAGTCAGGTGCTACCAGACCCTCTCAGAGGGCAGTCATACCAGGTTACTCTTCAGCAAGCACCTCTTGGCATCAGCAGTATTGTCCAGGTTTAGTGTCAGCAGATAGAATGGATCCCTAGGTGGGACAATCTCTGGGTGGCCTTTCCTTCAGTCTTTGCTCCATTTTTTTTCTTTTGTCCCTGTGTTTCCTTTAGACAGGAATAATTCTGGATTAAAAATTTTTGATTTTTAATGGGTGGCTCTGTCCCTCAGCTGGGGGACATGCCTATCTATTGTAGGTGTTCTCTGTAGGTACTATCTCCCCTTTGTTGGATATTTGGGCACTATCATCACTGTTGGATCCTGGGAACTTCTCATTTCCCTGGCATCTAGGACTTTCTAGTGGCTATACCCAGTTACCCACCCACCACTGCTACATATTTTTTTCATTTTCCTGACCCTCTGGCCTTCTCTCCTGTCTCTTCCCATACCTGACCCTGCCACCCATTTTACCCTCCCCCTCCTCACTCCCTCCCAAGGTCCTCTCTCTCTCTGCCTCCTGTGGTTATTTTCTTCCCTTTTCTAAGTAGCAATGAAACATCCACACTTTGGTCTTTTTTCTTGTTAAGCTTCATATAATCTGTGAATTTTATTTTGGGGATTGTGAGCTTTGGGGCTAATATCTACTTATCACTGAGTGCAAACCATGTGTGTTCTTTTGTGTCTGAATTATTGCCCTCAGGATTATATTTTCTAGTTCCATTCATTTGCTGCAAATTTCATAAAATCATTTTTTTTGATAGCTGAGCAGTACTCCATTTTGTAAACGTATGACATTTTCTGTATCAATTATTTTGTTGAGGGACATCTAGGTTATTTCTAGATTCTGGCTATTTTAAATAAGGTTGCTATGAACACAGTGGAGAATGTGTAATTGTTATTTATTGGAACATCATTTGGGTACATGGCCAGTAGTGGTATAGCTGAGTTGTCAGTTAGAGGTCTATCCAATTTTCTGAGGAACCACCATATTGTTTTTCAAAGTGGTTGTACCAGCTTGCAATTTCACCACTAATGGAGGAATGTTCTTCTTTCTCCACATCCTCACCTGGATCTGCTGTCACCTGAGTGTTTTTTTTTTCAGTTTTTCAAAAGTTTATTTTAATCTTGAAGACTAGACAAGATCATACTGAATTTACAACATCCTAGATGATTTAAGTATATCTACAAAGAGAAAAACAACATTGAAATGTTACACAGTTTGAAAAGTTGTGTAAATCTTAGTTATTTCTGTTCTTACAGACATCCCGGATGACAGCATTGAATGTTATATTTCATAATTTGTTGTCTAGCAAAGATATAGTCATTAATACCTGGTTTTTAAAATTCATACCTATCTTTAAGATGACATTCAGAGAGAAAGTCAACCCTCAAGTAGGAATTAGTGTCTGTGACAAATGATTAGAATAAAATATACATTTCTTGTAGTATAGTAAAGAGTAGGGAATTCCATGTTTTTTGTGTGTAAAATTTTAATTGCAAATAAAACTAAATAAAAAACTAAATAAAAAATAAAAAATTTGCTCTTCCAGCCGGACCAGCACCGGGGTAGCTAGAGTGCAGGATCGGCTGACACCCGCCAGCTACCCACGACCCCCGCCACAGGATTTTGAGACTGCTGGTGAGTGGAACACAGCTTCTGCTCCAATCTTTAAACAGTGACAACGACAACAACTAACCCCAGAGATTACCAGATGGCGAAAGGTAAATGTAATAATCTTACTAACAGAAACCAAGACCACTCACCATCATCAGAACCCAGCACTCCCACTTCGCCCAGTCCAGGGCACCCCAACACACCGGAAAAGCTAGACACAGATCTAAAAGCATATCTCATGATGATGGTAGAGGACTTCAAGAAGGACTTTAATAACACACTTAAAGAAATACAAAGAAACACTGGTAAACAGGTAGAAGACAGTAAAGAGGAAGCACAAAAATCCCTTAAAGAATTGCAGGAGAACACTGCTAAAGAGTTACAAATCCTTAAAGAAAAACAGGAAAACATAATCAAACGGGTAGAAGTCCTTACAGAAAAACAGGAAAACACATCCAAACAGACGATGGAATTGAACAAAACCATACTAGACCTAAAAAGGGAAGTAGACACAATAAAGAAAACCCAAAATGAGGCAACACTGGAGATAGAAACCCTAGGAAAGAAATCTGGAACCATAGATACGAGCATCAGCAACAGAATACAAGAGATGGAAGAGAGAATCTCAGGTGCAGAAGATTCCATAGAGAACATCGGCACAACAATCAAGGAAAATGTAAAATGCAAAAAGATCCTAACTCAAAACATCCAAGAAATACAGGACACAATGAGAAGACCAAACCTACGGATAATAGGAGTGGATGAGAATGAAGATTTTCAACTCAAAGGACCAGCAAACATCTTCAACAAAATTATAGAAGAAAACTTCCCAAATCTAAAGAAAGAGATGCCCATGAACATACCAGAAGCCTACAGAACTCCAAATAGACTGGACCAGAAAAGAAATACCTCCCGACACATAATAATCAGAACAACAAATGCTCTAAATAAAGACAGAATACTAGAAGCAGTAAGAGAAAAAGGCCAAGTAACATATAAAGGCAAGCCTATCAGAATTACACCAGATTTCTCACCAGAGACTATGAAAGCCAGAAGATCCTGGACGGATGTTATAGAGACACTAAAAGAACACAAACTCCAGCCCAGGCTACTATACCCAGCCAAACTCTCAATTAACATAGATGGAGAAACCAAAGTATTCCACGACAAAACCAAATTCACACATTATCTCTCCACGAATCCAGCCCTTCAAAGGATAATAACAGAAAAAAACCAATACAAGGACAGGAACCACACCCTAGAAACAACAAGAAGGTAATCCCTCAACAAACCTAAAAGAAGACAGCCACAAGAACAGAATGCCAACTTTAACAACAAAAATAACAGGAAACAACAATTACTTTTCCTTAATATCTCTTAATATCAATGGACTCAACTCCCCGATAAAAAGACATAGACTAACAAACTGGCTACACAAACAAGACCCAACATTTTGCTGCTTACAGGAAACTCATCTCAGAGAAAAAGATAGATACTACCTCAGAATGAAAGGCTGGAAAACAATTTTCCAAGCAAATGGTATGAAGAAACAAGCTGGAGTAGCCATTCTAATATCTGATAAGATTGACTTCCAACCCAAAGTCATTAAAAAAGACAGGGAGGGACACTTCATACTCATCAAAGGTAAAATCCTCCAAGAGGAACTATCAATCCTGAATATCTATGCTCCAAATAAAAAGGCAGCCACATTCATTAAAGAAACTTTAGTAAATCTCAAAGCACACATTGCACCTCATACAATAATAGTGGGAGACTTCAACACACCACTTTCACCAATGGACAGATCATGGAAACAGAAACTAAACAGGGACACAGTGAAACTAAGAGAAATTATGAATCAAATGGATCTGGCAGATATCTACAGAACATTCTATCCTAAAACAAAAGGATATACCTTCTTCTCAGCACCTCATGGTACCTTCTCCAAAATTGACCACATAATTGGTCACAAAACAGGCCTCAACAGATACAAAAATATTGAAATTGTCCCATGCATCCTATCAGATCACCATGGACTAAGGCTGATCTTCAATAACAAAATAAAAAATAGAAAGCCAATCTTCACGTGGAAACTGAACAACACTCTTCTCAATGATACCTTGGTCAAGGAAGGAATAAAGAAAGAAATTAAGGACTTTTTAGAGTTCAATGAAAATGAAGCCACAACATACCCAAACTTATGGAACGCAATGAAAGCATTTCTAAGAGGAAAACTCATAGCTCTGAGTGCCTCCAAAAGGAAACTAGAGAGAGCACACATTAGCAGCTTGACAACATACCTAAAAGCACTAGAACAAAAGGAAGCAAATTCACCCAAGAGGAGTAGATGGCAGGAAATAATCAAACTCAGGGGCGAAATCAACCAAGTGGAAACAAGAAGAACTATTCAAAGAATCAACCAATCAAGGAGCTGGTTCTTTGAGAAAATCAACAAGATAGATAAACCCTTAGCCAGACTCACTAGAGGGCACAGGGAAAGCATCCTAATTAACAAAATCAGGAATGAAAAAGGAGACATAACAACAGATCCTGAAGACATCCAAAACACCATCAGATCCTTCTACCAAAGGCTATACTCAACAAAACTGGAGAATCTGGATGAAATGGAGAAGTTCCTAGACAGATACCAGGTACCAAAGTTGAATCAAGATTAGGTTAATGATCTAAACAGTCCTATATCCCCCAAAGAAATAGAAGCAGTCATTAATAGTCTCCCAACTAAAAAAAGCCCAGGACCAGATGGGTTTAGTGCAGAGTTCTATCAGACCTTCTAAGAAGATTTAATCCCAGTTCTTCACAAACTATTCCACAAAATAGAAACAGAAGGTACTCTACCCAACTCATTCTATGAAGCCACAATTACTCTGATACCTAAACCACAAAAAGACCCAACAAAGATAGAAAACTTCAGACCAATATCCCTTATGAATATTGATGCAAAAATCCTCAATAAAGTTCTTGCTAACCGAATCCAAGAACACATCAAAACAATCATCCATCCTGACCAAGTAGGTTTCATCCCAGGGATGC
Source organism: Mus caroli (assembly GCF_978045245.1). NCBI lineage: Eukaryota > Metazoa > Chordata > Mammalia > Rodentia > Muridae > Mus > Mus caroli. Next base: position 80,790,325 of record NW_028227262.1, on the reverse strand, counting down.
AGGGATGGTTCAATATACGGAAATCCATCCATGTGATCCAGTATATAAACAAACTCAAAGACAAAAATTACATGGTCATCTCGTTAGATGCAGAAAAAGCATTTGACAAGATCCAACACCCATTCATGATAAAAGTCTTGGAAAGATCAGGAATTCAAGGCCCATACCTAAACATGATAAAAGCAATCTACAGCAAACCAGTAGCCAACATCAAAGTAAATGGTGAGAAGCTTGAAGCAATCCCTCTAACATCAGGGACTAGACAAGGCTGTCCACTTTCTCCATACCTATTCAACATTGTACTTGAAGTCCTAGCCAGAGCAATTCGACAACAAAAGGAGATCAAAGGGATACAAATTGGAAAAGATGAAGTCAAAATATCACTTTTTGCAGATGATATGATAGTATATATAAGTGACCCTAAAAATTCCACCAGAGAACTCCTAAGCCTGATAAACAGCTTCGGTGAAGTAGCTGGATATAAAATTAACTCAAACAAATCAATGGCCTTTCCCTAAACAAAGAATAAACAGGCTGAGAAAGAAATTAGGGAAACAACACCCTGCTCAATAGTCACAAATAATATAAAATATCTTGGCGTGACTCTAACTAAGGAAGTGAAAGATCTGTATAATAAAAACTTCAAGTCTCTGAAGAAAGAAATTCTAGAAGATCTCAGAAGATGGAAAGATCTCCCATGCTCATGGATTGGCAGGATCAACATTGTAAAAATGGCTATCTTGCCAAAAGCAATCTACAGATTCATACAATCCCCATCAAAATTCCAAATCAATTCTTCAATGAATTAGAAAGTGCAATCTGCAAATTCATCTGGAATAACAAAAAACCTAGGATAGCAAAAACTCTTCTCAAGGATAAAAGAACCTCTGGTGGAATCACCATGCCGGACTTAAAGCTTTACTACAGAGCAATTGTGATAAAAACTGCATGGTACTGGTATAGTGACAGACAAATAGACCAATGGAATAGATTTGAAGACCCAGAAATGAACTCACACACCTATGGTCACTTGATCTTCGACAAGGGAGCTAAAAACTTCCAGTGGAGGAAAGACAGCATTTTCAACAAATGGTGCTGGCACAACTGGTTGTTAACATGTAGAAGAATGCGAATCGATCCATTCTTATCTCCTTGTACTAAGGTCAAGTCTAAGTGGATCAAGGAACTTCACATAAAACCAGAGACACTGAAACTTATAGAGGAGAAAGTGGGGAAAAGCCTTGAAGATATGGGCACAGGGGAAAAATTCCTGAATAGAACAGTAATGGCTTGTGCTGTAAGATCGAGAATTGACAAGTGGGACCTCATGAAACTGCAAAGATTCTGCAAGGCTAAAGACACCATCAATAAGACAAAAAAAACACCAACAGATTGGGATAGGATCTTCACCTATCCTAAATCAGATAAGGGAGTAATATCAAATATATATAAAGAACTCAAGAAGGTGGACTCCAGAAAGTCAAATAACCCCATTAAAAAATGGGGCTCAGAACTGAACAAAGAATTCTTACCTGAGGAATAACAAATGGCAGAGAAGCACCTGAAAAAATGTTCAACATCCTTAATCATCAGGGAAATGCAACTCAAAACAACCCTGAGATTCCACCTCACACCAGTCAGAATGGCTAAGATAAAAAATTCAGGTGACAGCAGATGCTGGCGAGGATGTGGAGAAAGAGGAACACTCCTCCATTGTTGGTGGGATTGCAAGCTTGTACAACCACTCTGGAAATCAGTCTGGCGGTTCCTCAGAAAATTGGACATAGTACTACCGGAGGATCCAGCAATACCTCTCCTGGGCATATATCCAGAAGATGTCCCAACCGGTAAAAAGGACACATGCTCCACTATGTTCATAGCAGCCCTAGTTATAATAGCCAGAAGCTGGAAAGAACCCAGATGTCCCTCAACAGAGGAATGGATACAGAAATTATGGTACATTTACACAATGGAGTACTACTCAGCTATTAAAAAGAATGAATTTATGAAATTCCTAGCCAAATGGATGGACCTGGAGGGCATCATCTTGAGTGAAGTAACACAATCACAAAAGAACTCACACAATATGTATTCACTGATAAGTGGATATTAGCCCAAAACTTAGAATACCCAATATATAAGATACAATTTGCTAAACGCATGAAACTCAAGAAGAATGAAGACCAAAGTGTGGATACTGTGCACCTTCTTAGAATTGGGAACAAAACACCCAGGGAAGGAGTTACAGAAACAAAGTTCGTAGCTGTGATGAAAGGATGGACCATTTAGAGACTGCCGTATCCAGGGATCCTCCCCATAAGCAGCTTCTAAATGCTGACACCATTGCATACACTAGCAAGATTTTGCTGAAAGGACCCAAATATAGCTGTCTCTTGTGAGACGATGCCGGGGCCTAGCAAACACAGGAGTGGATGTTAACAGTCAGCTATTGGATGTATCACAGGACTCCCAATGGAGAAGCTAGAGAAAGTACCCAAGGAGCTAAAGGGATCTGCAACCCTATTGTTGGAACAACATGATGTACTAACCAGAACTCCGGAGCTCTTGTCTCTAGCTGCATATGTATCGAAAGATGGCCTAGTCGGCCATCAATGGAAAGAGAGGCCCATTGGACTTGCAAACTTTATATGCCCCAATATAGGGGAATGCCAAAAGAATGGGAATGGGTGGGTAGGGAAGTGGGGGGCACTATGGGGGACTTTTGGGATAGCATTGGAAATGTAACTGAGGAAAATATGTAATAAAAATATTAAAAATTAAAACAAAAAAAATTAGCTTCAACTTGAAGTCACAGATACAACAATTATGCAAGCTACTTCCCAATATGTGTCACTAATTTTTGTGCAAGCAGCCTTGCGGACAAACGCATATCAATTGTACATGCTTTGCTGTAGGTAGTGTATGGAGCTGAGAGGAAGAGCACAAGGAAGGTATAGCCTCTCACCAGCTTTCTAACTAGTGACAGATACCATTACCAACAACTCCTTTGGAGAACAAATTTTAAAAACATATAAGCAGTGCCATATGAAGTCAAGAATAGTTTGAAAAATATTTCAGCACAACATATTATTCATAATTTCTGGATTTTTATATTAAGGCTAAAGAATCTTCAAGAATAAACACCTATAAACTCAGTAGCCTGGTTATCACTGATAGAAACTAGGACCATGGCTAGACAGAAAGTGTATTTTTAGGGCATAAGTGATTCTATGCATAGCTATTTAAATTGAAAATGTTATTTTAAATATTATATATTGATAATTTTAAACATTTTCTAGGACAATAATATTGAGGACATAGAATTTTTGTTTTGGGAAAATGTTGAAATTTCTTCAGCATTTTATATGCGGAAATTCAACAGATTTTTAACAAACAAGGTGCAATAAGAAAGTGTGCAAGGGTAAAAATTTAGCCTGACAGTTGTCTCGTCATAGAACAATGAATTTGCTGTTGCTTAAAATGGCAATGTGATTGACTTTCTCTTTCAATTTTCCACTGTGATTGAAGACTGTTTCATATTTACATCACTGAGAGATGCTGTGAACACATATACAGACAGGACATAACAGTAGTGGCTTTCCTTTTGCACCACACATATTAAAGACAAAAACAAAATAAAATAAAATAAAATAAAATAAAATAAAATAAAATAAAATAAAATAAAATAAAATAAAATATAGCAGTGTTGTGTATTTCATCCACATCCACTCTTTCCTTTCCTGGACCTTCAATTTAAAACTCCAATAATTCTGTGTCAAAGCCTTATAATTAATATGTGTTAAGTTTATAAATTAGGTATGGAGGGCATTTGTGGAGGCAGTGTGAGCTTTAATTTAAGACATATGTCAATGATGACTCCATTATCTTTTTTTTTTTTTTTTTTGAGACAGGATTTTTCTGTATAGCCCAGGCTGTCCTGGAATTCACTCTGTAGATCATGCTGGCCTTGAACTCAGAGATCCATCTGCCTCTGCCTCCCAAGTGCTGGTATTAAAACGTGCACCAACCCTGCCTGACATGATGCCTCCATTATTAATAACAAATTTTTATGATAATTGCTTAGTTTTTCTAAGACTTTTGAAGCAAAAGAAACAAAAAAAAATCAATTTTCATCCTGAAGATGGTTTATGACTTTATCATTAGTAAATATATTGCTTCTCACAAATAATTATGCAATGTGCTTTCTTCAGAAATTACCACTGGTTTTAAACAGCACTGAAATATTCATTTCACAGGAAATGTGGAAATTTGCAAAGAAATGTTGACTGCACTTGGCCAAGCTGTGCAGCACTAGGTTCACATATCTTTGCTATTATATTAAATACGCAGATAATGATTCTATTATTTCAGAAAAATGAAGATAGCATTCACAGCCATTGTGCTTTTCTGTTCTTTTTCACTAAATGGTAATAAGGAATTCTCAGAAAGCCTTTGGAAATGAAATGCAAATAGCTTCTTTCAAAAATGAAAATTCAGGTTCAATGTACTGATATTCAATATGGAATAATTTACTGATATCCAATCATGTTCAATGTATATTAATACATGTTCTATGTATATAAATAAACACAATTGTTCTTAGGTATTTTCTTCATTTACATTTCAAATGCTATCCCAAAAGTCCCCCATACCCTACACCCCCCAACTCCCAATTCTTGGCCCTGGCATACCCCTGTACTGAGGCATATAAAGTTTGCAAGACCAAGGGGCCTCTCTTCCCAATGATGGCCTAATAGGACATCCTCTGCTACATATGCAGCTAGAGACACAAGCTCTGGGGGTACTGGTTAGTTCATAATGTTGTTCCACCTATAGGGTTGCAGATCCCTTTAGCTCCTTGGATACTTTCTCTAGCTCCTCCATTGGGGGCCCTGTGTTCCATCCAATAGCTGACTGTGAGCATCCACTTCTGTGTTTGCCAGGCTCCGGCATAGCCTCACAAAGACAGCTATATCAGGGTCCTTTCAGCCAAACTTGTTGGAGTATAAATGGTGTCAGCGTTTGGAGGCTGATTATGGGATGGATCCCTGGATTTGGCAGTCTCTAGATGGTCCATCCTTTCTTCTCAGCTCCAAAATTTGTCTCTGTAACTCCTTCCATGGGTGTTTTGTTACCAATTCTAAGAAGTGGCAAAGTGTCAACACTATGGTCTTTGTTCTTCCTGAGTTTCATGTTAAATGCAATACTTTAAGGTAGTAAAGGGAGAAAATGCAACGACAAAGAATATTAACCTATCTATGTAGCACATAAATAATACAGTTAAACATAAATTAGTATTTTATTATAAGTAAAAAAAAATAGAATTGTCATATTAATGGTCCTGCATATCAAATATTCTTCCTCAAATCCCTGTAATACACACAATGTTAAGCACAGGGAAACATTCAAGATAATCCAAATTCATAAAAAAAAATACCTTATTGCTAACATTGTAACATTTAAAAAAATATTTTTAATTAGATATTTTCCTCATTTACATTTCCAATGCTATCCCAAAAGTCCCCCATACCATCCCCCCCCACTCCCCTACCCACCAACTCCCACTTTTTGGCCCTGGCGTTTCCCTGTACTGGAGCATATAAAGTTTGCAAGTCCAATGGGCCTCTCTTTCCAGTGATGGCCTACTAGGCCATCTTTTGATACATATGCAGCTAGAGTCAAGAGCTCCGGGGTACAGGTTAGTTCATAATGTTGTTCCACCTATAGGGTAGCAGATCCCTTTAGCTCCTTGGGTACTTTCTCTAGCTCCTCCATTGGGGGCCCTGTGATGCATCCAATAGCTGACTGTGAGCATCCACTTCTGTGTTTGCTAGGCCCCGGCATAGTCTCATAAGAGACAGCTATATCTGGGTCCTTTCAGCAAAATCGTGCTAGTGTATGCTATGGTGTCAGCGTTTGGAAGCTGATTATGGGATGGATCCCCAGATATGGCAGTCTCTAGATGGTCCATTCTTTTGTCACAGCTCCAAAATTTGTCTCTGTAACTCCTTCCATGGGTGTTTTGTTCCCATTTCTAAGAAGGGGCAAAGTGTCCACACTTTGATCATCGGTCTTCTTGAGTTTCATGTGTTTTGCAGATTGTATCTTATATCTTGGGTATCCTAAGTTTCTGGGCTTATATTCACTTATCAGTGAGTACATATTGTGTGAGTTCCTTTGTGATTGGGTTACCTCACTCAGATGATGCCCTCCACGTCCACCCATTTGCCTAGGAATTTCATAAATTCATTATTTTTAATAGCTGAGTAGTACTCCATTGCGTAAATGTACCACATTTTCTGTATCCATTCCTCTGTTGAGGGGCATCTGGGTTCTTTCCAGCTTCTGGCTATTATAAATAAGGCTGCTATGAACATAGTGGAGCATGTGTCCTTCTTACCAGTTCGGACATCTTCTGGATATATGCCCAGGAGAGGTATTGCTGGATCCTCCGGTAGTACTATGTCCAATTTTCTGAGGAACCGCCAGACTGATTTCCAGAGTGGTTGTATAAGCTTGCAATTCCACCAACAATGGAGGAGTGTTCCTCTTTCTCTGCATCCTTGCCAGCATCTGCTGTCACCTGAATTTTTGGTCTTAGCCATTCTGACTGGTGTGATGTGGAATCTCAGGGTTGTTTTGATTTGCATTTCCCTGATGATTAAGGATGTTGAACATTTTTTCAGGTGCTTCTCTGCCATTCGGTATTCCTCGGGTGAGAATTCTTTGTTCAGCTCTGAGCCCCATTTTTTAATGGGGTTATTTGATTTTCTGGAGTCCACCTTCTTGAATTCTTTATATATGTTGGATATTAGTCCCCTATCTGATTTAGGATAGGTAAAAATCTTTTCCCAATATTTTGGTGGTCTTTTTGTCTTATTGATGGTGTCTTTTGCCTTGCAGAAGCTTTGCAAATTTATTAGGTTCCATTTATCTATTCTCGATTTTACAGCACAAGCCATTGCTGTTCTATTCAAGAATTTTTCCCCTGTACCCATATCTTCAAGGCTTTTCCCTACTTTCTCCTCTATAAGTTTCAATGTCTCTGGTTTTATGTGGAGTTCCTTAATCCACTTAGATTTGACCTTAGTTCAAGGAGATAGGAATGGATCAATTCACATTCTTCTACATGATAACCGCCACTTCTGCCAGCACCATTTGTTGAAAATGGTGTCTATTTTCCAATGGATGGTTTTAGCTCCCTTGTCAAAGATCAAGTGACCATAGGTGTGTCAGTTCATCTCTTGGTCTTTAATTCTGTTCCATTGGTCTACTTGTCTCTTACTATACCAGTACCATGTAGTTTTTATCACAATTGCTCTATAGTACAGCTTTAGGTCAGACATGGTGATTCCACCAGAGGTTCTTTTATCATTGAGATATGTGATTGCCATATGCAGGGATCCATCCCATAATCAGCTTCCAAGCACTGACACCATTGCATACATTATCAAGATTTTGCTGAAAGGACCCAGATATAGCTATTTCTTGTGAGACTATACCGGGGCCTAGCAAACACAGAAGTGGATGATCACAGTCAGCTATTGGATGGATCACACGGCCCCCAATGGAGGAGCTAGAGAAATTACCCAAGGAGCTAAAGGGATCTGCAACCCTATAGGTGGAACAAAAATATGAACTAACCAGTTCCCCGGAGCTCTTGTCTCTAGCTGCATATGTATCAAAAGATGGCCTAGTCAGCCATCACAGCAAAGAGAGGCCATTGGACTTGCAAACTTTATATGCCCCAGTAGAGGGGAACCCCAGGGCCAAAAAGGGGGAGTGGGAGGTTAGGGGATTGGGAGGGTGGGTATGGGGGACTTTTGGGATAGCATTGAAAATGTAAATGAGGAAAATACCTAATAAAAAAATAAATTATAAAACAAAAAGAAAAATAAAAAGCAATTCAAACATATTCACTAAGAAGAAAATTAATTCACAAGGACACATAGACATGTAAAAAGGAAATTTTTAAAATTGTGATCTTATATATGCACTCAATTGTCTATTGATTTATTTTAAAACTACTTTTTCTTCGTAAGATAACAGAGAAGAATGATGAAGTATTTCATCTACAGTATAATAGGATATGTAAAAAAAAAATAGTTTTTGCTATCATAGGTTTTTTCTTATTCCTAATGAATCTACAGATTGTCCTTTCTAATTCGTTGAAGAATTGAGTTGGAATTTTGATGGGGATTGCATTGAATCTGTAGATTGCTTTTGGCAAGATAGCCATTTTTACTATATTGATCCTGCCAATCCATGAGCATGGGAGATCCTTCCATCTTCTAAGATATTTTTTAATTTCTTTCTTCAGAGACTTGAAGTTCTTTTTTTTTTCTTTTCATACAGATCTTTCACTTCCTTATTTAGAGTCACACCAAGGTATTTTATATTATTTGTGACTATTGAGAAGGGTGTTGTTTCCCTAATTTCTTTCTCAGTCTGTTTATCTTTTGTGTAGAGAAAGGCCATTGACTTGTTTGAGTTAATTTTATATGCAGCTACTTCATTGAAGCTGTTTATCAGGACTTGGAGTTCTCTGGTGGATTTTTTAGGGTCACGTATATATACTATCATATCATCTGCAAAAAGTGATATTTTGACTTCTTCCTTTCCAACTTGTATCCCCTTGATCTCCTTTTGTTGTGTAATTGCTCTGGCTAGGACTTCAAGTACAATGTTGAATAGGTAGGGAGAGAGTGGACAGCCTTGTCTTGTCCCTGATTTTAGTGGAATTGCGTCCAGCTTCTCACCATTTACTTTGATGTTGGCTACTGGTTTGCTGTAGATTGCCTTTATCATGTTTAGGTATGGTCCTTGAATTCCTGATCTTTCCAAGACTTTTATCATGAATGGGTGTTGGATTTTGTCAAATGCTTTCTCTGCATCTAAAGAGATGATCATGTGGTTTTTGTCTTTGAGTTTGTTTATATACTGGATTATGTTGATGGATTTCTGTATATTGAACAATCCCTGCATCCCTGGGATGAAACCTACTTGGTCAGGATGAATGATTCTTTTGATGTGTTCTTGGATTCAGTTAGAGAGAACATTATTGAGGACTTTTGCATTGATATTCACAAGAAAAATTGGTCTGAAGTTCTTTTTCTTTGTTGGGTCTTTTTGTGGTTTAGGTATCAGAATAATTGTGGCTTCAAAGAATGAGTTGGGTAGAGTACCTTCCATTTCTATTTTGTGGAATAGTTTGTGAAGAACTGGAATTAGGTCTTCTTTGAAGGTCTGATAGAACTCTGCACTATACCCATCTGGTCCTGGGCTTTTCTCTGGTTGGGAGACTATTAATGACTGCTTCTATTTCTTTAGGAGATATAGGACTGTTTACATCATTAACCTGATCTTGATTTGAGTTTGATACCTGGTATCTGTCTAGAAACTTGTCCATTTCATCCAGGATCTCCAGTTTTGTTGAGTATAGCCTTTTGTAAAAGGATCTGATGGTGTTTTGGATTTCTTCAGGATCTGTTTTTATGTCTCCTTTTTCATTTTTGATTTTGTTAATTAGGATGCTTTCCCTGTGCCCTCTAGTGAGTCTGGCTAAGTGTTTATCTATGTTGTTGTTTTTCTCAAAAAACCAGCTCCTTGATTGGTTGATTCTTTGAATAGTTCCTCTTGTTTCCACTTGGATGATTTTGCCCCTGAGTTTGATTATTTCCTGCTGTCTACTCCTGTTGGGTGAATTTGCTTTCTTTTGTTCTAGAGCTTTTATGTGTGTTGTCAAGCTGCTAATGTGTGCTCTCTCTAGTTTCTTTTTGGAGGCACTCAGAGCTATGAATTTTCCTCTTAGATGTACTCTTATTGTGTTCCATAAGTTTGGGTATGTTGTGGCTTCATTTTCATTAAACTCCAAAAAGTCCTTAATTCTTTCTTTATTCCTTCCGTGACCAAGGTATCATTGAGAAGAGTGTTGTTCAGTTTCCACGTGAATGTTGGCTTTCTATTGTTTATTTTGTTGTTGAAGATCAGCCTTAGTCCATGGTGATCTGATAGGATGCATGTGACACTTTCAATATTTTTGTATCTGTTGAGGCTTGTTTTGTGACAAATTATGTGGTCAGTTTTGGAGAAGGTACCATGAAGTGCTGAGAAGAAGGTATATCCTTTTGTTTTAGGATAAAATATTCTGTAGATATCTGTTAGATCCATTTGTTTCATAACTTCTGATAGTTTCACTGTGTCCCTGTTTAGTTTCTGTTTCCAAGATGTGTCCATTGGTGAAAGTGGTGTGTTGAAGTCTCCAACTTTTATTGTGTGAGGTGCAATGTGTGCTTTGAGTTTTACTAAAGTTTCTTTAATGAATGTGGCTGCCCTTGTATTTGGAGCATTGATATTCAGAATTCATAGTTCCTCATGGAGGATTTTACCTTTGATGAGTATGAAGTGCCTCTCCTTGTCTTTTTTGATGACTTTGGGTTGGAAGTTGGTTTTGTTAGACATCAGAATGGCTACTCCAGCTTGTTTCTTCAGACCATTTGCTTGGAAAATTGTTTTCCAGCCTTTCATTCTGAGGTAGTGTCTATCTTTTTCTCTGAGATGAGTTTCCTGTAAGCAGCAAAATGTTGGGTCCTCTTTGTGTAGCCAGTCTGTTAGTCTATGTCTTTTTATTGGGGAATTGAGTCCATTGATATTAAGAGATATTAAGGAAAAGTAATTTTTGCTTCCTATTATTTTTGTTGTTAGAGTTGGCATTCTGTTCTTGTGGCTGTCCTCTTTTAGGTTTGTTGAGGGATTACCTTCTTGCTTTTTCTAGGGTGTGGTGCCCATCCTTGTATTGTTTTTTTTTTCTGTTATTATCCTTTGAAGGGCTGGATTCGTGGAAAGATAATGTGTGAATTTGTTTTTGTCGTGGAATACTTGGGTTTCTCCTTCTATGCTCATTGAGAGTTTGGCTGGGTATAGTAGCCTGGGCTGGCATTTGTGTTCTCTTAGGGTCTGTATAACATCTGTCCAGGCTCTTCTGGCTTTCATAGTCTCTGGTGAAAAGTCTGGTGTAATTCTGATAGTCCTGCCTTTATATGTTACTTGACCCTTCTCCCTTACTGCTTTTAATATTCTCTCTTTATTTATTGCATTTGTTGTTCTGATTATTATGTGTTGGGAGGAATTTCTTTTCTGCTCCAGTCTATTTGGACCAGTCTGTAGGCTTCTTGTATGTTCATAGGCACCACTTTCTTTAGGTTTGGGAAGTTTTCTTCTATAATTTTGTTGAAGATATTTGCTGGTCCTTTGAGTTGAAAATCTTCATTCTCATCTACTCCTATTATCTGTAGGTTTGGTCTTCTCATTGTGTCCTGGATTTTCTTGATGTCTTGAGTTAGGATCTTTTTGCATTTTCCATTTTCTTTGATTGTTGTGCTGATGTTCTCTATGGAATCTTCTGCACCTGAGATTCTCTCTTCCATCTCTTGTATTCTGTTGCTGATACTCACATCTATGGTTCCAGATTTCTTTCCTAGGTTTTCTATCTCCAACGTTGCCTCATTTTGGGTTTTCTTTATTGTGTCTCCTTCCCTTTTTATGTCTTGGATGGTTTTATTCAATTCCATCACCTGTTTGGTTGTATTTTCCTGGAATTCTTTAAGGGATTTTTGTGCTTCATCTTTAATGTCTTCTACCTGTTTAGCAGTGTTCTCCTGTATTTCTTTCAGTGAGTTATTAAAGTCCTTCTTGATGTCCTCTACCACCATCCTGAGATATGCTTTTAAATCCAGGTCTAGATTTTCAGGTGTATTGGGGTGCCCTGGACTGGGTGAAGTGTAAGTGCTGGGTTCTGATGATGGTGAGTGGTCTTGGTTTCTGTTTGTAGGATTCTTATATTTACCTTTCACCATCCGGTCATCTCTGGAGTTAGTTGTTATAGTTGTCTCTGTTTAGATTGTTCCTCTGGTGATTTTGTTACCCTCTATCAGCAGACCTGGGAGACTAGCTCTCTCCTCTGAGTTTCAGTGGTCAAAGCACTCTCCGCAGGCAAGCTCTCCTCTTACAGGGAAGGTGCACAGATATCTGGCATTCGGACCTCCCTCCTGGCAGAAGATGAAGGCCCAAAACATAACCTTTCCCAGATGCTATGTTGCTTAGGCCTGTCCCAGAATCTGTTAGCTTCTGTAGTGCACACTCTCACCTGTGCAGACTACTTTCAGTGGAGTCCAGGAACCAATATGGCTCCCACCGATGCTGAGGGAAAGCCCTCCGGGGCCGGGTGGACACCTGTACTCAGGCCAGGAAGGTGGCCGAATGTCTGGAGCCAAAAAAGGGCGCTGCCTCAGAAGCTCTGTGGTTCCTGCCTGTCCCAGAAGCTGTTAGATTTTGTAGAGAACACTGTCATCCGTGCAGACTACTTTTGGCCCAGTCCCGGAACTAAGATGGCTCTTGCAGATGCTCTGTGTAATTTTTTTATGTTCAAAACTTAAGAAATGTCCTTTATCCACATACAATATTGCAGTGCCATTCCTTTTAAAAGATGAATTAAGTCACTGTAAGGACTGACAAAGTATGAAACTTACCATTCTTTTCTACTTTTGATTTATCATAAGTAGGTCTTAATTTGGCTGCCTTGGCTGCCAATAATGGCACAAAGGCTAAAGTTAAAACAATGTTTGGGTGTGGTCACAAGCTCATTTTCCTCAGCAGTTCAATGGAGAAACTGGTGTAGAAACTCCACTGATTTGGATGGTCCATTGTGATAAGATGGTTGCTCATTGGGGTAGAAATCAAGTGCTGAAGAAGGAACTGGGACAGATTACCTTTTTTTTTTTAAAAGAAAAAACTTAGATATTTTCTTTATTTACATTTCAAGTGTTATCCCCTTTCCTGGTTTCCCCTCTGCAACCCCCCTATCCCATACCCCTTACCCTGCTTCTATGAAGGTGCTCCCTCACTTACCCACCCATTCCTGCCATATTCCCCTAGCATTCCTCTATACTGGAGCATCAAGCTTCACAGTACCAATGGCCTTCCATTCCATTGATGTCAGATAAGACCCCTTCAGCTCCTTCATCCTTCCCCAAACTCTTCCATTGGGGTCCCTGTGCTCAGTCAGATGTTGGCTGAAAGCATCAGCATGTATATTGGTCAAGATCTGGCAGAACCTCTCAGGAGACAGCTGTATCTGACTCCTGTCAGCAAGCATTTCTTGGCATCTGCAATAGTGTCTGTGTTTGGTGTCTGCATGTGGGATGGATGCGCAGGTAGGGTAATCTCTCGATGGCATTTCCTTCATTATTTGCTCCACTCTTTGTCCCTGTATTTCCTTTAGATAGGAGCAACTCTGGGTTAAAATTTTGGAGATGGGTGGGTGGCCCCATCCATCAACCTCAAGACCATGCCTAACCTCTGAATATGGTCTTGACAGATTCTACCTCTTCTTTTTGGGGATCTCAGATAATGTCATCCCCACTGGGCCCAAAGAGGCTCTTGCTTTCCTGGTATCTGGGACTTTCTGGTTGCTACCCCCATCCCCAAATGCTACACACCTCTGTTCAATTTTTGATGTTCATACATCTCCTCCATCTCCTCCCATACCTGCTTCTTCCCCTCTTCCCCCATTCTCTTTCTTCCAATCCCCCCACACACTCTATGTCCCTTGATTACTTTGTTCCCCCTCCTAAGCAGGACTTAAACATCCACACTTTGGTCTTCCTTCCTCTTCAGCTTCATGTGGTCCATGAGCTGAATTGTAAGTATTCCATGCTCTTGGCATAATATCCACTTATCAGGGAGTAATACAATGTGTGTTCTTTTATAGCTGAGCTACCTTACTCAGGATGATATTTTCTAGATCCTCCATTTGCCTGCAAAGTTCATGAAGTCATTGTTTTTAATAGCTGTGTAGCATTCCATTGTATATACATACCACATTTTCTGAATCCATTCCTCTGTTGAGGGGCATCTGCATTGTTTCCAGCCTTTGATTATTATGAATATGCTTGTTATGAACATAGTGGATCATGTATCTTTATTACATGTTGGAGCATCTTCTGAGTATATGTATAGGAGTGGTATAGATGGTAGAACTATGTCCAATTTTATGAGGAAACCCCAGGCTGATATCCAGAGTGGTTGTACAAGCTTGCAATTAAAACAGCAATGGAGGAGTGTTCCTTTTTCTCCACATACTTGCCAGCATCTGCTGACACCTGAGTTTTTCATCTTAGTCATTCTGACTGGTGTGATGTGGAATCTCAGGGTCCTTTTGACTTACATTTCCCTGATGACTAAGGATGTTGAACATTTCTTTATGTGCTTCCCCTGCCTTTATTGTTTTCTCAGTTGAGAATTCTCTGATTAGCTCTTTTCCCCATTTTTAATAGTGTTATTTGTTTCTCTGAAGTCTAACTGCTTGAGTTCTTTGTATATATTGAATATTAGCCTTCTATTGAATGTAGCATTGGTAAAGATCTTTTCCCAGTCTGTTTGGTGTTGTTTACTTTTAACCCACACTGTTGGAACAAAAAGACTCTCAGAATGTTTTTTTAACAAGCTCTGAGAAACTCAGAATAAATAAGCCCCTCTGGCTTACCTGTGTACTCAGGAGCACCAGTAGTTTTGTAGCACATAATGTCTGTTGCCAGCCATATCACTGATATACTTCACAAACAAGAAATTTGCTTGCTTGTCTTAATGAGCTCACCACATGTATGTGTCAAAGCAGAATAGTTGGTGAAAGGGCCAGCTCTGTATCTAATCATGTTAGGTGTACTAGACTATGCATGTCTATTAACTAAGAGACTCAAGACCAAGGCACAACTCAAATCAATGCCATGAAAAAAAAATCAGATAGACAACAAAACCAGGTTTCCTCAGGGACAGTTTTATCCTGTTTTCATCATTAAAAACCCACGTAAATAATCTTACCATCATAAGTCACACATGACCTGATATCATAACATGTTGCAAAATGGAAACTGTTAACTAAATATTTTCCTTTGAATGAACATCATATGCACCAAGTGTATCACTGAGTCCATGGAATGTGTCATTTCAGGTTGGAATCCCCCATGTAGCCATCCTCTAGGTCAAGAAATAGAACATGCTCAGGACTTCAGAAGCCTTTCAGAGGCTCCCTGTCAGCCACTTTGTCTTCAGATGTTACCACTGTCAAACAATGAAACCTACAAATTAATTTGTCTATTTTAAAAAAGATTCATTTATTTTATGTATGAGTGCACTGTCACTGTCTTCAGATACACCAGAAGATGGCATCCGATCCTATTACAGATGATTGTGAGTCACTACGTGTTTGCTGGAAATTGAACTCGGGACCTCTAGAAGAGCAGTCAGTGTTCTTAATGTTTGAGCCATCTCCCCAGCCATAATTTTGTCTATATTTGATCTATTTATTGTACATCAGTTCTATCGAAGCACTTGCTCATTTTTATATTTACCTACTACCAATTGGAACAACTTTAGTTTCTAATTTTCAAAACAACAAAGGCATGCTTGTTTGGCATTATGGAACACGAAAATAACTGGGTAATAGCTGAATAAAAAGCAGTGATACCCAAATCTATTCTACATTCATTCAACAATATATCTTTGGGTTTTTAAAACTCTCTCTTATTCTCCCACCATCGTCCAACTCCTGTGCCAGGAATTAGCTGTATCACTTAAGACAGAACAATACTTACCAGACAAAGAGAATACACATGACTTTGATGACCCATATTCTTTCCAGAAGAACTTGAGCAGCAGCACTCTCTGTCCCTAAAGGTCATGATGGTTATTGAGGGTTGCTGTCTGCTCCCCTAACATTACTGTCCCAGAGAAACTCTTTTTCAGAGGGCTCTGACAACTTGAAAGCAGGTCTTTGTTCAGTTCTTAGCAAAGAAATTTAAGTATTTGGACTGCTATCCCTACCCCTTCTTTTTGCATAGGTTCTAGTCAGCACCAACATAGAGCAAGACAATGTGTTTGCTTACCAGATCTAATCAAAATTTACTTAAAATATTGAATTTAGAGAATTCTGAGTGAATAGGAGAAAAATTTCTAGTCAATATATGTTTGTTTTTCTTCATTACCCATGTGTCACTTCTGATATCAAAACACACAGACACACACACACAGACACACACAGACACACACACACACACACACACACACTTCTTTTTAATTTTTTTATTTTATGTGTAGGAATATTTTGTCTGTAGGTCTGTATGTGCACCATGTGTGTGCAGTGCCAAAGAAGGCCAGACGAGTGAATCAAATTTTTGCCAATTGAAGTTTCAGACATTTGTGAACTGGCATATCAGAGCTTGGAAGAGAACTTGGAATCCTCTACAAGAACAGAACATGTTCTCAACCACTGAGTCATCTCTCCATCTCCAGGAAAGTTAGAAATAAAATATGGCTTGAATACACATCAAGGTCTAAGTCATCAATAATACTGCTTTTTTATTTGTGTGTGTGTGTGTGTGTGTGAAGTATTTATGTACCTACTGGTGTGTGTGTGCACACATGTGAATGTGCCCAGTCTGGCCAAACCAGTGAGCTCCATGTTCAACGAGAGACCATGTCTCAAATAAGGTAGAAAATAATAGAGTAAAAACTTTATATTTACCTCTGTCCTACACACCCTGAAATTTTCTCTCCAAATGGCTAGAGAGACTTCATGGTGTAGAGTGATGTTAAACCATATGACAATTTACCTTAGACAAATATTAAAATGAACAATCAAATCAGTCTTTAAGCTCACAGATTAGCTTCAAAGTTTGTAACAAACTGTTGCTAGCTGTGACCATTGTTACTGATGCTTCGACTGGGTTATGGTAGGGAACTGAACTGGTTCTGTCACAGTGACCTAGTCAGTAATTTAAACAGTGTGTTCTAGCTAGCACTTTAAATTATACACCTGTTAGTTTTTCATCTAGATCATCAACAAAAGTTTTTGGTCTTCTGGAATCTAAACAACTCTATAGCTTGTGAATATAAGCATGGCATGGTTCTAGTAAGAATGGTCACTGTAAGATACAAATAAAATGTTCAAGCAAAGTGTGGCACTTAAAACGAACTGTGGCTCCATCTCCTGGACATCTGAGCAAACTGCATTTCTGAGTCGTGGAAGACTAAGGGAAAGGAAGTGGAATCTAATCCACTGAAAGCAACAGGAAAAGTTACAGCTGACCATGGAGGCAAGATCTCCAAGAAACCTGTAAAGCTCATTTTAAATTTTAATTGTTTTCCACCATAAGGACAGACAAACTTAAAAATGTTACATCTTTATTCTTTTCTGGTAAAAAATGTGATCCAATTATCTGTCTTTGGTAAAGCTGACATTTCAGCCTGAATTCTTTAACTTTGACTCTCACATGTGGACTGTTGTTACTAAGTTTCCTTTAAACACATTTAGGACAAGTTCAAGTTTATGTGTACACAAACAGAAACACCCAAGAAGGTGAATTTTAGTAGCAAATTTTAAGAAACAGACATAAAAACAGGACAAATGCAATATCAATGGCTGCTTTTTGAAAACAAAACAAAATAAACAAACAAGCAAACAATAAACACAGGATATTTCCTTTCACCGTAGAGGCAAGTTTAAGAGGAACAATTTAAACAGCTTTGGGACTCATGGTCTGTGACCCAACAGTTGTCATGAGCATGATGCTGATACCTGAGGCAGGCAGATTCCTAGGTCTAAGTGTCCAGAGGACGTCATGATTTTATGGAGCATAGCTCTGCTTGTGGTTCTGTCATTTTTTTAAAATATTTTTTATTACATATTTTCCTCAATTACATTTCCAATGCTATCCCAAAAGTTCCCCATTCCCCCCTCCTTCCCTACCCACCCATTCCCATTCTTTTGGCCCTGGCATTCCCCTGTATTGGGGCATATAAAGTTTGCAAGTCCAATGGGCCTCTCTTTCCAGTGATGGCCGACTAGGCCATCTTTCAATACATATGCAGCTAGAGACAAGAGCTCCGGGGTACTGGTAGTTCATCATGTTGTTCCCCCTATAAGGTTGCATATCCCTTTAACTCCTTGGGTACTTTCTCTAGCTTCTCCATTGGGAGCCCTGTGATCCATCCAATAGCTAACTGTGAGCATCCACTTCTGTGTTTGCTAGGCCCCGGCATAGTCTCACAAGAGACAGCTATATCTGGGTCCTTTCAGCAAAATCTTGCTAGTGTATGCAATGGTGTCAGCGTTTGGAAGCTGATTATGGGATGGATCCCTGAATATGGCAGTCTTTAGATGGTCTATCCTTTCATCACAGCTCCAAACTTTGTCTGTGTAACTCCTTCCATGGGTGTTTTGTTCCCAATTCTAAGAGGGGCATAGTGTCCACACTTTGGTCTTCATTCTTCTTGAGTTTCATGCGTTTAGCAAATTGTATCTTGTGTCTTGGGTATCCTAAGTTTTGGGCTAATATCCACTTATCAGTGAATACATATTGTGTGAGTTCCTTTGTGATTGTGTTACCTCACTCAAGATGATGCCCTCCAGGTCCATCCATTTGGCTAGGAATTTCATAAATTCATTCTTTTTAATAGCTGAGTAGTACTCCATTGTGTAAATGTACCATAATTTCTGTATCCATTCCTCTGTTGAGGGACATCTGGGTTCTTTCCAACTTCTGGCTATTATAAATAAAGCTGCTATGAACATAGTGGAGCATGTGTCCTTCTTACCGGTTGGGACATCTTCTGGATATATGCCCAGGAGAGGTATTGCTGGATCCTCCGGTAGTACTATGTCCAATTTTCTGAGGAACCGCCTGACCGATTTCCAGAGTGGTTGTACAAGCTTGTTATCCCACCAACAATGGAGGAGTGTTCCTCTTTCTCCACATCCTCGCCAGCATCTGCTGTCACCTGAATTTTTGATCTTAGCCATTCTGACAAGTGTGAGGTGGAATCTCAGGGTTGTTTTGATTTCATTTCCCTGATGATTAAGGATGTTGAACATTTTTTCAGGTGCTTCTCTGCCATTTGGTATTCCTCAGGTGAGAATTCTTTGTTCAGTTCTGAGCCCCATTTTTTAATGGGGTTATTGGATTTTCTGGAGTCCACCTTCTTGAGTTCTTTATATATATTGGATATTAGTCCCTTATCTGATTTAGGATAGGTAAAGATCCTTTCCCAATCTGTTGGTGGTTTTTTTGTCTTATTGATGGTGTCTTTTGCCTTGCAGAAGCTTTGCAGTTTCATGAGGTCCCACTTGTCAATTCTCGATCTTACAGCACAAGCCATTGCTGTTTTATTCAAGAATTTTTCTCCTGTGCCCATATCTTCAAGGCTTTTCCCCACTTGCTCCTCTATAAGTTTCAGTGTCTCTGGTTTTATGTGAAGTTCCTTGATCCACTTAGACTTGACCTTAGTACAAGGAGATAAGAATGGATCAATTCGCATTCTTCTACATGTTAACAACCAGTTGTGCCAGCACCATTTGTTGAAAATGCTGTCTTTCTTCCACTGGAAGTTTTTAGCTCCCTTGTCAAAGATCAAGTGACCATAGGTGTGTGGGTTCATTTCTGGGTCTTCAATTCTATTCCATTGGTCTACTTGTCTGTCACTATACCAGTACCATGTAGTTTTTATCACAATTGCTCTGTAGTAAAGCTTTAGGTCAGGCATGGTGATTCCGCCAGAGGTTCTTTTATCCTTGAGAAGAGTTTTTGCTATCCTAGGTTTTTTGTTGTTCCAGATGAATTTGCAGATTGCACTTTCTAATTCGTTAAAGAATTGAGTTGGAATTTTGATGGGGATTGCATTGAATCTGTAGATTGCTTTTGGCAAGATAACCATTTTTACAATGTTGATCCTGCCAATCCATGAGCATGGGAGATCTTTCCATCTTCTGAGATCTTCTATAATTTGTTTCTTCAGAGACTTGAAGTTTTTATTATACAGATCTTTCACTTCCTTTGTTAGAGTAACGCCAAGATATTTTGTATTATTTGTGACTATTGAGAAGGGTGTTTTTTCCCTAATTTCTTTCTCAGCCTGTTTATTCTTTGTGTAGAGAAAGGCATTGATTTGTTTGAGTTAATTTTATATCCAGCTACTTCACAGAAGCTGTTTATCAGGTTTAGGAGTTCTTGGCGTGACTCTAACTAAGGAAGTGAAAGATCTGTATAATAGGTGTGTGAGTCCATTTCTGGGTCTTCAATTCTATTCCATTGGTCTACTTTTCTGTCGCTATAACAGTACCATGCAGTTTTTAATCACAATTGCCTTGTAGTACAACTTTAGGTCCTGCCTGGTGATTCCACCAGATATCTTTTATCATTGAGAAGAGTTTTTGCTATCCTATGTTTTTTGTTATTCCACATGAATTTGCAAATTGCCTTTTCTAACTCCGTGAAGAATTGAGTTGGAATTTTGATGGGGATTGCATTGAATCTGAAGATTGCTTTTGGCAGGATAGCCAGTTTCACTATATTGATCCTGGCAATCCATGAGCATGGGAGATCTTTCCATCTTCTGAGATCTTTTTTGGTTTCTTTCTTCAGAGACTTGAAGTTCTTATCATACAGATCTTTCACTTCCTTAGTTAGAGTCACACCAACGTATTTTATATTTTATATTATTTGTGACTATTGTGAAGGGTGTTGTTTCCCTAATTTCTTTCTCAGCCTGTTTATCCTTTGTGTAGAGAAAGGCCACTGATTTGTTTGAGTTAATTTTATATCCAGCTACTGCACTGAAGCTGTTTATCAGTCTTAGGCGTTCTCTGGTGGAATTTTTAGGGTCGCTTATGCATACTATCATATCATCTGTAAATAGTGATATTTTGACTTCTTCCTTTCCAATTTGTATCCTCTTGACTTTCTTTTGTGCTCAAAATGCTCTGGCTAGGACTTCAAGTACAATGTTGAATAGGTAGGGAGAGAGTGGACAGCCTTGTCTAGTCCCTGATTTTAGTGGGATTGATTCCAGCTTCTCTCCATTTACTTTGAGGTTGGCTACTGGTTTGCTGTAGATTGATTTTATTATGTTTAAGTATGGGCCTTGAATACCTGATCTTTCCAAGACTTTTATCATGAATGGGTGTTGGATTTTGTCAAATGCTTTTTCTGCACTTGAAGAGATAATCATGTGGTTTTGGTCCTTGAGTTTGTTTATAGATTGGATTACTTTGATGGATTTCTATATATTAAACCATCCCTGCATCCCTGGAATGAAACCTACTTGGTCAGGATCAATGATTGTTTTGATGTGTTCTTGGATTCAGTTAGCGATAATTTTATTGAGTTTTTGCATCGATATTCATAAGGGAAATTTGTCTGAAGTTCTGTATCTGTTGGGTCTTTTTTGTGGTTTAGGTATTAGAGTAATTGTGGCTTCATAGAATGAATTGGGTAGAGAACCTTCTCTTTCTTTTTTGTGAAATATTTTGAGGAGAGTTTGAATTAGGTTTTCTTTGAAGGTCTGATACAACTTTGCACTAATCCCATCTGGTCCTGGGATAATTTTTTTTGGGGGGGGGGGGTTGGGAGACTATTAATGACTACTTCTATTTCTTTAGGGGATATAGGACTGTTTAGGTCATTAATCTGATCCTGATTTAACTTTGGTACTTGGTGTCTGTCTAGAAATTTGTCCATTTCACCCAGGTTTTCCAGTTTTGTTGAGTATACCCTTTTGTAGAAGGATCTGATGGTGTTTTGGATGTCCTCAGGATCTGTTGTTATGTTCCTTTTTTCATTTCTGATTTTGTTAATTAGGATGCTGTCCCTGTGCCCTCTAGTGAGTCTGGCTAAGGGTTTATCTCTCTTGTTGATTTTCTCAAAGAACCAGCTCCTGGTTTGTTTGATTCTTTGAACAGTTCTTTTTGTTTCTGCTTGGTTAATTTCGACCCCGAGTTTGATTATTTCATGCCATCTACTCCTCTTGGGTGAATTTGCTTCCTTTTGTTCTAGAGCTTTTAGGTGTGCTGTCAGACTGCTAACACTTTCTACTTTCTTCAACCAACAAAAACGCCATCCACAAAAAGAATTCTATATGCTTGAAAATATGATTTTTTAACTTCCAATAAAGCAGTATCTATTAATTTTTGGCACAATGTAGGATTGGGGAGTTGTAAATATGGTAACAGTAAGAATTGAGCTATATTTTGACCTTTATGAAGTCTCTTTTTTATACTTTAACCATAACTTTAATTTTATGTAATGTATCAGAATTCCCAACTTGAATTTTTTCTTATTACTGGGGCTGTGTCCTATAACGAGGTCCACAGTTCCTGAATGGGGCTAAGAGGTTGCCCCTTATCTAGTCCCCCCAGCCCCCGCTTCTTTTTTGAGGAGAGTCCCATCTTTATGGGACTTTGGTTTACATTCATTCCTCCAAGGTTCTCTTCAACACAGCATGGGCAGAGACCTGGTTGAAGACCTTTCTTGTTTCCCAAGGTTTTTTACAATCCTTCCTCAGGTGTCCCTTTTTTTTTTTTTTTACAACCGAAACATGCAGCTTTATTCCCCTGAGAATGCTTTTCATTCTCATAGTTGGTCTTAAAATTGGCTCTGAGCATCTGTCCTTTCATTGCTATAACATAGGCCTTTTCTACGGTTGGTGAGACATCTAAACATGTTTCAATGTCAGACTGCCCAATGGTAAAGCTTACTCATCCTCTTCAAACTGATGAGCCTTTATCAGTCGGTCTGCAGCACCAAGACAAAAACCTATCCTTGCCTGAGAAATAAAGAATATAAGAATAAAAGGATATAAAGTCTTTCCTGTCCAGGAGTCTTCGTTTGGCCACCATTCTGCTGCAGACCATCCCCAGTTGACCTCCCTCAATCTGCATAAAAATTTCGGGGTCCCCATTACAGGTGTGCATGGAGTTGGGGAGAAACGAAAAAGGTGACAAATGGACATGACAGAAGCAAGTGTGGTATCTGAATGTAATTTTTTCCAAGCAAACACCAGGCTTTTAATACAGAAGAAAAACAAGAAGGCTAGGTGAATACATCCATCAAGATACACTGGTTCTTAACACAAAACAAATAAAATGTATACATAAAAAGATGGCAGGAGCCAGGCCTTGTTTACAACAGAGAATAGGAACAAACCTAATTAAGATCAGCTAAACACAGGAGCCAGGAGAATGCTCTGATACAATGCTAATCTATTGTTAAACCTACCACCAAGTTTTTTTTTCTTTCAATTTTTTATTAGATATTTTCTTCATTTACATTTCAAATGCTATCCCGAAAGTCCCATATACCCTTCTCCTGCCCTGCCCCCCTACCAACCCATTCCCACTTCATGGCCTTGGTGTTCCCCTGTACTGGGGCATATAAAGTTTGCAAGACCAAGGGCCCTCTCTTCCCAATGATGACCGACTAGGCCATCTTCTGCTTCAAGGAGAGGAGAGACATGAGCTCTGGGGTTACTGGTTGGTTCATATTGTTGTTCCACCTATAGGGTTGCAGATCCCTTCAGCTCCTTGGGTACTTTCTTTAGCTCCTCCACTAGGGGTCCTATGTTCCATCCAATAGATGACAATGAGCATCCACTTCTGTATTTGCCAGTCACTGGCATAGCCTCACAGGAGACAGCTATATCAGGGTCCTTTTAGGAAAATCTTGCTGGCATATGCAATAGTGTCTGCATTTGGTTGCTGATTATGGGATGGATCCCCGGGTGGGGCAGTCTCTGGATGGCCCATCCTTTTGTCTGAGCTCCAAACTTTGTCTCTGTAACTCATTCCATTGTTATTTTGTTCCCTATTCTAAGGAGGAATGAAGTATCCATGCGTTGGTCTTCCTTCTTGATTTTCTTGTGTTTTGCAAATTGTATCTTGAGTATTCTAAGTTTCTGGGCTACTATCAGCTTATCAGTGAGTGCATATCAAGTAATTTTTTTTTGTGATTTGGTTACCTCACTCAGGATGATATCCTCTAGATACATCCATTTTCACGAGAATATCATAAATTCATTGTTTTTAATAGCTGAGTAGTACTCCATTGTGTAAATGTACAACATTTTCTGTATCCATTCCTCTGTTGAGGGACATCTGGGTTCTTCCCAGCTTCTGGCTGTTATAAATAGGGCTGCTATGAACATAGTGGAGCATGTGTCCTTATTACCAGTTGGAACATCTTCTGGGTATATGCCCGCACAGGGGTTCTGTAGTGAATACCTGATTATACTATTCCTCTGGGCCTAGTGAAAAACCTGCAACCAGGGAAATTCTGTTCTACTAACCCTTTCATGAATAATACTATGACCCACCTATTTCCTAGGCCATTGTTTCGGTGTGACTTGGCTATTTTCCTAAGTAATACTATGTAGACTAGCCCTGAGCTTTCTAGCTCTATTCAAGTAAAGTGTAATGCCTGATTATTTTCACTGTCTCTTCTAGAAGTAAATTTGAGTGTTACTGAATAGGTAACATTCTTCCTGAATTCCAAGCTCAGAGTTTTCTCAAGGACTTTTTAGAACACTGAAACACCGGTAGAGGCTTAGCTATATGTCAAAATCCAACCTTAAAGGAACTTATAATAAAACAATACTAAAAGAGAGCACATGGATCCATACACCAGACTAACACAGGGACAGGGTTTGAGTATACTGGCTACTAGAATGCCAAGGTTCCAGGAGGCTAAATTTCCATGAAACGCTTTGCCTCAGGACTGCTTCTAGGTTTCTAAACCTGTAATGCGAGTCACTTCTGGAGTAGATATAGCACAGGAGTTCTGTCTGACTATGGAACAAATAGTTTCCATATCTGCACTGCAATGAGTCTCAGGTAAAGTCATGCCACTGATTCCAGTCCTTCATCACAGGTTTCTGGCATCTACCACAGAAATCCCCACCCATCTCCTCCCACAATCGTCAGATTTTCATTTATTCTCCTGGCCCTCTGGCCATCTCTACTGTCTCTTCACACACATGATTCTGAACCACCAGTTACTCTCCCCATACATCCTCCCCCATACCTTTCCCTTCCTCCATCTTCCTCCTATGACTATTTTTATTCCTCTTCAAGTATCCTTACTTGGGCTTTCCTTCTTGTTTAGCCTCTTTGGGTGTGTAGAGCATAGCTGGGCACACTGTTCTCTATGGCTAATATCTTTTATATGTAAGTACATCCCTTATATTCATTTTTGAGTCTGGATTACCACACTCAGGATGATATTTTCTAGTTCCTTCAATTTACCTACATTTACCTTATTTTTAATAGCTGAGTAGTACTTCATTGTGTAAATAAACCACATTTTCTGTATCCTTTCCTCTGGTTAGGTACATATGGGTTGTTTCCAGTTTCTGGCCTTTACACATAAAGCTTCTATGAACATAATAGAGCATGTATTCTTGTGGTATGGTGGAACATTTTTTGACTATATGCCTAGGAATACTTTATCCGTGTCTTCAGGTAGAACTTTGACAATTTTCTAAGAAACTGCCAGATTGATTTTCAGAGTGGCTGTGCAAGTTTGCAATCACAGCAATAGAGGAGTGTTCCCTTGCTCCACATCTTTACCAGCATGTGCTGTAGCTTGAGTGTTTGATCTTAGCCATTCTGATATGTATAATGTGGACTCTCATGGTCTTTTTGTGCCACAGCCAATCCAGTGGAGTCTACATGACAAGTCCAAAGTTTGGTGGCAGTCCTGAGGCAAAAAGTTTCACAGAAACTGGTCTCCTGGAGGTCCTTAGCATCAGTAACATGGATGGGGTCAAGATTTGTCCTTGTGATAATTGGCAGAGAGTTTTCAGTGCTTTTTTTCAGTATTGTTTTATTTGTTGTTGTTTATAGGTGCCCCCAAGGAATGATTTGACAAATAGCCAAGTTAGACTGAGCATTGTTTCCTGGCCTCCACCAGTGTCCCAACATCCTAGTCAATCATTGAGCACGCCTTGGGTTTGGAATTTTGTAAGAATGTCACTTATTCAGACAATATGCCTCCAGTGTTGAAAGAGAAATAGTGAAAGGAATCAGGCCTTGCAGTTTACTGGATAAGAGTTAGAAATCTCAGGGAAAGTTTAACAAAATAAACTGAGAATTCTTATTACAGTAATGTATGGCAGACTACATTACATAATGGAAGAAAGTTGATGGGCTCCTCTGGTAAATGGAGGCTCCCCACAAACATTAGGATAACAGCTAAGTAACTCCCATATGCTGGAATTTACATTGGTCTAGGAAGAAGGTGGGTTGTGGTGTAAGAAGGAACTAGAGTATTGTGTTATTCATAGAAATGTTAACAAGAACAGAACCTCCCTGGTGCATACTTTCACAAAGCCCAGAAGAATAGCATAATTAGGTGTTTACTAAGGGACCCCTGCTAGTGGGTTATACAGTAGACTAGAATTGTGGCTTGGGCATGAAGCCCTTGCACCTGGAGTGTGAAGCCCTAGAACCTGGCTCCCAAGAATAAACTGACTTTAGATAGGGCTGATTTCATCTCAGTTGTAAGCATTGCCTGGTTCCTGCCCCTTTCAGGTATGTATTTTTCTGTTGTGTGTAAATAGTCATTATGCATCAGATGACCTAAATGTATTTTGGCTGATGTATCACCTAACTTCCCTGTTTTGTTATGAAATGACTATATAAGTCTGATGCTCATTTTGAGAAATTATACTCAGATTCAGCACTGTCTTGTGTTTGTGTCTGTCACTTGCAAACTCCTTGCCCACTTGAGTCCCAGAACCCTTATTCTTCCTGGGTTGAGGTACCCTGACTGGGTTTGCTTATGGCAGTTTTGATTAGCATTTCCCTGATGACCAAGGACTTTGAACATTTCTTTTTTGCTTTTCTTTTACTGGATTTCCTTTTTTTTTCTTTAAGTGGTTCTTGGTTCTTTGATTTTCTTCTGTTAAGAGTTATATATTTAGCTCTGTACCCCATTTTCTATTGTGGTTATTTGGATTGTTGCTGTTTAACTTCTTGGGTTCTTTATATATTTTGGATATTAACCTTGTGTCAAATGTAAAGTTAGTGAAGATCGTTCCCTAATGTGAAGGCTACAGAAGATTTTCAGTTTCATGAGATCCCATTTATGAATTTTTGATCTTACTTCCTGACCTACTGGTGTTCTGTGCAGGAAATTATCTCCAGTACCAAATGCATTCAAGGCTCTTTCCTACTTTTCTATTAGATTCAGTGTATCTAATTTTATGTTGAGGCCTTTTGTCTGAGTTATTTTCAGGGTAATAAATATGGATCTATTTGTAGTCTTCTACGTGAAGTTAGACCAGCATCATTTGCTAAAGATGCTTCCTTTTTTTCCATTACATGGTTTTGATTTCTTTGTTAAATATCAAGTGTTCCCAGTATGTGAGTTTATTTCAGGGTCTCCAATTCAATTCCGTAGATCAACTTGTCTATTTCTATATCAAATCCATGCAGACTTTAGTACTGTTGGTCTGAAGTACAGCTTGAGATCAGTAATGATGAAACCTCCAGATATTCTTTTATTTTTCAGGATTGCTTTAGCTGTCTTGGGTTTTTTTTTGTTTTGTTTTGTTTTGTTTTGTTTTTTAACACGAAGTTTAGAATTGTTCTTTCAAAGTCTGTAGAAAAATTGTGTTGGGTCCTGCCTACATGAAATGCAGGAACAAAGATAGAGATGGAGGGTATGGTCAATCAATGACTGCTCCAAACTGAGACACATTCTATGGGCAAGAACCAATCCATGGCACTATTGTGTAATTCTGTTATGCATGCGGACAGGAACCTAGCATAACTGTCCTCTCAGAGTCTCCACTCAGCTGCCATTAGAAAGAGAAACCCATAGTGGAACATTAGATGGAGCTTGGAGATACTCAGAGAAGAGTCATTGCATGCCAATTAGAAAACGTTTTGATATTATTTCTACAAATTACCTTTGTTTGGGTATTAGGTCTATACATTTTCAGTGTGACACTTCTAATAAGCACAAATTACTTTACAATCATTCCATTCCTGATATCTCAAAAATATTCAAGAGTATTCTGATTGCAATCCCTCCAGTAGAGGGAGGCATAGCTCCTACTTTTTTAACCAGAGAGATTGCAACTCAGCAAGTGGTTTCAGTAAGGACATTTTAATTTTTTATTTTCTAATAGTTATTCACTATTAAGAAATTGCCAGAAACATATAGGTAGGACCCGTGCACCTTGCACACTGCTTTCTTTTGGTTTGATATCTTCAATAATATGATAAATGAGGAAATTGAAATAATTTCACATTATTAATGATCTCATTTGTACTTACCTTTATGGATGCTGTGTGTGCATGTGCAGTGTCTCCAGACAAACTGGTCACTTAAATAGTCTGTGTTTTCAGAACCATAATCATTCATTCACCTACACTATTACTAGAAAAGTCCTTGGTGTCACCACCTCTACCCCATCCTTTACTCTAGCAAGCACTATAGAAAAAGCCTCATATGACACACACAAGATTTTGAATTGGATTATTTTACTTTATGGTACTTCTGAGCTGTGTGCACAAAGAATTAGCTTGTCTTTGGCTAAGAGGAGAAGTTCACAGTCCTCATTTTACCTCTTTACTGAGTGAGGAACATTTAAGTAGTTACTCATTTCTCACTACTTTTGAAAGAACTTTTATTAACCATCTTTTTCACTAGTTTCTTTGTGAAAATGGATTTTTATTTCTCTGTGAAGATACCCAAGTCTTTTTTTAAAAGCTGAATTATACAATAATTCTTGTTTTATTAGCAGAATAATTGCCAAAGTACTTTTAGTGTTATTACATTATAGTCCTAAAACATCTGATTATCCACTTCACTTGAATGTTTACAAGCAGGATGCTATTCCATGAATAGATTTAATGAGACTTTTTGTTTTGTTTTGTTTTTAACTGATAATTTCACCTTGTGTTTCCAAACTTGCACACTTTAGTGAAAATTCATCCCTCTGTCTGCATCTTAAATATCTAAATTATCAGTTTCACAGAGGTCTTGTTAATGAGGATCTCATTTTTAAATTTTTTTATTGAGTATTTTTTTCATTTTTTCCGGCATATTTTCTTTATTTACCTTTCAAATGTTATCCCTTTTCTTAGTTCCCCCACCTGAAAGCCCCTATCCCATTCTCCATTCCCTGCTTCTATGAGGGTGTTCCCCCCCACACCACTAACTCCATAATCACTGCCCTCTAATACTCCAACATTGGGACATTGAGCTTTCACAGGACCAAGAGCCTTTCCTCTCATTGATGCCTGAGGCCATTCTCTGCTACTTATGCAGCTGGAGCCATGGTCCCTCCATGTGTACTCCCTGGTTGGTGGTTTAGCCCCTCGGAGCTATGCAGTGTCTGATTCTTTGATATTATTGTTCTTCCTATGGAGTTGCAAACCCCTTCAGCTCAATGAGAAACTATTTATCCTCAAAGTATAAGATGTTCCATGGTAAAAGTGGGACAATCCCTGGGGCAACAGTTGAAACCTAGTCATGTGAGTAGCAGCACAGTTGGGTAGAGACTCTATGAGAAGCTTCACATTGCCCATTCAACCCTGCCTCTGTACCCACTATTACATTCAGTAAAATTTGCATGGCTCCATTATGACCACAGGCTCTTGGATAACAAATAATGCATGCCATCAAGCTGTATGAGAAGCTGGCTATCACTCAAGGCTGTGATCATGCTGTCCCCAGCTTGTCTCTTCAGCCTTCTTCTCCTCTGTATCTCTGGTAAGGGAAACAATTTCTTTCTTAACATTTGTTAAGCCAGGCATGGTGGTGCACGCCTTCAATCCCAGCACTCAGGAGGCAGAGGCAGGCAAATTTCTGAGTTTGAGGCCAGCCTGGTCTACAAAGTGAGTTCCAGGATAGCCAGGGCTATACAGAGAAACCCTGTCTCAGAACAAAAACAAAAAACAAAACAAAAAATACAAAAAACAACAAAAAAAAGAAAAACAAAAAAAAATTGTTAAGTGCTCACAGTCTCCATAATATTCTATAGTTTTCAAAGAAGTTGAGAGACTTCAGTGTATCTAATTATGGCACATTTGACTTGTCTTTCTAACTTTTCTTCCATAAACAGATTCTAGGGCAGAAACAACTGTGACCCAGTCTCCAGCATCCCTGTCCATGGCTGCTGGAGAAACAGTCACTATCAGTTGCATCACCAGCACCGATATTGATGATGATATGAACTGGTACCAGCAGAAGCCAGGAGAAGCTCCTAAACTCCTTATTTCAGAAGGCAATACTCTTCGTCCTGGAGTCCCATCCCGGTTCTCCAGTAGTGGCTATGGCACAGATTTTGTTTTTACAATTGAAAACATTTTTGCAGAAGATAGTGCAGATTACTTCTGTCAGCAAAGTGATAACCTGCCTCTCACAGTGTTATGTCCTCTTACAGAAACCTGCAGATGCTGTCAGTGCCACTACATCAGCTGCAACTGAAGCTGTTCAGTGTGTGAACTTGTCCATCATTGGTGTTTATTTTCTCCATGCATATGCACTCTCACTTCCTTTTTCAGTGTCTGGAGTCTTCTCAGTATGCATTCTTAAGTGGAATCCTTCACATAGGAGAAACAGTAACAGCCTGGATATAATTTTCCAGGGAAGGCAGTTATCCTGCTACACTATAGAGGTACTAAGTTCCTGTCCATTGGCACACTCACTTCCATCTTTGAGATCAAGTCAAAGAGTTTGATTTGTGCTGAATCTGTTTAGGTCCATATAGTATTGATTACAATTCTTTTTGATATTATCTAATATCAGGAAATGTGCATCTTAATTCAGGTTATATTGATCAGAAGAGTTTTAACTTGGGGGCTGCTAGTAGATCATGTGGTTACCAACTAGTGCTCCTAAGAAACTTTAGTATAATGATTGTTATGGGGTTGAAAATATATGAGTTCATTACAGGAAGTAAAACAAACAAACAAACAAACAAAAAACAAACAAACAATCAAACTTCCTGATCGGGGAGAGAAATGAAATAAAAGACAGAGAGAAGTCAAAAAGAAGAGCTGGATTCTTAGAGATAGTTGCTCCCATATAGGGTGGGGGTAGATTTTGTCTCATTGGGCTGTTAAGTATCTTGAAGGGATGAGTTGGGTCAGAATAAGAATGAAGCTATTATTGTTCAGTTGGTGGAAAACAGTAGGTAATCATTTGGGATTAAGAAAGTATTAGGGGATGGTAGAGGCTGGAGAATGTTGAAAAATCAGAAAGAGTCAGTTAGCTGCATGAGTGCATAAAGATGCCATCACTATGTAAAGCTATTGCATGAGAGCCGTCTGGCTATATAAAGAATGAGAGGTATTGGCAGCTTTGGCTCTAGGGAGCAATGGATCTTAATGAACAGATAGACTAACCAGTTGGATGAGTAAGTGAAAGTAGTCACTTTAAAGAGGTGGTGCATCCTGTTTAAAAAGAGACTCTCCTATGGAGATTAATGGGAGAGGCAAGAATATAGTTCACAGAAGTATTATGTTCAGTTATAAATGGGGAAAAGTAAAAGGGTTGTGTCTAGTGAAAAGATTGTTTCACTTTGAGTGTTAGAGGTGGAGGGACAGTCCAACATGGGTAAAGTAAGAGTGGCTGTGAATGAAGCCAGGGACTGTAGTAAAATTCAGGTAAATAATTCTAGGGTTTTTTTTTTTTTCTTCCAGGTGCAGTCTTTCAGGAAAATAGTGAGTGGTTACACTCTTATATGTACTCAAGAAAGTTAGCAAAAGCAACACAGGGATGGGAGGAAGGGAGCAGGAGAAAATATAGGACCAATGAAAGGAAATACATTTAGTCTGCGGTGAAAGTTATGAAGGTCCCTTGCATCAAGAACTCCTATACACTGTCCAAAACGTTTTCTATCAGATGCCTCTGCAATTAGAGGAGCTATTGTGCGAAGAGAGAAAGTAGGATAGCTTACACGGCCATTCCTGTTCAGGCATAGAGAGAAATCTGAATGAAGGGGTGTGCTGTAAGTAAAATATCAAAAAAAAACTTGGCAAAAATACAAGTATGGGTCTAATAATAAGGAAAAATTATCAAGGTGAAGAACTTTTGTGGGTGGAAACCAACAGCCCATCCATAAGAGGAAGCATACCTTTTATCTTTGCATCTGGTCCCTGTCAACTTGGGCTTCATCTCAAAACTGTATGCATTTGTCAGTGATGAAGTTTCATTGTGCAATGAGGGCAGAAACCTCATCCTTAGCAGTAATGAGATATAGTCCCACTTAATTTTAGTGTACTGCCACAATCAAAGGAAAAGATGTTAAACCTATTTGACTTTTTAAATTTTTTTCTGAGACATGGTGAGACAGAGAGTTTAACTGAAGTAAAGAGAACTTCAAGAAATCTATTTTAGTTGTGAGTCTGGAAAAACAGTGCTCAGATTACCAATAACAACAAATACTTTACTGGCTAAATATTCCCATTTTCAGTGATCACCCAAAATGCGTTTAGGAATTTCTGGGCACAGATATCTCTTAACTGCTTAGAGATGTCAAAAAGGAGATGTTGAAATGGGTGCTGTTAGAATGCCCCAGAAGGGGATACATCTATGAGGACATAATAGAACTTGACAGACGGCAAAAATACAGAACAACAGTCAGTTTTCTAGTGATAACATAAATCATCTACTCAAAGGATAAAGAAGCTGAGAAAAAATTAGGGAAATAACACCCTTCACAATAATCACAAATAATATAAAATTCCTTGGTGTGACTCTAAATAAGCAAGTCAAAAAACTGTATGACAAAAACTTCAAGTCTCTGAAGAAATAAATTGAAGAAAATCTCAGAAGATAGGAAGATCTCAAGTGCTCATGGATTGGCAGGATAAGTATAGTAAAAATGGCTATCTTGCTGTAGTGGCTATTCCTGGTTGTCAACTTGACTTATTTGGAATGAACTACAATCCAGAATTGGAAGGCTCACCAGTGACCCTTATCTGGAGGCTTGGAGATCCTTATCTGGATCTTGGTATGGAGATCTTAAGCCATAGTGGCTATGGATTCCAGAAGATTAAATCTCCGAGTTTAAGGAGATTTAATCTGGGCTACACCTTTTATCTGGGATTAAAGGTGTGGTGGAACACACCTTTAATCTGGGCTACACCTTCTGCTGGAGACAATATAAGGACATTGAAAGAAGGGAGTCTAGCTCTTGCTCCTGCGCCTGCTTGCTGTGTGAGACTGAGTAACTGCTAGATCCTTGGACTTCCATTCACAGCTGCGACTGAACCATTGTTGGGAATTGGGCTGCCGACTGTAAGTCATCAATAAATTCTTTTACTATATAGAGACTACCCATAAGTTCTGTGACTCTAGAGAACCCTGACTAATACACTTGCCTAAAGCAATCTACATATTCAATGCAATCCCCATCAAAATTCCAACTCAATTCTTCACAGAGTTAGGAAGAACAATTTTCAAATTCATCTGGAATAACAAAAAAACTAGGGCAGTGAAAATTATTCTCAACAATAAAACATCCTCTGGTGGAATCACCATGCCTGACCTCAAGCTGTACTACAGAGAAATAGTGATAAAAACTGCATAGTACTGGTACAGGGACAGACAGGTAGATCAATGAAATAGAATTGAAGACCTAGAAATAAACCCACACACCTATGGTCATTTGATCTTTGACAAAGGATCTAAAACCATCCAGTAGAAAAAACAAAACATCATTTTTTAACAAATGGTGCTGGTTCAATTAGTGGTTAGCATATAGAAGAGTACAAATCAATCCATTCTTATCTCCTTACAAGGCTCAAGTCCAAGTGGATCAAGGACCTCCACATAAAATCAGATACATGGAAACTTATAGAAGAAAAAGTAGGGAGATAGCCTCGAACATTTGGGCACAGGGGAAAATTTCCTGAACAGAACACCAATAGCTTATGCTCTAAGATCAAGATTTGATAAATGGAATCTCATAACTTTGCTAATCTTCTGTAAGGTAAAGGACACTGTCAATAGGACAAAATGGTAACCAACAGATTGGGAAAAGATCTTTGCTAATCCTACATCCGATAGAGGGCTAATGTCTAAAATGTACAAAGAACTAAAGATGTTAAACTCAAGAAAACCAAATAACCCTAGTAAAAGTGGTGCACAGAGCTAAATAAAGAATTCTCAACTGAGGAATATGGAATGACTAAGAATCACCTGAAGATATGATCAACAACCTTAGTCATCATTAGAAAGTGCAAATCAAAACAACCCTGAGGTTCCACTTCACGCCAGTCAGAATGGCTAAGATAAAAAACTCAGGTGACAACAGATGCTGGCAAGGATATGGAAAAAGAGGAACACTTCTGCATTGCTGGTGGTGCTTGTAAAAGCTGGTAAAACCACTCTGGTAATCACTCTGGTGGTTCCTCATAAAATTGGACACAGCACTATCATAAGACCCTGCTTTACCACTCCTGGGGTTATACACAGAAGATGCTTCAACATGTAATAAGGACACATGCTCCACTGTGTTCATCCCAGCCTTCTTTTTAATAGGAGGTGTAAAAAACCCAGATCTCCCTCAACAGAGGAATGGATACAAAAAAAATTGTACATTTACACAATGGAACACTACTTAACTATTAAAAACATTGAATTCAAGAAATACTTAGGCAAATAGATGGAAGTAGAAAATATTATCCTGAGTTAGGTAACCCAATCACAAAAGAGCACACATGGTATGGACTTAATGATAAGCGAATATTAGCTCAGAACCACGGAATACCCAAGATACAATTCACAAGCCACATGAAACTCAAGAAGAAAGAAGACCGAAATGTAGATATTTAGATCCTTCTTAGAAGACAGAACAAAATACTCATGGAATAAGTTACAGAGACAAAGTGTGGAGCAGAGACTGAAGGAATGACCATTCAGAGACTGCCCCATCTGGGGATACATCCCATATACAATGATCAAAGTCTGACACTTTTATGGATGCCTACAAGTGCTTGCTGACAGAAGCCTAGTATAGCTGTCTCCTAAGAGGCTCTATCAGTGCTTGAGAAATACAGAAGTGGATTGTCACACCCATCCATTGGACTGAGCACAGGGTCCCCAATGAAGGAGCTAGAGAAAGGCCCAAGGTGCTGAAGGGGTTTGCAGCCCCATAGGAGGAACAACAATATGAACTAACCAATTCCCCCAGAGCTCTCAGGGCCTAAACCACCAACCAAAGAGTACACATGGTGAGACTCATGTCTCCAGCTGGATATGTACAAGAGGATGTTATAGTCGGTTGTCAATGAGAGGAGAGGCCTTTGGTTTTGTAAAGGCTCTATGCCCCAGTGTATGGGAATGCCAAGGCCAGGAAGGAGGAGTGGGTAGTTAGGTGAGCAGGAGGAGAGGGGAGGGTATAGTTTTTTTTGAGAGGAAAGGGAATAACATTTTTAATGTACACACACACACAAGATCTAATTAAATATAATAATACCCTAAAAATATATATACAAGTCTGTAATGTAATAAGCTACATTAGTAAGCTTAATTATCCAATTCATATCATCTAAGTAGATGGATAGAAAGCATTGGATGGAGAAAAACTCCATTATGCCCTCATGATAAAAGTCTTAGGAGAATATAGAACCACAGGGAACATACTTCAGCCTAGTAAAAAGATATATATGAGAAACCCACAGGCAACATCATCTGAAATGGAGAAACAATGGAATCAGTTCCTCTGAAGTCAATAATGAGACAGGGATGTCCAGTTCTCCCAAACATTGTTAAAAGCACTTGCTATCTTTACTGTTTTCAAAGTAAAGCTGAAGCAATAAGCTAGAGAAGGAAATTAAAGGCATGCACTCAGGATAGAAGGCATACAGCTATCCCTATTTACAGTGAACTTGGTGCTAGACATTAGAGATCCCAAGAATTTGGCCAGAAAACTTCTAGAAATGACAAATTCAGCAATGTGGCAGCATACAGATTCAATATGCACAATCAATAGCTTTTCTATTATCACCATCAAGCATAAAAAATGAGAGATCTTGGGCACACTCCACTTCACCATAGATTCAAAGGAAATAAAATAAGTAGGAATGAATAAAAAAGTAGTGATGGGAACTTCTGAAGAAAGAAATAAAGACATTGTAATGATCCTGGATTGGTAAAATGATGATTATGCCAAACGAATGAATATTATACCAAAATTTTTATAGATTTAATTAAATCTCAATCAAAATCCTCATCTTATTCTTTATGGAAATAGAAAAAATGGACCTAACCTTCATATGGAACCTCAAAAGAATCCAGAGTGCCAATAAAATCAGAAACAAAGAGGGAAATGTTACAGAAACTACCAATCCAGATCTTATGATGTATTATTGCAAAGTCATAACAGTAGGATCAATATAGTCTTAATGCAAAAAAGAGCAAATAAATAAATTCAAAGATGAAAAACCATGAACTTGACAGATGGCAGAAATCCAGAAATAAGTCGGCTTTTTGGTGATAATATAAGTCTGTTAGATTGTGCTATATGAAGGTGGTATTTCAGTACCAATTTGGGGGAAAATAAAGAGATAAGGTTTATGAGGAAGAAAAGTTTAGCATCAGTATTAGTATAAGTTTTGTTTAGTGACATGAAATGTAATAGAAGTGTCCCGAGCTACCATTCTCACCGGCAAGAACACACTCGGACAACCAGAATCTTCTGCAGCAAAAGCTTTATTGCTTCTTCAGGAGGGAAGACCTCGACCCCGGAAAATGGGGTTGCTTATATAGCCCTCAGCCATGGCGTTTCAGCACCTGATGTGGCGTGTCAGCTCCTGATTCGTTGCTTGCCCATCACCCCACTACTACGGCCCGAAATGGGCAGTGACTAAGCGTTAGTTCACTCTCGCACTTGCGCACAAGGCTTGTTTACTAGTTAGGCACACTGGAGGCCAGTGCCATCTTATAATGGTGATTGCTTGCTGCATGCGATTGCTTGCGGCACTGCTCTCCACATCTCCCACTTTTTATTTTATTAAAATGAGGCTGGACTAGGTCTATGTAATTATGCCCATCCTCTGTGGCTCCTGTCTTAGGTCGTTCCTCCAATGTCACAGCCTTTCCCGTCATAGGGTAACCCTATCGCCACCAGGCCCATGTCTTAGGTTGATCTGTGCATGAGGAAAGTTGCCCCTCCCTGGATACCACAGTGCTATGTGACAGTAACTACTAAATGACCTAGGGCGAACTCTACAAAAGAAGCCAGCCACCAATGTCAACTAATTCTTGAGCATAGATATCCAGATTTCGGGGGGAGGCCCCTTGCTCAACGGCAGAAAGTGCTTGAGATATCACGACCTTGTCATTTGTTTGTTGGGTTCTGAGCTTGCAAACCAACCAGAGCATGAACACAAGTCCAGAGCAGGTGGCAACACCAAATAAACCTACCCCCACCCATTCCTTAAAATAAGAAAATGCAGATGAAATCCAGGAGGAGAGGCCCTCTGTCAATGACAGGTCCACTCGCGTTGAGTTGATCTTTAAAACTGCCACCCTCAGGGCCTCAAGAGTCTCATCAAATCCCTCGGACCAATTTCCTACAAGATATAGGGAAAGCTGTCTAGACAGATTAGCTGCATGAGTAAAATTTTCATATTGGACACTGGTAATACACAGAGCACCCAATTTTCTTTCACAACCCAACTGGGCCATCTGGTATAGAGCGCCTATCTGTTCCTCCACCAGGTCAAGGCGCTGATTCAAAATCATCAGCCCTCCCTTTAACTTGGTACTAGCAGAAGTTTGGACAGTGATGGCATCAGTCAGATCTGCTGAAAGCTGATTTAATTTTGTGCCTGATTGAACCGTACTAGCCATAGCGTAACCTGCAGCTGTAGCAGCAGCTGCAATGGCTGAAATTGCTATGATTACGGCAGCAGTAATGTCAAAATCTCTTTTTTTTGTCAAAACAGGGATAAGGTGGAGGGTGTTTCCACCGGAACAGGGATCCAACGTGGGATCCGTGCCACCATGGCACGGGTGTTCTTTGTTACATCCTAACATTGAGAAATCCAACAAGAATCATTGGAACAGACTTCAAATGAATCATTTGAAAGAATAAACAAGAAAGGGGAGGTAAGCACAGATTGGGGTAGGTGGATAATTAATCTGCTTTACCAAAGTTTTATTGAACCCAGTGATCTCTACACTGGTATTAGTATATCTGGTATGTCCATCAGAGTCCAGGGAGGCAGCATGTATTCCCCAATACTGAGCAAATCTTGAGATGCCAATAAAAGAAGTCTTTCTAACTGCTCCTCCCAGGATAAAGATCAAAGGATTGAGTTCTGTACAACCGCCATTGACTCCACAAAGCACCCACTTGTGAAAGGGATGCATTCTAAAGTCCTGTATGAAAAGTCCCTTTTTCATAACAAATTCCTTCTCTGGGTCAGCCATCATGTTGGGAGAAAAGGAAAAGGATTTACTCTGATCTGCCCAACGAGTGATGGAGGATTGACAATCAGACCAAGGCAGGATCAGCCCTTCATCTTCCAAGCTACAATGAGGCGCTATTTTTGATTGGGGGGAACGTTCTTTGTCTGAAAAGTTAGGTGGTAGAAATGTACCATTAACCCAACTTGCCTCCTGCCAGAAGGTCCGAATTGTAAAGGTTATATCTGCATTGGAAGTATCTTGGGTTGTGCTCACCCAACCTCCTCCGTACTCATTAAACATCCCCCAAGCTTGGGCTGTGAGGTTAATACATTTTCCTGGTCCATCAATTTGAAAACATAAAGAACCCTGTTCTAATAAAGAGCGATTTTCTCCTAATGGTGCTCAGATAGGATCATAGGGTAGATATGATAAATCTAATGTTTTATTAGTAGTAAAGAATTTTGGAAAAACTATAGCATCATGGCGAACTGGCATTGGTTTAGGGAAAGTCGAGAGAGTGGCCCATCTCTGTTCCCCCATCATACTAGGAACCTGAGATAAGTTCAGCATTGTCAGGATCAGGAGCAGTCCTCAGGAGCTCAGCATCTTCCACACCATCCTTGATTACTATCTTGCGGGTGAGTCGTTCCAGCAGCCAAAATGGGTTGTCTTCACTCTGTGGAAAAACACAAACAGCTCCCCTGGATCTTATCAAAATAGGATCTGGGCCTTTCCACAGACCAGATAAGACATCCTTCCATTTCACCATTTCTTTTGGTCTATCAGGGTCTGAGCTATGTCGATTGGCTGCAGAGCTACCTTGCTCATCAAGATTCAAAAAGTAAGTGTAAAGAGTGCCATAGATACAGCTACTCTTGGCACTGAGGGCAGAGTGTCATCAACTCCTCCCTTTTGTTTTATAAAATAAGACTTGAGTGTACGGTGGGCACGTTCCACAATGCCTTGTCCTTGAGGATTATAAGGAAGGCCAGTCAGGTGAGTGACATCCATTTGATGACAAAATTGCTGAAATTTCATAGAGGTATATGCTGGCCCATTATCAGTATTAAGGATTGTGGGCTTGCCCCAAGCACTCCAAGCTTCTAAACAGTGCTGTATAACATGAGAGGCTTTCTCACCTGTTAAAGGTGTAGCAAACATAACACCAGAGCAGGTGTCAATGGAAACATGTAAATATTGATTTCTTCCAAAGGAGGAAATATGAGTGACATTCATTTGCCAGACCTGTAATGGCCTGAGGCCTTTGGGGTTTACCCCTACATGAGGAGTAGGCAGAAATTGACAACAGTTTTGACATTGGGTGACAATGTCACGAGCTTCCTTCCTGGTTAAAGTGAAATGGCGGTGTAATGTTTCAGCAGTCACATGGAAGCGTTTATGAAACTCCCTTGCGGCCTCTGCCTGCGAGGATAGAGCAGCAGCCACGATTCTAGTGGCTTTTTCTGCCAAGTCATTTCCATGAGACATGGGGCCAGGAAGGCCAGAATGAGCCCTAACATGAGTAATATAAACAAGATGTCTTCTATGTAACATGGTTGACTGAATTTGCTGAAAAATGTGAGCAAGCTTGCTAGAGGGTATTTAAGCCAGCAACTTCAAGCGTATTAACTGCATTAACTACATATAAGGAATCAGATACAATATTGAGTGGTCCGGGAAAAGTTTCAAGGACATCTAGAACTACCAAACACTCTACAACCTGGGGTGATGTCTCATTATATTCTTTAGATGTTACTTGGCCATTTACTACATATGCGCCTATACCAGATTTGGATCCATCTGTATACACTACTACCCCATCCGTAAGTTGGTGTTTGGCTGTTACTACTGGAAATACTATGGCTTGGCTTAAGGCAAACTGTAAAATTGGATGTTTTGGATAATGATTATCAATTTATCCTGAATAGGAGGCAACCAAGACTGCCCAATCGATAGGTGTTGCTGCCAGGGTTTGAACTTGAGCAGAGGTATAAGGCACAATTAGCATATGAGGTTCTCTCCCAAAATGAGTAATGGCTGCTTTTATCCCCCGAAGTGCAAGTTGAGCAACTGCATTAGGATACCACTCAATGATTTTTGCAGGGGAAGCATTAGGGTGGACCCACAATAAGGGTCCATTTTGCCATAAGACTGCTGTTGGTAACTGTGCAGTTTTTAATATCCACAATTCAAATGACTTTGACTTGTCAATGCGTTGTAATTGAACATCTTGTAAGGCCTTTTCTATAGTTTGTAAAGCTTGACATGCAGCTGGGGTAAGTCCTCTGTGGGAGGAGATGTGGGTATCTCCCTCTAATATATCAAATAAAGGCTTTAATTCCACTGAGGGAATTTTCAAAAATGGCCTTAGCCAATTAATATCTCCCAGCAATTTTTGGAAATCATTCAAGGTATGTAGTTGATCTTTGGGAATCTCTAATTTTTGAGGAACAATTTTGTCAGGATAAATGAGTGACCCTAGGAAGGTTCCCATTCGAGCAACTTGCACCTTTTTGGTGGCCACCTGCAATCCCCATTGCCCTAACGTTTTTATTAATATAGGGTATACATCTTGCAATAAGGAATGAATGAGTCTGAATGATACCTCTGCAAATAGGGCGGAGGTGAATGATACCTCTGCACATAGGGCAGAGGTACACTAGGACCCAGAGGTCGAGGGCCCAGAGACCGTGCAGCGATTTGACATTTGTCTCTAGCTGCTTTCATGTTATTCTGTAACTGATTAACTCATCTTTAATCTGGCTGGTATGTTTCTCCCTCATAGCCTGCCGCTTTTTCCTCTAAGTCTGTTTCCTCAGAGGAGCTAAGTTCCTTATCCGATTCTGAGCTACTGACAGCTAGTGCCTTGAACTCACTAATGGTGGGTAGAGGCTCCTTTCCTTATGTGCCTCCCCAGCTCGATCTCTCTTCTTCTCTCCCTTTTCATCCCTTTTTCTACATTTTTCCCTTATATTTCATTTCCTTGGGCTCAAGGCCCGTGGAAAGGCCTTTATTCTTCGGTGCACCTTGTTTCCTCTCAGCTCTTACTCTCTCTCCCTGCTCTGTCTCTGATAGACTGTCTTGAATTTCGTCCAAAACTTTCTTCCCCGCTTCAACCATTTGCTGACAATCCTCGTCTGTTAAGCACGATCTTACCAGTTTCCACAATGGCATGGTCCCTGCTTTAAGTTTGCCATTCTGCTATTCCCTAACTAGATCTCCTTTCAGTTTGTCCCATGAGGCGACAGTTAATGACCCTGAGCAAGCATACCATGGTGCCACACGGTCTATCTCCCTGACAAATCCCTCTATAGACTTAGTGGCGATTTTCAGGCCACACTGCTTTTAGAGGACCATAAGGCCGTTACTACAGAGTGGGAGATTCCCATACTGGTCGCTGTCCAGGCCTGACCACGATTGAGAACCAGTCAGCAATACTGGTTGCTGTCCAGGCCTGACCGCAACTGAGAACCAGTCAGCAATACCAGTGGTGGAAGCAAAAAGAAACCGAAAGGGAAGGAATAATCGCTGTGAAAACAATCAAAAGGGCGTCTAACTCTGGAGAAATTTCCAGACTGTATGTACCTTACAGAGCCTTAATGTCCTGCAGTTCTGATTCCACCCCGCGAAGGTGGGGGGGGATCTCCCTTGCACTGGTGTGATGGTATAAAGTTCCCGGGTTCCTCGGCACCACTTGTCCCGAGCTACTGTTCTTGCTGGCAAGAACACACTCGGACAACTGGAATCTTCTGCAGCAAAAGCTTTATTGCTTCTTCAGGAGGGAAGACCCCGACCCTGGAAAATGGGGTCGCTTATATAGCCCTCAGCCATGGCGTTTCAGCACCTGACATAGTGTGTCAGCTCCTGATTCATCGCTCGCCCATCACCCCACTACTACGTCCTGAGATGGGCAGTGACTAAGCACGAGTTCACTCTCCCACTTGCGCACAAGGCTTGTTTACTAGTTAGGCACACCGGAGGCCAGCGCCTTCTTATAATGGCGATTGCTCGCAGCATGCAATTGCTAGCGGCACGGCTCACCACATAGAACCATACTCCAGAGTTCTGTGGAAGCATTAGGTGACTGAAACCCACTGTTAAATACATTAGACTCCAGTATAAGGGACAATCACCTTTAAGCTATGTAAGGGATGTTAATTAAAGTCAGGATCCAATACAAAACAGAACTCATAATTCCAAAATGGTAAAAGATAGTTTGCTCTGTATCCAAGTAAGAATGACCTTGTGAGAACAAAGAATTAGGTTACTCCTCATTCCAACCCATTTTCAACCTTATGAACTTTTTATAGTATCAGAATACAGAAAGTCATGGACTGAGTCATCTTTCAATGCATTCCTAGAAACCTCAATAGGAACCTTAAGTCAAAGTGGCGAAATTACTGCTGAATGCCTCAGATGCTGCCAACATTCTTAGTATGATGGTTGGTGGTAGCTTATTGTATGTTAACAAAACCTTTTACCTGTTAGTCTCAAGGACACTATTCAAACAGAGTTGTGGGGAGGACAAATGGTTGTTGTTAAGGGTTATAAAGAAAATTATAGGTAGTTACTGGACCTGTGATTCCTACTTCTCCACAGCCATTCAAGTTTTTTTTTTATAAGGTAATCAGCTTGATAGAAGGCTCAGTAGAAGTCATGATTCTTTTCAGGAAAATTTCTACCTACATTACTAGCTGCTAGAGTGTAATTAGCTGTATTTTACATGAGTGCATAACTCCTGGTATGGTTCTCTTTTAAATGAGGGCTTGAAGGATGAATCTGCTCTTATGGCAGATAAGATATATGTTTCATCCTAGCAAGTACATAGAATGGCTCACAACTTTCCTCTGCTTGATTCCTCTGGAACCTGCCTATGCATACTGCACATCACCCAGGCACAAGCACAATGTACAGTAAAAACATCAATTAATAAATACCTAAATGTTTTTAGAACTTACTCTACATGGTAACCATCTTATTAAAAACTGAGAACATCTGTGCTATATTTTGTGTTTTTATTAGAACACACAAAAGTTTATCAAAACTTACATGGTTCATTGATGCTAGGGGTGGTATTTAAATGCACATATATCTGATTCCTATAGGTTCTTTGCTTAGGCATTCAGTTCTCCAGTAGATGACTCAAATCTATTGAATTCTAGAAAGGACAAAATGAGATTTAGAATAAAGTAAGAACATCTTGTTTTGTGGGTCATATACCATATGCTGAAATGCTCTGGAGGCCAGTCTATAAAACATGAGTCTCTTGATTCTTCACAAACTGGAAACTTGCTTTATCTAACTCTGTGAAGAATTGAGTGGGAATTTTGATGGGGATTTCAATGAATCTGCAAATTGCTTTTCACAAGATAGCCGTTTTTACCATATTATTCGGGCCAATCCATGAGCATAGGAAAAACGAATTAGGTTACTCCTCATTCCAACCCATTTTCAACCTTATGAACTTTTTATAGTATCAGAATACAGAAACTCATGGACTGAGTCATCTTTCAATGCATTCCTAGAAACCTCAATAGGAACCTTAAGTCAAAGTGGTGAAATTACTGCTTCTGTGATCTTCTTTGATTTCTTTTTTCAGAGACTTGTAGTTCTTATCAACCCCAGCTTTCACTTTCTAGTTAGAGTCACACAAAGGTGTTTTATATTCTTTGTGACTATTGTGACGGGTGTTGTTTCCCTAATTTTTTTCTCAGCCTGATTATCCTTTGTGTAGAAGAAGGCTACTGATTTGTTTGAGCTAACTTTATATCCAGCTACTGCACTGAATCTATTTATCAGGTTTAGGAGTTCTTCAGATGAATTTTTAGTGTCACTTGTATATACTAACATATCATCTGCAAATAGTGATATTTTGACCTCTTCCTTTCCAATTTGTATCCCCTTGATGTCCTTTTGTTGTTTAATTGCTCTGGCTAGGGCTTCTAGTACTATATTGAATAGGTAGGGAAAAAGTGGGCGGCCTTGTCTAGTCCCTGATTTTAGTTGGATTGCTTCAAGTTTCTCTCCATTTAGTTTGATGTTGGCTACTGATTTGCTGTATATTTCTCTTATTATATTTAAGTATGTGTCTTGAATTCCTGATCTTTCCAAGACTTTTATCATG
Organism: Mus caroli; assembly: GCF_978045245.1. Lineage (NCBI taxonomy): Eukaryota > Metazoa > Chordata > Mammalia > Rodentia > Muridae > Mus > Mus caroli. The sequence continues at coordinate 80,745,940 of NW_028227262.1, read as the reverse complement.
AATGGGTGTTGGATTTTGTCAAAGGTTTGTCAGCATCTAATGAGATGATCATGTGGTTTTTGACTTTGAGTTTGTTTATATAGTGGATGATGTTGATGGATATCTGTATATTAAACCATCCCTGCATCCCTGGGATGATCCCTCTTGATCATGATGGATGATCATTTTGATGTGTTCTTGGATTTGGTTTGCAAGGATTTTATTGAGTATTTTTGCATCAATATTCATAAGGGAAATTGGTCTTACATTCTTATTCTTTTTTGGAACTTTGTGTGGTTTAGGTATAGAGAAATTGTGGCTAAATAGAATGAATTGGATAGAGTACCTTCTGTTTCTATTTTGTGAAATAGTTTGAGGAGTATTGGAATTAGGTCTTCTTTGAAGGTTTGATAGAACTCTTCACTAAACCCATATGTTACTGGGCTTTTTTTGTTTGGGAGACTATTAGTGACTGATTCTATTTTTTAAAGGGATATGGGAATGTTTAGATCATTACTCTGATCCTGATTAACTTTGGTACCTGGTACCTGTCTAGGAATTTGTCCATGTCATCCAGGTTTTCCAGTTTTGTTGAGTATAGCCTTTTGTAGTAGGATCTGATGATGTTTTGGATTTCCTTAGGTTCTGTTGTTATGTCTCCCTTTTCATTTCTAAGTTTGTTAATTATGATACTGTCCCTGTGCTCTTTACTTAGTCTGGCTAAGGATTTATCTTGTTGATTTTCTCAAAGAACAAGCTCCTGGTTTTGTTGGTTCTTTGTATAGTTCTTTTTGTTTCCACTTGGTTGATTTCTCCCTGAGTTTGATTATTTCCTTCTGTTTTCTCCTCATGGTAAATTTGCTTCCCTTTATTCTCGAGCTTTTAGGTGTGCTGTCAGGCTGCTAGTGTATGCTCTCTCTAGTTTCGTTTTGGCTGCACTCAGAGCTATAAGTTTTTCTCTTAGGAATGCTTTCTTTGGGTCCCAAAACCTTGGATATGTTGTGGTTTCTTCTTCATTAAACTCTAAAAAGTCTTTAATTTCTTCCTTTTTTTCCCTTGACCAAGTTATCATTGAATAGAGTGTTGTTCAGCTTCTACATGAATGTTGGCTTCTTATTATTTATGTTTTAATTGAAAATCAGCCTTGTTCTGTGGTGATCTGATAGGATGCATGGGATAATTTCAATATTTTTGTATCTGTTAAAGTCTTTCTTTTTTGACATATTATATTACTGATTTTGTAGAAGGTACTATGAGTTGCTGAGAAGAAGGTATATATTCTAGTATAAGATGTTCTGTAGATATCTGTTAAATCAATTTATTGCTTAACTTCTGTTAGTTTTAATGTGTCTCTGTTTAGTTTCTGTTTCCAGGATCTGTCCGTTGATGAGAGTGGAGAGTTAAAATCTCCCACTATTAATGTGTGAGGTATAACATGGGCTTTGAGATTTACTAAATGTTCTTTAATGAATGCAGATACCCTTGCTTGCATTTGGAGCATAGAGTTTCAGAATTGAGAGTTCATCTGGAAGATATTATCTTTGATGAGTAAGCCATGCCACTTATTGTCTTTTTTGATAACTTTGGGTTGGAAGTCGATTTTATGAGTTATTAGAATGGTGACTCCAGTTTGTTTCTTCACAATGTTTGCTTGGAAAAATGATTTCCAGCCTTTTACTCTGAGGTAGTTTCTGTTTATGTCCCTGAGGTTGGTTTCCTGTATGCAGCACAATGTTGGGTCCTGTTTATGTATCCAATTTGTTAATCTATTTCTTTTTATTGGGGAATTGATACCATTGACATTAAGAGTTATTAAGGAAAAGTAATTGTTGCTTCCTCTTATTTTTGTTGTTAGACTTGGGATTCTATTCTTGTGGATATATTCTTTCAGGTTTCTTGAAGGATTACTTTCTTGTTTTTTCTAGGGCATACTTTCCCTCCTTGTGTTGGAGTTTTCCTTTTATTATCCTTTGAAGGGCTGTGTTTGTGGAAAGATATTGTGTGAATTTGGTTTTGTCATGGAATATTTTGGATTCTCCATCTATGGTAATTGAGAGTTTTCTTGGGTATAGTAGCTAGGGCTGGCAATTATGTTCTCTTAGGGTCTGTATAACATCTGTCCAGGATTCTTGCTTTCATAGTCTATGGTGAGAAGACTTGTGTAATTCTAGTAGGTCTGTATTTATATGCTACTTGGCCTTTTCCCCTTACTGCTTTTAATATTCTATCTTTATTTAGTTCATTTGTTGTTTTGATTATTAGGTGTCAAGAGGAATTTCTTTTCTGGTCCAGTCTATTTGGAGTTCTGTAGGCTTCTTGTATGATCATGGGCATCACTTTCTTTAGGTTATGGAATTTTTCTTCTATAATTTTTGTGGAAGATATTTATTAGCTATTTAAGTTTAAAATCTTCATTTTCATCCACTCCTATTATCTGTAGGTTTGGTCTTCCCATTGTGTCCTGGATGTCCTGGATATTTTGAGTTAGGATCTTTTTGCATTTTGCATTTTCTTTGATTATTGTGTTCATGTTCTCTATGTAATCTTATGCACCTTAGATGTGGTGGGAACACTGGGTTCTGATGATGCTGAGTGCTCTTGGTTTCTCTTAGTAAGATTCTTATGATTACCTTTCACCATTTGCTAATCTCTGGTATTAGATGTTCTATCTGTCTCTGGCTGTGACTTGTTTCTCCTGTGATTCTTTTAGCCTCTGTCAACACTCCTGGGAGTCCAACTCTCCTCTGAGTCCCAGTGGTCAGAAAACTCTCTGCCGGCAAGCTCTCCTCTTACAGGGAAGGTGCCCAAAAGTCTGGAACTCAGATCGACCACTTGAGTCCAGGGTTCAGAGCTTTCTATGAAGGTGGACTCTCCTCTGGAGGGGAAGGTGTCCAGGTTTCTGGGTTTCAGCTTTGCCTCCTGGCTGAGGATGAAGGCCCAATGTGACCCTGTTCAAGGAGCTTTTTTACTTCTGCCACCCATGTGCTCTCCTATGTCAACTGGTCTCTGTGGTCCACGATCCTGGTTGTTCTAGGGCCTGCTGAGTTCGTGCCCAAGATTGTGCAGGGCTGGAGTCACCAGATCAAATCCTGGCCACTGGTTAGGCAGATTTCCTTTGTCCCTGTTCCTGCAGTGATCCCAAGATCCCGGTGTTCTCGGCCCGCAGATTTTGCGCCCAAGTGGGGATGGCACCAACTGGTAAAAACTCAAGTCAGTGGTACAGTGGGTTTCCTTTGTCCCTGTTCCTGGTGGCCCAAGACTCTCCAGCTTTTTTGGAACAGATGTTGCATTGCACTCACCAGTGATCTCAAGATCCTGGGTATGCTAGGGCACCTGCAGCATGGAGAGTCCTCTGGGGAACTTGAGACCCTCCACCAAGTTTGAGGCCAAGATTGAAAACTTAATCTTTATTAGATTATACCATTAGGAAACACTAGAAAGTGGAAGAAAATTAGAGACTGGATCTAGTTAGGAGCAAAAGTAACTGCATAGTGTTTCTGAAGGAATGGCATTTAAATTTTTTTTTTGTTTTCTGTTTTTTTGTTGGTTTGTTGGTTTGTTTTGTTTTTAGCCCTTGTCCTTTAGTCTCTCATGGTCACTCGGTGTTTTTCTCATTCTTTCATTCTTTAAGAAAGCTACTCTACTTCATGTACACTGTACTACCAGGCTCTGTGTATACTCAAGCCCAGAGACAATACAGTAGAGTGTTGGTGGGTAGACATTTGAGATTCTGTGAGAGAAAAAAAAAGTGTTCCTTAAAACTTATTATACAACTTTTTCTCCCAAGAGTCACTCACAGTTGAAAATGAGAGTTTCATAGCCATGAATAACTGAAACTCTCAGAGCTTAAAGTAAATCTCCTTTCACAATATCACCACCTGATAACAATTCTAAAAATGTTGGAGTATTAAGGAAACTTACAGGGTTAGAGAAAGTGTTTTTAATTGACTTTCTGTGGTTAAATGCCAATAGCTTCACAACTGATTGAAAATATAGTTTCCTTACAGCTCTGGATGTTAACCATCTCCTGAATTAACCTCAAGGATATGGAGATTGGAGAGCATCTTCTAGAGTCCATGTACTACAGCATAATGCTAATTAACTTCCAGGAAACTACCACCTTAACCTGAACAATAGGCACTATACCCCATAATTCTCTTTTTCATTGTAGCAACAAATCTGTATAGCTCAACTCCTTCTGTCCCTACTAGAAAAAACACATGTGATTCCACCCATATATTTCAGAGTGTGGATTTCTCACCAAACTCATAACTATACCTGAGAAGTCATTTTGACATGTCAATTTTATTTTTTAGATCCGAGACTTGGAGAAGTTATGGGAAGGTTCAATACCTTATTGAGGGTTTTACTGCTGTGAACAGACACTATGAACAAGGCAAGTCTTACAAAAACAACATTTAATTGGGGCTGGTTTACAGGTTCAGAGGTTCAGTCCATTATCATCAAGGTGGGAGCTTGGCAGTATCCAGGCAGGCATGGCACAGGCAGAGCTGAGAGTCCTTGGCTTAAGGAAAAAATATTGAATATTGAATTGATTGTAGTTCTTGTGATGATGAATAAGGTTGGGTGGTCATAATAAAGACATAGATGTGTGTGATCTGTGGTTTTCAAATATGTGAGTGGTCTTGGTTTCTGTTAGTAAGATTCTTACATTTACCTTTGGCCATCTGGTAATCTCTGGAGTTAGTTGTTATAGTTGTCTCTGTTTAGAGATTGTTCTTCTGGTGACTCTGATTATCGTCTATCAGCAGACCTGGGAGCCAGACTCTCTCCTCTGAGTTTCAGTGGCTAGAGCACTCTCTGCTGGCAAGCTCTCCTCTTAAAGGGAAGGTGCACAGATATCTGGGGTTTGGACCTCCTCCTGGCTGAAGCAGAAGGCCCAATACAGGACCTTTACCAGATGCTGTGTTGCTTTGGCAGGTCACAGAAGCTGTCAGGTTCTGTGGTGCACACTCTCACCTGTGCAGACTAAGTTCCTAAGTTCGGCGGAGTCCCGGAATCAAGATGGCGCTCCCTGCTCCTGAGGCAGAGGGCTCCCGTGCAGGGCAGACTCCTGTCCTCCCTGGCTGGGAGGGTGGCCGGATGTCTGCGTGTCATAAGGATGCACAAATATTTCTGAATTGTACTTGTTTGGAGAGTGGGAACTACATGCAGACAGTAAGGCTGCTGCCTGAATCAGGATAATATCTCCAGGTACTGCTCAAGAACAAAATGTGAAAATAGCAGTGTTTTCCATTATAGTACTCTATTTTATCATCACTAGTCATCACTTTATGGGGAGAAAGTATGGGAAGTAGTAGCAAATAGTAGAAAAAATATGGAGGCTCCCAAACTGTACAAAAGTTAGACCCATTTAGTCTCTATGCATGAAAATACCTCCATTTTCACATGTAGTGGGAACTTTGTGACATATGTTGTTCAGATCAAGGTGTTATAAGGGCACACACTGTATATTTGCCCTCTTTGTCCTGTAGTTAACAAAGTTAAAACTGTGAAATCTTATGTATTAGTTCCGGGAATGTTTATTATAAATTGTCTTTTTGATTTCAAGGGATGCCTACTGTAAACACTTCATAGGAACACATATTATATTTTTAACCAATCAGAATTATTTCAGTGAGTAAATATCTAATAGTATATATATATATATGTATATATATATATATATATTAATAGTTTCTTCTCTGCTGTATATTCCATGACAGCAGGATATTCTATAATACAGCATTATAACTTGGAAACATATTATTCAAAATAGAGAATAGCTACATTAGAAATTTCATCTATAATTATAAATCGTTGATATGAAATTTATTCTCTGGAGACATACAAGTAGTGTGACCTCAGATGTCTGGGGACACTGGTCTTGTGCTAAGTGCTCAGATCAGTAAGCCTTGCAGCTGTGACCAATCCTAACTGCTTCTTAATGATTTGCATACCCTCACTGCATGGCCTTGGGGACTTCTTCATATATCAGTCAAACATATCCTGTGCCATTGTCATTGCAGTCAGGACTCAGCATGGACATGAGGGCTCCTGCTCAGGTTTTTGGCTTATTGTTGCTCTGGTTTCCAGGTAAAATTAACTAAAATTGGAAATTCACTGTTACATTGTGATTAGTGTTGACTGGCATATGGGGGATGCCCTCTTTTATCATGCTTATCTATGTGGATATTCATTATGTCTCCACTCCTAGGTGCCAGATGTGACATCCAGATGACTCAGTCTCCATCTTCCTTATCTGCCTCTCTGAGAGAAACAGTCAGTATCACTTGCCGGGCAAGTCAGGACATTAGTGGTTACTTAAACTGGTTTCAGCAGAAACCAGATGGAACTATTAAACGCCTGATCTATGACACATCCAATTTAGATTCTGGTGTCCCAAAAAGGTTCAGTGGCAGTAGGTCTGGGTCAGATTATTCTCTCACCATCAGCGGCCTTGAGTCTGAAGATTTTGTAGACTATTACTGTCTACAATCTGCTAGTTATCCTCCCACAGTGATACAAATCATAACATAAACCCCATGAAAGCAGAAATGAGAGGCTGGGCTGCTCCAGCTGCTCCTTCTCATGAATCACCCACTTTGAATTTCTCAGCTGTAACAGGTCTCTATGAGAGTTTGGGGTGACTCATAAGACACAAAATACACATATGCAATGCTTCTGGTAGGCAGAAGTGCACTACAGTCCTGATCACTCTAATTTCATACAAAAGAGAATAATAAAGTCAGAAGATATAATGCCACCTTTCTAGAGTTCCAGTTTCCCAAGTTATGCTGTCCGTTGACTGTCTCTATAAATTCTAGACTGAGTTTGCCAACTTTTAAAACTCTTTCGGGAATAACATTTGCATTACATTGAGTTTTTTTTTTATCAAACTGGAGATGATATGCATTTAAATCTCTTTTATGGGTTTGGAGAGAAAACCCAGTGGTCAAGAGCATTTGTTTATACTGAAAGTGACAGGTGTGTGATTCTCAGCACCCATAAGGTAACTGACAGCTATCTCTTTTTTCATTATATGTATTCTCTTTGTACACACACACACACACACACACACACACACACACACTCATATACAAGATAAGGCAATCTGATACCATTACATATGGTATTGAGTCATCATGTTGGTACTGGGAATTGAACTCAGGACCTGTGGACAAGGAATCAGTGCTCTTAACCACCCAACAGCTGTCTTAATGTCAATTTCAGTGGACTCAGCACTATCCTCTGTTCTTTGATGCTACATGTACATAATTTTCTTAGGGAAAAGCAAAAAATACATATGTTAATTTTTGTAAAAAAGTAGTTTGCGGGATCAACACAGACACATACTCTATTCACTTGTTTGCCTTTTAATGTACAGGATCCTTTCCTCAATCCTCAGTCTATGTAGAGATTTTCTTGTAATTACTTTCAAATATCTATGTTGTTTTCTTTATTTATGAACTTGTATGCTAATATTACTTGCACACATTTTATTTCATTCATTTCATTGCTCATTTCTTACTCCATTTGTTTTATCTGTGCTATTGTTTTAGGTACAAATGGCAACAATAGACATTTTGGCCTTTTGTGGATTCTGGGGCATAAATGCCCAATATTTCTACACTGAGTATTGTATTTGCTTGAGCCTTATAGTAAGATATTTTTGTTATTATGTTTTCTTCTTTAAAGATGTATGAGGAACAGTTAATGATTCCCATATAAGTGATTTTTAAGGAAGCATAGAAACAAGTACATAATTCTTTTCCTTAATTGTCAATAGGACCAAGCAACATGTTCTGTTCTGTGATGGTACTGGATGTGCATATAATGTTCTTAGGGACATGAGAAAAATACTTACATTCATTTTTTAAAAAGAAGTTCAGAGTATGAACACACATATGCTCCCTATTTACTTGTATGCCTTTTAATATACAGGTACTATTCTTCTATCTTCAGTATATGTATAGATATTTTGTCATTACTTTCAAATGTCTATGTTGAGCTTCCGTGATTTATCAGTTTGTCTACTAATATTATTATTAAACATTTTATTTTGTTCATTTCATTGCTCATTTCTTCCTAAATTTGTGTCTGTTTTGTTGTTTTAGATACATTTTGATCTTATGTATAATCTGAGGTATAAATGTCAAATATTTCCCCATTGAGTATTATATTTGTCTGAGGTTTATAGACAGCACATGTCAGTAAGATGTTTTTGTGGCTATGCCCTTTTCTTTAAAGGTTTATGATATAGAGTTAATGACTCCCATTTAAGCGATTTTAAGGCACTATAGAGATAATTACATAATTCTTTACCATAATTGTCAAATGGGAGAACAATATGGATACAGTGTGTAATCTTAACATGCCTGTTGTCTTGGGAAATACATTCAACTACAACACAATGCCTCCCAAGAGGAAAGCTAACTGGTGAATGTATAGAAGGGAATGGAGTGGATGAGGAACATGAAGAAGAGACACAAAAACACAATTTACTTTATTCCTTTCTTCTATATCCAGGTCTCTACTTACAACCCAGTCAAAAACAAAAAACAAAAAACAAACAAACAAAAAACTTCACTGGATTTTTTTTTTTAACAAAATAAGAAAATTGTTCTATTATGTTAGAACTTTTAGTGCTGACACCTTCTCACCTATAAGGGGAGACATTTTTGTCTTTGCTTACTGTATGCAGTCGTTGTCACCCTTAACCATAATGGAAAGAAGATCAAAGCGTGAACTTGTTCTCCCTCCAATGTTTCCATTTCAGTGAATATTTGCCTTCTTCATTCCTCATAAAATTTTTAATTTTTAAAGAAAATGTGATTTTGTAGTCATCATTATAGTTATGATGTGTATATCTGAAAAAAAAAAAACTGATAAGCCTGGAGACTTGCTTTCATTTTCTCAACTATTTATAAAGCTAGCAACTCTCAGATTTTAGCACTTTCAGTGCACACATGGTGAATAGACAGACGGACAGAAGGAAAGGTGGATGATATATAATCTCTATCTATGTGACCCTCTATTTATCCCCATCTAAAGCAAAACAGATCATAAATACATGGAAAACAGCCAAATATTTTCTATTCTCTGTTTCTCATGATATTATATTATTCAATTTTACATACTTTAAGTACAGTATTGTGCCTTAGCTTCCTTAAAGACATTAATGTGAGTTCTGGGAAGAAGTCCTTTAGAGATTTCTGACATATGACAATGAAAATTCATGACCACTTATATTTACTATATCTGTTCTTCATAAACATGCTTGTTTTATATTACATTGTAGTTTAGCATTGCCTTTAACCATGATATGACTAAATCTAAGGTACCTGTTTGGAGAAACAATTCTCTGTATGCATCAGAGTGGCAGTAGTCAATTTTAGGTAATAGAAGCCATTGGGCAAGTATTAGTGAAAGGGTTCAAATACAAAAGGTGAGTGAGGAGTGTTTAAGACAGGAGAATAACATCCTATATCTCTTTCCCAAAGCACATATTGACAGTACATAAGGAAGGAAATGTGTGAGAAAGACCATGACTGAAAACCTAAGTGACTTGCTACTTAAAGCAAAATCCTTAGAATGATGACAGCTCTGAAATTCTCCACAGCTAGGAATCAGAGATACTTGAAAACCACAGACAAATACCCCAAAATTATTACTTTCAGTTTCATCCAAGTAAAAAAGAAGCAAAAAAAAAAAAAAACAAAAAAAAACAAAAAAAAACAAACCAAACCAAAACAAAACAAAACAAAAAAAAAAACCACACACACACATTAAGGGGACTCTTGGGGAAAGGTGGAGGTTTAGAATTTTCTGAATTGTGACACCATGGATAACCCAGGACAGTTAAATTCAAAAGAACCAGAAAGAAAGAATATTGGAAATCTTAAGTGACCCCAAAAATTCCACCAGAGAACTCATAACCTGATAAACAGCTTCAATGAATTAGCTGGATATAAAATTAACTCAAACAAACCTTTTTTCTTCACATGCTGTGAAGAAATTAGGGAAACAACACTCTTCAAAATAATCACAAATAATATCAAATACCTTGTTGTGACTTTTACTAAGAAAGTGAAAGATCTATATGATAAGAACTTCAAGTCTCTGAAAAGAGAAATGGAAGAAGATCTCAGAAGATGGAAAGATCTCCCATGGTCATGGATTTGAAGGATTAATATAGTCAAAATGGCTATCTTGCCAAAAGCAATCTACAGATTCAATACAACCCCTATCAAAATTCCAACTCAATTCTTCACAGAGTTAGAAGGAACAATTTGCAAATTCATCTGGAATAACAAAAAGCCTAGGATTGCAGAAACAATTCTCAACATTAAAAGAACGTCTTCTGGAATCACCATGTCTGACCTCAAGCTGTAGTATGGATCAATAGTGATAAAAACAGCAGGTATTTGTAAAGTGACAGACACGTAGATCAATGGAATAGAATTGAAGATCCATAATAAACACACAAACCTATGTTCACTTGATCTTTCTCCCAAAAATCTCAAACCATGATGTGGAAATAAGACAGCATTTTCAACAGATGGTGCCGGCTCAATTGGTGGTTATCATGTAGAAGAATGTGAATTGATCCATTCTATTCTTTTTATATATATGCCATACACTCCCCCCCACTTCCCTACCAACCCATTCCCCCTTTGGCCCTGGCGTTCCCCTGTACTGGGGCATATAAAGTTTGCATGTCCAATGGGCCTCTCATTCCAGTGATGGCCAACTAGGCCATCTTTTGATACATATGCAGCTAGAGTCAAGAGCTCCGGGGTACTGGTTAGTTCATAATGTTGTTCCACCCATAGGGTTGCAGATCCCTTCAGCTCCTTGGGTACTTTCTCCAGCTCCTCCATTGGGGGGGGGGCTGTGATTCATCCACTAGCTGACTGTGAGCATCCATTTCTGTGTTTGCCAGGCCCTGGCATAGTCTCACATGAGACAGCTATATCTGCGTCCTTTCAGCAAAATCTTGCTAGTGTATGCAATGGTGTCAGCGTTTGGAAGCTGATTATGGGATGGATCCCTGGATATGGCAGTCTCTAGATGGTCCATCCTTTTGTCACAGCTCCAAACTTTGTCTCTGTAACTCCTTCCATGGGTGTTCTGTTCCCAATTCTAATGAGGGGCATAGTGTCCACACTTCAGTCTTCATTCTTCTTGAGTTTCATGTGTTTAGCAAACTGTATCTTATATCTTGGGTACCATAAGTTTTGGGCTAATATCCACTTATCAGTAAGTACATATTGTGTGAGTTCCTTTGTGATTATGTTACCTCACTCAGGATGATGCCCTCCAGGTCCATCCATTTGGCTAGTAATTTCATAAATTCATTCTTTTTCATAGCTGAGTAGTACTCCATTGTGTAAATGTACCATATTTTCTGTATCCATTCCTCTGTTAAGGGGCATCTGGGTTCTTTCCAGCTTCTGGCTATTATAAATAAGGCTGCTATGAACATAGTGGAGCATGTGTCCTGCTTACCAGTTGGGACATCTTCTGGATATATGCCCAGGAGAGGTATTGCTGGATCCTCCAGTAGTACTATGTCCAATTTTCTGAGGAACTGCCAGACTGATTTCCAGAGTGGTTGTACAATCTTGCAATCCCACCAAACCATGGAGGAGTGTTCCTCTTTCTCCACATCCTCGCCAGCATCTGCTGTCACCTGAATTTTTGATCCTAGCCATTCTGACTGGTGTGAGGTGGAATCTCAGGGTTGTTTTGATTTGCATTTCCCTGATGATTAAGGATGTTGAACATTTTTTCAGGTGCTTCTCTGCCATTTGATATTCCTCATGTGAGAATTCTTTGTTCAGTTCTGAGCTCCATTTTTTAATGGGGTTATTTGATTTTCTGGAGTCCATCTTCTTGAGTTCTTTAAATATATTGGATATTAGTCCCCTATCTGATTTGGGATAGGAAAAGATCCTTTCCCAATCTGTTGGTTGTCTTTTGTCTTATTGACAGTGTCTTTTGCCTAGCAGAAGCTTTGCAGTTTCATGAGGTCCCATTTGTCATTTCTCGAACAGCACAAGCCATTGCTGTTCTATTCAGAAATCTTTCCCCTGTTCCCATATCTTCAAGGCTTTTCCCCCACTTTCTCCTCTATAAGTTTCAGTGTCTCTGGTTTTATGTGAAGTTCCTTGATCCAGTTAGATTTGACCTTAGTACAAGGAGATAGGAATGGATTGATTCACATTCTTCTACATGATAACAACCAGTTGTGCCAGCACCATTTGTTGAAAATACGGTCTTTCTTCCACTGGGTGGTTTTAGCTCCCTTTTCGAAGATCAAGTGACCATAGGTGTGTGGGTTCATTTCTGGGTCTTCAATTCTATTCCATTGGTCTACTTGTCTGTCACTATACCAGTACCATGCAGTTTTTATCACAATTTCTCTGTAGTAAATCTTTAGGTCAGGCAGGGTGATTCCACCAGAGGTTCTTTTATCCTTGAGAAGAGTTTTTGCTATCCTAGGTTTTTTGTTATTCCAGATGAATTTGCAGATTGCTCTTTCTAATTCGTTGAAGAATTGAGATGGAATTTTGATGGGAATTGCATTGAATCTGTAGATCGTTTTTGGCAAGATAACCATTTTTACAATATTGATCCTGCCAATCCATGAGCATGGGAAATCTTTCCATCTTCTGAGATCTTATTTAATTTCTTTCTTCAGAGACTTGAAGTTCTTGTCATACAGATCTTTCACTTCCTTAGTTAGAGTCATGCCAAGATATTTTATATTATTTGTGACTATTGAGAAGGGTGTTGTTTCCCTAATTTCTTTCTCAGCCTGTTTATTCTTTGTGTAGAGAAAGGCCATTGACTTGTTTGAGTTAATTTTATATCCGGCTACTTCACTGAAGCTGTTTATCAGGTTTAGGAGTTCTCTGGTGGAATTTTTAGGGTCACTTATATATACTATCATATCATTTCCAAAAAGTGATATTTTAACTTCATCTCTTCCAATTTGTATCCCCTTGATCTTCTTTTGTTGTCAAATTGCTTTGGCTAGGACTTTTAGTACAATGATGAATAGGTATGGGGAGAGTGGACAGCCTTGTCTGGTTCCTGATTTTAGTGGGATTGCTTCAAGCTTCTCACCATTTATTTTGATGTTGGCTACTAGTTTGCTGTAGATTGCTTTTATCATGTTTAGGTATGGGACTTGAATTCCTGATCTTTCCAAGACTTTTATCATGAATGGGTGTTGGATATTGTCGAATGCTTTTTACGCATCTAATGAGATGATCATGTGATTTTTGTCCTTGAGTTTTTTTTATATAATTGATTACGTTGATGGATTTCTGTATATTAAACCATTCCTGCATCCCTGGAATAAAACCTACTTGGTCAGGATGGATGATTGCTTTAATGTGTTCTTGGATTCGGTTAGTGAGAATTTTATTGAGTATTTTTTCATCAATATTCCTAAGGGAAATTGGTCCGAAGTTCTCTATCTTTGTTGGATCTTTCTGTGGTTTAGGTATCAGAGTAATTGTGGCTTCATAGAATGAGTTGGGTAGAGTTCCTTCTACTTATATTTTGTGGAATAGTTTGTGCAGAACCGGAATTAGAACTTCTTTGAAGGTCAGGTAGAACTCTGCACTAAACCCATCTCGTCCTGGGCTTTTTTTTGGCTGGGAGACTATTAATGACTGCTTCTATTTCTTTAGGGGATATGGGACTGTTTAGCTCGTTAACTTGATCATGATATAACTTTGGTACCTGGTATCTGCCCAGAAATTTGTCCATTTTGTCCAGGTTTTCCAGTTTTGTTGAGTATAGCCTTTTGTAGAAGGGTCTGATGGTGTTTTGGATTTCTTTAGGGTCTGTTGTTAGTTTCTGTTTCCAGGATCTGTCCATTGATGAGAGTGGGGAGTTAAAATCTCCCACTATTATTGTGTGAGGTATAACACGTGCTTTGAGCTTTACTAAATTTTCTTTAATGAATGCAGACCCCTTTCATTTGGAGCATAGAGTTTCAGAATTGAGAGTTCATCTGGAAAATTTTATCTTTGATGAGTATGCAGTGCCACTTATTGTCTTGTTTGATAACTTTGGGTTGGAATTCGATTTTATTCGTTATTAGAATGGCGACTTCAGCTTGTTTCTTCACAATGTTTGCTTGGGAAAATGTTTTCCAGACTTTTACTCTGAGATAGTTTCTGTTTAAGTCCCTGAGGTTGGTTTCCTGTATGCATCACAATGTTGGGTCCTGTTTATGTATCTAGTTTGTTAATCTATTTCTTTTTATTGGGTAATTAATTCCATTGACATTAAGAGTTATTAAGGAAAAGTAATTTTTGCTTCCTCTTATTTTTGTTGTTAGAGTTGGGATTCTATTCTTATGGATATATTCTTTCAGGTTTCTTGAAGGATTACTTTCTTGTTTTTTTCTAGGGCATACTTTCCCTCCTTGTGTTGGAGTTTTCCTTTTATTATACTTTGAAGGGCTGGGTTTGTGGAAAGATATTGTATGAATTTGGTTTTGTCATGGAATATTTTGAATTCTCCATCTATGGTAATTGAGAGTTTTGTTGGGTATAGTAGTTTAGGTTGGAATTTATGTTCTCTTAGGGTCTGTATAACATCTGTACAGGATTCTTGCTTTCATAGTCTATGGTGAGAAGACTTATGTAATTCTAGTAGGTCTGTCTTTATATGTTACTTGGCCTTTTCCCCTTACTGTTTTTAATATTCTATCTTTATTTAGTGCATTTGTTGTTTTGATTATTAGGTGTCAAGAGGAATTTCTTTTCTGGTCCAGTCTATTTGGAGTTCTGTAGGCTTGTTGTATGTTCATGGTCATCTCTTTGTTTAGGTTATGGAAATTTTCTTCTATAATTTTGTTGAAGATATTTACTGGCTATTTAAGTTTAAAATCTTCATTCTCATCCACTCCTATTATTTGTAGGTTTGGTCTTCCCATTGTGTCCTAGATGTCCTGGATGTTTCGAATTAAGATCTTTTTGCAATTTGCATTTTCTTTGATTGTTGTGCCCATGTTCTCTATGTAATGTTCTGCACCTTAGATTCTCTCTTCCATCTCTTGTGTTGCTGATGCTCACATCTATCTTCCCTGATTTATTTCCTAAGATTTCTACCTCCAGAGTTGTCTTCCTTTGGGTTTTCTTCATTTTTGTTTTTAGTTCCATTTTTTGATCTTGGATGATTTTGTTCAATTCCATCACCTGTTTGGTTGTGTTTTCCTGTAATTCTTTAAGGGATTTTTGTGTTTCCTTTTAAAGACTTCAACCTGTTTAGCAGTGTTTTCCTGCAATTATTAAAGATTTCTACCAGTTTATCAGTGTTCTCATGTATTTCTTTAAGTAAGTTATTAATGCCCTTCTTAAAATTTTCTGCCAGCATCATGAGATATGATTTTAAATCTGAGTCTTGGATTTCAGGTGCGTTGGGATATCCAGGGCTTACTATGGAGGGCACACTGGGTTCTGATGATGCTGAGTGGTCTTGGTTTCTCTTAGTAAGATTCTTATGATTACCTTTCACCATTTGCAAATCTCTGGTATTAGATGTTCTATCTGTGTCTGGCTGTGACTTGTTTCTCCTGTGATTCTTTTAGCCTCCATCACACTCCTGGGAGTCCAACTTTCCTCTGAGTCCCAGTGGTCAGAAAAATCTCTGCATCAAGCTCTCTGCTTGCAGGGAAGGTGCACAAAAGTCTGGAGGGCAGATCTACCTCTTGAGTCCAGGGTTCAGAGCCTTCCCTGGAGGCGGACTCTCCTCTGGAGGGGAAGGTGTCCAGGTTTCTGTGTTTCAGCTTCGCCTCTTGGCTGAGGATGTAGGCCCAATGGGACCCTCTCCAAGAAGCTCTGTTACTTCTGCCACCCATGTGCTCTTCTATGTCAACTGATCTCTGTGATCTCACGATCCTGGTTGTGCTAGCGCCTGCTGAATTCGCGCCCAAGATGGTGCGGGGCTGGAGTCACCAGATCAAATCCTGACCACTGGTTAGATAGATTTCTTTGTCCCTGTTCCTGTAGTGATCCCAAGATCCTGGGTGTTCTAGGGCCCGCAGATTTTGTGCCCAAGTGGGGATGGCACCAACTGGTAAAAACCCAAGTCAGTGGTACAGAGGGTTTCCTTTGTCCCTCTTTCTGGTGGCCCAAGACCCTCCAGCTATTTTGGAACAGATGTTGCATTCCACTCACCAATGATCTCAAGATCCTGGGTATGCTAGGGCACCTGCAGCATGGAGAGTCCTCTGGGGACCTTGGGACCCTCCACCAAGTCTGAGGCCAAGATTGAAAACTTAATCTTTATCAGATTATACCATTAGGAAACACTAGAAAGTGGAAGAAAATTAGAGACTGGATCTAGTTAGGAGCAAAAGTAACTGCATAGTGTTTCTGAAGGAATGGCATTTAAAATTATTTTGTTTTCTGGTTTTTTGTTGTTTGTTTGTTTGTTTTGTTTCTAGCCCTTGTCCTTTAGTCTCTCATTGTCACTCGGTGTTTTTCTCATTCTTTCTTTCTTTAAGAAAGCTACTCTACTTCATGTACACTGTACTACCAGGCTCTGTGTATACTCAAGCCCAGAGACAATACAGTAGAGTGTTGGTGGGTAGACATTTGAGATTCTGTGAGACAAAAGAAAAAAAACATGTGTTCCTTACAACTCATTATAAAAGTTTTTCTCCCAAGAGTCACTCACATTTGACATTGAGAATTACATAGCCACGAATAACTGAAACTCTCTCACCTTAAAGTAAATCACTTTTCACAATGTCACCACCTGATAACAATTCTAAAAATGTTGGAGTATTAAGGAAACTTACAGGGTTAGAGAAATCAAAGACAGTGTTTTCAATTGATTTTCTATGGCTAAATGCCAATAGCTTCACAACTGATTAAAAATATAGTTTCTTTACAGCTCTGCATGTTAACCATCTCCCGAATTAATCTCAAGGAATAGGAGATTGGAGAGCATCTTCTACAGTCCATACTACAGTGTAATGCTAATAAACTTCCAGGAAACTACCACCTTAACCTGAACAATAGGCACTATACCTCATAATTCTCTTTTTCATTGTAGCAACAAATCTGTATAGCTCAACTCCTTCTCTCCCTACTAGGAAAACACATGTGATTCCACCCATATATTTCAGAGTGTGGATTTCTAACCAAACTCATAACTATACCTGAGAAGTCATTTTGACGTGTCAATTTTATTTTTTAGATCCTAGACTTGGAGAAGTTATGGGAAGGTTCAGTACCTTATTTAGGGTTTTACTGCTGTGAAGAGACACCATGACCAAGGCAAGTCTTACAAAAAACAACATTTAATTGGGGCTGGCTTACAGGTTCAGAGGTTCAGTCCATTATCATCAAGGTTTGAGCTTGGCAGTATCCAGGCAGGCATGGCACAGGCAGAGCTGAGAGTCCTTGGCTTAAGGAAAAAATATTGAATATTGAATTGATTGTAGTTCGTGTGATGATGAATAAGGTTGGGTGGTCATAATAAAGACATAGATGTGTGTGATCTGAGGTTTTCAAATGTGTGTGTCATAAGGATGCACAAATATTTCTGAATTGTACTGCTTTGGAGAGTGGGAACTACATGCAAACAGTGAGGCTGCTGCCTGAATCAGGAGAATATCTCCAGGTACTGCTCAAGAACAAAATGTGAAAATAGCATTGTTTTCCATTATTGTACTCTATTTTATCATCACCTGTCATCACTTTATGGGGAGAAAGTATAGGAAATAGTAGCAAATAGTAGAAAAGAAAAATATGGAGGCTCCCAAACTGTACAAAAGTTAGACCCATTTAGTCTCTATGCATGAAAGTACCTCCATTTTCACATGTAGTGAGAATTTCATGACATATGTTGCTCAGATCAAAGTGTTATAAGGGACCGCACTGTGTATATTCCCTCTTTGACCTGTAGTTAGCAAAGTTAAAACTGTGAAGTCTTGTGTACTCAGGGAATATGTTTATTATAAATTGTCTTTTTAATTTCAAGAGATGTCTACTGTAAACACTTCATAGGGAACACATCCTATTTTTTTAACCAATCAGAATTATTTAAGTGAGTTAATATCTAATGGTTTCTTCTCGACTGTATATTCCCTGACAGCAGGATATTCTATATTACAGCATTATAGCTTGGAAATGTATTATTCAAAATATAGAATACCTACATTAGAAATGTCATCTATAATTATAAATCTTTGATATGAAATTCATTCTCTGGAGACATACAAGTGGTTTGACCTCAGGTGTCTGGGGACACTGGTCTTTTGCTAAGAGCTCAGATCAGTAAGCCTTGCAGCTGTGACCAATCCTAACTGCTTCTTAATGATTTGCATACCCTCAATGCATGGCCTTGAGGACTTCATCATATACCAGTCAAACATATCCTGTGCCATTGTCATTGCACTCAGGACTCAGCATGGACATGAAGGTTCCTGCTCAGGTTTTTGGCTTCTTGTTGCTCTGGTTTCCAGGTAAAATTAACTAAAATTGGAATTTCACTGTTACATTGTGATTAGTGTTGACTGGCATTTGGGGGATGCCCTCTTTTATCATGCTTATCTATGTGGATATTCATTATGTCTCCACTCCTAGGTGCCAGATGTGATATCCTGATGACCCAGTCTCCATCTTCCATATCTGCCTCTCTGGGAGAAAGAGTCAGTCTCACTTGCCGGGCGAGTCAGGACATTAGGGGTTACTTAAACTGGTTCCAGCAGAAACCAGATGGAACTATTAAACAGCTGATCTATGGCACATCCAATTTAGATTCTGGTGTCCCAAAAAGGTTCAGTGGCAGTAGGTCTGGGTCAGATTATTCTCTCACCATCAGCAGCCTAGAGTCTGAAGATTTTGTAGACTATTACTGTCTACAATCTGCTAGTTATCCTCCCACAGTGATACAAATCATAACATAAACCCCATGAAAGCAGAAATGAGAGGTTGGTCTGCTCCAGCTGCTCCTTCTCATGAATCACCCACTTTGAATTTCTCAGCTGTAACAGGTCTCTATGAGAGTTTGGGGTGACTCATAAGACACAAAATACATATATGTAATGCTTCTGGAAGGCAGGAGTGTACTACATTCCTGATCACTCTAATTTCATACAAAAGAGAATAATAAAGTCAGAAGATATAATGCCACCTTTCTAGGGTTCCAGTTTCCCTAGTTAATGCTGTCCTTTGAGTGTCTCCATAAATTCTAGACTGAGTTTGCCAAATTTCAAAACTCTTTCCGGAATAACATTTGCATTATTACACTGAGTTTTTTTTAATCAAACTGGAGATGATATGCATTTATATCTCTTTTATCGGATTGGAGAGAAAACCCAGTGATTAAGAGCATTTGCTTATCCTGAAAGTGACATGCGTGTGATTCTCAGCACCCATAAGGTAACTGACAGCTATCTCTTTTTATCATTATATGTATTCTCTGTACACACACACACACACACTCATATACCAGATAAGGCAATCTGATACCATTACATATGGTATTGAGTCATCATGTTGGTACTGGGAATTGAACTCAGGACCTCTGGACAAGGAGTCAGTGCTCTTAACCACCCAACAGCTGGCTTAATGTCAATTTCAGTGGACTCAGCACTATCCTCTGTTCCTTGATGTTACATGTACATAATTTTCTTAGGGAAATGCAAAAAATACATATGTTCATTTTTGTAAAAAAGTAGTTTGCGGGATCAACACAGACACATACTCTATTCACTTGTTTTCCTTTTAATGTACAGGATCCTTTCCTCTACCCTCGGTCTATGTAGAGATTTTCTTCTAATTACTTTCAAATATCTATGTTGTTTCCTTTATTTATGAACTTGTATACTAATATTATTTCCACACATTTTATTTCATTCATTTCATTGCTCATTTCTTACTCCATTTGTTTTATCTGTGCTATTGTTTTAGGTAAAAATGGCAACAATAGACATTTTGGCCTTTTGTAGAATCTGGGGCATAAATGCCCAATAGTTCTCCACTGAGTATTGTATTTGCTTGAGCCTTATAGACAATACATGAAGTAAGATATTTTTGTTATTATGTTTTCTTCTTTAAAGATGTATGAGGAACAGTTAATGATTCCCATATAAGTGATTCTTAAGGAAGCATAGAAACAAGTACATAATTCTTTTCCTTAATTGTCAATAGGACCAAGCAACATGTTCTGTTCTGTGATGGTACTGGATGTGCATATAATGTTCTTAGGGACATGAGAAAAATACATACATTCATTTTTTAAAAAGAAGTTCAGAGTATAAACACACATATGCTCCCTATTTACTTGTATGCCTTTTAATATAGAGGTACTATTCTTCTATCCTCAGTGTATGTATACATATTTTGTCATTACTTTCAAATGTCTATGTTGAGCTTCCAAGATTTATCAATTTGTCTACTAATATTATTACCAAACATTTTATTTCGTTCATCTCATTGCTCATTTCTTCCTAAATTTGTGCCTGTTTTATTGTTTTAGGTACAGCCAGAGATATTTTGATCTTTTGTATAATCTGAGGTATAAATGTCCAATATATCCCCACTGAGTATTATATTAGACTGAGGTTTATAGACAACACATGTCAATAAGTTATTTTTGTGGCTATGATTTCTTCTTTAAATATTTATGATGTAGAGTTAATGACTCCCATATTGAGCGATTTTAAGGGACTATACAGATAATTACATAATTCTTTACCTCAATTGTTAAATGGGTGAACAATATGGATACAGTGTGTAATCTTAAAGTGCCTGTTGTCTTGGGAAATACATCCAACTACAACACAATGTCTCCCAAGAGGAAAACAAACTGGTGAATGCATAGAAGGGGAAGAAGTGGATGAGGAACATGAAGAAGAGACACAAAAACACAGTTTACTTTATTCCTTTCTTCTATATCCCTGTCTCTACTTACAAACCAGCCCCCAACCCCCCAAAAAAAACATTGTTGGATTTTTTTTTAACAAAATAAGAAAATTGTTCTATTATGTTAGAACTTTTAGTGCTGACACCTTCTCACCTATAACAGGAAACATTTTTGTCTTTGCTTACTGTATGCAGTCGTTGTCACCTTTAAACATAACAGAAAGAAAGCGTGAACCTGTTCTCCCTCCAATGTTTCCATTTCAGTGATTATTTGCCTTCTTCATTCCTCAGAAAATTTTTAATTTTTAAAGAAAGTATGATTAGGTAGCCATCATTATAGCTATGATGTGTATAACTGAAAAAAACTGATACGCCTGATGACTTGCTTTCATTTACTCAAATATTTATAAAGCTAGCAACTCTCAGATTTTAGGACTTTCAGTGCACACATTGTGAATAGACAGACAGACAGAAGGAAAGGTGGATGATATATAATCTCTATCTATGTGACCCTCTATTTATCCACATCTAAAGCAAAAGAGATCATAAATACATGGAAAACAGTCAAATATTTTCTATTCTCTTTTGCTCATGATATTATATTATTCAATTTTACATACTTTAAGTACAGTATTGTGCCTTAGCTTCCTTAAAGACTTTTTTAAAAAAATATTTTTTATTAGGTATTTTCCTCAATTACATTTCCAATGCTATCCCAATTGTCCCCCATACCCTCTCCCCCCACTCCACTACCCACCCATTCCCACTTTTTGGCCCTGGCATTCCCCTGTACTGGGGCATATAAAGTTTGCATGTCCAATGGGCCCCTCTTTCCAGTGATGGCTGACTAGGCCATCTTTTGATACATAGCAGCTAGAGTCAAGAGCTCCCGGGTACTGGTTATATCATAATGTTGTTGCACCTACAGGGTTGCAGATCTCTTTAGCTCCTTGAATACTTTCTCTAGCTCCTCCATTGGGGGCCCTGTGATCCAACCAATAGCTGACTGTGAGCATCCACTTCTGTGTTTGCTAGGCCCGGGCCTAGTCTCACAAGAGACAGCTATATCAGGGTCCTTTCAGCAAACTCTTGCTAGTGTATGCAATGGTGTCATCGTTTGGAAGCTGATTATGGGATGGATCGCTGTATATGGCAGTCTCTAAATGGCCCATCCTTTTGTCTCAGCTCCAAACTTTGTCTCTGTAACTCCTTCCATGGGTGATTGTTCCCAATTCTAAGAAAGGGCAAAGTGTCCACACTTTGGTCTTTGTTCTTCTTGAGTTTCATGTTTTGAAAATTGTATCTTATATCTCAGGTATACTAAATTTCTGGGCTAATATCCACTTATCTTTGAGTATATATCATTTGAGTTCTTTTGTGATTGTGTTACCTCACTCAGGATGATGTCCTCCAGGTCTAAACATTTGCCTAGGAATTTCATAAATTCATTCTTTTTAATAGCTGAGTAGTACTCCATTGTGTAAAGGTACCACATTTTTTGTATCCATTCCTCTGTTGAGGTTGCATCTGGGTTCTTTCCAGCTTCTGTCTATTATAAATAAGGCTGTTATGAACATAGTGAAGCATGTGTCTTTCTTACCAGTTGGAAAATCTTCTGGATATATGCCCAGGAGAGGTAATGTGGGACCCTCTGTTAGTACTATGTCCAATTTTCTGAGGAACTGCCAGACTGATTTCCAGAGTGGTTGTACAAGCTTGCAATCCCACCAACAATGGAGGAGTGTTCCTCTTTCTCCACATCCTCGCCAGCATCTGCTGTCACCTGAATTTTTTATCTTAGCCATTCTGACTGGTGTGAGGTGGAATCTCAGGGTTGTTTTGATGTGTATTTCTCTGATGATTAAGGATGCTGAACATTTTTTCAGGTGCTTCTCAGCCATTCTGTATTCCTCAGGTGAGAATTCTTTGTTCAGTTCTGAGCCCCATTTTTTAATGGTGTCATTTGATTTTCTGGAGTCCACCTTCTTGAGTTCTTTATATATATTGGATATTAGTCCCTTATCTGATTTAGGATAGGTGAAGATCCTTTCCCAATCTGTTGGTGGTTTTTTTTGTCTTATTGATGGTGTCTTTAGCCTTGCAGAAGCTTTGTAGTTTCATGAGGTCCCACTTGTCAATTCTCGATCTTACAGCACAAGCCATTACTGTTCTATTCAGGAATTTTTCCCCTGTGCCCATATCTTCAAGGCTTTCCCCCACTTTCTCCTCTATAAGTTTCAGTGTCTCTGGTTTTATGTGAAGTTCCTTGATCCACTTAGACTTGACCTTAGTACAAGGAGATAGGAATGGATCGAATCGCATTCTTCTACATGTTAACAACCAGTTGTGCCAGCACCATTTGTTGAAAATGCTGTCTTTCTTCCACTGGATGTTTTTAGCTCCCTTGTCGAAGATCAAGTGACCATAGGTGTGTGGGTTCATTTCTGGGTCTTCAATTCTATTCCATTGGTCTATTTGTCTGTCACTATACCAGTACCATGCAGTTTTTATCACAATTGCTCTGTAGTAGAGCTTTAGGTCCGGCATGGTGATTCCACCAGAGGTTCTTTTATCCTTGAGAAGAGTTTTTGCTATCCTAGGTTTTTTGTTATTCCAGATGAATTTGCAGATTGCACTTTCTAATTCGTTGAAGAATTGATTTGGAATTTTGATGGGGATTGCATTGAATCTGTAGATTGCTTTTGGCAAGATAGCCATTTTTACAATGTTGATCCTGCCAATCCATGAGCATGGGAGATCTTTCCATCTTCTGAGATCTTCTATAATTTCTTTCTTCAGAGACTTGAAGTTTTTATTATACAGATCTTTCACTTCCTTAGTTAGAGTCATGCAAAGATATTTTATATTATATGTGACTATTGAGAAGGGTGTTGTTTCCCTAATTTCTTTCTCAGCCTGTTTATTCTTTATTTAGAGAAAGGCCATTGATTTGTTTGAGTTAATTTTATATCCAGCTACTTCACCGAAGCTGTTTATCAGGCTTAGGAGTTCTCTGGTGGAATTTTTAGGGTCACTTATATATACTATCATATCATCTGCAAAAAGTGATATTTTGACTTCATCTTTTCCAATTTGTATCCCTTTGATCTCCTTTTGTTGTCGAATTGCTCTGGCTAGGACTTCAAGTACAATGTTGAATAGGTATGGAGAAAGTGGACAGCCTTGTCTAGTCCCTGATTTTAGAGGGATTGCTTCAAGCTTCTGACCATTTACTTTGATGTTGGCTACTGGTTTGCTGTAGATTGCTTTTATCATGTTTAGGTATGGGCCTTGAATTCCTGATCTTTCCAAGACTTTTATCATGAATGGGTGTTGGATCTTGTCAAATGCTTTTTCCGCATCTAACGAGATGACCATGTGGTTTTTGTCTTTGAGTTTGTTTATATACTGGATTACGTTGATGGATTTCCGTATATTGAACCATCCCTGCATCCCTGGGATGAAACCTACTTGGTCAGGATGGATGATTGTTTGGATGTGTTCTTGGATTCGGTTAGCAGGAACTTTATTGAGGATTTTTGAATCAATATTCATAAGGGATATTGGTCTGAAGTTTTCTATCTTTGTTGGGTCTTTTTGTGGTTTAGGTATCAGAGTAATTGTGGCTTCATAGAATGAGTTGGGTAGAGTACCTTCTGTTTCTATTTTGTGGAATAGTTTGTGAAGAACTGGGATTAGATCTTCTTTGAAGGTCTGATAGAACTCTGCACTAAACCCATCTGGTCCTGGGCTTTTTTTAGTTGGGAGACTATTAATGACTGCTTCTATTTCTTTGGGGGATATAGGGCTGTTTAGATCATTTACCTGATCTTGATTCAACTTTGGTACCTGGTATCTGTCTAGGAACTTCTCCATTTCATCCAGGTTCTCCAGTTTTGTTGAGTATAGCGTTTGGTAGAAGGATATGATGGTGTTTTGGATGTCTTCAGGATCTGTTGTAATGTCTCCTTTTTCATTTCTGATTTCGTTAATTAGGATGCTTTCCCTGTGCCCTCTAGTGAGTCTGGCTAAGGGTTTATCTATCTTGTTGATTTTCTCAAAGAACCAGCTCCTTGATTGGTTGATTCTTTGAATAGTTTTTCTTGTTTCCTCTTGGTTGATTTCACCCCTGAGTTTGATTATTTCCTGCCGTCTACTCCTCTTGGGTGAATTTGCTTCCTTTTGTTCTAGTGCTTTTAGGTGTGTTGTCAAGCTGCTAATGTGTGCTCTCTCTAGTTTCCTTTTGGAGGCACTCAGAGCTATGAGTTTTCCTCTTAGAAATGCTTTCATTGCGTCCCATAATTTTGGGTATGTTGTGGCTTCATTTTCATTGAACTCTAAAAAGTCCTTAATTTCTTTCTTTATTCCTTCCTTGACCAAGGTATCATTGAGAAGAGTGTTGTTCAGTTTCCACGTGAAGGTTGGCTTTCTATTATTTATTTTGTTATTGAAGATCAGCCTTAGTCCATGGTGATCTGATAGGATGCATGGGACAATTTCAATATTTTTGTATCTGTTGAGGCCTGCTTTGTGACCAATTATGTGGTCAATTTTGGAGAAGGTACCATGAGGTGCTGAGAAGAAGGTATATCTTTTGTTTTAGGATAGAATGTTCTGTAGATATCTGCCAGATCCATTTGATTCATAATTTCTCTTAGTTTCACTGTGTCCCTGTTTAGTTTCTGTTTCCATGAACTGTCCATTGGTGAAAGTGGTGTGTTGAAGTCTCCCACTATTATTGTATGAGGTGCAATGTGTGCTTTGAGATTTACTAAAGTTTCTTTAATGAATGTGGCTGCCTTTGTATTTGGAGCATAGATATTCAGGATTGATAGTTCCTCTTGGAGGATTTTACCTTTGATGAGTATGAAGTGTCCCTCCCTGTCTTTTTTAATGACTTTGGGTTGGAAGTCAATCTTATCAGATATTAGAATGGCTACTCCAGCTTGTTTCTTCATGCCATTTGCTTGGAAAATTGTTTTCCAGCCTTTCATTCTGAGGTAGTGTCTATCCTTTTCTCTGAGATGAGTTTCCTGTAAGCAGCAAAATGTTGGGTCTTGTTTGTGTAGCCAGTTTGTTAGTCTATGTCTTTTTATCGGGGAGTTGAGTCCATTGATATTAAGAGATATTAAGGAAAAGTAATTGTTGTTTCCTGTTATTTTTGTTGTTAAAGTTGGCATTTTGTTCTTGTGGCTGTCTTCTTTTAGATTTGTTGAGGGATTACCTTCTTGTTGTTTCTAGGGCGTGGTTCCTGTCCTTGTATTGGTTTTTTTCTGTTATTATCCTTTGAAGGGCTGGATTCGTGGAGAGATAATGTGTGAATTTGGTTTTGTCGTGGAATACTTTGGTTTCTCCATCTATGTTAATTGAGAGTTTTGCTGGGTATAGTAGCCTGGGCTGGAATTTGTGTTCTTTTAGTGTCTGTATAACATCCGTCCAGGATCTTCTGGCTTTCATAGTCTCTGGTGAAAAATCTGGTGTAATTCTGATAGGCTTGCCTTTATATGTTACTTGGCCTTTTTCTCTTACTGCTTTTAGTGTTCTATCTTTATTTAGAGCATTTGTTGTTCTGATTATAATGTGTCGGGAGGTATTTCTTTTCTGGTCCAGTCTATTTGGAGTTCTGTAGGCTTCTTGTATGTTCATGGGCATCTCTTTCTTTAGATTTGGGAAGTTTTCTTCTATAATTTTGTTGAAGATGTTTGCTGGTCCTTTGAGTTGAAAATCTTCATTCTCATCCACTCCTATTATCCGTAGGTTTGGTCTTCTCATTGTGTCCTGTATTTCTTGGATGTTTTGAGTTAGGATCTTTTTGCATTTTACATTTTCCTTGATTGTTGTGCCGATGTTCTCTATGGAATCTTCTGCACCTGAGATTCTCTCTTCCATCTCTTGTATTCTGTTGCTGATGCTCGTATCTATGGTTCCAGATTTCTTTCCTAGGGTTTCTATCTCCAGTGTTGCCTCATTTTGGGTTTTCTTTATTGTGTCTACTTCCCTTTTTAGGTCTAGTATGGTTTTGTTCATTTCCATCATCTGTTTGTATGTGTTTTCCTGTTTTTCTGTAAGGACTTCTACCTGTTTGATTATGTTATCCTCTTTTTCTTTAAGGATTTGTAACTCTTTAGCAGTGTTCTCCTGCAATTCTTTAAGGGATTTTTGTGCTTCCTCTTTATTGTCTTCTGCCTGTTTAGCAGTGTTCTCCTGTATTTCTTTAAGTGTGTTATTAAAGTCCTTCTTGAAGTCCTCTATCATCATCAGGAGATATGCTTTTAAATCCGTGTCTAGCTTTTCCGGTGTGTTGGGGTGCCCTGGACTGGGCGAAGTGGGGGTGCTGGGTTCTGATGATGGTGAGTGGTCTTGGTTTCTGTTAGTAAGATTATTACGTTTACCTTTCGCCATCTGGTAATCTCTGGGGTTAGTTGTTATCGTTGTCACTGTTTAAAGATTGGAGCAGAAGCTGTGTTCCACTCACCAGCAGTCTCTAAATCCTGTGGCGGGGGTCGTGGGTAGCTGACGGTACCCCGGTGCTGGTCCAGCTGGAAGAGGCCTGTGGTCCTACTCAGGCCGGTTTTCTGCTTCCCTAACTAATGCAGTCTCTGGTCCCGCATGCAATTGGATTGGAGCAGAAGCTGTGTTCCACTCTCCAGAAGTCTTAAGATCCTGTGGCGGGTGTTGTGGGTAGCTGGTGAGTGTCAGCCGACCCTGCGCCCCAGCTGCCCCGGTGCTTTTCTGACCGGAAGAGGGTTGTGGCCCTATGTAGGCCGGATTTCTCTCTCCCCAACCAGAGCAGTCTCAGGTCCCGCGTGATTGGACTGGAGCAGAAGCTGTGTTCCACTCACCAGCAGTCCAAAAATCCTGCGGCGGGGGTCGTGGGTAGCTGGCGGGTGTCAGGCAACCCTGCGCTCCCGCTACCCCGGCGCTTTTCCGGCCAGATGAGGCCTGTGGCCCTACTCAGGCCGGTTTCTGCTTCCCTAACTAATGCAGTCTCAGGTCCCGCGCAATTGGACTGGAGCAGAAGCTGTGTTCCACTCACCAGCAGTCCCAAAATCCTGCGGCGGGGGTCGTGGGTAGGTGGCGGGTGTCAGGCAACCCTGCGCTCCTGCTACCCTGGCGCTGATCCGGCCGGATGAGGCCTGTGGCCCTACTCAGGCCGGTTTCTGCTTCCCTAACTAATGCAGTCTCAGGTCCCGCACAATTGGATTGGAGCAGAAGCTGTGCTCCACTCACCAGAAGTCTTAAGATCCTGTGGCGGGTGTTGTGGGTAGCTGGCGAGTGTCAGCCGACCCTGCGCCCCAGCTGCCCCGGTGCTTTTCTGACCGGCAGACTTGGGTTCAGTTCTTAGCATGTACCTGGTGGTTTACAAACATTTACAACTTCAATTCTATGGAATCTGCTTACTCCTTTTGACTTTCCTGGGCACAGGCATGTACATTGTCATCCATAAATACAAGTAAAACCATTATCCATAAAGTTAAATAAACGCAACCTTAAAACTAAGAAAGCAGATTAGCAAGAGGAAGTTGAAAGAATACAGAGTAGAAAGCAGAAAAAAACCTGTGACTCAAGCAAGAGCGCTCTTGGTGGGGCTCAGTGATGGGAGTACCACAAGCTAAACCAGACCACTCTGTTATCCCTACCCACATAAAAAGCTCACAGAACTTACAATCTTGGCCACCATTGACGACATTTAATGTTTTGGTAACTCTTGCTTGGCTCTTGATGAGAAGCCTACTCTATCACTATGTATGTCAGAGACTAGACTAGACTGTAGAACTGGAAATGGGAAACAAATCAAATCAAGAAGCCAGAAGCAATCTCCACAGATATATTCCTGGACAGTAAAAAGGCTAAATGAGGGGATAATGACAAGTAGTATCAGCTGGAGGAACAGGCTATGGATGACATAGAGATCAGGGCACCATTTGCTGTGGAACAGACAAAAAACTATCATCTGAGGATAAGAATGAGAACAATAGCCTTAGTATAATGAACTGCTTAGCCTCAACTGCTCCATCCAGACCCTTCAAAGCTCCCAGGGACTAAACCACCAACCAAAGAGTACACAGTGGGTACCTCTGGCTTCAGGTGAATAAGTAGCAGAGTATTGCCTTACCTGGCATCACTGGGAGGAGAGATGCTTTGTCCAGTGGAGGCTTGTTTGCACAGGATAGAGGAAAGCTAGGCTGCTAAGGGGGGAGTGGGTGGATGGCAGGGCGAGGGAAGAGGGGATAGGGGGCTTATGGATGGAAAACTGGGAAGGTAGGATAACATTTAAAATGTAAATATATAAAATAACCAATAAATATGAAAAAAGAAGGCAGAATTCTCATTTTTATACCATCAATATACACTTTCATAGGAAGGTGTAATGCAACACCAAGATCATTTTGTAGTTAATGCAATTTAAGACCTATGGATAAATGAAAGCTGAGTGTTTCTGGAAATTCCTTCATATTTGCACATATCATTAAAGTAGGTGTGGTAAGAATTCAGATGCGATCTTAGTTCCGGGAATCTGCCGAACTTAGGAAGTTAGTCTGCACAGGTGAGAGTGTGCACCACAGAAGCAGACAGCTTCTGTGACCTGCCAAAGCAACACAGCATCTGGGAAAGGTCCTGTTTTGGGCCTTCTTCTTCGGCCAGGAGGAGGTCCAAACACCAGATATCTGTGCACCTTTCCTCTAAGAGGAGAGCTTGCCAGCAGAAAGTGCTCTAACCACTGAAACTCAGAGGAGAGAGCCTGTCTCCCAGGTCTGCTGATAGACGGTAATCAGAATCACCAGAAGAACAATCTCTAAACAGAGACAACTATAACAACTAACTCCAGAGATTACCAGATGGCAAATGTAAGAATCTTATTAACAGAAACCAAGACCACTCACCATCATCAGAACCCAGCACTCCCACTTTGCCCAGTCCAGGGCACCCCAACACACCCGAAAAGCTGGTTTTAAAAGCATATCCTGGATTTAAAAGCATATCTCATGATGATGGTAGAGGACATCAAGAAGGACTTTAATAACTCACTTAAAGAATTACACGAGAACATTGCTAAAGAGTTACAAGTCCTTAAAGAAAAACAGGATAACACAATCAAACAGGTAGAAGTCCTTAAAGAAAAACAGGAAAAGACAACCAAACTGGTAGAAATCCTTATAGAAAAACAGGAAAACACATCCAAACAGGTGGTGGAAATGAACAAAACCATACTAGACCTAAAAAGGGAAGTAGACACAATAAAGAAAGTCCAAAATGAGGCAACACTGGAGATAGAAACCCTAGGAAAGAAATCTGGAACCATAGATGCGAGCATCAGCAACAGAATACAAGAGATGGAAGAGAAAGCCGGGCGTGGTGGCGCACGCCTTTAATCCCAGCACTCCGGAGGCAGAGGCAGGCGGATTTCTGAGTTCGAGGCCAGCCTGGTCTACAAAGTGAGTTCCAGGACAGCCAGGGCTATACAGAGAAACCCTGTCACGAAAAACCAAAAATAAATAAATAAATAAATAAATAAATAAATAAATAAATGAGAGATGGAAGAGAGAATCTCAGGTGCAGAAGATTCCATAGAGAACATCGGCACAACAATCAAAGAAAATGGAAAATGCAAAAAGATCCTAACTCAAAACATCCAAGAAATACAGGACACAATGAGAAGACCAAACCTACGGATAATAGGAGTGGATGAGAATGAAGATTTTCAACTCAAAGGACCAGCAAACATCTTCAACAAAATTATAGAAGAAAACTTCCCAAATCTAAAGAAAGAGATGCCCATGAACATACAAGAAGCCTACAGAACTCCAAATAGACTGGACCAGAAAAGAAATACCTCCCAACACATAATAATCAGAACAACAAATGCACTAAATAAAGATAGAATACTAAAAGCAGAAAGAGAAAAAGGTCAAGTAACATATAAAGGCAAACCTATCAGAATTACACCAGATTTTTCACCAGAGACTATGAAAGCCAGAAGATCCTGGACAGATGTATACAGACACTAAAAGAACACAAATTCCAGCCCAAGCTACTATACCCAGCCAAATTCTCAATTAACATAGATGGAGAAACCAAAGTATTCCACGAAAAATCCAAATTCACACATTATCTTTCCACGAATCCAGCCCTTCAAAGGATAATAACAGAAAAAAACCAATAAAAGGACGGGTACCACGCCCTAGAAAAAACAAGAAGGTAATCCCTCAAAAAACCTAAAAGAAGACAGCCACAAGAACAGAATGCCAACTTTAACAACAAAAATAACAGGAAGGACGAATTACTTTTCTTTAATATCTCTTAATATCAATGGACTCAACTCCCCAATAAAAAGACATAGACTAACAAATTGGCTACACAAAAAGGACCCAACATTTTGCTGCTTACAGGAAACTCATCTCAGAGAAAAAGATAGACACTACCTCAGAATGAAAGGCTGGAAAACAATTTTCCAAGCAAATGGTATGAAGAAACAAGTTGGAGTAGCCATTATAATATCTGATAAGATTGACTTCCAACCCAAAGTCATCAAAAAAGACAGGGAGGGGCACTTCATACTCATCAAAGTTAAAATCCTCCAAGAGGAACTATCAATTCTGAATATCTATGCTCCAAATACAAAGGCAGCCACATTCATTAAAGAAACTTTAGTAAAGCTCAAAGCACACATTGCATCTCACACAATAATATTGGGAGACTTCAACACACCACTTTCACCAATGGAGAGATCATGGAAACAGAAACTAAACAGGTACACAGTGAAACTAACAGAAGTTATGAATCAAATGGATCTTGTAGATACAAACAGAACATTCTATCCTAAAACAAAAGGATATACCTTCTTCTCAGCACCTCATGGTACCTTCTCCAAAATTGACCACATAATTGGTCACAAAACAGGCCTCAACAGATACAAAAATATTGAAATTTTCCCATGCATCCTATCAGATCACCATGGACTAAGGCTGATCTTCAATAATAAAATAAATAATAGAAAGCCAACATTCACGTGGAAACTGAACAACACTCTTCTCAATGATAACTTGGTCAAGGAAGGAATAAAGAAAGAAATTAAGGACTTTTTAGAATTCAATGAAAATGAAGCCACAACATATCTAAATTATTGGGATGCAATGAAAGCATTTCTAAGAGGAAAACTCATAGCTCTCAGTGCCTCCAAAAAGAAAGTAAAGAGCGCACACATTAGCAGCTTGACAACACAACTAAAAGCTCTAGAACAAAAGGAAGCAAATTCACCCAAGAGGAGTAGACAGGAGGAAATAATCAAACTCAGGGGTGAAATCAACCAAGTGGAAACAAGAACTATTCAAAGAATCAACCAATCAAGGAGTTGTTTCTTTGAGAAAATCAACAAGATAGATAAACCCTTAGACAGACTCACTAGAGGGCACAGGGAAAGCATTCTAATTAACAAAATCAGAAATGAAAAAGGAGATATAACAACAGATCCTGAAGAAATCCAAAACACCATCAGATCCTTCTACAAAAGGCTATACTCAACAAAACTGGAGAACCTGGATGAAATGGACAAGTTTCTAGAGAGATACCAGGTACCAAATTTGAATCAAGATCAGGTTAATGATCTAAACAGCCATATATCTCCCAAAGAAATAGAAGCAGTCATTAATAGTTTCCCAACCAAAAAAAGCCCAGGACCAGATGGGTTTAGTGCAGAGTTCTATCAGACCTTCAAAGAAGATCTAATCCCAGTTCTTCATAAACTATTCCACAAAATAGAAACAGAAGGTACTCTACCCAACTCATTCTATGAAGCCACATTTACTCTGATACCTAAACCACAAAAAGACCCAACAAAGATAGAAAACTTCAGAATATCCCTTATGAACATTGATGCAAAAATCCTCAATAAATTTCTTGCTAACCGAATCCAAGAACACATCAAAATAATCATCCATCCTCACCAAGTAGGTTTCATCCCAGGGATGCAGGGATGGTTCAATATATGGAAATCCATCCACGTAATCCAGTATATAAACAAACTCAAAGACAAAAACCACATGATCATCTCGTTAGATGGGGAAAAAGCATTTGAGAAGATCCAACACCCATTCATGATAAAAGTCTTGAAAAGATCAGGAATTCAAGGCCCATACCTAAACATGATAAAAGAAATCTACAGTAAACCAGTAGCCAACATCAAAGTAAATTGTGAGAAGCTTGAAGCAATCCCACAAAAATCAGGGACTAGACAAGGCTGTCCACTCTTTCCATACCTATTCAACATTGTACTTGAAATCCTAGCCAGAGCAATTCGACAACAAAAGGAGATCAAAGGGATACAAATTGGAAAAGATGAAGTCAAAATATCACTTTTTGCAGATGATATGATAGTATATATGAGTGACCCTAAAAATTCCACCAGAGAACACCTAAACCTGATAAACAGCTTCGGTGAAGTAGCTGGATATAAAATTATCTCAAACAAGTCAATGGCCTTTCTCTTCACAAAGAATAAACAGGCTGAGAAAGAAATTAGTGAAACAACACCCATCTCAATAGTCACAAATAATATAAAATATCTTGGCGTGACTCTAACTAAGGAAGTGAAAGATCTGTATAATAAAAACTTCAAGTCTCTGAAGAAAGAAATTATAGAAGATCTCAGAAGATGGAAAGATCTCCCATGCTCATGGATTGGCAGGATCAACATTGTAAAAATGGCTATCTTGCCAAAAGCAATCTACAAATTCAATGCAATCCCCATCAAAATTCCAACTCAGTTCTTCAACGAATTAGAAAGTGCAATCTGCAAATTCATCTGGAATAACAAAAAACCTAGGATAGCAAAAACTCTTTTCAAGGATAAAAGAACCTCTGGTGGAATCACCATGCCTGACTTAAAGCTCTACTACAGAGCAATTGTGATAAAAACTGCATGGTACTGGTATAGTGACAGACAAGTAGACCAATGGAATAGAATTGAAGACCCAGAAATGAAGCCACACACCTATGGTCACTTGATGTTCCACAAGGGAGCTAAAACCATACAGTGGAAGAAAGATTGCATTTTCAAGAAATGGTGCTGGCACAACTGGTGGTTATCATGTAGAAGAATGCGAATTGATCCATTCCTATCTCCTTGTACTAAGGTCAAATCTAAGTGGATCAAGGAACTTCACATAAAACCAGAGACACTGAAACTTATAGAGGAGAAAGTGGGGAAAAGCCTTGAAGATATGGGCACAGGGGGAAAATTCTTGAATAGAACAGCAATGGCTTGTGCTGTAAGATCAAGAATTGACAAGTGGGACCTCATGAAACTGCAAAGCTTCTGCAAGGCAAAAGACACCATCAATAAGACAAAAAGACCACCAACAGATTGGGAAAGGATCTTTATCTATCCTAAATCAGATAAGTCACTATCATCCAATATATATAATGAACTCAAGAAGGTGGACTCCAGAAAATCAAATAACCCCATTAAAAAATCGGGCTCAGAACTGAACAAAGAATTCTCACCTGAGGAACACTGAATGGCAGAGAAGCACCTGAAAAAATGTTCAACATCCTTAATCATCAGGGAAATGCAAATCAAAACAACCCTGAGATTCTACCTCACACCAGTCAGAATGGCTAAGATCAAAAATTTAGGGGACAGCAGATGCTGGCGAGGATGTGGAGAAAGAGGAACACTCCTCCATTGTTGGTGGGATTGCAAGCTTGTACAACCACTCTGGAAATCAGTTTGGCAGTTCCTCAGAAAATTGGACATCGTACTATAGGAGGATCCAGCAATACCTCTCCTGGACATATATCCAGAAGATGTCCCAACCGGTAAGAAGGACACATGCTCCACTATGTTCATAGCATCCTTATTTATAATAGCCAGAAGCTGGAAAGAACCCAGATGCCCCTCAACAGAGGAATGGATACAGAAAATATGTTACATTTACAGATTGGAGTACTACTCAGCTATTAAAAATAATGAATTCATGAAATTCCTAGGCAAATGGATGGACCTGGAGGGCACCATCCTGAGTAAGGTAACACAATCACAAAGGAACTCACACAATATGTATTCATTGATAAGTGGATATTAGCCCAAAACTTAGGATACCCTAGATATAAGATACAATTTGCTAAACTCATGAAACTCAAGAAGAATGAAGAACAAAGTGTGGACACTGTGCCCCTTCTTAGAATGGGAACAAAACACCCATGGAAGGAGTTACAGAGACAAAGTTTGGAGCTGTGATGAAAGGTTGGACCATCTAGATACTGCCATATCCAGGGATCCATCCCATAATCAGCTTCCAAACGCTGACACCATTGCATACACTAGCAAGATTTTGCTGAAAGGACCCAGATATAGCTCTCTCTTGTGAGACTATGCCGGGGCCAAACAAACACAGAAGTGGATGCTCACTGTCAGGTATTTGATGGATCACAGGGCTCCCAATGGAGAAGCTAGAGAAAGTACCCAAGGAGCTAAAGGGATCTGCAACCCTATAGTTGGAACAACATGATGAACTAACCAGTACCCCCAGAGCTCTTGTCTCTAGCTGCATATGTATCGAAAGATGGCCTAGTCGGCCATCACTGGAAAGAGAGGCCCATTGGACTTGCAAATTTTATATGACCCAATACAGGGGAATGCCAGGGCCAAAAGAATGGGAATGGGTGGGTAGGGAAGTTGGGGGGGTATGGGGGACTTTTGGGATAGCATTGGAAATGTAATTGAGGAAAATACGTAATAAAAAAAAAGAATGAAAAGATCTTTATTATAAAAATCAAAAGTAAAAGTAAAAAAAAGAATTCATATGCAAGATGACCTGCATATTAATGATTTACTTGTTTTGATTTAAAGGACATGTATATCCTCATATTCATATCTACTAAAAGTGTCCTAAGGTAATCTTCCTCAGATCCTGAGGCTATCAGTTGAGAACTCAGAAATGTCTTCCAAGCCTCAAAAATCCAAGAGATGCAGACACACTAGATGTCAGCAGAGAGAGAATTTAGAGAAGAGGCAGAGAAGGCAGTGTTACTATTAACTCATCCAAAAGCTGCTGCATGGTACTCCTGGTGGGGATGGTGCTCTCTCTATTGAAGAAGCTACCTTATGACCAGGTGTTTGTTCTCCCCATCACTCAAGTCCAGGCCCCTGGAAAATCAGTGTGTTCAGGCACATGCTGCAACAGTCTCTGTCCTTTTATAGGTATGTGTGTAAATGATGTCCCTAAGGATTCTCAGAGTTCAGGAAATCCTTAGGTTTTTTTGAGCAAACAATGATGTTGCTGCTTGAATAAAGATAATTTCTCTAGTTACTGCTCAAGAATGAATGGTTAAAGTATCATTTGTAGGACACAGCAGAGCCATGCATCAGGTAGCAGTGTTTTCGTGACAGTATTCAAGTTTATTCCCACTTGTTGCAGGCTGGCCAGAGGCTGGCGAGGAATGGTACAACTGAGATGGCAGCTGGAGCTGAAAGAGAGGAACTAGATGGATGGAAGAGAGAACGGAGCCAAGTCAAAGCAGATTCTGATCAAAGCTCAATTTTACTATTTCGACATGCCTTTATGAAGGAGGGGAAGGAGCCCGATTCCCACCAAGTAATCTTGGGGTCCAGTAGCAGGGTGACCAAGTGTATGGCTCTGGAACAGCAAAGCGGCAGGCTCCAGCAGTGGGCATGGAAGAACTATTGAGTGGCAAGCTCCACCCCGATGTAAACAGTGAAACCTGAGCACGTTTTAGGCTGGGGAGGGAAGACTATACACCCACTAGTTGAGGAATTATGAGATAAAGGTAGCAAATGGTAGAAAACCAATATATGGAGGATCTGAAGCTGAGGAAAATGTGCATTTAGTCTCTAAGTATGAAAGGGCCTCCATCTTCACACGGAGTCAGAACTTCAAGTGACACAGGCTGCTCAGATCAAGGTGTTATAGGTTCTTGTGCTGT
This sequence comes from Mus caroli, assembly GCF_978045245.1. Taxonomy (NCBI): domain Eukaryota; kingdom Metazoa; phylum Chordata; class Mammalia; order Rodentia; family Muridae; genus Mus; species Mus caroli. The sequence continues at coordinate 80,709,110 of NW_028227262.1, read as the reverse complement.
GTGTTTCCTCTCTTTGAACTCTAGTCAGCAAAGTTAATGCTGCAAAATCTTATGTTTTAATTCAGTGAAAATGGTTATGATAAATTGGCATTTTAATTTCAAGAAATTTCTACTCGAAACACTTCACAGGGGAACACATACTATATATTTTTTTTAACAAATCAGAATTGAGTGAGTTTCTTGTAGTAGTTTCTTCTCTGTTGTATATTCCCTGACAGCAGGATACTCTTGTATATTGCCCCATTATATCTTTGAAATATATTATTCAAAATAGGACTATCTACATTAGAAATGCCATATATAATTTTAAATCTCTGAAAAGAAATTTATTCTCTGGAGACATACAAGTGGATTGACCTCAGGTGTCTGGGGACACTGGGCTTGTGCTAACTGCTGAGATGAGTAAGTCCTGCAGCTGTATCCAGCAATAACTGGTTCCCAATGATTTGCATGTTCTCACGGCACAGCCTTGGGGTCTTCTTCATATACCAGTCACACATATACTGTTCCATTGTCACTATAGTCAGGACTCAGCATGGACATGAGGGCCCCTGCTCAGTTTCTTGGGATCTTGTTGCTCTGGTTTCCAGGTAAAATGAACTAAAATAGGAATTTCACTGTGATTAGTGTTGGCAGGCATTTGGGGACTGTCTTCTGTTATCATGCTTACCTATGTAGATATTCATTATGTCTCCACTCCTAAGTGCCAGATGTGACATCCAGATGACTCAGTCTCCATTGTCCATGTTTGCCTCTCTGGGAGACAGAGTCAGTCTCACTTGCTGGGCTAGTCAGAGCATTAGAGTTTATTTAAGCTGGTATCAGCAGAAACCAGTTGGAACTATTAAACTCCTGATCTACTCCACATCCAAATTAGATTCTGGTGTCCCATCAAGGTTCAGTGGCAGTGGGTCTGGGTCAGATTATTCTCTCACCATCAACAGCCTAGAGTCTGAAGATGTGGTAATTTATTACTGTCTACAATATGCTAGTTCTCCTTCCATAGTGATTCAAATCACAACATAAACCCCATGAAAGCAGAAATGAGAGGCTGGGCTGCTCCAGCTGCTCCTTCTCGTGAATCATCCACTCTCAATTTCTCAGATGTAACAGGTCTCTCTGAGAGTTTGGGGTGACTCATGTGACAAAAACTACACATATGCATTGCCTCTGGAAGGCAGGAGTGTACCACAGTACCACTCCTGATCACTCTAATTTTATACAACAGAGAATAATGAAGTCAGGAGATAAAATGCCACCTTTCTAGGATTCTAGTTTTTCTAGTTATGCTGTCCTTTGACTCTCTACATAAATTCTTGACCGAGTTTAACAACTTGCAAACCTGAGAAATAATATTTGCATTACACTGAGTTTATTAACAAACTACATATTATATCCATTTAAATCTCATTTATGGGTTGGAGAGAAAACCCAGTGGTTAAGAGCATTTATTTATCCTGAAAGTTACATGCATTTGATTCTCAGAACCCATAAGGTAACTGACAGCTAATTCTTTTTCTCATTATATGTATTCTCTGTGTTCACACAGACACACACAGACACACACATTCATACACCAGAAGAGGGAATCTGATACCATTACAGTTTTGAGTCATCATGTGGTTACTGGGAATTAAAGTCAGGAACTCTGGACAAGGAGTCAGTGCTCTTAACCACCCCATAGCTGTCTTAATTTCAGTTTCAAGTACTACCTTCTATCCTTTTTTTTAAAAAACATTTTTTGTTAGATTTTTTTTTCATTTCTAATTCAAATGCTATCCCAAAAGTCCCTTATACCCTCCTTCTACCCTGCTCCACAACCCACCCACTCCTTTTACCTACCCCTGGTATTCCCCTGTATTGGGGCATATAATCTTTGCAAGACCAAGGTCCTCTCCTCCCAATGATGGCCAACTAGGCCATCTTCTGCTACATATGCAGCTACAGACAGGAGCTCAGGGGGTACTGGTTAGTTCATATTGCTGTTCTTCCTATAGGGTTACAGAACCCTTCAACCTTTTGGGTACTTTCTCTAGCTCTTCCATTGGGGGCCCTGTGTTCTATTCAGTAGAATACTGTGAGCATCTGCTTGTGTATCTGCCAGGCACTGGCAGAGCCTCACAAGACACAGCTATGTCAGGGTCACATCAGCAAAATTTTGCTGGCATATGCAAGTGTCTGTGTTTGGTGGTACATTATGGTATGGATCCCTGGATGGGGCAGTCTCTGCATGGTCCTTCCTTCCATCTCAGCTCCAAACTTTGTCTCTGAAACTCCTTACATGGGTATTTTGTTCCCCATTCTAAGGAGGAATGAAATATCCACACTTTCGTCTTTCTTCTTCTTGAGTTTCATGTATTTTGTAAATTGTATCTTGGGTATTTTAAGTTTCTGGGCTAATAGCCACTTATCAGTGAGTGCATATCATGTGAGTTCTTTTGTGATTGGGTTACCTCACTCAGAAGGATATCCTCTAGATTCATCCATTTGCCTAAGAATTTCATAAATTCATTGTTTTTAATAGTTTTAATTGTTTTAATTTCATTGTTTTTAATACATTTACATTGTGTAAATGTACTACGTTTTCTGTATCCATTCTTCTGTTGAGATCTCCCATTCTCATGGATTGGCAAGATTAATATAGTAAAAATGAATATCCTGCCAAAAGCAATCTACAGATTAAATGCAATCCCCATAAAAATTCCCACTCAATTCCTCATAAAGTTAAAAAGGGCAATTTGCAAATTCATTTGGAATAACAAAACCTAGAATTGCAAAAACTATTCTCAGCAATAAAAGAAATTCTGGGGATTCACCATGCCTGACCTCAAGATGTACTACAAAGCAATTTTAATTAAAAAAAAAATTCATGGTACGGGTACAGCGACAGACAGGTAGATCAATGGAATAGAACTGAAGACCCAGAAATGAACCCATACATCTATGGTCACTTGATCTTTGACAAGGGAGCTAAAACCATCCCATGGAAAAAAAGACACCATTTTTAACAAATGGTACTGGCACAACTGGTGGTTATCCTGTAGAAGAATGTGAATTGATCCATTCTCATCCCCTTGTACAAAGCTCAAGTCTATGTGGATCAAGGAGCTCCACATAAAACCAGAGACAGTGAAACTTACACAGGAGAAGGTGGGGAAAAGCCTCAAAGATATGGGCACAGGGGAAAGATTCCTGAATAGAAAAACAATGGCTTGTCCCATAAGTTTGAAAATTGACAAATGGGACCTCATAAAATTGCAAAGCTTCTGTAAGGCAAAAAGACACTGTCAGTAAGACAAAAATGCCACCAACAGATTGGGAAAGGATTTTTACCAATTCTAAATCAGATAGGGGACTAATATCCAATAAATACAAAGAACTCAAGATGTTGGACTTCAGAAAATCAAATAACCCCATTAACAAATGGGGCACAGAGCTAAACAAAGAATTCTCAACTGAGGAATATCTAATGGTTGAGAAGCACCTGACAAAAATGTTCAACATGCTTAATCATCAGGGAAATGCAAATCAAAAGAACCTTGAGATTCCACTTTACACCAGTCAGAATGGCTAAGATCAAAACTCAGGTGACAGCAGATGCTGGCAAGGATGTGGAGAAAGAGGAACACTTCTCCATTGTTGGTGGGATTGCAAGCTGGTACAACCACTCTGGATATCAGTCTGGCGGATACTCAGTATATTTTACTTAGTGCTACGGGAAGATCCAGCAGTACCTCTCCTGGGGATATACCCAGAGGATGTTTCATTGTGTAATAAGGACACATGCTCCACTATGCTCATAGCAGCATTATTTATAATAGCCAGAAGCTGGAAAGAACCCAGATGTCGCTCTTCCGGTCTGAACAGCACCTGGGTAGCTAAAGCGCAGGGTCTGCTGACACCCGCCAGCTACCCACAACACCCGCCACAGGATTTTGAAACTTCTGGTGAGTGGAACACAGCTTCTGCTCCAGTCCAATCACATGGGCCCTGAGACTGCTTTGGTTGGGGAGGCAGAAATCCGGCCTGAGTAGGGCCACAAGCCTCTTCGGGTCTGACCAGCACCTGGGTAGCTAGAGCGCAGGGTCGGATGACACCCGCCAGCTACCCAGGACACCCGCCACAGGATTTTGAAACTTCTGGTGAGTGGAACACAGAGTCTGCTCCAATCTTTAAACAGTGACAACAATAACAACTAATCCCAGAGATTACCAGATGGCGAAAGGTAAACGTAAGAATCTTACTAACAGAAACCAAGACCACTCACCATCATCAGAACCCAGCACTCCAACTTCGCCCAGTCCAAGGCACCCCAACACACCAGAAAAGCTAGACCGGGTTCTAAAAGCATATCTCATGATGATGGTAGAGGACATCAAGAATTACTTTAATAACACACTTAAAGAAATACAAAAGAACACTGGTAAACAGGTAGAACACATTAAAGAGGAAGCACAAAAATCCCTTAAAGAATTGCAGGAGAACACTGCTAAACAGGTAGAAGACATTAAAGAGGAAGTACAAAAATCCCTTAAAGAATTGCAGGAGAACACTGCTAAACAGGCAGAAGACATTAAAGAGGAAGCACAAAAATCCATTAAAGAATTGCAGGAAAACCAGACCAAACAGGTGTTGGAATTGAATAAAACCATCCAAGACCTAAAGAGGGAAGTAGAAACAATGAAGAAAACCTAAATTGAGGCAACACTGGAGATAGAAACACTAGGAAAGAAATCTGGAACCATAGATACGAGCATCAGCAACAGAATAAAAGAGATGGAAGAGAGAATCTCAGGTGCAGAAGACTCCATACAGAACATCGGCACGACAATCAAAGAAAATGGAAAATGCAAAAAGATCCTAACTCAAAATGTTCAGGAAATCCAGGACACAATGAGAAGACCAAACCTACGGATAATAGGAGTAGATGAGAATGAAGATTTTCAACTCAAAGGACCAGCAAACATCTTCAACAAAATTATAGAAGAAAACTTCCCAAATCTAAAGAAAGAGATGCCCATGAACATACAAGAAGCTTACAGAACTCCAAATAGACTGGACCAGAAAAGAAATTCCTTCTGACACATAATAATCAGAACAACAAATGCACTAAATAAAGATAGAATACTAAAAGCAGTAAGGGAAAAGGTCAAGTAACATATAAAGGCAAGCCTATCAGAATTACACCGGATTTTTCACCAGAGACTATGAAAGCCAGAAGGGCCTGGACAGATGTTATACAGAAACTAAGAGAACACAATTTCCAGCCCAGTCTACTATACCCAGCCAAACTCTCAATTACCATAGATGGAGAAACCAAAGTATTCCACGATAAAACCAAATTCACACATTATCTTTCCACGAATCCAGCACTTCAAAGGATAATAACAGAAAAAAACCAATACAAGGACAGAAACCATGTCATAGAAAAAGCAAGAAGGTAATCCCTCAACAAACCTAAAAGAAGACAGCCACAAAAACAGAACACCAACTCTAACAACAAAAATAAAAGGAAGCAACAATTACTTCTCCCTAATATCTCTTAATATCAATGGACTCAACTCCCCAATAAAAAGACATAGACTAACAGGCTGGCTACAGAAACAGGACCCAACATTTTGCTGCTTACAGGAAACTCATCTCAGAGAAAAAGATAGACACTACCTCAGAGTGAAAGGCTGGAAAACAATTTTCCAAGCAAATGGTAGGAAGAAACAAGCTGGAGTAGCCATTAAAATATCTGATAAGATTGACTTCAAACCCAAAGTCATCAAAAAAGACAAGGAAGGGCACTTCATTCTCATCAAAGGTAAAATCCTCCAAGAGGAACTATCAATTCTGAATATCTATGCGCCAAATACAAGGGCAGCCTCATTCATTAAAGATACTTTAGTAAAGCTCAAAGCACACATTGCACCTCACACAATAATAGTTGGAGACTTCAACACACCACTTTCACCAATGGACAGATCATGGAAACAGAAACTAAACAGGGACACAGTGAAACTAACAGAGGTTATGAAACAAATGTATCTGACATATAACTACAGAACATTTTATCCTAAAACGAAAGGATATACCTTCTTCTCAGCACCTCACGGTACCTTTTCCAAAACTGACCACATAATTGGTCACAAAACAAGCCTCAGTATATACAAAAATATTGAAATTGTCCCATGCACCCTATCAGATCACCATGGACTAAGGCTGATCTTCAATAACAAAATAAATAATAGAAAGCCAACACATACGTGGAAACTAAACAACACTCTTCTCAATGATACCTTGGTCAAGAAAGGAATAAAGAAAGAAATTAAGGACTTTCTGGAGTTTAATGAAATGAAGCCACAACATACCCAAACTTATGGGACACACTGAAAGCATTTCTAAGAGGAAAACTCATAGCTCTGAGTGCCTCCAAAAAGAAACTAGAGAGAGCACACATTAGCAGCTTGACAACACACCTAAAAGTTCTAGAATGAAAGGAAGCAAATTCACCCAAGAGGAGTAGACGGCAAGAAATAATCAAACTCAGGGGTGAAATCAACCAAGTGGAAACAAGAAGAACAATTCAAAGAATCAACCAATCGAGGAGCTGGTTCTTTGAGAAAATCAACAAGATAGATAAACCCTTAGCCAGACTCACTAGAGGGCATAGGGAAAGTACTCTAATTAACAAAATCAGAAATGAAAAGGGAGACATAACAACAGACCCTGAAGAAATCCAAAACACCATCAGATCATTCTACAAAAGGCTATACTCAACAAAACTGGAGATCCTGGATGAAATGGACAAGTTTCTAGACAGATACCAGTTACCAAAGTTAAATCAAGGTCAGGTTAATGATCTAAACAGTCCCATATCCCCTAAAGAAATAGAAGCAGTCATTAATAGTCTCCCAACCAAGAAAAGCCCAGGAACAGATGGGTTTAGTGCAGAGTTCTATCAAACCTTCAAAGAAGAACTAATCCCAGTTCTTCACAAACTATTCCACAAAATAGAAATAGAAGGTACTCTACCCAACTCATTCGATGAAGCCACAATTACTCTGATACCTAAACCACATAAAGACCCAACAAAAATAGAGAACTTCAGACCAATTTCCCTTATGAATATTGATGCAAAAATCCTCAATAAAGTTCTCGCTAACCGAATTCAAGAACACATCAAAACAATCATCCATCATGACCAAGTAGGATTCATCCCAGGGATGTAAGGATGGTTCAATATATGAAAATCAATCATTGTAATCCATTATATAATCAAACTCAAAGACAAAAACCACATGATCATCTCGTTAGATGCTGAAAAAGCATTTGACAAAATCCAACACCCATTCATGATAAAAGTCTTGGAAAGATCAGGAATTCAAGGCCCATACCTAACCATGATAAAAGCAATATACAGAAAACCAGTAGCCAACATCAAAGTAAATGGTGAGTAGCTGGAAGCAATCCCACAAAAATCAGGGACTAGACAAGGCTGCCCACTCTCTCCCTACCTATTCAACATTGTACTTGAAGTCCTAGCCAGAGCAATTAGACAACAAAAGGAGATCAAGGGGATACAAATCGGAAAAGAAGAAGTCAAAATATCGCTTTTTGCAGATGATATGATAGTATACATAAGTGACCCTAAAAATTCCACCAGAGAACTCCTAAGCCTGATAAATAGCTTCGGTGAAGTAGCTGGATATAAAATTAACTCAAGCAAGTTAATGGCCTTTCTGTACACAAAGGATAAACAAGCAGAGAAGGAAATTAGGGAAACAACACCCTTCTCAATAGTCACAAACAATATAAAATACCTTGGCGTGACTCTAACTAAGGAAGTGAAAGATCTGTATGACAAGAACTTCAAGTCCCTGAAGAAAGAAATTAAAGAAGATCTCAGAAGATGGAAAAACCTCCCATGCTCATGGATTGGCAGGATCAACATTGTAAAAATGGCTATCTTGCCAAAAGCAATCTACAAATTCAATGCAATCCCCATCAAAATTCCATCTCAATTCTTCAACGAATTGGAAAGGTCAATCTGCAAATTCATCTGGAACAACAAAAAACCTAGGATAGCGAAAACTCTTCTCAAGGATAAAAGAACCTCTGGAGGAATCATCATGCCTGACCTAAAGCTGTACTACAGAGCAATTGTGATAAAAACTGCATGGTACTGGTATAACGACAGACAAGTAGACCAATGGAACAGAATTGAAGACCCTGAGATCAACCCACATACCTATGGTCACTTGATCTTTGACAAGGGAGCAAAAACCATCCAGTGGAAAAAAGACAGCATTTTCAACAAATGGTGCTGGCGCAACTGGCAGTTATCATGTAGAAGAATGTGTACCAAGGTCAAATCTAAGTGGATTAAGGAACTCCACATAAAACCAGAGACACTGAAACTTATAGAGGAGAAAGTAGGGAAAAGCCTCGAAGATATGGGTACAGGGGGAAAATTCCTGAATAGAACAGCAAAGGCTTGCGCTGTAAGATCGAGAATCAATAAATGGGACCTCATAAAGTTGCAAAGCTTCTGCAAGGCAAAAGACACCGTCAATAAGACAAAAAGAACACCAACAGATTGGGAAAGGATCTTTACCTATCCTAAATCAGATAGGGGACTAATATCCAATATATATAATGAACTCAAGAAGGTGGACTCCAGAAAATCAAATAACCCCGTTAAAAATGGGGCTCAGAACTGAACAAAGAATTCTCACCTGAGGAATACCGAATGGCAGAGAAGCACCTGAAAAAATGTTCAACATCCTTAATCATCAGGGAAATGCAAATCAAAACAACCCTGAGATTCCACCTCACACCAGTCAGAATGGCTAAGATCAAAGATTCAGGTGACAGCAGATGCTGGCGAGGATGTGGAGAAAGAGGAACACTCCTTCATTGTTGATGGGATTGCAAGCTGGTACAACCACTCTGGAAATCAGTTTGGGGGTTCCTCAGAAAATTGGACATAATACTACCAGAGGATCCAGCAATACCTCTCCTGGGCATATATCCAGAAAATGTTCCAACCAGTAAGAAGGACACATGCTCCACTATGTTCATAGCAGCCTTATTTATAATAGCCAGAAGCTGGAAAGAACCCAGATGTCCCTCAACAGAGGAATGGATACAGAAAATGTGGTACATTTACACAATGGAGTACTACTCAGCTATTAAAAGGAATGAATTTATGAAATTCCTAGGCAAATGGATGGATCTGGAGGGCATCATTCTGAGTGAGGTAACATATTCACAAAGGAACTCACACAATATGTACTCACTGATAAGTGGATATTAGCCCAAAAACTTAGGATACCCAAAGTATAAGATACAATTTGTTAAACGCATGAAACTCAAGAAGAACAAAGACCAAAGTGTGGACACTGTGCCCCTTCTTGGAATTGGGAACAAAACACCCATGGAAAGATTTACAGAGATAAAGTTTGGAGCTGTGAAGAAAGGATGGACCATCTAAAGACTGCCATATCCAGGGATCCATCCCATAATCAGCTTCCAAACGCTGACACCATTGCATATACTAGCAAGATTTTGCTGAAAGGACCCAGATATAGCTGTCTCTTGTGAGACAATGCCGGGGCCTAGCAAACACAGAAGTGGATGCTCACAGTCAGCTATTGGATGGATCACAGGGCCCCCAATGGAGGAGCTAGAGAAAGTACTCAAGGAGCTAAAGGGATCTGCAACCATATTGGTAGAACAACATTATGAACTAACCAGTACCCCAGAGCTCTTGACTCTAGCTGCATATGTATCGAAAGATGGCCTAGTAGGCCATCACTGGAAAGAGAGGCCCATTGGACTTGCCTACTTTATATGCCCCAGTACAGGGGAATGCCAGGGCCAAGGGGTGGGTTTGGGTGTGTGGGGGACTGGGGACGGGAGTGTATTGGGTACTTTTTGGATAGCATTGAAAATGTAATTGAGGAAATTACCTAATTAAAAAAAGCTGAAAAAAAAAAAAAAGAACCCAGATGTCCCTCAACAGAAAAATGGATATATAAAATGTGGTACACTTACACAATGGAGTACTACTCAGGTATTAAAAACAATGAATTCATGAATTCTTTGGCAAGTGAATTGATCTGGAGGATATCATCCTGAATGAGGTAACCCAATCCTAAAAGAACACACATGATATGCACTTACTGATAAGTGGATATTAGCCCAGAAAGTTAGAATATCCAAGATACAATGTGCAAAACACATGAAACTCAAGAACAAGGAAGTCCAAAGTGTGGATACTTCATTCCTTTGTGGGAACTAAAAAGGGCCTGGGAAAAGAGGGAGAAGGGAAGATAGCCCATGTCCTGCCAGAGTTCCACCTATGATCTGGACAGGCAGACTTGGGAGGGCTGCAAGAAGCTTTCCTCTCAGCCTCAGCTAGGCATCCAAGCATGTCACACAATCAAAAAGGGGGTGACAAGGGGCAGCCCCCAAACCTAAAGGGGCCCCGGGGTATACCCTGTAGACTGGAGTTATGGGATAGAGGGTTGAGGGAAGAGAAGTTCCCACACGTTCGAGAATGTGTGCTGCCGTGATGAGCAAAGACTATTTTGGTTTTAGAGCTTTATTATAGAAAGGTAGGGGGAAAGAGAGAAGGTAAAAGAGATAGAGAGAGAGGCCAGCCATGGCCAAGAGGAGACAAAGGGGGAAAGGAGAGAGAGAGAGAGAGAGAGAGAGAGAGAGAGAGAGAGAGAGAGAGAGAGAGAGAGAGAGAGAGAGAGAGAGAGAGAGAGAGATAGGAGAGAGAATGAATTCTGGAGAGAAAGAGAGAGTAGGAAGGTGAGAGTGAGAGGAGAGTAAGAGCAAGAGAAAAAAGGAGTGAGAGGGCAAGGACGGGCCAAACAGCCCCTTTTAAAGTGAGCTGCTATCTTTTCTGTTGCTAGGTTTAGCCTGAAGGTCAGAAGCTTGGACATTGCCTATGTGACTTCTAGCCATGCTTTTCTTGTGGGGGCTGGGGGGGCGGTAACTTAGACAGGAGTCAGAGTTCCAGGAGATATGAGAGAACTCCTTCCATCTTATGTACGTAAATTATGACCACCAGGTCCTGGAGTTCAGCATCTCAGTTCGACTAGAAACCAGCCTGTCTTTGCATAGCCCAATGCCCTATATTTTTTCTAAGAATGGGGAACAAAATACCCATGGAAGGAGTTACAGAGACAAAGTTCAGAGCAGAGCCTGAAGGAATGAGACTGCCCCACCTATGGATCCACTTCATAAGTAACCACCAAACCCAGTCACTAGGCAGAAGCCAACAAGAGTCTGCTGACAGGAGCCTTATATATCTGTCTCCTGCTAGGCTCTGCCAGTGCTGGTCAAATACAGAAGTGGATGCTCACAGTCATCCATTGGACAGAGCACAAGGTCCCCAATGAAGGAGCCAGAGAAATACCCAGGGAGCTGAAAAGGAATGAAGCATCACAGGAGGGACATCAATATGAATTAACCAGTACCCTTAGAACTCCTTGGAACTATACCACCAATCAAAGAAAACACATGGTAGAACTTGTGGCTCTAGCTATATATGTAGCAGAAGATGGCCTAGTCGGGCATCAATGGGAAGCAAGGCCATTGGTCCTGTGAAGGCTCTATAAACCAGTATAGGGGAATGCAAGGACCAGGAATGGAAGTGGGTGGATTAGGGAGCTGGGGGAGGGGATAGGGGATTTTCTGAGGAGAAACTTGGAAAGGGGATAACATTTGATATGTAAATAAAGAAAATATCTAATAAAAATAAATATTAAAAAAAACCAACTAAATGGAGAGAAACTTGAAGCAATTCCACTAAAATCAGGAACTAGACAAGGCTGCCACTTTCTCCCTACCTATTCAATATCATAGTTGAAGTCCTAGCCAGAGCAGTTAGAGAACAAAAGGAGGCCAAAGGGATATTAATTTGAAAGGAAGAAATATCACTATTTGCATATGACATGGAAGTATATATAAATGAACCCAAAAATTCCACCAGAGAACTCCTAAACCTGATAAACAACTTCAGTGAAATAGGTGGATCTAATATTAACACAAACAAATCAGTGGCCTTTCTCTACACAAAGGATAAACAGGCTGAGGAAGAACTTAGGGAAACAATACCATTCACAATAGTCACAAATAATATAAAATACTTTGGTGTGACTCTAACTAAGCAAGTGAAAGATCTGTATGATAAGAACTTCAAGTCTGAAGAAAGAAATTGATAAACATCTCAGAAGATGGAAAGATCTCCAATGTTCATGGATTGGCAGGATTAATAGAGTCAAAATGGCTATTTTGCCAGAAGCAATCTACAGATTCAATATAATCCCCATCAAAATTCCAATATAATTCTTGTCAGAGTTAGAAAGGGAATTTGCAAATTCATCTCGAATAACAAAAAAAAAAAAAAAAAAGAAAAAAACCAAACTTAGGATAGTAAAACTTATCCTCAACAATAAAAGAACCTCTGTTGGAATCACCATCTCTGACCTCAAGCTCTACTACAGAGAAATTGTGATAAAAACTTCATGGCATTGGTACAGTGACAGACAGGTAGATCGATGGAATAGAATTGAAGACTCATAAATGTATCTACACACCTATGGTCACTTGATCTTTGACAAAGGAGCTAAAACCATCTAGTGGGAAAATGAGCGCATTTTCAGAAAATGACATGGGCTCAACCTTTGGTTAGCATGTAGAATGTGAATTGATCCATTTTTATCTCCTTGTACAAAGCTCAAGTCTATGTGGATCAAGGACCGCCACATAAAACCAGAGACACTGAAACCTATAGAGTACAAAGTGGGGAAGAGTTTTGAATATACCGGCATTGGGGAAAAATTCCTGAACACAACACCAATGGCTTGTACTTTAAGATCAAGAAATAACAAATGGGACCTCATAAAATTGCAAAGCTTCTGTAAGGCAAAAGGACACTGTCAATAAGACAAAAAGGCCACCAACAGATTGGGAAAAGATCTTTACCAATCCTAAATCCATTGGCTAATATTCAATGTAGACAAAGAACTCAAGGTGTTAGGCTCCAGAAAATCAAATAACTCTATTAAAAAATAGGGTACAGAGCTGAACAAAAAATTCTCAACTGAGGAATACTGAATGGCTGAGAAGCATCTAAAAAATGTTCAACATCCTTAGTCATCAGGGAAATTAAAACAATCCTGATATTTCACCTCAAAGAAGACTAAATGACTAAGATAAAAATTCAGGTGACAGCAGATGCTGGCAAGGATGTGGAGAAAGAGAACCACTCCTTTATTGCTGGTGGGATTGCAAGCTGATACAACCACTCTGGATATCAGTCTGGCAGTTTCTTGGGAAATTGGACATAGTACTACCAGAGGATACAGCAATACCACTCCTGGAAATATACCAGAAAATGTCTCATTACATAATATGGACACTTGCTCCATTATGTTTATAGCAGCCTTCTTTATAATATCCAGAAGCTGGAAAGAACACAGATATCCATCAACAGTGGAATGGGTACAGAAAATGTGGTATATTTACACAATGGAGTACTATGCAGTTATTAAAATCAATAAATTTATGAAATACTTAGACAAATGGATGGATCTGGAGGATATCTTCCAAAGTGAGGTAAACCAATCACAAAGGAACACACATGATATGCACTCACTGATAAGTGGATAGTAGTCCAGAAGCTCTGAATTTCCAAGATACAATTTGCAAAACACATGAAACTCAAGAGGTACAAAAACAACAGTTTGGAAATTTCAGTCCTTCTTAGAAGGGGGGAACAAAATACCCATGTGAGGAGTTACAGAGACAAAGTGTGAAGCACAGCCTGAAGGAATGACCACCTAGAGACTGATCCACCTGGGGATCCATCCCATAAACAATCACCCAAAACAGACACTATTGTGGATGCCAACAAGACCTTACAGACAGGAGCCAGATATAGTTGTCTCCTGGAAGGCTCTGTCAGTGCCTGACAAATACAGAAGTGGATGCTCACAGCCATCCCCTGGACGTAGCACCGGGTGCCCAATGAAGGAACTAGAGAAAGTACACACGAGGCAGAAGGGGTTTGCATCTTCATAGGAAGAACAGCCATATGAACTAACCAGTACCCCCAGAGCTCCCTGGGTCTAAACCACCAATCAAAGAAAACACACGGAGGGACTAGTTGCTCTAGCTGCACATGTAGCAGAGGATGACCTAGTTAGAAATAGGAGGAGAGGCCCTTGGTCCTGTGAAGGTTCTATGCCCCAAAATAGGGGACTACCAGGGCCAGGTAGTGGAACTGGGTGGGTTGATGAGCAGGGGGAGCAGAAAAGGATAAGGGGTTTTCAGAGGAGAAACTAGCAAAGGGGATAACATTTGAAATGTAAATATAGGAGATATCTAATAAGAAAATATAAATTAAAAAAGAATAGATTTTGAAATAATATAGTCAATAATAATAGTAATAGTAATTAGTTAGATAGGAATTGCAAATGCTAGTTGTGCCAATAAATGACCCAGTGTGTGATTCAAAAAAGGAAAAAAGAAAGAAAGAAAGAAAGAAAGAAAGAAAGAAAGAAAGAAAGAAAGAAAGAAAGAAAAAAGAAAGAAAGAAAGAAAGAAAGAAAGGAAAACCTAGGAAAGAGATCTGGAGCTACAGAAGCAAATATCAAGAACAGAACACAAGACAGGTAAAAGAGAATCTCAGACATAGAACATATCAACACACCAGTCAAAGAAAATACAAAGTGTGAAAATCTCCAAACCTAAAACATCTAGGAAATTTGGGACACAATGAAGAGACCAAATCTAAAAATAATAGGAATAGAAGAGGGTGAAGATTCCTCCTACAAAGGGCCAGAAAAAAATCTTCAACATACTCATAGAAGAAAATTTCCCTAACATAAAAATGAGTTGGCCATAAACATACAATAAATAACCTTACAGAATACCAAATAGACTAGACTAGTAAAGAAAATCCTTTCACTACATAATAATCAAAGCACTAAATGACAGATCAAAGAAAGAATATTAAAAGCTGCAAGGGAAAAAGGCCAAGTTCATATAAATGCACACATGGGGATAGCAGACTTCTCAACAGAGACTCAAAAAGGCAGAAGATATTGGACAGATGTCTTACAGACCTGAAAATATCACAGATGCCATCTCAGATACTCTACCCATCAAAACATGGAGAAGCCAAAATAGTTCATGACAAAACCAAATTTAAGCAACCTAAATCTAAAATATCTTTGATATATTGTGCCATTTAAATAATGCCATGATTTTATTTTTGCAGATTTTTGCGTTGGTGTATTATGTATATACATTTTCAGTGTGACTATTCTAATAAGCACAAATTGCTTTACAATCATTCCATTCCCGATTTCTTCAAAATGTCCAAGAGTGTCTGCCTGAAATTTCTCCAGTAGAGGGAGATATAGGCCTTGCTTTGTTTTAGAGAGATTGCAACTCAGTTACTGGTTCCATAAGGCCGTCTAATTTTCTATTTTTAAATAGTTATACAGCCATAGAAAGTGGTAAAAAATTTGTAGGCAGAAAATTCTGCACGTTGCACACAGCCTTCTCTCGGGTTGATATCTTTTTTAAAATAAAATAAATCAGGAAGTTGAAAAAATGTTCATATTATTAATGAACTCATTCCATTTATTTGCCTGTGTGAACGTTATGTGTGCATATGTGGTGTCTCTAAGCATACTGGTATTGTAAATAGTGTGTGTTTTCAGAACAATAATCATGTATTCAGATGCACTGAATAACTCAGAGCTCACTGGTCTCACCATCCTTTCTTCAACTCATAGCAAGCACTACAGAAAAATACTCACACAATAAATACAATTTGTTACTGGCCTATGCTACTCTGTGGCGTTTCCAGGCTGTGTGCATGAAGAATTAGCTTTTCTTTGCCTAAAAGTAGAAGTTCCTGGTATTGAAGACCCCCAGTTCACCAAGTTACTAGATGAGGAACATTTAAGCACTTACTGAGTTCTAGCTACTTCTGGAAGCACTCTTATCAAACATTTTTTTTTCCCTTACTAGTTTTGGCGTGAAAATGGGTTTTCATTTCTCTGCAAAGGTACTCAAGGCCATTTTAAAAACTTGAACTGTATAATAATTATTCTTTTAGTGGTAGAAACATTTGCAAAAGTACTATTTAGTGTCATGACTTTAAAGTCCCATGAAAAACATCTGCTTCTCTTGAATCCTTACAATCAGGATTCTAATACTACATTTTAAATTGTACCCTTCCCTAGATTTAAAAGGACTTTCTATACCAAGTTATTATGTTTAACTTTTAAAAAAATCTGTTTGTGTCTTCTTTATGTCTTAGGGAATTATCCATGCATATAGCTTTCAATGTGGGGATTAGAGTGTTTTTATTGTTAATGGTGTGATTTTACTGATTTTGAATTTTATTTTTCCTTTTACATTCTAAGTAAAAGACCCCATCTGAATACATTATATCTATGCATTGTATTTGAGGTTGCAATCCATCATTATATCCACCAGCTAGATTCCATTTTAGACTCAATTTTTTGAGGTGTAAACAATTAATACTTCCTCTCATATAGCTGTAATTAAGTGAGCAAATCAAACAAAATCAATTCATCATCATTTTCATCCTGGCTGGCTGTTAGCACTTTTTCACTTATATACTATTATTTGATTAAGTTATGAATTATACTTTTTATTTTATTCCCCCTGTCCCTGATTCTAGGACTGTGCTCCCCCATACACCCACCTACTCCTGCCTCCCCCCGCCCTATGGCATTCCCCAACACTGTGGCTATGAGTCTTCACAGGAACAAGGGCCTCTCCTCCCATTGATATCCTACAAGACCATCTTCTGCTACATATGCAGCTGGAGCCCTCCATGCATATGCACTCTCACTTCCTTTTTCAGTATCTGGAGTATTCTCAGGCCCCTATTCTTTCCTGAACCCTTCCCTTAGGAGAGACAGTAATGGTTTGGATATACATTTCCAGGGAAGGCAGTTAACCTGCTGCACTGCAGAGGTACTAAGTCCTGTCCATTGTTATACTCACTTTTACATTTGAGATCAAATCAAAGAATTTGATTTGTGCTGAATCTGGTTTAGGTCCATATAGAATTTGTGACTATTCTTTTTGATATTATCTAATACTGGGAAATGAGCATTGTAATTCAGAAATTATTGATCAGAAGAGATTTAATTTTGTCAGCTGTTTGTGGATCACGTGGTTACCAACTTGTGCTCCTAAGAAACTTTAGAAAAATGATTGCTATAGACTTGAAAATATATGATTTTATTACAGAAAAAAAAGCTTCCAGAGGGGGCTGGGTGAAATGAAAGAGGAACACCCAGAGAAGAGTCAGAAAGAAATGGACTCCCGCAGATAGAGTGGTGAAGGATTTTGTCTCAATGGGTTGTGAGTATTTTGCAGGGGTGAATTGTGTCAGAATAGGAAGGATGCAATTATTGTTAAGTTGGTGGAGACGAGTAGGTAATCATTTGGGATTAAGGAAGTATTAGGAGATAGTAGGGGATGGAGAATATTGATAAATCAGAAAGAGTCAGTTATGTGCACAGGCCCATAAAGCAGTCAGTCATTCTGTAAAGCTGTAGCATGAGAGCGGTGTGGCTTCATAGTGACTGAGATGTATTGGCAGCCTTAGTTCCAGGGAACAATGGAATCTAATGAACAGATAGACTGACTAGTTACATGAAAGTTAAACCAGTCTCTTTTAAGAGGTGGTGCATTCTGTTTAAAAGGGGAATCCATTTCTCCTGTGCAGATTAATGGGAGAGGCAAAAGTAGAGTCCACAAAAGTATTATGGTCAGCTATAAAATGAAAAAGTAAAAGCATTGTGTCTAGTGAGCAAGTATTTCACTTTGAATGTTGGAGTTGGAGGGACACCTCAGCAGGAGTAATGAAAGAATGACAGTGAATGAAGTCAAGGACTGTAGTACACTGAGGTGAAAGAATTCTACTGAATATTTTTTTCTTCCAGACGCAGTCATTCAGGAAAATAGTGAGTGGTTATACTGTTACATGTGCTACACTCAGGTAAGCTTCAGAAGAAACACACTGATGGGGAGCATGGAAGGAAGGGAACAGAATAAAACACAGGACTAGTTAAATGAAATGTATTTTGTCTGGGGTGAAAGTTATGAAGTCGCCTTGCAGGTGGAACTCCACTATAGTCTCCCAAATATCGGCTAGCTGATGCCTCAGGAATGAAAGGAGCTGCTGTTGGATGAGAATAAATAGGGGAGCTTACATGAACATTCGTGTTCAGGTATAGAGAGAAATTTGTTTATTTTAATAAAGGTGTGTACAGTAAATAAAATATCCAAAATACTTGGCAAAAATATAAGTACAGGGTTGATAATGAGGAACAGTGATCAAGTCGAGGAACTTCTGTGGGAGGGAACCAACAGTCCATCCATAGGAAGAGGCATACCCATTAATGTTTCCTCTGATCACCGTGAACTTGGGCTTCATCTCAAAACCATTTGCATTTATTGGTGAGGAAGTTGCATTGTTCAATGAGGGCCTAAATCCCATCTTTATCCCTAAGGATATACAGTCTTACTTAGTTTTAGAATACCACAACAACCAGAGAAAAGGATGTTAAGCTGATCTGAATATTTTTAAAGTTTTTCTAAGAGATGGTGAGACTGAGAGGTTAACTGATGTGGAGAGAACTTCAAACTGGCTATTATAGTTTTGAGTCCTGAAAAACAATGCCCAGAGTGCTAAGAAGAGGGAATACTTGGAAGGCTCATTATTCCCATTTTCAGAGATCACCCAAAATGCTTTTAGGAGTTTTGGGGCACAGATCTCTCTTAACTGCTTAGAGATGTCAAAAGGTAGATGAGGAAATGGGAGGCACTGGGGAACCATCTATGTGGCCATAATAGAACTTGACAGATAGGAAAAATCCAAAATATAATCCACCTTTTTGGTGATAACAAAATTTTTCATTGTGATATTTGAATGAGGTATTATAAGTACAAATTGTGAGGAACATAAAGTGACAATGTTGTTGAGGAGAAAAATTATAGAGTACCAGAGGTCTAAAGAAGGATTAAATGACTGCAACCCACAGTTTCTTACATTAGTCTCTGGTATAAGGGACAGGCACCTGTAAGCATTGTAAAAGATGTTAAAGTCAGCATCTTGGTTGACACATTAAAAGAGATATGGAGTTCTATTAAGTCCTTGTCTAGAAAAATTTCAAGAACAGAATTTGGATATAATTTCCCAAACATGTGAGTTTGGTGACTGAGTATCTGGCTCCGTACTTTATTCAGTAAACAGGATGTAAGGACATATTACATCTCTGTGAAATATTCTTCCAGACACAGATAGTGTTCTATAGGTAAGACATACAGCTTTAACATTTGGGCTCAGTATCTAAGCAGATAAGCCTGCTTCTCAGCTCTGTGTAGACACTGTAAAGGTAAGGGAGGCCAATGCAGGTCTTATGAGGAAGAGAATCATTAATGAGGAATAGTTGTCCAAACATCATTTATGTCCCTTTAATTGTTTAAGTATCATACCAATCATTTTAATGTTTACTGTTTTTATTTTAATTTTATTTTAATTTTAATGTTTACTGTTGGGTGTTTAAGATCAAGTAGGTAGCCAAAATTACTGCTTGTTTTTGTCCTGCTAAAATCAGTTAAGTTTACAGGAGTCACTTGGGCTTGTGAGGAATCTCTTACTCTTGGAGCCTGTCTTTATTTATTGCCTGTTTCTGTGAGATAAGTAAAAGGCCTTGCTGGGGCTGGCTGTGGCTTTTCCTTGAAGCACTGAAGAATTTTTTCCTCTATGTTGCCCTCCTCTTTGTAGAGTGGACTCTTGGTAGCCTCCAAGACAAGAGAACAGGTGACTTCCCAAAGTTGCAGAACACTTATAGAGATGACCCACAGTCCTTGCAGACCTCACAGACCTTAAAGAGCAAGGGAGAAAATATGCTGTCGTTTAATCCCTCTGACCACATTAAAATAGCTTCACGTGTGGTTGTTAAACATGCAGAAGATCAGTTACACTAGTCTGGTTCTTTTAACTACTGTTTAATGTCAAATAGTCAGATACTTCTAAATAAATGCTGATTCACACAAATTTTAGCCAGTTTTTGTAATTGTTTATCTTAGACCTTAGAAACGTTAATTTCATAACATTATCTCTAAGTCTTATCCTTTACATTTCTTAAATAATGTACTCAGATTCATACTTTCCAAATAGTGTCTAACATTTTTTATCCTTATTCTGATAACATCCTCCTATCCTAATCTTCTATAAATCCTTCTTTACTGAAACAATTTCCATATTTACATCCTCCTATATTTTTTATTTCATGCTATAATGAAACATAGTACCATTAACAAGTAAATTTATTATTTATTGTAAGAATTTTCTCCCTGTGTGAGGGGAGACTAAGCCATGTCTATCTCCTCTTCATATGATACCCATGACAAATTTCAAATTTATTGAAGTTCTCCCTGGTGTACTAATGAAATAAATGTGCTTACAAATAATTGGCAAGGAATTTCTGATGGGAGTGTGAGTGACCATGAAGAGTGCAGTCTCATTAAGAACTCCTTATTTAGTTTGTATGAGGATATCTTCAAATCCCACCAATATTTTTTAATTGGTTTATGATGACCAGTTCATAATCTCTTTTTGTGGAAGAATATTAACATTTAACATGTTCTGCTCTGTGGCCTCCCTTCCCCCAGCCTGGAACCTGCCTGCTCTAGGGTGGAGCTACCGGCTCATTCGTCCTGCCACGCCCACTGCTGGAACCTGACCTTGCTGCCTGGAGGCACACACGTGTTCGTCCTGCTACTGGACCCTGAGTTACTTGGCGGGAAATTGGGTTCCCTCCCCCTTCCTTTATAAACTGAGTGTCTGGAAATATTAAATTGAGTCTTGATCAGAGTTTTGTCTTGACTCCATTGTTTCTTCCGCCCTATCTAGTTACCTCTCTTTGCAGGGAACTGCCATTCTCAGTTGAACCGTTCGTGTTGTGGACCGCGGGCGGGCCGCAACAGTTGGCGCCAGAACTGGGACCTGAAGAATGGCAGAGAGATGCTAAGAGAAACGATTGCTGTGTGGAGCTCCACAAGAAAGGAAAGAATCGTCGTATCGGAGGAGCATCGGAGCAACGGACAGGTACACATGCTAGCGCTAGCCTAAAAAATTTCAGTTTTGAAAGTGTTGCGGGGATGCAGTAGGATACGAAGCAAGTTTGAAGCAGTGCTGACCCAACACTGGTTCTACTTGGGGTCAGCAGTTCGTAAATCGGAACTAGATACGGAGACAGGCGGTGTGCCGCAGTTTTTTTTTTAGAAAGCTGCTTAGGTGGAAGAAGGAAGGGTTCAAAGTCAGAAATCTTTTAGATAAGATAGATAGCTGTTGTCCATGGTTCAAAGAAGAAGAAACAATAGATTGTGGAACCTGGGAGAAAGTTGGTGAGGCCCTGAAGCAAGTTAAAGTTTGAGATTAAGCTTCAGAGGCTGAGTCTCTTAAGATATTTCTAGTTTAGATAATGATTAATGTGGTTCTTATCCTAAATAGTAAAATTTAAGATAAGATATAAAGCAATGCCTCTTTACTAAAGCGTTAAAGCTTGCTTTAATAGGTATTCATAGGTATTAATTGATATCCAAACTTCGTAATATGATAGTAATGCTTCTAATATTGATTTTAACAGTGATAAATTGTTTTAAACATAGGTTTTGCTTTCCCAAAGTTGTAGATATTATCCTAACCTTGCACAAAAACTTAAAAATTATGGTTAAAACTGCCATTGTTCCATTGACTGCAGCTTGCAGTTTGATTGCAAATTTAAGATTAATGCTCAGATTAAAAAGTATTTTACCTTTGAGTCAATACAGGGCTCTGGGCAGTCCCAGAGCGGCTTGTGGCCTTTTCTTTTGTTTTGCAAACAATGCCTAAAAAAGTTTTTCCCTGTATTCAAGAAAATTTCTTTTTAACAGTGTTACAAATCTATTCAAATGTTTAAAATAATGCTTAAATTCAAAGATTTTTGCTTCTAGTAAACTGGTAATCACTAGAAAATTTTGCCTCTATGTATGGCTAATATAGCTTTACATTATGTAAGAAAAATGTTTATTGTTTCTGCTTCTTTACAAGAAGCCAAAAGTTTTAATCTTTCAGTATATATTGTTTCCTAAGTGGAAAGTATTTTATTAACTAATGCTTCTCAAGGGAAGTTTACCTTAAATCCTTGCTCTCACCCAAAAGATTCAGAGACAGTATCCTTTTGTTATTTGGTGTTTTGGTTTGCTGCAAGGGGTTTTGCAGGAAATAAAGAAAGCTTTTATAATTGTTGTTAATTGGTAATTAAAAATTAGTTGTGCCGAAGACAATTCTTTGGCCAGAAAAAACATTATTGTAAAGTCATTTTTCTCATCCTCCCAGCCGATCGTTGGCCACGTGGGCCCAACTAGCTGCTGTGGGGCGGAGTCTTAACACACAGTTGCCCCTATTCTAGCACAAATAATCTGGTTGTGTGCTGTAGATGGTGTTTTAAAATGCTGAACAATCAAATCTTAATTTATATATTAATAGTCAATGCTATATCTCTGAGCTCATAATTACTTAAAATTGTTCGTCCCTCAGATACTATTAATTCTCAAATTTACAATTGCTTATACATATTTCTAGTTAATAAATAAATAAATTATGCACGTGTGACTCTTAATAACTTTTCTAGCCTTCTAGTTACAACCGTTCCTTAAAAAAAAAAAAAAATAATTGAAAGTGCAATTAGTCACTGCCCCTTTACAGCCAAATATTTAAAATGTTTTGTCCAAAAAGTTATTAATTCAAAAGGTTAGATATTGTAAAATTTTAAACTTTAACCTCTTAAAAGACAAAAGAGAGAAATTGTATCCCCATATATACTATTTAGTGCATTTCCATGCACACTATTTAAAACATACCTTTATTTTCAAAATTTGAGATTAAAATGTCAAATTTAATAAATGCTTTTTAGTATCTTAAAAGGATCTACTTATTGGCTTATAAATTGATCCTAAAACAGCTACCTTATTAGGAAAGGGAAAAACAGGTTCTCTCCACAGAACTCTACAGAAGCATATTGGTAATTCGTGTGCTGAGCTGACAGGTAAGTTAACTCAGTGTCCTGATTAAAAGGACTAAAAGATTAAATTCATGTTTTAGATCCATCCTTGCTTGTCATTTTTCCAGTCTAGACTAGCTTCTAGCCTTTTAACTTTATGGCAATAGTACATCAGAGACTGTATATTCAGACTTAGTAAAATTAGTCATTTAATAGAGTCATAATGATTTTTCACTCTTCTTCAGTGTGACCAGCCATTCTAACTCAATCTTAAACTGGTCTAATATTCAGTTCAATTATTAGAGATTCCTATATTCTAAATTACCTAGCAAAGTTAATTCAGAGCATTTCCCCCAAGGTCACCAAAGGCTCATCTTGCCTTTACCTTATTTGTCCTAAACTTTTTGCAAACTGACATTAAAGGTCAGTCTGCAGCGGAATGCCACTGGCACCCAGTTACTTCTAATTCTTATGCATTGGTAAAATGGAAGGACGCCCTGACTAATAAATGGAAGGGTCCAGATCCAGTTCTAATCTGGGAAAAGGGCTCGGTTTGTGTTTTTTTGAGAGATTAATTAGTCAGATGAACGCACATTCCAAATCTTATAAGTATCACCTTGAGGACTAAAATTCCTCTTTTGCTTAAAATTCAGCTGGAAACTGAAGCTCCTAAAAAAAAAAAAAAAAAAAAAAAAAGCTGTTTTCCTGCTACTCTCTGAGCCGGCTCCCCCACAAGAGGCCGGAGATTAACTTTAGCTTTACAATTTGCATCTAAGTAAAGCACCTTGACTTCTCCAAACAGAAAATTTACATTACTACACTCTAATTGTTTAGTATTCTTCCTTCTCTCAAGCAGGTCAATCTACATTCTCCGGTTCTCCGCCCCGCCCCTAAGAGCAAACAGGTGGTTCTGCTAATCTCCCTTCCAGGGACATCCCAGCATGTGGCTTTTCAGTCTAAGATAAGATTTAGATTTACCAGGAGAGCTAGGGAAGTAGAAATTTCATATATATTTACAAAGATTAGTTCTTATTTTGATAGATATAGGCTTAGTCCCTTAACTGGCCTCTGGCTTTTCACCCTTGCTGTTACTGCAAGGTGTCCTTAGTTCCTCAGGCTACTGGGAATAACAGAGATGAAGAGAAAAGACTTTCAGCTCCTATTTTAACCAAAATTAATGGTGTTAATACTGACATAATTCTTGTCTAGGCCTTGCTAAATCTGAGGTTGACAAGTCTCACATAGAGACCTCGCAATAACTCAGAATTGCGATACTGATTCATAATCATATGAATACGGTATGGGTACCGCTTGGCGCAGGAGATCACTGCGGAGGGAAGGTCCAATTTGACCGTTTCTGAGTTCCCTGTGCGACACACCTGATTTGAAAGAGGTTGGTATCTGACTCCAGCTAAACACTAAAAATACTTACGGCTCTGCCTCCCCTCCCCAAAAGATACCAAGAGCCACAGATGTGAGTTGTTACGATACTCACGGGAGGAATCAGGTTAATGTCCACCCAAGTCAAGGTTAAAGGCCCACTCATCTACGGATGAGAAAATCTTTTGATCACCTCTGTTAAGCATTGCCTATTTAAACTTAATTAACAGGGGGGAGAGAGATTGGAGACCTTGCTGTTGTAAGAGCAAGCCCTTCACTGCCTCCCACCCAAAAAATAAAAAAGCCAATTGGCCTTGTACTAGGAGCCAGCCAGTCTTAATCGCTTCTCACTGTTTCCCCTGCCTGTCACCCAAAATTGTGGATAATTATCAGTTCAGTGTTATTCTAAAATTGTTTAGCTAAACTCAGCCAGGGTTCCAACGCCCTACTTAAAAGGCAAACAGGTAGCTACCTATTCAGCACTAATTAGCATTATAAAGTCAGAGCCTACAGCCTTAGCCAGATACAGTTTACCATTAGAATAGTTAAGAAATCCCACGGAAATAGGTTTTTTCTTTAGCCCTAGGAACTTAGGCAGAACTATTGAACATAGATAATCTTTCTGCCACAGGCCACCCCTTTTTTATTTTTATTTTTGTTATCTAATGGGGGGAAATGTGGCCTCCCTTCCCCCAGCCTGGAACCTGCCTGCTCTAGGGTGGAGCTACCGGCTCATTCGTCCTGCCACGCCCACTGCTGGAACCTGACCTTGCTGCCTGGAGGCACACACGTGTTCGTCCTGCTACTGGACCCTGAGTTACTTGGCGGGAAATTGGGTTCCCTCCCCCTTCCTTTATAAACTGAGTGTCTGGAAATATTAAATTGAGTCTTGATCAGAGTTTTGTCTTGACTCCATTGTTTCTTCCGCCCTATCTAGTTACCTCTCTTTGCAGGGAACTGCCATTCTCAGTTGAACCGTTCGTGTTGTGGACCGCGGGCGGGCCGCAACACTGCTCTGATCATTTTATGACAATAGAGCCAGGTTCGAATTTATTCATATCTAATGAGAGGACAATTGTCCAATAGAAAAAAAAACATGTATCCAGGAAGGGCAATCATCTCTTAGAGTCATTTCATACTCTCAATAACAGGAACCACATTGTAGAACCAGAATTGTGATAATGATAAACAAGATCACAATTTTACCAAATTGTAGATTATGTACGTTTTGTCTTTAAAAACATAAACACTTTAAATTTAAAAAGTCATGTCCATTGTTCCAAATGAAGATTTGGGACAATTAGCCATTATTAGATCTTGTAATGTGCTTTAAGGACTACTTGTTACTTTCCACATGTTTGATAAATATAAATGTGATCAAAATATATAGATTGCAATTGTGCTCTGAGCAATAAGGCATGGAGAGAGGAAGAGTTGACTTTAAGATTATCCTAATCCTTGTTATATTTTACAAATAAAATTATTAAATTACTGTATTACCAGAGCCGCGAAAATCAGTTGCTAGAATATATACAGCAGAAAGCGTTTTGTTATTAGCACACCATTAGCAACCATGCTACACCACCATGAGATGTCTCAGTAACCAACCCAAAACACAACTCACATTTCCATGAAGTTAAGAGATGGTTCACCCTGTATCCAAGTATGAATGACCTTGTGAGAAAAAAGAATTAGGTTACTCCTCCTCATTCTTACCCAGTTACAGCCTTATGAATTTTTATAGTATCAGAATACATGGATACCTTTCAATGCATTGATAGAAACATCAATAGCAACAATAAGTCACAGAAGTGAAATCACTGCTGTTGTCCTCAGATGTAGAATGCTGGTTGGTCGTAGCTTAGAGTATGTTAAAAGAACCTTATACTTATTAGTCACAAAGACATTACTCAAACAGTGATGTTGGAAGCACAAATGGCTTTAAGGGTTGTAAAGTTTGCCCAAGAAAACTTTACTTAGATCTTGGACCTGCAATTCCTACTTCTCCATAACCACTGAAGTTTTTATAAGGAAATCAGCCTAGCAGAAGGCTGAGTGGAAGTCACAATTCTTTTCAGGAACGTTTTCATATACAGTACTTGCTGCTACTGTCTAATTAATTGTATTTTACATAAGTGCATGGAACATAGTTCGTGGTATGTCTCTGTTTTAAATGGGTTATTGGAGGATGAATCTGCCCTTATAGATGATACATGTCCCCCCCCCCCCCCAGGAAACACATAGAGTGGCTCACAACTTTCCTCTTCTTGATTTCTCTGGAACCTGTCTACACATATTGCACATATAGTAGCAGGTGTTGGGGAATAAAAGGAGTGGGAGAGAACCTGTGTTCCACCAAAGTTTCGGTGCTCTGGACAGGCAGACATGGAGGACTGCCCCGCGCTCGCCAGGCAGCCCCGCGTGGGTGTCTTGCTTTGGGAAACCATTGATCCTAGGTCCTCAGAGGGAGGTGGACAGGGAGCAGTCTGAGGTCACTGCACCTCACAGAGGTCAGAGATAACAGGTCCTCAGTCTCGGACATCCCAGACTGCTGGATGCTGTGGAATAGCTGAGAACAAAATGGGGGCCCTGGAGGCAGCTTGGTCAACCCCAGGGCATAAAAGAGGAGAGGGCAGGCGGAGAGGGGGTGCTGGGTGATTCCCCTGCGGGAGAGAATCTGGTCAGGTCCATGGCTAGAGTGCAGGAAGGCCTTCCAGCAGGAGGTTAGACATGGCTCTTTAGGGAAAAATCCTATTCCATTGTTCAAGCATGACAGGCCTTGATGAACAGAGACAGTCTATGGTTTTAGAGCTTTATTGTAGAAAGGCAGCGAGAAAGAGAGAGGGAGATCAGCCATGGTATGTGGAGAGAGGGGGGAAGGGAGGGAGAGAAGGAGCGCTAGAAATGAGAGTAAGAAGGTGAGAGAGCCAGGCATGGAGGTGCATGCCTTTAATCCTGCACTCGGGAAGCAGAGGCAGGCAGATTTCTGAGTTCGAGGGCAGCCTGGTATACAGAGTGAGTTCCAGGACAGCCAGGACTACACAGAGAAACCCTGTCTTGAAAAACAAAAACAAAAACAAACAACAACAACAACAAAAAAAAAAAAAACAAGAAAGGTGAGAGCATAAGAGAGAGAGAGGAGGTACCAAGCAGTCCCATTTATAGTGGGCTGGACTATCTTGAAGTTGCAGGGTAGCTGTTGGGGAGTAGCATACCTGGCTACTGTCAGGTAACTGTGAGGGTGGAGTCTACCTAAAAAGTCAGGAGCTTGGGGTTTGGTCTGTATGACTGTTAGTCACAGAATTATGGAGTTGGGGGCACTGTGGTATCAGGCACCTGTCTCTGAGAAAATGGCTCACTGTTCTATCCCTTGTAGAGTTTTCTATTGGGTTTATGGAGCAAGCCTCATTTTTTCAAAACAGGCTGCCTTTCAAGGTCCCACACAGTCACTATATATATATATATATATATATATATATATATATATATAAACATATATATATATATATAAACATATATATAATGTTTTTATTAAAAACTTATTAAAAATTGTGTACATGTGTGCAGAAGTTTTTACAAATAATTTGCCAAAACTTACATGGTCAGTGGGTGATAGGGGTGGGATTTGAATGCATGTATGTGTTTGGCTTCCTATAGGTTCTTTGCTTAGGTGTTGTTATCAAGTAGGTGACTCAAGCCTATTGAATGCTAGAAAAGACAATATCATATTTAGAATAAAGTAAAAACATTCTGCTTTGTTTTCCATATACCATATGCTGAATCCCTCTTGAGGTCAGTCTGTAAAACATGAATCTCTTGTTTCTTCACAAACTGGAAAGGAAGGTAGTTCAAATCTGGGGGAATAGCACGCCTTATGTTTTTCTACTGTGGCTCCTTTCCTTCATTTAAATCTCTGACTCATTGCCTCCACAAATTAGGAGATCCTATAAACCTAACATGTCTTAAATGAGACAAAATAAGGCAAGAAATGGAGGACAAGGTGAATAGGGAAATGGTCATTTTGGGTGAAATTGGTGGTGTCTGGATTATGAATAAATATGATCAAGAGACACCTTATGTAATTCTCAAAGAATTAATAATAAAAAGAAAAAAGTAGAAAACATTGGTCTCCTCTGGAGTATTAATATTTAGATTTTTGCCTGTCCAGATAGCAAACATGTAACAAATATTTAATTCAAGAGTTATCTACCGTTCAGGTCTGACGTGTGTCCCAGGCTTGTGGATGAAATCCTCTTCCGCAGGTGATATTGCTTTTGGAGTCTGTGGGTTCTGAAGGAAGATGACTGAGTTAGACTGTATGACCCTGAGTGTATAGACCTGACGGATTATTGTGTCCTCATTCTCTGGTTCACTCACTCTGTTGCCTCCTGTCTGTCATAGGGTCGGGAGCTTTGTACAACTACAGAGTCTTTGCCACTTGATGCTTATGTTGGAGAAATGGAGAATGCAACCATTTTGGGGTAAAAAAGGTCTCCTCCAAAATCTCATTGTAATGTCTCGGAGGCTAGATAGTATGTGACATCTTTGAAATCCCTGTAGGTAGTTTCTGAAGGCAATGGGTAGATTCCTGGTAATGAATTAAAGGATATGACAGATTTTCTATGAAGAAATAGTTGTCAAGAAAATTGAATTTGATGAAAGGTATAGGCAGAATATGAAGGCAACTCAAGACAGAAAACACATAGCTAGAGAGGAAAAGATCATAAATTTATGATTGTACAAGTTTGTCTGATTTTATGTTAACCCCCTCGTGTTCAGCACAGTAGATATGGTGACATATATTTGATATGTGACATATATTTGATCTCTTGGTTATGGTCTTGCTTTCATTCACTTGTTGCTTGGGATATTTTTATATATTATATTAGAAATGGGAATATTTACCATGTTCCATTGTCAGTTGAAAGCTCATTTTCTACCGTTTTATTTCTTTCCTTATTGAGACAGGATTTCTACATGAAGCACAGACTAGATTCACACAGAATATCCTCCTTCTTATAGTTGTCATTAATTCCACCATTACCAACCTTTAATTCAACAATCAGCTTCTCTTCGTGCAGATTTTACATGATCTTATTGATAAAAATCATTTATTGTGTTATTCATTGGGAGTTTGACTTCATGTTTAAATTCAGGAGTTGTAAGGACTACCAGAGTCAAAAATTTACTCAGTGTTTTTTTTTTTTTTTTTTTCATTTTAAAATGAAGGTGAGTATTTGGGAGCTAGAGAAGTAGTATTAGAGTTGAATCTGTAGTGTTTTCCTAAGTGCCTATACTGAAATTTCATTCATAAGTACATTTATATACCACTAGGAAACATAAACAAGTGGAAGAGAATGAGAAACTGCAGCTAGTTAGGAACAGAAGTAACTTCAGAGTGCCTGTGTAGAAATTTTTTTTTTTTAAATTTGCTTTTTTTTTTTCCTTAGCACTTTGTCTGCAGTACTATAGGTCGCAGTATATTTCTTTCATGTTTGTAAAAATCTTTGCTTCTTCATGTACCCTCTACCACTGTACTCTATTTCAATCCAGGACCAGAAACAATACATTGGAGTCATGATGCCTAGGCATCTGCAATTCTGTGACACAGTCTCTGGCCTTTCACAGATATGTTTCTAAAAGATACCAAGGATTCCCTAGCTTCAGGAAATCCTTAGGTTGCTTCAAGCATGCAGTGATATTGCTACTTGAATAAGAATAATTCTCTATTTGCTGCTCAAGAATGAAAGGTGAAAATATCATTTGTAGTACACAGCAGAACCGTGTATGAAGGCTCAGTGTTTTCTGTGACAGTATTCAAGTCTGTCCTCACTAGTCAACACTTTATGCTGAGGAATTGTGGGAAAGAGTAGTAAATAGTAGAAAACCAATCTGTGGAGGATCTGAAGCTGAGGAAAAGGTTCACTCATTTAGTCAGTATATATGAAAGCACCTCCATCTTCACACATAGTCATTACTTCAAGCGACACAGGTTGTTCAGATCAAGGAGTTATATTCCCATGTTCCTCTTTTTGAATTCTAGTTAGCAAAGTTAATGCTTTAAAACCTCATGTTTTAATTTAGTGAAAGTCGTTATGATAAATTGTCCTTTCAATTTCAAGAGATGCCTACTCCAAACACTTCACAGGGGAGCACATACTATTTTTCAACCAATCAGAATTACTTGAGCGAGTTAAAGACCTAATAGTTTCTTCTCTGTTGTGTATTCCCTGACAGCAGGATATTGTTCTATATTACCCCAGTATATCTTTGAAATATGTTGTTCAAATTAGAGAGTACATACACTAGAAATGTCATGTATAATTTTAAATCTTTCAAAAGAGATTCATTCTCTGGAGACATACAAGTGGTTTGACCTCAGGTGTCTGGGGACTCAGGGTTTGTGCTAACTACTGAGATGAGTAAGTCCTGCACCTGTTCCCAACAATATCTGGCTCCCAAGGATTTGCATGTTCTCAGTGCACAGCCTTGGGGACTTCTTCATATACCATCATACTCTGCCATTGTTATTGCAGTCAGGACTCAACATGGACATGAGGGCCTCTGCTCATTTTCTTGGGTTCCTGTTGCTCTGGCTTCCAAGTAAAATGAACTAAAATTGGAATTTCACTGTTATGCTGTGATTAGTATTGACTGGCATTTGGGGAAGATATTCTTTTACCATGCTTACCTATATGGATATTCATTATGTCTTCACTCCTAGGAGATAGATGTGACGTCCAGATGATTCCATTTACCATGTCTGCCTCTCTGAGAGAGATAATCATTCTCAGTTGCTAGGAAAGTCAGGACATTATTTAATCTGGTACCAGCAGAAACCAGGGTAATCTCCTTAGCCCTTGATCTATGATACAACTAACTGGGAAGATGGAGTCCAATCAAGGTTCAGTGGCAGTGGATCAGGTACAGATTTCACATTCAAGATCAGGAGAATGCAGCATGGGAATTTACAAGTATATTACCACATGTAACATATTTGTGTTCCTCCCAGAGTGGTCTAGAACTTAAAAGGAACATCTTTCTTTTATGGTCCAGGAGTCAAATATGTTAGTTCTTTGTGAGAGAGAGAGGTACTGAGAAACTTCAGATTACTAGTTGCAGCTGAGGGCTCTGAAACATGACATCATTGTCTACAGTTTAAGTGCAATGCATTTATCTTTTAACCTCATCAACTGTAATACAAATGATATTGCATCTGCCTCAGGAGACTAGTGAACAGGTGTCCTCTTACCAGCCAGCAATGGATGAGCATGAGGGTGAGTGAAAACCCATTCTGATCCTACCAGCCTTGTCTGCCTTTGTTACTCACCATCCAGTAAAGATGACAGGAAACTAAGACCCATTCTTAATTAAAACTGTCTCCTTTAATAAATAATTTCATCATTTATCACATTTTATGCTTTTAAATAGATTTCATTTTGTTTATATAAATACTGCAGGTTCTATTTTCCCTTTGTTTTTTTTAATTTTTAATATTTTTTATTAGGTATTTTCCTTAATTACATTTCCAATGCTATTGCAAAAGTCCCCCATACCCTCTCCCCAACTTCCCTACACACCCATTACCATTTTTTTTGGCCCTGGAATTCCCCTGTACTGAGGCATATAAATGTTGTGTGTCCAATGGGCCTCTCTATCCAGTGATGGATGACTAGGCCATCGTTTGATACATATGCAGCTAGAGTCAAGAGCTCCGGGGTACTGGTTAGTTCATAATGTTGTTCCACCTATAGGGTTGCAGATCCCTTTAGCTCCTTGGGTACTTTCTCTAGCTCCTCCATTGGGAGCCCTGTGATCCATCTGATACCTGACTGTGAGCATCCACTTCTGTGTTTGCTAGGCCCCAGCATAGTCTCACAAGAGACAGCTATATCTGGGCCCTTTCAACAAAATCTTGCTAGTGTATGCAATGGTGTCAGTTTTTGGAAGCTGATTATGGGGTGGATCCCTGGATATGGCAGTCTCTAAATGGTCCATTCTTTTATCACAGCTCCAAACTTTGTCTCTGTAACTCCTTCTATGGGTGTATTGTTCCCAATTCTAAGAAGGGGCATAGTGTCCACACTTTGGTCTTCATTCTTCTTGAGTTTCATGAGTTTATCAAATTGTATCTTATATCTTGGGTATCCTACGTTTTGGGCTAATATCCACTTATCAGTGAGTACATATTGTGTGAGTTCCTTTGTGATTGTGTTACCTCACTCAGGATGATGCCCTCCAGGTCCATCCATTTGGCTAGGAATTTCATAAATTCATTCTTTTTAATAGCTGAGTAGTACTCCATTGTGTAAATGTACCACATTTTCTGTATCCATTCCTCTGTTGAGGGACATCTGGGTTCTTTCCAGCTTCTGGCTATTATAAATAAGGCTGCTATGAACATAGTGGAGCATGTGTCCTTCTTACCAGTTGGGACATTTTCTGGATATATGCCCAGGAGAGGTATTGCTGGATCCTCCAGTAGTACTATGTCCAATTTTTGAGGAGCTGCCAGACTGATTTCCAGAGTGGTTGTACAAGCTTGCAATCCCACCAACAATGGAGGAGTGTTCCTCTTTCTTCTCATTCTCCCGAGCATCTGCTGTCACCTGAATTTTTGATCTTAGCCATTCTGACTGGTGTGAGGTGGAATCTCAGGGTGGTTTTGAGTTGCATTTCCCTGATGATTAAGGATGTTGAACATATTTTTGGGTGCTTCTCTGCCATTCGGTATTCTTCAGGTGAGAATTCTTTGTTCAGTTCTGAGCCCCATTTTTTAATGGGGTTATTTGATTTTCTGGAGTCCACCTTCTTGAGTTCTTAATATATATTGGATATTAGTCCGCTATCTGATTTAGTATAGGTAAAGATCCTTTCCAAATCTGTTGGTACTCTTTTTGTCTTATTGACTGTGTCTTTTGCCTTGCAGAAGCTTTGTAGTTTCATGAGGTCCCATTTGTCAATTCTCGATCTTACAGCACAAGCCATTGCTGTTCTATTCAGGAATTTTTCCCCTGTGCCTATATCTTCAAGGCTTTTCCCCACTTTCTCCTCTATAAGTTTCAGTGTCTCTGTTTTTATGTGAAGTTCTGTGATCCACTTAGATTTGACCTTAGTACACAGAGATAGGTATGGATCATTTCCCATTCTTCTACATGATAACAACTAGTTGTGCCAGCACCATTTGTCGAAAATGCTGTCTTTCTTCCACTCGATGGTTTTGCTCCCTTGTCGAAGATTAAGTGACCATAGGTGTGTGGGTTCATTTCTGGGTCTTCAATTCTATTCCATTGGTCTACTTGTCTGTCACTATACCAGTACCATGCAGTTTTTATCACAATTGCTCTGTAGTAGAGCTTTAAGTCAGGCATGGTGATTCCACCAGAGGTTCTTTTATCCTTGAGGAGAGTTTTTGCTATCCTAGGTTTTTTGTTATTCCAGATGAATTTGCAGATTACCTTTTCTAATTCGTTGAAGAATTGAGTTGGAATTTTGATGGGGATTGCATTGAATCTGTAGATTGTTTTTGGCAAGATAGCCATTTTTACAATGTGGATCCTGCCAATCCATGAGCATGGGAGATCTTTCCATCTTCTGAGATCTTCTTTAATTTCTTTCTTCAGAGACTCGAAGTTTTTACCATACAGATCTTTCACTTCCTTAGTTAGAGTCACGCCAAGATATTTTATATTATTTGTGACTATTGAGAAGGGTGTTGTTTCCCTAATTTCTTTCTCAGCCTATTTATTCTTTGTGTAGAGAAAGGCCATTGACTTGTTTGAGTTAATTTTATATCCAGCTACTTCACTGAAGCTGTTTATCAGGTTTAGGAGTTTTCTGGTGGAATTTTTAGGGTCACTTATATATACTATCATGTCATCTGCAAAAAGTGATATTTTGACTTCTTCTTTTCCAATTTGTATCCCCTTGATCTCCTTTTGTTGTCAAATTGCTCTGGCTAGGACTTCAAGTATAATGTTGAATAGGTATGGAGAGAGTGGACAGCCTTGTCTAGTCCCTGATTTTAGTGGGATTGCTTCAAGCTTCTCACCATTTACTTTGATGTTGGCTACTGGTTTGCTGTAGATTGCTTTTATCATGTTTAGGTATTGGCCTTGAATTCCTCATCTTTCCAAGACTTTTATCATGAATGTGTGTTGGATCTTGTCGAATGCTTTTTCCACATCTAATGAGATGATCATGTGGTTTTTGTACTTGAGTTTGTTTTTATAATGGATTACGTTGATGGATTTCCATATGGTAAACCATCCCTGCATCCCTGGAATAAAACCTTCTTGATCAGGATGGATGATTGCTTTAATGTGTTCTTGGATTCGGTTAGTGAGAATTTTATTGAGGATTTTTGCATCTATATTCATAAGGGAAATTGTTCTGAAGTTCTCTATCTTTGTTGGATCTTTCTGTGGTTTAGGTATCAGAGTAATTGTGGATTCATAGAATGAGTTGGGTAGAGTTCCTTCTACTTCTATTTTGTGGAATAGTTTGTGTAGAACTGGAATTAGATCTTCTTTTAAGGTCTGGTAGAACTCTGCACTAAACCCATCTGGTCCTGGGCTTTTTTTGGCTGGGAGATTTTCCCTTTGTTTTGTAAAGTATGACTCATTAACTTTCAGAATATGTTTTTACTTCTCAAGAAATATTTCCTTTCTGACAGGATAATGGAACGGTTCCCTTTTACCTATCTTTTTCAAACAATATTGACTGCATTTTTTATTATAAGTACATACACATTAACCATCTTATTGTCTTCATGTTAATATTTTCTGATTGTTTTGTGCAATTTTTCCTTTGTCCCCATTTGTTTGAGGTTTGGTATTTTTATATAATTATAATATTTCACTTTTTCTTTCACTTTTATTAACATTAGTTAATTTAAAGCAAACTGTAACCTCCCCGGCCTAAAGCAGGCTGAGCCAGACCTTGACCTTGCTGTCATTAAAGAGATTTCCTAGGGTGGAGCCTTCCTCCTTAGATCACTCTATTGTTCAGCCACTGCCTCTGTTTCCCTTCAAGATACTGCTTACTGCTGGGAGGCCACTGAGTTATTCCAGAGGCTATACCCTATCCTGCAGCTGGTTCCAGGCTCCAAGGATGAATTGGCAGGAATGCCCCCTCCCCCTTTTATAAGCGCATTTGCCATTAAACATTTGAGCTTTGATCAGGAATCTTGACTTAGCTCCATTTTTCTCTCGACCTCCTAGTTTCCCCTCTCTTTTCAGCCCTGGCTTGCCTCCCAGGTGTACCTGTTTCTTGTGAGCTACAGGCTGGCTCGCAACAGCAAACATATCTTCAAGATAAATTACCTTTGAATTCAGAGAGTAGTTATTTTGCTCTCATTTTTAAACTTTTCTGGTAATCATATTTTTTGTTTGGAAGGGAAATTTTACTGTTATTTTTTGTTAGAACTTTGGCAATATCCAATTTTCTCTTCATTGGTAGTTTTTATAAATAAAGATTATTTATTTATTTATGTATTTATTTAATGCATATAGTGACATTGTTGCTGTCTTCAGACGTACCAGAAGAGTGGACTGGATTCTATTAAAGATGGTTGTGAGCCACCATGTGGTTGCTGGGAGTTCAGCTCAGGACATCTGGAAGAGCAGTCAGTGCTTTTAATCATTGAGTCATCTCTACAGACCTCCATCATTAGCTTTTTAGGAAAGAAATAACTCCGATTTCCCTTTTGGTCAGAAACTCCACCTGCCCCTGTGGCAGCTCAGTGTGCTGGGTCTTCCACCTGACAGCCCTGCCTGTCCCCAAGGAGAACTGCTCTAACCAGGAACGCAGGATCCTGACCTATCTAGAGACACTAGAAGCCTGCTCTAACCTGGGACACAGGAGGCATACCCTAACCAGAGACAGCACTATTTGCCTCCCAGGAGGGCTGCTCCAAGTAAAGAATCCCAGGAGAGTTAATACTACATATAACCAGATGGAGAAAGACACGTTGAAGAACATAAACAAGAGAAGCCAATGCACTGCTCCAGTTCAAGATTCCCAGGACAGTTAACAGCACATATACTCAGGTGGTGAAAGGCAAGTTGAAGAACATAAACAAAAGAAGTCAATGTAATTTAGGCACCATCAGAGTCCAGTTCTTCTACCACAGCAAGCCCTGGATACCTTAACATACGCGAAGAGCATGATTCTGATGTAAAATTCCATCTCTCAAAGATGATAGAAGCCTTTAAAGAGGATAAAAATAACTCACTTAAAGAAATACAGGAAAAGACTTGCAAACAGGAGGAGGTCCTTAAAGAGGAAACAAATAAATCCCTTAAAGAAATACAGGAAAATACAATCAAATTGAAGAAAAATGTCCAAGTATAAATATGGAAATAGAAAGAATAATGAAATCACAAACAGAGGAAACATGGAGATGGAAAACCTAGGAAGGAGATCAGGAGCCTCAGATGCAAGCATCATGAACAGAAAAAATGAGATGGAAAAGAGAATCTCAGGCATAAAACACATCAGAAAAAAAAAAAAGATTTGCTAGCCCCAAACATTTAGGAAATTTGGGACACAATGAAAAGATCAAACCTAAGGATAACAGAAATAGAAAAAGCTATGCTGGGGAGGTGGCGCAGAGCTTGATTCACTTTCACCTGCTCTGGGCACATGCTGACCCCGGGTTTCCGCCCAGAGAGCAGTCAGATAGGAATGGACGGGTGGATTATTTAGTCACGGAGGAAGAGATCAACCTGACGATAGGACCCTCGGGGCTGGGCTTCAACAATGTTGGTGGAATAGATCAACAGTATGTCTCCAAAGACAGTGGCATCTATGTCAGCAGCATCAAATAGGATGGGGCTGCGGACCAGGATGGGCGACTCCAGGAGGGTGATAAGATCCTCTCAGTAAATGACCAAGATCTGAAGAATCTGCTGCACCAAGATGCTATAGACCTCTTCTGTAATGCGGGATGTGCTGTGTCCCTGAGAGTACAGGACAGGTTACCAGTGCAGAACGGACCTATAGTACATCGAGGTGAAGGAGAGCCAAGTGGAGTTCCTGTAGGTATGGTGCTTCTACCAGTGTTTGCCCTTACCCTGGTAGCAGTTTGGGCCTTCGTGGGATACTGAAAGCAGCTTTGAAATGCTTGCTGTCTTTCAGTGTGTCCAATGAACTACCTCTCTCTCACTCACCATCTCTGACATCCTCCCATATTCTTTCTTCTCCATATAGCCAATACATGATTTAAAGTGACTGCTTATCACCCAAAACCCTGCTATTCAAAACCCCCAATTCTAATGGAAGAGTACAGGGGTTATTTGAAGAAAAGCTGTGGTGGGGGTGGGGGGAAGCCTTGCTTAGAATGAATGAGAAGTCACATATTTTACTAGAAC
Organism: Mus caroli; assembly: GCF_978045245.1. Classification (NCBI taxonomy): domain Eukaryota; kingdom Metazoa; phylum Chordata; class Mammalia; order Rodentia; family Muridae; genus Mus; species Mus caroli. Next base: position 80,671,243 of record NW_028227262.1, on the reverse strand, counting down.
TGCCAATAAAAACTCAGCTATCATCCAAAGAGGAAAAGCTCAGCCTTCCTGTCTCCATGGACGACACCTTTCTCTTAGCTGGCGTGCTTTGAAAGTAGCTGTGCTATGTGAAAGGGGGAGCTGATTTTTTTTAATGCTTTTTCTTGGGAAGTATTTGTGGCCTTTAATTTGTAACTATATACCTAGATGCCTATATTGGATATAGGCAAATGAAGTTTTTTCTTTCTTTCTTTCTCTTTTCTTTTTTTTTTTTTACTTAAGAAAACACATGTATACAGTAATACACACACACACACACACATACACACACAGTAGCATAAAATTGATGCCTTATGGAGAATTAAAGAAGTAAGAAAGCTACTGGTTCTTGGGTTTCTAATGGAAACTTTTTGGGGGACTAGGGGATCATATTCCCTCATATATAATCAAGACTCATAATGAAAAATGAGTTCTGGATTGTAAAGAGAACTCACTTTTTCCACTTGTCTGTAAGTCTTTATCCACAAGTTAAAAACATACACAGTGCTAAGGGATGATCACAACTGAAACATTTCAAGAACTATTAGCAGAGCATGTATATTGAGGATGGGGAAATTAGCTTTAAAAGAGAATGCTCAGTCAGTGACTGTGATGGTTTGTATATTCTTGGACCAGGGAGTGGCACCATTTGGAGGTGTGGCCTTGTTGGAATAGGTGTGACCTGGTTGGAATGGGTATGTCACTGTGGATATGGGGCATAAGATCCTCACCCTAGTTGCCTGGAAGTCAGTCTTCCACTAGCAGCCTTTGGATAAAGATATAGAACTCTCAGCTCTGCCTGTGCCATGCCTGCCTGGATACTGCCATGCTCCCACCTTGATGATAATGGACTGAACCTCTGAACCTGTAAGCCAGCCCCAATTAAATGTTTTTTTATAAGACTTGCCTTGGTCATGGTGTCTGTTCACAGTAGTAGAACTCTAACTAAGACAGTGACATTAGGAAAATAATGACTGAAGCAATTAGTTAAAAATTGTAGAGCAACTGGTGTTACTCAGTAGCTACAGTGCTGTGGGAAACTGTAGTAAGGCAGCTCTACTCAAGTCAATTTGTTCAAAAGGCTTTGGGGTATAGATGAGTCCCACCAGTCTCTGAACTGCCTTAGTTGCTATTTTACAGTACTGTTAAAGGATCCATTGGCATGGGATGGGAAGCAGCAGGGCCAAATAAACCATCAAGACATCTGAAAAAGATCATGTCCCAAGGTGGCACTTGAACCTTCAAAGCTGCTTAACAATTTTCAGTTTCTAGTGTCAGACAAAAAGCCTAAGGGAAGGAACTGCCCTCCTGGCAGGATGGACCTGAAATCAGCCTGCTTCTGACTGAGTTAGGATGAGAAGGTATGGGTTTTCTTTATGAGAAAAAAAAAAGTATTTTTTTGAAAGAGATATTTTCCCCAAAAGCTATAAACACTAGTTTTGGTTTTAATAAGGTTAATGGACCATTTTTCAGAAAAGGAGAAGGAATAAGTTTCGTTTGTTTGTAGAGGGTACAAGGAAATTTGGTGAGCTGTGAGACACCAAACCGTGGGAAACTAGGTCCCGCAGTTACTCTCACCCTAAAGATCCGGCTGACCCTTTTTAAAATTTTTTTCATTTATTTATTTATTTATTATTACGCATTTTCCTCAATTACATTTCCAATGCTATCCCAAAAGTCCCCCATACCCTCCCTTCCACTCCCCTACCCACCCATTCCCACTTTTTGGCCCTGGTGTTCCCCTGTACTGGGGCATATAAAGTTTGCCTGTCCAACGGGCCTCTCTTTCCAGTGATGGCCGACTAGGCCATCTTTTGATACATATGCAGCTAGAGTCAAGAGCTCCGGGGTACTGGTTAGTTCATAATGTTGTTGCACCTACAGGGTTGCAGATCTCTTTAGCTCCTTGGATACTTTCTCTTATGTCACCCCCTCCTTCATTGCCTCCACCTGGCGCTTGAGACTGCCAGCTTCACTCCCTCCTTCACTTGGTGCCTAGAACTGCTTAAGATTAAGGCAGCCTCACCTCCTCCTCCATGTCTTCGTTTGATGCCTGGGACTGTTTATGGGACTCCAAGATATCTACAAGATGTTTGACGGCTTCCTGGGACTCTGAGGTCAGGGCTGGCACGCCAAGATAAACTGCAGAATGTTTGAAGGCTGCCCGGGACAGTTTTAGGGCCGACATTCCAAGATAAGTTGCAAGAAGCCTGTAATCAGCATCCACCCCAGATGTCCATCCCTTTCACTGTGTTTTATATCCCCTTGACACCTCCCCAATTTTCTTTCATTGTGTGCTCATAACCTGGCTCTTTGCCTTCATTAAACAGACCTTGACAACTCTTTGCTTGGTCTCGCTTCCCTTTCTCTGCTCATTTCTCTTTCAGGCCCTGGTCCTTCTCGACCCACGTAATAACTAAGTCCTGCTGGATTGGACAGTGAGCATTTCTGAGGAAAGCCTGAGTACACAGTGTAGATGATGAGATGCCGGAGGTGCAGGGATATTGGCGAGGTGGGAGCTGTCCTGTTCATGTAGCATCTAAGTTGGTTTTAGAATACTGAGGATAGTTGAACCAAGCCTATTTTTTCCACTTTAACAAAATAATTTCCTTCTTTTCAATAAATTGGCCAGGCTATTATTTTGACATAAGATTATGAAGAGTTTTCCTGACAGTCTAGCAGTCACTTAACAGATGTTGATTGCACACTAGTGTTGTCAGCACACCTTTATAAAAAGAGAAATGCACATACTTCATCCAAAAGGACATTGTGGGTACAATTAGGAAGGAAACCCTTAAAATGGAGTTAGTTATCTAAGTGTAAGTTGTTTATATTACAGACAGCAAAAGAAAAAACTCCTGAGATCTAGGCACTGAGGATTTCATACAAGAGGGAATCATAAGGTGCCAATCATCTAGTAAGAGCATGCATAAATAGAGGAAAAGTTAACCTTATCAGGGTGAGTAACAAACACAACCAGTAAGAAAAATATTGCCATCCAAAACAGAGCACAGTGCGGCAACATAGAAGATAAGCAGATAACAAGCAAGTTATTGTAAGGAATTCAGAAAAGGAAAGCCATCTCGTAGTGGCATCAGGGGAGAATGGAAAGCAAAGTCTTGAACAGTCCAGTGAGACTTTGCCTGTGGGTAAACTCTTGATGCAGGGAGACATTTGCTTTAAACAATCTTCACATAACTAAGCCATTCAGTTCTTTTTGAAACTGACTTAGTAACAGGAGTCATTGTAAGCTCAATAGAAGGCAAGATGTATTCCAGATCTCTGGAGGCCCAATGTGTGCTTCCCTTCTTGTATCTGATGGCATGGGTAACAGCTCTGCTATGGGCCTGCTTACTTCTAGTATTCACCTCAGGGCTTGGAAATTGATTTTGAAAGGCCTTCAGACATAGAAAGTAAAACTAATGGCAAGGAGGATAAAACACTGCTGTGTGTTGTATTGTTGATTTAAATAAAAAATATCATTGGTAGAAGTTTTACTTTGGTTGATAAGGATTCTGGTAACACTTGGGTCTCCTTAGGAAAGAAACACTTAACTAAAACATTTAATTTTTAGGCAAATACTGTAATATTTCACTCAGTTATATGAAAACTAGATGAGATGTTGAGAATCTATATAGATTATTCAAATTTTATGTTCCTTATAGCCTGAATCAAATATTCCTACCACCTTAAAGATTATATATGATGCACCTACCACATAAATTATAATGTTTAATGCTGTGAAAATTGATTATAGGTATTTTGAAGTTTCCATAAAGTATTCTTATATTTGTCATTGTTAATTATATGTAATTCTAAAAGACACTGTTTGCTTCAGTTTTTTTTTGTTTCCTTTTCCTACAGTTTTCTGTGTGGGTGATTTCATGTAATTAATTGGACAGTCTAACCACAGGCAACAAATAGAAATGGTATTTGTAATTACAGTCTATGCCAGAGACTTTCTTAAACTGATTAGTAACACTATGACTTACCCTGAGATCTAAGTATTGCTATAAAGAGACTGAAGAGGAGAGAATAAAGTATTTTCCTAGGACTATATTGTTGGTAAGAGAGAATCATGACTTAAACTCTGGACTATGGATGGCAGTATCAGTAATATTCCCTCATGGCTAGCAGTCCTTATGCAAGGTCTCTGAACAAAAGCCATAATGTATTACCTGCAAATGCTGGGTTTCATCCCATACTTATGGAGTGAGATGAGTGTGTGGCAGCCAGCAACTCTGTCCTTCTAGGTAACTGGTTAATGCTGAGCCTTGAGATTCACCACTGTCAGGAGCTCTCTCTCTGCTTAGAATCACCTGGACAGTGGGCTGGTCAGCCTACATTAAATAAGAACATGTGGGACTAGAATTCAGTCAAACTGAAATGTATTGACTGAAATTCAGTCAAACTGTAATGACAAACATGTCATTACATGTTTCATCAGGTGGCTAAAATGTACAGCAGATTCTGTTGGAAATGTTCCATGGCATTTCAGTAGCCAGAATGAAGAACTTGGCTAAGTCCAGAGCCCTGCTCTCTGAGCATCTGCCCCAGATACAGCCGCAGAGTATGAAGTGGGACATTGTTTTATTCCTAGGTGCTCAGGACAGATTGATCAACCTCCAGTAACATATGTGGTTAATAAGTGCTTCAGCTTGTGCAGTCATTAATAACCAAGTCATAGGATAGTGAATTTAAAATACTCCTGGGTAAAATTTATATTAGAATGGAAAAAAATGAGGGTCAGAAAGGTGAGCTAACTTCAAGTTAGATAACCCCCTCTATTTTGTTTGTTTTAGCGTGTCCACAACATGAAAACATACAAAAGCTATATTTTAAAACTCAGTTTACTTTCATCTTTTCTCTTTAGGCTTTCAGTAAAGACCAGAAGAACTGATAGACAGCTAGAGAGGATCGTGTAGGCATCCAGATAGAATGGGAGAAATCATGGAACAATCTGAGAAAACTAATCAGGTGTTGTTTTAATTACATTAGTTTTAAGTTAGATACAAGCTGTTCGTAGTATTTTGGGTTTTATTGTGCAAATAAGCAATTAAAATATATTTAGAAGCCAAGTATAATGGTACATGTCTTTGCTCGCAGCTTTAGGATGCAGAAGCAGGCAGATATCTGTGATTAGGAAGGTAGCACTAGATTTCCCTCTCCCCCTCCCCTGCCCCTCCCCCTTTCTCCCTCCCATTCCGCCTCTCCCTCTTCTACCTCTCCTACCTCTCCCTCTCCTACCTCTCCCTCTCCTACCTCTCCCTCTCCTACCTCTCCCTCTCCTACCTCTCCCTCTCCTACCTCTCCCTCACCCTCTCCTACCTCTCCCTCTCCTACCTCTCCCTCTCCTACCTCTCCCTCCCCCTCTCCTACCTCTCCCTCTCCTACCTCCCCCTCTCATACCTCTCCCTTTCCTACCTCTCCCTCTCCTACCTCTCCCTCTCCCTCTAAGTCTCCCTCTATGTCTACCTCTCCCTCCCTCCCTTCCTCATTTTCTCTCTCTCCTCCTTCCCTACCTCCCTCTCTCCCTCTTCCCCTACCTCTGGTGTGTGTGTGTGTGTGTGTGTGTATGTGTGTGTGTGTAGTCAATAAGGATTTTATTTTACCCACTTTCAATGGAATGTATCTTTGTACAGATAATGATTTTTTTTTCATTTAGCAGATAACTATCAACACTAGTACAGAAATGCAAAGATAAAATTTAGTCACGAAGCTGGAACAGCTTACTTTTTGAGAGTGGGTGATCTTTTATGTTATCTTTTTAACATCACTGAAGAAGTACAGGGTTTGAGTTCCTAAGCTCTCTACCTCTCACAGTAGTTTCAGGGTTGGCTACTATCCTCGGCTAAGCCTTCTTTGCTGTACCTTTTAACTGCAGAATTTTATTGAGACCCATCCTCACCTACAGTGTACAGTTATGATTTTTTAAAAAGAGACAGTATTTTAAAGAATTCTGACCAGTGGGAATGAGATTCTGAACTGCCATTAACTCTTGTGTTGATATCTATATAGAGAATTCAAAGCATGTGACTATTTACCTGATGCACTTAATAATACAAAATTTGACAGAAGAAAGCACTGCTGATGAAAAATCCAGCTCTATTAAACACTAATGCCTCTAAAAAAAAAAAGGAATAATAGAAATAGAAGAGTGTGACGATTCCTAGTTCAAATGGCCAGAAACCACCGTCAACAAACTCATTGAAGAAAACTACTCTATCCTAAAAAAATATATGGCAACAAATGTACAAGAATCATATAGAACACCAAATAGATTGAGCCAGAAATGAAAATAGTTCCACCACATGACAATCAAAGTGGTAAATGCACAAAACAAAGAAAGAATATTAAACACTGTAAGTGAAAAGGCCAAGTTACACATAAGTACAGACATGTAGGAACAAGAGCAGACATTTCAACAGAGGCTCTAAAAGCCGGAATATCTTGAACAGATGTCTTACAGACCAAAATTAACACAGATGCAAGCTCAGATCATTCTACCCATCAAAAATATTAATCACCAGAAACGGAGAAACCAAGATATTTTATGATACAAGCAAATTTTAACAATCTAAGTTTAAAATATCTTTGCTATATTGAGCCATTTAAATAATGTCTGGATTTCATTTCAGCAGATATCTGGGTTTTGGGTGTTAGGTATTCACATTTTCGGTGGGACTCTTGTTATAAGCACAAACTGCTTTACAGTCATCCCATTCCTGATTTCTTCAAAATGTGCTAGAGAGATGGCCTGGATTTCCTCCAGGAGAAGGAGATATAGCTCTTGGTGTTTTATGAGAGAAATTGCAACTCAAGTCACTGTTTCCAGAAGACCTTTGAATTTCTCTGTATTCAAATAGTTGCACACTCATAGGAAGTTGTCAAAAATTTATAGGCAGTAACTTCTCCACTTTGTACATAAGCTTCTCTTGGGTTGATATCTTTTGTAATAAATGAGGAAATTGAAAGAGTTTTTATATTATTAATGAGCTCATTTGCATTTATTTGCCTCAGTGGATGTTGTGTGTATTTGTTTGTGTGTGTGTGTGTGTGTGTGTGTGCAGTTTCTCTAAGAATACCCATTGTGTAAATAGTCTGTGTTTTCAGAACCTTAATCATGTATGCACCTACACTGCTACCGCAAAACTCACTGTTGTCACCACGCCTTCCCTAACTCATAACAAGCACTACAGAAAAATCCTTGTACAATATGTACAATTTATATTGGCATATTATATTCTGTATCATTTCCAAGGTGTGTGCATGAAGAATTAACTTTTCTTTGCCTACAAATAGAAGTTCTTGGTATTGAAGAACCCCGGTTCACCATTTTACTAAATGAGGAACATTTAAGCACTTAGTTCTAGCTACTTCTGGAAGAATTCTTATAAGGCATTTCTTTTTTATTTGCTTCAGTGTGAACGTGAATTTTCATTTTTCTGTACTGGTACCCAAGCCCTTTTTAAAAAAAAACTGAAATGTATAACAATTCTTCAGTTAGTGGTAGAAATATTTGTTAAGGTACTTTTTAGTGTTATCACTTTTTAGTCCCATCAAAAACATCTGATTATCCACTTCTCTTGAATCCTTACATCCAGGAGGCTAATAGTATAATTTAAATTGTGCCATTCCTTGTATAGATTTAAAAAGATTTTTTATACCAAGTTATGATATTGAATGTTTTAAAAATCTGTTTCTGTTTTCTTTATATCTTATTCAGGGAATTATCCATGCCTATATCTTTCCATGTTCAGGTTAGACTGTTTATATTGTTAATGGTGTGATTTTATTGATTTTTGAACTTTCTTCTTCTTTTTACATTCTAGATAAAAGACCCTACTTGAATACATGATTTCTATGTATTGTATTTTAGGTTGTAATACATCATTTTTTCCACTATCTAAATTTTATTTTAGACTCAATATTTTAAGTTCCAAACAATAAATATTCACACTTATGTGGTTGAAATTAAGTCAGCAAATCACAGGAAATCACTTCATTGTAATTTGCATCCTGGTTGGCTCTGTTATCATATTTTCACTTAGAGGCAAATATTTGATTAGGATATGGATTTTTTTTTTTTTTTTTTTTTTTTTTTTTTTGGTTTTTCGAGACAGGGTTTCTCTGTGTAGCCCTGGGTGTCCTGGCACTCACTTTGTAGAACAGGCTGGCCTCGAACTCAGAAAACCTCCTGCCTCTGCCTCCTGAGTGCTGGGAATAAAGGCTTGCGCCACGACGCCCGGCTTAGGATATGGATTTTAAGTACTGCAAATTTTTCTACAGGAAATAAGCACTTAGCTGTATTTTAACTCATTCTCTCTATACTTCTACTCTCTTGGGACATTTTATTGAATTAATTAATTATACTCTCTGTCAAATGATTATGAATATATAATTTTATGTAGAGTTTGGTTTGTTCTTGATGTGTTTTCATTTAATTTTTCTACTGAGTGCTGAGTTTTTTACTGTGTCCCATTTTTGTTTGATCTAAAGATTTATACATATAAATCCAAAATGTACTTTTTAAAAATTTTTAATATTTTTATTACATATTTTCCTCAATTACATTTCCAATGCTATCCCAAAAGTCCCCCATAGTGCCCCCCACTTCCCTACCCACCCATTCCCATTCTTTTGGCCCTGGCATTCCCCTATATTGGGGCATATAAAGTTTGCAAATCCAATGGGCCTCTCTTTCAAGTGATGGTAGACTAGGCCACCTTTCAATACATATGCAACTAGAGACAAGAGCTCCGGGGTACTGGTTAGTTCATCATGTTGTTCCAACTATAGGGTTGCAGATCCCTTTAGCTCCTTGGGTACTTTCTCTAGCTTCTCCATTGGGAGACCTGTGATACATCCAATAGCTGACTGTGAGCATCCACTCCTGTGTTTGCTAGGCCCCGGCATAGTCTCACAAGAGACAGCTATCTTTGGGTCCTTTCAGCATAATCTTGCTAGTGTATGCAATGGTGTCCACGTTTAGAAGCTGATTATGGGATGGATCCCTGGATACGGCAGTCTCTAGATGGTCCATCCTTTCATCACAGCTCCAAGCTTTGTCTCTGTAACTCCTTCCATGGGTGTTTTGTTCCCAATTCTAAGAAGGGGCACAGTGTCCACATTTTGGTCTTCATTCTTCTTGAGTTTCATGCGTTTAGCAAATTGTATCTTATATCTTGGATATCCTAAGTTTTGGGCTAATATCCACTTATCAGTGAATACATATTGTGTGAGTTCCTTTGTGATTGTGTTACCTCACTCAAGATGATGCCCTTCAGGTCCATCCATATGGCTAGGAATTTCATAAATTCATTCTTTTTAATAGCTGAGTAGTACTCCATTGTGTAAATGTACCATAATTTCTGTATCCATTCCTCTGTTGAGGGACATCTGGGTTCTTTCCAGCTTCTGGCTATTATAAATAGGGCTGCTATGAACATAGTGGAGCATGTGTCCTTCTTACCGGTTGGGACATCTTCTGGATATATGCCCAGGAGAGGTATTGCTGGATCCTCCGGTAGTACTATGTCCAATTTTCTGAGGAACCGCCAGACTGATTTCCAGAGTGGTTGTACAAGCTTGCAATCCCACCAACAATGGAGGAGTGTTCCTCTTTCTCCATATCCTCGCCAGCATCTGCTGTCACCTGAATTTTTGATCTTAGCCATTCTGACTGGTGTGAGGTGGAATCTCAGGGTTGTTTTGATTTGCATTTCCCTGATGATTAAGGATGTTGAACATTTTTTCAGGTGCTTCTCTGCCATTTGGTATTCTTCAGGTGAGAATTTTTTGTTCAGTTCTGAGCCCCACTTTTTAATGGGGTTATTTGACTTTCTGGAGTCCACCTTCTTGAGTTCCTTATATATATTGGATATTAGACCCTTATCTGATTTAGGATAGGTAAAGATCCTTTCCCAATCGGTTGGTGGTTTTTTTTGTCTTATTGATGGTGTCTTTTGCCTTGCAGAAGCTTTGCAGTTTCATGAGGTCCCACTTGTCAATTCTCGATTTTACAGCACAAGCCATTGCTGTTCTATTCAAGAATTTTTCCCCTGTGCCCATATCTTCAAGGCTTTTCCCCACTTTCTCCTCTATAAGTTTCAGTGTCTCTGGTTTTATGTGAAGTTCCTTGATCCACTTAGACTTGACCTTAGTACAAGGAGATAGGAATGGATCGATTCGCATTCTTCTACATGATAACAACTAGTTGTGCCAGCACCATTTGTTGAAAATGCTGTCTTTCTTCCACTGGATGTTTTTAACTCCCTTGTCGAAGATCAAGTGACCGTAGGTGTGTGGGTACATTTCTGGGTCTTCAATTCTATTCCATTGGTCTACTTGTCTGTCACTATACCAGTACCATGCAGTTTTTATCACAATTGCTCTGTAGTAGAGCTTTAAGTCAGGCATGGTGATTCCACCAGAGGTTCTTTTATCCTTGAGAAGAGTTTTTGCTATCCTAGGTTTTTTGTTATTCCAGATGAATTTGCAGATTGCACTTTCTAATTCGTTGAAGAATTGAGTTGGAATTTTGATGGGGATTGCATTGAATCTGTAGATTGCTTTTGGCAAGATAGGCATTTTTTACAATGTTGATACTGCCAATCCATGAGCATGGGAGATCTTTCCATCTTCTGAGATCTTCTATAATTTCTTTCTTCAGAGACTTGAAGTTTTTATTATACAGATCTTTCACTTCCTTAGTTAGAGTCACGCCAAGATATTTTATATTATTTGTGACTATTGAGAAGGGTGTTGTTTCCCTAATTTCTTTCTCAGCCTGTTTATTCTTTGTGTAGAGAAAGGCCATTGATTTGTTTGAGTTAATTTTATATCCAGCTACTTCACCGAAGCTGTTTATCAGGTTTAGGAGTTCTCTGGTGGAATTTTTAGGGTCACTTATATATACTATCATATCATCTGATAAAAGTGATATTTTGACTTCATCTTTTCCAATTTGTATCCCTTTGATCTCCTTTTGTTGTTGAATTGCTCTGGCTAGGACTTCAAGTACTATGCTGAATAGGTATGGAGAAAGTGGACAGCCTTGTCTAGTCCCTGATTTTAGAGGGATTGCTTCAAGCTTCTCACCATTTACTTTGATGTTGGCTACTGGTTTGCTGTAGATTGCTTTTATCATGTTTAGGTATGGGCCTTGAATTCCTGATCTTTCCAAGACTTTAACATGAATGGGTGTTGGATCTTGTCAAATGCTTTTTCCCCATCTAACGAGATGACCATGTGGTTTTTGTATTTGAGTTTGTTTATATACTGGATTACGTTGATGGATTTCCGTATATTGAACCATCCCTGCATCCCTGGGATGAAACCTACTTGGTCAGGATGGTGATTGTTTTGATGTGTTCTTGGATTCGGTTAGGAAGAACTTTATTGAGGATTTTTGCATCAATATTCATAAGGGATATTGGTCTGAAGTTTTCTATCTTTGTTGGGGCTTTTTGTGGTTTAGGTATCAGAGTAATTGTGGCTTCATAGAATGAGTTGGGTAGAGTACCTTCTGTTTCTATTTTGTGGAATAGTTTGTGAAGAACTGGGATTAGATCTTCTTAGAAGGTCTGATAGAACTCTGCACTAAACCCATCTGGTCCTGGGCTTTTTTTGGTTGGGAGACTATTAATGACTGCTTCTATTTCTTTGGGGGATATAGGGCTGTTTAGATCATTAACCTGATCTTGGTTCAACTTTGGTACCTGGTATCTGTCTAGGAACTTCTTCATTTCATCCAGGTTCTCCAGTTTTGTTGAGTATAGCCTTTGATAGAAGGATCTGATGGTGTTTTGGATGTCTTCAGGATCTGTTGTTATGTCTCCTTTTTCATTTCTGATTTTGTTAATTAGGAAGCTTTCCCTGTGCCCTCTAGTGAGTCTGGCTAAGGGTTTATCTATCTTGTTGATTTTCTCAAAGAACCAGCTCCTTGATTGCTTGATTCTTTGAATAGTTTTTCTTGTTTCCACTTGATTGATTTCCCCCCTGAGTTTGATTATTTCCTGCCGTCTACTCCTCTTGGGTGAATTTGCTTCCTTTTGTTCTAGTGCTTTTAGGTGTGTTGTCAAGCTGCTAATGTGTGCTCTTTCTAGTTTCTTTTTGGAGGCACTCAGAGCTATGAGTTTTCCTCTTAGAAATGCTTTCATTGTGTCCCATAGGTTTGGGTATGTTATGGCTTCATTTTCATTGAACTCTAAAAAGTCCTTAATTTCTTTCTTTATTCCTTCCTTGACCAAGGTATCATTGAGAAGAGTGTTGTTCAGTTTCCACGTGAATGTTGGCTTTCTATTATTTATTTTGTTATTGAAGATCAGCCTTAGTCCATAGTGATCTGGTAGGATGCATGGGACAATTTCAATATTTTTCTATCTGTTGAGTCCTGTTTTGTGCCCAATTACGTGGTCAATTTTGGAGAAGGTACCATGAGGTGCTGAGAAAAAGGTATATCCTTTTGTTTTAGGGTAAAATGTTCTGTAGATATCTGCCAGATCCATTTGATCCATAACTTCTGTTAGTTTTACTGTGTCCCTGTTTAGTTTCTGTTTCCATGATCTGTCCATTGGTGAAAGTGGTGTGTTGAAGTCTCCCACTATTATTGTATGAGGTGCAATGTGTGCTTTGAGATTTACTAAAGTTTCTTTAATGAATGAGGCTGCCTTTGTATTTGGAGCATAGATATTCAGGATTGATAGTTCCTCTTGGAGGATTTTACCTTTGATGAGTATGAAGTGCCCCTCCCTGTCTTTTTTGATGACTTTGGGTTGGAAGTCAATCTTATCAGATATTAGAATGGCTACTCCAGCTTGTTTCTTCATACCATTTGCTTGGAAAATTGTTTTCCAGCCTTTCATTCTGAGGTAGTGTCTATCTTTTTCTCTGAGATGAGTTTCCTGTAAGCAGCAAAATGTTGGGTCTTGTTTGTGTAGCCAGTTTGTTAGTCTATGTCTTTTTATCGGGGAGTTGAGTCCGTTGATATTAAGAGATATTAAGGAAAAGTAATTGTTGTTTCCTGTTATTTTTGTTGTTAAAGTTGGCATTCTGTTCTTGTGGCTGTCTTCTTTTAGGTTTGTTGAGGGATTACCTTCTTGTTGTATCTAGGGCATGGTTCCCGTCCTTGTATTGGTTTTTTCCTGTTATTATCCTTTGAAGGGCTGGATTCATGGAGAGATAATGTGTGAATTTGGTTTTGTCGTGGAATACTTTGGTTTCTCCATCTATGTTAATTGAGAGTTTGGCTGGGTATAGTAGCCTGGGCTGGAATTTGTGTTCTTTTAGTGTCTGTATAACATCTGTCCAGGATCTTCTGGCTTTCATAGTCTCTGGTGAAAAATCTGGTGTAATTCTGATAGGCTTGCCTTTATATGTTACTTGGCCTTTTTCTCTTACTGCTTTTAGTATTCTATCTTTATTTAGTGCATTTGTTGTTCTGATTATTATGTGTCGGGAGGTATTTCTTTTCTGGTCCAGCCTATTTGGAGTTCTGTAGGCTTCTTGTATGTTCATGGGCATCTCTTTCTTTAGATTTGGGAAGTTTTCTTCTATAATTTTGTTGAAGATGTTTGCTGGTCCTTTGAGTTGAAAATCTTCATTCTCATCCACTCCTATTATCCGTAGGTTTGGTCTTCTCATTGTGTCCTGTATTTCCTGGATGTTTTGAGTTAGGATCTTTTTGCATTTTCCATTTTCCTTGATTGTTGTGCCGATGTTCTCTATGCAATCTTCTGCACCTGAGATTCTCTCTTCCATCTCTTGTCTTCTGTTGCTGATGCTCGCATCTATGGTTCCAGATTTCTTTCCTCGGGTTTCTACTCCAGTGTTGCCTCATTTTGGGTTTTCTTTATTGTGTCTACTTCCCTTTTTAGGTCTAGTATGGTTTTGTTCATTTCCATCATCTGATTGGATGTGTTTTCCTGTTTCTCTTTAAGGACTTCTACCAGTTTGGTTGTGTTTTCCTGTTTTTCTTTAAGGACTTGTAACTCTTTAGCCATGTTCTCCTGTAGTTCTTTAAAGTCCTTCTTGATGTCCTCTATCATCATCATGAGATATTCTTTTAAATCCAGGTCTAGCTTTTCAGGTGTGTTGGGGTGCCCTGGACTGGGCGAAGTGGGAGTGCTGGGTCCTGATGATGATGAGTGGTCTTGGTTTCTGTTAGTAAGATTCTTACATTTACCTCTCGCTATCTGTTAATCTCTGGAGTTGTTATAGTTGTCTCTGTTCAGAGGTTGTTCTTCTGGTGATTCTAAGTATCGTCTTTCAGCAGACCTGGGAGACAGGCTCTCTCCTCTGAGTTTCAGTGGTTAGAGCACTCCCTGCTGACAAGCTTTCCTCTTAAAGGGAAGGTGTACAGATATCTGGTGTTTGGACCTCCTCCTGGCCGAAGAAGAAGGCCGAAAACAGGACCTTTCCCAGATGCTGTGTTGCTTTGGCAGGTCACAGAAGCTGTCAGCTTCTCTGGTGCTCACTCTCAGCTGTGTAGACTACGTTCCTAAGTTCAGTGGAGTCCTGGGTCCAAGATGTGCTCCCTGCTTCTGAGGCAGAGGGCTCCTGTGCAGGGCAGACTACAGTCTTCCAGCTGGGAGGGTTCGGGATGTCTGAGGCCCCAAAAGGGTGCTGTCTCAGCGGCTCTGTGGCTCCCGCCTGTCCCAGAAGCTGTATGCCTCTGTGGTCCTCACTCTCACCTCTGCAGACTAAGTTCGGTGGAGCCCCGGAGCCAAGATGGCGCTCCCTGCAGGGCGGATCACTGTCCTCCGGCTGCGTACTTTATTTTTAATGTATATATTCCCTCATATATAAATACACACATGTGTGCATATATATATATATATATATATATATATATATATATATATATATATATGTGTGTGTGTGTGTGTGTGTGTTTGTGTGTTTTTCCATGTGCATTTTTTTAAATTCCTTTCTTTCTTGTCTTCATATACAACTTGGTATGTAAATTTAGGTATTCAAAAATAGAGCTTTTAAATTTTGTTTTAGAAATTACCATATTTTTCTAAATGCTCACCAATATTTTGTCATTTTCTTTTTAATTTTTTTATTAGATATTTTATTCATTTACATTTCAAATGATATCCCCAAAGTCCCCTATACCCTCCCTGTACCCTGCTCCCCAACCCACCCACTTGCGCTTCCTGGCCCTGGCATTCCCCTGTACTGGGGCATATAAACTTTGCAAACCCAAGGGCCTCTCCTCCCATTGATGGCCACGTAGGCCATCCTCTGCTATACATGCAACTAGAGACACAGTTCGGTGGCGTACTGGTTAGTTCATATTGTTGATCCTCCTATAGGGTTGCCGACCTGTTTAGCTTCTTGTTTACTTTCTCTAGCTCCTGAATTCCATCCAATAGATGACTGTTTGCATCCACTTCCGTAATTGCCAGGCACTGGCATAGCCTCACCAGAGAGAGTTATATCAGGGTCCTGTTAGCAAAATTTTGCTGGCGTATGCAATAGTGTCTGGGTTTGGTGTTTGTATATGGGATGGCTCCCCAGGTGGGGCAGTCTCTGGATGGTCCTTTCCTCTGTCTCTGCTCTGAACTTTGTCTCTGTAACTCTTTCCAGGGTATTTTGTTCCCCATTCTAAGAAGGAACAAAGTATCCACATTTTGGTCTTCCTTATTTTTGAGTTTCAAGTGTTTTGTAAATTGTATCTTGGGTAGCCTAAGTTTCTTGGCTACTATCAACCTTATTAGTGAGTGCATATCATGTGTGTTCTTTTGCTATTGGGTTACCACACTCAGGATGATATCCTCCAGATGCATCCATTTACCTAAGAATTTCATAAATTTATTGTTTTTAATTGCTGACTATACTCCATTTTGTAAATGTACCACATTTTCTGTATCCATTCCTCTGTTGAGGGACATCTGGGTTCTTTCCAGCTTCTGGCTATTATAAATAAGGCTTCTATGAACATAGTGGAGCATGAGTCCTTAGTACAAGTTGGAGCATCTTCTGGGTGTATATGCCCAGGAGAGGTATTGCTGGATTGTCCAGTAGTACTATGTCCAATTATCTGAGGAACCACCAGACTGATTGAAGAGTGGTTGTACCAGCTTGCAATCCCACCAAAAATGGAGGCGTGTTCTCTTTCTCCACATCCTCACCAGCAACAGCTGTCACCTGAAGTTTGATCCTAGCCATTCTGACTGCTGTGAGGTAGAATCTCAGGGTTGTTTTGATTTGCATTTCCCTGATGATTAAGGATGTTGAACTTTTTTTTCAGGTGCTTCTCAGTCATTCGGTAGGTATTCCTCAGTTGAGAATTCTTAGTTTAGCTCTGTACCCCATTTTTAATAGGGTTATTTGATTTTCTGGAGTCCACCTTTTTGAGTTCCATATATACATTGGATATTAGTCCTTATCTGATTTTGAATTGTTAAAGATCCTTTCCCAATCTGTTGGTGGCCTTTTTGTTTTATTGACAATGTCTGTTGCCTTACAGAAACTTTGCAATTTTATGAGGTCCCTTTTGCCAAGTTTTGATC
This sequence comes from Mus caroli, assembly GCF_978045245.1. NCBI lineage: Eukaryota > Metazoa > Chordata > Mammalia > Rodentia > Muridae > Mus > Mus caroli. Next base: position 80,654,705 of record NW_028227262.1, on the reverse strand, counting down.
TTATAGCACAAGACATTTCTGTTCTGTTCAGGAATCTTTCCCCTGTGCCCATATCTTTGAGACACTTCCCTACATTCTCCTCTATAAGTTTCAGTCTCTGGTTTTATGTGGAGTTCTTTGATCCTCTTAGACTTGAGCTTTGTACATGGAGATAAGAATGGATCGATTTGCTTTCTTCTACATGCTTACCACCAATTGACCCAGCACCATTTGTTGAAGATGCTGTCTTTTTTTCCACTGGATGGTTTTAGCTCCTTTGTCAAAGATCAAGTGACCATAGGTGTGTTGGTTCATTTCTGGGTCTTCAATTCTATTCCATTGATCTACCTGTCTGTTGCTGTACAAGTACCATGCAGTTTTTATCACAATTGTTCTGTAGTATAGCTTGAGGTCAGGCATAATGATTCCCCCAGAGGTTCTTTTAATGTTGAAAATAGTTTTTGCTTTCCTAGGAATTTTGTTATTCCAGATGAATTTCTAAATTGCTCTTTCTAACTCTGTGAAGAATTGAGTTGAAATTTTGATGGAGATTGCATTGAATCTGTAGATTGTATTTGGCAGGATAGCCATTTTTACTATATTAATCCTGCCAATCCATGTGCATGGGAGATTTTTCCATCTTCTGAGAATTTCTTCAATTCCTTTCTTCAGAGACTTGAAGTTCTTCTCATACAGATCTTTCACTTCCTTAGTTAGAATCACACCAAGGTATTTTATATTATTTGTGACTATTGTGAAGGGTGTTGTTTCCCTGTTTCCCTAATTTCGTTCTCAGCCTGTTTTTTTTTCCTTTTTTTTTTTTTTTGGTTTTTTGGTTTTTGGTTTTTGGTGTTTGGTTTTTTGAGACAGGGTTTCTCTGTGTAGCCCTGGATGTCCTGGAACTCACTCTGTAGACCAGGCTGACCTCAACTCAGAAATCTGCCTGTCTCTGCCTTGCAAGTGCTGGGATTAAAGATGTGCTCCATCACCTCCCGCGGCTTTTTAAAAAATTAATTAATTTATTTATTTACTGGTCTGTTTAACCTTTGTGTAGAGAAAGGCCACTGATTTGTTTGAGTTAATTTTATATCCAGCTCCTTCACTGAAGCTGTTTATCAGGTTTAGGAGTTCCCTGGTGGAACTTTTATGGTCACTTATATATACTATTCTATCATCTGCAAATAGTGGAATTTTGACTTCTTCCTTTCCAATTTGTATCCCTTTGATCTCCTTTTGTTGTCTAATTTATCTAGCTAGGACTTCAAGTAGTTTATTGGATAGGTAGGGAGAAATGGACGGCCTTGTCTAGTCCCAGATTTTGGTGAGATTGCTTCAAGTTTCTCTCCATTTAGTTTGATGTTGGCTAATGATTTGCTGTATATATTTCTTTTATTATGTTTAGGAATGGGCCTTGAATTCAATAACTGCTTCCCATTTTCAAATCCTTAAAGTATCATATAAAAACACATATCTATAATAAACTGAAAATACTCTGAGCAAATGCAACTCTAACTACTTTCATTGACACCCTACTTGCTTACAACTTTTAAAAATGGCCAATTCTCACAGAAAGTTGTGTTCTACTTCAGTGATTTCTAATAGAATATGAAAGTTTGGAAACACCTTCTGAACATCGAAATGGTAATAGAGATATCTAGGATGCAGACTTGTGAGAACATTAAAAAGATTTCACACTTTTACCTTATTGTAGATTATGTGTGTGTCTTGTCTTTAAAAAACAGACTTAAATATTTTAAAATTAAAAACTGATGTCAATTGTTCTAAAGGAAGATTTCAGACAGTCATCCTATATTAGATCTTATAGTGGGATTCAAGAACTACTTGTTATTCCTTACATATTTAGTACGACATAAATATAATCAGAATAAATAGTTTGCAAGTGTGCACTAAATGATGAGGCATGAAGAGAGAAAGAATATGAGTATAAGCTCATCCTACTCCTAGTTACCCTTAACAAATGGAAATATTTAATTTTTGTATGATCAGAGCCATGATAATCACATGCTAGCATACATGAAGCTGAAAATGTTTTGTAAGCAATGCATCAGTTTTTACTCCTTCCCCTCCACCCTAGCCTTCTTAATTCCACTTCTGTTAGTTTCACCACTATGGGATGTCCAGGTAGGCAACACAAAAACACAAAGAACATATTCAAGAATTTAAGAGACAGATTTTTCTGCATCAAAATATGAATGGTCTTGGCCTTGGAATACAGATTTAGGTTACCCTCATTCCATGTTCCTACGTAGTATCAATCTCATGAACTTTTATGGTAAGAACAATGAAAGTCATGGACTGTATGGCATTTTCAATGCATTGGTGGAAACAGTAGTAGAAATATTAAACTACCATGGGGAAATCGTGGTAGGCCCAGATGCTGGCAGTATTCTTACTTGTCTTGTGATTGTTGGCAGCTTATGGTATATTAAGTAACTTGATAGTCACAAGGACATTAGGTCAGACAGATAGTTAGCAAGGAAGAGTTGTTGTTTAAGGTTCTAAAGTTTGCCCAAGATGAATTGAAATTAGTTCATGGACCTGTGACATTCCTACATCTCAACAACCATAATGTAATCAGCTTAGCAGAAAGCTCAGTGGAAGTCATGATTCTTTTTCAGAAACATTTGCCCATATAGTACTAGCTTCTATTGTCTGATTGTATGTTCCATGATGGCATAGTACATAGTCCTCAGTATGATTCTCTTTAGAAATCGGTGCTTGAAGGAAGAATCAGCAGTCAAGAGCATTTTACTGCTTTACAGAGGACCTGTGTTTCATTTTTAGCACTCATATCAAGAGGTTCACCAGCACCTTCTTCTTGACTTCTCTGGAACCTGTGTACACACACTGGAATTAAACTTATTCAACATAAACTCATTACATATGAAAAAGTAAATTAATAAATACACAAATGTTGTTTAAACATTCTCTGCATGGAGGAATATCTTATTAAAAACTGAGTACATCTGTCATATAGTTTGTGCTTTTATTAAAGCACAAAAATTGTACATCAAAAGTTACATGTTGGGAATAGTGTTTGAATTTTTGTGGGTATGGCTTCCTATAGGTTCTTTAATTGGGGACATGTTTATCCAGTAGGTGATTGAAGCCTACAGAATGCTAGTAAAGACAAAACCAGATTTATACTAAAGTAAAAATGTCCTATTTTGTTTGTCATATACCATATGCTGAATCCCTCCTGAGGTCAGTCAATAAAATAGGAGTTTCTTGTTTGTTCACAAACTGGAAATGAAGCTAGCTCAGGTCTAGGGGCATGACACACATCATATTATGCTACTATGGACACTTTCTTTTATTTAATTCTCTGACTCATTGACTCCACATATTAAGAGATTCTATAAACCTGTCTTAAGTGGAAAACATTAAGTGAAGAAACAGGACAAGGTGGATAGGGAAGTGATTAATTTGGGAGAATTTGGTTGTATATGAATAATGAATAAATAAAATCAAAAGAAACCTCATAAAATTCTCAAAGGATTAGTAATAAAAAAGAAAAATGAGATAAAAACATTGGTCTCCTTCTGTGTATTAATATTTAGATATTCATCCTTCCAGATATCAGAAATGTAATAAAAGTATTAACTCAAGTGTTAGATTTCAGGTCTGCAGTGTGTTTCATGCTTGTGGGTGGAATCTTCCTCAGCTGACATTGCTGTGGAATTTCAATTCTGTGGGATCTGAAGGAAAATGAGTGAAATGAGGTATAGATCTGAGGGTTTATTTAGTCCACATTCTCTGGTTCATGCCCTCTCTTTCCTCTTGTCTGTCATAGGGTGGGCACCCTTGTACAACTACAGGGTCACTGCCACTTGATTCTGATTTTGCAGAAATGGGGAATGCAACAACTGGGTGGTTATGATCACCTCCTCCAAGATTTCATTAAAATGCTTCTTAGGTGATATGTATTTGTATGTATATGTATGTGTATTTATATGTGTATGTATATCTGTATCTGCATGTGTATGTTTATCTGTATTCATCTTTGAAATCACTGTAGAGAGTTTCTGAAGGAGATGGATAGTTTTTAATGATGAAGTAAAGGACACAATAGATTCCCCAGGAAGTAAGTGATGCAAAAAACATGCAATGTCATTGTTGAAATGTGTAGGCAGAAGTGAAGCCAACCCAAGACAGAAACTCAGGGATCTAGAGGACAAAGTCTTAGGATTTTTATTTTTGTTTGTTTGTTTGTTTGTTTGTTTTTGAGAAAGTGTTTCTCTGTATAGCCCTGGCTGTCCTGGGACTCACTTTGTAGACCAGGCTGGCCTCGAACTCAGAAATCTGCCTGCCTCTGCCTCCCAAATGCTGCGATTAAAGGCGTGCACTGAAGAATTGAGTTAGAATTTTGATGGGGATTGCATTGAATCTGTAGATTGCTTTTGGAAAGATAGCCATTTTTACTATATTGATCCTGCCAATCCATGAGCTTGGGACATCTTTCCATCTTCTGAGATCTTCTTTAATTTCTTTCTTCAGAGACTTGAAGTTCTTATCATACAGAGTCACACCAAGGTATTTTATATTATTTGTGACTATTGCGAAGGGTGTTATTTCCCTAATTTCTTTCTCAGTCTGTTTATCCTTTGTGTAGAGAAAGGCCATTGACTTGTTTGAGTTAATTTTATATTCAGCTACTTCACTGAAGCTGTGCAACCTCACTGACGGAGTGCAACCTCAAGTACAATGCATAGATATTATGTATTCAGATGGGGTCTTTTACTTAGAATCTAAAAAGAAAAATAAAATTCAAAATCAGTAAAATCACACCATTAACAAAAACACTCTAATCCCAACAGTGAAAGCTATATACATGGATATCTCCCTAAGACACAAAGAAGACACAAACAGATTTTTTAAAAAGTTAAACATAATAACTTCATATAGAAAGTCTTTTTAAATCTATGGAAGGGTACAATTTAAAATATAGAATTAGCATCCTGATTGTAAGGATTCAAGAGAAGCAGATGTTTTTAATGGGACTTTAAAGTCATGATACTAAAAAGTACTTTTGCAAATGTCTCTACCGTAAAAGGATAATTATTATACAGTTCAAGTTTCTAAAATGTCTTTGAGTACCTTCACAGAGAAATAAAAACTCATTTTCACACCAATACAAGTAAAGAAAAAATGTTTCATAAGAGTGCTTCCAGAAGTAGCTAGAACTCAGTAAGTGCTTAAATATTCCGCATCAAGTAACTTGGTGAACTGGGGGTCTTCGATACCAGGAACTTCTACTTGTTGGCAAAGAAAAGCTAATTCTTCATGCACACAGCTTTGAAACGCCACAGAGTAGCATAGGCCAGTAACAAATTGTATTTATTGTGTGAGTATTTTTCTTTAGTGCTTGCTATGAGTTGAAAAAACATGGTGAGATCAGTGAGCTCTGTGTTATTCAGTGCATCTGAATACATGATTGTTGTTTTGAAAACACACACTATTTACATGACCAGTATGCTTAGAGACACCACATATGCACATATAACATCCACACAGGCGAATAAATGCAATGAGTTCATTAATAATATGAAAAAAATTTTTCAACTTCCTGATTTATTTTATTATAAAAGATATCAACCCAAGAGAAGGCTGTGTGCAAGGTGCAGAATTTCCTGCCTACAAATTTTTGACCACTTTCTATGGCTTTATAACTATTTAAAAATAGAAAATTAGAAGGCCTTATGGAAGCAGTGACTGAGTTGCAATCTCTATAAAACAAAGCAAGTCCTCTATCTTCCTCTACTGGAGGAATTCAGGCAAACACTCTGGCACATTTTGAAGAAATCCGGAATGGAATGATTGTAAAGCAATTTGTGCTTATTAGAATAGTCACACTGAAAATGTATATACCTAATACACCAACGCAAAAATCTGCAGAAATAAAATCATGGCATTATTTAAGTGGCACAACATAACAAAGATATTTTAGATTTAGGTTGCTTAAATTTGGTTTTGTCATGAACTATCTTGGCTTCTCCATGTTTTGATGGGTAGAGTATCTGAGATGGCATCTGTGGTATTTCCGGGTCTGTAAAATATCTGTCCAAGATCTTCTGCCTTTTTGAGTCTCTGTTGAGAAGTCTGTTATCCACATGTGTGCATTAATATGAACTTGGCCTTTTTTCCTTGCAGCTTTTAATAATCTTTCTTTGATCTGTCATTTAGTGCTTTGTTTATTATGTAGTGAAAGGATTTTCTTTTCTTGTCCAGTCTATTTGGTATTCTATAAGGTTATTTATTGTATTTTTATGGCCAACTCATTTTTAGGTTAGGGAAATTTTCTTCTATGAGTATGTTGAAGATTTTTTTCTGGCCCTTTTTAGGAGGAGTCTTCACCCTCTTCTATTCCTATTATTCTTAGATTTGGTATTTTCATTGTGTCCCAAATTTCCTAGATGTTTTGGGTTAGGAGATTTTCACACTTTGTATTTTCTTTGACTGGTGTGTTGATATGTTCTATGTCCGAGATTCTCTTTTACATGTCTTGTGTTCTGTTCTTGATATTTGCATCTGTAGCTCCAGATCTCTCTTTCCTAGGTTTTCCTTTCTTCTTCTTCTTCTTCTTCTTCTTCTTCTTCTTCTTCTTCTTCTTCTTCTTCTTCTTCTTCTTCTTCTTCTTCTTCTTCTTCCTCTTCCTCTTCCTCTTCCTCTTCCTCTTCTTCCTCCTCCTCCTCCTCCTCCTGGCCCTCCTCCTCCTCCGCCTCTTCTTGTTCTTGTTCTTGTTCTTGTTCTTGTTCTTGTTCTTGTTCTTGTTCTTGTTCTTGTTCTTGTTCTTGTTCTTGTTCTTGTTCTTGTTCTTGTTCTTGTTCTTGTTCTTGTTCTTGTTCTTGTTCTTCTTCTTCTTCTTCTTCTTCTTCTTCTTCTTCTTCTTGTTCTTCTTGTTCTTGTTCTTGTTCTTCTTCTTCTTCTTGTTCTTCTTGTTCTTGTTCTTCTTGTTCTTGTTCTTGTTCTTCTTGTTCTTGTTCTTGTTCTTGTTCTTGTTCTTGTTCTTCTTCTTGTTCTTCTTCTTCTTGTTCTTGTTCTTCTTCTTCTTCTTGTTCTTCTTCTTGTTCTTCTTGTTCTTCTTCTTCTTCTTGTTCTTCTTCTTACTGTTCTTCTTCTTCTTGTTCTTCTTCTTTTTCTTCTTGTTCTTGTTCTTGTTCTTGTTCTTCTTGTTCTTGTTCTTCTTTTTCTTCTTGTTCTTGTTCTTCTTGTTCTTGTTCTTCTTGTTCTTGTTCTTGTTCTTCTTGTTCTTCTTTTTCTTGTTCTTCTTGTTCTTGTTCTTGTTCTTGTTCTTGTTCTTGTTCTTCTTCTTGTTCTTCTTCTTCTTCTTCCTCTTCCTCTTCCTCTTCCTCTTCCTCTTCCTCTTCCTCCTCCTCCTCCTCCTGGCCCTCCTCCTCCTCCTCCTCTTCTTGTTCTTGTTCTTCTTGTTCTTCTTGTTCTTCTTGTTCTTCTTCTTGTTCTTGTTCTTCTTCTTGTTCTTGTTCTTCTTCTTCTTCTTATTCTTCTTGTTCTTGTTCTTGTTCTTCTTCTTGTTCTTGTTCTTCTTCTTCTTCTTCTTCTTCTTCTTGTTCTTGTTCTTCTTCTTCTTGTTCTTCTTCTTGTTCTTCTTCTTGTTCTTCTTGTTCTTGTTGTTCTTGTTGTTCTTGTTGTTCTTGATGTTCTTGTTCTTGTTCTTGTTCTTCTTCTTCTTCTTCTTCTTCTTCTTCTTCTTCTTCTTCTTCTTCTTCTTCTTCTTCTTCTTCTTCTTGAATCACACACACTAGGTCATTTATTGGCACAACTAGCATTTGCAATTCCTATCATACTAATTACTATTACTATTATTATTGATTATATTACTTAAAAATCTATTCATTATTTTAATTTATATTTTCTTATTAGGTATCTTCTATATTTACATTTCGAATGTTATCCACTTTGCTAGTTTCTCCTCTGAAAACCCCTTATGCCTTTCTGCTCCCCCTGCTCATCAACCCACCCAGTTCCACTACCTGGCCCTAGTAGTCCCCTATATTGGGGCATAGAACCTTCACAGGACCAAGGGCCTCTCCTCCTATTGATTTCTAACTAGGTCATCCTCTGCTACATATGCAGATAGAGCAACTAGTCCCTCTGTGTGTTTTCTTTGATTGGTGGTTTAGTCCCAGGGAGCTCTGGGGGTACTGGCTAGTTCATATGGCTGTTCCTCCAATGGGGATGCAAACCCCTTCTGCCTCGTGTGTACTTTCTCTAGTTCCTTCATTGGGCACCCGGTGCTCCGTCCAGGGGATGGTTGTGAGCATCCACTTCTGTATTTGTCAGGCACTGACAGAGCCTTCCAGAAGACAACTATATCAGGCTCCTGTCAGTAAGGTCTTGTTGGCATCCACAATAGTGTCTCTTTTGGGTGGTTGTTTATGGGATGGATTCCCAGGTGGATAGGTCTCTGGGTGGTCATTACTTCAGGCTCTAACTTTGTCTCTGTAACTCCTTATATGGGTATTTTGTTCCCTCCTTCTAAGAAGGACTGAAATTTCCAAACTGTGGTTTTTCTACTTCTTGAGTTTCATGTGTTTTGCAAATTGTATCTTGGAAATTCAGAGCTTCTAGACTACTATATATTTATTAGTGAGTGCATATCATGTGTGTTCTTTTATGATTGGGTTACCTCACTTAGGAAGGTATCCTCCAGATCCATTCATTTGTCTAAGTATTTCATAAATTTATTGATTTTAAAAACTACATAGTATTCCATTGTGTAAATATACCACATTTTCTGTACCCATTCCACTGTTGATGGATATCTGGGTTCTTTCCAGCTTCTGGATATTATAAAGAAGGCTGCTATGAACATAATGGAGCATGTGTCCGTATTACATAATGAAACATCTTCTGGTATATTTCCAGGAGTGGTATTGCTAGATCATCTGGTAGTACTATGTCCAATTTCCCAAGAAACTGCCAGACTGATATCCAGAGTGGTTGTACCAGCTTGCAATCCCACCAGCAATAAAGGAATGGTTCTCTTTCTCCACATCCTTGCCAGCATCTGCTGTCACCTGAATTTTTGATCGTAGACATTCTGACTTCTTTGAGGTGAAATCTCAAGACTGTTTTGATTTGCATTTCCCTGATTACTAAGGATGTTGAACATTTTTAGGTGCTTCTCAGCCATTCAGTATTCCTCAGTTGAGAATTTTTTGTTTAGCTCTGTACCCCATTTTTTAATAGAGTTATTTGATTTTCTGGAGTCTAACACCTTGAGTTCTTTGTATACATTGGATATTAGCCAATGGATTTAGGATTGGTAAAGATCTTTTCCCAATCTGTTGGTGGCCACTTTGTCCTCTATAGGTTTCAGTGTCTCTGGTTTTATGTGGAGGTCCTTGATCCACATAGACTTGAGCTTTGTACAAGGAGATAAAAGTGGATCAATTCACATTCTACACTCTAACCAAAGGTTGAGCCCATGTCATTTTGTGAAAATGCTGTCATTTTCCCACTAGATGATTTTATCTCCTTTGTCAAAGATCAAGTGACCATAGGTTTGTAGGTACATTTATGAGTCTTCAATTCTATTCCATTGATCTACCTGTCTGTCACTGTACCAGTGCCATGAAGTTTTTTTTTTTTTTTTAATCACAATTGCTCTGTAGTACATCTTGAGGTCAGAGATGTTGATTCCACCAGAGGTTCTTTTATTGTTGAGGACAAGTTTTGCTATCCTAAGTTCTTTTGTTATTTGAGATGAATTTGCAAATTCCCTTTCTAACTCTGTGAAGAATTAAATTGGAATTTTGATGGGGATTGCATTGAATCTGTAGATTGCTTCTGGCAAAATAGCCATTTTGACTCTATTAATCCTGCCAATCCATGAACATTGGAGATCTTTCCATCTTCTGAGATCTTTTTCGATTTCTTTCTTCAGAGACTTGAAGTTCTTATCATACCGACCTTTCACTTGCTTAGTTAGGGTCACACCAAGGTATTTTATATTATTTGTGAATGGTGTTGTTTCCCTAATTTCTTCCTCAGTCTGTTTATCCTTTGTGTAGAGAAAGGCCACTGATGTGTTTGAGTTAATTTTAGATCTAGCTATTTCACTTAAATTGTTTATCAGATTTAGGAGTTCTCTGGTGGAATTTTTGGGTTCGTTTATATATACTTCCATGTCGTATGCAAATAGTGATATTTCTTCCTTTCAAATTTATATCCCTTTGGCCTCCTTTTGTTCTCTAACTGCTCTGGCTAGGACTTAAACTATGATACTGAAGAGGTAGGGAGAAAGTGGGCAGGCTTGTCTAGTTCCTGATTTTAGTGGGATTGCTTCAAGTTTCTCTCCATTTAGTTGATTTTTAAAATATTTATTTTTTATTAGATATTTTCTTATTTACATATCAAATGATATCCCCTTTCCTAGTTTCCCCTCAGAAAATCCCCTATTCCCTCCTCCTCCCCCAGCTCCCTAATCCACCCACTCCCATTCCTGGTCCTTGTATTCCCCTATACTGGTTTATAGAGCCTTCACAGGACCAATGACCTTGCCTCCCATTGATGCCCAACTAGGGCATCTTCTGCTACATATATATCTAAAGCCACAAGTTCCACCATGTGTTTTCTTTGATTGGTGGTATAGTTCCAATGAGCTCTGGGGGTACTGATTAGTTCATATTGATGTCCCTCCTGTGATGCTTCATTCCTTTTCAGCTCCCTGTGCATTTCTCTGGCTCCTTCATTGGGGACCTTGTGCTCTGTCCAATGGATGACTGGGGGCATCCACTTGTGTATTTGACCAGAACTGGCAGAGCATTGAAGGAGACATCTATATAAGGCTCCTGTCAGCAGACTCTTGTTGGCTTCTGCCTAGTGACTGGGTTTGGTGGTTATTTATGGAGTGGATCCCCAAGTGGGGTAGTCTCATTTCTTCAGGCTCTGCTGTGAACTTTGTCTCTGTAACTCTTTCCATGTGTATTTTGTTCCCCATTCTAAGGAGGAATGTGGGGCATTGGGCTATGCAAAGACAGGCTGGTCTCCAGTTGAGCTGAGATGCTGAACTCCAGGACCTGGTGGTCATAATTTACCTACATAAGATGGAAGAAGTTCTTTCATATCTCCTGGAACTCTGGCTCCTGTCTAAGTTACCGCCCCCCACAGCCCCCACAAGAAAAGCATGGCTAGAAGTCACATAGGCAATGTCCAAGCTTCTGACCTTCAGGCTAAATTTCTCCCCAGTTACCTAGCAACAGAAAAGATAGCAATTCACTTTAAAGGGGGTTGTTTGGCCCCTCCTTGTCCTCTCATTCCTTTGTTCTCTTGCTTTTACTCTCCTCTCACTCTCTCCCTCCTACTCTCTCTTTCTCTCCAGCCTTCTCTCTCCCTCCTTCCCTCCCTCTCCCTCCCTCCCTCTCTCCCTCTCTCTCTCTCCCTCTCTCTATCCTTCCCCCCTTTGACTCCTCTGGGTCATGGCTGGTCTCTCTCTTTTACCTTCTCTCTTTCCCCCTGCCTTTCTATAATAAAGCTCTAAAACCATAGTCAGTCTTTGCTCATCAAGGCAGTACACATTCTCGCATGTGTGGGAACCTCTCTTCCCTCAACGCTCTCATCCCTAACCCCAGTCTACAGAGTGTACCCCGGGGCCCCTTTAGGTTTTGGGGCTGCCCCTTGCCCCCCCTTGTCGAGTGTGTCACAGACTTGGATGCCCAGCTGGGGCTGAGTGGAAAGTGTCTGGCAGCCCTCCCAAGTCTGCCTGTCCAGAGCATAGGTGGAACTCTGGCAGGGCATGGGCTATTCTTCTTTCTTGCTCTTTTCCCAGGCCATTTTTAGTTCCCATAAAGGAACGAAGCATCCATACTTTGGACTTGCTTGTTCTTGAGTTTCATGTGTTTTACAAATTGTATGTTGGATATTGTAAGTTTCTGGGCTAATATCCACTTATCAGCGAGTGCATATCATGTGTGTTCTTTTGGGATTGGGTTACCTCATTCAGGATGATATCCTCCAGATACATTCATTTGTCTAAGAATTCATGAATTCATTGTTTTTAATACCTGAGTAGTACTCCATTGTGTAAGTGTACCACATTTTATATATCCATTTTTCTGTTAAGGGACATCTGGGTTCTTTCCACCTTCTGGCTATTATAAATAAAGCTGCTATGAGCATAGTGGAGCATGTGTCCTTATTACACAATGAAACATCTTCTGGGTATATCCCCAGGAGAGGTACTGCTGGATCTTCCTGTAGCACTATGTCAAATATACTGAGTAACCACCAGACTGATTTCCAGAGTGGTTGTACCAGCTTGCAATCCCACCAACAATGGAGAAGTTTTCCTCTTTCTCCACATCCTTGCCAGCATCTGCTGTCACCTGAGTTTTGATCTTAGCCATTCTGACTGGTGTGAAGTGGAATCTCAGGATTGTTTTGATTTGCATTTCCGTGATGATTAAGGATGTTGAACATTTTTTTCAGGTGCTTCTCACATTTTGTATTCCTCAGGTGAGAATTCTTTGTTTAGCTCTGTGCCCCATTTGTTATGGGGTTATTTGATTTTTTTGGAGTCCAGCTTTTTGAGTTCTTTGTGTATATTGGATATTAGTCACCTATCAGATTTAGGATTGGTAAAAATCCTTTCCCAATCTATTGGTGGCCTTTTTGTCTTATTGACAGTATCTTTTTGCCTTACAGAAGCTTTGCAAGTTTATGAGGTCCCATTTGTCAATTCTCAAGCTTACAGTACAAGCCATTGCTTTTCTGTTCAGGAGTCTTTCCCCTGTGCCCTTATCTTTTAGACTTTTCCCCACTTTCTCCTCTGTAAGTTTCAGTGTCTCTAGTTTTATGTGGAGTTCCTTGATCCACATAGACTTGAGCTTTGTACAGGGGATAAGAATGGATCAATTTGCATTCTTCTACATGATAACTGCCAGTTGCGCCAGTACCATTTGTTAAAAATGCTGTCTTTTTTTCCATGGGATGGTTTTAGCTCCCTTGTCAAAGATCAAGTGACCATAGGTGTATGGGTTCATTTTTGGGTCTTCAATTCTATTCCATTGATCTCCCTGTCTGTCGCTGTACCAGTACCATGCATTTTTTTTTATCATAATTGCTTTGCAGTACAGCTTGATGTCAGGCATGGTGATTCCCCCAGAGGTTCTTTTATTGCTGATAAGAGTTTTTGCAACCCTAGGTTTTTGTTATTCCAGATGAATTTGCAAATTGCCCTTTCTAACTCTGTGAGGAACTGAGTAGGAATTTTGTTTGTGATTGCATTTAATTTGTAGATTGATTTTGGCAGGATAGCCATTTTTACTATATTAATTTTGCCAATCCATGAGAATGGAGATCTTAATAGAAGAATGGATACAGAAAATGTAGTACACTTATACAACGTAAATGTATTAGAAACAATGAATTTAAAACAATTAAAATTATTAAAAACCATCAATTTATGAAATTCTTAGGCAAATAGATGGATCTAGAGGTTATCATTCTGAGTGAGGTAACCCAATCACAAAAGAACTCACATGGTATGCACACATTGATAAGTGGCTATTAGCCCAGAAAATTAAAATACCCAAGATACAATTTACAAAACACATGAAACTCAAGGAGGAAGACGAAAGTGTGGATATTTCATTCCTCCTTAGAATGGGGAACAAAATACCCATGTAAGGAGTTTCAGAGACAAAGTTTGGAGCTGAGATGGAAGGAAGGACCATGCAGAGACTGCCCCATCCAGGGATCCATACCATAATGTACCACCAAACACAAACACTATTGCATATGCCAGCAAGATTTTGCTGATGTGACCCTGATATAGCTGTGTCTTGTGAGGCTATGCCAGTGCCTGGCAGATTAAGAAGCAGATGCTCACAGTATTCTACTGGATAGAACACAGGACCCCTAATGGAAGAGCTAGAGAAAGTACCCAAGAAGCTGAAGGGTTCTGTAACCCTATAGGAAGAACAGCAATATGAACTAACCAGTACCCCCTGAGCTCCTGTCTCTAGCTGCATATGTAGCAGAAGATGGTCTAGTTGACCATCATTGGGAGAAGGGCCCTTGGTCTTGCAAAGATTATATGCCACAATACAGGGGAATGCCAGGGCCAGGAATAGGGAGTGGGTAGGTTGTGGAGCAGGGTAGAGGGAGGGTATAAGGGAATTTTGGGATAGCATTTTAATTGGAAATGAAAAAAAATCTAACAAAAATTGTTTTTTTAAAAAAAAGGACAGAAGGTAGTACTTGAAACTGAAATTAAGACAGCTATGGGGTAGTTAAGAGCACTGACTCTTTGTCCAGAGTTCCTGACTTCAATTCCCAGTAACCACATGATGACTCAAAACTGTATTGGTATCAGCTTCCCTCTTCTGGTGTATGAATGTGTGTGTGTGTCTGTGTGTCATTGTGTGTGTGTTTCTGTGTGTGTCTGTGTGTCTGTGTGAACAAAGAGAATACATATAATGACAAAAAGAGATAGCTGTCAGTTACCTTATGGGTGCTGAGAATCAAACGCATGTACCTTTCAGGATAAATAAATGCTCTTAACCACTTGGTTTTCTCTCCAATCCCATAAATGAGATTTAAATGGATATCATATCTAGTTTGTTAATAAACTCAATATAATGCAAATATTATTCTTGAGGTTTGCAAGTTGTTAAACTCAGTCAAGAATTTATATCAAAGGAGTCAAAGGACAGCATAACTAGAAAAGCTGGAATCCTAGAAAGGTGGCATTATATCTCCTGACTTCATTATTCTCTGTTGTATGAAATTAGAGTGATCAGGACTGTGGTACATTCCTGCCTTCCAGAGGAAATGCATATGTGTATTTTTTTGTCATATGAGTCACCCCAAACTCTCAGAGAGACCTGTTACATCTGAGAAATACTTAGAATGGATGATTCATGAGAAGGAGCATCTGGAACAGCCCAGCCTCTCATTTCTGCTTTCATGGGGTTTATGTTGTGATTTGAATCACTATGGGAGAAGAACTAGCATATTGTAGACAGTAATAAATTGCCACATTTTCAGACTTTAGGCTGTTGATGGTGAGAGAATAATCTGACCCAGACCCACTGCCAATGAACCTTGATGGGACACCAGAATCTAATTTGGATGTGGAGTAGATCAGGAGTTTAATAGTTCCAACTGGTTTCTGCTGATACCAGCTTAAATAAACTCTAATGCTCTGACTAGCCCAGCAAGTGAGACTGACTCTGTCTCCCAGAGAGGCAAACATGGACAATGGAGACTGAGTCATCTGGATGTCACATCTGGCACTTAGGAGTGGAGACATAATGAATATCTACATAGGTAAGAATGATAAAAGAAAACAGTCCCCAAATGCCTGTCAACCCTCATCACAGTGAAATTCCCATTTTAGTTCATTTTACCTGGAAACCAGAGCAACAAGATCCCAAGAAACTGAGCAGGGGTCTGCATGTCCATGCTGTGTCCTGACTACAGTGATAATGGAACAGTATATGTGTTACTGTTATATGAAAAAGTCCCCAAGGCTGTGCTGAGAAACTGAGCAGGGGTCTGCATGTCCATGCTGTGTCCTGACTACAGTGATAATGGAACAGTATATGTGTTACTGGTATATGAAGAAGTCCCCAAGGCTGTGCATTGAGAACATGCAAATCATTGGGAACCAGTTATTGCTGGATACAGCTGCAGGACTTACTCATCTCAGCAGTTAGCACAAGCCCAGTGTCCCCAGACACCTGAGGTCAATCCACTTGTATGTCTCCAGAGAATAAATTTCTTTTCAAAAATTTAAAATTATATATGGCATTTCTAATGTAGGTAGTCCTATTTTGAATAATATATTTCAAAGATATAATGGGGTAATATAGAAGAGTATCCTGCTGTCAGGGAATATATAACAGAGAAGAAAGTACTACAAGAAACTCACTCAAATAATTCTGATTGGTTAAAAAATACAGTATGTGTTCCCCTGTGAAGTGTTTCGAGTAGAAATTTCTTGAAATTAAAATGCCAATTTCTCATAACCATTTTCACTGAATTAAACATGAGATTTTGCAGCATTAACTTTGCTAACTACAGTTCAAGGAGAGGAAACCCACAGCACATATCCTGCACTATTCCCGTCCCGCAGGAACTCACACAGAACACAAGTCAAGACCTTTCGTGGTTACATTTTATTCATAATCGTGAGGTAGAACAAAGAAGGATAGAAACGTGTTGCTATATATACCCACAGGTGTGACGTGTTAATACTACTGGCGGTTCCACCCACAGTCTCAAATGTCCCAGGGGACGGACTAGTGACTTGGCAGGCATTTGCTCCGGCACATGCGCACAATGGAGCTTAGCGCCATCTAGTGACGGCACGTATTATCACGGCTTCCTACAAGCACATGCACCTATAACACCTTGATCTGAGCAGCCTGAGTCACTTGAAGTTCTGACTCTGTGTGAAGATGGAGGTGCTTTCATACTTAGAGACTAAACGCATCTTTTCCTCAGCTTCAGATCCTCCATTTGTTGGTTTTCTGCCATGTGCTACCTTTATCTCATAATTCCTCAACTAGTGGGGGTATACTTGAATACTGTCACAGAAAACACTGCTACCTGATACATGGCTCTGCTGTGTCCCACAAATTGTACTTTCACCTTTCATTCTTGAGCAGTAACTAGAGAAATTACCTTTATTCAAGCAGCAACATCAATGTTTGCTAAAAAAAATAAAAACCTAAGGATTTCCTGAATTCTGAGAATCCTTAGGGACATCCTTTACAAACATACCTATGAAAGGACAGAGACTGTTGCAGCATGTGCCTGAACTCACTGATTTTCCAGGGGCCTGAACTTGAAGGATGGGGAGAACAAACACCTAGTCAAAAGGTAGCTTCTTCAATAATCAGAGCACCATCTCCACCAGGAGTATCATGCAGCAGCTTTTGAATGAGTTAATAGTAATGCTGCTTTCTCTGCCCCTTCCCTAAATTCTCTCTCTGCTGACATCTAGTGTATCTGTGTCTCTTGGATTTTTGAGGCTTGGAAGACATTTCTGAGTTCTCAACTGATAGCCTCAGGATCTGAGGAAGATTCTCTTAGGACACTTTTAGTAGCTATGAATATGAAGATATACATGTCCTTTAAATCAAAACAAGTAAATCATTAATATGCAGGTCATCTTGCATCTGAATTCTTACCACACCTACTTTAATGATATGTGCAAATATGAAGGAATTTCCAGAAACACTCAGCTTTCATTTATCCATAGGTCTTAGATTGCATTAACTACTAAATGATTTTGGTTTTGCATTACACCTTCCTATGAAAGTGTATATTGATGGTATAAGAATGAGAATTCTGCCTTCTTTTTTCATATTTATTGGTTATTTTATATATTTACATTTCAAATGTTATCCTCCCTTCCCAGTTTTCCATCCACAAGCTATCCCCTCTTCCCTCACCCTGCCACCCACCCACACCTGCCTTAGCAGCCTAGCTTTCCCCTATCCTGTGCAATCAAGCCTCCACAGGACAAAGCATTTCCCCTCCCAGTGATGCCAGGTAAGGCAATACTCTGCTACTTATCCACCTGAAGCCAGAGGTACCCACTGTGTACTCTTTGGTTGGTGGTTTAGTCCCTGGGAGCTTTGATGGGTCTGGATGGAGCAGTTGAGGCAAAGCAGTTGGTTGTACTAAGGCTATTGTTCTCTGCTCTTATCCTCAGATGATAGGTTTTTTTGTCTGCCCCACAGCAAATGGTGCCCTGACCTCTATGTCATCCATAGCCTGTTCCTCCAGCTGATACTACTGGTCAGCATCCCCTCATTAAGCCTTTTTACTGTCCAGGAATATATCTGTGGAGGTTGCTTCTGGCTTCTTGATTAGTTTTGTTTGCCATTTCCAGTTCTAGTCTAGTCTCCTCTGTGACATACATAGTTATAGAATAAGCTTCTCCTCAAGAGCCAAGCAAGAATTACCAAAACTTTAAATGTCGTCAGTGGTGGTCAAGATTATAAGTGCTATGAGCTTTTTATGTGGGTAGGAATAACAGAGTGGTCCAGTTTAGCTTGTGGTACTCCCATCACTGAGTCCCACAAAGAGTGCCCTTGCTTGAGTCACAGGATTTTTCCTGCTTTCTACTCTGTATTCTTTCAACTTCCTCTTGCTGATCTGCTTTCTTAGTTTTTAAGGTTGCTTTTATTTAATTTTATGGATGAGTTGTTTTACTTGTATTTATGGATGACAATGTACATGCCTGTGCCCAGGAAAGTCAAAGGAGTCAGTAGGTTCCATAGAATTGAAGTTGTAAATGTTTGTAAACCACCAGGTACATGCTAAGAACTAAAGCCAAGTCTTCTGCAAGACCAGCCAGTGCTCCTGTCTGTGTTTATCCCACTAGCCCTTCCTACCACCTCTTTCAAGATTTCCAATATTCTTTCTTTCTGGTTCTTTTAAATTTAACTGTCCTGGGTTATACATGGTGTCACAATTCAGAAAATTCCAAACCTCCACCATTCCACAAGAGTCCCCTTAATGACTTTTTTGCTTCCTTTTTTTTACTTGTATGAAACTGAAAGTAATAATTTTGGGGTATTTGTCTGTATTTTTCAAGTAGCTCTGATTCTCAGTTGTGGAGAATTTCAGAGCTGTCATCATTCTAAGGATTTTGCTTTAAGTAGCAAGTCACTTAGGTTTTCCGTCTTGGGCTTTCTCACACATTTCCTTCCTTATATACTGTCAAACTGTGCCTTGGGAAAGAGATATAGTATGTTATTCTCCTGTCTTAAACACTCCTCACTCACCTTTTGTAATTGAACCCTTTCATTAATATTTGCCCAATGGCTTCTATTACCTAAAATTGACTACTGCCACTCTGATGCATACAGAGAATTGTTTCTCCAAACAATTACCTTAGATTTTGTCATATCACGGTTAAAGGCAATGCTAAACTACAATGTAATATAAAACAAGCATGTTTATGAAAAACAGATATAATAAATTTAAGTGGTCTTGAATTTTCATTGTCATATATCAGAAATCTCTAAAGGACTTCTTCCCAGAACTCACATTAATGTCTTTAAGGAAGCTAAGGCACAATACTGTACTTAAAGTATGTAAAATTGAATAACAAAGTATCATGTTCAAAAGAGACTCGAAAATATGTGGCTGTTTTCCATGTATTTATGGTCTGTTTTGCTTTAGATGTGGATAAATAGAGGGTCACATAGAGATTATATATCATCCACTGTTCCTTCTGGCCATCTGTCTATTCACTATGTGTGCACTGAAAGTCCTAAAATCTGAGAGTTGCTACATTATAAATAGTTGAGTAAATGAAAGCAAGTCTCCAGGCTTATCAAATTTTTTCAGTTATACACATCATAGCTATCATGATGGCTACAAAATCATACTTTCCTTAAAAATTAAAAATTTTCTGAAAATGAAGAATGCAAATATTCACTGAGATCGAAACATTGGAGGGAGAACAGGTTCATGCTTCAATTTTCTTTCCATTATGGTTAAGGGTGACAACAACTGCATACAGTAAGCAAAGACAAAAATGTCTCTCCTTATAGGTGAGATGTCAGCACTAAAACTTCTAACATAATAGAGGAATTTTCTTATTTTGTTAAAAAAAATCCAGTGAAGTTTTTTGTTTGTTTGTTTTTTGTTTTTTGTTTTTGACTGGGTTGTAAGTAGAGACCTGGATATAGAAGAAAGGAATAAAGTAAATTGTGTTTTTATGTCTCTTCTTCATGTTCCTCATCCACTCCTTCCCCTTCTATACATTCACCAGTTAGCTTTCCGCTTGGGAGGCATTGTGTTGTAGTTGAATGTATTTCCCAAGACAACAGGCACGTTAAGATTACACACTGTATCCATATTGTTCTCCAGTTTGACAATTACGGTAAAGAATTATGTAATTATCTCTATAGTGCCTTAAAATCGCTTAAATGGGAGTCATTAACTCTACATCATAAACCTTTAAAGAAAAGGGCATAGCCACAAAAACATCTTACTGACATGTGCTGTCTATAAACCTCAGACAAATATAATACTCAATGAGGAAATATTTGACATTTATACCTCAGATTATACAAAAGATCAAAATGTATCTAAAACAACAAAACAGACACAAATTTAGGAAGAAATGAGCAATGAAATGAACAAAATAAAATGTTTAATAATAATATTAGTAGACAAACTGATAAATCACGGAAGCTCAACATAGACATTTGAAAGTAATGACAAAATATCTATACATATACTGAAGATAGAAGAATAGTACCTGTACATTAAAAGGCATACAAGTAAATAGGGAGCATATGTGTGTTCATACTCTGAACTTCTTTTTAAAAAATGAATGTATGTATTTTTCTCATGTCCCTAAGTACATTATATGCACATCCAGTACCATCAAAGGACAGAACATGTTGTTTGGTCCTATTGACAATTAAGGAAAAGAATTATGTACTTGTTTCTATGCTTCCTTAAAAATCACTTATATGGGAATCATTAACTGTTCCTCATACACCTTTAAACAAGAAAACATAATAACAAAAATAACTTACTATAAGGCTCAAGCAAATACAATACTCAGTGTAGAAATATTGGGCATTTATGCCCCAGAATCCACAAAAGGCCAAAATGTCTATTGTTGCCATTTGTACCTAAAACAATAGCACAGATAAAACAAATGGAGTAAGAAATGAGCAATGAAGTGAATGAAATAAAATGTGTGCAAGTAATATTAGCATACAAGTTCATAAATAAAGAAAACAACATAGATATTTGAAAGTAATTACAAGAAAATCTCTACATAGACTGAGGATTGAGGAAAGGATCCTGTACATTAAAAGGCAAACAAGTGAATAGAGTATGTGTCTGTGTTGATACCTCAAACTACTTTTTTACAAAAATGAACATACGTATTTTTTGCATTTCCCTAAGAAAATTATGTACATGTAGCATCAAAGAACAGAGGATAGTGCTGAGTCCACTGAAATTGACATTAAGCCAGCTGTTGGGTGGTTAAGAGCACTGATTCCTTGTCCGCAGGTCCTGAGTTCAATTCCCAGTACCAACATGATGACTCAATACCATATGTAATGGTATCAGATTGCCTTATCTTGTATATGAGTGTGTGTGTGTGTGTGTGTGTGTGTGTGTGTGTGTGTGTGTACAGAGAATACATATAATGAAAAAAGAGATAGCTGTCAGTTACCTTATGGGTGCTGAGAATCACACACCTGTCACTTTCAGTATAAACAAATGCTCTTGACCACTGGGTTTTCTCTCCAAACCCATAAAAGAGATTTAAATGCATATCATCTCCAGTTTGATAAAAAAAAAAAAAAAAAAAAAACAAAAACAACTCGATGTAATGCAAATGTTATTCCGGAAAGAGTTTTAAAAGTTGGCAAACTCAGTCTAGAATTTATAGAGACAGTCAACGGACAGCATAACTTGGGAAACTGGAACTCTAGAAAGGTGGCATTATATCTTCTGACTTTATTATTCTCTTTTGTATGAAATTAGAGTGATCAGGACTGTAGTGCACTTCTGCCTACCAGAAGCATTGCATATGTGTATTTTGTGTCTTATGAGTCACCCCAAACTCTCATAGAGACCTGTTACAGCTGAGAAATTTAAAGTGGGTGATTCATGAGAAGGAGCAGCTGGAGCAGACCAACCTCTCATTTCTGCTTTCATGGGGTTTATGTTATGATTTGTATCACTGTGGGAGGATAACTAGCATATTGTAGACAGTAATAGTCTACAAAATCTTCAGACTCAAGGCTGCTGATGGTGAGAGAATAATCTGACCCAGACCTACTGCCACTGAACCTTTTTGGGACACCAGAATCTAAATTGGATGTGCCATAGATCAGGCGTTTAATAGTTCCATCTGGTTTCTGCTGAAACCAGTTTAAGTAACCACTAATGTCCTGACTCGCCCGGCAAGTGAGACTGACTCTTTCTCCCAGAGAGGCAGATAAGGAGGATGGAGACTGAGTCATCTGGATGTCACATCTGGCACCTAGGAGTGGAGACATAATGAATATCCACATAGATAAGCATGATAAAAGAGGGCATCCCCCATATGCCAGTCAATACTAATCACAATGTAACAGTGAAATTCCAATTTTAGTTAATTTTACCTGGAAACCAGAGCAACAATAAGCCAAAAACCTGAGCAGGAGCCCTCATGTCCATGCTGAGTCCTGACTGCAATGACAATGGCACAAGATATGTTTGACTGGTAGATGAAGAAGTCCCAAAGGCCATGCAGTGAGGGTATGCAAATCATGAAGAAGCAGTTAAGATTGGTCACAGCTGCAAGGCTTACTGATCTGAGAACTTAGCACAAGATCAGTGTCCCCAGACACCTGAGGTCAAACCACTTGTATGTCTCCAGAGAATGAATTTCATATCAAAATGGCATTTCTAATATAGGTAGTCTCTATTTTGAATAATACATTTCAAAGATATAATGCTGTAATATAGAATATCCTGCTGTCAGGGAATATTCAGCATAGAAGAAACTATTAGATATTAACTCACTTAAATAATTCTGATTGGTTAAAAAAATAGTATGTGTTCCCTATGAAGTGTTTACAGTAGACATCTCTTGAAATTAAAAAGACAATTTATAATAATCATATTCCCTGAACTAATACATAAGACTTCACAGTTTTAACTTTGCTAACTACAGGTCAAAGAGGGCAAATACACAGTGCGTGCCCTTATAATACCTTGATCTGAGCAATGTATGTCATGAAGTTCTCACTACATGTGAAAATGGAGGTACTTTCATGCATAGAGACTAAATGGGTCTAACTTTTGTTTAGGAAAGTTTGGGAGCCTCCATATTTTTCTTTTCTACTATTTGCTACTATTTCTCATACTTTCTCCCCATAAAGTGATGACTAGTGATGATAAAATATAATACTATAATGGAAAACACTGCTTTTTTCCAATTTGTTCTTGAGCAGTACCTGGAGATATTATCCCGATTCAGACAGCAGCCTCACTGTCTGCATGTAGTTTCCACTCTCCAAACAAGTACAATTCATAAATATTTGTGCATCCTTATGACACACATATTTTCAAACCACAGATCACATACATCTATGTCTTTATTATGACCACCCAACCTTATTCATCATCACACGAACTACAATCAATTCAATCTTCAATATTTTTTCCTTAAGCCAAGGACTCTCAGCTCTGCCTGTGCCATGCCTGCCTGGATACTGCCAAGCTCAAACCTTGATGATAATGGACTGAACCTCTGAACCTGTAAGCCAGCCCCAATTAAGTGTTGTTTTTGTAAGCCTTGCCTTGGTCATGGTGTCTGTTCACAGCAGTAAAACCCTAAAGAAGGCACTGAACCTTCCCATAACTTTCCAAGTCTAGGATCTAAAAATTGAAATGACATGTCAAAATGACTTTTCAGGTATAGTTATGAGTTTTCTTAGAAATTCATACTCTGAAATATATGAGTGGAATCACATGTGTTTTCCTAGTAGGGAGAGAAGGAGTTGAGCTATACAGATTTGTTGCTACAATGAAAAAGAATTATGGGGTATAGTGCTTATTGTTCAGGTTAAGTTGGTAGTTTCCTGGAAGTTTATTAGCATTACACTGGGATACCTGGACTGTAGAAGAAGCTCTCCAATCTCCTTATCCTTGAGGTTAATTCAGGAGATGGTTAACATCCAGAGCTGTAAGGAAACTATATTTTTAATCAGTTATGAAGCTATTGGCATTTAGCCACAGAAAATCAATTGAAAAGACTGTCTTTAATGTTGGTTCCTGGAGTCCACCGAGTCTAGTCTGCATAGGTGAGAGTGTGGACTACAGAAGCTAACAGCTTCTGGGACAGGCAAGAGCCACAGAGCTTCTGAGGCATCCCCCTTTTCAGGCCTCAGATGTCCGGGCTCCTTCCCTGCCAGAGGAGAGGTGTCCACCCGGCCCAGGAGGGCTTTGCCTGAGCATCTTCAGGAGACAACTTGGTTCATGAACTCCACTGAGACTAGTCTGCACAGGTGAGAGTGTGGACTACTGAAGCTAATAGCTTCTGGGACAGGTGGGAGCCACAGAGCCTCTGATTCAGCCCCCTTTTCAGGCTCCAGATATACAGGCACCTTCTCTGCCAGAGGAGAGGTGTCTGCCCAGCCCAGGAGGACATTGCCTGAGCGTTTGTGGGAGACATCTTGGTTTCTAGACTCCACCAAGACTAGTCTGCACAGGTGAGAGTATGGACTGCAGAAGCTAACAGCTTCTGGGACAGGTCCTGTTTCAAGCCTTCATCTTCTGCGAGAAGGCAAGTCTGAGCACCAGATATCTGTGTACCTTCCCTGAAAGAGGAGAGCCTGCCTGCAGAGAGTGCTCTGACCACTGAAACTCAGGAGAGAGCTAGTCTCCCAGGTCTGCTGGTAGAGAATAACAGAATTATGAGAGGAAAAAGCTCTAACCAGAAACAACTATAACAACTGACTCCAGAGTGTACCAGATGGCAAAAGGCAGATGTAAGAATATTACTAACAGAAACCAAGACCACTCACCATCATCAGATTCCAGCACTCCCAATTCGGCCAGTCCAGGGCACCTCAGAACTCCCGAAAACCTACACCCGATTTAAAGGCATATCTCATGATGATGGCAGAAGACATCATGAAGGTCTTTAATAACTCACTTAAAGAAATACAGGAGAAACTGCTAAAGAGTTGAAAGTCCTTATAGAAAAACAGGAAAACACATCCAAACAGGTGAAGGAAATGAACAAAACCATACTAGACCTAAAAAGGGAAGGAGACACAATTTTAAAAAACCCAAAGTGAAGCAACGCTGTAGATAGAAACCCTAAGAAAAAAATCTGGAACCATATATGTGAGCATCAGCAAAAGAATACAAGAGATGGAATAGAGAATCTCAGGTGCAGAAGATTTCATAGAGAACATCAGCACAAAACCAAAGAAAATGGAAAATACAAAAAGATCCTAACTCAAAACATCCAGGAAATCCAGGATACAATGAGAAGACCAAACCTACAAATAATAGCAGTAGATTAGAATGAAGATTTTCAACTCAAAGGGCCAGCAAATATCTTCAACAAAATTGTAGAAGAAAACTTCCCAAACCTAAAGAAAGAGATGCCCATGAACATACAAGAAGCCTACAGAACTCCAAATAGTCTGGACCAGAAAAGAAATTCTTCCTGACACATAATAATCAGAACAACAATTGCACTAAATAAAGATAGAATATTAAAAGCAGTAAGGGAAAAAGGTCAAGTAACATATAAAGACAAGCCTATCAGAATTACACCAGACTTTTCACCAGAGACTATGAAAGCCAGAAGATCCTGGACAGATGTTATACAGACACTAAGAGAACACAAATGCCAGCCCAGGCTACTATACCTAGCCAAACTTTCAATTAACGTAGATGGACAAACCAAAATATTCCAAAACAGAACCAAATTCACACATTATCTTTCCACGAATCCAGCCCTTCAAAGGATAATAACAGAAAAAAAAAAAAAAAAAAAAAAAAAAAAAAACATTACAAGGATGGAAAACACATCCCAGAAAAAGTAAGAATGTAATCCTTTAACAAACCTAAAACAAGACAGCCACAAGAACAGAATGCCAATTTTAACAACATAAATAATAGGAAGCAACAATTGCTTTTCCTTAATATCTCTTAATATCAATGGACTCAATTCCCCAATAAAAAGACATAGACTAACAGATTGGCTACACAAACAGCACCCAACATTTTGCTGCTTACAGGAACAACATCTCAGGGAAAAAGACAGTCACTACCTCAGAATGAAAGGCTGGAAAACAATTTTCCAAGCAAATGGTCTTAAGAAACAAGCTGGACTAGCCATTCTAATATCTAATAAAATCGACTTCCAACCCAGTCATCAAAAGAGACAAGGAGGAGCATTTAATGCTCATCAAAGGTAAAGTCTTCTGAGAGGAACTCTCAATTCTGAATATCTATGCTCCAAATACAAGGGCAGCCACATTCATTAAAGAAACTTTAGTAAAGTTCAAAGCACACATTGTATCTCACACAATAATAGTGGGAGACTTCAACACACCACTTTCACCAATGGACAGATCATGGAAACAGTAACTAAACAGGGACACAGAGAAACTAACCAAAGTTATGAAACAAATGTATCTAACAGATATCTACAGAATATTTTTTCCTAAAACAAAAGGATATACCTTCTTCTCAGCACCTCATGGTACCTTCTCCAAAACTGACCACATAATTGGTCTCAAAACAAGCCTCAACAGATACAAAAATATTGAAATAGTCCCATGTATCCTATCAGATCACCATGGATTAAGGCTGATCTTCAATAACAAAATAAATAATGGAAAGTCAACATTCATGAGGAAACTGAACAACACACTCCTCAATGATACCTTGGTCAAGGAAGGAATAAAGAAAGAAATTTAGGAATATTTGGAGTTTAATGAAAATGAAGCCACAACATACCCAAACTTATGGGAGAAAATGAAAGCATTTCTAAGAGGAAAACTCATAGCTCTGAGTACCTCCAAAAAGAAACTAGAGAGAGAACACACTAGCAGCTTGACAACACACCTAAAAGCTCTAGAACAAAAGGAAGCAAATTCAACCAAGAGGAATAAAGGGCAGGAAATAATCAAACTCAGGGGCGAAATCAACCAAGTGGAACAAAACTAACTATTCAAAGTATAAACCAAATGAGGAACTGGTTCTTTGAGATATTCAACAAGATAGATCAACCTTTAGCCAGACTCACTAGAGGGCACAGGGACAGCATCCTAATTAACCAAATCAGAAATGAAAAGGGAGATATAACAACAGATTCTGAAGAAATCCAAAACACCATCAGATCTTTCTAAAAAGGCTATACTCAACAAAACTGGAGAAACTGGATGAAATGGACAATTTTCAGGACAGATACCAGGTACCAAAGTTAAATCAAAATCAGGTTAATGATCTAAACAGTCCTATATCCCCTAAAGAAGTAGAAGCAGTCATTAATAGTCTCCCAACCAAAAAAAGCCCAGGACCAGATGGGTTTAGTGCAGAGTTCTACCAGAACTTCCAAGAAGATCTAATTCCAGTTCTTCACAAAATATTCCACAAAATAGAAGTAGAAGGAACTCTGCTCAAATCATTCTATGAAGCCACAATTACTCTGATACCTAAATCCCCAAAAAATAGACCCCACAAAGATAGAGAACTTCAGACCAATTTCCCTTATCAATATCAATGCAAAAATACTCAATAAAGTTCTCGCTAACCGAATCCAAGAACACATCAAAACAATCACCCATCCTGACCAAGTGTGTTTCATCCCAGGGATGCAGGGATGGTTCAATATATGGAAACCCATCAACATAATCCAGTATATAAACAAACTCAAAGACAAAAACCACATGAACATCTGGTTAGATGCGGAGAAAGAATTTGATGAGATCCAACACCCATTCATGATAAGAGTCTTGGAAAGATCTGGAATTTAAGGCCCATACAGAAACATAAAAAAAAGCAATCTACAGCAAACCAAGAGCCAACATCAAAGTAAATGGAGAGAAACTTGTTGCAATCCCACTAAAATCAGTGACTAGCCAAGTCTGCGCACTTTCTCCCTACCTCTTCAACATTGTACTTGAAGTCCTAACCAGAGCAATTCGACAACAAAAGGAGATCAAGGGGATAAAAATTGGAAAGGAAGAAGTCAAAATATTACTTTTTGCAGAGGATATGATAGTATATATAAGTGTCCCTAAAAATTCCACCAGGGAAGTCCTAAACCCGACAAACAGCTTCAATGAAGTACCTGGATATAAAATTAACTCAAACAAGTCAATGGCCTTTCTGTTCACAAAGAATAAATTGGCTGAGAAAGAAATTAGGGAAACAACACCATTCTCAATAGTCACAAATAATATAAAATACGTTGGTGTGACTCTAACTAAGGAAGTGAAAGATCTGTATGATAAGAACTTCAAGACTCTGAAGAAAGAAATTAAAGAAGATCTCAGAAGATGGGAAGATCTCCCATGATCATGGATTGGCAGGATCAATATAGTAAAAATGGCTATCTTGCCAAAAACAATCTACAGATTCAATGAAATCCCCATCAAAATTCCAAATCAGTCTTCAACGAATTAGAAAGTGCAATCTGTAATTTCATCTGGATTAACAAAAAACCTAAAATAGCAAAAACTCTTCTCAAGGATAAAAGAACCTCTGGTGGAATCACCATGCCTGACCTAAAGCTTTACTACAGAGCAATTGTGATAAAAACTGAATGGTACTGGTATAGCAACAGACAAGTAGACCAATGGAATAGAATTGAAGACCCAGAAATGAACCCACACACTTATGGTCACTTGATCTTTGACAAGGGAGCGAAAACCATTCTGTGGAAAAAAAGACAGCATTTTTAACAAATGCTGCTGGCAAAACTGGAGGTTATTATGTAGAAGAATGCGAATTGATCCATTCCTATCTCCTTGTACTAAGGTCAAATCTAAGTGGATTAAGGAACTCCACATAAAACCAGAGACACTGAAACTTATAAAGGAGAAAGTAGGGGAAAGCCTCGAAGATATGGGTAAACGGGGAAAATTCCTGAATAGAACAGCAATGGCTTGTGCTGTAAGATAGAGAATCAACAAATGGGAGCTCATACAATAGCAAAGCTTCTGTAAGGCAAAAGACACTGTCAATAAGACACAAAGGCAATTAAAGGATTGGGAAAGGATCTTTACCTATCCTAAATCAGATAGGGCACTAATATCCAATATATATAAAGAACTCAAGAAGGTGGACTCCAGAAAATCAAATAACCCCATTTAAAAATGGGGCTCAGAGCTAAACAAAGAATTCTCACCTGAGGAATAACGAATGGCTGAGAAGAACCTGAAAAAATGTTCAACATCTTTAATCATCAGGGAAATGCAAATTAAAACAACCCTGAGATTCCACCTCACACCAGTCAGAATGGCTAAGATCAAAAATTCAGGTGACAGTAGATGCTGGTGAGGATGTGGGGAAGAGGAACACTCCTCCATTGTTGGTGGGATTGCAAGCTTGTACAACCACTCTGGAAATCAGTCTGGCTATTCCTTAGAAAATTGGACATAGTACTACTGGAGGTTCCCTCAATAACTGTATTGGGCATCTATCCAGAAGATGGTCTAGCAGGTAAGAAGGACACATGCTCCACTATGTTCATAGCAGACTTACTTATAATAGCCAGAAGCTGGAAATAACCCAGATGCCCCTCAGGAGAAGAATGGATATAGAAATTGTGATACATTTACACAATGGAGTACTACTCAGCTATTAAAAAGAATGAATTTATGAAATTCCTAGGCAAATGGATGGACTTGGAGGGCATCACCCTGAGTGAGGTAACCCAATCAAAAGAACTTACATAATATGTACTCACTGATAAGTGGATATTAGCCCAGAAACTTGTTATACCCGAGATATAAGAGATATTTTGCCAAACAAAATGAAACTCAAGAAGAACAAAGACCAAAGTGTGGACACTTTGCCCCTTCTTAGAATTGGGAACAAAACACCCATGGAAGGAGTTACAGACAAATTTTGGAGCTGAGACGAAAGGATGGACTATCTAGAGACTGCCATATCCGGGGATCCATCCCATAATCAGCTTCCAAACGATGACACCATTGCATACATTAACAAGTTTTTGCTGAAAGGACCCAGATATAGCTGTCTCTTGTGAGACTATGCCAGGGCCTAGCAAACACAGAAGTGGATGCTCACAGTCAGCTATTGGATGGATCACAGTGCCCCCAGTGGAGGAGGTAGAGAAAGTATCCAAGGAGCTAAAGGGATCTGCAACCCTATAGGTGAAACAACAATATGAACTAACCAGTACCCCCCGGAGCTTGTGTCTCTAGCTGCATATGTATCAGAAGATGGCCTAGTCAGCCATCAGTGGAAAGAGAGGTCCACTGGTCGTGCAAACTTTATATGCCTCAGTAAGGGGGAATGCTAGGGCCAAGAAGTGGGAGTGGGTTGTTGGGGGAGTGGGTAGGGGAACGTGTGTTGGACTTTTGGGATAGCATTGGAAATGTAAATGAAATAAATACCTAATTAAAAAAAACCGAAAACACTGTCTTTGATTTCTCTAACCCTGTAATTTTCCTTAATACTCCAACATTTTTAGAATTGTAATCAGGTGGTGACATTGTGAAAAGAGATTTACTTTAAGGTGAGAGAGTTTCAGTTATTCATGGCTATGAATCTCTCATTTTCAACTGTGAGTGACTCTTGGGAGAAAAAGTTGTATAATGAGTTTTAAGGAACACGTGGTTCTTTTGTCTCACAAAATCTCAAATGTCTACTCACCAACACTCTACTGTATTGTTTCTGGGCTTGAGTTTACACAGAGCCTGGTATTACAGTGTACATGAAATAGAGTAGCTTTGTTAAAGAATGAAAGAATGAGAAAATACTGAGTGATCATGAGAGACTAAAGGACAAGGGCTAGAAACAAAACAAATAAACAAAGCAACAAAAAAACAGAAAACAATTTTTTTAAATGCTATTCCTTCAGAAACACTATGCAGCTACTTTTTGCTCCTAACTAGATCCAGTCTCTAATTTTCTTCCACTTTCTAGTGTTTCCTAAAAGTATAATCTAATAAAGATTAAGTTTTCGATCTTGGCCTCCCACTTGGTGGATGATCCTAAGGTTCCCAGAGGACTCTCTGTGGAGAGCCGTGCAGCGAACAATCTCTGTGGAGAGCCGTGAGCGTGCTGCGAGCAATCACCATTATAAGATGGCGCTGGCCTCCACTGTGACTAACTAGTAAACAAGCCTTGTGTGCAAGTGCGAGAGTGAACTCACTCCTAGTCACTGCCCATTCTCGGGGTGTAATAGTGGTGTGATGGGCGAGCAACGAATCAAGAGCTGTCATGCCACATCAGGTGCTGAAACGTCATGGCTGAGCGCTATATAAGGGACTCCATTTTCTGGGGTCGGGATCTTCCTGAGAAGTAAGCAATAAAGCTTTGCCGCATAAGATTCCGGTTGTCCTGAGTGTGTTCTTGCCGGCGGGGACAAGAGCTTGGGATACATGGCGCCGAAGACCCGGGAACTACCATCACACCGGCGCAAGGGAGATCCCTCGTTCGCGGGGAGGAACCAGAACTGCGGAACATTACAGCTCTGCAAGGTAAGTATAGTCTTGAAATTTCTCCAGAGTTAGATGCCCTTTTGATTGTTTGCATGGCGATGGCACTTTCCCTTTCGGTTTCATTTTGCTTCCACCGCTGGAACTGCTGACTGATTCCCAGTCACAGTCAGGCTCGGACAGCACCTGGACAGTGCCTGGACAGCGACTAGTTTCAGTCATGGTCAGGACTGGATAGCGGCAATATGGGAATTTCTCACTCTGTAGTAGTGGCGTTAAGGTCGGTCCTGAAGCAGTGTGGCCTAAAAATCGCCACTAAGAGTATAGAGGCATTTGACAGGGAGGTAGACCATGTGGCACCATGGTATGCTTGCTCAGGTTTGTTAACTGTCACCTCTTGGGACAAACTGAAAGGAGATCTAGTTATAGAACAGCAGAACTGCAAACTTAAAGCAGGGATCATGCCGTTATGGAAATTGGTGAGATCGTGCTTAACAGATGAGGATTGTCAGCAAATGGTAGAAGCAGGGCAGAAGATTTTGGATGAAATTCAAGACAGTATATCAGAGGCAGAGTGGGGAGAGAGATTGAAAGTTGGGACGAAACAAGGTGCACCGAAGAATTTAGGCCTTTCCACGGGCCTTGAGCCCGAGGAAAAGAGATATAAAGGAAAGAATACCTTGGGAGAGATTAGAAAAAGGGATGGAAAGGGAGAGAAAAAGAGAGAAAGAACTGGAGAGGCACATAAGGAAAGGAGCCTCTACCCACCATTAGATGAGTTTAAGGCACTAGGTGTCAGTAGCTCAGAATTGGATAAGGAACTTAGCTCCTCTGAGGAGACAGACTTAGAGGAAGAAAGATACCAGCCAGATGAAAGACGAGCTAATCAGTCACAGAATAACATAAAGAAAGCAAAAGTAGCTAGAGACAAATGTCAAATCACTATGCGATCTTCAGATCCGCAACCTCTGGGTCCTAGTACACCTCCGCCCTATGTGCAGAGGTATCAATCAGACTCATTCATTTCAAAAGAGGAACAGAGAAAAGTGCAGCAAGCGTTCCCAGTCTTTGAAGGCACAGAGGGAGGACACGTTCATGCCCCAGTGGAGTATATACAGATTAAAGAACTAGCAGAGTCAGTTCGTAACTATGGAGTCAATGCCAACTTTACTGTAGCCCAAGTCAAAAGGCTTGCGACTCTGGCAATTACCCCCGGCGATTGGATGACCGTAGTAAAAGCCGCATCTCCTAACATGGGAATGTATTTAGAATGGAAAGCTTTGTGGCAAGACTCCTGCCAAGCACAGGCAAGGGCCAATGCCAATGTTGAAGGGGACCAAGGAACATGGACTTTTGAGTTGCTTACAGATCAGGGACAACACGCTAATAACCAGACAAATTACCATTGGGGAGCTTATGCTCAGATCTCAGCTGCTGCAGTTAAGGCATGGAAGGCACTCTCTAAGAAGGGAGAGGCAAGTGGGCATTTGACCAAGATCACCCAGGGCGCACAGGAGTCATTCTCAGATTTTGTGGCTAGAATGACAGAAGCGGCAGGGAGAATTTTTGGGTACCCAGAGACAGCTATGCCTTTAATTGAACAGTTGATCTATGAACAGGCTACCCAGGAATGCAGGGCGGCTATTACACCTAGAAAGAGCAAGGGACTGCAGGACTGGTTGAAGGTTTGCCGTGAGCTTGGAGGGTCACTCACTAATGCAGGTTTAGCAGCTGCCATTCTACAAGGGCAAAAACGCCCTGACATGGCTGAGCTCAAACTGCTATAATTGTGGCAAACCGGGACACTTAAAAAAGGACTGTAGAGCCCTTGTCAAAAGGAGAGCACCAGGACTGTGTACTAAGTGTGGAAAAGGATATCATTGGGCTAGAGATTGTCGTTCAGTCAGGGACATTCGAGGCAGGCCCCTGCAGCCAGGATTCCCTCAAGCAGTAGATAATGAGACCATTCCAAAAAACCAGTACAGGGCCCTCAGGTCTCAGGGCCCGAAAACATATGGGACCTCGACAGGCAAAAGGTGGACCCCACAGTCCGCAGGGCAACAGAAGGATCAGCTGGGTTGGACCTCCGTACCACCACCCGATTCATGCTAATGCCCCAAATGGGGGTGCAGCCTATTCCTACTGACTATAAAGGACCTCTGCCATCCCGGAGTGTTGGCCTAATATTGGGCCGGGCCTCCCTTACCTTACAAGGTCTTATTGTTCACCCTGGAGTCGTAGATCAAGACTATGAAGGGGAACTTCAAGTTCTCTGTTCCTGTCCTCAGGGTGTCTTTTCTATTTCACAAGGGGATAGAATAGCTCAGTTAATAATTTTGCCAAGCCTACATGGCTGTTTTCCTTCCTCTGGTGTCCCTCGAGCTACCAGAGGGATTGGTTCTACTGGAAATGATTCTGCTTACTTAGTGATGCCTCTTGACTTCAGGCCATTCTTAGAATTAGTTATAGAAGGAAAACAATTTAAAGGGATTTTAGACACAGGAGCAGATAAAAGTATCCTTTCTTCCCAATGGTGGCCAAAAACTTGGCCCGTTACTCAGTCATCACGTTCTTTGCAAGGTTTAGGTTATCAGTCCTGTCCCACTATTAGTTCCCGTTCTTTGAGCTGGACAGCTCCTGAAGGTCAAACAGGACGATTCACTCCCTATGTTTTACCACTCCCAGTAAATCTCTGGGGGAGAGACATCTTACAGGCACTAGGACTGACCTTGACTAATGAATACTCGCCACAAGCTGTTTAAATAATGAAGAAAATGGGCTATAAAGAAGGAAGGGGATTAGGGAAAGGAGAGCAGGGTAAACTTGAACCTATCCCTCAAAAAGGTAATAATGGGAGACAAGGTTTGGGTTTTTTCTAGGGGCCGTTGAGGGCTCCATGCCCATACCATGGCTTATAGAGGAAGTTGTATCGGTTCCTCAATGGCCTCTCTCCTCTGAAAAGTTAGAAGCAGCTACAAAACTAATTTCTGAACAGCTACGCTTGGGTCATTTAGAGCCCTTTACCTCACCCTGGAATACACCTATTTTCGTAATTAAGAAAAAATCTGGCAAATGGCGCTTATTTCATGATCTTAGAGCTATTAATGCACAAATCTATTTGGACCAGTTCAGCGAGGGCTACCATTGCTTTCTGCCTTACCCAAAAATTGGGAAATTATAATTATAATTATAGATATTAAAGATTGCTTTTTCTCTATACCTTTATGCCCTCAAGATAGGCAAAGATTTGCATTTACCATCCCAGCCATTAATCATTTAGAGCCGGATCAAAGATACCAATGGAAGGTCCTACCTCAGGGGATGGCGAATAGTCCCACCATGTGTCAACTGTATGTGCAATTGGCACTTAAGTCAGTTAGAGAGCATTTTCCATCATTACAGGTGATAATTTATATGGATGACATTTTGATTTGCCATAAAAATTCACAGTTATTGCAAGATGCATACCCTATATTAATAAAAACGTTAGGGCAATGGGGATTGCAGGTGGCCACTGAAAAGGTGCAAGTTGCTCAAATGGGAGCCTTCCTAGGGTCACTCATTTATCCTGACAAAATTGTTCCTCAAAAATTAGAGATTCGCAAAGATCAACTACATACCTTGAATGATTTCCAAAAATTGCTAGGAGATATTAATTGGCTAAGACCATTTTTGAAAATTCCATCAGCAGAATTAAAGCCCTTATTTGACATATTAGAGGGAGATACCCACATCTCCTCCCACAGAGCACTTACCCCAGCTGCATGTCAAGCTTTACAAACGATAGAAAAGGCCTTACAAGATGCTCAATTACAACGCATTGAGGAGTCAAAGTCATTTGAATTGTGCATATTAAAAACTGCACAGTTACCAACAGCAGTCTTATGGCAAAAAGGACCCTTATTGTGGGTCCATCCTAATGCTTCCCCTGCAAAAATCATTGAGTGGTATCCTAATGCAGTTGCTCAACTTGCACTTAGGGGGATAAAAGCAGCTATTACTTATTTTGGGAAAGAACCTCATATGCTAATCGTACCGTATACTTCTGCTCAAGTTCAAACCCTGGCAGCAACAACTAATGATTGGGCAGTCTTGGTTGCCTCTTATTCAGGACAAATTGATAATCATTATCCAAAACATCCAATTTTACAATTTGCCTTAAGCCAAGCCATAGTGTTTCCAGTAATAACAGCCAAACACCCACTTCCAGATGGGGTAGTAGTGTATACAGATGGATCCAAATCTGGCATAGGTGCATATGTAGTAAATGGCCAAGTAACATCTAAACAATATAATGAGACATCACCCCAGGTTGTAGAGTGTTTGGTAGTTCTAGAAGTCCTTGAAACTTTTCCGGGACCGCTCAATATTGTATCTGACTCTTCATATGTGGTCAATGCAGTTAATATGCTTGAAGTTGCTGGCTTATTAGACCCTCTAGCAAGCTTGCTCACATTTTTCAGCAAATTCAGTCAGCCTTGTTACATAGAAGACATATTGTGTATATTACTCATGTTAGGGCTCATTCTGGCCTTCCTGGCCCCATGTCTCATGGAAATGACTTGGCAGACAAAGCCGCTAGAATCGTGGCTGCTGCTCTGTCCTCGCAGGCAGAGGCTGCAAGGGAGTTTCATAAACGCTTCCATGTGACGGCTGAAACATTATGCCGCCGTTTCACTTTAACTAGGAAAGAAGCTCGTGACATTGTCACCCAATGTCAAAACTGTTGTCAATTTCTGCCTACTCCTCATGTAGGGGTAAATCCCCGAGGCATCAGACCATTACAGGTCTGGCAAATGGATGTCACTCATATTTCCACCTTTGGAAGAAATCAATATTTACATGTTTCCATTGACACCTGCTCTGGTGTTATGTTTGCTACACCTTTAACAGGTGAGAAAGCCTCTCATGTTATACAGCACTGTTTAGAAGCATGGAGTGCTTGGGGCAAGCCCACAATTCTTAAAACTGATAATGGGCCAGCATATACCTCTACTAAATTTCAGCAATTTTGTCATCAAATGGATGTCAATCACTTGACTGGCCTTCCTTATAATCCTCAAGGACAAGGCATTGTGGAACGTGCCCACCGTACACTTAAGTCTTATCTTATAAAACAAAAAGGGGGAGTTGATGAGTCTCTGCCCTCAGTGCCAAAAGTAGCTGTATCTATGGCACTCTTTACACTTAATTTTTTGAATATTGACGAGCAAGGTCGCTCTGCAGCTGATCGACATAGCTCAGACCCTGATAGACCAAAAGAAATGGTCAAATGGAAGGATGTCTTAACTGGTCTGTGGAAAGGCCCGGATCCTATTTTGATAAGATCCAGGGGAGCTGTTTGTGTTTTTCCACAGAGTGAAGACAACCCATTTTGGCTGCCGGAATGACTCACCCGCAAGATATTCATCAAGGATGGTGCAGAAGATGCAGACCTCCTGAGGACTGCTCCTGATCCTGACAATGCTGAACTTGTCTCAGGTTCCTAGTATGAGGGGCAAACAGAGATGGGCCATTCTCTCAACTTTCCCTAAACCAATGCCAGTTCGCCATAATGCTATAGTTTTTCCAAAATTCTTTACTACTAATAAAACATTAGATTTGCCATATCTACCCTATGATCCCACCCGAGCACCATTAGGGGAACATCGCTCTTTATTAGAACAGGGTTCTTTATGTTTTCAAATTAATGGACCAGGAAAATGTATCAACCTCACAGCTCAAGCTTTGGGGAAGTTTAATGAGCACTGAGGAGGTTGGGTAAGCACAACCCAAGATACTTCCAACGCAGATATAACCTTTACAAATCGGACCTTTTGGCAGGAGGCAATTTGGGTTAATGGAACATTTCTACCAACTAACTTTTCAGACAAAGAACGTCCCCACCAACCAAAAATAGCCCCTCATTGTAGTTTGGAAGATGAAGGGCTGATACTGCCTTGGTCTGATTGTCAATCCTCCATCACTCGTTGGGCAGATCAGAGTAAAACCTTTTCCTTTTCTCCCAACATGATAGATGATCCAGAGAAGGAATTTGTTATGAAAGAGGGACTTTTCATACAGGACTTTAGAATGCATCCCTTTCACAAGTGGGTGCTTTGTTGAATCAATGGCAGTTGTACAGAACTCAATCCTTTGATCTTTATCCAGGGAGGAGCAGTTGGAAAGGCTTCTTTTACTGGCATCTCAAGATTTGCTCAGTATTGTGGAATACATGCTGCCTCCCAGGACTCTTATGGATATACTAATACCAGTGTAGAGATCACTGGGTTCAATAAAACTTTGGTAAACCAGATTAATTATCCATCTACCCCAGTCTGTGTTTACCCCCCTTTCTTGTTTATTCTTTCAAATGATTCATTTGAAGTCTGTTCCAATGATTCTTGTTGGATTTCTCAATGTTTGGACATAACAAAGAACACCCGTGCCATGGTAGCACGGATCCAATGTTGGATCCCTGTTCCGGTGGAAAATCCCTCCACCTTATCCCTGTTTCGACAAAAAAGAGATTTTGGAATTACTGCTGCCATGATCATAGCAATTTCAGCCAGTGCAGCTGCTGCTACAGCTGCAGGGTATGCTATGGCTAGTACGGTTCAATCAGGCACAAAATTAAATCAGCTTTCAGCAGATCTGGCTGATGCCATCACTGTCCAAACTTCCGCTAGTACCAAGTTAAAGGGAGGGCTGATGATATTGAATCAGCGCCTTGACCTGGCAGAAGAACAGATAGGAGTTCTATACCAGATGGCCCAGCTGGGTTGTAAAAGAAAACTGGAAGCCCTGTGTATTACCAGTGTCCAATATGAAAATTTTACTTATGCAGCTAATCTGTCTAGACAGCTTTCCTTGTATCTTGCAGGAAATTGGTCTGAGGGATTCGATGAGACTCTTGAGGCCCTGAGGGTGGCAGTTTTAAAGATCAATTCAACGCGAGTGGACCTGTCATTGACAGAGGGCCTCTCCTCCTGGATTTCATCTGCATTTTCTTATTTTAAGGAATGGGTGGGGGTGGGTTTATTTGGTGTTGCCACCTGCTGTGGACTTGTGTTCATGCTCTGGTTGGTTTGCAAGCTCAGAACCCAACAAACAAATGACAAGGTCGTGATATCTCAAGCACTTTCTGCCGTTGAACAAGGGGCCTCCCCCCGAAATCTGGATATCTATGCTCAAGAATTAGTTGACATTGGTGGCTGGCTTCTTTTGTAGAGTTCGCCCTAGGTCATTTAGTAGTTACTGTCACATAGCACTGTGGTATCCAGGGAGAGGCAACTTTCCTCATGCACAGATCAACCTAAGACATGGGGCCCGGTGGCGATAGGGTTACCCTATGATGGGAAAGGCTGTGACATTGGAGGAACGACCTAAGACAGGAGCCACAGCAGATGGGCATAATTACACCGACCTAGTCCAGCCTCATTTTAATAAAATAAAAAGTGGGAGTATTGGAGAGCAGTGCCGCAAGCAATCGCATGCAGCAAGCAATCACCATTATAAGATGGCACTGGACTCCAGTGTGCCTAACTAGTAAACAAGCCTTGTGCGCAAGTGCGAGAGTGAACTCATGCTTAGTCACTGCCCATTTCGGGCCGTAGTAGTGGGGTGATGGGCAAGCAACGAATCAGGAGCTGACACGCCACATCAGGTGCTGAAACGCCATTGCTGAGGGCTATATAAGCAACCCCATTTTCCGGGGTCGAGGTCTTCCCTCCTGAAGAAGCAATAAAGCTTTTGCTGCAGAAGATTCTGGTTGTCCGAGTGTGTTCTTGCCAGCGAGAACGGTAGCTCGGGACACTTCTATTACATTTCATGTCACTAAACAAAACTTATACTAATACAAAGCTTCTTGGACAGGGTCCCATTGGGCTTACATCCTCAGCCAGGAGGCAAAGCTGAAAGCCAGAAACCTGGGCACCTTCCCCTCCAGAGCGGAGTCTGCCTCCAGGGAAGGCTCTGAACCCGGGACTCAAGAGGTAGATCTGCCCTCCAGACTTTTGTGCACCTTCCCTGCAAGAAGAGTGCTTGCCTGCAGAGAGTTTTCTGACCACCGGGACTCAGAGGAGAGTTGGACTCCCAGGAGTGTTGACAGATGCTAAAAGAATCACAGGAGAAACAAGTCCCAGCCAAAGATAGATAGAACATCTAACACCAGAGATTAGCAAATGGTGAAAGGTAATCATAAGAATCTTACTAAGAGAAACCAAGACCACTCTGCATCATCAGAACCCAGTGTGCCCATCACAGCCAGCCCTGGATACCCCAATGCATCTGAAATCCAAGACGCAGATTTAAAATCATATCTCATGGTGCTGGCAGAAAATTTTGAGAAGGGCATTAATAACTCACTTAAAGAAATACAGAAGAACACCGATAAACTGGTAGAAGTCCTTAGTAATTGCAGGAAAACACTGCTAAACAGGTAGAAGTCTTTAAAAGGAAACACAAAAATCCCTTAAAGAATTACAGGAAAACACAACCAAACACGTAATGGAATTGAACAAAATCATCCAAGATCAAAAAATGGAAGTAGAAACAATGAAGAAAACCCAAAGGAAGACAACTCTGGAGATAGAAATCTGAGGAACTAAATCAGGGAAGATAGATGTGAGCATCATCAACACAATACAAGAAATGGAAGAGAGAATCTAAGGTGCATAAGATTACATAGAGAACATGGACACAACAATCAAAGAAAATGCAAAATGCAAAAAGATCTTAACTCAAAACATCCAGGAAATCTAGGACACAATGGGAATACCAAACCTACAAATAATAGGAGTGGATGAGAATGAAGATTTAAAACTTAAATAGCCAGTAAATATCTTCAACAAAATTATAGAAGAAAATTTCCATAACCTAAAGAAAGAGATGTCCATGAACTTACAAGAAGCCTACAGAACTCCAAATAGACTGGACCCGAAAAGAAATTCCTCTTGACACCTAATAATCAAAACAACAAATGCACTAAATAAAGATAGAATATTAAAAGCAGTAAGGGGAAAAGGCCAAGTAACATATAAAGACAGACCTACTAAAATTACACATGTCTTCTCACCAGAGACTATGAAAGCAAAAATCCTATACAGATGTTATACAGACCGTAAGAGAACATATATGCCAGTCCAAGTTACTACACCCAGCCAAACTCTCAATTACCATGGATGGAGAATCCAAAATATTCCATGACAAAATCAAATTAACACAATATCTTTCCACAAACCCAGCCCTTCAAAGGAAAATTAAAGGAAAATTCCAACACAAGGAGGGAAAGTATGCCCTAGAAAAAACAAGAAATTAATCCTTCAAGAAACCTGAAAGAATATATCTGCAAGAACAGAATCCCAACTCTAACAACAAAATAAGAGGAAGCAATAATTTCTTTTCCTTAATAACCTTAATGTCAATGGAATCAATTCTCCAATAAAAAGAAATAGATTAACAAACTGGATACATAAACAGGACCCAACATTGTGCTGCATACAGGAAACCAACCTCAGGGACATAAACAGAAACTACCTCAGAGTAAAAGGCTGGAAAACATTTTTCCAAGCAAACAATGTGAACAAACAAGCTGGAGTCGCCATTCTAATAATGCATAAAATTCAATTCCAACCCAAACATATCAAAAAAGACAATAAGTGGCACTGCATACTCATCAAAGTTAAAATCTTCCAGATGAACTGTCAATTCTGAATCTCTATGCTCCAAATGTAAGGGCATCTGCATTCATTAAAGACAATTTAGTAAAGCTCAAAGCACACATTGCAGTACACACAATAATAGTGGGAGATTTTAACTCCCCACTCACATCAATGGACAGATCTTGGAAACAAACTAAAAAGAGACACATTAAAACTAACAGATGTTAAGCAAAAAAAATTGATTTAACAGATATCTACAGGACATTTTATCCTAGAATGAAAGCATATACCTTCTCAGCAACTCATAGTACCTTCTACAAAATCGAAAATATGTCAAAAAAAGACCTTAACAGATAAAATATTAGTGAAATTATCCCATGTATCCTATCAGATCACCACAGAGAAAGGCTGATCTTCAATAAAAACATAAATAATAGAAAGCCAACATTCATGTAGAAGCTGAACAACACTCTATTCAATGATAACTTGGTCAAGGGGAAAAAAAGGAAGAAATTAAAGACTTTTAGAGTTTAATGAAAAAGAAGCCACAACATACCCATTCCTAAGAGGAAAACATATAGCTCTGAGTGCAGCCAAAATGAAACTAGAGAGAGCATACACTAGAAGACGGACAGCCCACCTAAAAGCTAGAGAACAAAAGGAAGCAAATTTACCAAGAGGAGAAAAGAGAAGAAAATAATTAAACTCAGGGCAGAAATCAACCAAGTGGAAACAAAAAGAACTATACAAGAACCAACAAAACCAGGAGCTTGATCCTTGAGAAAATGAACAAGATAGATAAATCCTTAGCCAGACTTACTAAAGGGCACAGGGACAGTATCATAATTAACAAACTTAGAAATGAGAAAGGAGACATAACAACAGAACCTAAGGAAATCCAAAACATCATCAGATCCTACTATAAAATGCTATACTCAACAAAACTGGAAAACCTGGATGACATGGACAATTTCCTAGACAGGTACCAGGTACCAAAGTTAATCAGGATCAGACTAATGATCTAAACAATCCCATATCCCCTAAAAAATAGAAACAGTCACTAATAGTCTCCCAAACAAAAAAAGTCCAGGAACATATGGGTTTAGGGAAGAGTTCTATCAAACCTTCAAAGAAGACCTAATTCCAATACTCCTAAAACTATTCCACAAAATAAAAACAGAAGGTACTCTATCCAATTCATTCTATTTAGCCACAATTACTCTGACCTAAACCACACAAAGTTCCAAAAAAGAATAAGAATGTAAGACCAATTTCCCTTATGAATATTGATTCAAAAATACTCAATGAAATCCTTGCAAACCGATTCCAAAAGCACATCAAAAGGATCATCCATCATGATCAAGAGGGATCATCCCAGGTATGCAGGGATGGTTTGACATACGGATATCCATCAACATAATCCACTATATAACAAACTCAAAGAAAAAAACCACATGATCACCTCATTAGATGCTGACAAAGCATTTGACAAAATCCAACACCCATTCATGATAAAAGTTTTGGAAAGATCAGGAATTCAAAGCTCATACTTAAACATAATAAGAGAAATATACAGCAAATCAGTAGCCAACATCAAAGTAAATGGAGAGAAACTTGAAGCAATCCCACTAAAATCAGGGAGTAGACAAGGCTTCCCAGTTTTTCCCTACCTATTCAATATTGTACTAGAAGCCCTAGCCAGAGCAATTAAACAACAAAAGGACATCAAGGGGATACAAATTGGAAAAGAAGAGGTCAAAATATCACTATTTGCAGATGATATGATAGTATATATAAGTGACCCTAAAAATTCATCTGAAGAACTCCTAAACCTGATAAACAGCTTTCAGTGCAGTAGCTGGATATAAAGTTAGCTCAAACAAATCAGTAGCCGTTTTCTACACAAAGGATGAACAGGATGAGAAAAAAATTAGGGAAACAACACTCTTCACAATAGTCACAAAGAATATAAAACACCTTTGTGTGACTCTAATTAAGAAAGTGAAAGCTGGGGTTAATAAGAATTTCAAGTCTCCGAAGAAAGAAATCAAAGAAGATCACAGAAAATGGAAAGTTCTCTGATGCTCATGGATTGGCCCAATTAATATGGTAAAAATGGCTATCTTGTGGAAAGCCATTTGCAGATTCATTGCAATCCCCATCAAAATTCCCACTCAACTCTTCACAGAGTTAGAAAAGGCAATTTGAAAATTTATCTGGAATAACAATAAACCTAGGATAGCGAAAGCTATTCTCAACTATAAAAGAACCACTGGTGGAATCAACATGTCTGATGTTAAGCTGTACCACAGAACAATAATGGTAAAAACTGCATGGAACTGGTACCTCGACAGACAGGTAGATGAACGGAATAGAATTGAAGACCCAGAAATGAACCCACACACCTACGGTCACTTGATCTTTGACAAGAGAGCTAAAACCTTCAGTGGAAAAAAAGACAGCATTTTCAACACATGGTTCTGACTCAACTGGTAGTTTTCATGTAGAAGAATGCAAATTGATCCATTCTTATCTCCTGGTAGAAAGCTCAAGTCTAAGTTGATCAAGGAACTCCACATAAATCAGAAACTCTAAAACCTATAGAGGAAAAAGTGTAGAAAACCTCGAGGATATGGGCACAGAAGAAACATTCCTGATCAGAACAGCAATGGACTGTGCTGTAAGATCGAGAATCAACGAATGAGACGTCATAAATTTGCAAACATTCTGTAAGGCAAAAGACACTGTCAATAAGACAAAAGGGCCACCAACAGATTAGAAAAGGATTTTTACAATCCTAAATCAGATAGGGGACTAATATCCAATATATATTAAGAACTCAAGAAGATGGACTCCAGAAAATCAAATAACCACATTAAAAATGGCGTACAGAGCTAAACAATAAATTCTCATCTGAGGAATACTGAATGGCTGAGAAGTACCTGAAAAAAAATGTTCAACATCCTTAATCATCAGGGAAATGCAAATCAAAACAACCCTGAGATTCCACCTCACACCAGTCAGAATGGCTAAGATCAAAAACTCAGGTGACAGCAGATGCTGGTGAGGATGTGGAGAAAGAAAAATACTCCTCCATTGCTGGTGTGATTGCAAGCTGGTAAAATTACTCTGGAAATCAGATTTGCAATTACTCAGAAAATTGAATATAGTAGTACTGGAAGATCCAGCAATACCTCTCCTGATCCTATACCCAGAAGATGTTCCAACTGGTAATAAGAACACATGCTCCACTATGTTCTTAGCAGACTTACTTATAATAGCCAGAAGCTGGAAACAACCCAGATGCCCCTCAGCAGAAGAATGGATATAGAAAATGTGGTACATTTACATAATGGAGTACTACTCAGCTATTAAAAACAATGAATTTATGAAATTCTTAGGCAAATGAATGGATCTGGAGGGTATCATCCTGACTGAGGTAACCTAATCATAAAAGAACTCACATGATATGTATGCACTGTTAAGAGGATATTAGCCCAGAAACTCAGAATACCTAAAATACAATTTGAAAAACACATGAAAATTAAGATGAAGGAAGACCAAAATGTGGATACTTCATTCCTCTTTAGAATAGGAACAAAATACCCATGGAA
The DNA here is from genome assembly GCF_978045245.1 of Mus caroli. Classification (NCBI taxonomy): domain Eukaryota; kingdom Metazoa; phylum Chordata; class Mammalia; order Rodentia; family Muridae; genus Mus; species Mus caroli. The sequence goes on along the minus strand of NW_028227262.1, from coordinate 80,610,284 downwards.
GGAGTTACAGAGACAAATTTTGGAGTGGATACAGTAGGAGGAACCATCCATACACTGCCCCACCGGGGTATCCATCCCATAATCTGCCTCCAAATGCAGATATTATAGCATATATCAGCAAGATTTTGCTGAATGGACCCTCTTGTGAGGCTATGCCAGTGCCTGGCACATACAGAAGTGGATGCTCACAGTCATCTATTGGATGGAACACAAGGCCCCCTATGGAGGAGGTAGAGGATTTTCCAAGGAGCTGAACCCTATAGCAGGAACAACACTATGAACTAACCAGTACCCTCAGAGCTTGTGTCTCTAGCTGCATATGCAGCAGAAGATGCATCATTGGGAGGAAAGGCCCTTGGTCTTGCAATTATTATATGTCCCAGTACAGGGGAATGCCAGGGCCAGGAAGCAGGAGTGGGTGGGTTTGGGAGCAGGGAGCTGGGAATTTATAGGGGACATTCCAGATAGCATTTGAAATGTAAATGAAGAAAATATCTAATAAAAATTGTTTAAAAAAAAGTGATGAAGTTTTCAACTGGGCACTTTGGAAAACATTATAGATTCAAGCTATAACATTACTTCTGCACACAAATGTTCATCCTATTCTTAAAAAAAATACATTGAGACAAATTATGACTCTGTAGATTGTTACAGATTTTGCATTTTTTTTTAAGATTTATTTATTTATTATATTTAAGTACACTGTAGCTGTCCTCAGACACTCCAGAAGAGGGCGACAGATCTCGTTACAGATGGTTGTGAGCCACCATGTGGTTGCTGGGATTTGAACTCTGGACCTCTGGAAGAGCAGTGGGGTGCTCTTACCCACTGAGCCATCTCACCAGCCCCAGATTTTGCATTTTGTACAAGGGAAGTCGAAAGTTCCTTAGGAAACACTGGAAATGGTTTTAGCTATAAGATCATATAAAACTTGTACAAATAATAGCCTGTTCTACTTAGCGAGAACTTGTCTCAAAAAGGAAGGAAAGATGGAAATTAAAAAGTGAGCTGTATGTGTCTAACAGACAAAGGAACATATTCATTTTGAAAAGAATATATTAAACTATCTCAAGCAACAAGTGAATAAAAACAAGAGTATAACAAAACATTCGAAATGTTAAATTGTGAGACACCATGTCTACCAAGTAGTTGACAAGAAATCACACAAGCTTGGGCTGACCTAAAACTAAGATTTTGCCCTCTCTATCTATGTGTTTTCTGTGTTGGGTTTGCTTCATTTCTGCATACACTGTTCAACAAAGTCATTTATGTTCTTGGCATCACATTCTTCCTAGAAAATCTGTTTTATCATTTAATTAATCATTAGAAATCTATCCATTGACTTCAGAGACTACCTACAGGGATTACAAAGATCATCTCTATGTGTGTATGTGTACACACACACACACACACAAACACACACACACCTACTACTAATACTGCTACTGCTACTACTACTACTACTACTACTAATACTACTACTACTACACATACACATACACATACACATACACATACACATACACATATACATATGCATATACACATACATATAACCTCAAAGACATTACAATGAGATCTTGGGTGAGGCCTTCAAGACCCCAAAATTATTGCATTCTTCATTTCTGTAACACCAGAATCAAATGGCAATGACTCTGTAGTTGTAAAAAAGTCCCCACCCTATGACACACAGGTTGCAAGAGAGTGCATGAACCAGAGAAAGAGGAAAAAATGAACCCTCAGGTCTATACCCTCAGAGTTATACATTCTAATTCCTTCAGATCCCACAGACTCCAAAAGTAACATCACCTGAGGGAAACCCTAAGACAGATCTGAAGAGTAACACTTGAATTAAATACTAAGGGTGAAAATCGAAATATTAATATTCAGGAGGAAATCAATGTGTTTTTTTCTTTTTCCTTTTTATTGTTGATTCTACCAGAATTTCATAAGCTATCTTTTCATCATATTTAGTCATGCACAATGAAATTCTCCCAAAATAATCACTTCCCTATTCGATGTCCTCTGTTTCTTTGTATGTGTGTGTGTTTTTTCATTTAAGACAGGCTAAATTTATAAAATCTGTCAATATGTGGATTCAATAAGTCAGGTTTTATGAAAGAAAGTTGTTATAGTGGGAAAATATGAGGTGTGCTATGCCCCCAGTCCTGAACTAGCTTCATTTCCAGTTTTTAAGGAAACTAGAGACTCAAGTTTTATATACTGATCTCAGGAGGGATTCAGCATATGGTGTATGGCAAACAAAACAGGATGTTTTTACTGTAATTTAAATCTGGCTTTGTCTTTTCTAGCATTCTATAGATTTGAGTCACCTAAGGGATAAATGTGTCCCTAAGTAAAGAACTTATAGGAAGCCAGACACAAATGAATTCATACCCCATCCCCAACAAAAATCTTTATGCTTTAATACAATCACAAACTATAGCACAAATATACTCAGTTTTTAATAAATAAGATGGTACACAATATGGATTAACTCTTTCAAACATTTATGTATTTATTAGTTTATTTTTTTACTGTGTAATGTTTTTATGCCAGAGTGAGTTTATGTGTAATGTCTGCAGATAGGATACAGAGCAGTCATGAAGAAGTGAGTTTTGTGACAGTTGATGTGGTTGCTAGGAATGAAATACAGGTCCTCTGTAAGAGCAGAAAATGCTTTTGACAGCTGTATCAACCTTCAAACCCCTATTTTTAAAGAGAATCATACCTAGGGCTATGTACTATGAACTTATGTAACGTACAATTAGGCAGTAGCAGGGAGTATTATATAGACAAATCTTTCTAAAAAGAATCATGACTGCCAATGAAATTTCTGCAAAGCTGATTAAATTTTAAGAACTTCAAGGGTTGTGGAGAAGTAGGACTGTTACCGTCCCAGAAATAACTTTCAATTTATCTTGGGCAAACTTTAGAACCCTTATCAACCACTCTTTATTGGTACCTCTCTGTATGACCTAACTTCCTTGTGACTAACAAGTAACGTAACACAACATAGGTACAACGAATCACAAGACTAAGTAAGAATATTGTCACCATCTCAGACCTGCAATGATTTGCCCACTTTAATTCAATACTCCTCTTAATGTCACCACCAGTGCATTGAAAAATTGGCTCAGTTCATTACTTTCTTTGATCTGTTAATTAGAAAAAGCTCATGAGACTGTTACTAGGTAGGAACATAGAATAAAAGGTAATCTAAATCTGTGTTCCAAGCTTAAGGTCATTCATAATTGGATACAGAGTAAGTTATCTCTTAAAATCTTGGAGGTGTGAGTTGTGTTTTTGTTTGTTTGTTTGTTTGTTTGCTACTGGGATGTCCCAGGGTGCTGAAGCTAACAGAAATGAAATTGAGAAGGTTAGTGAAGAGAGAAAAGAGGAAATAACACTGTGTTAATAACAAAATATTTTCTGCTTCATGTATTCTAGCATAGCACTGGTCATACAAGAATTTAATATTTTTTTTTTTGGAAAACATAACTAGGAGTAGGATGAGCTTCTAAGCTTCTCTTCATGCCACGTTGTTCAGAACACACTTGCAAACTATTTATTCTGATGATATTTATGGCATGCCAAATGTGTAGGGAATAAGTCATCCTTGAATCACTCTACAAGATCTAATAATGACTGATTGTCTAAATTTTTCCTTTAGAACAATTGACAAGAGTTTTTCATTTTAAAATATGTAAATCTGTTTTTTAAAGACAAGATATATACAATCTACAATTGGATAAAAGTATAATTGGGTAAAACTTCTTTATAGTTCCCACAAGCCTGCATCATAAATATCCCAAATATCATTTTCACTTTCTGCTGTGGTTTCCAAACTTACATAATCTATTGGAAGTCACTGAAATAGAATACAACCTGTTGGGAGAAGAGACCATATTTTAACTAGTAGTTAAAGTAGTTAACTTTAACTACTTTAGTAGGTTGCCAGTGGAACTAGTGAGAGTTGCATCTTGTATAGACTATATTCAGTTTATTATATTTATTCTGTATTTTTATATGCTACATTCAGGACTTGAAAATGAAAATGAGAATTACTGTTACATAAAATGACAAAATATGGGTGAGCATGTACAAAAATGTTTTTTGCTAAAACAAAATTTATAAAAATCTCATTTTGAATAGCTCAGTTTACTTACCAAGTTGTATATGAAGACAAGGAAGCAAGGAATACTAATGGAAACAATATACATATAAACACATACATGAAAGCACTTAAAATGTAAATAAATAAAATAACTAATAAAAAGTTTTATAAGATTATGAATACAAATTAATTCACAGGTCTGTATTTCAAATGGAAACATTTATGGCAACATATTTTATTTTATTTTATTTTATTTTATTTTATTTTATTTTATTTTTTTGTCTCCATTCCACCTGTTCACTTTTTTTTTTTTATATTTTTATTACATATTGAAATTGTCCCATGCATCCTATCAGATCACCATGGACTAAGGCTGATCTTCAATAACAAAATAAATAATAGAAAGCCAACCTTCACGTGGAAACTGAACAACACTCTTCTCAATGATACCTTGGTCAAGGAAGGAATAAAGAAAGAAATTAAGGACTTTTTAGAGTTCAATGAAAATGAAGCCAAAACATACCCAAATTTAGGGGACGCAATGAAAGCATTTCTAAGAGGAAAACTCATAGCTCTGAGTGCCTCCAAAAGGAAACTAGAGAGAGCACACATTAGCAGCTTGACAACACACCTAAAAGCACTAGAACAAAAGGAAGCAAATTCACCCAAGAGGAGTAGACGGCAGGAAATAATCAAACTCAGGGGTGAAATCAACCAAGTGGAAACAAGAAAAACTATTCAAAGAATCAACCAATCAAGGAGCTGGTTCTTTGAGAAAATCAACAAGATAGATAAACCCTTAGCCAGACTCACTAGAGGGCACAGGGAAAGCATCCTAATTAACAAAATCAGAAATGAAAAAGGAGACATAACAACAGATCCTGAAGACATCCAAAACACCATCAGATCCTTCTACCAAAGGCTATACTCAACAAAACTGGAGAACCTGGATGAAATGAAGAAGTTCCTAGACAGATACCAGGTACCAAAGTTGAATCAAGATCAGGTTAATGATCTAAACAGCCCTATATCCCCCAAAGAAATAGAAGCAGTCATTAATAGTCTCCCAACTAAAAAAAGCCCAGGACCAGATGGGTTTAGTGCAGAGTTCTATCAGACCTTCAAAGAAGATCTAATCCCAGTTCTTCACAAACTATTCCACAAAATAGAAACAGAAGGTACTCTACCCAACTCATTCTATGAAGCCACAATTACTCTGATACCTAAACCACAAAAAGACCCAACAAAGATAGAAAACTTCAGACCAATATCCCTTATGAATATTGATGCAAAAATCCTCAATAAAGTTCTTGCTAACCGAATCCAAGAACACATCAAAACAATCATCCATCCTGACCAAGTAGGTTTCATCTCAGGGATGCAGGGATGGTTCAATATACGGAAATCCATCAACGTAATCCAGTATATAAACAAACTCAAAGACAAAAACCACATGGTCATCTCGTTAGATGGGGAAAAAGCATTTGACAAGATCCAACACCCATTCATGATAAAAGTCTTGGAAAGATCAGGAATTCAAGGCCCATACCTAAACATGATAAAAGCAATCTACAGCAAACCAGTAGCCAACATCAAAGTAAATGGTGAGAAGCTTGGCAACATATTTTAATGTGCTGAATTGTATCAAGAAAATATACAATCTGACATATAAATTTCCTCTATACAGATAGAGGAATGCATTTCTGACAAAATGTGAATTTCATGTAAAATCTTTGCACTTAAAAAAATACATACACAAATGTATATATAGCATCTTGGGCCCAAACTCGGCAGGCAGTCCCTTGGTCTCCACAGAACTCCCCCCCCACACACACACAGGTGCCCAGCATGCCCAGGAACATAGCATCACTGGTGAGTGGAACAGACATCTGTTCCAAGAGATCCGAGGTACCTGAGGACAGCTGGAGCACAGACACAGGAACCCCACCCAATCAGTGTTCCTTCTGGTTGACACTGGCCTAATTTGATTTAGAATTCAGCAGACAGTCCCCCAGTCCCCAGAGGAGGTACCACTTCCAGGAGATCTAACATGCCCAGGATCTTAGGATCTCAGGACCACAGGAGCTTGGTCATACCAGGATCTCAGTGTCTCAGAGGAAGCTTGATTGCCAAGAATTCTGACACACCCAGAATCTAAGAATCACAGGATGACAGAAACACAAGTATTACAAAGAAAGCTGGACTCTGAGTAGTTCTGATCAACCGAAATTACAGGAAGGACAGGCTGTAATCAGATATATCAAGGACAGGAAGAAGTTGAGATAATCAGAATGCAGGAGGCAAGGATAAGAACAGAAACAACAGAAACCAAGGTAGCCTGGCATCATCCGATTCCAACTCTCCCACCATAGCACGTTCTGAATACACCATCACATCAGAAAACCAAGATATGGATCTAAAGTCACTTTTCATGATGATGATAGAGGCCTATAAGAAGGACGTAACTCCCTTAAAGAAATACATGAGAACACATTCAAACAGTTGAAAGAATTGAACAAAAGCATCTAGGAGCTAAATGCGGAAGTAGAAACAATAAAGAAATCACAAAGGGAGTAAACTCTGGAAATAGAAAACACAGGAAAGAAGTCCGGAGACATAGATGCAAGCATAACAAGCAGAATACAAGAGATAGAAGAGAGAATCTCAGGTGTAGAAGATACTATAGAAAACATTGACACAACAATCAAAGAAAAGGTGAAATTAAAAAGATGCTAACCCAGAATATACAGGAAATCCAGGACACAATAAGAAGGTGCCATGATGTGCTGAGAAGAATGTATATCCTTTTGTTTTAGGAAAAAAATATTCTGTAGATATCTGTTAGATACATTTGTTTCATAATTTCTATTAGTTTCACTGTGTCCCTGTTTTAGTTACTGTTTCCATGATCTGTCCATTGGTGAAAGTTTTGCAATGTTAGTGCATTCTTCTTTTAGGTTTGTTAAAGGATTACATTCTTGCTTTTTCTAGGAGGTGGTTTTCGACCTTGTATTGGTTTTTTTCTGTTATTATCCTTTGAAGGGCTGGATTCGTAAAAAGATAATGTGTGAATTTGGTTCTGTTTTGGAGTATTTTGGTTTCTCCATTTACAGTATTTGAAAGTTTGGCTGGGTATAGTAGCCTGGGCTGCAATTTGTGTTCTCTTAGTGTTTGTATAACATCTGTCCATGATCTTCTGGCTTTCATAGTCTCTGGTGAAGAGTCTGGTGTAATTCTGATAGGCTTGCTTTTATACATTACTTGACCTTTTTCCCTTACTGCTTTTAATATTCTATCTTTATTTAGTGCATTTGTTGTTATGATTATTATGTGTCAGGAGGAGTTTCTTTTCTGGTCCAGACTATTTGGAGTTCTGTAGGCTTCTTGTATGTTCATGGGCATCTCTTTCTTTAGGTTTGGAAAGTTTTCTTCTATAATTTTGTTGAAGATATTTGCTGGCCCTTTGAGTTGAAAATCTTCATTCTCATCAACTCCTATTATCCATAGGTTTGGTCTTCCCATTGTGTCTTGGGTTTCCTGGATGTTTTGAGTTAGGATCTTTTTGCATTTTCCATTTTCTTTGATTGTTGTGCCGATGTTCTTTATGGAATCTTCTGCACCTGAGATTCTCTCTTCCATCTCTTGTATTCTGTTGCTGATGCTCACATCTATGGTTCCAGATTTCTTTCCTTGGGTTTCTATCTCCAGCCTTGCCTAACTTTGGGTTTTCTTTATTGTGTCTACTTCCCTTTTTAGGTCTTGGATGGTTTTATTCAATTCCATCATCACCTGTTTGGTCATGCTTTCCTGCAATTCTTTAAGGAATTTTTGTGTTTCCTCTTTAAGTTCTTCTATCTGTTCAGTTGTGTTCTCCTGTATTTCTTTAAGTGAGTTATTAAAGTCCTTCTTGGTGTCCTCTACCATCATCATGAGATATGCTTTTAAATCTGGGTCTTGCTTTTCGGGTGTGTTGGGGTGCCCAGGACTAGGTGGGGTGGGAGTGCTGCGTTCTGATGATGGTGAGTGGTCTTGATTTCTGTTAGTAGGATTCTTATGTTTGCCTTTCGGTATCTGGTAATCTCTGAAGCTAGCTGTTATAGTTGTCTCTGGTTAGAGCTTGTTCCTCATGTGACTCTGTTAGCCTCTATCAGCAGACCTGTGAGGCTAGCTCTCTTCTTAGTTTCAGTGGTCAGAGTATTCTTTGCAGGCAAGCTCTCCTCTTACAGGGTAGGTGCCCAGATATCTGGTGTTCGAACCTGCCTCCTGGCAGAAGTTGTGTTCCACTCACCAGAGGTCTTAGGATCCCATGGGGAATCCTGTGTGGGTCCTTGCGGGTGTCCGGAGACTCCGCTGGCAAGGCACCCCAGTGCTGGAGTGGAAGAAAGTCATCTTTCAACAAACCTAAATGAAGATAGCCACATGAACAGAATTCCATCTCTAACAATAAACACAACAGGAAGCAACAACCACTTTTCCTTAATATCTCTTAATATCAATGGATTCAATTCCCCAATAAAAAGACATAGATTAACAGACTGGTTATATAAACAGGAACCAACATTTTGCTGCATACAGGAAACTCACCTCAGTGACAAAGACAGATACTACCTCAGAGTAAAAGGCTGGAAAACAATTTTCCAAGCAAATAGTCCCAACAAACGAGATATAGTAGCCATTTTAATATTGAGTAAAATCAACTTTCAACCTAAAGTTATCAAAAAATGTAAGGAGGGGCACTTCATAGTCATCAAAGGTAAAATTTACCATGATGAACTCTCAATTCCGAATATTTATGCTTCAAATGCAAGGGCATGCACATTCATTAAAGACACTTTAGTAAGGCTCATAACACACACTGAACTGCACACAATAATAGTGGGATACATAAACACCTCACCTCATCAATGAACAGATCCTGGAAACAGAAACTGAATAGAGACACAGTGAAACTAGCAGAAGTAATAGAATAAATGGATTTAACTGATATCCATAGGACATTTCATCCTAAAACAAAAGAATATATCTTTCTCTCAACACCTCATGGTACTATCCTCAAAACTGACCATATAATGGTCACAAAACAGGTCTCAACAGAAACAAAAATATTGAAATTATTCATGCATCCTATCAGATCATCATGGACTAAGGCTGATATTGAATAACAACATACATAATAGAAGGTCCATATAGAGGTGGAAGCTGAACAAAACTCTATTCAATGTTAACTTGGTCAAGGAAGAAATAAAGAAAGAAATTAAAGACTTTTTAGAGTTTAATGAAAATAAAGCCACAACATGTCCAAACTTATGGGACACAATAAATGCAGTCCTAAGAGCAAAATTCATACCTCTGAGTTTCTCCAAAGCATGTAGGAGAGGCTTGACAGCACACCTAAAAGCTCTAGAAAAAAAGGAAGCAAATTTACCAAGAGGAGAAAACAGAAGGAAATAATCAAACTCAGGGCTGAAATCAACCAAGTGGAAACAAAAAGAACTATACAAAGAACCAACAAAACCAGGAGCTGGTTCTTTGAGAAAATCAATAAGACAGATAAACCCTTAGCAGGAAAAACTAAAGGGCACAGGGAGAGTATCCTAATAAACAAACTCAAAAATCAAAAGGGAAATATAACAACAGAATCTGAGGAAATCCAAAAAAATCTTCAGATCCTACTACAAAAGCCTATACTCAACAAACTGGAAAATTTGGAGAAAATGGACAATTTTCTGAACAGATATGAGGTACCAAAGTAAAGTCAGGATCAGATTAACTATCTAAACAGTCCCACATCCCCTAAAGAAATAGAAACAGTCATTACTAGTCTCCCAACCAAAAAAGACCCAGGATCAGATGGGTTTAGTGTAGAGTTCTATTAGACCTTCAAAGAAGACCTAATTCCAATACTTCTCAAACTATTCCCCAAAATAGAAACAGAAGGCACTCTACCCAATTCATTCTATGAATCCACAATTAGTCTGATATCTATACCACACAAACACCCAACAAAGAATGAGACCTTCAGATCAATTTCCCTTATCAATATCTATGTTAAAAAAAAACTTAATAAAATTCTTCCAAACCAAATCCAATAGCACATCAAAATGATAATCCATCGTGATCAAGTAGGCTTCATACCAGGGATGCAGAAATTGTTCAATATACAGAAATGCATCAAGGCAATCTACTATAAAAACAAACTCAAAGACAAAAACAACATGATCATCTCATTACATGCTGAGAAATCATTTGACAAAATCTAACACCCATTCATGATAAAAGTTTTGGAAAGACAGGGAATTCATAAAGATAATAGAAGCAATATATAGCAAAGCAGTAGGCAACATCAAACTAAATGGAGAGAAACTGAAAGCAATCCCACTAAAATCAGTGACTAGACAAGGCTGCCCACTCTCTCCTTACCTATTCAATATAGTATTTGAAGTCCTAGCCAGAGCAATTAAACAACAAAAGGAAGTCAAAGAAATACAAACTGGAAAAGAAGAAGTCAAAATATCACTATTTGCAGAAGATATGACAGTATATTTAAGTGACCCCAAAAATCCACCAGAGAACTCCTGTCTGATAAACAACTCCAGTGAATTAGCTGGATAAAAAATTATCTCAAAAACAGGATCACTTCTCCATTGCTGATGGGATTGCACGCTTGCACAACCACTCTGGAAATCAGTCTCATGGTTCCTCAGAAAATTGGACATAGTACTACCGGAAGATCTAGCAATATGTCTCCTGGGCCTATACCCAGAAGATGTTCCAACTGGTAATAAGAAACATGCTCCATTATGTTCATAGAAGCCTTATTTATTATAGGTAGAAGGTGGAAAGGACCCAGATGTCCCTCAACAAAGGAATGGATACACAAAATGTGGTACATTTACACAATGGAGTACTACTCAGCTATAAAAACAATGAATTTATGAAATCCTTAGGCAAATGGATGGATCTGGAGGATATCATTCTGAGTGAGGTAACCCAATCACAAAAGAACACACATGACATGCACTCACTGATAAGTGTGTATTAGCCCAGAAACTTAGAATACCCAAGATATAATTTGCAAAACACAAGAATATCAAGAAGAAGGAACACCAAAATGTCGATACTTCACCTCTCTTTAGAATAGGGAGCAAAATACCATGGAAGGAATTAGAGAGACAAAGTTTGGAGCTAAGACGAAAAGATGGACCATCCAGAGACTATCCCACCCGGGGATCCATTTCATAATCAGGCATCAAATGAAGACACTATTGCATATGCCAGCAAGAATTTGAAAAAGGACCCTGATATAGCTGTCTTGTGTGAGGCTATGCCATTGCCTGGCAAATACAGAAGTGGATGCTCACAGTCATCTATTGGATGTAACATAGGGCCCCCAATGGAGGAGCTAGAGTAAGTACCCAAGGAGCTGAAGGGGTCTGCAACCATATAGGTGGAACAACACTATGAACTAACCAGTACCCACAGAGCTCTTGTCTCTAGCTGGATATGTAGCAGAAGATGGCTGAGTCTGTCATCATTGGGAAGAGAGGCCCTTGGTCTTACAAACTTTATATGCCCCAGTACAGGAGAACACCAAGGCCAAGAAATGGGAGTGGGTAGGTAGGAGAGCAGGGCGGGGGGAGGGTATAGGGAATTTCCAGGATAGCATTTGAAATGTAAATGAAGAAAATAACTAATAAAAAATGAAAATAATTATCTCAAAGAAATCACAAAGCATAAACATGCTGAGAAAGAAATTAGGAAAACAACACCCTTCACAATAGTCACAAATAATATAAAATATAAAATACGTTGGTGTGACTCTAACTAAGGAAATGAAAGATCTGCATGATAAGAACTTCAAGTCTCTGAAGAAAAAAATCGAAGAAGATCTCAGAAGATGGAAAGATCTCCCATGCTCATAGATTGGCAAAATCAATATAGTAAAAATGGTTATCTTGCCAAGGCAATCTAAAGACACAATGCAATCCCCCTTAAAATTCCAAGACAATTCTTCACAGAGTTAGAAGAGGCAATTTGAAAATTCATGTGGAATAACAAAAAACCTAGGATAGCAAAAACCATTCTCAACTACAAAAGAACTTCTGGTGGAATCACCATCCCTGACCTCAAGCTGTACTACAGAGCAACTGTGATAAAATCTGCCTGGTAATGGTACAGTGAAAGACAAGTATATCAATGGAGTAGAATTTAAGAACCAAAAATGAACCCATGCATCTATGGTCACTTGATCTTTGACAAAGGAGCTAAAACCATTCAGGGGAAAGAAGACATCATTTTTAACAAATGGTGTTGGCTCAACTGGCTGTTAGCAAGTAGAAGAATCCTAACTGGTCCATTCTTATCTCCTTGTATAAAGCTCAAGTCTAAGTGGATCAAGGTACTCCACATAAAACCAGAGACACTGAAACTTATAGAGGATTAAGTGGGGAAAACCTCGAGGATATGGACACAGGGGAAAAATTCTTTAACAGAACAGCAATGGCCTGTGCTGTAAGATCAAGAATGGAGAAATGCTACCTCATAAAATTGCAAAGCTTCTGTAAGGCAAAGGATACTGTCAATAAGCCAAAAAGTCCACCAACAGATTGGGAAAAGATCTTTACCAATCTTAACTCCGATAGGGGGATAATATCCAATATATATAAAGAAATCAAGAAGCTGGACTCCAGAAAATCAAATAACCCTATTTTAAAAATGGGATACAGAGCTAAACAAAGAATTCTCAACTAAGGAATAACAAATGGCTGAGAAGCACCTAAAAAAATTGTTCAATGTCCTTAATCATCAGGAAAATAAAATCTAAACAACCCTTAGATTCTACCTCACACCAGTCAGAATGGCTAAGATCAAAAACTCAGGTAAAAGAATATGCTGGTGAGGATGTGGAGAAAGAGGAACATTCTTCCATGGCTGGTGGGATTGAAAGCTGGTACAACCACTCTGGAAATCAGTTTGACAGTTCCTCAGAAAATTTGACTTAGTTCTACGGGAAGATTCAGCAATACCACTCCTGGGAATATACACAGAATATGCTCCAACCTGTAATAAAGATACATGTTACGCTATGTTTGCAGCCCAGTAGGAGGAACAACAATATGAACTAAGCAGTAACCCCAGAGCTCAATGGGACTAAACCAACAATCACAGAAAACACATGGAGAGACACATGGCTCTAGCTGCATATGTAGAAGAGGATGACCTAGTTGGTCATCAATGGAAGGTGAGGCCCTTGGTCCTGTGAAAGTTCTATGTCCCAGTATAGGGGAATGCCTGGGCCATGAAGCAGGGGAGCATGGGTTGGGAAGCAGGGAGGAGGGGGGTTGAGGGTAGGATAGGAGATTTTTGGAGGGAAAACTAGGAAAGGGGATAACATTTGAATGATAAATAAAGAAAATATCTAATAAAATTTAAATAAATATATATATATATATATACTGATAGCACAATCATATATAATAAGTTCGCAATGATAGAACAGATTTAATTTTCTCATACTACACTAATTTTTAGGGAAATTGAGTGAATATATTATTCGTTTGTCATACTGTTTGCCTTACTTAGAATTCACCAAAAGAAAGTCTTTCCTACATATTCATCTGTCATTTAATTAAGAAGACATTTACATTATTATGTCTTCTATTGTCCCATGAAATTTTTCTTTTATACATTTCTGATTCCTTAAAATTTGTTTTGCCATTCTCAATCCCATGTGCAGTATAAAATATTTATTTTAAAATATAAAAGAATGCATTGTACACTCATATATGTACATATATATGTACATTTTATATGCATTCCTGTATGTATTTATATGCAGAAAAATTCATACATTAAAAGCTAAAGTATAATTTGGAATTATAAGTATTTTTATTGGATATTTTCTTTATTTACATTTCAAGTGCTATCCCGAAAGTTCCCTATACCCTTTCCCCACCCTGCTCCCCTACCCACCCACTCCCACTTCTTGTACCTGGCATTCCCCTGTACTGGGGCATATAAAGTTTTCAAGACCAAGGGGCCTCTCTTCCCAATGAGGGCCAATTAGGCCATCTTCTGCTACATATCCAGCTAGAGACACGAGCTCTGGGGGTACTGATTAGTTCATATTGTTGTTCAATCTATATGGTTGCAGACCCCTTCAGCTCATTGGGTACTTTCTCTAGCTCCTCCATTGGGGGCCCTGTGTTCCATCAAATAGATGACTGTGAGCATCCACTTCTGTATTTACCAGGCACTGGCATATCCTCACAAGAGACAGCTATATCATCTCCAGGTCAAACAAAATTGCATCACTCTCACTGACACTGTTAAGAGTCCCACAAAAACCTAGGGTAAACAACTACAGCATGTGTGCTTACAATCTAGACCCATGCAGGTTGTATTACTGCTACTTCAGTCTCTGTAAGTCCCTCTAAACCTTGCAGAGATACTTGGGTTGTGGTTTCCTGGTGTTCTACACACCTCTGGCTTCTAAAATCCTTCCTCCCCCTCTTCTATGGGGTTCCTAGAGCACTGCTTAATGTTTAGATTTCGGTTTTGAAGGAAGTCTGCGTAATTACAAATGGGCTAGTAACCAATATACAACTATAGCCAAATATGCTTTGGTGTCATTTCATTGACCCATTTTTTATCAGTTGTGTTTGATTCTACCCTAAGTCTCTGAGGCATCCTGCTTGCAGCCTCTGGCTATCCAGATAATGCAAAGCATGGAAACCCTCATATGACAAGTACCTCAAGTTAGTCAACCCCATGGCTGGCCACTCCTACAGACTATAAGACACCATTTTCCAGCACATCTTTCAGACAGGATAGTTGTAGTTTAAATGTTATTTGCTAAGACTGGTATCCCAATCCCATCACTGGAAGTCTTGCCTGGTTAGAGAAGATCCTTGGTTCAAAGTTTGTATCCTTCTTTTCTAGGAGTCCTTATTAGAGTCATCTTCATAGGATCCCAGGAGTTCCCACAGTACTAAGTGCCCACATTATGCCTTAAATAATCCCCTATTCTCGTAGTCTCTACCTGTATCCTTTCCCCACATCTCATCCTCTCCAGCCTGATAGTTCTTGTTCCCATGCCTCCCTGCCCAGAGTCCAACCATAAAATCTATTGAATTTTTCCTTTCCCGGGAGATCCCTACCTCCCCACTAGAGCCCTCTTGTCAAATCTGAATTCTACTTTATTTAGTAGGATGAAAAGTCATATGAGTGTGGTATAATGATATTTGATTCTTGTAAGCAGAGCTGTGGACATAAGAGCCAGAAGAATCCTATGTGAATTGTTGCAGACAGCTGGAATCATTAGAACCTATGGCTGGAATTTTAAAAAACAGCAAAGAATGATGATCAGGCAGCCTTCCCTTCCATTGAAATATGGAGTCTAGCTTTTATGTGAAAACCAAAAACTAAGAATCCTCTCTACTCTCAGATTCTCTAGGAAATATTTCTTTTTTGTTGTTTTTGTTGTTGTTGTTGTTTGTTTTTTGTTTTTTGAGACAGGATTTCTCTGTACAGCCCTGGATGCCCTGGACCTCACTTTGTAGACTAGACTGGCCTTGAACTCAGAAATCCACCTGCCTCTGCCTCCCAAGTGCTGGGAATAAAGGTGTGTGCCACCAAGCCCAGCCTCTAGGTAATATTTCTTTACTCCTTAAATACCAAAATTTAGAAACTAATGTTTTGTATTTAAATAATGTGTGCTTGGGAAGTCTACACAAGCATATTATTTTCCCTATGAGACTCAGCACAAGATACAATTCCTCACATGAAATGACTGTATCCTCTGTTAAGGTAGAAAAGACATTTGGTACTCTGTCTTGCTGGAGATGAAGAGGAAGGAAGATAGGGTACAGAGAGAACCATTTAGTTTCTTCTACCAAAAAATGACTCTCCAAGAGCTTTACTAAAGGTCCAGTGACTTCTGAGTATCAGTTACAGTGGGTGACTCATGAGGAGGAGCAGCTGGAGCAGTCCAGCCTCTCACTTCTGCATTCCTGTGGTTTATGTTATGTATCACTGTGAGAGGAAACTCATTAAGCTGTAGACAGTAATAGTCTGCAAAATCTTTAGACTCTAGGTTGCTGATGGTGAGAGAATAATCTGACCCAGACCTACTGCCACTGAACCTTTTTGGGACACCAGAATCTAAATTGGATGTGTTGTAGATCAGGCGTTTAATAGTTCCATCTGGTTTCTGCTGAAACCAGTTTAAGTAACCCCTAATGTCCTGACTCGCCCGGCAAGTGAGACTGACTCTTTCTCCCAGAGAGGCATATAAGGAGGATGGAGACTGGGTCATCTGGATGTCATATCTGGCACCTAGGAGTGGAGACATAATGAATATCTACATATGTAAGCATGATAAAAGAAGACCATCCCCACATGCCTGTCAACACTAATCACAGTGAAATTCCCATTTTAGTTCATTTTACCTGGAAACAAGAGCAACAAGATACCAAGAAACTCAGCAGGAGCCCTGATAGCCATGCTGAGTCTGACTGCAATGACAATGGCACAGTATATGTGTGACTGGTATATGAAGAAGTCCCCAAGGCCATGCAGTGAGGGTATGCAAATCATTAAGAAGCAGTTAGGATTTGTCACAGCTGCAAGGCTTACTGATCTGAGCACTTAGCACAAGCCCAGTGTTCCCAGACACCTGAGGTCAAACCACTTGTATATCTCCAGAGAATGAATTTTTATTCAAAGATTTAAAATTATAGATGATGGTCCTAAAGTAGGTACTCTCTATTTTGAATAATATAATTCAAAGATATACAGTGCTAATATAGAAGAGCATCCTGCTGTCAGGGAATATACAACAGAAAGAAACTACTAGATATTTAATTCAACCAAATAATTTTGATTGGTTAAAAAAAATAGTATATATTGTTCTGGGAAGTGTTTGGAGTAGAAATTTCTTGAAATTAACATGACAATTTACCATAAACATTTCTCTGAAATAAAACATAAGATTTTGCAGCATTAACTTTGCTAACAACAGTTCAAAGAGAGGAAAAACACAGCACATGCGCATATAACACCTTGATCTGAGCAGCCGGAGTCACTTGAAGTTCTGACTCCATGTAAAGATGGAGGTGCTTTCATACTTAGAGACTAAAGGCACCTTTTCCTCAGCTTCAGGTCCTCCATATGTTGGTTTTCTACCACTTACTATTATTTCCCACAATTCCTCAGCATAAAGGGTTGACTAGTGAGGACAGACTTGAATACTGTCACAGAAAACACTGCTACTTGACACATGGCTCTGCTGTGTACTACAAATGACAGTTTCAACATTAATTCCTGAGCAGTAACTAGAGAAATTATCTTTATTTAAGCAGCAACATCACTGTTTGCTCAAAAGAACCTAAGGATTTCCAGAACCCTGAGAATCCTTAGAGACTTTTACAAACATATCTACGAAAGGCCAGAGACTGTTGCAGCAGGTGCCTGAACCCACTGATTTTCCAGGGGCCTGGACTCGAGTGATGGTGAGAACAAATGCCTAGTCATAGGTAGCTTCTTCAATATACAGAGCACCATCCCCATGAGGAGTACCATGCAGCAGCTTTTACATATATTAATAGTAATGCTTACTTCTATGCCTTTGCTGTGCACTCTCTTTGTGCTGATATCTAATACCCGTATCAGTGTTTCTGAGTTTCGAGGCTTGGAAGACATTTCTGAGTACTCACATGATAGCCCCAAGATCTGAGGAAGATTCGCTCAGGAAAATTTTAGTGGATGTTAGTAGGAGGTTGACAGTTAGCCTCAACTTAAAACAAGTGAATCATTAGTTTGCAGGACATCTGGAATCTTAGTTCTTACCTCACCTCCTTTAATGATATGTGCAAATATGAAGGGAAGTCCAGTAACACTTACCTTTCCTTTATCAATAGGCCTTAGATTGCATTAAGTAATAGATGATTTTGTTTTGGATTGTACATTCCTGTGAAAGTGTGGGTTGATTGGACAGTAGTAAGCATTGTGGCTTTCTTCTTCTTCTTCTTCTTCTTCTTCTTCTTCTTCTTCTTCTTCTTCTTCTTCTTCTTCTTCTTCTTCTTCTTCTTCTTCTTCTTCTTCTTCTTCTTCTTCTTCTTCTCCTTCTTTGTGTGAGTTACCAATTTTTTTAATTAGATATTTTCTTCATTTACATTTCAAATGGTATCACTGTTCCTATGTTCCCCTCCAAAATTCCCCTATCTGCTCCCCCCACCCTGCTCTGCATCTCATTCACTCCTGCTTCCAGGGCCTGGCATTCCCTTCTACTGGGGCATAAAATCTTTCTGAGACCTAGGGCCTCTCCTCCCATTGATGGCTGACTAGGCCATCCTCTGCCACATATGCAATTAGAGACTCAAGCTCTTGGGAGTAATGGTTAGTTCATATTGTTGTTCCTCCTATAGCGTTGCAGATCACTTCAGCATCTTGGGTACTTTCTCTCTCTCCATCATTAGGAGCCCTGTGTTCCATCCAAGAGATGAATGAGAGCATCCACTTCTGTATTTGCCAGGCACTGGCATAGCCTCACAAGAGATAGCTATATCAGGGTCCTGTCAGCAAAATCTTTTTGGCATATGCAATAGTGTCTGGGTTTGTGGTTGTTTATGGGATAGATCCCCAAGTGGGGCAGTCTCTGGATGGTCCTTCCTTCTATCTCAGTTCCAAACTTTGTCTCTGTAACTCCTTCCATGGGAACTTTGTTCCCCATTGTTAGAAGGAATGAAGTATCCACACTTTGGTGTTCTTTCTTCTTGAGTTTCATGTTTTTCAAATTATATCTTGGGTATTCTACGTTTCTGGGCTAATATCCACTTATCAGTGAGTACATATCATGTGTGTTCTTTTGTGACTGGGTTACCTCACTCAGAATGATATCCTCCAGATCCATCCATTTGCCTAAGAATTTCATAAATTCATTGTTTTTAATAGCTGAATAGTACTCCATTGTGTAAATGTACCACATTTTGTGTATCCATTCCTTTGTTGAGGGACATCTGGGTTCTTTCCAGCTTCTGGCTATTATAAATAAGGCCGCTATGAACATAGTGGAGTATGTGTCCTTATTACAAGTTGGAACATCTTCTGGGTATATGCCAAACCGATTTCCAGAGGTGTTGTACAAGCTTGCAATCCCACCAGCAATAAAGGAGTGGTTCTCTTTCTCCACATCCTTGCCAGCATCTCCTGTCACTTGAATTTTTGAACTTAAACATTCTGACTGGTGTGAGGTAGAATGTCAGAGTTGTCTTTAGAATGTCAGAGTTGTTTTGATTTGCATTTCCCTGATGATTAAGGATGTTGAACATTTTTCAGGTACTTTTCAGCCATTCATTCCTCAGATGAGAATTCTTTGTTTAGCACTGTACCTCATTTTTCAATAAGGTTATTTGCTTTTCTGGAGTCCATCTACTTGAGCTCCTTATATATATTGGATATTAGTCCCCTATCTGATTTAGGATTGGTAAAGATCCTTTCACAATCTTTTGGTGGCCTTTTTGCCTTATTGACAGTGTCCTTTACCTTACAGAGGCTTTGAAATTTTATGAGGTCCCATTTGACGATTCTTGATCTTACAGCACAAGCCATTGCTGTTCTGTTCAGGAAATTTTTCCCTGTGCCCATATCCTTGAGGTTTCCCCCACTTTATACTCTATAAGTTTCTGTGTCTATGGTTTTATGTGGAGTTCCTTGATCCACCTAGTCTTGAGCTTTGCAAAGAAGATAAGAATGGATCAATTCACATTCTTCTACATGATAACCGCCAATTGAGCCAGCACCATCTGTTGAAAATGTTGACTTATTTCCACTTCATGGTTTGAGCTTTTTTGTGAAAGATCAAGTGAACATAGGTGTGTGTGTTTATTTCTGGGTCTTCAATTCTATTCCATTGATCTACCTGTCTGTTGCTTTACAAATACCTGCTGTTTTAATCACTATTGCTCCATACTACAGATTGAGGTCCGACATGGTGATCCCACAAGATATTATTTTATTGTTGAGAATTGTTTCTGCTATCCTCAGTTTTTGTTATTCCAGATGAATTTGCAAATTTCCCTTTCTAACTCTGTGAAGAATTGAGTTGGAATTTTGATGGGGGTTGCATTGAATCTGTAGATTGCTTTTGGCAAGTTAGCCATTTTGACTATATTAATCCTTCCAATCCATGACCATGGCAGATCTTTCCATATTCTGAGATCTTTTTCCATTTCTCTTTTCAGAGACTTGAAGTTCTTATCATACAGATCTTTCACTTCTTTAGTAAGAGTCACACCAAGGTATTTGATATTATTTGTGAATATTGTGAAGGGTGTTGTTTCCCTAATTTCTTTCTCAGCATGTGTAGAAAAAGGTTTGTTTGAGTTAATTTTATATCCAGCTACTTCACTGAAGTTGTTTATCAGGTTTAGGAGTTCTCTGGTGAAATTTTTGGGGTCACTTAAATATACTGTCATATCATCTGAAAATAGTGATATTTTGCCTTCTTCCTTTCCACTTTATATTTTTTTTCATCTTATTTGGTTGTGTAATTGCTCTGGCTAGGATTTCAAGTACTATCTTGAATACGTAAGGAGAGAGTGCGCAGCCTTGTCTAGTCCCTTATTTTAGTGGGAGTGCTTCAAGTATCTCTCCATTTAGATTCATGTTGGCTACTGCTTTGGTGCATATTGCTTTTATTATGTTTAGGTATGGGCCTTGAATTCCTGATCTTTCCAAGACTTTTATCATGAATGGGTGTTCGATTTTGTCCAATGCTTTCTCAGCACTAATGTGATGGTCATATTTTTTTTTGTCTTTGAGTTTGTTTATTTGGTTGATTACATAGATGAATTTCCATATATTAAACCATCCCTGCATCCCTGGGATGATGCCTACTTGATCATGATGGATGATCATTTTGATGTGTTCTTGTATTCTGTTTGCAGTAATTTTATTGAGTATTTTTGCATCAACATTCATAAGGGAAATTGGTCTGAAGTTCTCATTCTTTCTTGGGTCTTTGTGTGCTTTATGAATTAGAGTAATTCTGGCTTCATAGAATGAATTGGGTAGAGTATCTTCTGTTTCTATTTTGTGGAATAGTTTGAGGAGTATTGGAAATAGGTCTTCTTTGAAGGTCTGATAGAACTCTGCACTAAACCCATCTGTCCTGGGATTTTTTTTTTTTTTGGTACCTTCTGTTTCTATTTTGTGGAATAGTTTGAGGAGTATTGGAAATAGGTCTTCTTTGAAGGTCTGATAGAACTCTGCACTAAACCCATCTGTCCTGGGATTTTTTTTTTTTGGTTGGTAGAATATTAATGAGTGTTTCTATTTCTTAAGGGAATATGGGACTGTTTAGATCATTAATCTGATCCTGATTTTACTTTGATAAAATACCTGGTAATTGTCTAGCAAAGTGTGCATTTCATCCAGGTTTTCCAGTCTTGTTAAGTATAACCTTTTGTAAAAGGATGTGATGATGTTTTAGATTTCTTCAGATTCTGTTGTTATGTCTCCTTTTTCATTTCTGATTTTCTTAATCAGGATACTGTCCCTTTGACCTCTAGTTAGTCTGGCTAAGGGTTTATTTATCTTGTTGATTTTCTCAAAAATCCAGCTCCTGGTTTGGTTGATTCTTTGTATATTTCTTTTTGTTTCCACTTGGTTGATTTCTGCCCTGAGTTTGAATATTTCCTTCTGCTTACTCCTCTTGAGGAAATTTGCTTCATTTTGTTCTAGAGCTTTTGGATGTGCTGTCAAGCTGCTAGCGTATGCTCTCTCTCTCTCTCTCTCTCTCTCTCTCTCTCTCTCTCTCTCTCTCTAGTTTCTTTTTGGTTGCACTCAGAGCTGCGAGTTTTCCTCTTAGGACTGCCTTTATTTCAGAGATCAATATAATCATATTTCTTTTTCTAGTAGGCAGAGTGGGATTTGAGTTATATAGAGTGATTTTTACAGTGGAAAAGATAGCAGAATGGTGTGGTATACTATAAATTTTTAGGTTAATGTGATAACTTCTTAGAAGAATAAATATTAGCATTAGACTCTAATTCTTAGAGTATAGTGGATGCCTATGGCTCTCCACATCTATGAGTTTAATTCAGGAGACAGCTGTCTTCTGAAACTTTAAGGTAAATATTTTTATCAGTTGTGAAGATATTGCATTTAGGCACAGAAAAATAACTGGAAACAGACTTTGACTTCTCTATGTATTCCTAAAATTCTTATCAGTTGGTGCCATTATGAAATGAGTTTTACTTTAAGATGAGAGAGTTCCAGAATTATGTTTGGCCATAAAATCTTGTTTAAGCTGTGAATAACAGTGGGGAGAAAACCTGCAAAACAAATTATTGAAAATGATGTTTCTCTTGTGTCACAGAATTGCAGATGCCTACTCATCATGACTCCAAAGTATGGTTTTTGAGCCTTTATTAAAACAGAGTACAGTGATAGAGGGTCCATGAAATAGAGAATCTTTGTTCAAAGAGTGAAAGAAATATAGAGTGACCTATAGTACTACAGGGCAAGTGCTAAGAACAACAACAACAACAACAAAAAAACCAAAAACAAAAACAAAAAACTTTTCTCCAGAGGCACTCTGCAGTTATATTTGTTCCTAATTTGGTGCAGTCTCTCATTTTCTTCTATTTCCTAATGTTTCCTAGTGGTATATAAATCCAATAAGGATTGAGGTTTCAACATAGCCATTTTAGAAAACACTACAGATTCAACAGCCTGGGACACACTATAGACCTGAATGTAACTCTTGAATTAGATATGCCTATAACATTTTTGCTGTCTATATAGGTGAGAATCTAACTATTAATACTCTGGATGAGACCAATATTTTCTACATTTTTCTTTTCTGTATTTGACAATATTTATTCATCCTTAACCAAATTCTCCAAAAATAATCAATTCTCTATTTACTCTAGCCTCCTTTTCTTGACATATTTTGTTCCATTTAAGACATGTTAAGTTTAAAGGATCTCCTAATATGTGGAGTCAATGAGTCAGATATTTAAAAGAAGAAAAGTAGCCACAGTAGAAAAATATTCGGTGTGCTTCAGTCTTAAACTAGCTTCATTTCCAGTTTGTGAAGAATCAAGAGACTCATGTTTTATAGACTGACCTCCAGAGCAATTCAGCATATGGTATATGACCAACAAAACAAGATGTTCTTACTTTATTCTAAATCTCATTTTGTCCTTTCTAGCATTCAATAGATTTGAGTCATCTACTGGATAACTGAATGCCTAAGCAAAGAACCTATAGGAATCCAGATATACATGCATTCAAATCCCATCCCTAGCACCAATGAACCATGTAAGCTTTGATAAACTTTTGTGTGTTCTAATAAAAACACAAAATATAGCACAGATGTTCTCAGTTTTTAATAAGATGGTTACCATGTAGAGTAAATTCTAAAAACATTTAGGTATTTATTAATTGATTTTTTTAATGTACATTGTGCTTGTGCCTGGGTGAGTTTATGTGCAGTATGTGTAGGCAGGTTCCAGAGGAATCAAGCATAGGAAAGTTGTGAGCCATTCTATGTACTTGCTAGGATGAAACATATATCTTATCTGCCATAAGAACAGATTCATCCTTCAAGCCCTAATTTAAAAGAGAACCATACCAGGAGTTATGCACTCATATAAAATACAAATAATTAGACTCTAGCAGCTAGTAATGTAGGTAGAAATCTTCCTGAAAAGAATCATGACTTCTACCGAGCCTTCTTTTTTTTTTTAATTTTTTAATATTTTTATTACATATTTTCCTCAATTACATTTCCAATGCTATCCCAAAAGTCCCCCATAGCGCCCCCCACTTCCCTACCCACCCATTCCCATTCTTTTGGCCCTGGCATTCCCCTATATTGGGGCATATAAAGTTTGCAAGTCCAATGGGCCTCTCTTTCCATTGATGGCCTACTAGGCCATCTTTCGATACATATGCCACTAGAGACAAGAGTTCCGGGGTTCTGGTTAGTACATCATGTTGTTCCAACAATAGGGTTGCAGATCCCTTTAGCTCCTTGGTTACTTTCTCTAGCTTCTCCATTGGGAGCCCTGTGATACATCCAATAGCTGACTGTGAACATCCACTCCTGTGTTTGCTAGGCCCCGGCATAGTCTCACAAGAGACAGCTATATTTGGGTCCTTTCAGCAAAATCTTGCTAGTGTATGCAATGGTGTCAGCGTTTAGAAGCTGATTATGGGATGGATCCCTGGATACAGCAGTCTCTAAATGGTCCATCCTTTCATCACAGCTATGAACTTTGTCTCTGTAACTCCTTCCCTGGGTGTTTTGTTCCCAATTCTAAGAAGGTGCACAGTGTCCACACTTTGGTCTTCATTCTTCTTGAGTTTCATGCGTTTAGCAAATTGTATCTTATATCTTGGGTATCCTAAGTTTTGGGCTAATATCCACTTATCAGTGAATACATATTGTGTGAGTTCTTTTGTGATTGTGTTACTTCACTCAAGATGATGCCCTCCAGGTCCATCCATTTGGCTAGGAATTTCATAAATTCATTCTTTTTAATAGCTGAGTAGTACTCCATTGTGTAAATGTACCATAATTTCTGTATCCATTCCTCTGTTGAGGGACATCTGGGTTCTTTCCAGCTTCTGGCTATTATAAATAGGGCTGCTATGAACATAGTGGAGCATATGTCCTTTTTACCGGTTGGGACATCTTCTGGATATATGCCCAGGAGAGGTATTGCTGGATCCTCCGGTAGTACTATGTCCAATTTTCTGAGGAACCGCCAGACTGATTTCCAGAGTGGTTGTACAAGCTTGCAATCCCACCAACAATGGAGAAGTGTTCCTCTTTCTCCACATCCTCGCCAGCATCTGCTGTCACCTGAATTTTTGATCTTAGCCATTCTGACTGGTGTGAGGTGGAATCTCAGGGTTGTTTTGATTTGCATTTCCCTGATGATTAAGGATGTTGAACATTTTTTCAGGTGCTTCTCTGCCATTCGGTATTCTTCAGGTGAGAATTCTTTGTTCAGTTCTGAGCCCCATTTTTTAATGGGGTTATTTGACTTTCTGGAGTCCACCTTCTTGAGTTCTTTATATATATTGGATATTAGTCCCTTATCTGATTTAGGATAGGTGAAGATCCTTTCCCAATCTGTTGGTGGTTTTTTTGTCTTATTGATGGTGTCTTTAGCCTTGCAGAAGCTTTGTAGTTTCATGAGGTCCCACTTGTCAATTCTCGATCTTACAGCACAAGCCATTACTGTTCTATTCAGGAATTTTTCCCCTGTGCCCATATCTTCAAGGCTTTTCCCCACTTTCTCCTCTATAAGTTTCAGTGTCTCTGGTTTTATGTGAAGTTCCTTGATCCACTTAGACTTGACCTTAGTACAAGGAGATAGGAATGGATCGATTCGCATTCTTCTACATGTTAACAACCAGTTGTGCCAGCACCATTTGTTGAAAATGCTGTCTTTCTTCCACTGGATGTTTTTAGCTCCCTTGTCGAATATCAAGTGACCGTAGGTGTGTGGGTTCATTTCTGGGTCTTCAATTCTATTCCATTGGTCTATTTGTCTGTCACTATACCAGTACCATGCAGTTTTTATCACAATTGCTGTGTAGTAGAGCTTTAGGTCCGGCATGGTGATTCCACCAGAGGTTCTTTTATCCTTGAGAAGAGTTTTTGCTATCCTAGGTTTTTTGTTATTCCAGATGAATTTGCAGATTGCACTTTCTAATTCGTTGAAGAATTGATTTGGAATTTTGATGGGGATTGCATTGAATCTGTAGATTGCTTTTGGCAAGATTGCCATTTTTACAATGTTGATCCTGCCAATCCATGAGCATGGGAGATCTTTCCATCTTCTGAGATCTTCTATAATTTCTTTCTTCAGAGACTTGAAGTTTTTATTATACAGATCTTTCACTTCCTTAGTTAGAGTCACGCCAAGATATTTTATATTATTTGTGACTATTGAGAAGGGTGTTGTTTCCCTAATTTCTTTCTCAGCCTGTTTATTCTTTGTGTAGAGAAAGGCCATTGATTTGTTTGAGTTAATTTTATATCCAGCTACTTCACCGAAGCTGTTTATCAGGCTTAGGAGTTCTCTGGTGGAATTTTTAGGGTCACTTATATATACTATCATATCATCTGCAAAGAGTGATATTTTGACTTCATCTTTTCAAATTTGTATCCCTTTGATCTCCTTTTGTTGTCGAATTGCTCTGGCTAGGACTTCAAGTACAATGTTGAATAGGTATGGAGAAAGTGGACAGCTTTGTCTAGTCCCTGATTTTAGAGGGATTGCTTCAAGCTTCTCACCATTTACTTTGATGTTGGCTACTGGTTTGCTGTAGATTGCTTTTATCATGTTTAGGTATGGGCCTTGAATTCCTGATCTTTCCAAGACTTTTATCATGAATGTGTGTTGGGTCTTGTCAAATGCTTTGTCCGCATCTAACGAGATGACCATGTGGTTTTTGTCTTTGAGTTTGTTTATATACTGGATTACGTTGATGGATTTCCGTATATTGAACCATCCCTGCATCCCTGGGATGAAACCTACTTGGTCAGGATGGATGATTGTTTTGATGTGTTCTTGGATTCGGTTAGCAAGAACTTTATTGAGGATTTTTGCATCAATATTCATAAGGGATATTGGTCTGAAGTTTTCTATCTTTGTTGGGTCTTTTTGTGGTTTAGGTATCAGAGTAGTTGTGGCTTCATAGAATGAGTTGGGTAAAGTACCTTCTGTTTCTATTTTGTGGAATAGTTTGTGAAGAACTGGGATTAGATCTTCTTTGAAGGTCTGATAGAACTCTGCACTAAACCCATCTGGTCCTGGGCTTTTTTTAGTTGGGAGACTATTAATGACTGCTTCTATTTCTTTGGGGGATATAGGGCTGTTTAGATCATTAACCTGATCTTGATTCAACTTTGGTACCTGGTATCTGTCTAGGAACTTCTCTATTTCATCCAGGTTCTCCAGTTTTGTTTAGTATAGCCTTTGGTAGAAGGATCTGATGGTGTTTTGGATGTCTTCAGGATCTGTTGTTATGTCTCCTTTTTCATTTCTGATTTTGTTAATTAGGTTGCTTTCCCTGTGCCCTCTAGTGAGTCTGGCTAAGGGTTTATCTATCTTGTTGATTTTCTCAAAGAACCAGCTCCTTGATTGCTTGATTCTTTGAATAGTTTTTCTTGTTTCCACTTGGTTGATTTCGCCCCTGAGTTTGATTATTTCCTGCCGTCTACTCCTCTTGGGCGAATTTGCTTCCTTTTGTTCTAGTGCTTTTAGGTATGTTGTCAAGCTGCTAATGTGTGCTCTCTCTAGTTTCCTTTTGGAGGCACTCAGAGCTATGAGTTTTCCTCTTAGAAATGCTTTCATTGTGTCCCATAAGTTTGGGTATGTTGTGGCTTCATTTTCATTGAACTCTAAAAAGTCCTTAATTTCTTTCTTTATTCCTTCCTTGACCAAGGTATCATTGAGAAGAGTGTTGTTCAGTTTCCACGTGAAGGTTGGCTTTCTATTATTTATTTTGTTATTGAAGATCAGCCTTAGTCCATGGTGATCTGATAGGATGCATGGGACAATTTCAATATTTTTGTATCTGTTGAGGCCTGTTTTGTGACCAATTATGTGGTCAATTTTGGAGAAGGTACCATGAGGTGCTGAGAAGAAGGTATATCCTTTTGTTTTAGGATAGAATGTTCTGTAGATATCTGCCAGATCCATTTGATTCATAATTTCTGTTAGTTTCACTGTGTCCCTGTTTAGTTTCTGTTTCCATGATCTGTCAATTGGTGAAAGTGGTGTGTTGAAGTCTCCCACTATTATTGTATGAGGTGCAATGTGCTTTGAGATTTACTAAAGTTTCTTTAATGAATGTGGCTGCCTTTGTATTTGGAGCATAGATATTCAGGATTGATAGTTCCTCTTGGAGGATTTTACCTTTGATGAGTATGAAGTGTCCCTCCCTGTCTTTTTTGATGACTTTGGGTTGGAAGTCTATCTTATCAGATATTAGAATGGCTACTCCAGCTTGTTTCTTCATACCATTTGCTTGGAAAATTGTTTTCCAGCCTTTCATTCTGAGGTAGTGTCTATCTTTTTCTCTGAGATGAGTTTCCTGTAAGCAGCAAAATGTTGGGTCTTGTTTGTGTAGCCAGTTTGTTAGTCTATGTCTTTTTATCGGGGAGTTGAGTCCATTGATATTAAGAGATATTAAAGAAAAGTAATTGTTGTTTCCTGTTATTTTTGTTGTTAAAGTTGGCATTCTGTTCTTGTGGCTGTCTTCTTTTAGGTTTGTTGAGGGATTACCTTCTTGTTGTTTCTAGGGCGTGGTTCCTGTCCTTGTATTGGTTTTTTTCTGTTATTATCCTTTGAAGGGCTGGATTCGTGGAGAGATAATGTGTGAATTTGGTTTTGTCGTGGAATACTTTGGTTTCTCCATCTATGTTAATTGAGAGTTTGGCTGGGTATAGTAGCCTGGGCTGGAATTTGTGTTCTTTTAGTGTCTGTATAACATCCGTCCAGGATCTTCTGGCTCTCATAGTCTCTGGTGAAAAATCTGGTGTAATTCTGATAGGCTTGCCTTTATATGTTACTTGGCCTTTTTCTCTTACTGCTTTTAGTATTCTATCTTTATTTAGAGCATTTGTTGTTCTGATTATTATGTGTCGGGAGGTATTTCTTTTCTGGTCCAGTCTATTTGGAGTTCTGCAGGCTTCTTGTATGTTCATGGGCATCTCTTTCTTTAGATTTGGGAAGTTTTCTTTTATAATTTTGTTGAAGATGTTTGCTGGTCCTTTGAGTTGAAAATCTTCATTCTCATCCACTCCTATTATCCGTAGGTTTGGTCTTCTCATTGTGTCCTGTATTTCTTGGATGTTTTGAGTTAGGATCTTTTTGCATTTTACATTTTCCTTGATTGTTGTGCCGATGTTCTCTATGGAATCTTCTGCACCTGAGATTCTCTCTTCCATCTCTTGTATTCTGTTGCTATGGTTCCAGATTTCTTTCCTAGGGTTTCTATCTCCAGTGTTGCCTCATTTTGGGTTTTCTTTATTGTGTCTACTTCCCTTTTTAGGTCTAGTATGGTTTTGTTCATTTCCATCATCTGTTTGGATGTGTTTTCCTGTTTTTCATTAAGGACTTCTACCTGTTTGATTATGTTATCCTGTTTTTCTTTAAGGATTTGTAACTCTTTAGCAGTGTTCTCCTGTAATTCTTTAAGGGATTTTTGTGCTTCCTCTTTACTGTCTTCTACCTGTTTACCAGCGTTCCTTTGTATTTCTTTAAGTGTGTTATTAAAGTCCTTCTTGAAGTCCTCTACCATCATCAGGAGATATGCTTTTAGATCCGTGTCTCGCTTTTCCGGTGTGTTGGGGTGCCCTGGACTGGGCGAAGTGGGAGTGCTGGGTTCTGATGATGGTGAGTGGTCTTGGTTTCTGTTAGTAAGATTATTACATTTACCTTTCGCCATCTGGTAATCTCTGGGGTTAGTTGTTGTCGTTGTCACTGTCTAAAGATTGGAGCAGAAGCTGTGTTCCACTCACCAGCAGTCTCAAAATCCTGTGGCTGGTGTCGTGGGTAGCTGGAGGTACCCCGGTGCTGGTCCAGCTGGAAGAGGCCTGTGGTCCTACTCAGGCTGGTTTTCTGCTTCCCTAACTAATGCAGTCTCAGGTCCCGCGCGCAATTGGATTGGAGCAGAAGCTGTGTTCCACTCTCCAGAAGTCTTAAGATCCTGTGGCGGGTGTTGTGGGTAGCTGGCGAGTGTCAGCTGACCCTGCGCCCTAGCTACCCAGGTGCTTTTCTGACCGGAAGAGGCTTGTGGCCCTATGTAGGCCGGATTTCTCTCTCCCCAACCAGAGCAGTCTCAGGTCCCGCGTGATTGGACTGGAGCAGAAGCTGTGTTCCACTCACCAGCAGTCTCAAAATCCTGTGGTGGGGGTCGTGGGTAGCTGGCGGGTGTCAGCTGACCCTGAGCTCTAGCTCCCCTGGTGCTGATCCGGCTGGATGAGGCCTGTGGCCCTACTCAGGCAGGTTTCTTCTTCCCTAACTAATGCAGTCTCAGGTCCCGCGCGCAATTGGATTGGAGCAGAAGCTGTGTTCCACTCACCAGAAGTCTTAAGATCCTGTGGTGGGTGTTGTGGGTAGCTGGCGAGTGTCAGCTGACCCTGTGCCCTAGCTTCCCAGGTGCTTTTTCTCTCTACCGAGCCTTCTATCAAGCTGATTTCCTTATAAAAACTTGAATGGCTGTGGAGAAGTAGGAATCACAGATCCAGTAACTACCTATAATTTTCTTTATAACCCTTAACAACAACCATTTGTTCTCTCCACAACTCTGTTTGAATAATGTCCTTGCGACTAACAGGTAAAAGGTTTTGTTAACATACAAGAAGCTACCACCAGCCACCATAGTAAGTAAGAAGGTTGGCAGCATCTGAGGCATTCAGCAGTAATTTCACTACTTTGACTTAAGGTTCCTATTGAGGTTCCTAGGAATGCATTGAAAGATGACTCAGTCCATGACTTTCTGTATTCTGATACTATAAAAAGTTCATAAGGTTGAAAATGGGTTGGAATGAGGAGTAACCTAATTCTTTGTTCTCACAAGGTCATTCTTACTTGGATACAGGGCAAACTGTCTTTTACCATTTTGGACTTATGAGTTGTGTTTTGTATTGGTTCCTGACTTTAATAACATCCCTTACATAGCTTAAAGGTGATTGTCCCCTATACTAGAGTCTAATGTAATTAACAGTGGGTTTCAGTCAGCTAATGCTTCCACAGAACTCTGGAGTATGGTTCTATTACATTTCATGTCACTAAACAAAACTTATACTAATACTGATGCTAAACTTTTCTTCCTCATAAACTTTATCTCTTTATGTTCCCCTTAGTTTGTACTTATCATACCACCTTCATGTAGCACAATCCAACAGATTTATATTATTGCAAAAAGCTGACTTAATTCTGGATTTTGCCATTTGTCAAGTTCATGTTTTTTCATCTTTGAATTTGTTGGTTTGATCTTTTATGCATTAAGACTGTATTGATCCTACAATTATGGCTTTGTAATACATCATAAGATCTGGATTGGTATTTTCTGTAACATTTCCCTCTTGGCTTCTGATTGTATTGGCACTCCGGATTCTTTTGAGTTTCCATATGAAGGTTAGGTCCATTTTTTTCTATTTCCATGAAGAATAAGATGAGGATTTTGATTGAGATTTAATTAAATCTATAAAAAGTTTTGGTATAATATTCATTCATTTGGCATAATCATCATTTTACCAATCTAGGATCATTACAATGCCTTTATTTCTTTCTTCAGAGTTTCCCATCACTACTTTGTTGTTCATTCCTGTGTATTTTACTTTATTTGAGTCTGTGGTGAAGTGGAGTGTGCCCAAGATCTCTCATTTTTTTATGCTTGATGGTGATAATAGAAAAGCTATTTATTGTGCATATTGAATCTGTATGCTGCCACATTGCTGAATTTGTCATTTCTAGAAGTTTTCTGGCCAAATTCTTGGGATCTCAAATGTCTAGTACCAAGTTCTCTGTAAATAGGTATAGCTGGATGCCTTCTATCCTGAGTGTATGCCTTTAATTTCCTTCTCTTGCTTATTGCCTCAGCTGTACTTTGAAAACAGTAAAGCTACCAAGTGCTTTTAACAATGATTGGGAGTACTGGATATCCCTGTCTCATTACTGACTTCAGAGGGACTGATTCAATCATTTCTCCATTTCAGATGATGTTGGCTGTAGGTTTCTCATATATATTTACTAGGCTGAAGTATGTTCCCTGTGGTTCTCCATTCTCTTAAGACTTTTATCATGAAGGTATAATGGAGTTTTTCCTCCATCCAATGCTTTTTCTCCATCTACTTAAATGATATGAATTGAATAATTAAGCTTACTAATGTGGCTTACTACATTACAGACATCAGACAAGTATATATATTTTTAGGATATTTTTTAATTAGATTTGTGTGTGTGTGTGTACATTAAAAATGTTATCCCCTTTCCTGGATTCCCCTCCAAAAAAAAAACAAAAAAAAAAACCTATACCTACTCCTCTCCTCCTGCTCACCTACCTACCCACTCCTCCTTCCTGGCCTTGGCATTCCCATACACTGGGGCATAGAGCCTTCACAGGACTAAAGGCCTCTCCTCTCATTGACAACCGACTAGAACATCCTCTGGTACATATCCAGCTGGAGACATGAGTCCCACCATGTGTACTCTTTGGTTGGTGGTTTAGGCCCTGGGAGCTCTGGGGGAACTGGTTAGTTTATATTGTTGTTCCTCCTATGGGGCTGCAAACCCCTTCAGCCCTTGGGTCCTTTCTCTATCTCCTTCATTGGGGACCCTGTGCTCAGTCCAATGGATGTGTGTGAGAATCCACTTCTGTATTTCTCAACCACTGATAGAGCCTCTTAGGAGACAGCTATACCAGGCCTCTGTCAGCAAGCACTTGTAGGCATCCATAAAAGCATCAGGGTTTGGTCATTGTATATGGGATGGTGGGGTAGTCTCTGGATGGTCATTCCTTCAGTCTCTGTTCCACACTTTGTCTCTGTAACTTCTTTCATGGGTATTTTGTTCTGTCTTCTAAGAAGGATCTAAATATCTACATTTCGGTCTTCTTTCTTCTTGAGTTTCTTGTGGTTTGTGAATTGTATCTTGGGTATTCTGAGCTTCTGGGCTAATATTCACTTATCAGTGAGTCCATACTATGTGTGCTCTTTTGTGATTGGGTTACCTAACTCAGGATAATATTTTCTACTTCCATCCATTCGCCTAAATATTTCTTGAATTCAATGTTTTTAATAGCTAAGTAGTGCTCCATTGTGTAAATGTACCATTTTTTCTGTATCCATCCCTCTGTTGAGGGAGATCTGGGTTTTTCACACCTCCTATTAAAAAGAAGGCTGGGATGAACACAGTGGAGCATTTGTCCTTATTACATGTGTGCCCATCTTCTGTGTATAAGGCCAGGAGTGGTAAAGCAGGGTCTTATGATAGTGCTGTGTCCAATTTTATGAGGAACTGCCAGAGTGATTACTAGAGTGGTTGTACCAACTTTTACAAGCACCACCAGCAATGGAGGAGTGTTCCTCTTTTTCCACATCCTTGCCAGCATCTGTTGTCAACTGAGATTTTAATCTTAGCCATTCTGTCTGGCGTGAGGTGGAATCTCAGGGTTGTTTTGATTTGCACTTTCTAATGATGACTAAGGAAGTTGATCATATCTTTAGGTGATTCTCAGTCATTCCATTTTCCTCAGTTGAGAATTCTTTATTTAGCTCTGTGCACGACTTTTACTAGGGTATTTGGTTTTCTGGAGTCTAACTTCTTTAGTTCTTTGTACATTTTAGACATTATCCCTATATCAGATGTAGGATTCACAAAGATCTTTTCCCAATCTGTTGGTTGCCATTTTGTCCTATTGACAGTGCTCTTTACCTTACAGAAGATTAGCAAAGTTATGAGATTCCATTTGTCAAATCTTGATCTTAGAGCATAAGCTATTGGTGTTCTGTTCAGGAAATTTTCCCCTGTGCCCAAATGTTTGATACATTACCCCTACTTTCTCTTCTATAAGTTTGCATGTATCTGATTTTATGTGGAGGTCCTTGATCCACTTGGACTTGAGCCTTGTATAAGGAGAAAGGAATGTATTGATTTGTACTCTTCTACATGCTAACCACCAATTGAACCAGCACCATCTGTTGAAAATGATGTTTTTTTTTTCTTCTACAGGATGGTTTTAGATCATTTGTCAAAGATCAAGTGACCATAGGTTTGTGGGATTATTTCTAGGTCTTCAATTCTATTCCATTGTTCTACCTGTCTGTCCCTGAACCAGTACTATGCAGTTTTTCTAACTATTTCTCTGTAGTATAGCTTGAGGTCAGGTATGGTAATTCCACCAGAGGATCTTTTATTCTTGAGAATAATTTTTGCTGTCCTAGTTTTTTTGTTATTCCAGATGAATTTGAAAATTGTTCTTCCTAACTCTGTGAAGAATTGAGTTGGAATTTTGATGGGGATTGCATTGAATCTGTAGATTGCTTTTGGCAAGATAGCCATTTTTACTATATTTATCCTGCCAATCCATGAGCACATGAGATCTTCCTATCTTCTGAGATTTTCTTCAATTTATTTCTTCAGAGACTTGAAGCTTTTATCATACAGATTTTTCACTTGCTTATTTAGAGTCACACCAAGGAATTTTATATTATTTTTTACTATTGTGAAGGGTGTTATTTCCCTAATTTTTTCTCATCCTCTTTATCCTTTGAGTAGATGATTTATGTTATCACCAGAAGGCTGACTTATGTTCTGTATTTTTGCCATCCTTCATGTTCTATTATGGCCACATAGATGGATCCCCTTCTGGGGCATTCTAACAGCACCCATTTCAACATCTCCTTTTTGACATCTCTAAGCATTTAAGAGATATCTGTGCCCAGAAATTCCTAAAAGCATTTTGGGTGATCACGGAAAATGGGAATATTTAGCCAATCAAGTATTTCTTGTTATTGGTAATCTGAGCACTGTTTCTCCAGACTCAGAACTAAAATAGATATCTTGAAGGTCTCTTTACTTCAGTTAAACTCTCTGTCTCACCATTTCTCAGAAAAAAAATTAAAAATTCAAATAAGTTTAACATCTTTTCCTTTGGTTGTGGTGGTAAACTAAAATTAAGTGGGACTATATCTCATTACTGCTAAGGATGAGGTTTCTGCCCTCATTGCACAATGGAACTTCATCATTGACAAATACAAACAGTTTTGAGGTGAAGCCCAAGTTGACAGGGACCAGATGAAAAGATAAAAGGTATGCTTCCTCTTATGGATGGGCTGTTGGTTTCCACCCACAAAAGTTCTTCACCTTGATAATTTTTCCTTATTATTAGACCCATACTTGTATTTTTGCCAAGGTTTTTTTTTTATATATATTTTACTGACAGCACACCCCTTCATTCAGATTTCTCTCTATGCCTGACCAGGAATGTCCATGTAAGCTCTCCTGCTTTCTGTCTTAGCACAATAGCTCTTCTAATTGCAGAGGCATCTGATAGAAAAGCTTTTGGACAGTGTATAGGAGTTCTAGATGCAAGGGACATTCATAACTTTCACCCCAGTCTAAATGCATTTTCTTTCATTGGTCCTACATTTTCTCCTGCTCCCTTCCTTCTGTGCTTCCCATCCCTGTGTTGCTTCTGCTAACTTTATTGAGTACAGCACATATAAGAGTGTAACCAGTCACTATTTTCCTGAATGACTGCACCTGGAAGAAAAAAATCCCCTAGAATTCTTTACCTGAATTTTACTACAGTCCCTGGCTTCATTCACAGCCATATTTACTTTACCCATGTTGGGGTGTCCATCCACCTCTAATACTCAAAGTGAAACAATCTTTTCACTAGACACAACCCTTTTACTTTTCCTCTTTTACAACTGAACATAATACTTTTGTGGACTATACTCTTGCCTTTCCCATTAATCTCTATAGGAGATTCTCTTTTTAAACAGGATGCACCATCTCTTTAAAGTGACTACTTTCACTTACTCATCCAACTGATTAGTCTATCTGTTCATTAAGATCCATTGCTCCCTAGAGCCAAGGCTACCAATACCTCTCATTCTCTATAGAGCCAGACTGCTCTCATGCAATAGCTTTACATAGTGATGGCATCTTTATGCACTCATGCAGCTAACTGACTCTTTCTGATTTTTCAACATTCTCCAGCCTCTACCATCCCCTAATACTTTCTTAATCCCAAATGATTACCTACTGTTTTCCACCAACTTAACAATAATAGCTTCATTCTTATTCTGACCCAACTCATCCCTTCAAGATACTTACAGCCCATTGAGACAACATCTGCCCTCACCCTATATGGGAGCAACTATCTCTAAGAATATCTTCTTTCTGACTTCTGTCTTTTCTTTCACTTCTCTCCCCGATCAGGAAGTTTGTTTGTTTGTTTTTTGTTTGTTTGTTTGTTTGTTTTTACTTCCTGCAATGAAATCATATATTTTCAACCCTATAACAATCATTATACTAAAGTTTCTTAGGAGCACAAGTTGGTAACCACATGATCTACCAGCAGCCCCCAAGTTAAAACTCTTCTGATCAATATAACCTGAATTAAGATGCACATTTCCTGGTATTAGATAATATCAAAAAGAATTGTAATCAATACTATATGGACCTAAACAGATTCAGCACAAATCAAACTCTTTGACTTGATCTCAAAGATGGAAGTGAGTGTGCCAAGGGACAGGAACTTAGTACCTCTATAGTGTAGCAGGATAACTGCCTTCCCTGGAAAATTATATCCAGGCTGTTACTGTTTCTCCTGTGTTAAGGATTCCAGTAAAGAATGCATGCTGAGGAGACTCCAGACACTGAAAAAGGAAGTGAGAGTGCATATTCATGGAGAGAATAAACATCGATGATGGACAAGTTCACACACTGAACAGCTTCAGTTGCAGCTGATGTAGTGGCACTGACAGCATGTGCAGGTTTCTGTAAGAGGACATAACACTGTGAGAGGCAGGTTATCACTTTGCTGACAGATGTAATCTGCACTATCTTCTGCAAAAATGTTTTCAATTGTAAAAACAAAACCTGTGCCATAGCCACTACTGGAGAACCGGGATGGGACTCCAGGAATAAGAGTATTGCCTTCTGAATTAAGGAGTTTAGGAGCTTCTCCTGGCTTCTGCTGGTACCAGTTCATATCATCATCAATATCGGTGTTGGTGATGCAACTGATAGTGACTTTTTCTCCGGAAGCCATGGACAAGGATGCTGGAGACTGGGTCACAGTTTCTGCCCTAGAATCTGTTTATGGAAGAAAAGTTAGAAAGCCAAGACAAGTGTGCCTTAATTAGATACACTGAACTCTCTCATCTTTTTTGAAAACTATAGAATATTATGGAGACTGTGAGCACTTAACTAAAATTT
The DNA here is from genome assembly GCF_978045245.1 of Mus caroli. NCBI lineage: Eukaryota > Metazoa > Chordata > Mammalia > Rodentia > Muridae > Mus > Mus caroli. The sequence goes on along the minus strand of NW_028227262.1, from coordinate 80,573,180 downwards.
TTTGGTTTTGGTTTTGTTTTTGTATTTTTGGTTTTGTTTTTTGTTTTTGTTCTGAGAAAGGGTTTCTCTGTATAGCCCTGGCTATCCGGAACTCACTTTGTAGACCAGGCTGGCCTCGAACTCAGAAATCCACCTGCCTGTGCCTCCTGAGTACTGGGATTGAAGGCGTGCACCACCTGATTGTATAATTCAGCTTTAAAAAAAAAACTTGGGTATCTTCACAGAGAAATAAAAATCCATTTTCACAAAGAAACTAGTGAAAAAGATGGTTAATAAAAGTTCTTTCAAAAGTAGTGAGAAATGAATAACTACTTAAATGTTCCTCACTCAGTAAAGAGGTAAAATAAGGTTCTTCAATACTGTGAACTTCTACTCTTAGCCAAAGACAAGTTAATTCTTTGTGCACACAGCTCAGAAGAACCATAAAGTAAAATAATCCAATTCAAAATCATATGTTTGTCTTATGAGGCTTTTTCTATAGTGCTTTCTTGAGTTAAGGATGGGGTAGAGGTGGTGACACAAAGGACTTTTCTGGTAATAGTGTAGGTGAATGAATGATTATGGTTCTGAAAACACAGACTATTTATGTGACCAGTATGTCTGGAGACACTGCACATGCACACACAGCATCCATGAAGGAAAGTACAAATGAGATCATTAATAATGTGAAATTATTTCAATTTCCTCATTTATTATATTGAAGGTATCAAATCAAAAGAAAGCTGTGTGCAAGGTGCATGGGTCCTACCTATATGTTTCTTGCAATTTCTTAATAGTGTACAACTATTAGCAAATAGAAAATTAAAAAGTCCTTACTGAAACCACTTGCTGAGTTGCAATCTCTCTGGTTAAAAAATTAAGAGCTATGCCTCCCTCTACTGGAGGAATTGCAATCAGAATACTCTTGCATATTTTTGAGATAACAGGAATGGAATGGTTGTAAAGCAATTTGTGCTTATTAGAAGTGTCACACTGAAAATGTATAGACCTAATACTCAAACACAAGTAATTTGTAGAAATAATATCAAAACTTTATTTAAGTGGCATGGAATGGCTCTTCTCTGAGAATCCCCGAGGTCCATCTAATGTTCCACTATGGGTTTCTCTTTCTAATGGCAGCTGAGTGGAGACTCTCAGAGGACATTTATGCTAGGTTCCTGTCTGCATGCATAACAGAGTTACATAATAGTGTCATGGATTGGTTATTACCCATAGACTGTGTCTCAGATTGGAGCAGTCATTGATTGACCATACCATCCATCTCTATCTTTGTTCCTGCACTTCTTGTAGGCAGGACCCAACACAATTTTTCTACAGACTTTGAAAGAACAATTCTCAACTTCATGTTAAAAAAACAAACAAAACAAAACAAAAAAAAAAAAAAAAACCAAGACAGCTAAAGCAATCCTGAAAAAAAAAAAAAAAAAAAAAAAAAGAATATCTGGAGGCTTCATCAATACTGATCTCAAGCTGTACTTCAGACCAATAGTTCTAAAGCCTGCATGGAATTGATATAGAAATAGACAAGTTGATCTATGAAATTGAATTGGAGACCCTGGAATAAACTCACACACTGGGAACACTTGATATTTAACAAAGAAATCAAAACCATGTAATGGAAAAAAAGAAAGCATGTTCAACAAATGGTGCTCTTCTAACTTCACGTAGCAGACTACAAATAGATCCATATTTATTACCTGGAAAATAACTCAGACAAAAGGCCTAAACATAAAATTAGATACAGTGAATCTAATAGAAAAGTAGGAAAGACCTTGAATGAATTTGGTACTGGAGACAATTTCCTGCACAGAACACCAGTAGGTCAGTAAGTAAGATAAAAAATTCATAAATGGGAACTCATTAAACTGAAAATCTTCTGTAGCCTTCACATTAGGGAACAATCTTCACTAACTTTCCATTTGACACAAGGTTAATATCCAAAATATATAAAGAACCCAAGAAGTTAAACAACAACAATCCAAATAACTACAATTGAAAATGGGGTACAGAGCTAAATATATAACTCTTAACAGAAGAAAATCAAAGAACCAAGAAGCACTTAAAGAAAAAAAAGAATATCCAATAAAAGAAAAGCAAAAAAGAAATGTTCAAAGTCCTTAGTCATCAGGGAAATGCTAATCAAATCTGTCACAGACAAACCCAGTCAGGGTATCAACCCAGGAAGTATCAGGGTTCTGGTACTCAAGTGGGCAAGGAGTTTGTAAGTGACAAACTGACACAAACACAAGAGAGTGCTGAATCTGAGTATAATTTCTCAAAATGAGCATCAGACTTATATAGTCATTACAGAAGGAATCAGGGAAGTTAGGTGATACATCAGCCAAGATACATTTAGGTCATCTGATGCATAATGACTATTTACACCCAACAGAAAAATGCATACCTGAAAGGGGCAGGAACAAGGCAATGCTTACAACTGAGATGAAATCAGTTCTATCTAAAGTCAGCTTATTCTTGGGAGCCAGGTGCTAGGGCTTCACACTCCAGGTGCAAGGGCTTCATGCCCAAGCCACAATTCTAGTCTATTGTATAACCCACTACCAGGGGTCCCTTAGTAAACACCAAATTATGCTATTCTTCTGTGCTTTGTGAAAGTATGCACCAGGGAGGTTCTGTTCTTGTTAACATTTCTATGAATAACACAATACTCTAGTTCCTTCTTACACCACAACCCACCTTCTTCCTAGACCACTGTAAATTCCAGTATATGGGAGTTACTCAGCTGTTATTCTAAGTGTTTGTGGGGAACCCCCATTTACCAGAGGAGCCCACCAACTTTCTTCCATTATGTAATATACTCTGCCATACATGACTGTAATGAGAATTCTAAGTTTATTTTGTTGAACTTTCCCTGAGATTTCTAACTCTTATCCATCAAACTGCAAGGCCTAATTCCCTTCACTATCTATCTTTCAACTCTGGAGGCATATTGTCTGAATAAGTGACATTCTTATGAAATTCCAAACCCAAGACCTGCTCAACAATTGTCTAGGATGTTGAGACACTGGTGGAGGCCAGGAAACAATGTCCAATCTAACTTGGCTATTTGTCATATCATTCCTTGGGGGCACCTATAATTAAACAATACTGAAAGAAAGCACTCAAAACTCTGCCAACTATCACAAGGACAAATCTGGACCACGTCCATGTTTTGGGATGCCAACAACCTCCAGGAGACCAGTTTCTGTGAAATTTTTTGGCTCAGGACTGCCACCAAACTTTGGACTTGTCATGTGGACTCCACTGGATTAGCTGTGGTGCAAAAAGACCATGAGAGTCCACATTATACATATCAGAGTGGCTAAGATCACACACTCAAGCTACAGCACATGTTGGTAAAGATGTGGAGCAAGGGAACACTCCTCTATTGCTGTGATTGCAAACTTGCACAGCCACTCTGAAAATCAATCTGGCAGTTTCTTAGAAAATTGTCAATAATTCTACCTGAAGACACGGATGAAGTGATCCTAGGCATATAGTCAAAAATGTTCCACCATACCACAAGAATACATGCTCTACTATGTTCATAGAAGCGTTATGTGTAATGGCCAGAAACTGGAAACAACTCATATGTATCTAACCAGAGAAAAGGATACAGAAAATGTGTTTTATTTAAACAATGAAGTAGTACTCAGCTATTAAAAATAAGGTAAATGTAGTTAAATTGAAGAAACTAGAAAATATCATCCTGAGTGAGGTAATCCAGACTCAAAAATGAATATAAGGAATGTACTCACATATAAATGGATATTAGCCATAAAGGGCAGTGCACCCATACCATGCTCTACACACCCAAAGAGGCTAAACAAGAAGGAAAGCCCAAGTAGGGATACTTGAATCTCATCTAGGAGGAGGAATAAAATAGTCATAGGAGGAAGATGGAGGAAGGGAAAGATATGGGGGAGGATGTATGGGGAGGGTAACTGGAGGTTCAGAATCATGTGTGTGAAGAGACAGTAGAGATCGCCAGAGGGCCAGGAGAATAAATGGAAATCTGAAGATTGTGGGAGGAGTCTGGTGTGGATTTCTGTGGTAGATGCCAGAAACCTGTGATGAAGGACTGGAATTAATGGCATGACTTTACCTGAGACTCATTGCAGTGCAGATATGGAAACTATTTGTTCAATAGCCAGACAGACCTCCTGTGCTATATCTACTCCAGAAGTGACTCACATTACAGGTTTAGAAACCTAGAAGCAGTTCTGAGGCAAAGCGTTTCATGGAAACTTAGCCTCCTGGAACCTTGGCATTCCAGTAGCCCGTATACTCAAACCCTGTCCCTGTGTCAGTCTGGTGTATGGATCTGTGTACTCTCTTTCAGTATTGTTTTATTATACATCCCTTTAAGGTTTCTAGAAGAGACAGTGAAAATAATCAGGCATTACATTTTACTTGAGTAGAGCTAGAAAGCTCAGGGCTAGTCTACATAGTATTACTTAGGACAATAGCCAAGTCACACCCAAACAATGGCCTAGGAAATAGGTGGGTCGTAGTATTATTCATGAAAGGGTTAGTAGAACAGAATTCTCCTGGTTGCAGGTTTTTCACTAGGCCCAGAGGAATAGCATAATCAGGTATTTACTACAGAACCCCTGTGTGGGCATATACCCAGAAGATGTTCCAACTGGTAATAAGGACACATGTTCCACTATATTTATAGCAGCCTTATTTATAATAGCCAGAAGCTGGAAAGAACCCAGATGTCCCTCAACAGAGGAATAGATACAGAAAATGTGGTACATTTAAACAGTGGAGTACTACTCAGCTATTAAAAACAATGAATTTATGAAATTCTTGTGCAAATGGATATATCTGGAGGATATCATCCTGAGTGAAGTGACCTAATTACAAAAAAACTCACTTGATATGCACTCACTGATAAGTTGATAGTAGCCCAGAAACTTAGAATACCCAAGATACAATTTGCAAAACACAATAAAATCAAGAAGAAGGAAGACCAACACATGGTTACTTCATTCCTCCTTAAAATAGGGAATGAAATACCCATGGAAGGAGTTACAGAGACAAAGTTTGGACCTGAGACAAAAGGGTGGGCCATCCAGAGAATGCCCCACCCAGGGATCCATCCCATAATCAGCAACCAAATGCAGACACTATTGCATATGCCAGCAAGATTTTCCTGAAAAGACCCTGATATAGCTGTCTCCTGTGAGGCTATGCCAGTGCCTGGCAAATACAGAATTGGATGCTCATTGTTATCTATTGGATGGAACACAGGGATGCCATTGGAGGAGCTAGAGAAAGTACCCAAGGAGCTGAAGGGATCTGCAACCCTATAGGTGTAACAACAATAGGAACCAACCAGTACCCCCAGAGCTCGTGTCTCTAGCTGCATATGTTGTAGAAGATGGCCTAGTCGGTCATCATTGGGAAGAGAGGCCCCTTGGTCTTGCAAACTTTATATGCCCCAGTACAGGGGAACACCAAGGCCAAGAAGTGGGAGTGGGTGGGTAGGGGAGCAGGGCAGGAGGAAGGTATAGGGGACTTTCGGGATAACATTGGAAATGTAAATGAGGAAATATCTAATAAAAAATTGAAAGAAAAAAAAAACTTGGTGTGTTTAACAATAGATTAGCATTGTATCAGAGCATTCTCCTGGCTCCTGTGTTTAGCTGATCTTAATTAGGGTTGTTCCTATTCTCCATTGTAAACAAGACCTGGCTCCTGCCATCTTTTTATGTGTACATTTTCTTTGTTTTGTGTTAAGAACCAGTGTATCTTGATGGATGCATTCGCCTAGCCTTCTTGTTTTTCTTCTGTATTAAAAGCCTGGTGTTTGCTTGGAAAAAATTACATTCAGATACCTACCACACTCCCTTCTGTCATGTCAATTTGTCACCTTTTTCATTTCTCACCAACTCCGTGCACGCCTGAAACGGGGACCCCGAAATTTTTTTCTGCGGATTGAGGGAGGCCAACTGGGGCCGGTTTGCAGCAGAATGGTGCTCAAATGAAGACTCCCGGACAGGTAAGACTTTATCTCCTTTTATTCTTATATTTTTATTTCTCAGGCAAGGATAGGATCTTGTCTTGGTGCTGCAGACCGACTGATAAAGGCTCATCAGTTTGAAGAGGATGAGTAAGCTTTACCATGGGGCAGTCAGACATTGGAACATGTTTAGACATCTCACCAAACTTAGAAAAGGCCTATGTTGTAGCAATGAAAGGACAGATGCTCAGCACCAATTTAAAGAACACCTATGAGAATGAAAAGTGTTCTCAGGGGAATAAAGCTGCATGTTTCGGTTGTAAAAAAAAAAAAAAAAAACCCGGGGCACCAGAGGAAGGATTGAAAAAATCCCTCAGGAAACAAGAAAGGTCTTCCTCCAGGTCTCTGCCCATGCTGTGTTGAAGAGAACCTTGGAGGAATAAATGTAAATCAAAGACCTATAAAGATGAAACTCTCCCCAATAAAGAAGCAGGGGGGGGCACTAGATAAGGGGGAGCTTCTTAGCCCCATTCAGGAGCTGTGGACCTCGATATAGGACACAGCCCCAGTAATAAAAAAAAAACCTTCAAGTTGTGGATTCTGATACATTAGATAAAATTAAAGTTATGGTTAAAGTATAAAAAGAGACTTCATAAATGTCAAAATATAGCTCAATTCTTACTGTTACCTTATTTACAACTCCCCAATCCTACATTGTGCCAAAAAATTCATAGATACGGCTTTATTGGAAGTTTAAAAACCATATCTTCAAGCATATAGAGTTAATTTTGTGGATGGTTTTTTGTTGGTTGAAGAAAGTAGAAATTGTTAGCAGTCTGACAGCACACCAAAAAGCTCTAGAACAAAAGGAAGCAAATTCACCCAAGAGGAGTAGATGGCAGAAAATAATCAAACACTGGGCTGAAATTAACCAAGCAAAAACAAAAAGAGCTATTCAATGAACCAAATTAATCTGGAGCTGGTTCTTTGCGAAAATCAACAAGAGAGATAAACCCTTAGCCAGACTCACTAGAGGGCACAGGGACAGCACCCTAATTAACAAAATCAGAAATGAAAAGGAAGACATAACAGCAGATCCTGAGGAAAGCCAAAACACCATCAGATCCTTCTACAAAAGGCTATACTCAACAAAACTGGAAAACCTGGATGAAATGGCCAAATTTCTAGACAGACACCAATTACCAAAGTTAAACCAGGATCAGATTAATGAGATAAACAGTCCAATATCCCCTAAAGAAATAGAAGCAGTCATTAATAGTCTCCCCCCCCCAAAAAAAAAATCCCAGGACCAGATGGGTTTAGTGCAGAGTTCTATCAGACCTTCAAAGAAGACCTAATTCCAACTCTCCTCAAACTATTCCAAAAAATAGAAACAGAAGGTACTCTACCCAATTCATTCTATGAAGCCACAATTACTCTGATACCTAAACTACAAAAAGACCCAACAAAGATAAAGAACTTCAGGCCAATTTCCCTTATTAATATCGATGCAAAAATAATCAACAAAATTATCGCTAACTGAATCCAAGAATATGTCAAAACAATCATCCATCCTGACCAAGTAGGTTTGATTCTAGGAATGCAGGGATGGTTTATTATATGGAAATCCATCAATGTAATCCACTATATAAACAAACTCATAGACAAAAGCCACATGATTATCTCCTTAGATGGAGAGAAAGCATTTGACAAAATCCAACACCAATTCATGATAAAAGTCTAGTAAAGAACATGTATTCAAGGCCCATACCTAAACATAATAAAATCAATATACATCAAACCTGTAGCCAAACTCAAAGTAAATGGAGAGAAGCTGGAAGCAAACCCACTAAAATCAGGGACTAGACAAAGGATGTCCACTTTCTCCCTACCTATTCAATATAGAACTTGAATTCCTAGCCAGAGCAACTTGAGCACAAAAGGTGGTCAAGAGGATACAAATTGGAAAGGAAGAAGTCAAAATATCACTATTTATAGATGATATGATAGTATATATAAGTGACCCTAAAAATTCCACCAGAGAACTTCTAAACCTGATAAACAGCTTCAGTGCAGTAGCTAGATATAAAATTAACTGAAACAAATCAGTGGCCTTTCTCTACACAAAGGATAAAATGGCTGAGAAAGAAATTAGGGAAACAACACCTTTCACAATACTCACACATAATATAAAATACCTTGGTGTGACTCTAACTAAGGAAGTGAAAGATCTGTATAAGAAGAACTTCAAGTCTCTGAAGAAAGAAATCAAAAAAGATCTCAGAAGATGGAAAGATCTCTCATGCTCATGGATTGCCAGGATCAATATAGTGAAACTGGCTTTCCTGCCAAAAGCAATCTTCAGATTCATTGCAATCCCCATCAAAATTCCACCTCAATTCTTCACTGAGTTAGAAAAGGCAATTTGCAAATTCACCTGGAATAACAAAAATATAGGATAGCAAAAACTCTTCTCAATGATAAAAGAATCTCTGGTAGAATCACCATGCAGGACCTAAAGCTGTACTACAGAGCAATTATGATAAAAACTGCATGGTACTGGTATAGCGAAAGACAGGTAGACCAATGGAATAGAATTGAAGACCCAGAAATGAACTCACACACCTATGGTCACATGATCTTTGACAAGGGAGCTAAAATCATCCCGTGGAAAAAAGACAGCATTTTCAACAAATGGTGCTGGCACAACTGGTGGTTATCATGTAGAAGGATGCGATATAATCCATTATAATCTCCTTTACTAAGGTCAAGTCTAAGTAGATCAAGGAGCTCTACATAAAACCAGAGACACTGAAACTTGAGGAGAAGTGGGGGAAAAAACCTCGAAGATATGGGCACATGGAAAAAATTCCTGAATAGAACAGCAATGGTTTGTGCTGTAAGATCAAGAATCTACAAGGGGACCTCATAAAATTGCAAAGCTTCTATAAGGCAAAAGACATTGTCAATAAGACAAAAAGGCCACCAACAGATTGGGAAAGGATCTTTACCTATCCTAAATCAGATAGGGGACTAATATCCAATATATATAAAGAATTCAAGAAGATGCACTCCAGAAAACCAAACAACCCCACTAAAAAATGGGTCACAGAGCTAAACAAAGAATTCTCAACTGAGGACTATCAAATGGCTTAGAAGCACCTGAAAAAATGTTCAAAATCCTTAATCATCAAGGAAATTCAAATCAAAACAACCCTGAGATTCTACCTCATACCAGTCAGAATGGCTAAGATCAAAAATTCATGTGACAGCAGATGCTGGCAATGATGTGGAGAAGGAGGAACACTCCCTCATTGCTTGTGGGATTGCAAGCTGGTACAACTACTCTGGAAATCAGTCTGGTGGTTCCTCAGAAAATTGGACATAGTACTACCAGATGATCCAGAATACCTCTCCTGGGCATATATCTAGAAGATGTTCCAACTAGTAATAAGATCACATGCTCCATTATGTTCATAGCAGCCTTATTTATAATACACAGGAGCTGGAAAGAAACCAGATGTCTGTCTACAGAGGAATGGATAAAGAAAATGTGGTGCATTTACACAATGGAGTACTACTCAGCTATTAAAAACAATGAATTTATGAAATTCCTAAGCAAATGGATGGATCTGGAGGGTATCATCCTGAGTGAGGTAACCCAATCACAAAAGAACTCACATGATATGCATTCACTTATAAGTGGATAATAGCCCAGAAATTTAGAATATCCAAGATACAACTTGCAAAACACATGAAACTCAAGAAGAAGGAAGAACAAAGTTTGGACAATTCGCCCCTTCTTAGAAATGGGAACAAAACACCCATGGAAGGAGTTACAGAGACAAATTTTGGAGCTGAGACGAAAGGATGGACCATCCAGACACTGCCCCACCCGGGGTCCATCCCATAATCAGCCACAAATGCAGACACTATTACATATGCCCGCAAGATTTTGCTGAAGGGTCCCTGATTTAGCTGTCTCTTGTGAGGCTAAACCAGTGCCTGGCAAACACAGAAGTGGATGCTAACAGTCAGCTATTGGATGAACACAGGGCCCCCAATGGAGGAGTTAGAGAAAGTACCCAAAATGCTGAAGGGGTCTACAACCCTATAGGTGGAACAACAATATGAACTAACTAGTACCCCCAGAGCTCGTGACTCTAGCTGCATTTTTAGCAAAGGATGGCCTAGCCGGCCATCATTGGGAAGAGAGGCCCCTTGGTCTTGCAAACTTTATATGTCACAGTACAGGGAAAACACCAGGATCAAGAAGTGGGAGTGGGTGGTTAGGGAAGGGGTGTGGGGGAGGGCATAGGGGACTTTCAGGATAGCATTTGAAATGTAAATGAATTAATAAAATATTGGAGAAAAAAAAGTACAATTCTTTGATTGGTATAAATTCATAAAATTTGTGTAGCCGCTTCATTTGGTTTTCATCTGGTCTTTAAGGCATAAATATGCTCTACATGTCTTAGGTTTGATTAAAAAGGTGTAACATTGGTAACAAAGTGAGCTTTAAATTGGTAACTTAGGGTTGAAGTCATTTTAAATAACAACAGGTGGCATAAACCAGCCCAGAAAACTAGGCCTCTAGGGATACTTCTAATTGAGAAAATATTTTATGTAATTCTAGATTTTCCTAGAAACTAGACTTACAAGAGATAAGATTCAAAACAATGTCTTTTTAATAAAACATTAAAATTACAGTCATGCATTCATGAATTGGCAGCCAAACTTTGTAACATGATAGTGATATTTATAGTATTTATTTTAAGGAACATAGAGTGTTTAAAATTGGGTTTTGCTTACCAAAAGCAATATATATATATATATATATATATATATATACTTATATATATGTATATATAGAATACATTAATATGATATATTTATATATTTATATTTTAAAATATATATATTTATATAATTTATATGTATAAATTAATATAATATAATATATGATGCAATATAATATATAATATACTATAATATAAAATATATAATATAAAATATAAAATATATATAAAATATAATATATAAAATATAGTATATAGTATATAATGTATAATAGATAATAGATAATTGATAATAGATAATATATAACATATAACGTATAACATAATGTATAATGTATAATACATAATACATAACACATAACTCATAACACATAACACATAGCACATAACACATAACACATAACACATAACACATAACATATAACATATAACATATAATATATACTATATAATATTATATAATGTATAATATGATATTATATAATATATAATACAATATATAGTTATAGTATATAGTATATAGCATATAGTATATCATATATAGTATATAGTATATAGTAAACATATAAATAATAAATGATTGATATATGATATATCATATACAATTGATATATGATTAATATAATATATATGATATGATATATGATATGTGATATGTGGTATATGGTATATGATATATGATATATATTCTAACTTTGCTTTAAATACTTAAAAATTATGGTTAAAAATTCCCAGTGTTCCATTGATTGCAGTTTGCATTTTCATCGCAAATTTAAGATTTTTTTTACTCACCCATATAATTCCAACTTGAGAGGCACTAACATCTTTAACACATTTAAACAATAAAAATAAACAAAAACAATAAAACAAGAAAGAGCAAACACAAATTTTTCTCAAGAACCCACATATATGCGTAAATAAACACTTCATTATAGATTAACAAAATCTGAGCAAGCAAGGTAATTTTCTTAATCACGGGCAGCAATTTGAAATTAAAAAGAAAGAATCAATTATTTTAGTATTTATCTTAAAAAGTAATGTTACGAAAATCTTAAAGAATCACAAATTTAAACTTGTTTATAAAAAGCAATCAGTCATTCCTACTTTAAGTCCTCGGGGAGCACACATCTACTCATTAACAATTCCTTATTACATCATATCAGAAAGCTTAGGGTAAAAATGAGAACAAGAAATTAATCATTACCTAAATCATCAGTCCAGCCTCAGTTAATTATATTATCCAATGCTAGTTGGACTACCATTGTTGTTTCCTAACCTCAAAATCTCCCTAGTTCAACCATTAAAAGTATGTTTTTCTGAACTTCAGACTGCCTCTTAAGATTTTCATACTTCAATGACAACAGCAAAAATACCTTCATGTAACTTCACTAATAATTTAGTTTTTCAAATTCTTTCTAAGGGTGGTGGTCATTGCTGACGATCTACATTTAGAAGTTCTTTCCTAGGGTGACGACTGAACCTTTTACCTGCTCTAGCAGCAATGCTTGAGAAAGATCATGCACTATTATTGTGAGAGCAGATGATGCTGCCAGTGAGGGGCTGGAAGCCCCCTTAGGATCTTCACACAACCCAGAGATTAGGAAGAATGTTAAGATTGACAGAACCACAGCAGAGCTATGCTCCATAAAATCATGATCTGGACACTTAGACCTAGGGGTCTGCCTGTCTCAGGGACAAGCATCATGGTCATGACAACTGTTGGGCAACAGACCATGAGTCCTAAAGCTGTTTATTGTTCCTCTTGAACTTGCCTCTACAGTAAATGGAAATATCCTGTGTTTATTGTTTGCTTGTTTGTTTGTGTGTTTTGTTTTTGGGAAGCAGCCATTGATATTGCATTTGTCCTATTATTATGTCTGCTTCTTAAAATCTGCTGCTAAAATCCACCTTCTTGGGTGTTTCTGTTTGTGTACACATAAATTTGAACTTGTCCTAAGTGTGTCTAAGGAAACTTGGTAACAACAGTGCACATGTGAGACTCAAAGTTAAAGAATCAGAGCTGAAATGTCAGTTTTACCAAAGACAGATAATTGGTTCACATTTTTTACCAGAAAAGAATAAAGATGTAACATTTTTAAGTTTGTCTGTCCTTATGGTGGAAAACAATTAAAATTTGAAATGAGCTTTACATGTTTGTTGGAGCTCCCTCCATGGTCAGCTGTAACTTCCTGTTGCTTTCAGTGGATTAGATTCCTCTTCCCTTCCCTTTAATCACCCACTTCTCAAGAATGCAGTTTGCTCAGATGTCCAGGAGGTGGGGATACAGTTCATTTTGAGTTCTGCATTTTGATTGCTTGAACACTTTATGTGTATATTACAATGACCATTCTTACTAGAACCATGCCATGCTAATATTTATGAGCTATAGAGTGGTTTAGATTCCAGAAGACCAAAATTTCTTTGTTGATGATCTAGATGAAAAACTAACAGGTGAATAATTTAAAATGCTAGCTAGAACACACTGTTTAAATGACTGACTAAGTCACTGTGACAGAACCAGTTCAGTTCCCTACCATAATCCAGTAGAAGCATCAATAACAATGGTCACAGCTAGCAACAGTTTGTTACAAACTTTGAAGCTAATCTATGAGCTTAAAGGCTAACTTTATTGTTCATTTTAATATTTGTCTAAGGTAAATTGTCAGGTGGTTTAACATCACTCTACACCATGAAGTCTCTCTAGCCATTTGGAGAGAAAATTTCAGGGTGTGTAGGACAGAGGTAAATATAAAGTTTTTTTTTTCTTGATTATTTTCTACCTTATTTGAGACAGGGCCTCTCATTGAACATGGAGCTCACTGGTTTGGCCAGACTGGGCACATTCACATGTGTGCACACACATTTCAATAGGTACATAAATACTACACACACACACACACACACACATACACACACACATACACACACAAATAAAAAAGCAGTACTATTGATGACTTAGATCTTTATGTGTATTCAAGCCATATTTTATTTCTAACTTTCCTGGAGCTGTAGAGATGGCTAAGTGGTTTAGAACACGTTCTGTTCTTGTAGAAGATTCCAAGTTCTCTTCCAAGCTCTGATATGCCAGTTCACAAATTTCTGAATCTTCAATTGGCAAAAATTTGATGCACTCTTCTGGCCTTTTTGGGCACCACACACACATGATGCACATATAGACCTACAGACAAAATACTTCACATAAAATTTAAAAAATTCAAAAGAATTGTGTGTGTTGATATCAGAAGTGACACATAGGTAATGAAGAAAAACAATCATATATTGACTAGAAATGTTTCTCCTATTTACTCAGAATTCTCTAAGTTCAATATTTTAAGTAAATTTCAATTAGATCTGGTAAGCAAATACATTGTCTTGCTCTATGTTGGTGCTGACTAGAATCTATGCAAAAAGAAGGGGCAGGGATAGCAGTCCAAATACTTTACTTTCTTTGCTAAGAACTGAACAAAGACCTGCTTTCAAGTTGTCAGAGCCCTCTGAAAAAGAATTTCTCTGGGACAGTAATGTTAGGGGAGCAGACAGTGATCCTCAATGACCATCATGACCTTTAGGGACAGAGACTGCTGCTTCTCAAGTTCTTCTGGAAAGAACATGGGTCATGAAAGTCATATGTAATCTCTTTGTCTGGTAAGTATTGTTCTGTCTTTTTTTTAAGGATGGATATTCATTTTATTATTTATTCATGTTTATAAATTCATACAAAGACAATATGGTATAAGAACATATCCTTTTATATTCATTTCACTCACCTTACAGGCATGTTGTACACCATCAATAACTACTTGTTGAGATTATTCCACAATTCCATTTTTATACAATTTAGACTTACTTGTCTTGATTGTAGAAAGGGAAAATGCTTTTTATATTGTAGACTTAGAATATTTCAAATGTTCCCCAGACATTCAAGTAGTTACTGGTGTTGTTTGATTTTGATCCATGGGATCAAAAGAGGTAAGCCTCTTCCATGACTAAGGGTTTTTCTTTTTTCTTTTTAAATTTTTCTATTCTTCTCTCATTTATTACATCCCAACTGCAGTTTCTCCTTCATCTTCTCCCCTCCCTCAGTCTCTCTTACCCACCTTCCCTCTCTTCTGGATCCAGTATTGTTCTGCCTCCCCTCAGACAGGAGCAGGACTTTCCAGAACAAGCTACAAAAAGACTAGGCACATACCATAACATCCAACCTGGACAAAACAATATATGAAAAAAAGAAAAGAAACATTTTTTTGTGTGGTTTTATGTATTTTTCTGTCTTAAGTGATACAGCTAATTCCTGGCACAGGAGTCAGGTGATGGTGGGAGAATGAGAACTGATGTACAATAAATAGATCAAATATAGACAAAATTAGGGCTGGGGAGATGGCTCAGACATTAAGAACACTGACTGCTCTTCTAGAGGTCCTGAATTCAATTCCCAGCAAACACATAGTGACTCACAACCATCTGTAATTGGATCAGATGCCATCTTCTGGTGTATCTGAAGACAGTGACAGTGCACTCATACATAAAATAAAAAAAAATCTTTTTTAAAAATAGACACAATTAATTTGTTGGTTTCAATGTTTGACAGTAGTAACATATGAAGACAAAGTGGCTGACAGGGAGCCTCTGAAAGGCTTCTGAAGTCCTGAGCATGTTCTATTTCTTGATCTAGAGGATGGTTACATAGGGAATTCCAACCTGAAATGCCACATTCCAGGGACTCAGTTATACACTTGGTGCATATGATGTTCATTCAAAGGAAAATATTGAGTTAACAGTTTCCACTTTGCAACATGTTATGATATCAGGACATGTGTGACTTATGATGGTAAGATTGTTTATGTGGGTATTTTAATGATGAAAACAGGATAAAACTGTACCTGAGGAAACCTGGTTTTGTTGTCTATCTGATTATTTTTTCCTGGCATTGATTTGAGTTGTGGCTTGGTCTTGAGTCTCTTAGTTAACAGACATCTATAGTCTAGTACCCTAATGTTATTAGATGCAGAGCTGGCCCTTACACCAGATCTTCTGCTTTGACACATTCATGTGGTGTGCTCATTAAGATCAGCAAGCAAATTTCTTGTTTGTGAAGCATATCAGTGATATGGCTGGCAACAGACACTATGTGCTACAAAATTACTGGTGCTCCTGAGTACACAGGTAAGCCAGAGTGGCTTATGTCTTCTGAGTTTCTCAGAGATTGTTAAAAAAAAAAACAAAAAAAAACCCCAAAAAACAAAAAACAAACAAACAAAAAACATTCTGAGAGTCTTTTTGTTCCAACAGTGTGGGTTAAAAGTAAACAACACCAAAACAGACTGGGAAAAGATCTTTACCAATGCTACATTTAATAGGAGGCTAATATTCATTATATACAAAGAACTCAAGCAGTTAGACTTCAGAGTACCAAATAACACTATTAAAAATGGGGAACAGAGCTAATCAGAGAATTCTCAACCAAGAAAACAATAAAGGCAGGGAAGCACATAAAGAAATGTTCAACATCCTTAGTCATCAGGGAAATGCAAGTCAAAAGGACCCTGAGATTCCATGTCATACTAGTCAGAATGACTAAGATCAAAAACTCAGGTGATAGCAGATGCTGGCAAGTATGTGGAGAAAGAGGAACACTCCTCCATTGCTGTTGGAATTGCAAGCTTGTACAATCACTCTGGATATCAGCCTGGGGTTTCCTCATAAAATTGGACATAGTTGTACCATCTATACCACTCCTGTACATATACTCAGAAGATGCTCCAACATGTAATAAAGATACATGATCCACTATGTTTATAACACGCATATTCATAATAAACAAATGCTGGAAACAATGCAGATGTCCCTCAACAGAGGAATGGATTCAGAAAAATGTGATATGTATATACAATGGAATACTACACAGCTATTAAAAACAATGACTTCATGAACTTTGCAGGCAAATGGAGGATCTAGAAAATATCA
This sequence comes from Mus caroli, assembly GCF_978045245.1. Classification (NCBI taxonomy): domain Eukaryota; kingdom Metazoa; phylum Chordata; class Mammalia; order Rodentia; family Muridae; genus Mus; species Mus caroli. The sequence goes on along the minus strand of NW_028227262.1, from coordinate 80,556,446 downwards.
TCCTGAGTGAGGTAACTCAGTTATAAAAGAACACACATTGTATTACTCCCTGATAAGTGGATATTATGCCAAGAGCATGGAATAATTACAATTCAGCTCATGGATCACATGAAGCTGAAGAGGAAGGAAGAACAAAGTGTGAATGCTAAGTCCTGCTTAGAAGGGGGAACAAAGTAATCAAGGGATATAGAGTGTGTGTGGGGGGGGTTGGAAGGAAGAGAATGGGGGAAGAGGGGAAGAATCAGGTATGAGAGGAGGTGGAGGAGATGTATGGACATAAAAAATTGAACAGAGGTGTGTAGCATTTGAGGATGGGGGGATGGAGGTAGCAACCAGAAAGTCCCAGATGCCAGGAAAGCAACATCCTCTTTGGAACCAGTGGGGATGACATTAGCTGAAATACCCCACAAAGGAGAGGGAGAATCTGTCAAGAGCATATTCAGGGATTAGGCATGGTCTTGAGGTTGATGGATGGGGCCACCCACCCATCTCCAAAATTTTAACCCAGAATTGCTCCTATCTAAAGGAATTACAGGGACAAAGAGTAAAGCAAGAATGAAGGAAATGCCTTGAAGAGGTTAACCTACTTGCACATCTATCCCACATGCAGACACCAAACACAGACACTATTGCAGATGCCAAAAAATGCTTGCTGACAGGAGCCAGATACAGCTGTCTCCTGAGAGGTTCGGCCAGATCTTGACCAATATACATGCTGATGCTTTCAGCCAACATCTGACTGAGCACAGGGACCCCAATAGAGGACTTAGGAGAAGGATGAAGGAGCTGAAGGGGTCTTATCTGACATCAATGGAATGGAAGGCCATTGGTCTTGTGAAAGCTTGATGCTCCAGTGTAGAGGAATGCTAGGGAGATAAGGCAGCAATGGGTGGGTAGGTGAGGGAGCACCTTCATAGAAGCAGGGTAAGGGGTATGGCATAGGGGGTTGCAGAGGGGAAACCAGGGAAGAGGATAACACTTGATATGTAAATTAATAAAATATCCACGTTTTTTTTTAAAGGTAATATGTCCCAGTTCTTTCTTCAGCACTTGATTTCTGCCCCAATGAACATCCATCCCATCACAGTGGACCATCCAAATCAGTGGAATTTCTACACCAGTTTCTCCAATGAACTGCTGAGGAAAATAAGCTTGTGACCACACCCAAACATTGGTTTTTTTTCCTTTCTTTTTTTTTTTTAATTAGGTATTTTCTTCATTTACATTTCCAATGCTATCCCAAAAGTCCTCCATACCATCCCCCCCACTCTCCTACCCACCCACTCCTACTTCTTGGCCCTGGTGTTCCCCTGTACTGAGGCATATAAAGTTTGCAAGACCAAGGGGCCTCTCTTTCCAATGATGGCCAACTAGGCCATCTTCTGATACATATGCAGCTAGGGACATGCGTTCCGGGGGGTACTGGTTAGTTCATATTGTTGTTCCACCTATAGGGTTTCAAACCCTTTAGCTCCTTGGGTACTGTCTCTAGCTCCTCCATTGGCAGCCCTGTGATCCATCCAATAGCTGACTGGACTGTGAGCATCCATTTTTGTGTTTGCTAGGCCCCAGCATAGCCTCACAAGACAGCTATATCAGGGTCCTTTCAGCAAAAATCTTGCTAGTGTATGCAATGGTGTCAGCGTTTGGAGGCTGATTATGGGATGGATCCCCGGGTATGGCACTCTCTAGATAGTCCATCCTTTTGTCTCAGCTCCAAACTCTGTCTCTGTAACTCCTTCCATGGATGTTTTGTTCCCAGTTCTAAGAAGGGGCAAAGTGTCCACACTTTGGTCTTCGTTCTTCTTGAGTTTTATGTGTTTTGCAAATTGTATCTTGTATCTTGGGTATTCTAATTTTCTGGGCTAATATTCACTTATCAGTGAGTACATATCATGTGAGTTCTTATGTGATTAGGTTACCTCACTCAGCATGTTACCCTCCAGGTCCATGCATTTGCCTAGGAGTTTCATAAATTCATTCTTTTTAACAGCTGAGTATTACTCCATTGTGTAAATGTAACACATTTTCTGTATCCATTTCTCTGTTGAGGGGCATCTGGTTTCTTTCCAGCTTCTGGCTCTTATAAATAAGGCTGCTATGAACATAGTGGAGCATGTGTCCTTATTACAGGTTGGAACATCTTCTGGATATATGCCAAGGAGAGGTATTGCGGGATCCTCCGGTAGTACTATGTCCAATTTTCTGAGGAACCATCAGACTGATTTCCAGAGTTGTTGTACAAGCTTGCAATCCCACCAACAATGGAGGAGTGTTTCTCTTTCTCTACATCCTCGCCAGCATCTGCTGTCACCTGAATTTTTTATCTTAGCCGTTCTTACTGGTGTGAGGTGGAATCTCAGGGTTGTTTTTGGCAGACACGGCAGCTAAACTAACTCCTACTTATGATAAATCAAAAGTAGAAAAGAATGGTAAGTTTCATACTTTGTGAGCCCTTGCAGTGACTTAATTCATCTTTTAAAAGTTATGGCATTGCAATATTGTATGTGATGAAAGACATTTCTTAAGTTTTGAACAAAAAGAATTACACAAATATCTTTGGTATTTGAAACAGAGACTCACTGTATAGTCCCAGGTTGCAATGCTATTACCTGTACATCTTGAACACTCACATTACAGGCTGACAGAGACATGGAAATAAGTATTTGAAAAATGTGTGAGTTCATGTGGTTATAGATAGTGATTTTAATCAATATAAGAAGTGGAGTTTTAATATAATTTTAAAAGATACAGGATGAAATAACATTTGGAAAAGACTGCTTACTTTATTATTCATCTTTCACTCCAATAGATAACATTTAGCTTTGATGGAAGGGATTTGGATCTATTGGTGTGATCTTTGATGAGCTGTAAGATCCATTTTTTAATTGTTTATATATTTGGTGATCAGTATTAGGACGTGGGGCATTGAAGATTTTGTGCTTGTCCTCTGTACCTGAGCCAAACCCCTTGATATGTCTCTACTAAGGTGTTCTTTAAGCAGCAGAGAGTAGATTGTTATTTTCAAGGACCCCTTACCTTTTCATAGGTGAAAGGAGTATTTCTGTTGTATTTATAGTGCACTAAGTCCTTATAACAACTAATTATTGTAGTATATTAAAATTTGTAGTGCTTAATAATAGATGGATATTCACTACTCTACTAGTACATACTTCAGTAATGTACCAGTAAATGTTTGTGTGCAACTGTCTAGTTTCATGAAAAGTAAGTCCTGCTGTAGGTCTCATTACGGACTCATCACATGAGTGTTATTATAGCAGTATATCTGAGTACAGCTGTACTCTTATATGCATGTAAGTTGAGAGAATATGAGTGATATCTCCTGCAAGAATGCAACTATGTACACTCCTTTACTTGATTTCCATGTTTGCTTTTGTACTAGTAAACCTGTGTGGACTGCTGTTCATGGACATGCATGAGTTCTTATTTACCAGAAGCATGTGTGTTCCTGTCTAGTACTTCCAAGAGTTGGTTTGCTATTTTGCCCTTTTGTCCTGCTATAGCACGTACCTACATGGTTTTGTATACACAACATATGTGTATACACAGCAAACTGTGTATATATCTATAATAGGACACCCATGTGTAAAATTGTAGGGGTACATCCATAGTCAATATTATAATAGTAAATCTATGGTGGTTCTTTATATTATATCCGTGTTTTTTGTTTATTATTATATGCAAATATACTGGCACAATCATGTGTACTCCTGTTCTCATATGTCAGTAAGCACTGCTCTACAATTGCATTCATGTGAAATGCTGTATGAGCAAATTCATGTGTAGCAATTTGTATGTACAAGTATATACAGACATGCCAATGCTCTTGAGCATGTCTTTGCGATAGTAGTACATGGGGCCACACAGTTCAACCTTGTCCAATATAATTATGTACTACTGTACTAGCGCATTCACATATGCTGCCATTCAAATACATCCCTGTCAAGTATTGTAGTTGCATATCAGTTCAAATTTGCTTCACTTGGAGATTACTGTATACTGTAGTCCCAATACTTCCATGTGCGCTGCTTTAATACATAATGTGCACCATATGCACCTATGTGCCAATACATCTGTGTGCACACGTGTATTCCTACTGCCATGTGCACTACTACAAGTGCTTTCATGTATACATGGACATCCTTCTACTCTGCTCTTCATGAATGCCCATATGCTAGGTGACACTAGGACATCAGTGTGTCATGTTCTCCTTCTGCACCAGTATATCCATGTTTCAAACTCTATGAAGACATCCATGTGCACATGTGCTACTTTACTAGTACAGCTATGAGCACTGATGTCCCAGAGCATGACTGTGTACTGCAATAGTAGTAAATCGATCATTACTTTATGATGGGCACAGGTGTCTATTCTCATCCAACTTGTCTGTACCATGAGCACAGAGGTCTGCAATATCTAGCTTGTCTGTGACTCTCTGCACAGGTCTCTAAACTGTTTCTGACTCTTTGGAGCACTAGACACGGATATGTGCAGTTTTTCTGATTAGTTATGTTTTAGTAACAACTTTTACACATTTCTCATAATTAGCTAGATCCTGGATACAGCTGTTTTCCTTTTAATATATATATATATATATATATATATATATATATATATATGTGTGTGTGTGTGTGTGTGTGTGTGTGTGTGTGTGTGTGTGTGTACCTATGGAATTGTTATCTTTTGTTTTCATGATCATTTATACGCTTGGACAAAGGTCTTTGTGCTTTCCTGAATAGGATGCAGCTTTGCTCATCCTCTATGTTCTCTTCTGGATTTTGTTTTGTCTTATGTTAGCTGCACCCATGGGTCAGATAACCATAGTTTTCCTGATTAGCTGCAGCTCAACACAAAATTTTCTCTCCTGTTCTGAATTAGCTGTGTCTTGATCACAGCAGGTTTGGTCTAAGCCCTAATTCTACACTTACCTACGACCTAAACTGTAAATAGAAATCCTACACTAAGCTTAACCTAAATCAAACAAAGTTAACCTTGAACTCCAAACCTTAATCCTATCCCTAACATTTTGTCTATCCATATCACTAGCAACAGTTATAACCCTACACTAAGTAAATGATTGACCATAACTGCGGTACTAATGTTAATACTAATTTTAACCCTAGCAACAATCATAGTCCTAAACCTTGCACTAATCAAAACCATTGCATAAACATACCCTTAACCCTAACACAAAAGAAACCTCTTTATCTGTTAGAAACGTAACTTAAACCATCTTGTGTAACTTGGAATAATGTGAGCTTGAGTTTGCACTGATAAAAGGTAACCCTCAGAAGCAAGTCCCAGGCAGTTCACCCAGCACTTCAGATTGGAGCCTAGTCTTGAACAGGCCTAGATTGCTAATGAACCAATGCCCAGGTGAGGATACTAATAATATTAGTATACAAATTCATAAATCAAGGAAACTCAACATAGATATTTGAAAGTAATTACAATAAAACCTCTACATACACTAAGGATAGAAGAATTGCTCCTCTACATTACAAAGCATACAAGTAAATAGACAATATATCTGTCTTCATACAATGAACTGCTTTATTTAAAAAATGAATGTATGTATTGCATGATCCTAAGAATATTATGTACATGCCTAGTACAATCAAAGGACAGAAGACGATGTGAGAACTGAAACTGAAATTAAAGATAGGTATGGGATGGTTAAGAGCACAGACAAGTCCCGAGTTCAATTCCCAGCGACCATATGATAACTCACAACCATCTGTAATGGTATCACATTCCCTCTTCTGGTGTGTGTGTATGTGTGTGTGTGTGTGTGTGTGTGTGTGTGTGTGTGTGTGTGAGTGAACACACAGAACTCATATATATTAAATAAATAAATAATAAAAAACAGATATAAGTCACCGTCTGAGGGCTGAGAATCAAACCCATGTCCCTTTCAAGATAAACAAATGCTCTTATCCACTAGGCTTTCTCTCCAGTCCCATAAATGAGATTTAATTGTGTATCATCTTCAGTTTGCTAATAAGCTCAATATAATGCAAATAGTATTCCTGAAAGAGTTTCAAAAAATTGGCAAACTCAGTCTCGAATTTATAGAGACAGTCAAAGGACAGCATAACTAGGAAAACTGGAACCCTTGAAAGGTGACATTATATCTTCTGACTTTATTATTCTCTTTTGCATGAAATTAGAGTGATCAGGACTGTTGTGCACTCCTGCCTTCCAGAGGCATTGCAGGTGTGTATTTTGTGTCATACGTACTTTAGTAGGAGGCAGAGTAGATGGAGGCTATGTCTATGCTCAGCTCACTGTCCTGACCTATGAACGTCTGAATGATTAGTTGCCTAACATTCCCTGAAAGAAGTAAGCCTAAGAAGACATGCCTGTCATGAGGCAGTCAGTCTTCCAGGATGGGAAGCCAGAGACTAAAAGGATCCTACCTATGACCAGGGGCATGGGCATGAGTGAGCATAAGACAGACAATACTTTCAAGGGGATGCTCAGGTGGACAAGGTGGGGAATGAGCCCAAAGTGACAACCAGACAAAAACCATGAGGCCTAGAGAGGGAACTGGCCTCTTAAAAACATTTTCTTTAGATTTTTGCTGTTCTTGAAGACCAGCCTTAGGTCATGGTGATCTGATAGGATGCATGGTATTATTTCAATCTTCTTGTATCTTTTGAGGGTTGTTTTGTGACAAATTATATAGTCATCCATTGAAGAGAGGGGGGTGTTGAATTCTCCCACTATTACTGTGTAGGGTGCAGTGTGTGCTTTGAGCTTTAGTAAAGTTTCTTTTATGAATGTGCGTGACACAGGGAAACTAACAGAAGCTACGAAACAAATGGCTTTAACAGATATCTCTAGAACATTTATCCTAAACAAAAGGATATACCTTCTTCTCAGCACCTCATGGTACCCTCTCCAAAATTGATCAGTCAAAAAACAGGACTCAACAGATACAAAAATATTGAAATTGTCCCATGCATCCTATCAGATCATTACGAACTGAGGCTGGTCTTCAACAACAAAATAAACAATAGAAAGCCCACATACATGTGGAAGCTGGACAACACTCTACTTAATGATAACTTATTCAAAGAAGAATTAAAGAAAGAAATTAAAGAGTTTATAGGATTTAATGAAATTGAAGCCAAAACATTCCCAGTCTTATTGGACACAATGAAAGCAGTGCTAAGTGGAAAACTCATAGCTCTGAGTGCCTCCAAAAAGAAATAGGAGAAAGCATACATTAGCAGCTTGACAGCACACCTGAAACCTGTAAATAAAAAAGAAGAAAATATACCCAAGAGGACTAGACAGCAGGAAATAATCAAATTCAGGCCTGAAATCAACCAATAAGAAACAAAAAGAACTATGCAAAGTATCAACAAAACCAGGAACAGGTTCTTTGAGGAAATCAACAAGATAGATAAACCCTTATCCAGACTAACCAGAGGGCACAGAGACAGCATCTAAATTAATAAAATCAGAAATAAAAACAGAGATAAAACAATGAAATATATCTTAAAATAATTATTCAATTTTTTCAATATTAACAGTTGAAAATATTAAAATCATGTTCTAAAGAGAGGAACATTTGCACAGAGTATTTTCACTCTCCTGTAGTTTTGTATTTTTATATGAAAAATTCAGGATTTGAACATGAAAATGAGAATTAGTTACTGAAAATGACAAAATATTGTTGACCATTCAAAAAATATGCTTACTTCTAAACCAAAATTAAAAAGCTCTTTTGAGTACTTCAATTTATGTAGCAAGTTGCATATGAACACAAGGTAGCAAGAAATTACAAAAAACAAAATGCACATGTAAACACAGGCATGAATGCATGCATAGGCACACACATATGTGTATGTATATATACATATATATGTATGAATACATATGTGTACTTATGTACAGAGTAATACATATATTGAAAAGTAAGGTATATTTTGTAATTATAAGTATAAATCTACAAGTCAGACAAAAATACTACAAAGAAAAAATAACTCTCTGTAGAAAAGTTAAAGGAAAACACATGAAGAACAAACCCAACTCTACATGAAATTATATATTCATATAATTTGATAGAGAGTATAATTAATTAATTCAATAAAATGTTCCAAGAGAGTGGACATATAGAGAGAATGAGTTAAAATACATGTGTTTATTTACTGAAAACACAGACTATTTATTTGCCCTGAGGCAAATAAATGCAAATGAGCTCATGAATAATATGTAAGTTCTTTCAATTTCCTCATTTATTTTATTATAAAAGCTATCAACTAAAGAGAAGGCTGTGAGCAAGGTGCAGAATTTCCTGCCTCTGTTTGACAACGTCCTGTGCATGTGTAACCATTTGAAAATAGAAAAATTAAAAAGCCTATTGGATCCGGGCACCTTCCCTGCCAGAGGATAGGTGTCAGCCCGGCCTCGGGTGGGCTTTGCCATAGCATCTACAGGAGACATCTTGGTTCTGGAACTCCACCGAGACTAGTCTGCACAGGTGAGAGTGTGGACTACAGAAGCTAACAGCTTTTGTGACAGGCTAAAGCAACACAGTTTCTGGGACAGGTCCTGTTTTGGACCTTCATCTTCGGCCAGGAGGGAGGTCTGAATGCCAGATATCTGTGCACCTTCCCTATAAGAGGAGAGCTTGCCTGCAGAGCATGCTCTAACCACTGAAACTCAGAGGAGAGAGCTCGTCTCACAGGTCTACTGATAGAGGCTAACAGAATCACGAGAGGAACAATCTCTGACCAGAGACAACTATAACAACTAACTCCAGAGATTACCAGATGGCGAAAGAAAAACTTAAGAATCTTACTAACAGAAACCAAGACGATTCACCATCATAAGAATCCAGCACTCCCACCTCGCCCAGTCCAGGGCACATCCCGAAACAACACACCCGAAAAGCTAGACCCGGATTTAAAAGCATATCTTATGATGATGGTAGAGGACATCAAGAAGGACTTTAATAACTCACTTAAAGAAATACAGGAGAACACTGCTAAACAGGTAAAAGACCTTAAAGAGGAAGCACAAAAATCCCTTAAAGAATTGTAGGAAAGCATGACCAAACAGGTGATGGAATTGAATAAAACCATCCAAGACCTAAAAAGGGAAGTAGACACAATAAAGAAAACCCAAAGTGAGGCAAGGCTGGAGATAGAAACCCTAGAAAAGAAATCTGGAACCATAGACACGAGCATCAGCAACAGAATACAAGAGATGGAAGAGAGAATCCAGGTGCAGAAGATTCCATAGAGAACATCAGCACAACAATCAAAGAAAATGGAAAATGCAAAAAGATTCTAACTCAAAAGATCCAGGAAATCCAGGACACAATGAGAAGGCCAAACCTACGGATAATAGGAGTAGATGAGAATGAAGATTTTCAACTTAAAGGGCCAGCAAATATCTTCAACAAAATTATAGAAGAAAACTTCCCAAACCTAAAAAAAATGATATGCCCATGAACATACAAGAAGCCTACAGACTGGTCCAAATAGTCTGGACCAGAAAAGAAATTTCTCCCGACACATAATAATCAGAACAGCAAATGCACTAAATAAAGATAGAATACTAAAAGCAGTAAGGGAAAAAGGTCAAGGAACATATGAAGGCAAACCTATCAGAATTAAACCAGATTTTTCACCAGAGACTATGAAAGCCAGAAGATCCTGGACACATGTTATACAGACCCTAAGAGAACACAAATGCCAGCCCAGGCTACTATACCCAGCCAACCTTTCAATTACCTTAGATGGAGAAACAAAAGTATTCCATGACAGAACGAAATTCACACATTATCTTTCCACGAATCCAGCCCTTCAAAGGATAATAACAGAAAAAAAAAAAAAAAAAAAAACAATACAAGGACGGAAACCACATTCTAGAAAAAGCAAGAAGGTAATCCCTCAACAAACCTAAAAGAAGACAGCCACAAGAACAGAATGCCAACTTTAACAACAAAAATAATAGGAAGCAACAATTACTTTTCCTTAATATCTCTTTATATCAATGGACTCAACTCCCCAATAAAAAGACATAGACTAAAAGACTGGCTACACAAACAGACCCAACATTTTTGCTGCTTACAGGAAACCCATCTCAGGGAAAAAGACAGACACTACCTCAGAATGAAAGGCTGGAAAACAATTTTCCAAGCAAATAGTCTGAAGAAACAAGCTGGAGTAGCCATTCTAATATCTAATAAAATTGACTTCCAACCCAAAGTCATCAAAAAAGACAAGGAGGGGCACTTCATACTCATCAAAGGTAAAATCTTCCAGAAGGAACTCTCAATTCTGAGTATCTATGCTCCAAATACAAGGGCAGACACATTCATTATAGAAAATTTAGTAAATCTCAAAGCACACATTGCACCTCACACAATAATAGTGGGAGACTTCAACACACCACTTTTACCAATGGACAGATTATGGAAACAGAAACTAAACAGGGACACAGTGAAACTAACAGAAGTTATGAAACAAATGGATCTAACAGATATCTGCAGAATATTTTATTCTAAAACAAAAAGATATACCTTCTTCTCAGCACTTTATGGTACCTTCTCAAAAATTGACCACATAATTGGTCACAAAACAAGCCTCAACAGATACAAAAATATTGAAATTGTCCCATGTATCCTATCAGATCACCATGAACTAAGGCTGATCTTCAGTAACAAAATAAATAATAGAAAGCCAACATGCACTTGGAAAATGAACAACACTCCTCTCAATGATATCTTGGTCAAGGAAGGAATAAAGAAAGAAATTAAGGAGTTTTTGGAGTTTAGTTGAGTGAGGCAACCCAATCACAAAAGAACTCAAATGATATGTACTCACTGATAAGTTGTTATTATCCCAGAAACTTAGAATACCCAAGATATAAGCTACAATTTGCAAAACACATGAAACTCAAGAAGAACAAAGACCAAAGTGTGGACACCTTGCCCCTTCTTAGAATTGGGAACAAAACACCCATGGAAGGAGTTACAGAGACAAAGTTTGGAGCTGAGACAAAATGATGGACCATCTAGAGACTGCCATATCCAGGGATCCATCCCATAATCAGCTTCCAAACGCTGACACCATTGCATACACTAGCAAGATTGTGCTGAAAGGACCCTGATATAGCTGTCTATAATGAGACTATGCTGGGGCCTAGCAAACACATAATTGGATGCTCACAATCAGCTATGGGATGGATCACAGGGACCGCAATGGAGGAGCTAGAGAAAATACCCAAGGAGCTAAAGGGATCTGCAACTCTATAGGTGGACCAACATTATGAACTAACCAGTACCCTGGAGCTCTTGACTCTAGCTGCATATGTATCAAAAGATGGCCTACTCGGCCATCAGTGGAAAGAGAGGCCCATTGGACTTGCAAACTTTATATGCCCCAGTACAGGGGAACGCCAGGGCCAAAACATGGGAGTGGGTGGGTGGTGGGGGGAGCGTATTGGGGACTTTTGGGATAGCATTGGAAATGTAAATGAGGAAAATACCTAATAAAAAAAAGAAAAAGAAAATGAAGCCACAACCTACCCAAACTTTTGGGACACAATGAAAGCATTTCTAAGAGGAAAACTCATAGCTCTGAGTGCCTCCAAAAAGAAACTAGAGAGAGCAAACACTAGCAGCTTGACAACACACCTAGAAGCTCTAGAACCAAAGGAAGAAAATTCACCCAAGAGGAGTAGATGACAGGAAATAATCAAACTCAGGGGTGAAATCAACCAAGTGGAAACAAGAAGAACTATTCAAAGATTCAAACAAATGAGGAGCTGGTTCTTTCAGAAAATCAACAAGATAGATAAATTCTTAGCCAGACTCACTAGAGGGCACAGGGAAAGCATCCTAATTAACAAAATCAGAAATGAAAAGGGAGACATATCAACAGATCCTTAAGAAATACAAACCACCATCAGATCCTTCTACAAAAGGCTGTACTCAACAAAACTGGAGAACCTGGATGAAATTTACAAATTTCTGGACAGATATCAGGTACCAAAGTTAAATCAAGATCAGGTTAATGATCTAAACAATCCCATATCCCCTAAAGAAATAGAAGCAGTCATTAATAGTCTCCAACCATAAAAGAGCCCAGGACCAGATGGATTTAGTGCAGAGTTCTATCAGACCTTCAAGGAAGATCTAATCCTAGTTCTTAACAAACTATTCCACAAAATAGAATCAGAAGGTACTCTACCCAACACACTCTCTGAAGCCACAATTATTATGATACCTAAACCACAAAAAGACCCAACAAAGATATCTTCAGACCAATTTCCCTTATGAATATCAATGCAAAAATCCTCAATAAAGTTCTTGCTAACCCAATCCAAGAGCACATCAAAACAATCATCCATCCTGACCAAGTAGGTTTCATCCCAAGAATGCAGGGATTGTTCAATATATGGAAACCCATCAATGTAATCCAGTATATAAACAAATTCAAAGACAAAAACCAAATGATCATCTCCTTAGATGTGGAGAAAGTATTTGACAAAATCCAACACCCATTCATGATAAAAGTCTTGGAAAGATCAGGAATTCAAGGCCCATACCTAACCATGATAAAAGCAATCTACAGCAAACCAGTAGCCAACATCAAAGTAAATTGTGAGAAGCTGGAAGCAATCCCACTAAAATCAGGGACTAGACAAGGCTGCCCACTTTCTCCCTACCTATTAAACATTGTATTTCAAGTCCTATTCAGAGCAATTCGACAACAAAAGGAGATCAAGGCGATACAAATTTGAAAGGAAGAAGTCAAACTATTACTTTTTGCAGATAGTATATATAAGTGACCCTAAAAATTTCACCAGAGAACTCATAAACCTTATAAACAGCTTCAATGAAGTAGCTGGATATAAAATTAACTCAAAAAAGTCAATGGCCTTTCTGTACACAAAGGATAAACAGGCTGAGAAAGAAATTAGGGAAACAACATCCTTTTCAATAGTCACAAATATATAAAATACCTTGGCTTGACTCTAACTAAGGATTTGAAAGATCTGTATGATAAGAACTTCAAATCTCTAAAGAAAGAAATTAAAGAAAATCTCAGAAGATGGAAAGATCTCCCATGCTCATGGATTGGTAGGATTAATATATTAAAAATGGCTATCTTACCAAAAGCAATCTACAGATTCAATGAAATCCCCATCAAAATTCCAACTCAATTCTTCAATGAATTAGAAAGGGCAATCTGTAAATTCATCTGGAGTAACAAAAAAACCTAGGATAGCAAAAACTCTTCTCAAGGATAAAAAAACCTCTGGTAGAATCACTATGCCTGACCTAAAGCTGTACTACAGAGCAATTGTGATAAAAAAAACTGCATGGTACTGGTATAACAACAGACAAGTAGACCAATGGAATAGAATTGAAGAACCAGCAATGAACCCACACACCTATGGTCACCTGATCTTTGACATGGGATCAAAAACCATCCACTGGAAAAAGACAGCATTTTCAACAAATGGTGCTGGCACAACTGGCTGTTATCATGTAGAAGAATGTGAATTGATCCATTCCTATATCTTTGTAATAAGGTCAAATCTAAGTGGATTAAGGAACTCCACATAAAACCAGAGACACTGAAACTTTTAGAGGATAAAGTAGGGAAAAGCCTCGAAGATATGGGTACAGGGGAAAAATTCCTGAATAGAACAGTAATGGCTTGTGCTGTAAGATAGAGAATCAACAAATGGGACCTCATAAAATTGGAAAGCTTCTGCAAGGCAAAAGACACCATAAATAAGAGAAAAAGACCATCAAGAGATTGGAAAATGATCTTTATCTATTCTTAATGAGATAGGGGACTAATATCCAATATATATGAAGAACTCAAGAAGGTGAACTACAGAAAATCAAATAACCCCATTAACAAATGGGGCTCAGAGCTAAACAAAGAATTCTCAACTGAGGAATAGTGAATGGCTGAGAAGCATCTGGAAAAATGTTCAACATCCCTAATCATCAGGGAAATGCAAATCAAAACAACCCTGAGATTTCAACTCACACCAGTCAGAATGGCTAAGATCAAAAATTCAGGTAACTGCAGATGCTGGCGAGAATGTGGAGAAAGAGGAACACTCCTCCATTGTTGGTGGGATTGCAAGCTTGTGCAACCACTTTGGAAATCAGTCTGGCGGTTCCTCAGAAAATTGGACATAATACTACTGGAGGATCCCACAATACCTCTCCTGGGCATATATCCAGAAGAAGTTCCAACTGGTAAGATGGACACATGCTCCACTATGTTCACAGCAGCCTTATTTATAATAGCCAGAAGCTGGAAAGAATCCAGATGCCCCATAACAGAGGAATGGATACAGAAAATGTGGTACATTTACACAATGGAGTACTACTCAGCCATTAAAAAGAATGAATTTATGAAATTCCTACGCATATGGATGGACCTGGAGGGCATCATCCTGAGTGAGGTAACATATTCACAAAGGAACTCACACAATATGTACTCACTGATAAGTGGATATTAGCCCAAAAACTTAGGATACCCAAGATATAAGATACAATTTGCAAAACACATGAAACTCAAGAAGAACTAAGACCCAAGTGTGGACACTTTGCCCCTTCTTAGAATTGGTATGAAAACACACATGGAAGGTGTTACAGAGACAAAGTTTGGAGCTGAGACGAAAGGATAGACCATCTAGAAACTGCCATATCTGGGGATCCACCCCATAATCAGCTTCCAAACGCTGACACCATTGCATACACTAGCAAGATTTTGCTGAAAGGATACAGATAAACCTGTCTCTTGTGAGACTATGCCGGGGCCTAGCAAACACAGAATTGGATGCTCACAGTCAGGTAATGGATGGATCATAGGGCCCCCAATGGAGGAGCTAGAGAAAGTAACCAAGGAGCTAAAGGGATCTGCAACCCTATAGGTGGAACAACAATATGAACTAACCAGTACCCCCTGGAGCTCATGTCTCTAGCTGCATATATATCAGAAGATGGCCTAGTTTGCCATCAGTGGAAAGCGAGGCCCATTGGTCGTGCAAACTTTATATGCCCAGTATAGGGGAACGCCAGGGCCAAGAAGTGGGAGTGGGAGTATGGGGGATTTGGTGCGGGAGTGTATGGGGGACTTTTGGGATAGCATTGGAACTGTATGAAATAAATACCTAATTTAAAAAAAAAAAAAAAGGTCTATTGAAGCAGTAACTGAGTTGCAATCTCTTTAGTAAAAAAGCAAGAGCTATACCCCCCTCTACTGGAGGAATTTCAGGCCAATTCTCTAGCTCTTTTTTGAACACATCAGGAATGGAATAATTGTAAAGCAATTTATGCTTATCAGGAGAGTCACACTGAAAATGTGTATTCCTAATACCCAATCCTAAGATACCTGCAGAAATAAAATCATATCATCATTTAAATGGCACCAAATAGTAAGGATATTTTAGATTTAGTTTGGTTAAATTTGGTTTTGACATGAAATATCTTGGTTTCTCCATTTATGGTGATTTATATTTTTGAAGGATAGGGTAATCTCAGCTGGCTTCTGTGGTATATTTGGATCTCTAAGACATCTGTTCAATATCTTTTGCCTTTTAGAGTCTTTGTTGAGAAGTCTGGTATTATTCCAAAGCATCTGTATTTATGTTACTTGGCATTTTCCCTGACAGTTTTAATATTCTTTCTTTGTTCTGTCATTTAGTATTTTGATTATTGTGTAGTGAAAGTATTTTATTTACTAGTTCAGTTTATTTGGCGTTCTGTATGCTTCTTGTATGTTTTTAGCCATCTCTTTTTCATGTTAGTGAAGTTTTCTTCTATGAGTTTTTTTGAAGATGATTTCTAGCCTTTGAACTGAGTATTTTCACCCTCTTCTATTCCTATTACTCTTACACTGGGAATCCTGAATAACAGTAGCACCAAAACACTAATAGGCAACTTTGTTTTGAGGAAGTAGTCTGAGGATACTACAAGGTGACAACTGAGCTTTTCCCTGAAACTAAAATGTATGATTTTACCCTAGGGAGTAAAGGCTGACATTATCGATACAGTATGGATAGGAGGAAGAGCCATGCAAGCTTCTCAGGACCCCAAATCTCACAGAAATTAACTTCTATATCAGAGTAGACAACAGTAAAATAACATGTGGTGCTTGATAGTAAAAGAGCATTCTAAAACCTGTCAATCTGACCAACACCAGATGCGTAAGTAAGTCTGGTATTACAGAAACACAGGAAGGAGTGATGATGCAGTTGCTCTCTTTCAAATTGAACAACTATGGATTTGCTCCTCTTTTAAATCAATTTTGTAGAAATATCTGTCATTTTTGAATGTTACCTATCCAAATTAGGAGCTATTTTTAGTTTCATAGGCTACAATATCAATAATACTGTGTCTGCCTTATAAGAATGGTGAACAGGTGCCCTCGTAGCAACTAGGAATGATGCGGTGAAGCTGAGTACAAACCCATTCTGTTCCAACAGGCCCTGTCTGCCTTTGTCACTCAACAATGTACTGTACAGCCAGCAGTAAACTGAGACATATTCTTTTGTTAAACACCCCCCATACTTACTTCATTTTGCATGTTTCCTCAGAGTCCACTCTACTAATCTTGAGTGTGAATTCCTTGCCTGATCCACTGTTACAAGTCAATGTGGAAGTTCAAAAAACCAGTTTCAACTTTGTGAGTTAGGATCTGTGGAGAACGGGGTACCAATGCAAATATGTGTTTCCCCTACTTTGTATGAGTTTGCACAAGAACTGTAAGGATAGATGCTTGATCTCCAGAGCAGTGACAGAGGCATCAAAAACATCACTTATGGGAACTAAAATCATTACAGAGAAGTCCAAACCTATAGAAATACTTCATTCACATTCTTTGGGGTTGCTTTTTTGATGGTTATTACAGATAAGGTGCTTATTTTACATACAATTTGTTATACACTAAAATTCCCATTTCATAAAGTAAAATGAAAGCACTAAGGTCCTTCTAGGCATATCACAAAACATCCTGGTCAGTCCATCTGTTCCATTGTCTTCATTTCAGCACACATTGTTGCCCATCTAGATCCTCCTTACAGATGTGAACATCACAGTCACTATCCTGTAGGATGAGACCAGGATTCTCATACTTAAAAAAACCACATGTGATCAACTCAGGGCTCATCCTTCCTCCCCATTCTCCTCTCTCACTTCCCTGTGTTCTCACCAGAAATCCTGAACAATAGCAGCAACAGCCACAACCTAACAGACAATTTCATTTGGAGCCGGCAGCCTGAGGAGACGATTAGTCATTGCAAGGATACAACTGAACTTTATATCAGAGTGTCAATGGGTGTGTCCTCTGTAGGGAGCAATATGCAGAGGCCCTAGTGAATGCTACAGTATACATAGAGGGAAGAGTTATACAAGCTTCTCATAATTGAAAAAATTCACACGAAATTTCTTTTACGTGAGGGGTGGCAATAGTGAAACAATATGTGGTGGTCAATAGGAAAAGAATATGCTTATAATAATGTATCTGGACGACACCAGATGTATAATAAGAGCTGTATGGCAAAAACACAGGAAGGAGAGACACATATTAAATGGTTCTCTACAAGCTGAATAACTATACTTTTCCTCCTGTTTCAACAGGTTTACAGAGACATATCTATCTTTTTATGAATGATAAATGTAAAAATTAGTTACTATCTCTCCTATGGTTTATTTAATTTGTCTCCATGGGAGTAGAAAAATAAATGAAACTACTAGGAATGCATATATTAAGTGTTTATCTTAAAATGAAAACTGTACATTAAGTAAATTATCATTTGCAGTGAACAACTCTACCATCAATCCCAGAGGCCAGTAGCCATCAGGAAGAGCCAGGTGAGATGGCTACCCAAATTCCCTTACTGCAAGTCTTACTGAGCAAACCCAGCAGCTACAAGTTCAGCCCTCCCCCCTCTGCATTCCACTGTTTTGGCCACAGCTCTACCTACATTCCTGGAGGCCTCTTGCAACCTGGAACAACCACATGAGATCACCAAGCAGCAAGCCCCTGCCCGCTGGCTCCCCCAGCAAGCCCAGTAGCTATGAGTTCTGCCCTGTCCCATCTGTGCTCCACTTTCCAGTCTACACCTCTACCTGCCATCCCAGAGGTCTACAACCCTGAAGGACCACATCCAGAAAACCTCCAGCTCTTTCTGCATCCCTGGAGGCCTGCCTCCACCATCAGGAACCAAAGGCCTGAAGCCACCAGGCACTTCCAACTCTGCCTGCATGCCTGGAAGTCTGCTGACTTCAGGGACTACCATATCTAGATGCAACCCCAGAGGCCTGCACACATCAGGGACTTCCAGGCCTGCTAACATTAGGGACAACCAGATAGCTAAAGGACAGAGTAAGTATACAATCACAAAGAAAAAAAAAATCAATACTCAAATGGTGTGCCTTAGGGATGTTAACATCCCTGTAGACAGCACATCACTGGAATGGAGCAATTGAGGCTAAGCAGTTCATTTTACTAAGGCTATTGTTCTCTGCTCTTATCCTCAGATGATAGTTTTTATCTGTATACAGCAAATGTTGCCCTGACTTCTATGTCATCCATGGCCTGTTCCTCCTGCTGACACTACTGGTCAGCATCTCCTCATTTAGCCTTCCTACTGTCCAGGAGTACATCTGTGGAGATTGCTTCTGGCTTCCTGATTTCTTTTCTTTCCTGTTTCCAGGTCTACAGTCTAGCCTAGTCTCTGACATACACAGTGATAGAATAGGCTTCTCCTCAAGTTCCAACCTGCCAAGTAAGAAGAATTACCAAAACATTAAATATCATCAATGGTGTTCAAGATTGTGAGCACTGTGTGCTTTTTCTGTGGGTAAGAATAACAGAGTGGTCTGGTTTCATTTGTGGTACTCCCATCACTGAGTCCCACCAAGAGAGGTCTCGCTTGAGTCACAGGTTTTTTTCCCACTTTGTACTCTGTATTCTTTCAGCTTCCTCTTGCTAATCTGCTTTCTTAGTTTTTAAGGTTGGTTTTATTTAATTTTAAGGATGAGTGGTTTTACTTGCATTTATGCATGACAATGTGCATGCTTGTACCCAGGAAAGTAAAAAGAAGTCAGCAGATTCCATAAAATAGGTGTTTAAATGTTTGTAAACCACCAGGTGCATGCTAAAAACTGAACCCAAGTCCTCTGCAAGACCAGCCAGTGCCCCTAACTGTGTTCCTCTCAGTAGCCCTTCCTACTACCTCTTCCAAGATTTCTCATATTCTTTCTCTCTTGTTCTTTTGAATTTAACTGTCCTGGGCTATCCATGGTGTCACAACTCAGAAAACTCTAAACATTCACCTCTCCCCAGGAGTCCCATTAATCCCCTTTTGCTTCAAATTTTACTTTGATGAAACTGAAAGTAATAATTTTGGTGTATTTGTCTGTGGTTTTCAAGTATCTCTGATCCCTAGCTGTGGTAAATGAAGTTCAGAGCTCTCATCACTCTAACGATTGATTTTGCTTTGGCAAATCGCCCAGGCTTTAAGTCATGGAATTTCTCACGCATTTCCTTCCTTATGTCCTGTCAATCTGTGCCTTAGGAAAGGGAGACAGGATGTTATTCTCAAGTTTTACAAACTCCACACTCACCTTTTATATTTGAACCATTTCGCTGTTTGCCCAATGGCTTGTATTACTTAAAAATTGACTACTGTCACTCTGATGCATACAGAGAATTGTTTCTCCAAAAGTTAATTTCATAACATTATCTCTAAGTCTTATCCTTTATATTTCTGAAACAATGTCCTCAAAGCTTCATACTTTGCAAATAGTGTCTAACATTTTTTATCTTTATTCTGATAACATCCTCCTATCCTAATCTTCATATAAATCCTTCTTTACTGAAACAATTTTCATATCTACATCCTTCTATACTTTTTATTTCATGCTACCATGAAACATAGTACCATTAACAAGTAAATTTATTATTTATTGTAAGAATTTCCTCCCTGTGCGAGGGGACACTAAGCCATTTCTATCTCCTCTTCATATGATACCCATGACAAATTTCAAATTTACTAAAGTTCTCCCTGGTGTACTAATGAAGTCATTGTGCTTACCAATAATTGGTAAGGAATTTCTGATGGGAGTGTGAGTGACCCTGAAGAGTGCACTCACATTAAGAACTCCTTACTTGGTTTGCATGAGGATATCTTCAAATCCCACCAATATTTTTAAATTGGTTTATGATGACCAGTTCTTCATCTCTTTTTGTGGAGGAATATTAACATTTAACATGTTCTGCTGTGATCATTTTATGGCAGTATAGCCAGGTGTGAATTCATTCATATCTAATGAGAGGACAATTGTCCAATAGAAAAAACATGTATCCAGGAAGGGCAATCATCTCTTAGAGTCATTTCATACCCTCAACAACAGGAACCACGTTGTAGAACCAGAATTGTGATCATGATAAAAGAGATCACAATTTTACCGAATTGTAGATTATGTATGTTTTGTCTTTAAAAACATAGTTAAACACTTTAAATGTAAAAACTCATGTCCATTTGTTCCAAGCGAAGATTTGGGAAAATTAGCCATTATTAGATCATGTAATGTGCTTTAAGGACTACTTGTTACTTTCCACATGTTTGATAACTATAAATGAGATCAAAATATATAGATTGCAATTGTGCTCTGAACAATGAGGCATGGAGAGAGGAAGAGATGACTTTAAGCTTATCCTAATCCTAGTTACATTTTACAAATAAAATTATTAAATTACTGTATGACCAGAGCTGCGAAAATCAGTTGCTAGAATATATACAGCAGAAAGCGTTTTGTTATTAACACACCATTAGCAACCATGCTAAACCACCATGAGATGTCTCAGTAACCAACCCAAAACACAACTCACATTTCCATGAAGTTAAGAGATGGTTCACCCTGTATCCAAGTATGAATGACCTTGTGAGAACAAAGAATTAGGTTACTCCTCTTCATTCTTACCCAGTTACAGCCTTATGAATTTTTTATAGTATCAGAATACATGGATACCTTTCAATGCATTGATAGAAACATCAATAGCAACAATAAGTTACAGAAGTGAAATCACTGCTGTTGTCCTCAGATGTAGTATGCTGGTTGGTGGTAGCTTAGAGTATGTTAAAAGAACCTTATACTTATTAGTCACAAAGACATTACTCAAACAGTGATGTTGGAAGCACAAATGGTGTTAAGGGTTGTAAAGTTTACCCAAGAAAATTTTACTTAGATCTTGGACCTGTGATTCCTACTTCTCCATAACCACTGAAGTTTTTATAAGGAAATCAGCCTAGCAGAAGGCTGAGTGGAAATCACAATTTTTTTCAGGAACATTTCTATGTACAGTACTTGCTGATACTGTCTAATTAATTGTATTTTACATGAGTGCATGGAACATAGCTCTTATTATGGCTCTGTTTAAAATGGGTTATTGGAGGATGAATCTGCCCTTATAGATGATACATTTTTTTTCCTAGGTATCATATAGATTGGATCACAACTTTCCTCTTCTTGATTTCTCTGGAACCTGCCTACACATATTGCACATATAAATAGCAGGTGTTGGGGAATAAAAGGGGTGGGAGAGAACCTGTGTCCCACCAAAGTTTCGGTGCTCTGGACAGGCAGACATGGAGGACTGCCCCTTGCTCTCCAGGCAGACCCAGGTGGGTGTCTTGCTTTGGGAAGCCATTGATCCCTGGTACGCAATGGGAGGTGGACAGGGAGCAGTCTGATGTCACTGCACTTCACGTAGGTCAGAGATAACAGGTCCTCAGTCTCGGACATCCCAGACTGTTGGATGCTGTGGAATAGCTGAGAACAAAATGGGGGCCCTGGAGGCAGCTTGGTCAACCCCAGGGCATAAAAAAGGAGAGGGCAGGGGGAGAGGGGGCGCTGGGTAATTCCCACTCGGGAGAGAATCTGGTCAGATCCATGGCTAGAGTGCAGGAAGGCCTTCCAGCAGGAGGTTAGACATGCCTCTTTAGGAAAAATCCTATTCCATTGTTCAAGCATGGCAGGCCTAGATGAACAGACAGTCTATGGTTTTAGAGCTTTATTGCAGAAAGGCAGCGAGAAAGAGAGAAGGTAGAAAGAGTGAGACCAGCCATGGTATGTGGAGAGAGGGGAGAAGGGAGGGAGAGAAGGAGAGCTAGAAATGAGAGTAGGAAAGGTGAGAGCATAAGAGAGAGAGGAGGGACCAAGCAGAGCCTTTTATAATGGGCTGGGCTATCTTGAAGTTGCAGGGTAGCTGTGGGGAGGAGCATACCTGGCTATTGTCAGGTAACTGTGTGGGTGGAGTCTAGCTAGAATATCAGGAGCTTGGGGCTTGGTCTGTGTGACTGATAGTCACAGAATTATGGAGTTGGGGGCTCTGTGGTGTCAGGCATCTGTCTCTGGGAAAATGGCTCACTGTTCTATCCCTTGTAGAGTTTTCTATTGGGTTTATGGCGCAAGCCTCACTTAATCAAAACAGGCTGCCTTTCAAGGTCCCACACAGTCACTATATGTGTGTGTGTGTGTGTGTAATAAGCTTATTAAAAACTGTGTACATGTGTGCAGAAGTTTGTGTTTTTACAATTAATTTGTTAAAAGTTATATGGTCATTCGGTGATAGGGGTGGGACTTGAATGCATGTATGTGTCTGGCTTCCTATAGGTTCTTTGCTTAGGCGTACAGTTATCAAGTAGGTGACTCAAGCCTATTGAATGCTAGAAAAGACAATATCAGATTTAGAATAAAGTAAAAACATTCTGCTTTGTTTTCCATATACCATATGCTGAATCCCTCTTGAGGTCAGTCTGTAAAACATGAATCTCTTGTTTCTTCACAAACTGGAAAGGAAGGTAGTTCAAATCTGGGGGAATAGCACGCCTTATGTTTTTCTACTGTGGCTCCTTTCCTTCATTTAAATCTCTGACTCATTGCCTCCACAAATTAGGAGATTCTATAAACCTAACATGTCTTAAATGAGATAAAATAAGGCAAGAAATGAAGGACAAGGTGAATAGGGAAATGGTCATTTTGGGTGAAATTGGTTGTGTATGGATTATGAATAAATATGATCAAGAGACACCTTATGTAATTCTCAAAGAATTAATAATAAAAAGAAAAAAGTAGAAAACATTGGTCTCCTCTGGAGTATTAATATTTAGACTCTTGCCTATCCAGATAGCAAACATGTAACAAGTATTTAATTCAAGAGTTATCTACGGTTCAGGTCTCAAGGGTTTCCCTGGCTTGTGAATGAAATCCTCTTCCACAGGCGATATTGCTTTTGGAGTCTGTGGGTTCTGAAGGAAGATGACTGAGTTAGACTGTATGACCCTGAGTGTATAGACCTGAGGGATTATTGTGTCCTCATTCTCTGGTTCACTCACTCTTTTGCCTCCTGTCTGTCATAGGGTCAGGAGCTTTGTACAACTACAGAGTCTTTGCCACTTGATGCTTATGTTGGAGAAATGGAGAATGCAACCATTTTGGGGTAAAAAAGGTCTCCTCCAAAATCTCATTGTAATGTCTCTGAGGCTAGATAGTATGTGACATCTTTGAAATCCCTGTAGGTAGTTTCTGAAGGCAATGGGTAGATTCCTGGAAATGAATTAAAGGATAGGACAGATTTTCTATGAAGAAATAGTTTTCAAGAAAACCGAATTTGATGAAAGGTATAGGCAGAATATGAAGGCAACTCAAGACAGAAAACACATAGCTAGAGAGGAAAAGATCATAAATTTATGACTGTACAAATTTGTGTGATTTTATATTAACCCCCTTGTGTTCTGCACAGTAGATATGGTTACACATGATTTGATCTTTACACTCTTGGTTATAGAATTGCTTTCATTCACTTGTTGCTTGGGATATTATTATATATTCTTTTAAAAATGGGAATCTTTACCATGTTCCATTGTCAGTTGAATGCTCATTTTCTACCATTTTCTTTCTTTCCTTTTTGAGACAGGATTTCTACATGAAGCACAGACTAGATACACACAGAATATCCTCCTTCTAATAGTTGTCATTAATTCCACCATTACCAACCTTTAATTCAACAATCAGCTTCTCTTCGTGCAGATTTTACATGATCTTATTGATAAAAATGATTTCTTGTGTTATTCATTGGGAGTTTGACTTCATGTTTAAAAATTCAGGAGTAAGGACTACCAGAGTCAAAAATTTACTCAATGGTTATTATTTTTTTTTCATTTTAAAATGAAGATGAGTATTTGGGGGCTAAAGAAGTAGTATTAGAGTTGAATCTGTAGTGTTTTCCTAAGTGCCTATATTGAAATTTCATTCATAAGTACATTTATATACCACTAGGAAATATTAAGAAGTGGAAGAGAATGAGAAACTGCAGCTAGTTATGAATGGAAGTAACTATAGAGTGCCTGTGTAGAAAAGTTTTGGTTTCTTTTTTTTTTTTTAATTTTGCTTTGTTTTTGTCCTTAGCACTTGGTCTGCCATACTATAGGTCACAGTATATTTCTTTCATGTTTGAAAAAAGCTTCTCTTCTTCATGTACCCTCTACCACTGTACTCTATTTCAATCCAGGACCAGAAACAATGCATTGGAGTCATAATACCTAGGCATCTGCAATTCTGTGACACAATCTCTGGCCTTTCACAGATATGTTTCTAAAAGATACCAAGGATTCCCTAGCTTCAGGAAATCCTTAGGTTGCTTCGAGCATGCAGTGATATTGCTGCTTGAATAAGAATAATTCTCTATTTGCTGCTGAAGAATGAAAGGTGAAAATATCATTTGTAGTACACAGCAGAGCCATGTATAAAGGCTCAGTGTTTTCTGTGACAGTATTCAAGTCTGTCCCTACTAGTCAACACTTTATGCTGAGGAATTGTGGGAAAGAGTAGCAGATAGTAGAAAACCAACATATGGAGGATCTGAAGCTGAGGAAAAGGTGCACTCATTTAGTCAGTATATATGAAAACACCTCCATCTTCACATGGAGTCATTACTTCAAGTGACACAGGTTGCTCAGTTCGAGGTGTTATATTCCCATGTGCTGTGGGTTTCCTCTCCTTGAACTCTAGTTTGTGGGAAGCCACATATGCCATTACAAGATGGCGCTAGCTACTGCTGGCCACCACCCATGAATATGGGTAAACAACCAATGTGTGAATGTGCAAGGAGTTTTTTGCCGAGTCACTGCCTGGCCCGAGGCATGTTAATGAGGTACTGAAAGAATAACCAATCAGGTGTAGACATGCCTCTCCTAGGCCTATATAAGCAGCGCCAGTTCTGGGGCTCGGGATCTTTTGCATTCGCAGTCATGCTCTCCCAATAAACGTGTTGCATAAGGATCCTGTTGTGGCGTCTTTCTTGCTGGCGAGATGGGCATCTACAGTAGTTAGCAAAGGTAATGCTGTAAATACTCATGTTTTAATTCAGTGAAAATGGTTATGATAAATTGTCCTTTTCATTTAAAGAAATACTCCAATCATTTCACAGGGGAACACATACTATTTTTCAACCAATCAGAATTATTTTAGTGAGTTAAAGATCTAATAGTTTCTTCTGTGTTGTGTATTCCCTGACAGCAAGATATTGTTCTATATTACCCCAGTGTATCTTTGAAAGATGTTGTTCAAATTTGAGAGTGCATACATTAGAAATGTCATGTATAATTTTAAATCTTTCAAGGGAAATTCATTCTCTGGAGACATACAAGTGGTTTGACCTCAGGCGTCTGGGGACTCTGGGCTTGTGCTAACTGCTGAGATGAGTAAGTCCTGCACCTGTTCCCAACAATATCTGGCTCCCAATGATTTGCATGTTTTCAGTACACAGCCTTGGGAACTTCTTCATATACCATCATACTCTGTGCCACTGTTATTGCAGTCAGGACTCAGCATGGACATGAGGGCCTCTTCTCAGTTTCTTGGGTTCCTGTTGCTCTGGTTTCCAGGTAAAATAAACTAAAATTGGAATTTCACTGTTATACTGTGATTAGTATTGACTGGCATTTGGGGAGGGTATTCTTTTACCATGCTTACCTATATGAATATTCATTATGTCTTCACTCCTAGGAGCTAGATGTGACATCCAGATGACTCCATTTCCCATGTCTGCCTCTCTGGGAGAGACAATCAGTCTCAATTGCCAGGAAAGTCAGGAAATTAGCAGTTATTTAAGCTGGTACCAGCAGAAACCAGGGAAATCTCCTTAGCCCTTGATCTATGGTACAACTACCTGGGAAGATGGAGTCCAATCAAGGTTCAGTGGCAGTGGATCAGGTACAGATTTCACATTCAAGATCAGGAGAATGCAGCATGGGGATTTACAAGTGTATTACCACAGTAACATATTCGTGTTCCTCCCAGAGTGGTCCAGAACTTAACAGGAACATCTTTCTTTTATGGTCCAGGTGTCAAATATGTTAGTTCTTTGTGAGAGGGAGAGGTACTGAGAAACTTCAGATTACTAGTTGCAGCTGAGGGCTCTGGAACATGAGATCATTGTCTACAGTTTAAGTGCAATGCATTTATTTTTTAATCTCATCAACTGTAATACCGATGATATTGCATCTGCCTCAGGAGACTAGTGAACAGATATCCTCTTACCAGCCAGCAATGGATGAGCATGAAGGTGAGTAAAAACCCATTCTGATCCTACCAGCCTTGTCTGCCTTTTTTATTCAGCATCCAGTAAAGATGACAGGAAACTAAGGCTCATTCTTTATTAAAACTGTCTCCTTTAATAAATAATTTCACCATTTGTCACATTTTATGCTTTTAAATAGATTTCATTTTGTTTATATAAATACTGCTGGTTCTATCTTCCCTTTGTTTTGAAAAGTATGACCCATTAACTTTCAGAGGATATCTTTACTTCTCCAGAAATGTTTCTTTTCTGACAGGAAAATGGAATGGTTCCCTTTTATCTATCCTTTTCAGACAATATTGACTACATGTTTTGTTCCAAGTGCATACACAATAAGCATCCTATTATCTTCATGTTAGTATTTTCTGATTGTTTTGTGTAATTTTCCCTGTGCCCCCATTTGTTTGAGGTTTGGTATTTTTATATAATTATAAAATTTCACTTTTTCCTTCACATTTATAAATGTTAGTTAATTTAATGCAAATGTATTTTCAAGATACATTCCCTTTGAATTCAGAGAGTAGTTATTTTGCTCTCATTTTTAAACTTTTCTGGTAATCATATTTTTTGTTTGGAAGGGAAATTTTATTGTTATTTCTTGTTAAACTTTGGCAATATCCAATTTTTTTCTTCATTGGTAGTTTTTTGTAAATAAAGATTATTTATTTATTTATGTATGTATTTATTTAATGCATATAGTGACAACATTGGTGTCTTCAAACACACCAGAAGAGTGGACTGGATTCTTTTAAAGATGGTTGTGGGCCACCTTGTGGTTGCTGGGAGTGAGCTCAGGACATCTGGAAGAGCAGTCAGTGCTTTTAATTATTGAGCCATCTCTACAGACCTCCATCATTAGATTTTTAGGAAAGAAATAACTCTGATCTGTCTTTTGGTCAGAAACTCCACCTGCCCCTGTGGAAGCTCAGTGTGCTGGGTCTCCCACCTGACAGCCCTGCCTGTCTCCAAGGAGAACTGCTCTAACCAGGAACACAGGATCCTGAACTATCTAGGGACACTGGAAGCCTGCTCTAACCTGGGACACAGGAGGCATACCCTAACCAGAGACAGCACTACTTGCCTCCCAGGAGGGCTGCTCCAAGTAAAGGATCCCAGGAGAGTGAATACTACATATAACCAGATGGAGAAAGACAAGTTGAAGAACATAAACAAGAGCCAATGCATTGCTCCAGTTCAAGATTCCCAGGACAGGTAACACCACATATACTCAGGTGGTGAAAGGCAAGTGGAAGAACATAAACAAAAGAAGTCAATGTAATTTAGGCACCATCAGAGTCCAGTTCTTCTACCACAGCAAGCCCTGGATACCTTAACATACGCGAAGAGCATGATTCTGATGTAAAATTCCATCTCTCAAAGATGATAGAAGCCTTTAAAGAAGATAAAAATAACTCCCTTAAAAAATACAGGAAAAGACTTGCAAACAGGAGGAGGCCCTTAAAGAGGAAACAAATAAATCCCTTAAAGAAATACAGGAAAATACAATCAAATTGGTGAAGGAATTGAAGAAAAATGTCCAAGGTATAAATATGGAAATAGAAAGAATAATGAAATCACAAATAGAGGAAACATGGAGATGGAAAACCTAGGAAGGAGATCAGGAGCCTCAGATGCAAGCATCATGAACAGAAAAAATGAGATGGAAAAGAGAATCTCAGGCATAAAACACATCAGAAAAAAAAAAGATTTGCTAACCCCAAACATTTAGGAAATTTGGGACACAATGAAAAGATCAAACCTAAGGATAACAGAAATAGAAGAGTGTGAAGATCCCTAGTTCAAATGGCCAGAAACCACCGTCAACAAACAAATTGAAGAAAACTACTTTATCCTCAAATAGATATGGCCACAAATGTACAAGAATCACATAGAACATCAAATAGATTGAGCCAGAAAAGAAAATAGTTCCACCACATGAAAATCAAGGTGCTAAGTGCACAGAACAAAGAAAGAATATTAAACACTGTAAGTGAAAAGGCCAAGTTACACATAAGTGCAGACATGTAGGAACAAGAGCAGACATTTCAACAGAGGCTCTAAAAGCCAGAATATCTTGAACAGATGTCTTACAGACCGAAAATACCACAGATGCAAGCTCAGATCACTCTACCCATCAAAAATATTAATCACCATAAACGGAGAAAACAAGATATTTATGATACAAGAAAAATTTAACAATCTAAATATAAAATATCTTTGCTATATTGAGCCATTTAAATAATGTCTGGATTTCATTTTGGCAGATATCTTGGTTTGGGGTGTTAGGTATTCACATTTTCAGTGGGACTCTTGTTATAAGCACAAACTGCTTTACAGTCATCCCATTCCTGATTTCTTCAAAATGTGCTAGAGAGATGGCCTGGATTTCCTCCAGGAGAGGGAGATATAGTTCTGGGTGTTTTATGAGAGAAATTGCAACTCAAGTCACTGTTTCCAGAAGACCTTTGAATTTCTCTATTTTCAAATAGTTGTACACTCATAGGAAGTTGTCAAAAATGTATAAGCAGTAACTTCTCCACTTTGTACACAAGCTTCTCTTGGGTTGATATATTTTATAATAAATGAGTAAAGTGAAAGAGTTTTTATATTATTAATGAGCTCATTTGCATTTATTTGCCTCAGTGGATGGTGTGTGTGTTTGTGTGTGTGTGTTTGTGTGTGTGTGCAGTTTCTCTAAGTATACCCATTGTGTAAATAGTCTGTGTTTTCAGAAACTTAATCATGTTGGCACCTACACTGCTACCACAAAACTCACTGGTGTCACCACCCCTTCCCTAACTCATAGCAAGCACTACAGAAAAATCTTTGTACAATATGTACAATTTATATTGGCCTATTATATTCTGTATCATTTCCAAGGTGTGTGCAAGAAGAATTAGCTTTACTTTGCCTACAAGTAGAAGTTCTTGGTACTGAAGAACCCAGTTCACCATTTTACTAAATGAGTAACATTTAAGCACTTAGTTCTAGCTACTTTTGGAAGAATTCTTATAAGGCATTTTTTTTTTTTTGTCTGCTTCAGTGTGAAAGTGAGTTTTCATTTTTCTGCAAAGGTACCCAAACCTTTTTTTAAAAAAAATTGAAATGTATAATAATTCTTCAGTTAGTGGTAGAAACATTTGCAAAAGTACTTTTTAGTGTTATCACTTTGTAGTCCCATGAAAAATATCTGATTATCCACTTCTCTTGAATCATTACATCCAGGAGGCTAATAGTATAATTTAATTTGTGCCATTCCTTGTATAGATTTAAAAAGATTTTCTATACCTAGTTATGATATTGAAAGTTTTAAAAATCTGCTTCTGTTTTCTTTATATATTATTCAGGGAATTATCCATGCCTATATTTTTCCATGTTCAGATTAGACTGTTTATATTGTTAATGGTGTGATTTTATTGATTTTGAACTTTTTTCTTCTTTCTACATTCTAGATAAAAGTCCCTACTTGAATACAAAATATCTATGTAGTGTATTTTAGGTTGTAATACATCATTATTTCCACTATCTAAATTTTATTTTAGACACAATGTTTTAAGGTTCAAACAATTAATATTCACACTTATGGTTGAGATTAAGTCAGCAAATCACAAAAAATCACTTCATTGTAATTTGCATCCTGGTTGGCTCTGTTAGCATATTTTCACTTAGAGGCAATTATTTGATTAGGAGATGGATTTTAAATACTGCAATTTTTGCTACAGGAAATAAGCACTTAGCTGTATTGTAACTCATTCTCTCTAAACTTCTACTCTCTTGGAACATTTTATTGAATTAATTAATTATACTCCCTATCAAATAATTATGAATACATAATTTTATGTAGAATTGGGTTTATTCTTGATGTGTTTTAATTTAATTTTTCTACTGAGTGTTGGGTGTTTACTGTGTAGCATTTTTGTTTGACCTAAAGTTTTATACATATAAATCCAAAATGTACTTTATTTTTAATGTATATATTGCTCCATATATAAATACACACATGTGTACATATATACATATGTATATATACATAAATATATGTGTGTGTACATAGCTTTGAATTCATGTGTGTGTTTCCATGTGCATTTTGTTTTTTTTTAATCATTTGCTTTCCTGTCTTCATATACAACTTGGCATGTAAATTGAAGTATTCAAAAATAGAATTTTTAAATTTTGTTTTAGAAATTATCATATTTTTCTAAATGCTCACCAATATTTTGTCATTTTCTTTTAATTTTTTTATTAGATATTTTCTTCATTTACATTTCAAATGCTATCCCCAAAGACCCCTATACCATCCCCGTGCCCTGCTCCCCAACCCACCTGCTTCCTGGTCCTGGCATTCCCCGGTACTGGTGCATATAATCTTTGCAAACCCAAGGGCTCTCCTCGCATTAATGACCGCCCGCCTAGACCATCCTTTGCTACATATGCTACTAGAGACAGTTCGGTGGGGGTACTTCTTAGTTCATATTATGGATCCTCCTATAGGATTGCTGACCCATTTAGCTTCTTGTTTACTTTCTCTTGCTCCTACTTTAGGGGCCCTGTGTTCCATCCAATAGATGACTGTGAGCATCCACTTCCGTAACTGCCAGGCACTGGCATAGCCTCACCAGAGAGAGCTGTATCAGGGTTCTGTTAGCAAAATCTTGCTGGCATATGCATTAGTGTCTGGGTTTGGTGTTTGTATATGGGATGGCTCCCCAGGTGGGGAAATCTCTGGATGGTCCTTTCCTCTGTCTCAGCTCTGAACTTTGTCTCTGTAACTCCTTCCAGATTATTTTGTTCCCCATTCTAAGAAGGAACGAAGTATCCATATTTTGGTCATCCTTATTCTTGAGTTTCATGTGTTTTGTAAGTTGTATCTTGGGTAGTCTAAGTTTCTAGGCTACTATCCACTTATCAGTGAGTACATATCATGTGTGTTCTTTCGTGATTGGGTTACCACACTCAGGATGATGTCCTCCAGATGCATCCATTTGCCTAAGAATTTCATAAATTTATTGTTTTTAATTGCTGAATAGTACTCCATTGTGTAAATGTACCACATTTTCTGTATCCATTCCTCTGTTGAGGGACATCTGGGTTATTTACAGCGTCTTGTTATTATAAATAAGGCTGGTATGAACATAGTGGAGCATGTATCCTTATTACAAGTTGGAGCATCTTCTGGGTATATGCCCAAGAGGGGTATTGCTGGATTGTCCAGTAGTACTATGTCCAATTTTCTGAGGAACCACCAAACTGATTTAAAGAGTGGTTGTACCAGCTTGCAATCCCACCAGCAATGGAGGAGTGTCCTTCTTTCTCCACATCCTCAACAGCATCAGCTGTCACCTGAAGTTTTGATCCTAGCCATTCTGACTGGTGTGACATGGAATCTCAGGGTTGTTTTGATTTGCATTTCCCTGATTATTAAGGATGTTGAACTCTTTTTTTTTTTCAGATGCTTCTCAGCCATTCAGTATTCCTCAGTTTAGAATTCTTAGTTTACCTCTGTAGCCCATTTTTTTAAATAGGTTTTAATTTTCTGGAGTAAACCTTTTTGAGTTCCATATATATATTGGATATTAGTCCCCTATCGGATTTCGGATTGGTAAACATACTTTCCCAATCTGTTGGTGGCCTTTTTGTGTTATTGACAGTGTCTTTTGCCTTACAGAAGCTTTGCAATTTTATGAGGTCCCTTTTGTCAATTCTTGATCTTATAGCACAAGCCATTGCTGTTCTGTTCAGCAATCTTTTCCCTGTGCCCATATCTTCGAGGCTTTTCCCCACTTTCTCCTCTATAAGTTTCAGAGTCTCTGGTTTTATGTGGAGTTCCTTGAACCACTTTGACTTGAGCTTTGTACAAGGAGATAAAAATTGATCAATTTGCTTTCTTCTACATGCTAACTGCCAATTGACCCAGCACCATTTGTTGAAGATGCTATCTTTTTTCCACTGGATAGTTTTAGCACCTTTGTCAAAGATCAGGTGACCATAGGTGTGTGGGTTCATTTCTGGGTCTTCAATTCTATTCCATTGATCTACCTGTCTGTCGCTGTACCAGTACCATGCAGTTTTTATCACAATTGCTCTGTAGTACAGCTTGAGTTCAGGCATGGTGATACCTCCAGAGGTTCTTTTTATTGTTGAGAACAGTTTTTGATATCCTGGGATTTTTGTTATTCCAGATGAATTTCCAAATTGCTCTTTCTAACTCTATTAAGAATTGAGTTGGAATTTTGATGGGGATTGCATTGAATCTGTAGATTGCTTTTGGCAGTATAGCCATTTTTACTATATTAATTCTGCCAATCCATGTGCATTAGAGATTTTTCCATCTTCTGAGATCTTCTTCAATTCCTTTCTTCAGAGACTTGAAAATCTTATCATACAGATCTTTCACTTCCTTATTTAGAATCACACCAAGGTACTTTATATTATTTGTGATTATTTTGAAGGGTGTTGTTTCCCTAAATTCTTTCTCAGCCTGTGTATCCCTTTTTCCTTTTTTGTTTGTTTGTTTTTTGGTTTTTGGTTTTGGTTTTGGTTTTTTGTTTTTGTGGATTGGTTTTTTGAGACAGGGATTCTCTGTGTAGCCCTGGCTGTCCTGGAACACACTCTGTAGACCAGGCTGGCCTCAAACTCAAAAATCTGCCTGTTTCTGCCTTCCAAGTGCTGGGATTAAAGGCGTGTGCCACCACCTCCCAGCTATTTATTTATTTATTTATTTATGTATTTATTTATTTATCTGTTTATCTTTTGTGTAGAGAAAGGCCACTGATTTGTTTTAGTTAATTTTATATCCAGCTCCTTCACTGAAGTTAAGGTTTTGTTTTTGGTTTTTTTTTTGTTTTTTTTTTTTTGTTTTTTTTTTTTTGTTTTTTTTTTTTTTTTGTTTTTATCAGGTTTAGGAGTTCCCTGGTGGAACTTTTAGGGTCACTTATATATACTATCCTATCAACTGCAAATAGTGGTAATTTGACTTCTTCCTTTCCAATTTGTATCCCCTTTATCTCCTTTTGTTGTCTAATTGATCTAGCTGGGACTTCAAGTAATTTATTGAATAGGTAGGGAGAAAGTGGGCAACCTTGTCTAGTTCCAGATTTTAGTGGGATTGCTTCAAGTTTCTCTCTATTTAGTTTGATGTTGGCTACTGATTTGCTGTATATTGCTTTTATTATGTTTAGGAATGGGCCTTGAATTCAATAACTGCTTCCCATTTTTAAATCCTGAAGGTATCATATAAAAACACATATCTATAATGAATTGCAAATACTCTATGCAAATGCAACTCTAACTACTTTCATTGGCACCCTACTTGCCTACATTAATACATGGCCCATTCTCACAGCAAGTTGTGTTCTACTTCAGTGATTTCAGATAGAATATGAAAGTTTAGAAACACCTTCTGAACATCGAAATGGTACTAGAGATATCTAGGATGCAGACTTGTGAGAACATTAAAAATATTTCACACTTTTACCTTATTGTAGGTTATGTGTGTGTGTTGTCTTTTAAAAATCAGATTTAAATATTTTAAAATTAAAAACTCATGTCAATTGTTCTAAAGGAAGATTTCAGACAGCCAATATTAGATCTTGTAGTGGGATTCAGGAACTACTTGTTATTCCTTACATATTTGGTACAACATAAATATAATCAGAATAAATAGTTTGCAAGTGTGCTCTAAATGATGAAGCATGAAGAGAGAAAGAATTGACTCATAAGCACATCCTTCTCCTAGTTACCCTTAACAAATGAAAATATTTATTGTATGATCAGAGCCATGAAAATCACATGCTAGCATACATGAAGCTGAAAATGTTTTGTTAGCAACGCATCAGTTTTTACTCCTTCCCCTCCACCCTAGCTATAGCCTCCCCCTCACCCAGCCTGGAACCTGTCTGCTTATGGGTGGAGCTTCCTGCTTATTCGTTCTGCCACACCTACTGCTGGACTGTGCTGCTTTGCTGCTTGGAGCCACACACACGTGTTCACCCTGTTACTTGATCCCCAGATTGTTTGGCGGGAAATCGGGTTCCCTCCCCCTTCCTTTATAACTGGATGTCGGAACTAGTAAAATTGGGCTTTGAAAAAGATGATCTTGCCTTGGCCTCATTTCTCCTTCCTCCCCATCTAGCTTCCTCTCTTTTCAGCTCGGAGCTGCCATCTCAGTGGAACTGTTCATGTTGCGGGCTGCTGGCCAGCTCCCAACACTTAGCTTTCTTAATTTCACTTCTGCTAGTTTCACCACTATGGGATGTCCAGGTAGCCAACACAAAAACACAAAGAACATATTCAAGAATTTAAGAGACAAAGTTTTCTGCATCAAAATATGAATGGTCTTGGCCTTGGAATACAGATTTAGGTTACCTTCATTCCATGTTCCTACCTAGTAACAGTCTCATGAACTTTTTTGGTAAGAACAATGAAAGTCATGGACTGTGTGGCATTTTCAATACATTGGTGGAAACAGTAGTAGAAATATTAAACTACCATGGGGAAATCGTGGTAGGCCCAGATGCTGGCAGTATTCTTACTTGTCTTGTGATTGTTGGCAGCTTATGGTATATTAAGTAACTTGATAGTCACAAGGACATTAGGTCAGACAGAGAGATAGCAAGGAAGAGTTGTTGTTTAAGGTTCTAAAGTTTGCCCAAGATGAATTGAAATTAGTTCATGGACCTGTGACATTCCAACATCTCCACAACCATAATGTAATTAGATTAGCAGATAGCTCAGTGGAAGTCATGATTCTTTTTCAGAAACATTTGCACATATAGTACTAGTTTCTACTGTCTGATTCTATGTTACATGATGGCATAGTACATAGGCCTCAGTATGACTGTCTTTAAAAATAGGTGCTTGAAGGAAGAATCAGCAGTCAAGAGCACTTTACTGCTTTACAGAGGACCTGTATTTCCTTTCTAGCACCCCCATCAAGAGGTTCACAGGCACCTTCTTCTTGACTTCTCTGGAACCTGTTTACACACACTGGAATTAAACTTACTCAGCATAAACTCATTAAACATAAAAAAGTAGATTAATAAATAATTAAAATTTTTTTAATCTTACTCTGCATGGTGCAACATCTTATTAAAAACTGAGTACATCTGTGGTATAGTTTGTATCTTTATTAAAGCACACAACTTGTACATCAAAAGTTACATGTTGGGAATAGTGTTTGAGTTTTTGTGGGTATGGCTTCCTATAGGTTCTTTACTTAGGGACATGTTTATCCAGTAGATGACTGAAGCCTATAGAATGCTAGTAAAGACAAAACCATATTTATATTAAAGTAAAAATGCCCTGTTTTGTTTGTCATATACCATATGCTGAATCCCTCCTGAGGTCAGTCAATAAAATATGAGTCTCTTGTTTCTTCACAAATTGGAAATGAAGCTAGCTCAGGTCTAGGGGCATGACACACATCATATTATGCTACTATGGACACTTTCTTTTATTTAAATCTCTGACTCATTGACTCCACATATTAAGAGATTCTATAAACCTGTCTTAAGTGGAAAGCATTAAGGGAAGAAACAGGACAAGGTGGATAGGGAAGTGATTAATTTGGGAGAATTTGATTGTGTATGAATTATGAATAAATAAAATGAAAAGAACCATAAAATTCTCAAAGGATCAATAATAAAAAAGAAAAAGGAGATAAAAACATTGGTCTCCTTCTGTGTATTAATATTTAGATATTCATCCTTACAGATATCAGAAATGTAATAAAAGTATTAATTCAAGTTTTAGATTTCAGGTCTGCAGTGTGTTTCAGGCTTGTGGGTGGAATCTTCCTCAGCTGACATTGCTTTTCGATTCTTTGTGATCTGAAAGAAATGAGTGAATTGGAATGTATGACCCTCAAGGTATAGACCTGAGGGTTTATTTAGTCCTCATTCTCTGGTTCATGCCCTCTCTTTCCTCTTGTTTGTCATAGGGTGGGCACCCTTGTAAAACTACAGAGTCACTGCCACTTGATCCTGCTTTTGCAGAAATGGAGAATGCAACAACTTGGTGGTTATGAAGGCCTCCTCCAAGATTTCATTAAAATGCCTCTGAGGCAATTTGTATTTGTAGGTATATGTATACATATGCATATTTATATGTATATGTGTATCTCTATGTGTATATGTATTCATATGACATCTTGGAAATCCCTGTTTCTGAAGGAGATGAATAGTTTTTAATGATGAAGTAAAGGACACAATAGATTCCCCAGGAAGTAAGTGATGCAAAGAACATTCAATGTTTTTGTTGAAATGTGTAGGCAGAAGTGAAGCCAACCCAAGGCAGAAACTCAGGAATCAAGAGCACAAAGTCTTGGTTTTTGTTTGCTTGTTTGTTTGTTTGTTTGTTTTGTTTGTTTTTAGGTTTTTTGTTTTTTTGTTTTTGTTTTTTGTTTTGTTTTGTTTTGTTTTGTTTTGTTTTGTTTTGTTTTGTTTTGTTTTTGGAGACAGTGTTTCTGTGTATAGTCCTGGCTGTCCTGGAAACTCACTTTGTAGACTAGGCTGGCCTCAAACTCAGAAATCTGCCTGCCTCTGCCTCTGCCTCTGCAGTGCTAGAATTAAAGGTGTGCAACACCATCACTCAGCAAAGGCTTAGTTTTAGAAAGGTCTGGTGTGATTTATTTTCAACTACCTCATGCTCTGCATTGTGCCTCATACCTTACCTTCAGACTGGATATCATCTTGTTTTCATTCACTTCTTGCTTCAGATTTTTAATATGTTCTTTTAGAAATGAAAAGGTTTACAGTGATCCATTGCCTGTTGGATGTGTATATCTCATTTTCTGCTTTTCTGTTTTCTTCCTTTTTAAAACATGATCTCTATAAGTAGAACAGGGTATATTCACACATAACATCTTCCTACATAAGTGTCATGAATTCTACCATTACACTTAGTACAATAACCAGCTTCTCTTTGTACAGATTTTATATGATCTTACAGCTAAAATCATTTTCTGAGTTTCTCAGGGTCCTTTTGACTTCACTTTTACAAAATGCAAGAGCTGTAAGGATTCACAGAGTAATAATTTGTCTCAATGTATTTTTTTAAGACAAGGATGAACATTTGGGGGCTGTAGTGATGTAATAATTTGAATCTATAGTGTTTTCCCGTGTGACAGCTGAAAATTTAATCTTTAGTAGATTATTCCATTAGGAAACTTTAAGTAGTGGAAGAAAATATGGCCATTTAGAGCAAAAAGTAACTGCATAGTGTTTCTGAAGAAAAGGTGGTTTCTGATTTTCATTTTTGTTTTTAGAACTTGTCTTTTAGTCTCTCATGGTCACTCTATATAGTTTTCTTTCTTTCTTTTTTTTTCATTCTTTAACAAAGCTTCTATACTTTATGTACTTTCTACCACCATTCTTTGTGTCAATACATAGGGGTTATGATGGTTCGACATTTGACAGTGTGTGTGTGTGTGTGTGTGTGTGTGTGTGAGAGAGAGAGAGAGAGAGAGAGAGAGAGAGAGAGAGAGAGAGAGAGAGAGAGAGAGAGAGAAAACCAAGAACCAAAAAATTTCTTCCTTAAACTTACTTTTCAAGTTTTACCCAAGGTTATTCACAACTGACAATCAGGGTTTTACAACCACAAATAATGCTGAAACTCTCTCATTCTAAAGTAAAGTTCTTTCACAATATCACCACCTGATAACAATTTTAGAAATGTTGGAGTATTTTTTTTTGTTTTCTTTTTTATTTTAATTAATCATTTTTTTACATTCCATATTTTATTCCCCCCATACCCTTGATCCACCTTCCAACTGTTCTTCAAACCATACCTCCTTCCCACCCCTGTCTCCATGTGGATGTTCACACCTGCCCACCCCACGTGACCTCTATACATCCTGGGGCGTCCTGTCTCTTGAGGGTTAGGAGCATCATCTCTGAATGAACACTGATCCAGCAGTCCTCTACTGTATGTGTGTTTGGGGCCTCATATCAGCTGTTGTATGCTGCCTGTTTGTCATTCCAGTGTTTAAGAAAACTCAGGGGGTCCAGATTAATTGAGACTGATTGTCCTCCTATAGGATAGCCCTTCTCCTCAGCTTCTTTCAGCCTTCCCTAATTCAATACTAGGAGTTAGCTACTTCTGTCCATTGCTTGGGTGCAAATATCTGCATTTGACTCTTTCAGCTCTTTGTTGGTTCTTTTGGAGGCCAGTCATGATAGATAACCCCCCTTTTTTGTGGTCAGTAATGTCAGGTCTTGGTACCTCGCATTGAGCTGGAGCACACCTTGGGCTTGTTACTGCAACGTGTTTTCCTCAGGCTCCTCTCCATCTCCATCCCTGTAATTGTTTCAGACAGGAACAATTATGGGTTAGTGTTATGACTGTGGGATGGCAACCTCATGCTTCATTTGACGTCGTATCTTCCTGTTGGAGATGGGTTCTATAAGTTCCCTCTGCCTACTGTCTGGCATTTCATCTAAGGTCCCTCTCTGTAAGTCCTGAGATTCTCTCAACTCCCAGATCTCTGGTGCATTTTGTACCAACCTCCTATTTCCTGAGGTTGCCTGTTTCCATTCTTGCTGCTGGCGCTCAGGGCTTCAGTGCTTTTCCCTCATACAATACCAGATCAGGTTCCCCTCTCCTGTCCCCTAGTCCCCTCTCCCACTGCATCCACTTTCCCTCACAGGTCCCTCCCTTCTTCCCCACTTGTGATTGCTGTCTTCTCTCTCCCAAGTGGGACTGAGGCATCCTCACTTGGGCCCCTCATTTTGTTGAACTATTTGTTCTGTGGACTATATCTTGGGTATTCTGTACTCTTTTTTTTTTTTCCTAATATCTACTTATTAGTGAGTATTTATCATGCATATACTTTTCGGACTGAGTTGCCTCATTCCAAAAATATACAATGAAAAAAAGAAAACATATTCAATAAATGATGCTGGCCTAACTTGTTGTCTGTATGTAGGATAATGAAAACAGACCATTTATGTCACCTTGCACAATTCTCAAGTCTAAGTGGATCAAGGACCTCAACATAAAACCAGATAAACTGAATCTAAGAGAAGAGAAAATGGGAAAGAGCCTTGAACTCATTGGCACAGGGAGGAATTTCCTAAACAGAACTCCAATGGCTCATGATCTAAGATCAAGAATTGATAAATGGAACCTCATGAATCTGAAAAGTTTCTGTAAGACAAAGGACATAGTAAGACAAATTGGCAAACCTACATATTGAGAAAAAGTCTTCACTAACCCCACATCTGATAGAGGGCTAATATCCAAAATATATAAAGAACTCAAAAAGTTAATCACTAAAAACCCAAACGACCACATCAAAATATGGTGAATAGAACTAAACCTAGAATTCACAACTGAAGAATCTTGAAGGGCTGAGAAGCACCAAAGAAATGTTCAAAGAAATGCAAATCAAAATGACCCTGAGATTCCACCTCACACCAATCAGAATGGCTAAGATCAAAACCTCAGGTGACATGCCGGGCGTGGTGGCGCACGCCTTTAATCCCAGCACTCGGGAGGCAGAGGCAGGCGGATTTCTGAGTTCGAGGCCAGCCTGGTCTACAAAGTGAGCTCCAGAACAGCCAGAGCTATAAAGAGAAACCCTGTCTCGAAAAACCAAAAAAAAAAAAAAAAAAAAAACAAAAAACCTCAGGTGACAACACATGTTGGAGAAGATGTGGAGAAGGAGGAACACAGCTCCACTGTTGGTGGGATTGCAAACTACTACAACCACTCTGTAAATCAATATGAAGGTGCCCCAGAAAATGGGAAATAGATCTGCCTGAAGACCCAGCTATACCACTCTTGGAAATATACCCAAAATATGTCACACCATGCCACAGGGGCACATGTTTAACT
Source organism: Mus caroli (assembly GCF_978045245.1). NCBI lineage: Eukaryota > Metazoa > Chordata > Mammalia > Rodentia > Muridae > Mus > Mus caroli. The sequence goes on along the minus strand of NW_028227262.1, from coordinate 80,515,950 downwards.
ATGTTCATAGTGGCCTTATTTGTGATGACCAAAAGCTGGAAACAACCTAGATATCCCACAACAGAAGAATGGATATAGAGCATGTGGTTCATTTACACAATGGAATACTACTCAACTATTGATAACAAGCACATCCTGCATTTTGTAGACAAATGGGTGGGACTAGAAATATTGGATTATTAAGGAAAGTGACAGGCTTAGAGAACTCAGAGACAGTATTTTCAGTTGGTTTTCTGTGGCTAAATACCAAATAGCTTCAGAACTGATTATAAATATAATATTCTTACATTTCTGCATGTTAGACATCTCCTGAATTACCCTCAGGGATAAGGAGATCTGTAGGCCTCCTCTAGACTACAGGGACCATAGTCTAATGCTAATATTATTCTTTCAAGAAATACTACCTTAGCATGAACAATGGACACTATCGCCAGCAGTTCTCTTTTCCATTGTGACATGTATAGCTCAACTCTGTATAGCTCAACTCTGTATAGCTCAACTACTTTTCTCACTATTAGAAAAACACACATCATTATATTGATTTCACCCATATATTTTCGAAAGTTCACATCCTCTCAAACTTGTAACTTAACTACACCTGACAATTCATTTTGACATGTCAATTTCAATTTAAAACTTGCAGAGCCTAGCCTTGCATAGTTATAGGAATGTTCAGTGAGATCCATTATTCCTGAACTTGTATCCTCTCCTCTCCTAAGAACATGACCTTTTTTAAGTCTGAAAAAAAAAATCAAAAGGCCTGTTTATTAATCAACAGAGTAAGGGGACACACAAACTTCAATATGTACAGGTATTTTTTAAAAATATGCATGAATTAAAGTCTCTTAAGATTTTTTTAATGTTTTCAGAAGGGAGCAATATTCACTATTATACCATCAATACCCCCTTTCCTATGAAAGTATAATCCAAAAAATATCATTTAGTACTTACTGCAATCTAAGGCCCATTTGTAAAGAAATGCTGAATGTTTCTGGAATTCCTTTTGAGATTGCAGATATCATTAAAGGAGGTATGATAAGAATTGAGATCCCAGATGCCTTGCAATCTATGATTCAATTGTGGTTTTAGGTTTAGAGGACATCTCATCCTTCTCTTATCATGAACTGAAAGTGTCCTCAGTGAATTTTCCTCAGACCTTGGGGCTATCATGTGAGAACTCAGAAATGTCTTCCAGGCCTCTACAATCAAAGAGCTACACAGATACAGGGTTTAGATATCAGCAGAAAGTGAGTGCAGGAAAGAGTCAGAGAAAGCAGCCTGACTATTAATCCATTCAAAAGATGTTGTGTCATACTTCTGATGGGTACAGTGCTTTGTATATTGAAGAAGCTGCCTTATGACTAGGTATTTGTTCTCACCCTTAGGAAATCAGTGTGTTGAGTCTCAAGCTACAGCATTGTAGGGCATTTCATAGATTCTGAAAGACAGGAAGGATTCCCTGGCTTGAGGACAAATTTTTGAAGACTGAAGAGATTGTATTTCTCCTGATGCTGAATAATGTTGGATAGTCAAGAAAAAGACATAGATGTGTGATATGTAGTGTTCAAATATTTGTGTCATAAGGATTCACATACATTTCTTCATGTTAGCTTGTTTGGAGTCTTTGACCAACATACAGATTAAAACACTGCTGTCTGAATCAGGATTGTTCCTTGAGTTATTGCTCAAGAACAAAAAGTGAAAATTGCAGTGTTTTACTTTATAGTACTCAATTGTATTATCACCAGTCAGACCTTTATGCTGAGGAACTATGAGAAATAATAGCGAACAGTAGAAAAGAGCAAAATATGGAGGATCTCTAGCTGAGCAAAAGTAGTCTCTAAGTATGATAGCACCCCATCTTTACATGGAGTCAGAACTTCAAGTGACTCAGGCTGCTCATATCAAGGTGTTATATGTGCATACGCTGTGTTTTTCCTCTCTTTGAACTGTAGGTTAGCACAGTTAAAACCATGAAAGCTTATGTTTTAATTCAGTGAAAATGGTTATGATAAATTGTCCTTTTATAATTATTTGAGTGAGCTAAAAATCTGTTTCCTCTCTGTTGTATATTCCCTGTCAGCAGGATATTATTCTATATTACAGTACTGTATATTTGAAATATACTATGCAAAATAAAGACTACCTGCATTACAAATGTCGTGTATTTGGAAAGAAATTCTTACTCTGGAGCCATAGAAATGTTTTGACCTCAGGTGTCTGGGGACATTAGTCTTTTGACAAGTCCTGAGATGAATAAGCCTTGCAGTCATAACCAGCAATATCTGGTTCCCAATGACTTGCATGTCTTCAGTGAACAGCCTTGGGGACTTCTTCATATGCCATCACACCCTGTGCCATTGTCATTGCAGTCAGGACTCAGCATGGACATGAGGGCCCCTGCTCAGTTTCTTGGGATCCTGTTGCTCTGATCTCCATGTAAAAGAAATTAAAATGGAAATTTCACTGTGATTAGTGTTGACAGGCATTTGGGGAATGTTCTCTTTTATCATACTTACCAATATGGATATTCATTATGTCTCCACTCCTAGGTATAGATGTGACATCCCGATGACCCAGTATACATTCTCTGTGTCTGCCTCTCTGGGAGACAGAGTCAGTCTCACTTGCAGGCCAAGTCAGGACATTGGGAGTCATTTAAGCTGTGTCCAGAAGAAACCAGGGAAACCTAAGCCCCTCATCTATGGTGCAACCAACCAGGTAGATGGAGTTTCATAAAGGTTCAGTGTCAGGGGATCTGGGATAGCTTATTTTCTCACCATCAGCAACCTTGAGTCTGATGATGCAGGAATCTATTTCTGTCAACAGGCTAAGGAGTCTCCTCCCACAGTAATAGAAGCCATAACATAAACCTAATGAAAACATAACTGAGAGGCTTGGCTGCCCATTTGCTTCTCTTCCTGAATCACCCAATCTAAGAATTTCTCGGCAAGCAACATTTGACCGTACATCAAGAAGGAAATACTTGAGAAAATCCACTACTGAAAGACTGGGGGATTTGCTCATTAAAGCAGAATCATTAGAATGATAAGATCTTTAAATTTCACCATAGCTAGGGGGAAAGTTACTTTAAAAATACAGAAGAAAATCTCAAAATACTTACTTTAATTTTCATAGAGGTAAAGTTTGAAGCAAAGAGATAGTATCAGGACTTTTGTGAAAGGTAGATATTTAGTGGTTTCTAACTTTTGTCAACATGGATAACCAAGGACAGCTTAATTCAAAAGAAAAAGTGGGAAAGAACACTGAAAATCTTGGAGGAGGTAGTAGGAAGAGCTAGAGAGATGGCAAAACAGTTAGCAGCACTGGCTGGTCTTGCAGAGGACCTGGATTCACTTCTTACCATGCACTTGGTAGTTCACAACCATGTATAACTCCAGTTTTATGGATTCTGCTGACTCCTTTTCACTTTCCAGGGTATATGCATGCACTTTGTCATGCATAAACCCAAGTAGAACCACTCCTCTCCATAAAATTAATTAAAAACAACCTTAAAAACTAAAAAAAGTAGATTAGCAAGAGGAATCTGAAATAATACAGAGTAGAAGTATAAAATAACCTGTTATTCAAGCAAGACCGCTATTGGTGGGACACAGTGATGGGAGCACCATAGGCTAAACCAGACAGCTTTGCATCCCTACCCACAGGAAAACTTATACTCCTTAACACCATTGATGGCACTAAATGTTTCAGTGATTCTTCTTGCTTGGCAGGCTGAAAATTGAGGAAAAGCATACTCAGAGACTATTCTAGTCTGTAGAACTAGAGAAAGGAAACAAAACAAATCAGGGAGCCAGAATCACCTATCTACTGATATTCTCCTGGACAGCAAAACAGATTTGGGTATACTGAGAAGTAGTGTCAGTAGGAGGATCAGGTCATGGATGAAACAGAGGTTAGGAGCATCATGTACCCTGAGAAAGATTAAGCAATCTTATTGAGCATGAGTGTAGAGACCAATAACCTTAATTCAATGAACTGCGTAGCTTCTACTGCTCCATCCCAGTGGTGTGCTCTCTGCAGGAATGTTAACCAAGTACAGAAAATTACCCGATTCATACAATATTGTCTTTCCTATATTGTGCTGCATTCTTGGGAAAGATTTGGAAGCTTTGAGATCCTATGGCACACTTTAGTTTCATTAACATATACCATTCTATTTTAGATATATTTTTTTAACTTATACCCCAAATCCTTTGTACTGGTATGGTGTGTATGTATCATACTGTGGGAGGAAATTGTCTATAGTAATCACAGTGCTGTGTGACAGCAGACACTTGACTGACCAGAACTTTGTAACCACAAATAATAAGAGTTTTTAAAAAGTTCACCACCCCAAATAGGAAGATTCCATAATGAGAACTGGAAAAAAATTCCCTCCAAATTTTTGTATCTTTTTATTCTACCTTTTAAGTATATTTTAATATTATATTTACTTTTATATTGCTATTTTTTCCTTTTTTGTTCTCTCATGCAATACATCCAAACTAAAGTTTTCACCCCTGCCCTCTCATCAGCTTCTCCACAGACCCTCTCTTCCATGTCCAGTGCTCCACTTCCCCTCAGAAAAGAACAGCACCCCCAATATGAATCAAAAAATGGAATAACATAATGCAGTGATACTAGGTTCAATACCTCATATTAATGTAGGATGAGGCAACTCAGTAGGAGGAATGAGTCCCAAGTGTAGGCAATGGAGTCAGAGACACTCACACTACTACTGTTAGGAGTTCTCCAATACTTCAAGCTAAACAAGCATAACATATATGCAAAGAATCAGGTGCATACATGTATTCAGACTTTGTGATTGCTGCTTCATCTCTGTGAGCCTCTACGAAGCCCTGCTTAGTTGATTCTGTGGGCCATGTTCTCAGGATTCCTTACTATCCAGTCTTCCTCAATCCTTTCTGTCTTCTGCTGGGTTCCCCAAGTTCTGCATAATGTTTGGCTCTTCATCTCTTCATGTGCTTTTATAATCTGCCATAAGAAATCTGTCTAATGATGATAGGCTATGCACAGATCTATGAGTATAGCAGAATATCATTAAGAAACATTTCATTTACACTTTCCTTTTGGACCAGTAATTTGTGGTTGTGTTCTAGCTTTCTGGGCTATATAGCTTCCCTTCTTGTTGTTCCAGACAGTATTAGGTACAGAATTCCTTCTGTGGCATTGGCCTTAAGGGAGACTAGTCATTAGTTGGTCACTCTCACATGTTCCAAGCCATCATTGGGTCATCATTGCATATTTTGTAGTCAGGGCATGTTTTAGGTATAATACTTTGTGGAGGGTTGGTGTCTCAGCTTTACCACTGAAATCTCTTGCTGGTTACAGAAGATGGCTGGCTCAAACTCCATATACTCCATTACTAGGATTCCTTGCTATGGTCACCCTTATATGTTCCAGAAAGTTTCCTCTGACCTCGATTTCCATATGGCCTCCCAAGGATGGGACTCTTCCATCTATTTGCTTACAAGTTTCATGAAGCTATTTTGTTATTTACATTTGAGCAATAACTCTATTGTGTAAATGTGACACAATTTCTTTATTCTTTCTTTAGTTGATGGGCATCTAGGTTGTTTCCAGTTTATGGGTATTATGAATGATGCCACTGTGAACATAGTTGAGCCAGTATTCTTAAGACAGGATGGAGCATTCATTTATGTATGTCGATCAGAGGTATGTATAGGTGGGTTTTTTGGTAAGTTTATTGTGAATTTTCTAAGATGCTATCATATTTATTTCCATAGTGGCTGTTTAAGTTTGTACTCCCACCAGTAACTTACACATTTTCCCCAGCATGAGTGGTACTTATGTAATTGATCTTAGTCATTCTGATAGTTATGAGATAGAACATAAAAGTAGTTTGGATTTGCATTTCCCTGATCAATAAGGACATTGAACATTTCTTTATGTGTTTGTTAGTCAATTTTATGACTCTTTGAAAAATTTTGTTTAGATCTGAACCCCATTTTTATTCAGATTTCTTGGTTTGTTGATATCTAATTTCTTGAGTTCTTTTGGCTTTTTTTTTGAGTTATTGGTCTTCTATTGGATGTGGAGTAGATGAAAACCTTTCCCCAGTACATAGGCTGCTGTTCTCTGTGTTATTGATAGTGTCCTTTGCCTTATAAAAACTTTTCAGTTTCACAAGGTCCCACTTATTAATTGTTGATATTAGTGTCTGTGCTATAGGTGTTGTATTTTAGGTATGTAACTCCTGTGCTGATGTGTTTAGGCTATGCCCTACTTTCTCTTCTGTCAGGTTCAGTGTATCTGGACTTAAATTGAGTTCTTTCTCTATGTGAATTTGAGTGTTTTTCTGGGTAATAAATATAGATCTATTTACATTCTTCTATATAGACATTGAATTTGATAAGCATAATTTGTTGGATATGCTTTTATAGTGTATTTTTGGCTACTTTAAAAAATGTAAGGTGTATGCACTTACATTTGGGTCTGCATCCATATTTTTAGATTATAGTCGAAGAATGATCCTACTGAGTAGCTGTGATGTACCATCATAGTCTAAGTTACTATCTCCAACTTAATACCAGGATATTGAGGGTTACAAAAATGTATTTCTCTGAGTTACTAAGAGAGTATATCTAGTTTGTGTTCACCTACATGGAGGCCTCTGTGAACTTGTTTTTCATTATTTTATAAATGTATCACAGAGGCCTAAGTGGGGAAAAGATTCTTATTCAAAGGCAGGAAGGATGCAACATAATGTAATTTTCCTTATTGAGGAAAACTATGAATGAAAATAGGATTCCTAAAACTTAATAAGGTAAAAATGTGAAACTTCCTGTTAACTTTCTATCCTCCCTAACGAGCCCTTCTTAAGAAGCCTTTTTTACTAATTGTGTATAGGAAGCAATGGATAACTCTGAGGGTAGTCAGATTATTTTCTATTGTGGTGAAAAAAATACTGTTTTCTCATATGTGAAAAACCATAATCCAAAGCAACTTGAAGAGAAAACAAGTCAGTTTACAGTTCTACCTCCCATGAAGGAAACTAAGGGCAGGATATACAGCAGGACAGGTTCTAGGAGGCAGGAACTGAAGTAGAGGCCATAAAGAATGCTGCTTATTGCCTTACTCTCCATGGTTTGCTCTGCTTAATTTCTTTCTTTTTTATTAGATGTTTACTTCATTTACATTTCAAATGTTATTCCCTTTCCTAGTTTCCTCCTGAAAATCCCCTATACCCTCCCCCTTCCTACTCCCCAACCCACTCACTCCCACTTACTGGCCCTGGCACTCCCCTATACTGGGCCATATAATCTTCACAAGACCAAGGGCCTCTCCTCCCATTGATGGCCACCTAGGCCATCCTCTGCTACATATGCTGCTAGAGACATGAACTCTGGGGATACTGATTAGTTCATTTTGTTGTTTCTCCTATAGGGCTGCAGACCCCTTCAACTCCTTGGGTACTTTCTCTAGCTCCTTCATCGCGGGCTCTGTGTTCCATCCAATAAATGACTATGAGCATCCACTTCTCTATTTGCCAGGCACTGGCATAGCCTCACAGTAGACATCTATATCAGGGTCCTGTCAGCAAAATCTTGTTGGTATATGCAATAATGCCTGGGTTTGGTGGTTGTTTATGGGATAGATCCCAGTTGCTTAATTTCTTAAGCTATTCAGGTCCTTGTGATCAGGTGGTGCCACTGTTAACCTCATGTTGGTCCTTAGCACACCTATTATTAATCCAGACAATCTCACCACAGACATTTCAGCTACCAAACCAAACAACCTGATGTTTTCCCTAGACCAACATTGCAGGGAGGACTGACTTCCATCAGTTGTGTCTGTCTTTCATGTGTATGCATTGGAATGAACATGCCTAAATATTCATACATACAAACACATAATAAACACATGTAAAAACATCTTCTTACTGAAATTTTCCTCCTCTTTCTAGGAAACACAAAATATAAGTTTGTATTGATTCAATGTATATATTCTGTTCATTCTGTTTTCTTTTCATTTATGATATATTCTGCAAGCCTAGCAGTGTAACACTAATACAGTCAGGGATTGGTGTTTGCCCTGTAATACCCCCTTTTGGGGGCCCCCACTCTAGTCTCAGGAGAGAGAGAGAGCACACCCAAAGAAACACAAGAATCCTTCTTGCTGTAAACACATGAGACAGTTTAATGGCGGAGCTCCAAGTCGAAATGTATCTCACACAGGAGACAGTGGATTCGACCCCAAGGCTCAAAAGCTAGTGGTTTTTATGGGTTAAAAGGCTTAGGGGTGGGCAATTCAGCATAGCGACACACTATTGGCTCATTCAAACATCAGCAAAAGAATACGTGCAGGTCAGGGTGTTAGAGTTCTGTGAGTTGTTGACTCAGTTCGGATAGCCCTGTTATGTTCTCACATTCCTCTTTATCTTTATGGTCAATCTGTTCCCAGGAATGCTTTAACAACGGGGCATGCGCAGGTATGCCCTCTAGGCTCCCAAAAACCCAGCAACTTCTGAGTACTTTATATGACTTACAGGTCTTGAAATTTCATCTTTCTTTTAGCCCATGGGATGTGTCTCAAGTTGTCCTGATTACTAGTTGGCCATTCTGTCAGTCTCTGATCTTGTTTTGTTTGCCATATACCATATGCTGAATCCAGTCTATAAAACTCGAGTTTCTTGTTTCTTCTCAAGTTGGAAATAAAGCTATTTCAGAACTGAAGGCATAACATACCTCATATTTCTCTACTATGACTACTTTCTTTCATTTAAATCACTGTCTCATTGATTCCACATATTAGGAGACACTATAAACATAATACATCTTAAATTGGAACAAAATAAGTCAAGAAGCAGGATATGGTGAATAGGGAAGAGATTATTAGGTTGTGGATGAATAACTAAGAATGTTTATTATGATTAAAGTGATTATTAGGTTGTAGATGAAGACACCTAAGAAGTTCTCAAGGAATCAATAATGAAAAGAAAAAAGAACATTGCTTTTATTAGGTTTAGGTATGGGCCTTGAATTCCTGATCTCTCCAATACTTTAACATGCAGGGGTGTTGCATCTTGTCAAATGCTTTTACTGATGGTAAGGAGATGATCATATGATTTTTTTCTTTGAGTTTGTTTATATAGTTGGTTACATTAAGGGATTTTCATATATTAAGCCAACCTGGCATTCCTGGGATGAAGCCTACTTGATTATGTTGAATAATGGTTTGGATGTGTTCTTGGATTCAGTTTGCAAGAATTTTATTGAGTATTTTTGCATCGATATTCATAAGTGAGATTAAAGTTCTCTTTTTTAATTGGGTCCTTGTATGGTTTAGGTATCAGAGTAATTGTAGCTTCATAAAATGAGATAGGTAATGTTCCTTCTGTTTCTATTTTATGGAATAATTTTAGGAATATTGGTATCAAATCTTCTCTGAAGGTCTGCTAGAATTCTCCACTAAATTCATCTGGCCCTGGACTTTTTTTAGATGGGAGGTTTTTAATGATTTCTTCTATTTCCTTGTGAGATATGAATTTGTTTAGATAGTTTACCTGCTTGGTATCTGTCTAGAAAACCATCCATTTTATCTAGATTTTCCAGTTTTCTTGAGTATAGGTTTTTATAGTGGGATCAAATAATTTTTTGAAATTCCTCTGTTTCTATTGTTATGCCTCCCTTTTCATTTCTGATTTTGTCAATTTGACTACTGCCTCTTGGACCTTTAGTTACTTTGGTTAGGGGTTTATCTATCTTGTTGATTCTCTCCAAGAACAAACTTTTGGTTTTGCTGATTCTTTTTATTGTTTTCTTTGTTTCTATTTGGTTGATTTCAGCCCTGAGTTTGTCTATTTGCTGTCTTCTACTCCTCTTGAGTGAGTTTGCTTCTTTTTGTAATAGAACTCTCATGTGTGCTGTTAAGTTGTTAGTGTAAGATCTCTCCAGTTTCTTTAATAGGGCACTTTGTGCTATAAACTTTCATCTTAACACTGATTTCATTGTGTGTGTATGATGTGTCAACATTATCATTAAATTTTGGGAATTTTTCATTTCTTTTTTATTTCTTCCCTGGCCAACTATAATTGATTAAAGAGTTGTTCAGTTTCCACGTGTATGTGGGATTTTTGTAGTTTTTGCTGTTATTGAAAACCAGCCTTAGGCCATGGTGATCTGATAGGATGCATGTTATTATTTCAATCTTCTTGTATCTGTTGTATGGTCGATTTTGGAGAAGGTACCTTAAGGCACTGAGTAGAAGATGTATTCTTTTGTTTTAGGGTGAAAAACTAAAAAGTGGATTTTAGCCAAATAAATAAATAAATAAATAATGTAAAAGATACACAAGATGCAGTCTACAAAACTCAAAAAGATGAGCAAACTGAAGGAAGGGCCTAAGTGAGGATGCCTCAGTTCCACTTAGGAGAGAGAAGAAAGCAATCACAACTGCAGAGGGAGAGTGGGACCTGGATGTGAAAGTAGACAGATGGCAGCAGGGGAAGGGGAGTGGAGAAGCGAACCTGTCTGGTATTAGGTGAGGGAAAAGGACTGTTTCAATCCAGGCTCAGAAAAAACTACATTGGAGTCATAATGCATAGGCATCTGAAATTCCTTGACACAAGAGAAACATATCTTCTTCAAAACTTAAGTTATCAGGTTTTTCTCCCTACTGTTATTCACAGCTTAAACAAGATTTTATACCCAAGCATAACTCTGGGACTCTCTCATCTTAAAGTAAAGCTCTTTTCACAATGGCACCAACTGATAATAATTTTAGAAATGTACAGAGAAGTCAAAGACTGTTTTGTATTAGTTTTCTGTGGCCAAATGACAGTATCTTCAAAACTGATGAAAAAAATATTTTCCTTACAGTTCTGGTAGGCAGCAGTCTCAAGAAATAAACTTATGGACGAGATCATTGGACATCCTCTATACTCCAGGTTTCAAAGTCTAATACTAACATTTATTCTTCCAAGAAACTGCCATATTAACCTGAAAATTTTGATCTCCCACAATTCTGATATCTCTTTTACTGTAACAATCACTCTGTGTATCTCAACTACCTCTCTCCCTATTAAAAAACACTCGTGATTATATTGATCTCCTATATATTTCAGAATGTTCTTTCCATCTCAAACTCATAACTTAACTACATCTGACTAATCCTTTTGACATGCCAATTTCAATTTCAAAGTTCTAGAGCCTAGACTTGGATAGTAATGGGAAGGTTCAGTGAGGTCCATTATTCCTGAACTATTATCTACTCTCCTCTTCTTAAAATTCTATCTTTTTGAAGTTGAAAAAAATTCAGAGGGAATATTTATTAATTAACTGAGTAGGAACACACAAAAATCTCAAGGTGTCTAGGTATTTACTCAGTATGTATGAGTTAGAGTTTCTTAAGAAGCATTTTCATGCTTCTAGAAGGCCACAATGCTTACTACAGTACCATCAACCATGCTTTCATAGGAAGTTAAAATCGAAAACCAAAGAATTTACTTAATTCAATATAAGACCAATTGATAAAGGAAAGTTGAGTCTTTCAGGAATTCCCTTTATATTTGCACCTATCGATATTAAAGAAGGTGAGGTAAGAATTCAGATCCCAGGTGACCTACAAACTAATGATTCACTTGTTTTAAGTTGAGGGGAACTGATATCCTTCTATTAATATTCACTGAAATTGTCCTGACTGAATCTTACTGAGATCCTGAGACTGTCATGAGAGAACTCAGAAATGTCTTCCAAGTCTTCAAAATTAGAAATACAGATACAGATGTTAGATATCAGCAGAAAGATAGTAGAGAGAAGAGGCATTACTATTAATCCAAACACTGCTTGTGTTGTACTTCTTATGGGGACTGTGCTCTGTGTATTGAAGAAACTGCTTTATAACTAGGTGTTTATTCTCCCACATCACTCTAATCCAGGCCCTGAGAAAATCAGTGAGTTTAGGCACAGGCTGCAACAATCTCTAGCCTTTCATAGATGTTTCTAAAATTCTCCAAGGATTCCATGGTTTCAGGAAATCCTTAGGTTGCTTTGAGCATACAGTGGTGTTGCTGCTTGAATAATGATAATTTCTCTAGTTACTTCTCAAGGACGAAAGTTGAAAATGTCATTTGCAGTACAAAGCAGAATCATGTATCAAGTAGCAGTGTTTTCTGTGACAGTATTCAAGTCTGTACTCACTAGTCACCCCCTTATGCTGAGGAATTTTGGGAAATGTAGGAAATGGTAGGAAAGCAACATATAGAGGATACCAAGCTGAGCAAAAGGTGCACCCATTTATTCTCTAAATATGAAAGTACCTACATCTTCACATGGAGTCATAACTTCAAGTGACACAAGTTGCTCATATCAAGGTGTTATATGTACATATACTGTGTGTTTTCTCTCTTTGAACTGTAGTTAGCCAAGTTAATGCTGTAAAATATTATGTTTTAATTCAGTGAAAATGGTTATGATGAACTTCTCTTTTAATTTCAAGAAATGCCTACTCCAAACACTTCACAGGAGAACACATACTATTTTTTTAAGCCATCAGAATTATTTGAGTGTGTTAAAGATCTAATAGTTTCTTCTCTGTTGTATATTCCCTGACAGTAAGATATTTGTCTTAGTCGGGGTTTCTATTCCTGCACAAACATCATGACCAAGAAGCGAGTTGGGGGAGGAAAGGGTTTATTCAGCTTACAATTCCATATTGCTGCTCATCACCATGAAGTCAGGACAGGAGCTCAAGCAGGTCAGGTAGCAGAAGCTGATGTAGAGGCCATGGAGGGATCTTCCTTACTGGCTTGCCTCCCCTGGCTTGCTCAGCCTGATCTCTTATAGAACCCAGGATTACCAGCCCAGAGATGGTTCCACCCACAAGGACCTTTCTCCCTTGATCACTAATTGAGAAAATGCCTTACAGTTGGATCTCATTGAGGCATTTCCTCAATTGAAGCTCCTTGCTCTGTGATAACCCCAGCTGTGTCAAGTTGACACAAAACTAGCCAGTACAGTATTGTTCTATGTTACCCCAGTATATCTTTGAATTATATTATTCAAAATAGAGAGTACCTACATTAGAAATGTCATGTATAATTTTAATCTTTGAAAAGAAATTTATTCTCTAGAGAAATGCAAGTGGTTTGACATCAGGTGCCTGGGGACACTGGGCTTATGCTAAGTGATGAGATGAGTAAGCCTCACAGCTGTTCCCCATGCTAACAGTTCCCAATGATTTGCATGCTCTCACTGCACAGCTTTGGGGATTTCTTCATATACTAGTCACACATATACTTTGCCAATGTCATTGCAGTCAGAACTCAGCATGGACATGAGGGCTCCTGCTCAATTTCTTGCATTCTTGTTACTCTGGTTTCCAGGTAAAATGAACTTACATGGGAATTTCACTGTGGTTAGTGTTGACTGGCTTTTGTAGAAAATCATCTTTTATAGTGCTTAAGTATATAGATATTCTTTATGTCTCCACTCCTAGGTGCCAGATGTGACATCCAGATGACCCAGTCTCCATCCTCCATGTCTGCATTTTTGGGAGAAACAGTCAGCATCACTTGCCATGCAAGTCAGAGCATTAGCAGTGATTTAAGCTGGTTGCAGCAGAAACCAGGGAAATCTCCTAAGACCCTGATCTCTTATGCAACCAACTTGGAAGATGGGGTCCCATCACGGTTCAGTGGCAGTGGGTCTGGGGCAGATTATTCTCTCACCATCAGCAGCCTGGAGTCTGAAGATTATGCAGACTATTACTGTGTACAGTAGGCTCAGTTTCCTCCCACAGTGATACAAGTCATAACATAAACCCCATGAATGCAGAAGTGAGAGGCTGGGCTGCTGCAACTGTTTTTCCTCGTTAGTCACCCACTCTATATATTTCTCAAATATCACAGGCAAACTTAGTGTATAAAGAAGGAAATATTTGAGAAAATCCATGACTGAAAGCCTGGGTGATTTGCTAGTTAAAGCAATATCATTAGAATGGTGAGAGCTCTGAACTTCATCACAGATAGGGATCAAAGATTCTTTAAAACTATAGAAGAAACCCCTCAAAATAATTACTTTCAGTTTCATAAAAGAAAAATTCTGAAACAAAAGATGTTTAAGGGGGATTCTGTAGAAAGGTGGATATTTAGAAGTTTTTGACTTGTGTCAAGATGGATGACCCATGAGAGTTGAATTCAAAGTAAAAGGGAGAAAGAGTGTGGGAAATCTTGGGAAAGGTTTTAGGAAGGGCTAGAAAGATGGCAAAACAGGCACAGTGGCTATATTACACAGGACTGGGGTTCAGTTCTTAGCATGAATGTGGTGGTTCACCACCATTTTTAACTCCAGTTTTATGGAGTCTTCTGAATTCTTTTCACTTTCCTGGGTGCAGGCATGCACATTGTCATGCATAAATGCAAGTAAAACCACTCATCCATAAAATTAAATCTTAAATCCATAAAAACAATCTTAACTGAGAAAGCAGATTAGCAAGAGGAAGCTCAAAGAGTACAGAGTAGAAAGTGTAAAACAACCTTTGACTCAAGCAAGAGCTCTGTTAGTGGGATATAGTGATGGTTAAACCAGACTACTCTACCATTCCTACCCACAGAAAAAGCTCACAGTGCTTACACACCTTAAGACCAATGATGACATTTAATTTTTTAGTGACTTTTCCTTCTTTGCATGCTGACACTTGAGGAGAAGCCTTAGCCTGTAGACCTAGAAAAAAGAAAACAAATCAGAAAGCCAGAAGCAACCTCCACAGATATACTCATGAATAGTAAGAAAGCTAGATGTGGAGATGCTGAGAAGTAGTGTCAACAGGAGGATCAGGTCATGGATGACACAGAGTTCACCAACATCATGTACCCTGAAAAAAAATTAAATACTATTATGTGAGCATAGTGTAGAGACTAATAGCTCTAGTCCAACGAACTGCTTGGCTTCTACTGCTCCATCCCAGTGGTATGCTGTTTGCAGGAATGTCGGCCCAAGTAAAGAAAATTACTTGATTTCTGAAATATTGTCTTTCTTACATGGTACTGTGCTTTTGGGAAAGATATCAAAGCTTTGAGACCATAAGGCACATTTATAGGTTCACTAAGATACACCATTCCAGTGTAGATCTTGTTTTTCTTTCTGAACTTATACCCCAAATTATTTGGTCTGGTAGGGTATGTGTGTATTATAATGTGGGATGAAATTGTAAACACAGTTCTGTGAGAAAGCAGAATCTTATCTGACCAGAGGTCAGTAATATCTCTACTGATGGAAAGATAAGAGTTTTTAAAAAGTCCACTGCCCCAAACCTGGAAGATTCCAGTTAAAGGACTGGAAAAAATTCACTCCAAGTTTTTGTCACTCAGATTAGGTCAGAGCACAAATCAATTGGTTCTTGGTTAGCCATAAAATAAGGATTATTATAGAAGTTAGTATCGTGCTAAGCAGGTGGGCATTATTGTAACTTGTGAAGTCCACTGGTAACCTAGACATTTGATGACTTGTTGCTTGCATATATTGGAATTTATTGAGACCAAGATTTGATATTAATATCTCCAGTTTCTCTAGAACTTTCTAGGATTGCCAGACCATTAGTGAAGTCAAAATCTTCCTGCCTCTGCTTCCCCATGTAGGAAATTTAGAGAAGCACTATAGAGCTTAGCATTGTATTTTACATGCACATATATAAATGAATACAGTTTTTATATATGTGCATATATTTATCAGGTTATATATAGCCAAAAAATGTAACAAATGAATAAATATGTATATGAATATATTTACAACAACTAGGAGATGTAATCAGCATAAATCTCCATCAACTGATGTATGGCTTATCAAAATGTGGTATATGGACACAATAGAATTATATTCGGCTACATAGAAAACTGAAATGAGGAAACAATGCCTTGAGCTAGAAAATTTATACTGAAGTAAAGATATATTAAGGAAAAGTGATGGTTGATTCTTGTTATTTTTCTTGTTAGTTGTGGAATTATGTTTATGTGGCTATCTTCTTTTGGGGTTGTTAAAAGATTAATTTTGATTTTCTCTTTGAGGTCTCTCTGAGACTGGTCCACACAGGAGGTCACAGACAAGAGAAGTAACAGAGCTTCTTGGACAGGGTTCTTTCGGGCCATCATCCTCAGCCAGGAGGTGGCGCTGATTCTCAGTCCTTTGTGCATATTACCTGCCAGGGGAGAGTTTGCCTCCAGGGAGTGCTGTTACCCCAAGGACTCAGGAGAGAGCTGGTCTCACAGGAATTCTGATAGAGGCTAACCAGACTCATAGGAGGAACAAGCTCAAGCCAGAGGCAGCTAGAATATCAAACACCAGAGATTAACAGATGGTAAAGGCAAACATAAGAATCTTACTAAAAGAAACCCAGATGGTTTGGCATCATCAGAATCCAGAACTACCACCACAATGAGTCCTGAATACCTCAACACATGGGAAAAGCAAGACTTGGATTTAACATCACATCTCATGATGTAGTTAGAGGATATTCCAATTTATGCAAGCAACAAGTCAGCACCTATTTTCTTACTCTGTAAATCCTCTGTGTTTTCTGTAACAGAAATATTTTTACAGGGACAGAAAAGAAACGAGTTAATTTGGATATGCTACCTAAGCAAGTGTGCAAAAGGAAATTAAGACTCTGTTGCCATATAGCTCACCTTCCTGTATTCACTTATGAATGCCCAATTTGCATCTCATGGTCAGAATACCACCTTTATGTGGAATCCTTCATTCTACATACTTCATTCCACTAATTACTTTTAAAATGCTATGCCAAAATACCATATCCAAAACAACCTATAAAAGATATCCTTTTATTTGGCATATTATTTTAGATGAATAGAGTTAACAGAGGCCAGCAAAAGCATGAAAGCAGGAAATATAAGAGCTCACCATTGTTGGAGAGAGAGCACAGGGGAAGGCCCCAGGCTTCTGAAACCTCTAAGTTTATCCCCATGATACTACTCCTTGAAAGCTCAACACTTCTTAATCCTTTCGCTATGTTTCAACTAAAGGGATGACAAATGTGATGGTTTGAATATTCTTGGGCCAGACAGTGGCACCATTTGGAGGTGTGGCCTTGTTGGAATAGGTGTGACCTGGTTGTAATAGGTGTGACACTGAGGGTGTGGGCTTAAGAACCTCACCCTAGTTGTCTGGAAGTCAGTCTTCCACTAGCTGCCTTTGGATGAAGATGTAGAACTCTCAGCTCTGCCTGTGCCGTGCCTGCCTGGATACTGCCATGCTCCCACCTTGATGATAATGGACTGAACCTCTGAACCTGTAAGCCAGCCCCAAGTAAATGTTGTTTTTATAAGATTTGCCTTGGTCATGGTATCTGTTCACAGCAGAAAACCCTGACTAATACAGAAGTTGATACCTACCAGGAGTGGGGGATTGCTATGATAGGCCTGACCATGTTTTCATTTGAAAGAATATGGATTTTGGGAGTTTGGATTTGGAATGCAGTGGGATGCTTTAAATGGGGCTCCCTATTAGGAATATGGAAGATGCCGGGCGTGGTGGCGCACGCCTTTAATCCCAGCACTTGGGAGGCAGAGGCAGGTGGATTTCTGAGTTCGAGGCCAGCCTGGTCTACAAAGTGAGTGCCAGGACAGCCAGGGCTACACAGAGAAACCCTGTCTCGAAAAACCAAAAAAAAAAAAAAAAAAAAAAAAGGAATATGGAAGACTTTGTTGCTGGGAGTAATTTGAACTGTGTTGACCTGGCCCAAGAGATTTCAAAGGAGAAGAATTTCAGAATGTGGTATAAAGATTGTTTTTGTGGTATTTTGGTGAATAAGATGGCTAGTTTTTGCCCTTGTCTGAAAAGTCTACCTAAGGCTAAGGTGAAGAGACTCAGATTAATTACATTGTCAAAGGAAGCTTCAAAAAAGCCCAGCAGAGACTTTTTTCTCTGGTTAACTCTTATGAAAAGAAGTTTGAACAAGCATAGGAAGCTTAGGAAGGAAACATATAAAATATATGGTTCGAATATTAAAGGGGTACCAGGAAATGAAATGGAGCAAAATCCTGTGTTCTAGGAGATAATAGATTAAGGGAGTAGGACCTTGGGGCAAGATCCTACCCAGCTAAATTTAGATCAGGGCTTGATGGTACACACCTTTAATCCCAGGAGACAGGCATGCTGATCACTGCATTCAAGGCCAATCTACAGAGCAAGACCCAGGATAGCCAAGCTTAGGCAATGAAGAATTTGGAAAACAGAAATCCAGTGACAATGTAATAGCACAAGCGGGTCATGTTCTAATTTCTGCAAGCAGCAGAACTCGGCAGCTTCAGCCATGTGGCTCTGGCTCTAGAGTTAAGAATGAAAGGAACTACTGGGACAATTGATGCTGGTTAGCTGGAGCTAAGATCTTGTGTGCGCCCAACTTGCTAGCAAGAACGACAATGCAACAGGATCCTTCTGCAAACGTTTATTGGGAGAGCTTGATTGTAGAGGTGAAGAGACCCCAAGCCCAGAACTGGTGCTGCTTATATAGGCCTAGGAGACGCGTGTCTCACACCCGGATTGGTCGTGCTTGGGTTATGCTTATGACCTCATTTGCATGCCTATATCTGATTGGTTAACTTCTCTCTCATGTGATTGGTTAACTTCTCTCTCATCTGATTGGTTAATTTTGGTTAATTCTCAAAACATCATCTTGGCAAAAGAACTTTACTGCCTATGTATGCGTGGTGGTCAGCAGTAGCCAACTGCCACTCTGCAACAGCACATGTGGCTTCCCACACTAAGAAATTAGCAGTGATTATGAAGAGACCAGCATCAATGAAGTGAAATCGTTTGGGAAGTGTTTCCTGGGAGCACAAAGAAACTGTGTTCCAGAGATAGCCAAGGTTGTACCTCGTGCTGCAGCTATATGTGGTAATGTGTAAGACTCATGCAGGAGGTACTGGTTTTGAAGGCATGAAGGTGTCATGAAGAACAGCTGAGGCTTGGCATTGTGAGAGGTCATGGAAGGCCATAGAAGATATAGCCTCAGCTGTAGTTGATGGCCCAGGACTGAAGGGGTCATGCAAAGGATTTGAGGCTTGGCACCATGAAGAGAGCCTATGAGAGGCTATTGGTGAAGTCTATTTGGAGTGGAAAACCCCAGTGTATTGGAGATGTCAGTACCATGGCATAATCACCAAGAACAGTAGCCATAGTGGAGTGGATCAACCTGCGCTTAGAGTGCTACAGAGGGCAGAGCTCGAGAAGTGATGCCAGCCCTTCGGAGGAGTCCAAAAGATCAAGTGTAATACCAGTCACTGAAACAAGAAGCTGTAACATTGATGTTAAAGATGCCAGAGCCATGGGATACATGCTGAGGAAAGCTGCTAATAAGGAGTGGAACCAGTCCAGGAGAAAGCAGTTTGTTGCAGTCAGCAAAGATGAAAAAGGTGTGGCTATCTGAAGACCTCTTTGACATCACCCATGGAGATACAGAGTTTGTCGTTTGTCCAGCTGGTTTCCAGTCTTTCTTTGGGTATTACAGTTAAGTGATTGGATGAATCTCAGAAAAGACCTTGAACTTTGGATTTTTAACATTGTTGAGACTGCTATAGTCTATAAGGACTTTAAAAGTTGGACTAGATGCATTTTGCATTATGCTCTGTTTAAGTATGGCACCCCCATAGACTCATGTGTTTCAACAAGTATTTTGGGGCCAGGGAGTAAAATGTGATGGTTTGTATATTCTTGGGCCAGGGAGTGGCATCATTTGGAGGTGTGGCCTTGTTAGAATAGGTGTGACCTGGTTGGAATAGGTGTGTCACTGAGGGTGTGGACTTAAGAACCTCACCCTAGTTGCCTGGAAGTCAGTCTTCCACTAGCAGCCTTCAGATGAAGACATAGAACTCTCAGTTCTGCCTGTGCCATGCCTGTCTGTATACTGCCATGCTCCCACCTTGATGATAATGGACTGAACCTCTGAACCTGTAAGCCAGCCCCAAGTAAATGTTGTTTTTATAAGACTTGCCTTGGTCATGGTGTCTGTTCACAGCACCGAGTGATTCCCCAACCTCTATCCAAAGTTTAGCAGTGGGTCTCTGCATCTGTTTCAATCTACTTCTGTGTGGGGCCTCTCAGAGGAAAGTTATGCTAGGCTTCTGTCTTCTAGCATAAGAGAGGATCATTAATAGTGTCAGGGATTGGTTCCTGCCCATGGCATGACTCTTAAGACAGACTGGTAATTGGATGACCACTCATTTAGTTTCTGCTCCATTTTGTCACTGCATTTCTTTCTTTCTTTCTTTCTTTCTTTCTTTCTTTCTTTCTTTCTTTCTTTCTTTCTTTCTTTCTTTCTTTCTTTCTTTCCTTCCTTCCTTCCTTCCTTCCTTCCTTCCTTCCTTCCTTCCTTCCTTCCTTCCTTCTTTCTTTCTTTCTTTCTTTCTTTCTTTCTTTCTTTCTTTCTTTCTTTCTTTCTTTCTTTTTTATTCCTTTTTTTAGGCAGGGCAAATTTTGGGTCAAAATTTTGTGGGTAGGTTTGTGTTCTTATCTCCACTGGAAATCTTGTGGGCCAACAAGAGGCAAGTTAAGTGTTCCGCTGCGAAATTCACTAAGGTCATCTGCCTTAACTTCTGGTAGTCTCCACTTTCCAGGTTCTGGGAAATTCTAATTATTCCTCTTTATGCCCTATGACCCCACTGCAGATTTCCTTTTATTCTCCTTGTCCTCTTTGTCTCTATCGTATATGTCCCCATACCTGACACATCTGAGATATTAAAGAAACCAGAAATTTCTACTTTAATCACTAGAGTTTTTGATTTTACTCATTTGTAGGGGTTTAAGGTGGAATCTATGTGATGTATTGAATTACAGTTCCCTGATGACTCAGGATATTAAAACATTTCTCTAAGTACTTTTTGTCCATTCAAGATTCCTCTGTTGAAAATTCTTTTTTCTTGTCTACTGCACTTTTTAATTGGGTTATTTGTTTGGTTGGAGTCTAACTTCTTGAATTCTTTATATATTTTGGATATTAATTAGCCCTCTGCAGGACATAGGGTTAGAGAGATTTCTTTCCCTATCTGTAGTCTGCTGTTTTGTACTAGTGACAGTGTCCTTTACCTTACAGATGTTTTCAGTTTCAAAATGTCCATTTATCAGTTGTTGGTCTTAGAGTCTGAGCCATTGGACTCCAAGATTTCTAGATATGGGAAGATATGAATTGTTCCAAAGTCAGGATTCACAAATGAGGAGGGTGGGTGCCTCATGAAAAAAAAAAAACTGCATTTGGGGGAAGAAATGCAGAACTGTTACATATACATACTCCAGTGCCAATATTCATGTTTTATCAATTCAACAAATTATTTTATTTAAAAACATAGGCATAATTATTTTGCAATTTTGATGGGGATTGCATTAAATCTGCTTTTGGTAAAATGGTCATTTTTACTGTGTTAATCCTACCAGGACATGAGCATGGGGAATCATTCCATCTTCTGAAGTCTTATTGTATTTCTTTCTTTAGAGACTTGAAATTCTTTTCAGAGAGAGCTTTCCTTTATTTAGTTAGAGTTACACTACGATATGTCATACTACTTGTGAATATTGTGAAGTGTGTTTTGCCATATTTTCTTTCTCAGCCCATATATCATTTGTATAAAGGAAGGATAACTCAATCCCATTTATTTGAGTTAATTTTATATCCAGCCACTTTGATGAAGTTGTCTTTAAGCTGTAGAAGATCTGCAGTAAAATTGGGGGGGGGGGAGTCTCTGATGTATACTATCATATTATATGTGTACCTTGACTTCTTCCTTTCCAAATTGTATCCACTTGTCTTCTTTTGTTGTCTAGCTCTAACCAAAGCTTTTAGTACAACACTGAAGAGATAAGGAGAGACTCAGCAGCCTTATCTTATCCCTGATTTTAGTGGAATTGCTTCAAGTTTCTCTCCATTTAATTTGATATTGGCTATTGGTTTGCTGTGTTTTGCTTTTAGTACGTTTATGTATAGGTCTTGATTTCCTGGTATCTCCTATATATTTAACTTGAAAAGATGTTGTTTTTTGTCAATGGATTTTTCAGCACCTAATGAGATAACCATATGATATTGTTTCTTGAGTTTGTTTATATAGTGCATTAAATTGATGAATTTCCATATATTGAACCATTCCTCTGAGTGATTTCTTATATCACCCTGGATCACCAGATTAGAGGTGGCACTGCTGATGTTGGACTAGGCATTCTCACATCCATCATTAATCAAGACAATACCCTCACATTCTTGTTTATAGGTCAATCAAATGGAGGCATTTTATGGTTGAAGTTCTCTATTCATACATGCCACTACCATGTTTCAAGTTGAAAAATAATAAAGGAGAGTGAGATATGAGAATAGAAAATAGGTAGAGAGGATGTGTGTGGGTCTCACTGCTCAAGACATGTGCTCTTGCCATGTATGAGCAGACATGTCTTATCCTCCAGGATTGTGCCTCTGATTATGCCTATTTGGGGGTGGTTTCTGAGGGAAGTTAATTGTGCTACAATGAAGATTAGGACATGGATGGAACAAAGTGGTCTAACTAATGCCTTGAAATACCCTTGGACTTTCAATTCACTTGTTTTCTTAAAAGAAAATTTTAGAATATAAAGAATTATATGTAAAAGCAAACTTCTTAATAGAAATATGCATAAAAAAGCAGTCACGAAAATTTTTTGTGAACTGTGTCCTTAATTTTTACTTCTCTGTCTTCATTTCAGCTTACAGATATAATATAGTGATGAGCAAAACTCGAGCCTCCCTGACTGTTGACTTTTGAGATCAAGCCTCTATCTCTTGCAGGTCTAGTCAGAAAATTGTACTTAGTTATGGAAACACATATTTTCACTGATATCTACTCCACAGATCCTGATCTACAAAGTTTCCAACTGATTTTCTGGGGTTCCTGCTACAAGGCTCATAGCAGTGGGTCAGGCACAGATTAGACTCTGATTTCAGAGTTTATCACTGCATGAAATCTACACGTGTTCCTCCCACAGTGATGCAGACATCAACAAAAAACATCATTGGTCCCTTAGTATAGGAGGCTCAGCTGGTAAATAAGTTATTTATTTGGGTTAGAGAAACAGATGTGCTAAGCAACTCCAGATTTTTGCTTGCAGCCAGGGCCTTGGAGTTTGAGTGCCTTCGCTACACCTCAAGAGTCATGTATTTCTGCTGTCATCTGCTGCAATAAGAGTCAAACTGCCTCAGGAGATGGTTGAAGAAGTCCTCTATTAGCAAACAGGAATGAAGTTGGTAAAGGTGAGTAAAATCCCATTCTGATCTAAGAGCTCATGTCTGCATTGTCATTCAACAATATCCAGTAAAGCAGACAGGAAACTGAGGCATATTCCTTTGTTACATAGCCACATTTTTATATAATTACTTCACTTATCACATTTGATGCTTTTGATTTAAATTCCATTTCAATTATGTAAATATTGCAGTACTACCCATTTGAATTATATTTGTGTAAAATATTCACCGACTCCCTAACTCTTTTTTTAATCTCCATCCAGCTGTTGCTACATTTTTAATTCATATTTAATTCCATACTATATACACAGTTACAGACTTATAGAAACATACTACTTGACTCGGATTGTTTTGTATGTTTTCCCTCCATTGTCCTATTTGTTTGTGACTTGGTGGTTTTATGTATTTCTAAAATTTTTCTATTTTATTCTATAGTTGCATAAATTTAGTGAATTTAATGCAAACCTATTTTCAGGTTAAATTACCTTACTTTTGTTTTTAGAAAGTGCTTCTCTTTCTTTTGTTTTTGAATATTTTCAGTGTTTGTTTTGGCTATCAGAAAACTTTTTGTTGTGATTTTTCTAGTATTTGACTATATTATCCAATTATCACCTCACTTCTAGAGTCTTATTATGAAATTACTGTTAGCCTAATATGATTCCCTTGATGTAACTTAGTGCTTCTCTCTCTCTCTCTCTCTCTCTCTCTCTCTCTCTCTCTCTCTCCCTCTCTCTTTGTCTCTCTATCTCTGTCTCGCTGTTTCTCTGTCACTCTCTCTGTCTCTCTCTCTCTCAGATTTATCTCATGGACAGTGTTTAACATTGAATATATTTGAAAGAGTTTGAGATTCCAAGAACTGGATGTTCAGATAGAATATCATTAACTATGTCATTCAGAATTTTTTCATATATATATATGTATATATATATATGAAATTTACATATATATGGATATGTATGTGTGTATGTATATATATATATATATATATATATATATATATATATATATATATATAGAGAGAGAGAGAGAGAGAGAGAGAGAGAGAGAGAGAGATTCTCTGTGTATCCCTGACTGTCCTGGAACATACTTTAACTCTTGACATAATTATTTAACATTAAACTTTACATAAATAATTGAGTCTGTTTTAAATTTGAATTCTACATCAAGATGAAAGACAAGTAAAACTGTAAATCCTCATCACTACCAGTGGCAGACTTCACCAGTGTAAGAGTTTCATCTGTTAAGGTTGATGATAAAACTATTGCTTCTACTTTAAGACTCATCAATGTTGTGCCATAAGCCTTCGAATTTTGTATTTCTAGTTCAGAAAATCAGACACATATTGGGTAAGGTGTCACACATATGTCTATCAGGCCCTCATAATACAGGAGGCAAACATTGGATATTAAGGACCTCTTTATTCATCTATGTTTCAGGTAATGACACACCATTGTTCTACAATTTTTATGTTTTGTGGTAGATTGAAAATTTTCTCAAAGTAAGAAAATTTTCCAAAGTTAAGAAATATGTTCTGGCTTCTGGTTTCTTACTGTGCCTGGAGCCAATCCTCTGCCACAGGTCTCCATACCCAAATAACTCCATGAGAAAGCTACCCTCCCAGGAGTGCAGAAAAGCCTGTGAGCACAGGTAAGACCACCACTGCTGCTCAGAGAAACCCAACGGGAACCCTAAGAACACAGGAAATGGAGAGTAGCCTTGGATAGGAGCCTTCCAGTTTCTGTCTGCTCTCCGAGCTGATCGGTGCCACAGAACTACATACACAAATACCATCAGGAGAACACTGGTCTCCCAGGAGTACTGATATACAAGGTTGTTGGACTGACAAGTGACAGTCAAAGATAGAAAGACCAGCCAACACTAGAGATAACCATGTAGTGAAAGGCAAGGGCAAGAACATAAGCAAGAGAAACCAAGGCTAGTTGGCATCATCAGAACCCAGTTCTCCCACCACAGCAAGCCCTGGTTACCCAAACACACCAGAAAACCAAGACACTGATTTAAAATCACATATCGTGATGACATTAAGGACATAAATAATTCCTTAGAGAAATACAAAAGGACACATGTAAACTATTTGAAGACCGAAAAGAGGAAACACAAAAATCCCTTAAAGAATTAGGAAAACACAACCAAACAGGCGAAATAACTGAATAAAACCATCCAGGACCTAAAAATGGAAAAGAAAATAATTAAAAAAAAAATCACAAAGGGAGACAACACTGGATATATAAAACCTAGAAAAGAGATCAGGAGTCATAGATGCAAGCATCATCAACAGAATACAAGAGATAGAAGAGAGAATCTCAGGTGCAGAAGATACCATAGAAAACATTTGATACAACAATAAAAGAAAATGCAAAATGCAAAAAGCTCCTAACACTAAACTTCCAGGAATCCAGGACATAATGAGAAGACCAAACCTAAGGATAAAAGGTATAGAAGAGAGCAAATATTCCCAAATTAAAGGGACAGTAAATATCTTCAACACAATTACAGAAGAAATCCTCTCTAACCTAAGGAAAGAAATGCCCATGAATATACAAGAAGTCTACAGAACTCCAAATAGATTGGACCAGATAAAAAATTCCTCCAGTCACATAATATTCAAAATACCAGATGCACAGAAAAAAAGAAAGAATATTAAAAACACCATGGGAAAATATCAATTAACATATACAAGGAGACCTATCAGAATTACACTAGACTTCACTAGAGACTATGAAAGCTAGGAGATCCTGGGCAGATCTCATACAGACCATAGAGAACACAATTGCCAGCCCAGACTACTATACCCAGCAAAACTATCAATTACCATAGATGGAGAAACCAAGATATTCCATGACAAAATCAAATTTACATAATATCTTTCTGTTGCAGAACGTCCAGTGGCTAGCAAGAAATGGGGTACGGCTGAGGAGGCAGACTCAAGCTGAAAGAGAGGGAACTAGACGGATGAGAGAAAGAATGGTGCTAAGTCAAGTTTTCCTGATCAAAGCTCATCCGGACCCTGCTGAATGCTGGCTAAGCTCGAACCAAAATCTCCTTCAACCTGTAACTTTCTCCAAGCGTGGCAGGCAGCCACAGCAATCTGTGAGTACACTCCAACAGGAAAACCGATCGATCTGATTAGCCTGACTTTCATATTGACTTTCTCCCAGAAACATGTTAACCTCCCAGTCTGGATTGCATTTCTGACCATTTAAAATGACAGTTTTATTACTGGCGTCTCACCATTCAGAATCCCAAGGCAAAAAATCTCCTGACAGGGTAGCCTTACAAAGAGTTTTCCAAGGGTTAAGTGTGACCCCACGACTGTATCCAGTAATGCTTGAGTGAAAGGGGCTGAAGGACCATGTTGTACAACAGCTGTTTTTAACTCCTTAATCAACTTGAAATCCAAAGGGTGGTATTGTCTGACTCTAGTATCTTGCTGATCAATTACCTCGACCACAGGAAAGGCTAGCATATCAGACATATTCTGTCCTCTCCCACGAGCCTGTCTTACAGCTCTTTCTAGCGGCACTTGTTATACTTCAGAAGAGTTACTCTTCCCCGAATCTGACATCCTTTTTAGCTCCCGAAGCTCACTATCAAGTTCTGAAGCCTAATTTCAAACTCTAGTTTGCTTAGTTGCTTGTCCCTTTGAGTAGCATCTCCTGAGGTGGGGACCATAGGTGGAGTGGGAGACTCGCAAGAAGGCCAATTCTCATCAAAATAATTGGCAGCTCCTCTCTCTGAGTGATCTTTGTCTAAAATTAGCTCATCATCAGAGTTTCCAAATCTATCAAATTTAGAGTTGAGAGGACCCTTCTCTTAGAAGGCCCTCTCTGATTGGCGCTCTTCCTGAGATTCTACAAGCTCTACCTCTGTACAATCTGACCCCTGAGAGATCACCTTTTATGAGCGTCCAGAGGCCTAAGGTGAAATTATCTGCCTGAGTGATTTTCAAGGCTTCACCAATTTTCTCCCAAGTTCTGTAAAGTTTCTTCTTCCTTGAACCATGGGCAACAATAATCTATCCTATCTAAAAAAAAATTCTACCAATTTTACTTCAAGCCCTACTCCTCTTGCCTGAAGCAGCTCTTGGAAGCTGAGGACAACCGCCTCATCCATAACTTCAAACCCTACTTCTCTCACCTGAGACAGCTCTTGAAAGCTGAGGACAACTGCCTGATTCCAGTTTCTAGTCCCGATTAATTCACTGCTGACCTAAGTAGATCCAGCATTTGGTTAGTGCCAATTCAAGCTTAGTTTGTATCCTACTGCACCCTCAGCAACACTTTAAAAAATGAAATTTTAATCTAGCGCTAGCATGTGTACCTGTTTGTTGTTCCAGTGCCTGATATGAAAGACCCTTTAGTCTCCTGTGGAGCTCCACATGGGCAGTGTTCTCTCAGCATCCTTCTGCCATTCTTCAGGTCCCTGTTCAGGCACAAAACTGTTGCGTGCCTTCCAGCAGCTGCAAGAAATGGGGTATGGCTGAGGAGGTAGACTCGAGCTGAAAGAGAGGGAACTAGATGGACGAGAGAAAGAATGGAGCTAAGTCAAGTTTTCCTGATCAAAGTTCAATTCTAATGTCAGGGAACATGCTTTATAAAGAAGAGGGGAGGCCCATTCCCAGTCACTCCAAGTTCCTTGAGAAGTTGATAGATCAGCCTTTTAGTAGGAACTCTCTAAGATCACAGCTTGGTGTTAACTCCGGAAAAAAATCTTGGAGAACCGGTTGGGCCTCGGGCAGGTAGCAGGTAGTGGCATATCAAAGGAGAGGGATGAGAAGCAGCACAGCAGGTGGCTCTGCCTCAGCGGCTGATGGTCTGAGTCAGCCTTGCTAGGCTGGAAGAAGGTTACATCTTTCCACAAATCCAGCGCTATAAAGGATGATGGATGGAAAACACCAACATAAAGAAGGAAACTACACTGTAGAAAAAGAAAGAAAGTCATCTTCTTTCAACAAATCCTAACGATGATAACCACACAAACAAACAAACAAACAAACAAACAAACAAACAAATAACATCAAAAAATAACATCAAAAGTAACATGAAGCAACAATCAGTTTTTCTTTATACCTTTTATCATCAATGGACTCAATTCTATAATAAAATACATAGACTAACAGACTAGATGCATAAACAGGACTCAGCATTTTACTGCATTAGAAAAACCACCTCAGTGTCAAAGATAAACACTATCTCTGATTAAAGTGCTATAGATTTTTTTCAAAGCAAATGGTTCCAAAGAACATGCTGAGTAGCCATTCTAGTATCAGATATAATTGATTTTCAACCAAAAGTCTTCAAAAAAAAGATAAGGAGGGTCATTTCATACTCATCAAAGGAAAAATAAATCTACCAAGAAGAACTCTCAATTGTGAACAACTCTCCTCCAAATGCAAGGGCACCCACATTCATAAAAAAAAAACAAAAAAAAAACAAAACAAAAAAAAAACAACAACAAAAAAAACTTTACTCAAGGTCAGAGCACACAGTGCACCTCACACAATAATAAAGGGGACTTCAACACCCCACTCTCAATAATAGACAGATCATGGAAACACAAAATAAAAAGAGACACACTGCAAGTAACAGAAGTTATGGACCAAATGGATTTAACAGATATCTATAGAACACTTCATCCTAAATCAACACAATATACCCTCTTCTCAGCATCTCATGGTACCTTGTCCAAAATTGTCCATAAAATCGGTCATAAACAGACCTCAACTGATATAAGAATATTGAAATAATCCCATGTTTCCTATCAGATAACTACGGATTAAGGCTGGTCTTCAATAGTAACAACAATAACAACAACAGAAATCCCACATATACATGGAAGCTGAACAATGATCTACTCAATGATAACTTTGTCAATGAAGAAATAAAGAAAGAAATTAAAGAATTTTTAGAATTTAATGAAAATGAACCACAATATTCCCAAACTTAAGGGACACAATGAAAGCAGTCTTAAGAGGAAAACTCATAGCTCTGAGTACTTCCAAAAAGAAACTGGAGAGAGGATACACTAGCAGCTTAACACAACATCTGAAAGCTCTAAAACAAAAAGAATCAAATACACCCAAAAGGTGTAGACTGCAGGAAATAATCAATCTCAGGGATGAAATCAATGAAGTAGAAACCAAAAGAACTATACAAAGAATTAATCAAATCAGGAGTTGGTTCTTTGAGAAAATCAACAAGTTAGATAAACCCTTAGCTAAACTAACCAGAGGGCACAAAGACAGTATCCAAATTAACAAAATCAGAAATAAAAAGGGAGGTATAACAATAGAAACTAAGGACATTTAAAACATCATTAGATCCTCCTACAAAGGCCAATATTCAACAAAACTGGAAAATCTGGATGAAATGGAAAATTTTCTAGACAGATACCAAATACGAAAATTAAATCTGGTTCAGATAAAACATCTAAACAGCCATGTAAACCCTAAAGAAAAAGAAGCAGTCATCAAAAATCTACCAACCAAAACCCAAAACCAAAAAACAAACAAACAAAAGAACAAAAACAAAAAAGCAATAACAACAACAACAACAAACCAAAAAACCTAGGACCAGATTGGTTTAGTGCAGAATTCTATCAGGCCTTCAAAGAAGATCTAATACCAATACCCTTCAAACTATTCCACAAAATAGAAACAGAAGGAACACTACCCAGTTCATTCTATGAAGCCACAATTATGATGAGTAACAAACCACATGAAGACCCAACAGAGAAAGAGAACTTCACACCAATTCCTTTATGAATAATGTGCAAAAATACTCAAATTCTTGACAGCCAAATACAATAACACATCAAAACCATCATTCACCATGATCAAGTAGGCTTCTTCCCAGGGATGGAGGGATGTTTCAGTATACAGAAATCTACCACTACATCAATAAACTCGAAGAAAAAAAAATATTATGATTTCATTAGATGCGGACAAAATTCAACCTCCCTTCATGTTAAAAGACTTGGAATGATCAGAAATTTAAGGTTCATACCTAAACATAGTAAAAGCAATATACAGCAAACTAGTAGCCAACATCAAACTCAATGGAGAGAAACTTGAAGCAACCCACTAAAGTCAGGGGCTAGACAAGGGTGCCCTCTCTCTCCCTATCTATCCATTATAGTACTCAAAGTTCTAAACAGAGCAATTAGACAACAAAAGTAATTCAAAGGGATACAAATTGGAAAGGAAGGACTCAAACTACCACTATTTACAGATGATATGACAGTATATTGAAGTGATCCCAAAAGTTCCACCAGAGAACTCCTACAGTTGATAAACAACTTCAGCAAAGTGACTAGATATAAAATTAACTCAAACAAATAAGTAGCCTTCCTGTATTCAAAGGATAAACAGGCTGAGATAGAAATTAAGGAAATAACACCCTTCAAGATAGTCACAAACTATAAAAAATATCTTGGTGTATCTTTAACCAAACAAGTGATCGGTATGACAATAACTTCAAGTCTCTTAAGAAAGAAATTGAAGACAGCCTCAGAGGATGGAAAGATCTCCCGTGCTCATGGACTGCCAGGATTTATATAGCAAAAATGATCATCTTGCTGAAAGCAGTATTCAGATTCAATGTCATTCTCATCAAAATTCCAACTCAGTTCTGTATAGTGTTAGAAGAAGCAATTCCCAACTTCTTCTGGAGTAACAAAAAACCAAACCAAACCAAACAAAACAAAACAAGACAGACAAACAAACAAACAAACAAACAAAACCCAGGATAACGAAAAATATGCTCAGCAATAAAAGGACTTTTGGAGGAGAGTTGGCCTCCAGAGACAGCTCTGACCCTGGGACTCAGGCGAGATTGCCATCTTGTATCCCAGGTCTCTGAGAAACCAGTCCACGCAGGAGAGCACATGGGCAGCAGAAGCAACAGAACTTCTTGGACAGTGGCCCTTTAGGCCTTCATCCTCAGCCAGGAGGGAGATCTGAGACCCAGATCCCAGGGCACCTTCCCTGCCAAAGGAGAGTCAGCCTCTAGGGAGGGCTCTGACTCTGGGACACAGGTGAGAACATCTTGTATCCCAGGTCTCTCATAGACTAGTCTGTTCAGAAGAGCATGTGAGCCTCAGAAGCAACAGAGCTTCTTGGAAATTGTCCCTTCGGGCCTTCATCTTCAGCCAGGAGGTGGATCAGAGCTCCAAACCTCTGTGCACATTCCCTTCTAGGGGAGAGCTTGTCTGCAGAGAGTGCTCTGAACACTGGGACTCAGGAGAGAGTTGGTCTCCCAGGAGTGCTGACAGAGACTAACAGAATCACAGGAGGAACAAGCATGAGCCAGAGACAGCTAGACCATCTAACACCAGAGATTACCAGATGGCAAAAGGTAAAGGTAAGGATATTACTAACAGAAACCAAGACACTCAGGATCATCAGAACCCAGTACTTCCACCACAGAAAGTCCTGGACACCCCAACACACCTAAAAAGCAAGACTCATATGTAAAATCATATCTCATGATGATGGTAGAGGATTTTAAAAAGGGCATTTTTTCATTTGAAGAAATAAAGGAGAACACTGCTAAACAGGTAAAATTACTTAGAGGAAACACAAAAATCCCTTAAAGCATTACAGGAAAACACAACCAAAGAGATGATAGAATTGAACAAAACTATCCAAGATCTAAAAATGGAAGTAGAAACAATGAAGAAAACCCAAAGGGAAACAACTCTGAAGATAGAAATTCTAGGAAGGAAATCAGGACCCATAGATGCAAGCATTAGCAACAGAATACAAGAGAGATGGGAAAGAGAATCAGGTATGGATAGGCCAAGGCCCTTTTCACTTGTTGTATTGGACCCAGGCCTCTTTAAATTTCAGGGATAGGCCCAGGCCCACATCACTTCTTGCTTTTGGCCCAGGCCCTCATCTTTTTTGCTTTTGGTGCGGGCCTCGTCAATGTTCAGAAATAGGCCCGGTCACATATCACTTCTTTCTTTAGGCCCGGGGCTCTTCAAGGGTCAGGGATAGTCCCAGGGCCTCTTCACATCTTGTGTTGGGCCTAGGCCTCTTTAAATGTCAGGGATAGGCCCAGGCCCACATCACTCCTTGCTTTTGGCCCAGGCCCTCATCTTTTTTGCTTTTCGTCCAGTCCTCTTCAAGGGTAAGGGATAGTCCCAGGCCCACATCACATTTTTTCTTTAGGCCGGGCCTCTTAAAAGATCAGGGATAGGCCCAGGCCCTCATCACTTCTTTCTTTAGGCTCATTTCTCTTCAAAGCTCAGGGATGTGCCGAGGCCCAGTTCACTTATTTATTAGGCCCAGGCCTTGCCAAAGGTCAGGAATAGGCCCAGTCCCTCACCACTTCTTGATTTTGGCCTTGGCCTCTCAAGGTCTTGTATAGGCCCAGGCCCACATCACTTCGTCCTTTTGGCCATGGCCTCTTCAAGGGTCAGGGGTAGGCCCAGGCCCTTATCACTTCTTGCATTGGGCCCAGTCCTCTTTAAGGGTCATGGATAGGCCCAGGCCGTCTTCACGTCTTGCATTAGGCCCAGACCTCTTTAAATTTCAGGGATAGGCTCAGGCCCACATCACTTCTTTTTGGTCCCGGGCTCTTCAGGGTTAGGCCTAGGCCCACACCACTTCTTGCTTTTGGCCCGGGGCCTCTTCAGGGGTCAGGGATAGTCCCAGGCCCACATCACATCTTGCATTGAACCCAGGCCTCTTTAAGGGACAGGGATAAATCCAGGCCCATAAACTCCTTGCTTTTGTCCTGGACCTCTTCACGGGTCAGGGATAAGCCCAGGACCACATCACTTCTTTCTTTAGGCCCAAACCTCTTCAAGCATAAGGGATAGGCCCCCAGGCCTCTTCGAAGGTCAGGGATAGGCCCAGGCCCTCATTACTTTTTGCTTTTGGCTCGGGCATCTTCAAGGATCAGGGAAAGGCCCAGACCCACATCATTCCTTGCTTTTGGTCAGGGCCTCCTCAACGTTCAGGAGTAAGCCCAGGCTGACATCACTCCTTGCTTTTGCCCCAGGCCTCTTCAGGGTTCAGGGATAGGCCTAAGCCAATATCACTTCTTTCTTTAGGCGGGGGCCTCAAAAAAGTTCAGGGATATGCCCAGGGCCACACATCATGTCTTGCGGTTGGCCCAGGCCTCTTCAAGGGTCAGGGATAGGTCCAGGCCCTCATCACTTCTTTCATTAGGCCTGGGCTTCTTCAACAGTCAGGGATAGGCCCAGACCCTGCTCACTTCTTGCATTGGGCCCAGGCCTCTTTAAATTTTAGGGATAGGCCCAGGCCCACATAACTCCTTGCTTTTAGCCCGGGCCTCATCAATGTTCATTTATAGGCCCAAGCCCACATCACTCTTGCTTTTAGCCTGGGCCTCTTCAATGGTCAGGCATAGGCCCAGGCGCCCATCACTTCTTGATTTTGACCCTGGCCTCTCAAAGATAGGTATAGGCCCAGACCTACATCACTCCTCCCTTTTGACCCGCATCTCTTCAAGCATCAGGTATATGCCCAGGCCCACATCACTTCTTCCTTTTGGCCCCGGCCTCTTCAAGGGTCAGGGATAGGCCCAGGCCCTCACCACTTCTTTCTTTTGGCCTGGGCCTCTTCAAAGGTCAGGATTAGGCCCGGGCCTACATCACTTCTTTCTTTAGGCCCTGGCCTCTGCAAGGGTCATGAATAGGCCCAGGCCCTCTTCACGTCTTGCATTTGACTCAGGTCTCTTTAAATTTCAGGGATAGGCCCAGGCTCCCATCATGTCTTGCTTTTGGCACTGGCCTCTTCAAGAGTCAGCGATAGTCAAGGCCAACATCACTTTTTGCTTTTGGCCCGGGACTCTTCATGGGTTAGGGATAGGCCCAGGACCTCACCACTTTTTTGCTTTAGTCCCGGGTCTCTTCAAGGACCAGGCATAGGCACAGGCCCTCTTCACTTGTTGTATTGGACCTAGGTCTCTTTAAATTTCAGGGACAGACCCAGGCCCACATCACTTTTTACTTTTGGCTCAGGACCTTATCTTTGTTGTTTTTGGTCCGGGCCTCTTCAATGTTCAGGAGTAGGCCTGGGCACATATCACTTCTTTCTTTACGACAGGGCCTCTTCAAAGTTCAGATATAGACCCAGGCAGTTTAACTTCTTGCTTTTGGCCTGGGCGTCTTCATATGTCAGAGATAGGCCCAGGCCCACATCACATTTTGCTTTTAGCCCGGGCCTCTTCAAGGGTCAGGGATAGGCCCAGGTCCACATCACTTCTTCCTTTTGGCCTGGGCCTCTTGAAGCATCAGGTATAGGACCAGGCCCACATCACTTCTTCCTTTTGTCCCAGGCCTCTTCAAAGATGTGGGTTAGGCCCAGGCCCACATCACTTTTTGTTTTTCGGCCCAGGCTTCTTCAAATGTCAGTGATAGGCCCAGGCCCACATCACTTCTTTCTTTAGACCTGGGCCTTGTCAAAGTTCATGTATAGGCCCAGGACCTCATTACTTCTTGCTTTTACCCTGGGCCGATTCAAGGGTCAGGGATAGGCACAGGAACTCATCACTGCTTTCTTTAGGCCCAGGCCTCTTCAAACTTCAGGGATAGCCCCAGGCCCCCATAATTTCTTGATTTTGGCCCAGGCCCTCATCTTTTTTGCCTTTGGTCCGGGGCTTCTTCAAAGGTCATGGATAGGCCCAGGCCATCATCACTTCTTTCTTTCGGCCTGGGACTTTTCAAGGTTCAGGAATAGACCCAGGCCTAGATCACTTCTTTCTTTAGGCCATTGCCTCTGCAACATTCAGGGTTAGGCCCAGGCCCACATCACTTCTTGCTTTTGGCCCAGGCCTCTTCAAGCATCAGGGAAATGTCCAGGCCCAAGTCACTTCTTTCTTTTGGCCTGGGCCATTTCAGGGGTCAGGGATAGGCCCAGGCCCACATCACTTCTTTCTTTAGGCCAGAGCCTTGTCACAGTTCTGGAATAAGCCCAGGCCCTCATCACTTCTTGCTTTTAGCCTGGGCCTCTTCAACAGTCAGGAATAGGCCCAGGACCTCATCACTTCTTGCTTTAGGTCCGGGCCTCTTCAAGGGTCAGGGATTGGACCAGGCCCTTTCAACTTGTTGTATTGGACCCAAGCCTCTTTAAATTTCAGGGATAGGCCCAGGCCCACATCACTTCTTGCTTTTGTCCCAGGCTTTCATCTTTTTTGCTTTTGGTTGGGGCCATTTCAATGTTAAGGAGTAGGCCTGGGCACATATCACTTCTTTCATTAGGCCCAGACCTCTTCAAGGGTCAGGCATAGGCCCTGGCACATATCACTTCTTTCTTTAGGCCCGAGCCTCTTCAAACTTCAGGGATAGGCCCAGGCCCCCATCACTTCTTGCTTTAGGCCTGGGCCTCTTCAAGGTTCAGGGATAGGCCAATGCCCATATTACTTCTTCCTTTTGTACCAAAGCTCTTCAAGGGTCAGACATAGGCCCAGGCCCTCCTCACTTCTTGTGTTGGGCCCAGGCCTCTTTAAATGTCATGAATAGGCCCAGTCCCACATCACTTCTTTCTCTAGGCCCGGGCATCTTCAAACTTCTGGGATAGGCCTAGGCCCCCATCACTTCTTGCTTTTGGCCCAGGCCCTCATCTTTTTTGCTTTTGGTCCAGGCCTCTTCAAAGGTCAGGGATAGACACACACCCACATCATTTCTTTCTTTCGGGACCGGCCTCTTCAAAGATCATGGATCACTTCTTCTTTTTGGCCCCGGCATCTTCAGGGATAGGTCCAGGCCCTCATCAATTCTTGCTTTTGGCCCGGGCCTCTTCAAAGTTCAGGGATAGGCCCAGACCCACTTCAGTTCATTCTTTATGCCCTGGCCTCTTCAAAGGAATGGATAGGCCCAGGCACTCATCACTTCTTTCCCAAGGGCGGGGCCTCTTCAAATGTCCCGGATAGGCCTAGGCCCAAATCACTTCTTGCATTTGGCCTGGCCCTCTTCAATGTTCAGGGATAGGCCAAGGCCCACATCACTTCTTGCTTAGTGCCCAGACCTCTTCAATGGTCAGCCCACATTACTTCTTTCTTTATGCCAGGGACTCTTCAAAGGTCAGTATATACCTATGCTCTTTCACTTCTTCCTTTTGGCCTGGGACTCTTTAAACATCAGGGATAGGCCAGTCCCACATCATTCTTTGCTTTTGGCCTGGGCCTCTTCAAGTGTTGGCCTAAGTACGAGAAGTATTCCAAGGAGATTTCTATCCAGGCAAGGTGGGAAGGCCCCAGGAGGGAAGTGAGTGCAGGCAGGGAGACAGATCAAGCCTCTGCCATGCCTTCTGGGTTACTTGGTCACTCAGATCCTGGGTTGGAGAAAAGCAGAAAATGAAGTGAGGAATGCGCTAGAACTTGGGCAAGGCTCTTTGTAAGAGAAGATCTCTTCCCAAGTGTTACAGCTCTTGGAACAAAAGGGTTAGACAAAGGAATATTTCTCACATTCCTTTAATTCCCTGCATGGCTTTCCTATATACAGTTATGGTATTGATTTAGAGTTTGACCACAAGAACCACTCATTGGCTTGGGCTGAGAGTTTGGGGGAAACCTTATTTGCATGTGAGAGGGCTTGGTGCTGTTCCTAAGTGGCTGATAGCCAATCCTCTCCTGTGGGGGTGGTGGGGGCTGGAACTCTGACAGGAACCAGGGTCCAGGAGACATTAGAGAACTCCTTCCATCCCATGTAAGTGAATTATCACTACTGGGTCCTGGGGTTCAAGATCTAGCCTGGACTGGAAACCAGGCTGTCTGCATGTATCCCATTTCCCAACAGGTGACTCCCCCCCCCCTTTTTTTTTAATAAGGGAGAGGTGTCACCAGAATAACCATCTTCTATGTTGGGAACATTTTGATACTGAACGAAGACCTGATTTGTAGTGATTTTTGCAATGCTACTCATCTGCTACTTTAGAAACTGAACGAGACAGGATGCCAAGAGAAGTAAGGCTCCAATGGCTAGTATGAGGCCAAGGAGAGGAAGAACCCATGCTAGCAAGGGCTTAGAGTAGCAAGGGGTAAGTGTATTGGGAGTATAGCGTGCCTAGAAGTCCCCCTGAGTTCCTTGAGCATTTGTACATCTTGTTCTACCAGCCCAGATTCATTGACATAAAAACAACATTTCTCTCCCAGCAAAATGCAAGTCCATCCCTGTTCAGCAGTCAGTAAGTCCAGGGCTCTCTGGTTTTGGAGAGCAACTCCTGCTAAGGAGGTTATCTGGAGTTGAAGAGACTCAAGGCTGTCTGTAGTGGAAGCCATTGCCTGGTCAAGCTTGTCTTGGAAGTCACTGGCCAGATGTTGTGTTTGGATGAGGGCTGCTCCAGCAGTTCCTGTTGCACTCAGAGAGACAGCAAAGCCTAGTCCAATGAGTAGAGGAATGAAGATCTCTCTTTTCTTTCTGCTTTCTCCCGTCTGTGAGGCGAGTTCTTCAGGTTCGTAGAGATAAACCTGGGGGACAATTCTCACAGGGGTGCAGGAGCCTTGAAAGGGGGGCTTAATACAGGCACCTGTAGTGCCTTTGCACCAGAGGGGAGCAGGAGGGTTAACACATACTGATTTGGTGATGGTGATGTCACAGGCACATGTAAGATGGGGCTTTGAGGAGGGTCCTGCAAGGCAAAGGAGGGGGGTAGGTCAAAGAGAGGAATGTCCCGTGCTTTCCTTGTGGGTATGGTTCCATGGAGGTCATGAAGGGAAATGTTAATGGGAACAGCTACAAATAATGGTCAGGAGAGAGAAGCACAGAAAAAGCATTGAGAGGAGTTAGGGTGGGTTGTTAAGGAAAGGAGGTCAGCTGCATATTGGATGTACTGTAGCCAGGAGAGGGTAGCTTGCAGCTCCTTCTGAGACTGATTTTCCTGTTGGATAATGTTAGCTTGAGTAAAAACTGATTTGGAGGCAGGAACAAGCTCAGCTTACAGGAGATGTGCAGGTCAGCACCTGGGAATTTGGGGTAAAGTTTACCCATGACTCTGGTCTGCCAACGTTCATCCCATGGATTGCCGATTGAAAGCTGAAAATGAATTTTAAGGTTGGTGAGCAGTGTGCCACCATGACTGGTGGATTCCATTCTGCAGTTCCAGTATCTGCAACCTCCTTATGTGGAGACCTCCTGGAGGCATTCACCTGTGTTTTGGTAAGGGAAGCAGAGAAAAGGGCTGGGTGTAGTGGAGATGGAATCTGGGTGTAGGGGGATCTCAATCCTGGTTCGACATCCTTCTATTGGACAGTCCTGGCTCCCTATAACTTTGTTGTGTCCATTGTAGGTTTCCCTAGCATAGAATCACCAATGATAGGTGTTGGGAAGGCTAAGGAGAGGCTGGGCAGCAAGAGAGTTAGCATGAAGAATGACAAAACATCCAAGAGAATAGAGGAGAGTGGGGCTTGTGGAGGGCTCATGGCCTGGGCAGCAGTCACCAGGTCATGGATGTCCTTCCAGGAGATCTCTTTGTCCTTCTGGATGTGGCATTTCCTCTGCCTCCTCCTCCCCTTCTTCTGTCCTTGTTCTGCCAGTAAGAGGCGGGCCATCTTCTTGGTCAGTGTGGTGGTGCCTGACATTTATGGCAGGAACCCAGATAGGCTTAGGCTGGTCCTGTGGAAAGACGCAAGCAAAACCCCTCCCGGTTGTAAGGAGGGGGTCTGGTCCCTTCCAAATTCCATCCAAAGGATCTCGCCATTGTACTAGAATGGGGGGGGGGCTAATTTTGGTGTATGCCAATGGAGGAAGATAGGAGGATGTTTAGAGTTTTTGTAGATGTTAAATATGTTTAGGGTAGTCAGAGCCATCATTAATTGTACATTAGGGGGATAGGAGGTTGCCTTTTGTTTTAGGAGTTGGGCTTTTAAGGTTTGATGTGTTCTTTCTATTATTCCTTCTCCCTGAGGATTGTGGGGAATTCCCATATGATGGGCAATTTCCCAGTGTGTGCAGAAGGTTTTGAATTGAGAACTAGTGAAGGCCGGGCCATTATCAGTTTTTATCTGCCGAGGAATGCCCATGATGGCAAAGGTGCAGAGCATATGATGAATCAATCTTTTTGAGCTTTCACCTGTTTGGGCTGTAGCCCATATGAAATTCGAGTATGTATTTATGGTGACAAAAAACATATTTCTGTCTACCGAATTGGGGAATATGTGTGACATCAATTTGCTATAAAGCATTGGACTTAAGCCCTCGGGGGTTGGTGCCCATCATTTGTAAAGCTGGGGTGGTAATGAGGGATGCACAAAAGGAGCATGTCTTTATTATCCTCTGGAGTTGAGCAAGAGGGATGTGGGGGAAGCGAGCCTGAAGCCCCTTTATATTTGTGTGTGTGTGCATGAATGAAATTGATCTGCTTGTTCAGTGGAGGCCATGAATATCCCTGTCGAGGCAGTTTGGTCAGCGAGTGTATTTCCCTCAGATATAGGACCTGGCAGAGGACTATGTGATCAGACATGCTGGATGTAGATGGGGCGTCTCTTTTCTGTAGGAGGGTGGAGACCGGTAAGAGTAGAGGGGAAAGTGGGTTGGCATCTAGTTTGATAAAGGATCTTGACAACCAGGGGAGCAAGTTAACAGCATATACACTCTCTGAAAAGATGTTAAGTGGGCCCTTGACTTCTTTCAGAGCTAGATAGATGGCATATAATTCTTTATATTGGAGGGAGTGACTGGGCAGCTCTTTGAATCGGAGGATAGGGGTTTCATCCTCAGGGAAGTAGTATATTACTGCTTCAGGCCTCCTCTTTCCCCCATCAGTAAATATTGAGGAGGCTCTTGCTATGGACCCTTTTAAGAATAGATTGGGGGCAGCCATCGCAACAGAGGGAGAGCAGAGGCCCATTTCTCATCAGGATAATGGTTGTCAATTTGTCCTGGGAATCCTACTAAGCTGATAGCAAAGTGGGAGTGATTTTTGATTAGCCACGGAATATCAGAGTGGGAGAAGGGGATGACAAAAATGTCAGGTTCTTTCCCTAGGGTTTGGAGGGCTCTATCCCTACCATTTTTAATCATGCTGGCAAACGCATCTACTTAATTTAAAATTCAGGGTGCGCCACCCATTGGGGTGTGGAGCCATTCCAGCACCCCCTGAGGCTGGTAAAGGGTTCCCACAAGTGTAGGGGAGGAGTTAAAGAAGAGGAGCTGTGTAGGTTTTGTTGGGTCATACCTAGCAAGAGCCACATCTTTTAGGGCTGCATTGACAGAATTTAGAGCTTGGACTTCCTCTGGGGACAGTGTTCTCAGGGAGGATGGACTTTTGTCTCCTTTCAGGATGTTAAAGAGGGGTTGAAGGGTGCTTGTAGGAAGGGGGACCAGGGCTGAAGCCAATTAAGGTTGCCTAGAAAGCTCTGGAGGGAGACGAGAGTTAATTTTTGAGGGAAGGAAAGGGTGGGTTTGAGGGAACGTATTGAGGTAAGGGATATCTCTGTTCCTAAAAATGTAATGGGTGGAATAAGTTGGATTTTGTGAGGAGCTATTTTAAATCCTAGAGCAGATAGGGAGGGTATTAGCTAGTCCTCAAATTCAGAGGGGGAGGTAGAAAAGTCTCCCCAAACTAAAATATCATCCATGTAATGATAAGATATTGAGTCCTTTGTCAAAATAGGGTTTTAATGCAGTGGCTACAGCCTCCTGACAAATGGTTGGACTGTTAGCCATTCCCTGCGGGAGAACAGTCCATTCATATCGTGAGGCTGGGCCAGAGTTGTTAATGGGGGGTACTGAGAATAAAAAGTGTTCACAGTCTCGGGGGTGAAGGGGGATGGAAAAGAAGCAGTCTTTTATGTCTGTTGCTAACAGGGGAACATTAGCAGGGATGGCTGAGATGTGGGGTAGCCCTCTTTGTGGGGAGCCCCATACTCACTTGGTTTTGTTAATTGCCCTCAGATCTTGTAATAATCTCCATCCCCCAGAGCTCCTTTTTATAGCAAACACAGGGGTATTCCACGGACTGTGAGAGGGGCGGAGGTGTTGTAGCAACAGCTGTTCTACCAGCTGTGAGAGGGCTTTGAGCTTCTCCCTTGGTAGAGGCCACTGTGGGACCCAGATGGCTTCATCGGAAAGCCAATCAAAGCAGGGAATACTAAATCTGACAGTGGCCCCTAGAATTGGGGGTGATTTGGAGGAGGGTTTTTAGGGTCTTCTTCAGTATTATTTTTATGGATAGTTTTCTGTTGTAATGTGGTCTCTTTCTGGTTGGGTGGTAAGAACCACCTCTAAGGTTTGTAAAATATCTCTCCCTAGAAGATTGGTGGGTACTTGAGCCACCAGGGGACGTATAAGGCCAGTAGCCCCATCCAGGTCTTCCCATTTGTAAGCCTGTTTAGTGATGAATGCATGAGAGGTACCTATGAGCTAGGGTGCAGGGATCAGTTGCCAATCACGTGGGATCACTTGCTGTCTTAAAATGTCCTGTCTGCTCCAGTATCAATAAGGCACTTGAATGGTTTATTGTCTATCTTAATGGTTAGTTTTGGATGGGAGTCTTCTGAGATGCTGGATACCCATAAGGCTTCTATGGGAGTACTAGTTGTTTCTCTTACTGTCGGGGCTGAGGGCTGCCCCTTCTGGAGTTTAAAGGCTCCAGTCACTTACCATCCTTATCATATACAGCATTGCAGTGTCTCCACCAATGGTAACCTTTTCTGCAGTGGAGGCAGATTGTCTTAGTGTGATTAGAAGCTGCTATGGGAGAGAATTTTGTGGGCATTCACCCCTCCAATGTCCTGCCTCTCCACCTTTGGGCAGAGAGTTTTGTGGGCATTTTCCCTCCAATGTCCTCTCCACATTTGAAGCAGATTCCTTCTGTTTTCACTGCTGCTACAAATGCCTGAGCCACGGATGTAACCTGATGTAATATGGTTCCTATATCTCTGGTTGCCACAATCCACCTATCGTGATGCTCCTCCCAGAGACCCTGGCAAGCAAGTCTGGATTCAGAGGTCATACCTTCCCATACGATGGTTTTAAGAAGGAGGTATCTTGCTGTGGAGTTGGGAATTTTTCTTTCTAGGCTCATTTTGGTTCTGAGAATAAAATCAGATAGGGGTTCTCTGGGCTTTTGTTGGGGACAGAGCAGGGAGGAGGCAGGGTCTTGTGATCCTGAGGGTGGAGTGAGCCTATCCCAAGCTTGGGTTGCACAGAGGTGGACCTGCTCATAGTACCCTGCTGGCTGAGTTACCTGCTCTGTTCCAGTAAAGAGGTCTTCCTGGCCAAAGAGTTCGTTAAAGCCCCATGGGGTATCTCCTCTGCTCTGGTTTTGCCTGACTTGTTGGCGGCATTCATCTCGAAATAAGGCTTCCCATTCCAAAAACATTGGTCCAGTAAGGTCAGAATGACAAATATCTCTCCAATCTTGGAGGGGGGGGTGTATTTAGGTTGGCAATATGGCTCTGTAGGAGAGATTTTGTCCAGGGTGCATGGATGCTACCTTTCTTCACTGCCTGCCTGAGTTCTTTTAAGTCTGAGGCTTGGAATGGGTACCAATTAAGGGGGTTATTTCAGGTGGGGTTGATATTAACTGGGAATACCTGAACAGTTTGGGTTTTTTGTTTTGTTTCTGACTCCTGATTAACATGGGAATCGGGGTTAATTTATGCAATAGAATCTCGAATATTGCAAAGTTGTTGGGTGATAGATGGTTGGGGGTAAGAGACCATGGAGTTAGGTAGGGCTTCTCTTTTACAGCTTGGAGAAGGGGGAGGAGAGATGCCTCTCTCTGGGGGAGGTGAAGATGGTATAATGAAGCTTTACCTTTGAGTGGGAGAGGGAGGGGCCAGAGGAGCAGGTGGTTTAATTAGTTTTTCCTCGGAAGTGTAGGGAGGCAGGGGTGGATAGATGGATTTTGTCTTTTATTAATTGGGTAAGGGCTGTAAGGTCTGAAATGGAGTGGTTTTTAAGACCTTGACCTTTGGGTTCATCTGACTGAGGGTGCTCAGCAGCTGAGTTGCTGTCAGTTTGTCCTATTTTAGATGGCCCTATGCACTGCCTAATTGCAGCTAAGATTGGCAAAAATTCAGGGGAAGGTGTTTTACCCTCTCGGGTATCTTTGTTTTTGATAAGAGAAGTAACTCTGAGCCATGAGTCTGAGCTATAAATATTATCATTGGCCATACATGGTGCTATCTGAAGGACTTCCTCCCAAAATAAGGAGGCTTGTTTTTTTTTTTTTTTTTTTTATTTATTTCATTTTTTTTATTTTTTATTTTTGGCTATCTTTATCCCTCAATGCTTTAGTAGAGCGCATATTTCCCTGACCTGGGGTGATTTTTTTATATGATGGTGAGTTGCCCATAACAGAAAAGAAGAAAAACGCCTGTCCAATGGGAATGTTCCCTTGGCCTATTGGGCTTCGGGGGATTCCACAAAGGTCCAAATGCCAAGACTTTCTGCAGATTTAAGAACTGGCAGCCGCCCTGTGGCTCTTAATTGGCTGCTGTGTTACCAGGTTTTCTTTGTTTTAAGGAGAAGTTAGAGAGTCTTTGCCAATGCCCGTTGTGGGCTGTTGGGATTTAGACAGAGACCAGAGGAACCTTCGGCCAACACCAGAGAGTAGCTCTGGCCAGAAGGCTTCAGTTGTCCCTTTAGCTTGTCTAAATCCATGTGATGGCGCTGACTGAATTCACAGTAGGAAAACACAGATTGTTTCCAGAGGTGGGGATGGGGGGCTCACCTTCTCAGAGTATTAGTTCTGTGTGGGCGTTTTATTCACTCTTGCCCCACTTTGGTCTCCAGATGTGGGCCTAAGTACCAGAAGTTTTCCACGGTACTTCCAGGCTGGGTGAGAAGGCCACAGCAAGGGAAATGAGTGGAGGCAGGGAGACAGACGAAGCCTCTGCCATGCCTTCTGGGTCGCTCAGTAACTCTGAGCCTGGGTCTGTGAAAAGCCTACAATCCAGTGAGGAATGCAGCAGAACTCAAGCACAGCTCTTCGGGAGAGAAGATCTCTTCCCAAGTGTTACAGCTCTTGGAAAAAAAGGGTCAGACAAAGAAATAATTCTCACATTCCTTTAATTCCCTGCTTGGCTCTCCTATACACAGTTCTGGCAGTGATTTAGAGTTTGACATCAAGCCCCTTTCTTTGGCTTGCGCTGAGAGTTTGGGGGAAACCTTATTTGCATGTGAGAGGGCTTGGTGCTGTTCCTAAGTAGCTGATAGCCACGCCTCTCCTGTGGGGATTGTGGAGGCATGAACACCAACAGGAACCAGGGTCCAGGAGACCTGAGAGAACTTCAGTTCATACTTTAGGCTCTTGCGTCTTCAAAGGAATGGATAGGCCCAGGCACTCATCACTTCTTCCTTTTGGCCTGGGCCTCTTCAAGGGTCAGGTTTAGGCTCAGGCCCGGATCACTTTTTGTTTTTTGTCCCTGGCCTCTTCAATGGTCTGGGATAGGCCCAGGTAGGTCAACATCAGTCCTTGCTTTTGGTCTGAGCCTCTTCACGGGTCAGATATAGGTCCAGGCCCTCATCAATTCTTTCTTTTGGCTCAGGCCTCTCAAAGTTAGGTATAGGCCCAGGCCCAAATCACTTCTT
Organism: Mus caroli; assembly: GCF_978045245.1. Classification (NCBI taxonomy): domain Eukaryota; kingdom Metazoa; phylum Chordata; class Mammalia; order Rodentia; family Muridae; genus Mus; species Mus caroli. The sequence continues at coordinate 80,471,163 of NW_028227262.1, read as the reverse complement.
CCTTTTGACCTGGGCCTCTTCAAGGGTAAGGCATAGGCCCAGGCCCACATCACTTCTTTCTTTAGGCCAGGGCCTCTTCAAGGGTCAGGGATAGGCCCAGGCCCACATCACTCCTTGATTTGGCCTGGGTCTCTTCAGGGGTCAGGGATAGGACCAGGCCCACATCACTTCTTTCTTTAGGCCTGAGTCTCATCAAAATCAGGGATAGGCCCAAGCCCTAATCACTTGTTGCTTCTAGCCTGGGTCTCTTCAAGGGTCAGGGATAAGCCCAGAACGTCATCACTTCTTTCTTCAGGCTCAGGCCTCTTGAAGGGTCAGGCATAGACCCAGGCCCTCTTCACTTCTTGTGTTAGGCCCAGGCCTCTATAAATGTCAGTGATAGGCCCAGTCACACATCACTTCTTGCTTTTGACCTGGGCCTCTTCAAGGGTCAGCGATCAACAAGGCCAACATCACTTCTTGTTTTTGCCCAGGCCTCTTCTAGGGTCAGGGATAGGCAGAGGCCCACGTCACTTTTTGTCCCAGACCTCTTCAAGGTTCATGGATAGGCCCAGGCACACATCACTTCTTCCTTTTGGCCTGGGCCTCTTCAAATATCAGGGATGGGCCCAGGCCCACATTACTTCTTCCTTTTGGCCAGGGCCTCTTCAACGTTCAGGGTTAGGCCCAGGTCCACATCACTTCTTGCTTTTGGCCCAGGCCTTTTCAAGCATCAGGGAAATTCTCAGGCCCACATCATTCCTTGCTTTTGGCCCAGGGCATTTCATAGGTCAGGGTGAGGGCCAGGCCCACATCACTTCTTTGTTTTGGCTGGAGCCATATCAAAGTTCAGGGATAGGTCCAGGCCCTCATCACTTCTTGATTTTAGCCTGGGACTTTTCAAGGGTCAGGGATAGGCCTAGGACCTCATCACTTCTTCCTTTATGCCCATACCTGTTCAAGAGTCAGGCATAGGACCAGGCCCTCTTCACTTGCTGGATTGGACCAAGGACTCTTTCAATTTCAGGGATAGGTCCAGGCCCACATCATTTCTAAGACTCATCTTCAATAAAAAAAAATAAATAATAGAAAGCCAACATTCAAGTGGAAACTGAACAACACTCTTCTCAATGATACCTTGGTCAAGGAAGGAATAAAGAAAGAAATTAAAGACTTTTTAGAGTTTAATGAAAATGAAGCCACAACATACCCAAACTTATGGACATAATGAAAGCATTTCTAAGAGGAAAGGTCATAGGTCTGAGTGCCTCCAAAAAGAAACTAGAGAGAGCACACATTAGCAGCTTGACAACACACCTAAAAGCACTAGAACAAAAGGAAGCAAATTCATCCAAGAGGAGTAGACGGCAGGAAATAATCAAACTCAGGGGTGAAATCAACCAAGTGGAAACAAGAAGAACTATTCAAAGAATCAACCAAACAAGGAGCTGGTTCCTTGAGAAAATCAACAAGATAGATCAACACTTAGCCAGACTCACTAGAGGGCACAGGGACAGCATCCTAATTAACAAAATCAGAAATGAAAAGGGAGACATAACAACACATCCTGAAGAAATAAAAAACACCATCAGATCGTTCTAAAAAAAGCTATACTCAACAAAACTGGAAAACCTGGATGAAATGGACAAATTTTTAGACAGATACCAGGTAACAAAGTTAAATCAGGATCAGGTTAATGATCTAAACAGTCCTGTATCCTCTAAAGAAATAGAAGCAGTCATTAATAATCTCTCTCCCCCCACCTCCCCAAAAAAGACCTGGACCAGATGGGTTTAGTGAAGAGTTTTATCAGACCTTCAAAGAAGATCTAATTCCAGTTCTTCACAAAGTATTCCACAAAATAGAAGCAGAAGGTACTCTACTCAATTCATTCTATGAAGCCATAATTACTCTGATACCTAAACCACAGAAAGACCCGACAAAGATAGAGAACTTCAGACGAATTTCCCTTTTGAATATCGATGCAAAACTACTCAATAAAATTCTCGATAACTGAATCCAAGAACACATCAAAACAATCATCCATCCTGACCAAGTAGGTTTCATTCCAGGGATGCAGGGATGGTTTAATATACGGAAATCCATCAATGTAATCCTTCATATAAACAAACTCAAAGACAAAAACCATATGATCATCTCGTTATATGCAGAGAAAGCATTTGACAAAATCTAACACCCATTCCTGATAAAAGTCTTGGAAAGATCAGGAGGAATGCAAGGCCCATACCTAAACATGATAAAAGCAATCTAAAGCAAAGAAGTAGCTAACATCAAAGTAAATGGTGAGAAGCTGGAAGCAATCACACTAAAATCAGGCACTAGACAAGGCTGCACACTTTCGCTGTACCTACTCAATATTGTACTTGAAGTCCTAGCCAGAGAAATTCCACAACAAAAGGAGATCAAGGGGATACACATTGGAAAGGAAGAAGGCAAAATATCACTTTTTGAAGATGATATGATAGTATATATAAGTGACCCTAAAAATTCCACCAGAGAATTCCTAAACCTGATATACAGCTTCAATGAAGTAGCTGTATATAAAACTAACTCAAACCAAGTCAATGGCCTTTCTCTACACAAAGGATAAACAGGCTGAGAAAGAAATTAGGGAAATAAAACCCTTCTCAATAGTCACAAATAATATAAAATACCTTGGCATGACTCTAACTAAGGAAGTAAAAGATCTGTATGATAAGAACTTCAAGTCTCTGAAGAAAGAAATTGAAGAAGATCTCAGAAGATGGAAAGATCTCCCATGCTCATGGATTGGTAGGATCAATACAGTAAAAATGGCTATCTTGCCAAAAGCAATCTACAGATTCAAAGCAATCCCCACCAAAATTCCAACGCTATTCTTCAATGAATTAGAAAGGGCAATCTGCAAATTCATCTGGAATAATAAAAAACCTAGGATAGCAAAAACTCTTCTCAAGGATAAAAGAACCTCTGGTGGAATTACCATGCCTGACCTAAAACTGTACTACAGAGCAATTTTGATAAAAACAGCATTGCACTGGTATAGTGACAGACAAGTAGACCAATGGAATAGAATTGAAGACCCAGAAATGAACCCACACACCTATGGTCACTTGATCTTTGACAAGGGAGTTAAAACCATCCAGTGGAAAAAAGACAGCACTTTCAACAAATGGTGCTGGCACAACTGGCGGTTATCATGTAGAAGAATGCAAATTGATCCATTCCTATCAACTTTTACTAAGGTGAAATCTAAGTGGATCCAGGAACTCCACATAAAACCAGAGACACTGGAACTTATAGAGGAAAAAGTGGGGGAAAGCCTCGAATATATGGGTACAGGGGGAAAATTCCTGAATATAACAGGAATGGCTTGTGCTTTAAGATCGAGAATTGACAATTGGGACCCCATAAAATTGCAAAGCTTCTGTAAGGCAAAAGACACTGTCAATAAGACAAAAAGGCCACCAACAGATTGGGAAAGGATCTTTACCTATCCTAAATCAGATAGGGGACTAATATCCAATATATATAAGAATTCAAGAAGGTGGACTCCAGAAAATCAAATAACCCCATTAAAAATGGGGCTCAGAGCTAAACAAAGAATTCTCACCTGAGGAATACCGAATGGCTGAGAAGCACCTGAAAAAATGTTCAGCATCCTTAATCATCAGGGAAATGCAAATCAAAACAACCCTGAGGTTCCACCTCACACCAGTCAGAATGGCTAAGATCAAAAATTCAGGTGACAGCAGAAGCTGACAAGGATGTGGAGAAAGAGTAACACTCTTCCATTGTTCGTGGGATTATAAGCTTGTACAACCACTCTGGAAATCAGTCTGGAGTTCATCAGAAAATTGGATATAGTACTACTGGAAGATCCCTCAATACCTCTCCTGGGCATATATCCAGAAGATGTTCTAACTGGTAAGAAGGACACATGCTCCACTATGTTCATATCAGCCTTATTTATAATAGCCAGAAGCTGGAAAGAACCCAGATACCCCTCAAAAGAGGAATGGATACAGTAAATGTGGTACATTTACACAATGGAGTACTACTCAGCTATTAAAAAGAATGAATTTATGAAATTCCTAGGCAAATGTATGGACCTGGAAGGCATCATCCTGAGCTAAGTAACTCAATCACAAAAGAACTCACATGATATGTACTCATGAATAAGTGGATATTAGCCCAGAACCTTAGAATAACCAAGATACAAGATACAATTTTCAAAACACATGAAACTCAATTGAAAGAAGACCAAAGTGTGGACACTTTGCCCCTTCTTAGAATTGGGAACAAAAAAACCCATGGAAGGAGTTACAGAGACAACGTTTGGAGCTGAGACGAAAGGATGGACCATCTAGAGACTGTCATACCCGGGGATCTATCCCCTAATCAGCCTCCATACACTGACACCACTGCATACACTATCAAGATTTTACTGAAAATACCCTGATATAGCTGTCTCTTGTGAGGCTATTCTTGGTCCTAGCACACTCAGAAAGGGATGCTCACAGTCAGCTATTGGATGGATCACAGTACAGCCAAGGGAGGATCTAGAGAAAGTACCTAAGGAGCTAAATGGATTTGCAACCCTATTGGTGGAACAACATAAACTAACCAGTACCCCCCAAAGCTCATGTCTCTAGCTGCATATGCATCAGAAGATGGCCTAGTTGGCCATCAGTGGAAAGAGAGGCCCATTGGTCTTACAAACTTTATATGCCTAAGTACAGGGCAATGCCAGGGCCAAGAATTGGGAGTGGGTGGGTAGGGGAGGCGGGGGAGGTTTTGGGGGACTTTTGGGATAGCATTGGAAATGTAAATGAAGAAAATACCTAATTAAAAAATGATTGGGAAAAAAAGAATAAATAGATTGCCATTGTGCTCTGAACAATGAGGCATGAAGAGAGGGGGTGTTGCCTTGTAAGCTCACCATACTCTTACTTACCTTTTACAAATAAAATTATTAAATTATTTTATAACCAGAGCCATTAAAATCAGTTGCTAGGATACATGCATCAGAAAATATTTTGTTATTAACACACTACCATGAGATGTTTCAGTAACCAACACAAAACTAACTCACACTTCCAAGAAGTTAAGAGATAGTTAACCCCGCATCCAAGTATAAATAACCTTTTGAGAACAAAAAATTAGGTTACTCCTCCTCAGTCCTACAAGTTACAGCCTTAAGAAGATTTTATAATATCATAATAAAGAAAGTCCTGGACTGGGTCAGCTTTCGATGCATTAACAGAAATATCAATAGGTACATTAAGTCAAAGTAGTGAAATCACTTCTGTAGAGCTCAGATGCTGACAACATATTTATTAGTATGGTAGATGGTGGTTGCTTATAGTACGTTGACAACATCTTTTACTTGTTTGTTACAAGGACATTACTCAAACAGAGATGGGTGTTAAGGGTTATAAAGTTTACCCCCAAAAAATTGTAGTTAGTTCTTGGACCTGTGATTCCTAGTTCTCCATAACCACTGAAATTTTTATAAGTTAATTAGCCTAGCAGAAGGATTAGTGGAAGTCACAACACTTTTCAGGAAGGTTTCTACATACAATACTAGCTGCTACAGTCTAATTAATTGTATTTTACATGATTTCATAGAACATAGCTCTTGGTATGGTTCTCTTTAAAATGGAGGCTTGCAGGATGAATCTACTCTTATAGAGGATATGTGTTTCAGTATTAGGAAAGTGGCTCACATCTCTCCGTTTCTTGATTCCTCTAGAACCTGTCTATACATGCTACACATAAACTCACCAAGGCACAAACACAATGCAAAATAAAATACACACACACACACGTGTGTGTGTGTGTGTCTATATGTGTGTAGTGTCTGTATTTTTAGAATTTATTCTACATGGTGCACCATCTTATTAAAAACTGTGTACGTCTCTGCAATAGATTTTTTTTTGAACATACAAATACTTTATCAAAAGTTACATGGCCAGCAGTTGCTAGGGGTAGGATTTGAATGCATGTATGTCTGGCTACCTATAGGTTTTTTGCTTAGGTGTGAATTTATCCAGTAAGTGATTCAAGCCTACTGAATGCTAAAAAAGGCAATACCAGATTTAGAATAAAGTAAAAACATCCTGTTTTATTTGCCATATACCATATGCTGAATTCCTCTTGAGTTCAGACTATAAAACATGACTTTCATGTTTCTTCACAAACTGTAAATGATGCTAGTTCAGGACAAGGGGAATAGCACACCTCATATTTGCCTACTATGGCTACTTTCCTTCATTTAAATCTCTGACTCATTGACTCCACAATGTTTATTAGGAGACCCTATAAACATAACATGCCTTAAATGGAACAATATAAGGCAGGAAATGGAGGACAAGGTGAATAGGGAAATGATTATTTTGGGAGAATTTGTTTGTGTATAAATTATGAATAAATATGATCAAAAGGCATTTTACGATATTCTCAAAGAATCAGTAGTAATGAAAAAAAGTAGGAAACATGATCTGGTATTGGATGAGGGAAAAGGACTGAAGCCTTGAGGGCCAGCAGAAAGAATGAAACAGGCAACTTCGGGAGACAGGAGGTTGGGGATGGGGCTTCCAGAATGCACCAGAGGCCTGGGAGGTGAGAGACTCTCACGACTCAAAGGGAGGGACATTATATGAAATGCCTAACAGTAGGGGGAGGGAACTTATGGAGCCACCTCCAGCAGGAAGACAGGACATCAAGTAAGGGATGGGGTTTCCATCTCACAGTCACAACTCTGACCCATAATTGTTCCTGTCTGAAAAAATTACAGGGCTGGAAATGGAGACGAGCCTGAGGAAAAGAAGGTCCAGAAACAGGCCCAAAGTGGGATGCAGCTCATGGGGAGATCTCAAGGCCTGACATTATTACTGAGGCACTGGAGCACTAACAAAAATGGACCTATCACAACAGCCATCTAACAGATCCAACAAGCAGCTGAGTCAGAGGCAAATATTTGCACCCAACCAATGGACAGAAGCACCTGTCCCCTGTTGTTGAAATAGGGAAGGCTGAAAGAAGCTGAAGAGAAGGGTGATCCTGTAGGAGGACTAGTAGTCTCCATTAATCTGGACCCCTGAAATCTCTCAAACAATAGACAACCAAATAGGCAGAATACACCAGCTGTTATGAGGCCCTCAACATACATACATTAGAGGACTACAGGGTCTGTTAATTCAGAAATGATGCACCTAACCCTAAAGAGATTGAAGACTCCAGGGAGTTTAGAAGTAAGGTGTAGTTGGGGGTGTGTAGATCCATGTGGAGACAGGGGTGTGGGGAGGAGGTATGGGATGTGGAACAGGCAGAGGGTGGATGAGGGTGGCAAGAAGAAAATATGGAGTGTAAAAAATAAACTAATTAAAATGAAAAAAAAATTCCTTGTTTGCTTACAAAGCAAACTAAAGGCTTGAAAAGAAATAGAAAACATTGGTCTCCTCCAGAGTATTACTATTTAGATTCTCACCTCTCCTGATACACATTCAAGTGGTTTGACCTCAGGCATCTGGGGACACTGGGCTTGAGCTAAGTGCTGACATGAGTAAGTCTTGCACCTGTTTCCAGCAATAACTGGTTCTCAATGATTTGCATGCTGTCACTTCACAGCCTTGGGGACTTCTTCATATACCAGTCACACATATCCTGTACCGTTGTCATTGCAGTCAGGACTCAGCATGGACATGAGGGCCCCTGCTCAGTTTTTTGGGATCTTGTTGCTCTGGTTTCCAGGTAAAATGAACTAAAATGGAAATGTCATTGTGATTAGTGTTGATTGGCATTTGGGAGATTTTATCTTATAATACTTACCTATGTAGATATTCATTATGTTTCTACTCCTAGGTGCCAGATGCGACATCAAGATGACCCAGTCTCCATCCTCCATGTATGCATCGTTGGGAGAGAGAGTCACTATCACTTGCACGGCGAGTCAGGACGTTAAAAGCTATTTAAGCTGGTACCAGCAGAAACCAGGGAAATCTCCTAAGGCCCTGATCTATTATGCAATAAACTTGGCAGATGGGGTCCCATCAAGATTCAGTGGCAGTGGATCTGGGCAAGATTATTCTCTAACCATCAGCAGCCTGGAGTCTGATGATACAGCAATTTATTACTGTCTACAGCATGGTGAGAGCCCTCCCACAGTGATACAAGTAATAACATAAACCCCATGAAAGCAGAAGTGAGAGGCTTGACTGCCCCGCCTGCTTCTCATGAACCACCCACTTTAAGTATTTCTTAGATGTCACAGGTCTCTCTAAGAGTCTGGGATCATGTCAGGTGTGGTCTTAGGTGTACTATTCTCTGCTCATACATTGTTGTCTCAGATTGCTAGTATCAGATGAGCTCCATGTCTGTGTCTCATGGTACTTGTCTGGTGGTCACCTCAGGATTGTTCCCCACCTTGTCCACCTGAACTGCCCATTGAAAGTATTGTCTGTCTCAGGCTCACTCATGCCCATGGGCCTGGTTATAGGCAGGGTTCTTTTAGTCTCTGGCTCCCCATCCTGGAAGACTGTCTGCCCTTGCCTCATAACATTCAGTCTGTCTTAGTCTAACTGATCTCAGGGAATGTTAGGCTACTAATCATTCAGATGCTCATAGGTCATGACAATGAGCTGAGCAAAGACATAGCCTCTCTTCATTGCCTCCTACTGACACTCAGTTGGCAGAAAAAAAAGCACACCTGCTATGCCTCTGGGAGGCAGGAGTACACCACAGTCTTGATCACTCTAATTTTATACAAAGGAGAAGAATAAAGTTAGAAGACATAATCCACATTTTTAGGGTTCCAGTTTTCCTCATTATGCTGTCCTTTGACTATCTACACAAACTCTAGACAGAGTTTACCAACCTTCAAAACTCTTTCATGGATATTATATGCATCATATTGATTTTATTAGCAAATTGTCGTTGATATCCATTTAAATCTCATTTATGGATCTGGAGAAAAACCCAGTGGTTAAGAGCATTTGTTTATCCTGAAAGTGACTTGGGTTTGATTCTCAGCACCCATAAGGTAAACAACAACTGTTTCTCTTAATTAAGTATTTATTTATTTATTTATTTATTTATTTATTTATTTATTTATGTGTTTTGTATGTAGGAGTTCTGTGTTTACACAGACACACACACACACACACACACACACACACTCATATACTAGAAGAGGGAATCTAATACCATTACAGATGGTTGTGAGTCATCATATAAATGCTGAGAATTGAACTCAGGTCCTCTACCAGCAGTCAGTGCTCTTAACCATCCCACAGCTGTTTTAATTTCATTTTCAGTGGACCCAGCACTGTCTTCTGTCCTTTGACGGTCCATGTACATAATGTTGTTAGGGACAAGCAAACAATACATACATTCGTTTTTATTAAAAACAAAAAGCAGTTTACAGTATCAACACAGATATATCCTTTATTTACTTGTATGCCTTTTAAGATACAGAGCTATTCTTCTATCCTCAATGTATATAGAGATTCTACTGTAATTAATTTCAAATATTTATGTTGAGCTTCCTTGATTTATGAATTTGTATACTATTGTCATTAGCAAACTTTTTTTTTTCATTCATTTCATTGCTCATTTCTTACTGCATTTCTTGTATCTGGGCTGTTTTAGAACAAAATGGCAAAAATAGACATTTTTGTCTTTTCTGTAATCTGCCACATAAGTGCCCAATATTTCTCCACTCAGTGTTATATTTGCCTGAGCTTTATATACAGCACATGACAGTAAGATATTTTCGTGACAGTGGTTTCTTCTTTGAAGATACATGGTGAAGACTTAATGACACACATAAGACAGTATTGTGGTTGTTTTATTCTTCCTATGGGACAGAGGGCAAGCTACATGTTTTCCTGGTTACCCAATGAAGGATATATTACTGAATATACAGCCTTGGTGAATTTCATCAGCAGACTTGCTGAACTGACCTGCCTGAACCCCTGATGTCTTGGTTTTTCATCCAGATCCAATCAGGACACAGACATCAGAGATGAATACATTGGTGGGGCCTTCTTAAGGCCAACCAACTCCCCTATTTTCTTACCCTTCTCCGTCCCTTTAAATGTATCTCAACGCCCATATTCAACTTGAAGAAGTTATGAAAGAAAAGTTGTTATCCCAGTTCCCTAAGCTTTGGGGCTGGATGTGGTTAATATAGGTTGTCTTTGACAATAAAATTTTGAAGTACAGGGCTTAGACCAAGTCCTTCTACTACTGTTATTGTAAACAGATCTGAGATGTTTAACCCTGTGAGCAACGGGCCAAATAGGAAATTCGTGGCTCTGAGTTTATTGTTAGTGTGTTTTCAGTTATTTTAATTAGAAATGGCTGAAAGTAGTTAACAGAAAGCAGTCTAGATTATTTCACATAGATTGGTGGTTTTCAAAAACATCAGAAGTCCACAGAATGTGATGTTTAATGTTATTTATTCACTTGGTGTTGAGACCAGTTTGCTCCTGACAATTTTCCCTGTCTTGGATTCAAACAAGAAACTGAGCATCTTTGAGTTACTCCACTTGTGGCGAAACAACCACTAGGCAAGAATTGCCTCATTTCATCTACAGACATAGTACTGTCCAAAGAAAGACACAATGTCAGGTTAGGACAGCTTGATTCTGCAGAGGCAGAGTAGGCTAGAGCTTAATATTCCTGTTTCTCTAACTCTGTCAGATGACCCTGGCCAGTAGCCTGAACACTGATGCTTCAACGTGTTGAAGTATGGGATAGTCCAGGTGAACAGCGATCTCTATGGATTGGCTAAGTTTTGAAAGCTGTTTTAGGCTTCCTATATATTTTCAGTTAATATCAGCCATTTTGGGATTTCTGATGGGATTGAAAAATTACAAAGTTTCCTAGATGACCCAGGCTTTTTAATTTGAGAACAGTTTTGAGAGGATGATTATCAGATAGCATTCAATCTAACACTTGGACACAGGGGGAAATGTCCTGAATAGAACACTAATGGCTTATGCTCTAAGATCAACAACAGACAAGTGGGACCTCATAAAATTGCCAATCTTCTGTAAGGCAGAGGACACTGTTAATTGGACAAAACGGCAACCAACAGATTAGGAAAAGATCTTTACCAGTCCTACATGCCATAGAAGGCTAATATCTAATATATACAAAGAAATGAAGAAGTTAGACTCCAGAGAACCAAAAACCCTATTAAAAATATGGTACAGAGCTAAACAAAGAATTCTCAACTGTGGAATCTTGAATGGCAGAGAAGCACAGAAAGAAATTTTCAACATGCTTAATCATCTGGGAAATGCAAATCAAAATGAATCTGTGATTCTAACTTATAACCATCAGAATTGGTGAGATAAAGCAAACAAACAAAAGACAAAACAAAACAAACAAACAAACAAAAAACTGAAAGGGACAACATATGCTAGAAAAGGTATGATGCAATGGGAACACTCCTCTATTGCTGGTGGGAATTTAAACCTGCACAACCACTCAGGAAAACAATTTGTTCATTTCTCAGAAAATTTAGAATAGTTCTACCCCAAGACCCAGTTTGAAGATATTGACACAACAGTCAAATAAAATAAAATAGAATAGAATAAAATAAAATAAAATAAAATAAATCAAAAAACTTTTAACCAAAAACATCCAGGAAATCCAGAACACAATAAAAAGACCAAACCTGAGAATAATAGGAATGGAAGGCAACAAAGATTCTCAGCTCAAAGGACCAGAAAACTTCTTCAACAAAATCATAGAAGAAAATTTCTGCAACCTAAAAAAAAAAATAGATGGACATAAATGTACAATAAGCCTCTAGAACACCAAAGAGATTGGACCAGAAAATAAAATCCTGTTGTCACATAATAATCAAAACAGTAAATGCACAGAGGGAAGAAAGAATATTAAAAGCTGGAAGGGAAAAAGGCTCAGTAACATATAAAGGCAGACATATCGTAATTACACTGGACTTATCAACAGAGATTCTAAAAGCCAGAAAAGCCTGGACAGAGGTCATGTAGACCCTAAGAGAAAACAAAATTCAGCCTAGGCTACTATAACCTGCAAAATGCTCAACCAAAATAGATGATGAAACCAAAATATTCCAGGACAATACCAAATCTAAACAATATATACCCACTATTATACCCCTACAGAGGATTCTATAAGCAAAACTCCAAACAAGGAGGGTACTTACACTAAAGAAAAAGCAAGGAATTCATTATCTCCCAACAAAACCAAAATATACAAATAATATACAAATACATATACAAATAATGCCACCTACAACAACAACTATAAAAGGAATGAAAAATCATCTGTATTTAATATGTCTCAATATCAACAGAGTTAATTCCCCAATAAAATCCATAAGCAAATACACTGGAAATCCAAGCAGAATCCAGCATTTTGCTACATACAAGAAGCACACCTCAATGACAAAGACAACCAGTACCTCAAAGTAAAAGGCTGAAAATAAAAGTCTTACAACCAAGATGTCCCAAGAAACAAGCTGAAGTAGCCATTTTAATAGTCAATAAAATAGACTTTCAACCAAAATTTATCAAGCAAGAAGGGGAAGGATACTTGATATACATGAAAGAAAAAAATCCACCAAGAAAAAGTCTCAATTATGAACATTTATGCCTCAAGTGCAAGGTTACCCACACTCATAAAAGAACTTTACTAATCTTCAAAACATACATTGAACCCCACACAATAATAGTGGGAGTTTCAACACTCCACTCTCACCAAGCAACAGTTTATTGAAACAAAAACTAAACAGAGACACAGTGAAACTAATAGAGGTTTGAATAATGTGGACTTAAGAGATATCTACAGAACATTTCACCCTAAAAGAAAAGAGTATATCTTCTTCTCATAGCCTCATGGTACCTTCTCCAAAACTGACCATATAATCAGTCACAGAACAGGCAGAAATAACAAGAAGATTGAAATAATACCAAGCTCCCCATCAGATCACCACAGACAAAGGCTAGACTTCAATAACAAGGAAAACAACAGAAAATCTACATACCCGTGGAAGCTGTACCACTTTCTCCTTGATGATAACTTGGTTAGGAAAAAAATAAAGAAAGAAATTAAAGACTTCCTGAAATTCAACGAAAATGATGACACAGCATATCCATACTTATGGAACATAATAAAAGCAGTGCTAAGAGGAAAATTCATAGCATTAAGTGCCCCCATAATACATTGGAGAGATCCTACCATAACAACACCACATCTAAAATCCCTAGAAGAAAAAGAGAGAAACACAACCAAGAGGAGAAGTCTGCAGAAAATAGTCAAACTCAGGGACGAAATCATACAATTAGAAACAAAAAGAACAATATAAAGAATCACCAAAACCAAAATAAACAAAACAGATAAACCCTTAGCCAAACAAACTAAAGGAGACAGACATAGTATACAAATTAACAAAATCAGAAATGAAAAGGGCATATTAAACAGCAGAAAATGAGGAAATAAAAAAATCAAATCCTACTAAAAATCCATAATCAATTGTCTAGAAAATCAAGATGAAGTGGATGATTTTTTAAAGCAAATTATCATATACCAAAGATAAACCAAGAGCAGGTAAATTATCTAAACATCCTGTATCTCCTAAAGAAATAGTAGAAGTCATCAGAAGCTTCCCAATCCAAAAAAATCCAGACAAATGGCTTCAGCACAAAATTCTACCAAATCTTTAAAGAAGTCATACCAACACTGCTCAAAACCTTTCATAAAATAGAAACAGAAAAACCACTACCTAATTCATTCTATGAAGCCACAATTACTCTGATACCTACACCACAGAAAGACCAAAGAAAATAAAAGTACTTCAGACTAATTCACTTAGGAATATCAATGCAAAAATACGCAAAACAATTCTAGCAAAGAGAATCCAAGAACATATCAAAATTATTGTTCACCAAGATCAAGTAAGTTTTATCTCAGGATTGCAATCTTGGGTCAATATATGAAAATTCATTAACAAAATCCACTATACAAACAAATTCAAACTCACATGATCATCACATTAGATTCTGAAAAAGCATTTGATAAAATACAACATCCATCACGTTAAAAGTATTACAGAGATCAGCAATTCAAGCACAGTTAAAGCAATATACAGGAAATCAACTGCCAATAAGAAATTAAATGGACTGATACTTGAAGTAATCACACTAAAATTAAGAACAAGAAAAGACTGGCCATTCTCTCCTTATCTATTCAATATAGCACTCTAAGTTAGAGCTAGGTCAATAAGACAACAAAACAGAGATCAAGGGGATACAAATTAGGAAAGAAGAAGTCAAGGTATCACTATTTGCAGACAATATGATAGTGTTCATAAACATTCCCAAAAGTTCTACCAGAGAATTTCTGTAGCTGAAAAACATCAGCAAGGAGGCTGGATATAAAATTAACTCAAACAATACAGTAGCTTTCTTTTATACAAATGATAAATAGGTTGAGAAAGAAAATAGGGCAACACTCTTCACAATAGTCATAAACAAAATAAAATATCATGGTATAACTCTAACCAAACAAGTGAAAAGTCTGTATGAAAAGAACTTCAAGTCTTTCAATAAAAACAAATGAAGAAGACCCCAGAAAACGGAAATATCCCCCATGCTCATGGATAGGAAGAATTAACATAGTAAAAATGGCCATTCTACCACTACAATCAATCTACAGATTCAAGGTAATTCCCAACAAATTCTATCAAAGTTCTTCACGGTCATGGAAAAAGAAATTCTCAATTTCATGTGGAAAAACAAAAAACCTAGGATAGTGAAAACAATACTTAAAGATAAAAGAACACCAGGGGGAATCATTACCCCTGCCCTCAAACTGTACTACAGAGCAATAGTGATAAAAACTGCATGGGACTGGTACAGAGACAGACACATTGATCATTGGAACACAACTGAAGACCCAGAAATAAAACCACATGCCTATTGACAATTAGTCTTTTACAAAGAATCCAAAATATACAATGGAAAATGAATACATCTTCAGTAAATGGTTGAGGTCTAACTGGCAGTCAGTATGTAAAAACAAAAAATTAAAATATATTCATATTTGTCACCTTGCATAAAGCTCAGGTGGATCAGGGACCTCAACATAAAACTAGAATAAAACTGAATCTCGGGGCCACAGGCCACATCCGGCCGGATCAGCGCCGAGGTAGCGGGAGTGCAGGGTTGCCTGACACCCGCCAGCTACCCACGACCCCCTCCGCAGGATTTTGGGACTGCTGGTGAGTGGAACACAGCTTCTGCTCCAATCCAATTGCACGGGACCTGAGACTGCATTAGTTAGGGAAGCAGAAACTGGCCTGAGTAGGGCCACACACACACACAGGCCTCACCCGGCCGGATCAGCGCCAGGGTAGCGGGAGCGCAGGGTTGCCTGACACCCGCCAGCTACCCACGACCCCCGCCCCAGGATTTTGGGACTGCTGGTGAGTGGAACACAGCTTCTGCTCCAGTCCAATCACGCGGGACCTGAGACTGCTCTGGTTGGGGAGAGAGAAATCCGGCCTACATAGGGCCACAACCCTCTTCCGGTCAGAAAAGCACCTGAGCAGCTGGGGCGCAGGGTCTGCTGACACTCGCCAACTGCCCACAACACCCGCCACAGGATCTTAAGACTTCTGGTGAGTGGAGCACAGCTTCTGCTCCAATCCAATTGTGCGGGACCTGAGATTGCATTAGTTAGGGAAGCAGAAACCGGCCTGAGTAGGACCACAGGCCTCATCCGGCTGGATCAGCGCCAGGGTAGCGGGAGCGCAGGATTGCCTGACACCCGCCAGCTACCCACGACCCCCGCCGCAGGATTTTGGGACTGCTGGTGAGTGGAACACAGCTTCTGCTCCAATCCAATTGCGCGGGACCTGAGACTGCATTAGTTAGGGAAGCAGAAACCGGCCTGAGTAGGACCACAGGCCTCACCCGGCCGGATCAGCGCCAGGGTAGCGGGAGCGCAGGGTTGCCTGACACCCGCCAGCTACCCACGACCCCCGCCGCAGGATTTTGGGACTGCTGGTGAGTGGAACACAGCTTCTGCTCCAGTCCAATCACGCGGGACCTGAGATTGCTCTGGTTGGGGAGAGAGAAATCCGGCCTACATAGGGCCACAACCCTCTTCCGGTCAGAAAAGCACCGGGGCAGCTGGGGCGCAGGGTCGGCTGACACTCACCAGCTACCCACAACACCCACCACAGGATCTTAAGACTTCTGGAGAGTGGAACACAGCTTCTGCTCCAATCCAATTGCACGCGGGACCAGAGACTGCATTAGTTAGGGAAGCAGAAAAACGGCCTGAGTAGGACCACAGGCCTCTTCCGGCTGGACCAGCACCGGGGTACCGTCAGCTACCCACGACCCCCGCCGCAGGATTTAGAGACTGCTGGTGAGTGGAACACAGTTTCTGCTCCAATCTTTAAATAGTGACAACGATAACAACTAACCCCAGAGATTACCAGATGGCGAAAGGTAAATGTAATAATCTTACTAACAGAAACCAAGACCACTCACCATCATCAGAACCCAGCACCCCCACTTCACCCAGTCCAGGGCACCCCAACACACCGGAAAAGCTAGACACGGATTTAAAAGCATATCTCCTGATGATGATAGAGGACTTCAAGAAGGACGTTAATAACACACTTAAAGAAATGCAGGAGAACACTGCTAAAAAGGAAGAAGACAATAAAGAGGAAGCACAAAAATCCCTTAAAGAATTGCAGGAGAACACTGCTAAAGAGTTACAAATCCTTAAAGAAAAACATGATAACATAATCAAACAGGTAGAAGTCCTTACAGAAAAACAGGAAAACACATCCAAACAGATGATGGAAATGAACAAAACCATACTAGACCTAAAAAGGGAAGTAGACACAGTAAAGAAAACCCAAAATGAGGCAACACTGGAGATAGAAACCCTAGGAAAGAAATCTGGAACCATAGATACGAGCATCAGCAACAGAATACAAGAGATGGAAGAGAGAATCACAGGTGCAGAAGATTCCATAGAGAACATCGGCACAACAATCAAGGAAAATGGAAAATGCAAAAAGATCCTAACTCAAAACATCCAAGAAATACAGGACATAATGAGAAGACCAAACCTACGGATAATAGGAGTGGATGAGAATGAAGATTTTCAACTCAAAGGACCAGCAAACATCTTCAACAAAATTATAGAAGAAAACTTCCCAAATCTAAAGAAAGAGATGCCCATGAACATACAAGAAGCCTACAGAACTCCAAATAGACTGGATCAGAAAAGAAATACCTCCCGACACATAATAATCAGAGCAACAAATGCTCTAAATAAAGATAGAATACTAAAAGCAGTAAGAGAAAAAGGCCAAGTAACATATAAAGGCAAGCCTATCAGAATTACACCAGATTTTTCACCAGAGACTATGAAAGCCAGAAGATCCTGGACGGATGTTATACAGACACTAAAAGAACACAAATTCCAGCCCAGGCTACTATACCCAGCCAAACTCTCAATTAACATAGATGGAGAAACCAAAGTATTCCACGACAAAACCAAATTCACACATTATCTCTCCACGAATCCAGCCCTTCAAAGGATAATAACAGAAAAAAACCAATACAAGGACAGGAACCACGCCCTAGAAACAACAAGAAGGTAATCCCTCAACAAACCTAAAAGAAGACAGCCACAAGAACAAAATGCCAACTTTAACATCAAAAATAACAGGAAACACCAATTTCTTTTCCTTAATATCTCTTAATATCAATGGACTCAACTCCCCGATAAAAAGACATAGACTAACAAACTGGCTACACAAACAAGACCCAACATTTTGCTGCTTACAGGAAACTCATCTCAGAGAAAAGGATAGACACTACCTCAGAATGAAAGGATGGAAAACAATTCTCCAAGCAAATGGCATGAAGAAACAAGCTGGAGTAGCCATTCTAATATCTGATAAGATTGACTTCCAACCCAAAGTCATCAAAAAAGACAGGGAGGGACACTTCATACTCATCAAAGGTAAAATCCTCCAAGAGGAACTATCAATCCTGAATATCTATGCTCCAAATACAAAGGCAGCCACATTCATTAAAGAAACTCTAGTAAATCTCAAAGCACACATTGCACCTCATACAATAATAGTGGGAGACTTCAACACACCACTTTCACCAATGGACAGATCATGGAAACAGAAACTAAACAGGGACACAGTGAAACTAAGAGAAATTATGAATCAAATGGATCTGGCAGATATCTACAGAACATTCTATCCTAAAACAAAAGGATATACCTTCTTCTCAGCACCTCATGGTACCTTCTCCAAAATTGACCACATAATTGGTCACAAAACAGGCCTCAACAGATATAAAAATATTGAAATTGTCCCATGCATCCTATCAGATCACCATGGACTAAGGCTGATCTTCAATAACAAAATAAATAATAGAAAGCCAACCTTCACGTGGAAACTGAACAACACTCTTCTCAATGATACCTTGGTCAAGGAAGGAATAAAGAAAGAAATTAAGGACTTTTTAGAGTTCAATGAAAATGAAGCCACAACATATCCAAACTTATGGGACGCAATGAAAGCATTTCTAAGAGGAAAACTCATAGCTCTGAGTGCCTCCAAAAGGAAACTAGACAGAGCACACATTAGCAGCTTGACAACACACCTAAAAGCACTAGAACAAAAGGAAGCAAATTCACCCAAGAGGAGTAGATGGCAGGAAATAATCAAACTCAGGGGTGAAATCAACCAAGTGGAAACAAGAAAAACTATTCAAAGAACCAATCAAGGAGCTGGTTCTTTGAGAAAATCAACAAGATAGATAAACCCTTAGCCAGACTCACTAGAGGGCACAGGGAAAGCATCCTAATTAACAAAATCAGAAATGAAAAAGGAGACATAACAACAGATCCTGAAGACATCCAAAACACCATCAGATCCTTCTACCAAAGGCTATCTATACTCAACAAAACTGGAGAACCTGGATGAAATTGAGAAGTTCCTAGACAGATACCAGGTACCAAAGTTGAATCAAGATCAGGTTAATGATCTAAACAGCCCTATATCCCCCAAAGAAATAGAAGCAGTCATTAATAGTCTCCCAACTAAAAAAAGCCCAGGACCAGATGGGTTTAGTGCAGAGTTCTATCAGACCTTCAAAGAAGATCTAATCCCAGTTCTTCACAAACTATTCCACAAAATAGAAACAGAAGTTACTCTACCCAACTCATTCTATGAAGCCACAATTACTCTGATACCTAAACCACAAAAAGACCCAACAAAGATAGAAAACTTCAGACCAATATCCCTTATGAATATCGATGCAAAAATCCTCAATAAAGTTCTTGCTAACCGAATCCAAGAACACATCAAAACAATCATCCATCCTGACCAAGTAGGTTTCATCCCAGGGATGCAGGGATGGTTCAATATATGGAAATCCATCAACGTAATCCAGTATATAAACAAACTCAAAGACAAAAACCACATGGTCATCTCGTTAGATGTGGAAAAAACATTTGACAAGATCCAACACGCATTCATGATAAAAGTCTTGGAAAGATCAGGAATTCAAGCCCATACCTAAACATGATAAAAGCAATCTACAGCAAACCAGTAGCCAACATCAAAGTAAATGGTCAGAAGCTTGAAGCAATCCCTCTAAAATCAGGGACTACACAAGGCTGTCCACTTTCTCCATACCTATTCAACATTGTACTTGAAGTCCTAGCCAGAGCAATTTGACAACAAAAGGAGATCAAAGGGATACAAATTGGAAAAGATGAAGTCAAAATATCACTTTTTGCAGATGATATGATAGTATATATAAGTGACCCTAAAAATTCCACCAGAGAACTCCTAAGCCTGATAAACAGCTTCGGTGAAGTAGCTGGATATAAAATTAACTCAAACAAATCAATGGCCTTTCTCTACACAAAGAATAAACAGGCTGAGAAAGAAATTAGGGAAACAACACCCTTCTCAATAGTCACAAATAATATAAAATATCTTGGCGTGACTCTAACTAAGGAAGTGAAAGATCTGTATAATAAAAACTTCAAGTCTCTGAAGAAAGAAATTATAGAAGATCTCAGAAGATGGAAAGATCTCCCATGCTCATGGATTGGCAGGATCAACGTTGTAAAAATGGCTATCTTGCCAAAAGCAATCTACAGATTCAATGCAATCCCCATCAAAATTCCAAATCAATTCTTCAATGAATTAGAAAGTGCAATCTGCAAATTCATCTGGAATAACAAAAAACCTAGGATAGCAAAAACTCTTCTCAAGGATAAAAGAACCTCTGGTGGAATCACCATGCCGGACCTAAAGCTCTACTACAGAGCAATTGTGATAAAAACTGCATGGTACTGGTATAGTGACAGACAAATAGACCAATGGAATAGAATTGAAGACCCAGAAATGAACCCACACACCTATGGTCACTTGATCTTCGACAAGGGAGCTAAAAACATCCAGTGGAAGAAAGACAGCATTTTCAACAAATGGTGCTGGCACAACTGGTTGTTAACATGTAGAAGAATGCGAATCGATCCATTCCTATCTCCTTGTACTAAGGTCAAGTCTAAGTGGATGAAGGAACTTCACATAAAACCAGAGACACTGAAACTTATAGAGGAGAAAGTGGGGAAAAGCCTTGAAGATATGGGCACAGGGGAAAAATTCCTGAATAGAACAGTAATGGCTTGTGCTGTAAGATCGAGAATTGACAAGTGGGACCTCATGAAACTACAAAGCTTCTGCAAGGCTAAAGACACCATCAATAAGACAAAAAAACCACCAACAGATTGGGAAAGGATCTTCACCTATCCTAAATCAGATAAGGGACTAATATCCAATGTATATGGAGAACTCAAGAAGGTGGACTCCAGAAAGTCAAATAACCCCATTAAAAAATGGGGCTCAGAACTGAACAAAGAATTCTCACCTGAGGAATACCGAATGGCAGAGAAGCACCTGAAAAAATGTTCAACATCCTTGATCATCAGGGAAATGCAAATCAAAACAACCCTGAGATTCCACCTCACACCAGTCAGAATGGCTAAGATCAAAAATTCAGGTGACAGCAGATGCTGGCGAGGATGTGGAGAAAGAGGAACACTCCTCCATTGTTGGTGGGATTGCAAGCTTGTACAACCACTCTGGAAATCAGTCTGGCGGTTCCTCAGAAAATTGGACATAGTACTACCGGAGGATCCAGCAATACCTCTCCTGGGCATATATCCAGAAGATGTCCCAACCGGTAAAAAGGACACATGCTCCACTATGTTCATAGCAGCCCTATTTATAATAGCCAGAAGCTGGAAAGAACCCAGATGTCCCTCAACAGAGGAATGGATACAGAAATTATGGTACATTTACACAATGGAGTACTACTCAGCTATTAAAAAGAATGAATTTATGAAATTCCTAGCCAAATGGATGGACCTGGAGGGCATCATCTTGAGTGAAGTAACACAATCACAAAAGAACTCACACAATATGTATTCATTGATAAGTGGATATTAGCCCAAAACTTAGGATACCCAAGATATAAGATACAATTTGCTAAACGCATGAAACTCAAGAGGAATGAAGACCAAAGTGTGGACACTGTGCACCTTCTTAGAATTGGGAACAAAACACCCAGGGAAGGAGCTACAGAGACAAAGTTCGTAGCTGTGATGAAAGGATGGACCATTCAGAGACTGCTGTATCCAGGGATCCGTCCCATAATCAGCTTCTAAACGCTGACACCATTGCATACACTAGCAAGATCTTGCTCAAAGGACCCAAATATAGCTGTCTCTTGTGAGACGATGCCGGGGCCTAGCAAACACAGGAGTGGATGTTCACAGTCAGCTATTGGATGTATCACAGGGCTCCCAATGGAGAAGCTAGAGAAAGTACCCAAGGAGCTAAAGGGATCTGCAACCCTATTGTTGGAACAACATGATGTACTAACCGGAACCCTGGAGCTCTTGTCTCTAGCTGCTTATGTATTGAAAGATGGCCTAGTCGGCCATCAATGGAAAGAGAGGCCCATTGGACTTGCAAACTTTATATGCCCCAATATAGGGGAATGCCAGGGCCAAAAGAATGGGAATGGGTGGGTAGGGAAGTGGGGGGCGCTATGGGGGACTTTTGGGATAGTATTGGAAATGTAATTGAGGAAATTATGCAATAAAAATATATATAAAAAAAAAACAACAAAAAAAAAAAAAAAGGAAAAAAAAAACTGAATCTCATAGAAGAGAAAGTGGAAATATCATGAAACTCATTGGCACAGGGGGACATTTCCTGAACAAAATCCAATGGCTCAGGCTCTGAGATCATGAATTGGTAAATGGAACCCATGAAAATGAAGAGTTTCTGTAAGGCAGAAGACATAGTCAATAGGAGAAATTGACAACCTAAAGAATGGGGAAAAAAACCTTCACCAACTCCACATAGCATAGAGGCCTAATGTTCAAAATATATAAAACAAGGAAGTAGTTGACCTCCAGAAAACAACCCAATCAAAAAATTGGTTATATTGCTAAACACAGAATTCACAACAAAGGAATTTCAAATGGCCAGAATCACTTAAAATTTCAAAGTCCTTTGTCATCAGCAAAATGTAAACCAAAAGGACCCTGGAATTTCACCTTACACCAATTAGATTGGTTAATATCAAAAACCAAGGTGACAGTGCATGTTGGTAAGGGTGTAGAAAAAGAGGAATACTCCTCCATGGATGGTGGGAATGCAAACTTGTATAACCACTCTGGAAATCAATCTAGAGGTTCTTCAGAAAATTGGAAATAGATCTATGTGAAGACCCAGATATACCTGTTTTGGGCATATAACCAAAAGATGCCCCACCATATCATAGGGACTCATGTTCCACTATGTTCAGGGTGGCCTTATCTATGTTAGCCAGAAGTTGGAAACAACTTAAATGTCCCACAATGGAACAATGGAAACAGAAAATTTGGTTCATTTACCCAATGAAATACCACCCAAATACTCTGAGAAGCAAAACAAGGACATCATGAGTTTTGCAGGCAAATGGATGGAACTAGAAAATATGCTGATTGAGGTAACTCAGACCATAAAGGACATGCATGATATGAACTCACTAATAAGTGGATATTAGCCAAAAATACAGAATCCTCCATATACAATTTATAGAACACAAGAAGTTAAACAAGGAAGGATGTTTCCATTCCCACTTGGGAGGGAGAAGAAATCAATTACAGTATGCAATTGGAGGGAGGGATCTGGATAGGAGGGAAGAGGAGGATGGAAAAGGGGAACTTGATCAGGTATGGGAAGGGGGAAAAATTGAAGTCTTGAGGGCCAGCAGAATGAATGAAAAAAAATGCAAGCTCACAGTATGGGAGGTGAGAAGACCCTCTAGGAAGTAACAGACACCTGGGAGGTAAAGAGACTCTCAAGACTCAAAGGGACGGATCTTAGATGAAATGCCCAACAGTGGTCCACCTCCAGTAGAAAGACAGGGCATCAAGTGGAGGGATGGAGTGCCATTCCACAGTCAAATATTCTGACAGAGAATTATCCCTGTCTAAAAGAACTTCAGGGACCAAAATGGACAAAATACTGAGGTTAAGGAGGTCCAGTAACTGGCTCAACTTGAGATTCCTAAGGGGAGCCTCCAAGGTCTGACCCTAATGTTTTGGTGTGCATACAGACAGGAACCTAGCATGGCTGTCCTCTGAGAAGCAAAATAAGCTAGTGACTGAGACAGATGCAGATACTTTGACCCAACCATTGGACTGAAGTTGAATAACCCTGTGTTTGAATTGGGGAAATACTGGAAGAAGTTGAGGAGGAGGGTGACCTTATAGGACAGACAGCAAACTCAACTAACCTGAACCCCTGAGATCTCTGAGACACTGAGCAACCGACCACGCAGCATCTATGAATTGGTTTGAGGCCCACATATACAGCAAAGGACTGCTTGGTCTGGTATCAGTGGGAGAAGAGTCTAAGCCTTTAGAGACTTGAAGCCTCAGGGAGTGGGGAGGGGAGGTATAGCAGTGGGTGTGGACATCCTTTTGGAAACAGAAGGGAGGAAGAATGGGATGAGGAACTGTGGGAGGTCAGAATTGGAAGGGGGAAAACTAGACTGTAAAAAATAAAAGTAATAATAATAATAATATTAAATAAATAAATAAACAAACAAAAACCAAAATACCTGTGAATCCATATAATTCTGGTGCTATGAGAGAGGGAAAAGATTGGTGGGAATCCTGGAGTGCCATTCCAGCTCTGTTTACAGTGAAAGACCCTGTCTCATGGGAATGTGACAGAGCTTTTAGATCAAGACATCTTTCTGTGGAGGGAGATAACACCAAAACTGAGTAGGATCGGGAGAGAACACAGATATTTATAATTGGCTTAGACAACAGTAAGGAAGGCAGACTGTATTTCCCTTTGAGAATATCAGGTGACCTCTTTTAGATACCCTATGTCTAAAGATTGTTAGCAACTTTGAGATACTTGGTGAATAGTAATAGTCTTTTGGTATCAGATCTGGACTTCAGCCTTCTGAGGCACCACACTCTAGCAGCATTCCCTGAGAAATCCAATCTGGGGAATTGCAGGCTGGTCTCCAGTAGAGCTGAGGTCTGAACCTGGAGGTCATAATTCACCTACATGACACAGTAGGCATTCCCTCATGCTCCTGGAACTCTGGCCCCTGCCTAAGTTACCGCCCGACAGCCCCCACAAGAGAAACATGGTCAGTAGTCATGTAGACAATGGCCCAATCTTATGACCT
Organism: Mus caroli; assembly: GCF_978045245.1. Taxonomy (NCBI): domain Eukaryota; kingdom Metazoa; phylum Chordata; class Mammalia; order Rodentia; family Muridae; genus Mus; species Mus caroli. The sequence continues at coordinate 80,446,354 of NW_028227262.1, read as the reverse complement.
TCAGGCTAAACTCCTCCCCAGTTACCTAGCAACAGTAAAGACCATAAAAAGGGGTGTTCAGCCCCACCTCACCTTCTTACTCTCTTACTGCTTACTCTCTTGTCTCCTTCTTGCCCCTCACCCTCACCCTCACCACCCTCTCTCTCCCCTCTCTTTGTCTTCTCTCCTCTCCTCTCCTCTCCTCTCCTCTCCTCTCCTCTCCTCTCCTCTCCTCTCCTCTCCTCTCCTCTCCTCTCCTCTCCTCTCCTCTCCTCTCCTCTCCTCTCCTCTCCTCTCCTCTCCTCTCCTCTCCTCTCCTCTCCTCTCCTCTCTCCAACTTACTCTCTTTCTCTCTATCCTTTTCCCCCACCCCCTCTCTCTCCCTTCTCTCTTTCTTCCTGCATTTCTATAATAAAGCTCTTAAACCCTAGAGAGTTTCTGCTCCATCAAGATCTGCTGTGCACTCTCGCAGGTGTTGGGAACCTCTTCCCTCATCCCTCTCTCCCATAACCCCGGGGCTAAAGGGTGTGGCCCTGGGGCCCCCAGGTCGGGGGTTGCCCCTTGTCTACCCCCTCCCCCCCTGCCAAGTGGGTCAGAGGCTTGGATGCCCACTCGGGGCTGAGTGGAAAGCGTCTGGCAACCCTCCCGCATCTGCCTGCCCAGAGCACAGGAGGAACTCTGGCTGGACGTGGGCTATCTTTCCCTTCCCCCTTCCTTCCCCAGCCCCCCCATTTTTTTAGTTCCCAACAATTCAAGTTGGACTTTTCATCTGCAAATTTAACACAAATTATCTAATTGGCAAGACTCCAATCTGTCCTCTGATCCTAAATTGTCCTTAAACCATGGTAAAGACTGTGAGTCTATCTGGTGGCAACCTTGCTCTTCTATCCTCCTTCATCTCGCCCTCACACAGGGTGCATCATTCTCAGTTAATCATCCTGAAATGTTAGCTTACCTGAGGTGTGGGATGGATGTGCCAGCTAGAACACGGAGAGTTGAAGAAGAGTACTTCTCTCACCATGAAGACAGGAATTAGTCCGGCTTCTCAGCTGCATAATGTGAAAGGCCATCGATCCTTAGTTCACTGTAAATATATTCACTTGTGGTCAGTGGTGTTGTACTAACCACTCAGACTAATTCAAGTACTGGCTGTGACAGTTCATTTTATTATCTTCTTGATTCAATGTGGAATCAACTGTAGGCATGCCCCTCAGTGAATCTGTGAGGATATATCAAGAAAGGATACATGGGGAGGAAAGACCCTCTTACAGAGAGGGCAGCTGCACAGTTGTAAAAATGGCCAGTAGAAAGCAGTGCTTCTTACAAACTTGCCCTTGGTTCTTCTTGGTATCTGCCTTTCACTGTCACTGCTGCTGTAATTCCTTGCTTCTCTCACAAGTGAACTCCATCTACTCATGAGTAGGGTGGGAGAGACATGTCATTTTCTGTTCTGCTTTGAAAAACACTTCTCTTCAACCTTCAACTCACTCTTCAGCTGGGTAGCAGGTACTGAGGGGTCACTATGAAGTGCGGTATGTGCCAGGTTCCACCTTTTGAGAAGGGCTCAGCTAGTGGCATAATAAGGGACTCAACAGAGTGGATCTTGTCACAGATACATGTCATCTCAATGAAAGAATAAATTCCATAGAATTCCATAGAAGTGGGAATTAGCATCTGCATGAAAGCCTGGGCTGACTGACACTTCAGAGGTAGGGCCTTACTCCTCTCCAGAAATTATTGTCTACAACTCAAATGATCAACTTGTGGTTTTTCCAGTTCTTCCAGTGAGCCATAAAGAGAATGAAGTGGTAGCTGAGTGATGCAGGGTCTAATATTGGCTGGCAGTGTATCTCACACAGGGTTAATCACTGTCTGAAGAGACTACATAAAAAGTGTCAGGAGAACAAACCCAGGAAAATGCATCTGCAACCATCTGATTCAAGGATGATCCCAACATATCTACATTTCGGTTATCCTCATAAATCAAACTGGCTATGGAATGGCAATCAGATACCTGGAAAAACATGATGGTTTCTATACATAATAACAAAGTAGCAATCCCTTCTTACTAGCATTGATGTCATCTGTTGAAGGAACAATTTTTACTTCATCTGAGAGTAAATTTCTCCTGGCCCTTTGTTCTGGCCAGCTTTGCAGTGATATGACAAAATTCCTCAGAAAAGATTGAGCTGAAGGTCTTAATGGAAGAGGCCAAGATCAGGTAGCCAATGACTGTATCAAGGGGGCACATTATGATCAAAGTATACGGTAGAACCAATTGCTTACAAATGAGCCCATGAGCAAATTGATGATCTTAGGTCCTCCATCCACTTAGAAGTCAAATTTCCACATTCACATCCTAAGAATGTCTCACTGGGCATCCTTAATAAGGCTCTATCAGCTCCTACCTCCCAGGGACTACACATTTCTTACATGGGAACACTCAACTTCCAGACTTGGGGCATTGGCACTTCTGCTTAATCTGTGTCCCATGGTTTCACATATATACCAATAAAACCTATAGAATTTGAATGTATAAGTTTGCCCGTAACTTCTATCTGTCTCTGTCTCTCAGGTTGGTTCAGGGTCTCTGATCAACCCTCATTAATATATAGTGTTTATTGCTTTCCTGACTCTCCAGAACTGAAGTTTGGTAGAAGTCTCTTTAAAAGGTGTTAAAATATAGAGGCAAGGTCCCAGTGAGGAGTTCTGACAAGGCAGCTGGCCAAGGCATTTTTTAAAATCCACTTGGAAACTGCTCAAGTATTCCCCTGCTTTTTGTTTACAGTTTGTAAGTCAATGAACATTAATTCAACAGAAGGGCATAAGACTTCTTTTTATCAAAGACGTTAGACATTTGCAGACAGGCTTTCAAAATACTGTCCATTTTCTCCTACACTGATCTTCAGACTGCTGCAAACCTTACTCAGGGGAATGTCAGACTGAAATGATCTCTACATGAACAGTACAGCTATTTTCTGCTAACTATCCTTTGTGTTTCTTGTTAATTTTAGTATGTGTATTTCAATGTATATTTTTATTTCTTACAATTCATGTATACAAACATACATACACACATATAGATATTCATGCATATGTGTGTTCCTATGTACATATTGTTTTTAGGTTTCTTTGGATTTCCTTGCTCACCTTTCTTCATGTTCAATATGTTAAGCAAACTGATGTACTAAAAATAGAGGTTGACAATATTTTATTTAAAGAAAACCATATTATTTGAATTGTTTATCCATAATTTGCCCCATTACACAGCACACTAATCCTCAAGCTTCCATTTGAAAATCCTAAAAGTAGCATATGAAAATACAGATCTACAGTAACTACAGAAACTCCTGTATGCAAGATGTCTCACCAGATCTACTGACAACCCTCAATTTTGTTGACTTATTTCACAGAAAATAGAATGTAAAAACTGTCACAGTTTTCCCAGCCATTTATGTTCTGGTTAGAATGAAAAATTTCCAAAAGAATAAGTAAATTTGGAAACACTAGCTGAACGCAGAAATGATAATCAGGATATTTAATATGTAGACAGAAACCATGTTAATGAGGTATGGGGGACTTTTGGGATAGCATTGAAAATGTAAACGAGGAAAATACCTAATAAAAAAAATAAATTAAAAAAAAAATGAGCTACTCTCTTAACCCCTTATATCACAAATTTTAGAGTACTACATGGTAAAAGATTCACGACATCAAGAATGACATTGTGGACTCCTCCCTGTCGTATCAATGTAACATTGATTCAGAAACACAAAAGTCTCATTCAGAAGAATTGAAGAGAGAAAAGATAACCTTGGAGGCAACAGTTTAAACTTAGGCATATGATTATATGCTTAGGTGTCAAGAGTCTATATGAAGTTTCACAGTGTCTATTCAATCTACTTCCTCACCTACTACCATATCTAATATAATTTGCATTGATCCCATTATCACCTCAGCCTCTCTGATGATATATAATGAATGTCATCAAACTGAGTATGAAGCTGGATAGTACTCAAGGCCATGGTGATGTTTTCCAAGATGAGCTCTTCAGAATTCTTCTCCGGATCTCTAGTACAGTTTCTCTCTTTCATGGCATTAGTTATGTGTTCAGAATATCCAAATAATTCTATATTCTCTAAGAATTTGATAGTCCTCATTCTATCTAAATATGGCCCATTTGACATGTCTTTCATTCTTTTCTTCCATGAACAGATTCTATAGCAGAAACAATTGTCACCCAGTTTCCATAATTCTTACCTATGGCTGAGGGAAAATGTCCCTGTCACTTGCAGAACAGACACAGATGATATGAACTTTAGCAGAAGAAGCCAGTGGACGTTCCATAGCTCTTTATGTCAGAAGGCAATACTCTTCTTTCTGTAATCCTGCCCCAGCTCATTAGCTGTAGCTATGGAGCAGAATTTACCATGACAGCTTATGGCATTCAGTTGGAAGATGCTGTCTGAAAATAATATTCAGATATTATTAATATTAATATTTAGATATTTTAACAATCAGATACTTCTAAATAACCATTGGCTGGACATACATTTTTGTTGTTGTTTATAATTGTTAAATTTAGGCATTACAAAGTTTAATATTGTATACATTGTCTTTAAGTCTTAGGATTTACATATCTCAAATAACTTATTCAGAACTTCATAACTTGCAAAAGCTTTCTAATCTTTTTAAATTTTTTTCTGGAAATGTCTACCCATCTGAATATGTATGTATAAAATTTGGTTATTACTAAAACAACTGTGATAGTTATATCCTTTTAAAATTTATCTTTCATAGTACTATGAAATATACTAACATTAAGAACTGAATTTACTTCTTACTGTGAGAATTTTCTGCCTTTATTTGGAGACTAAATAATAAATATCCCCTTTTTACAAGGTTTGGTTTGTCTCCATGGAAAACCAAAGTTCAAATTTATTAAAGTTCTCCCTGTGCTATCAATGAGTTTATTGGGCTTACTTGCAGATAATTGGTAAGGAGTTGCTGATGAGATTGTAGGTGACCCAGAAGCAGTCACACCTAAAAGACTTTGCTGTTTATGAAGAAATACTGACATTTAAGATGTTCTGTAGCAGAAATCATTTTATGGCAGAACAGCCAAAGAAAGGTATGTAGTTTTATAATTTAGAAGATAGGACTATGTGTGTGTGTGTATATATATATATATATATATATATATATATATATATATATATGAACAATATTACTTTCTTTGTTTCTACTCCATGAATACTAGCAATTCATTGATCACGATTTTGGTCATAAAATAATTTAATAATTTTATCTGTAAAATGTCTCTATGGCTAGGATATATATATATCAACTTTTTAAAGAGGCTATAGTGATAAAAATCCTTAAATTTCTTAAAATGTATTTACTTATATATTCAATTACAAAATAACTTTTGTAATTGAAATATTTTGAATTTAAAAACTCATATGAATTGTTCTAAGGAAAGATTCAAGACCATTAGCCATTGTTAGATCTTGTAACCTAACCTCAGGGACTACTGGTTATTACCTACTTGTGTGGTAGGACAGAAATATCAGAAAAATAGGTTGCAATTATGTTCAGAACAATATACCATGAAAAGAGAGTTGACATATGTGTGTGTGTATGTATGTATATATATATATATATATATATATATATATGTGTGTGTGTGTGTGTGTGTATACACATGTATATATATATATATATATATATATATATATATATATATGTGTGTGTGTGTGTGTGTGTACACATGTATATATATATATATATATATATATATATATATATATATATATATACATATCCTGGTCCTAGAGACATTTTACAATAAAATTATTAAATTATTTTATGACCAAAATCATGATCAATGAATTGTTAGCATTCATTGAGTAGAAAATAATTTCTTATTAACACATCATTATGTATCCTCCTTAACTGTTTTACTTTCCCTTCTATTAGCATATGAGCTTCACCACTATCATAATGTCACAATTGTCAAATAAAACAAAATAAAATGTAACAAATCAAAGCAAAAATAACCCTCAAAATTCAAGGATTATAAGAGATCATACTTTACCACTATGGAGAGACTCACTTGTCAGTATAAAAAGAAAACATTTTTTTTTAATGTATGTGAGTATACTTTCACTATCGTCAGACACACCTGAGGAAGGCATCAGATATCATTAGAGAAGATTGTGAGCCACCACATGGTTACTGGGAATTGAGGTAATGGGATCCACAACGGAGGAGTTAGAGAAAGGAATAAAAGAGCTGAAGGGGTTTGCAATCTCATAGAAAAACCAACATCAACCAACCAGACCCACCTCCCAGAGCTTCCAGGGACTGAACCATCAACCTAAGAGTACACATGGAGGAATTCATGGCTCCAGTCATATATAAAGCAGAGGATGGACTTTTCTGGCATAAGTGGGAGTAGAGGCCCTTGTTCCTGTGAAGACTCGATGCTCCAGTGTAGGCCAGGAGAGTGAGGTGTGAGTGGGTGGGAAGGAGAGGGGACATCTTCATAGAAGCAGGGGCATGGGAGATGGGAGAGAAGGTTTCCAGAGGGGAAACTGTGAAACAGGATAAGATTTGAAATGTAAAGACATAAAATATCCAATTAAAAAAAAAACCTTACACATCAAATTGTATAACTGATAATTTTCTCTATAGTCAACTATAAATAATTTTAGCCTGGGAACACATATTTATGGTAGCCCTAAACCTATGTTCGTACCTACTAACAGTCTGATGAACATTTTCTAATGATAGAACAAAGAAATTCATGAACTGAATCACTTTTCAATTCATTAGTTGAAGTAATAATAGGAACATTAAATTAAGTGGGGGAGTCACTGCTGTAGGCTTCAGACACAACCTAAAAACATTCTTACTTAGTCTTGTGATTGTGGTACCTTATTGTTTCTTAACAAACCTTTTACCTACGACTCATGAGGACATCAGATCAGAAAAAGAGGTGGTTAAGGAAGAATGCTTGTTAAAGGCTCTAAAGTTTGCCCAAGATAATCTGTAATTAGTCTCCGGAATAATATAGATTCAGAACTCTAAGTGACACATGTAGTTGGGAACGAGTTTTTATTTGTTCATCTCCTGCATATTTCCTCATTTGGTACTTAAATAAGCATGTTTAAGCTTGCCAAGTCTTTCTTTTTAATTCATTTACAATAGTCTTGATGAGAAAAATATATTCTTTTGTTTGAAAGAAATGACTATTCCAAACTCACAAATACACATAAAGAACACATATTTTTTTAAAATCAATGTGAATTACTTCAATGAATTAAAGATTTAATAGTTACTTCTCTGTTGTATATTATCTGATAGTAGGTATCCCTCCATATGTTCCCATATGTCTTTGAAATATGTAAATAAAAATAGAGCTTAGGTATATTAGAAAATTTCACATAACCTCCAGATGCCATTTAGAATTTAAAAATTTTAAAAAGGAATGCATTCCCTGTAGACCTACATGTGGTCCCACCTTGGGCATTTGTGAACAATGGGCTTCTTCTAAGTGCTGAGAAGAGCAAGCCTTGCAGCTGTGCCCAGCACTAAATAGTTTCCAGTGATTTGCATGCACTCACTGCACAATGGTGGGGACTTATATGCCAGTTACACTCTGTGCAGCTGTCAATGCAATCAGGACTCAGAATGAACATGAGTGCCCCTGCTCATTTCCTTGGGCTCCTGATGCTCTGTTTTTTAGGTAAAAAAAAAAGGACTAAAATGTGAATTTTACTGTTACACTGTGATTAATTTTAACTGGCATTGGGGTATGTCCTCTCTTATAATGCTTAACTATGGGGGTATTTATTATGTGTTCAATTTAGGTGCCAGATGTGATGTCCAGATGATTCAGTCTCCATCCTCACTGTCTGCATCTTTGGGAGAGAGAGTCACCATGACTTGCCAGGCAAGTCAGGGCACTAGCATTAATTTAAATTGGTTTCAGCAAAAACCAGGGAAATCTCCTAAGCTCCTGATCTATGGTGCAAGCAACTTGGAAGATGGGGTCCCATCAAGGTTCAGTGGCAGTGGATATGGGACAGATTTCACTCTCACCATCAGCAGCCTGGAGGATGAAGATATGGCAACTTATTTCTGTCTACAGCATAGTTATCTCCCTCCCACAGAGATACAAGTCATAACATAAACCCGTGTGGAAGCAGAAGTGAGAGGCTTGGCTGGCCCAACTGCTCCTTCTCATGAGTCACTCACTGAAACACTTTCTCGGATGCCACAGTATTGGTTGAAAGCTCATGGAGAGTCACTTGTTTTGATAAAAGAGGCCAACTAGTCATCACTGTACTCTAACAATCTTCCTTCCTTTTCATTTCTAGCAATACAGAGTACCCATATCTTTTCTGCATTAGGAGAGGACACTGTAATTCCTTGTGAGAAGTCTGAGTTGTAGCACTAGTTGGGACTCAGAATAAAGCTACAGTGGTTGTTAGTAGCATACATTCCTTAAATACAGAAATTGTCTAAGTGCTAATACTTTAATGGTAGTAAAATATTAATGAGAGAAACAGGCAGTACAAAGATTCCTGGTTTTCTCAAAAAAAAAGCTAGAGTACATATGTCAGAGAAAGGGAAGACTGCCTACCATGATCCTCTATTGTGTTTCAAAATTGCAGCAGTGAGTGTGAAATTCCAGCTCTCAGCTCTCTGTAGCATTTCACATAGGATTCTTCTGGCTCCTGTGTCCAGAACTGCATTTAAGAATCAAATAATATTGAATGTCATGTGTATGATTTTTAATCCAACCACGTAAAGTATAATATAAATTTGTATATATGAAGTCATATAGAGTAAAGGTTGTTTTAAATATGCTTCAAGAAGCAGTATTAGTAGAGTTGATAATCTAGAGCATAGTATTAGAAAGAAAACAACACATCAACACATACGTGATTCTATAACCTTCCCAGCCTTGAGCAGGCTAAGCAGACCTTGAACATTCACCACAAAAGGTCTTATCAATCTGGACAGAGACATCTATCTTTGCTGCAGTTGCAGCTTCCCATGGAAACCTAGCTGTTTTGACTGTCTGCACTTACCTTGCTCTACATCATACTCCAGCTGAAGAAGGAGATGGGTTTTGTGGTTTAATCCTTTATAAAGCAAAGCTTATTATTAAACATTGAGTCTTGATCAGGACCTTGTCTTGGCTTCATTCTTCTCTTGCCCCCTACCTTTCAATTTCCAGTTCCCCTTTCAGGTAAACCCAGTTCTTCCGAAGTTGCTGGATGGCTACATGATCCATACTTCATTATCTAGTGTTTTTATAAGTTATATGTAAGATCTTTTTCTTTTCTTTTCTTTTCTTTTCTTTTCTTTTCTTTTCTTTTCTTTTCTTTTCTTTTCTTTTCTTGATGTCATTCATAAATGTACTAACCAGTGCATATAGAGGATATACAGACTTGATTACTACATTTTTACACAAATGAGTTAAATCAACTCAGAACATATACCACGTTTCCAGGCTTTGATTTTCCACAGAAAACTTGCTTCCATATGTGTTATGCTTCCACATTACAAAGAATATTAGGTGCTATTCTTCCAGAGAGTTATCAAAGAACTGCATTAGATTGTTCACACTGCTCAAACCTGTATCCAGAGAATCATTCACAAATGTCTATTATCTTCAGCATTGCATCATGTGACTAGCAAAGGGAGAGAAAATAAACTCAGAGAATAGTAGTGTGATCTCCTCCCCTGACCCTGTGTTTAGAAGTAGAACTCGGGATCATTTACATAAGATGGGACCTTACAGAAAGAAACCTAGATAGCAGAATAATCCCACAATGCAATATCTCCCTCTCTGTTTATCACAAATATTTCATGTATGATAACTGATTAGTGATAGATGTGATAGATCCTCTGTCCCAGCATTTGGAGGAGTAGATTTCATACTGATGCTGAAACTAATGACTAACTTTTGCCTAATTGATTTTAGCATTTTTATCAGTCCAAAATTGTGGATAAACAGTTCTCTCTAAATGACAATATGACACATTATATTATTTTCTTTCTTATCTAAGAGAAATACTTAAGTAGTTGTAAACAGTGTTTTTCTTCCTCTTGGATTTATACTCATCTCTTCTTTGTCTATTAACCTTTCATTCTAGTGATCAATCGTTTAGCTGACATGATTTTATGGGTAGTATATGTGATGTGGTGTTATCTAGAGCCCCATTAAGCTGTTCTATTTAATTTTTAAGTAAAAATATTTTTGATACACAAACAAAAATTGAAAACCCATCAAGTTAACATATCATCACAATAATATTTGACATGTGACACAGGTATATTAATTATTTATGTATCTCAGTGACAAAGATACAAATAAATAAATCCCTTGCCCAATGTGCTGTGAGTACTTTTGGTTTGAGGTCAGATTGTTGTTTTAATACTATAAGCAATACAGAATAGATCAGAATGAGGACTATATTGTTTTCAATATAAAAATAATACAAGAAAATAAAAAATAATTACTTTTGACTAAAATTAGTTTTTAACACTTTGTAGATTTTTCAATATATTTCAGTGAAAAAAGACAATGAGAAACTTTCATGAGATAAGTTAGAGTTAGACACTTAAGGAGCTTTTTTAAAGGTTGTTTACAGTAATTTTATTTTTATATTCACAATCATCCAGTACTGGCAACTGCACAATTGACCTCTGATGAATATGACCACTGTCACATCATATGCATGAAGTGGAGGGCAGACATTCGACAAGGGCAGGGGATGAACCTCTGGCATGTTAGAAGGGTCACCCTGGTGCCACTAAACTCCCTGGGTTCTCCAGTCTCTTGAGGGTTAGGTGTATCATCTCTGAATGAACACAGACCCAGCAGTCCTCTGCTGTATGTGTGTTGGTGGCATCATATAAGCTGGTGTATGCTGCATGTTCCATGGTCCAGTATTTCAGAGATCTCAGGGGTCCAAATTAATTGAGACTGCTGGTCCTCACACAGCATTGCCCTCCTCTTCAGCTTCTTTCATTCTTTCCCTAATTCAACATGAGAGTTAGCTGCTTTTGTCCATTGTATCTGCCCCTGTCTCTTTCATCTGCTTATTGGCTCTTCCCAAGTGCCGTCATTTTAGGTCCGTTTTTGTGAGTGTTACATAACCTCAGTAATAGTGTCAGGCCTTGGGACCTCCTTTGAACTGGATCTCTCTTTGGGCCTGTCACAGGATCTTCTTTTCCTCGGGATCCTCTCCATTCCCATTCCTGTAATAAATTTAGACAGGAAAAATTATGAGTCAGAGAAGTGACTGTCAGATGGATCCCTCTCCCCATTTGATGCCCTGACTTTCTGCTGGAGGTGGTCTCTAAAAGTTACCTCTCCATTGTTGGTAGGATTGCAAAAGGGTACAACTACTCTGGAAATCAATCTGGAGGTTCCTCAGAAAATTGGAAATAGACCTATCTGAAGATCCCATTATACAACTCCTGGTAATATACCCAAAGGTGCCCCACCATGCCACAAGGGCACGTATTCCACTACGTTCATGGCAGCCTTATTAGTGATAGCTCAAAGCTGGAAACAACCTAGATGTCCTACAACAGAAGGTGTCTTAGTTAGGGTTTTACTGCTGTGAACAGACACCATGACCAAGGAAAGTCTTAATAAAACAACATTTAATTGGGGCTGGCTTACAGATTCAGAGGTTCAGTCAATTATCATCAAGGTGGGAGCATGGCAGTATCCAGGCAGGCATGGCGCAGGTAGAGCTGAGAGTTCTACATCTTTGACCAAAGGCTGCTAGTGAAAGACTAATTTCCAGGCAACTGGGGTGAGAATCTTAAGCCCACACTCACAGTGACACACCTATTCCAAGCAGGTCACACCTATTCCATCAAGGCCACACCTCCAGATGGTGCCACTCCCTGGTCCAAGGATATGCAAACCATCACATTCCACTCCCTGGCCTTCATAGACTTATTCAAAAGCATGAGTCTGTGGGGGCCATACTTAAACATAGCATAATGCAAATGCATTTAGTCCAACTTTCAAAGTCCTCATAGTTTATAGCAGTCTCAACAATGTTAAAAGTCCAAAGTTCAAGGTCTCTTCTGAGATTCATTCAACTTAATCAACTGTAATCCCCAAAGCAAGGCAGGAAACCAGCTGGACAAACTCCAGACTCTGCATCTCCATGGCTGATGTCAAAGCGGTCTTCAGATCTCCACTCCTTTTTCATCTTTGTTGACTGCAACAAACTGCTTTCTCCTGGGCTGGTTCCACTCCCTGTTAGCAGATTTCCTCAGCATGTATCCCATGGCTCTGGCATCTTTAACATCTTTGAGTCTCCAAGGCAATTTCAATGTTACAGCTTCTTTTTTCCAGTGTCTGGGATTCCACTTGATCTTTTGGACTCCTCCTAAGGGCTGGAATCACTTTTCCAGCTCTACCCTCTGTAGCACTCTAAGCGCAGGTTGATCCACTCCACTCCACTACGGCTGTTGTTCTTGGTGATCATCCCATGGTACTGGCATCTCCAATACACTGGGTTGTTCCACTCCAATTAGGCTTCACCAATAGCCTCTCATAGGCTCTCTTCAGGGTGCCAAGACTCAAATCCTTTGCATGACCCCTTCAGTCCTGGGCCATCAACTACAGCTGAGGCTTCACCTTCTCCAATGGCCTTCCCTGGCCTCTCACAGTGTTGAACCTCAGCTTCTCTCCATGATCCCTTCATTCACAAGCAGTACCACCTGATTGACTCTTACACATTATCAAGTCCAGCCGCAACATGAGGTACAACCTTGGGTATCTCTGGAACACAGCTTCTTTGTGCTGCCAGAAAACAATTTCCAGAAGATTTCACCTCAACGATGCTGGTCTCTTCTTAATCACTGCTAATCCCTTAGCTCCAACTAACCAGCATCAATTTTCCCAGTAGTTCCTTCCATTCTTTTTTTTTTTTTTTTTTTTTTTTTTTAATATTTTTATTACATAATTTCCTCAATTACATTTCCAATACTATCCCAAAAGTCCCCCATAGCGCCCCCCACTTCCCTACCCACCCATTCCCATTCTTTTGGCCCTGGCATTCCCCTATATTGGGGCATATAAAGTTTGCAAGTCCAATGGGCCTCTCTTTCCATTGATGGCCGACTAGGCCAAATATCCAGAAGTTCCTTCCATTCTTAACTCTACAGCCAGAGCCACATGGCTGAAGCTGCCGACTTCTGCTGCTTGCAGGAACTAGAACATGACCTGCTTGTACTATTACATTCTCACTGGCTTTCTGTTTTCTAAATCCTTCACTGCCTAAGCTTGGTTATCCTGGATCTTGCTCTGCAGATTGACCTTGAATGCAGAGATCATCATGCCTGTCTCCTGGGATTAAAGATGTGTACCACCATGCCTGGATTTAATTTAGCTGGATAGGACCTTGCCCCAAGGTCCCACTCCCTTAATCTATTATCTCCTAGAACACAGGATTTTGTTCCATTTCACTTCCTGGTACCCCTTTAATACTTGAACCATATATTTTATATTTTGCCTTTCTAAGCTTACTATGCTTGTTCAAACTTCTCTTTGTGAGGCTTAACCAGAGAACAAAGACTCTGCTGGGTTTTTTTGAAACGTCCTTTGTCAACGCAATTAATGCAATTAATCCAAGTCTCTTCACCTCAGGCAGACTTTTCAGACAAGGGCAAAAAGTAGCCACATTCTTCACCAAAATACTACACAAACCATCTTTATGCCACATACTGAAATTCTTCTCCTTTGAAATCTCTTGGGCCAGGTCAACATAGTTCAAATTACTCCCAGCAACAAAGTCTTCCATATTCCTACTAGGATGACCCATTAAGCCCCATTTAAAGAATTCCACTGAGTTCCAAATCCAAAGTCCAAAAATCCACATTCTTTCAAATAAAAGCATGGTCAGGCCTATCACAGCAATGCCCTACTCCCAGTACCAACTTCTGTCTTAGTTAGGGTTTTACTGCTGTGAACAGACACCATGACCAAGGCAAGTCTTATAAACAACAACAACAACAACATTTAATTGGGGCTGGCTTACAGGTTCAGAGGTCCAGTTTATTATCATCAAGGTGGGAGCATTGCAGTATACAGGCAGGCATGGCGCAGGATGAGCTAAGAGTTCTATGTCTTTATCCAAAGGCTGCTAGTGGAAGACTCACTTCCAGGCAACTAGGGTGAGGATCTTATACACACACCCACAGTGACACACCTATTCCAACCAGGTCACACCTATCCCAACAAGGCCACACCTTCAGATGGTGCCACTCCCTGGTCCAAGGATATACAAACCATCACAAATGGATACAGAAAATGTGATTCATTTACACAGTGGAATACTACTCAGCTATTAAAAACAAACAGGGGCATCCTGACTTTTGCAGGCAAATGATGTAACTAGACAGTGTCATCGTGAGTGAGGTAACTCAGACTCAAAAGGACCTGAATGGTATGTGCTCACTAACTAATAAGTGAATATTAAAAAAAAAAAAAACACAACAACAATAACAACAAAACAAAGGACAGAATACCCAAGATACAGTCCACAGAGCTCAAAAAGTCAACAAACTGAAGTGCCCAAGTGCCTCAGTCCCACTTGGGAAGAACAAGAAAGCAATCACAAGTATGGAGGGAAGGAGGGACCTGGGAACAAAAGTGGATGGGGAAGGGGAGAAAGGGGGATGGGAGGGACCTGATGTGGTATTGGGTGAGGGAAAAGGACTGAAGTCCTGAGAGCCAGCAGAAAGAATGGAAACAGGTGGCCTCAGGAGGTATGAGGTTGGAGGGACCCTCCAGATTGTACCAGAGACCTGGGAGCTGAAAGACTCTCAGAACTAAAGGGAGGAAGCTTAGATTAAATGCCCCACAGTGGGGAGAGGGAACTTAGAGTTATTTTAATGCCACACATAGGTTATTGGACATTCTCATCTTATTACAAAATGATAATCTACATTCTACAAAAAGAATGTTTTGAAAAATATTATTTTACAGATAATGACTAAAGGAAAAATGATTAGGAATATCAATGCTATTTTCTACCAATCCTATTCTCCATGGTGCCTATTAGGGGTGGGAGATTCTTGAGTTTCTCAGATTACAGTACCATGAACTCAGCATTCAAACCATTTTAGATCTGAAAATAGTCTCTCAGTACAGCTCTGACACATCACCATTGCCATTCACATCTATTTTAATTGACATCTATAAAAAAGAAATCACGAGCAAAGAGTGCAGTGATACATTAAATACAATGGATTGCCTGTTAACCTGTGAAAAGAACTGGTGATTTCTAGACAACACAGTCAGGAACATTTCTAGACAGATTCACTTCCCCATATCCTTTCTTTTCACTATCTCCGTTGGGTAGTATGCTTAAATGGAGGTAAAAGCATTTAAGATCCATTATTAAAAAGAGGTTTTGAAAAAATTAAAGTTATTCTGCAATCCATGGATATTCAGGATTCTTCATATGAAGAGATAATTTCAGAATTCCAAAAGTGAAAAACAGAAATTAAACACAAACCTAGGATAGAGAGAGAACATTAGATTTATGGCTTATTGAACAGAAATTGAACGACTAAAGGCAACACCAACGAAAAAGTTCCCTAGCGCCAACAGATTATCATTACAAAAACTGGGGAGATCAATGGTCTTAATGTCAGCAAAGACTACACATCCTTTTTTTCCACCTTTGGCAAGAGAGTAACACTCATTCTGGCTGTGATGCTGTTCTAGTCATGCCAGGAAATAAATAAAAACAAACAAATAATTAAGCAAAAAACATCTGCTCAGAAACACAGACTTGGGTCATCCTAAATTCTGTGTTCCAATGTGGAAGCAGTGTCAACAAATTTAATGGTTTAGAGAACAAAGAAACCCATATATAAAGGGAAGTTTAAAATACATTGTTTCATCAGAAAGGCAGGTGCAGCAAGGTGGGAGAAGCTTTGTTCAAGGTTCAAAATACTGTCTGAGTTTTGAGATTAGTGGAAGCTTGTTTTAAAATGCCAAACACAGACAGATTAGTTTGATGGAATTTTGTTAATTCTCTTTCAAATTTGGTTTTAAAATGAAGCACAAGTTTGTCGTTTTTTTTTTAAATCTGCCATTTTTGATAATATACTTTTGTTTGTTTGACAAAGTGGTAAGTTATGGAAGCACCATAACCTATGTAAGTCTCAGAAATCCTAGTTATTGTGTTTATGAGAGACATGGTCCACTCCGGAGCTTGGTGTAGTGTCTGTGCTTTAGGACAGTCCTCATAATTCATATCTTGGCTGGTATAGTGATATGGCTAATGATCATCATTGTGTAAAAGTCTTTCCTACAGTAAATGATAAGAATATGGTATTAGAGAATAAGAAGTTAAAATGAAATAATTAGTTTCTCACTTATGCTACTTACATTTCTAATGCTACAGGTATTAGGGGGTAAGATTAATGTACTACGTAGTACAAGTGTAGAGGTTCTTAGCATTTAAAATCATATGGGATAGGAAAATGTTCTGTGAGCTGGGACCAGGGATGCAGAGGAAGGGAGTGTGAAGTTTCTTTCTTTGACTTTACATCCTGTGAGACAGAGAGAAACCTGCAAGGACCTCAGCTGTGTGATCAATCCTCTGCCTGAGGATTTTCACAGTCGTCAGTACACCTTCAGGCTCTTCTGTTGCCCAGAGGGAGATGAATGTTGGTCACCTTCCTGCTGCTTTGCATCCTCTCCTCTCACATTTTCCCAAGAGAACATGGGATATTCTCTAAGATATAATATCTGTCAGTCATAAAAGAGTCATAAAAATATTTTTAGAAGCTTAAAGTACTCAGTTTATTTTCTTTTCATGTGCATGGAATAGGGGATATCTTATAACTATGTGTATGCACATATTTGGTGTGTACATAGGTGAAGATACAGATGTCATAGGTCAACCTTGAGGGCCTATGCTCAGAAGTACTTTATCTTATTTTTGCTTGGGATTCTTTTCAAGAAAAAAGCCTCATTTGCCTGGAGCTTGTAGAGTCAGATATATCATGTGGACTGTGAACTCTCTGATCTGCCAGTATCTGCCTCTCCAAGGTCTGGAACTGCAATATCTTACCACTGTGCTTAGAATGTTTCTACATGTCTTCATGCTGTGCAGTAACAATTTATAATATGAGCTACTCAATTTTCATCTATATAAAAATGTGATATAATTACAAATCAAAGCAGAAGGATACCTGAGAACACATAAATAAAATGGAAAATAACGAAGAATCCAGGAAGAAATTAGTAAAATATTGTAACAAGTATAAAAATGACAAACACAAAACAATAAAACTAATGGGATGAGGCTAGAGCTAATGGCTACTATTCAGTTTTATTAACACAGTGCACAATTCTTACATGAGATTGAGATTTGAAGATGCCCCTTCTAGACCTAAAGATCCTCACCTTGCTAAGCTGGTACATCATTCTTCTTGGAAGGATCCTCATTACCTGAAAGATCAATGTAAGGGGGAAAGGTCACTGACAGAAAAGACACTTATAATCAGATTACCAGACAAGCTACTCTAAAAATTTATCAAGTGTCCACAAATTGACCAGTATTTTTGACAGTTCAATAAATTGTAGGTCTGAATAGCATGGAGCCTGAGTTGCTTCTAGTGATTACTACAGCAGAGATTAGAAGGTAGATCCTATGAAACAATTAGCAGCCTAAATGCCTTGATAAGACTGCTAACTTAATGCTAAAACAATGCTGTCCCACAACATTAATACTAATCATACAAGATAATATAAGTGTTAATTTTGCCTAAATCCTAAATTATAAACTACAAGCTCTAGTTGCAACTGAGACACGAAATGTTCAGTGGCCATGAGTACTTTGTAGTTAATGGCTGTTGTATTATAGAGGTCACATACCAACAATATCATAAACTTGTTTAATTATGTCTGGATTTTGTTGTAGAAAATATTAGACCTCAAACTGGGGTTTCTATCCTGTCTTTGATCATTCAGTTCCCAGATAAAAGACCCAAACCTTTTTTATCTATAATAAAATTTTAAAGCACTAGATCTGGGCTGATATCTACTCTCTTAGCTATTATATCTACTTCCCTTTCAATAACTTCAAGTAATTACTTGTCATATTCCATCTGGGATACCCTTAAATCCAATTGACCATCCCTCATGGCCTTGTTTTCATAACTCACCTACCCCATGGTGTCTTGTTCTCTCTCCATTTTCTTTCTTCTCCTCTTTTAGTCTCTCCTCAGATCCTAAGCCTGGGAACCCAAATCCCACCTATCTCTCTTTTGTCCAGCGATATGCTGTATACATTTTTATTCACCATTCAGAGATAACTTGGGGCAAGTTTGAAAAGCATGACTTGTATAGATGAAGATTCTCTTGTTTCTGTGGGCAACCAGGTTTTGAGAGCTAGTACATAGCATTGCAATATAGAACAAATGACAAAACCTCCACAAGATTTCATATTAGATACATCCCTCAATTTTTAATGGGTTGATTAATTTCCTTAACTTTGATTTTGTTGTTGTTGTTGTTGTTGTTGTTTTATTGCTGTTGGATTTTTCCAGTCAATTTTAAGGTCATTTTGTACTGTGGTCATATATCATACAAGGGGTGATTTCAAAATTTTAATTCATATGGATCTATTTTGTTTCATAGAATGTAGTCTATTTTTAAAAGCTTCATTGTGCTAATAAATAGGACTTAAATTCTTTTTTGCTAGATAAAATATTTTGTAGAAATGTGTTATGTCCTTTTAATGCATGTTGTCAATTCTCTATTTACTTTTGTCTAGTTTAGCTGTTTTCTGGAGAAAAGGAGGGTATTTAAATCACTTACTAAGAGCAGGGAGTTGCCTGTCTTCACAAGGCCTCCATCATCTGGCCCAAGGCCATCTCTGGCATTCCTGGTAGCCTTGCTGGTATCCAGGATCATCTTGCTTTCCCAAGGAGGCAGGTAGGAGCCCCAGGAACATATATCTATCTTAGAACCTGCCTCACCAGTCCCTTGCAACTTTCATCCACTTGGGGCATAACCAGGAGAAGTCAGTTGGTTACTGTCCTCTGACTAATTCATCATATGGCCCATAGCACACAGTGCTATTCTTAGGAGCATTTAGTAAAGCTCAAATCACACATCAAAACGCACACAGTAACAGTGGGACATTTCAACACCCTACTCTCACCAATGGGCATTTCATTGAGACAGAAACTGAACGGTGAGGGATGCAAGGGAAATCTAGAGGCCAGGTCTGCTTTGCTATGAGAAAGTGCCCAGTCCCCTGTGTCCAAAGCCAAATACTGAGTCCATTTCACACACACACACACACACACACACACACACACACACACACACACACACAAATAATAGTAAGTTGACTCCTGGGGTCTGTGAGCTTTGAAACTTTTGGTTCTTGGCTACACTACATACTTCAAGTATTCAAGTATTTGGTTTTTCCTATAAGGCAGACCTTAAGCCCAATATTATTTTTTCCAAAAACAGTTTTTATTAGATATTTTTTTTCATTTACCTTTCAAATATTATCCTAAAAGTTCCCTATATCCTCCCCCTGCCCTGCTCCCCAACCCACCCACTCCTGCTTCCTGGCCCTGACATTCCCCTGTACTGGGGCATATAATCTTTGCAAGACCAAGGGCCTCTTCTCCCAATGATGACCAACTAGGCCATCTTCTGGTACATATGCAGCTAGAGACATGAGCTCTGGTCATACTGGTTAGTTCATATTGTTGTTCCTCCTATAGGGTTGCAGACACCTTTAGCTCCGTGGGTACTTTCTCTAGCTCCTCCATTCCAGGTCATGTGTTCCATCCAATAGATGACTATGAGCATCCATTTTTGTATTTGCCAGGCACTGGCAAAGCCTCACAAGAGACAGTTATATCAAGGTCCAATCAGCAAAATCTTGCTGGCATATGCAATGGTGTCTGGGTTTGGTGGTTGTTTATGGAATGAATCCCTGGGTGGGGCAGTCTCTGGATGGTCCTTCCTTCTGTCTCAGCTCCAAACTTTATCTCTGTAACTCCTTCTGTGAGTATTTTGTTCCCCATTCTAAGAAGGAACGAAGTATCCATACTTTGGTCTTCCTACTTCTTGAGTTTCATGTGTTTTGCAACTTGTATCTTGGGTACTCTAAGTTTCTGGGCTAATATCTACTTATCAATGAGTGCATATCATGTGTGTTCTTTTGTGATTGGGTTCCCTCACTCAGGATTATGTCCTCCAGATCCATCCATTTGCCTAAGAATTTCATAAATTCATTTTTTTTATAACTGAGTAGTACTCCATTGTGTAAATGTACCACATTTTCTGTATCCATTCCTCTGTTGAGGGACATCAAGGTTCTTTCCTGCTTCTGGCTTTTATAAATAAAGATGCTATGAACATTGTGGAGCATGTGTCCTTATTACAATATGGAACATCTTCTGTATATATGCCCAGGAGAGGTATTGCTGGATCTTCCTCTTGTACTATGTCCAATTTTTTGAGGAACCGCCTGACTGATTTCCAGAGTGGTTGTGCTAGCTTGCAATCCTACCAGCAATGGAGGAGTGTTTCTCTTTTACCACGTCCTCACTAGCATCTGTTGTCACTTGAATTTTTGATCTTAGTCATTCTGACTACTGTGAGGTGGAATCTCAGGGTTGTTTTGATTTGCATTTCCCTGATGATTAAGGATATTGAACATATTTTTCAGGTGCTTCTCAGACATTCGGTATTCTTCAGTTGAGAATTCTTTGTTTAGCTTGTGCCCCATTTTTAATGGGGTTATTTGATTTTCTGGAGTCTAGCTTCTTGAGTTCTTTGTATATATATTGCATATTAGTCCTCTATCGAATTTAGGATTGGTAAAGATCCTTTTCCAATCTGTTGGTGGCCTTTTTGTCTTATTGACAGTTTAAACCCAATTTTAAATAGCTATTGTATAACCCATAACATTCATGCTACTTGTGGTCACATGATCAAATGTTACATTTAAGGTCATTATTGTAGTTTACAAGCTTCTCAGTTATATTCGTTATAAGAGGTATTAATACATACTGTGGATAGATAAATGGAGGAAAATAGCGTCAAGAGGTGCTGCAGTGAGAGTTTATTTCCTAGCACCAGAGACAGGCAGCATGATGGGAGAATCTCTGCAGGGAATCAGAACCCACAGGACAGAAGAGAAATCTGTTTCTTTATATTTTAAGGGTTTGTAGAAGTTTACACCATGAGCCTTCAGATATTATTACTAATTCCCAGGTGGACAAAACTTAAATCTAGCACCCTTTTTTGTTCTCTCATTACCCTGGTGAGAGATCATATTTTGAATGTCCCTATAAGGTGCACACCTGCCAGTATACATGATAGTGGGAGAATTCCTATTTTTCCCATTAAACAATTAATTTATTAATTTTATCTTCTGGTTGTTGCCACTGCTCCCAATCCATCCCTCTCCCATCTGCATCATTACCTTACCCTCTGAGTGGGTGGAGGCCCCACTGGGTATCTGTCAACCCTAGCACATCAAGTCTCTGCAGGGCTAGGTACATCTTCTATTGCTGAGGCTAGACAGGGCAGCCCACCAAGAGGACTGGACAACAGAAAGGCAACAGAAAGCTCCCATTTGCAACGTGTGTGTGTGTGTGTGTGTGTGTGTGTGTGTGTGTGTGTGTGTGTGTATAATGTGCCCTTAGTCCCAGCACTCTGGAGGCAAAGGCAGAGTCAGGAGGATCTCTGATTTACAGGTCAACCTGGTCTGCAGTGTGAGCTTCAGAACCTCCAGGGCTACACATGGAAGCCATGTGTCAAAAACCCAAAGTATGAGAGAGAGAGAGAGAGAGAGAGAGAGAGAGAGAGAAGAAGAAGAAGAAGAAGAAGAAGAAGAAGAAGAAGAAGAAGAAGAAGAAGAAGAAGAAGAAGAAGAAGAAGAAGAGAAGAAGAAGAAGAAGAGGAGGAGAAGGAGGAGGAGGAGGAAGAGGAGGAGGAGGAGGGGAGAGAGAGAGGAGAGGGGGAGAGGGAGCGGGGGAGAAGGGAGAAAGGGGAAGAGGGGAGAGGGGAGAGGGGACAGGGGACAGGGGACAGGGGACAGGCGACAGGGGACAGGGGACAGGGGACAGGGGACAGGGGACAGGGGACAGGGAAGAACAAAAAGTAAAAAAGAAAAGTAGATAGGGGGAATATAACATAAAGGACATACTGATCTCAAGGACAATATGCCCAGGCATGGAAAATCATCAAAATATCTTTGTTTGTTTGTTGTTTGTTTTTCTTTGTGTAGCCTGGCTGTCCTGGAACTCACTCTGAAGAGCAGGCTGGCCTTGAACTCAGAAATCTGCCTGCCTCTGCCTCCCAAGTGCTGGGATTAAAGGCATGTGCCACCACTACCCGGCTCAAAATATCTTTTAAAGCTGTTTTAACTCTGTTTTTGTCAAGTTTCCTAGTACCTCCTATTTTTTTAGACCCAGGTGTTCTTACAGAGTTAGATTTAATGTGTTTTGTAGAATGACTTGCTTATAATATGATCTGTTGATCATATCCCTGAATTGTTGGTTGTCATGTGAGCAACAAGTACTGAACCTTCTTAAGCTTTAGTGCACGCTTTGGTGAATAAGATCCCTCAATATCAATATGAGAAGTCATGGGTGTTTTGTACTTCAGTGGATTAAGGCAGAATTCAAGATTTTCCATAGGATTTCAGGATAGTCTAATACATGAATCTCTGACACATTTTAAAAAACCATGGCCTTGTGCATCCAGTACCTGCATAATAAATCCAGATTTTCATACTGATGTCCTTTTATCCAAGAGAGAAAACAAGAGGGCATTTTTCCATCATTTTTGTTCACAGTGGTGGACCTTACATTTGCTTGGCTTTTCTTAAACAGCTGAATATGTCTGTAAATTGTATATTTTCCCCTAGGGAGATACACACATTCTAATCTGACATCAAAGTACAGTGGCAATCTTGCCTTGACTTCCCGTGGTTCCTCAGTTCAAATACTAAGATTGAGCCAGCCTCACCTTGTTCTGAGAGTGCAGATATTCTACATGGTTGATAAGAGCCTCAGAGATGAACAAGGAGAAAACAGAAGGGGGGACTTCTTCTTAATGGGACAATATGTTTTCCCCGAGACAGCAATCTCCTTCAAAGTCTTCAATGGAGAGCCTATTAGCTTTTCAGCACTGGTGAGAAAATTCTTTTTTTCTATCTTCTTCTTTTGTCCCCCCTCTTAATTAATTCTTTCCTTTTTTTCTTCTAAGTATTCTTCCACTTACTCTGTGATTTTCCTCAATGTTGCTCAAAATTCCCTGCTACCTTTTGCTGGTAGCTGCTTGCTGAACTCTGTGATTAACTGAAAGGTCATGCTTTCTTTCTCTCTCTTCCCTATTTCTCTTCTGTCACTTCTGACATGTATAGTTTGCTAATAGTATTGTTTAATTTTTAAACTCTATATTGTTTTTTACTTAGCACTTCATATATATATATATATATATATATATATATATATATATAGTGTATATGAGATAGTTTATGAAACTTGAAGCAAAGCTGGGGTTGACTCCTATTTCCAACTGGATGGGACTACTTCCATAGCTTATTATAGAAGTGAGCCACCTGGTGAATTCTGTTCTTCATGAGACTAAAGCAGAATTTTGCATTCTTATCCAGTTGGTTCCTCTAAAGTTCCTTGTAGACAGAGACTGCTTTCTTAATCATGTGGTAGGTCCTCCAGGACATCAGGGACATTGGACTTAAGGATTATCAATATTTTATTACCTGTCACATAAAAGCCATGTACCACATTACATAAGTTCCTCAGGATCACACCTGTTTAGGAGGTAGTCAGGCCTTTATTCGCCTGTTTGTAAATTGTTTCTTCATCTTCTCAGATGTCATTTTCAGAGCTGTAGGAGCACTAAGACAGTAGAGTAGTACCAACTGGGAAAGACACTTCCCTGGAAGGGAAGCATGTGAGTCATGATGGTGGAGGTCTGGTTTCAGAGTGACACGATAATTTTAATGAGCTGTATTCCAAGTCTGTTTTTAAATTATTTTATTAACAAGTTTTTGAATCAAGAAGAGACCACAAGTTTCTTAGTTCCTCCCACCTTCTACACTCTACAGTCCCTGCTTCTGCTTTCTCAAAGCAAGTATGCCTCTTCAGTATGGGGCTGCCACATCACTAGTTACAACTGTCCAGTGGATTACCTCAATTTAATTGTTTTTGATACTATAGTTTTTAAAAAAGTTACAAAAAACAATAAACTTTGAAAAATTTACACCACAACATGGTAATGTAAATGAGCCCATTTTCTCAATTTTCGAGAAATTAAAAAAAAAAAATCAAGTATGTAATTTTAATGTGATCATCAGAATTACTTTTCCAAACTTCATTGGATACACTTCAAAACTTCATTAGAAAAAAAAGATTTTTAAAGTGAATTTGTTTCCAGGAAAATATAAATCAGATAACAGGGTAGGTTTTATTAAATGTGACCATGGAAAGCCCAATCTGCACATCTGCTACATATGTGTAGGGGGCCTAGGTTCAGCTCATGCATGGTATTTGGTTGTTCGTTCAGTCTCTGTGAGCCCACCTGAGGCCAGGCTATTTTACTCTATATGTCATCTTGTAGTGTTCTTGACTGCTCTGGCTCCCTCAATCCTTTGCCCCACTTTTACAAGACAACCAAGCTCCACCTATTGTTTGGCTGTTGTTCTCTGCACCTGTTTTTATCAGCTGTTGAATGAAGCCTCTGAGAAGACAGTTATACTAGCTTCCTGCCTTCAAACATTGCAGATTATCAATAATAGTGTGAGGGGGCTGCCTCCCACCCATGGGTGGGAGCTGCTCCAATCCCATTGGCCATTTGCACAATCTCTTTTCCATCTTTATTCCCACATATCTTATAGATAAAATAAATTTTAGGTCTTAGGTTTTGTGCATGGTTTGGTTTCCCAGTGCCTCCACTGGAAATCCTGCCTGCTTACAGGGGGTGGCCACTTCAGGCTCAATATCTCTTACTGGTAGTCTCAGCTAGAGCAACCTCCATAGACTTCCAGCAACCTCCCAATTCCCACGTCTCAGGCTTGTCCCAGAAATGGCTCCATACTAATTTCAGTTCTCTCTCCAAGCCATCTACCTCTCCCACTTTCCAAACACCTTATCTCCATCCCTTTCCTACCCAGTTCCCTCCCTCCACCCATTTCCAATGTCTATTTTATTTCCCTTCCTGAATGATCTTCCAATGGGCCCTCCTTGATAGTTAGCTTCTTTTGGTCTGTGAATTATAGCAGGACTGACCTGTACTTTCTGGTTAATAGCTACTTATAACTAAATAAAAACCATGTGTGTTTTTCTACGTCTGGGAAACCTCACACAGGATATTTTCTAGTTTCATCTATTGCATACATCATGGTGCCATAGTCAGCTGTACCTATGCAATTAAGGTTATTCTTCATTTTTTTCTATTAAATTTAGTGTATCTGGTTGAGGTCTTTGACCCATTTGGACTTAATTTTGTACAGGATGATAAATATGGATTTATTTGCATTCTTACATATACAGACTTTCAGTTACACCAGCACCATTTGTTGAAGATGCTTTATTTTTTCATTGTATGATTATGGTTTCTTTGTCAAAAAGCAACTGCCCCTAGGTATGTGGGTTTATTTCTGGTTCTTTCACTTGATTACATTGATCAACCCGCCTGTTTCTTTTATCTAATTGAATATTTTCTTTATGCGCATTTTAAATGTTATCTACTTTCCCCCCCACTCCCTGGAAACTCCCTATCCCATTCCCTCTCCCTGTGCTTCTATGAGGGTGTTCACCCACCCACCCACTCTTGCCTCCCCACCTTGGAATTCCCATAAACTGGTTCATTCAGCCTTCACTGGACCAAGGGCGTCTCCTCCCATTGATGCCCAACAAGGCCATCCATCCTCTGCTACATATGTTGTTGGAGCCATGGGTCTCTCCATGTGTACTCTTTGGTTGGTGGCTTGATCCCTGGGAGCTTTAGGAGGTCAGGTTGGTTGATATCATTGTTCTTCCAATAGGGCTGCAAATCCTGCAGCTCCTTCAGTCCTTTCTCTAACTCCTACACTGGGGACCCCATGCTCAGTCCAATGGATACTTACAAGCATACACCTCTGTATTTATCAGGCCCTGGCAGAGCCTCTCAGGAGAAAGCTATGGTTTTATGGTATTCAGGGATGATGATACCTGTAGAAGTTCTTTTATTGTTCTCAATTGTTTTTGCTATCCTGTTTTTTTGTTTGTTTGGTTTGGTTTTTAATTTTCCATATGAAGTTGAGAATTGCTCATGCAAGGTCTGTAAAGAGTTGTTTTGATGCCGGGTGTGGTGGTGCATGCCTTTAATCCCAGGACTCATGAGGCAGAGGCAGGCGGATTTCTGGGTTCGAGGCCAGCCTGGTCTACAAAGTGAGTTCCAGGACAGCCAGGGCTATACAGAGAAACCCTGTCTCAAAAAACAAAATTAAAAACAAAAGAGTTGTCTTGGAGAGCACAAGATATATGTGAAAGAGGATTGAAAGTAGTATTTTAGCCAGGTTCTGGTGGTATACATGTTTAATCCTAGTGTTCTGGAGTCAGAGGCAGGTGGATCTTTGTGAGTTTGAGGCCAGCCTCATCTACATAGTGAGTTCCAGGACAGTCAGGGTACACAGAGAAACAAACAAACAAATAAACAAAGAAACCAAAATTTAAAAAAAGAAGATGAAAATGTTTTTAATCTTCATGTGGTCCACAATAATTGGAGTGGGGGCTCTTCCTGAACCTGCCTGCCTGTGGTCCTATTCCTCTGGTATGATCCTGCTGCATATAAGAATGGATCCTGTTTTTGCATCCATTCTATTAGCTTGTGTGTGTGTGTGTGTATGTGTGTGTGTGTGTGTGTGTGTTTGTTTTCCTGACTTTCTCTTCTTTAACCCATGCATCACCTGTAGGTATCTGGATAGACCCAATCAGCTACTCTCAATACTGTCCCATCATTGGCTGCTTTCCTCATTTTGCCCTCTGGTGAGAGTTTCTGGGATGGGAAGGATGAGGCTGGATTGACTATATAAGGGACACTCAGCATCCACTCTTCTCCATCACCACACCCATGAATTCTTCATGTCTTTCTCTATTTTTCCCAAGGCACATCTTTGCCAATTCACAAGAATCACAAAGTCCAGATCACTGACTTGGAGAGGAAAGGTTTTATTCCACTTATAGTTTATAGGTCATCATTGAGTTAAGTCTGGACAGGAACTCAGTGCAGGAACCTGGATGCAGGAATTGAAGGAAAGACAATGGACTACAACCTAAGACCAGCTGTCCAGGAGTAGCATTGCAGCAATGCCCTCAGTTACCTGAGTCCTCTCACACCATCATTAGTCAGGAAAATGCCCTCCAAACACGTAACCATAGGACAATCTGATGGACATAATTTCATAATTAAAGTTCTCTTTTCTCAGATCTTGATTTGTACCAACCTGAGAAAGGTCATCAGCGCATTTGAGCACTTGATGATACTTAAGTTTGTGAATAGATGGAAGACATAATAAATATGTATTTTATGATGTGGCTGCTTACCTACCCTCTGGCTTCTAGAGTCCATACTATACATAGCGCTGCAAGCCTTCAAAAATATAAATGAGGCTAGAGGACCTATTTTTGTTGGCATATGTAATATGAACCATGGAAAGGCGTTGTGGACACTGGGTGAAAATAAAACTATAATTAACTAGAATCAGGGACACAGATTATAGGAATTAGATAATGAGCTGGTTCTTTCAGCCTTTTGACAGTATCCCATGAGACGGCACCAAAAAAACAAAAAAACAAAACAACAAACAAACAAACAAAAAACCCAGGCTTTTCTGTTAAGGGGCCCCTAATGGTTTGTCATCACTAAAGTGCTAGAAAGGGTATAATGTTCTAATGTTCGAAGGTAATTGTTCTACTTGGCATCCAAAAACATTCTCAAGTTCTCTGGCCCCTTTTGTGAAGCCACTTGGGCATGCTTCATTCTCATCCTGTGGAAGATTTTGATTCTGCAAATTAATTGTTTTATCTGACCTCCCCGCCAAAAATCTCCAGAGTACTGTCCTGAGCGTCAAATTTCTTAACAGAGTGAGATTGCCCTGCCTTCTATTTCAGGTAACAGCTGAACTGCCCAGCAGTGCATTATTTATGTCAAATCTAAGTCATACAGACTGTATATTTCCCTTTTTATTTTCAAACTAGAAATGTTAATTGAGACCAAGGAAAAAATTCAAAGCACTGTACACATGAGATAATCCAATGACTTTGATACTCAAATGATCATCTTAGATAACTGGGGAATACCTGACATTTTCTTTTACTAAAATAAAGTTGTTCTTTCTTTTGCTTATGCTATTACTGTTTTTCCTCTAAAATAATGGATTCAATTCTGTTTTTATCCTTGTATACAATAAAATAATTTAAAATATAGGGGGCATTTAATTCTATATATGAACGCCCATCCTATGCTTTGAGATGGTGTTTGTCCTATTATGTCTGATTTAGTCAAGCACCATAATTAGGTAAAATTCTCACTTAATATTAAATCTCAACACATGTCACAGTAGAAATAGTAATTGAAATATTAAAAAAAGAATGTGTAATTGGAATAATTTCATTTTAATCATGGCAAACAGCCTTGTGAGTCCTCAGCATTTAGCTGTGATCTTTTATCTTCAGAGCTCTATAATTTTTTTTTTTATTGTAGAAGGAGTTAAAAATGAATCAATTTGCATTCTCCTACATGCTGACTGCCATTTGAGCCAGCATCATTTGTTGAATATGCTGTTGTTTTTCCACTGGATGGTTTGTCTTCTTTGTCAAAGATCAGATGACTATAGGTTTGTGGGTTTAATTCTGGGTCTTCGATTCTATTCCATTGATCTACCTGCCTGTCTCTGTATCAACACCACACCTTTTTTGTTTTGTTTTGTTTTTCTGTGGTTGTGTGTGTGTGTTTGTTTGTTTGTTTGTTTTATCATTATTGCTCTGAAGTAGAGCTTGAGGACAAGGATGGTGATTCCCCAGATGTTCTCTTATTGTTGAGAATAGTTTTCAATGTCATGGGCATTTTATTGTTCCAAGTAAATTTGAGAATTCCCCTTTCCATCTCTGTGAAAAATTGAGTTGGAGTTTTGATGGGTATTGCATTGAATCCATAGATTGCTTCTGGTAAGATGGCCATTTTTACTATGTTAATTCTGCTGATCAATGAACATAACTCATAATCTATTCTTAGTCTAGGGTACTACTCAAAACCTAGGACAAAATTGTATACAGTCATATTTCTCATGTATGAAAATGATTTTTCTCACCATATCCACTGAAATATTTGACATTTGAAATAACTATGTCCCCTTAACCTGGTCTTTAATTGGAAATCGTTGTCTCTGCCACAGCACTTACATAAACAAGAATTGATATGCGATGATTGTAGAAAAATGAATTTGAGCACACATACAAGGCTTTTTAGAAAGAAATCATAGAAACATCGATAATAACAATGGTCCATTCAGCTGACATAGTATGATGCTTTATATTACATAAGCATTTCAGTGTATATTCTTTATGATGAGTGATACAATACTTCCTAAATAGAAAAATGTGACTCTTTTTTATGGAGCTATTGCACTTGAGGATTTGGGTACTTGTAATGTCCCAAATCTTGATGTCCAGTTTCAAGTTGCTGTCAAGTCATGCAGTAAATGGCTTCAGTATCAAGTATCCATAAGGGCAACTGATTCTCAGGGGACAACATCTGAACCAAGGTATCCTAACATATAGGGGTACTCTCGTCATTCCTTCGCTGCTTCACAATCTATGATCATTTTTGCTTTTTTTTTTAACTAGGAAATAAACATTTTATTTTATTTTATTTTATTTACATATGGTCAAAGTACTTTATAAGGCAGCAAAAATGTAATCATGAAACCATTTTATACATTGAATTATTATCCCAGAGACTTAGAATATGCAAGATACAATTTGCAAAACACAAGAAAATAAAGAAGGAAGACCAAAGCATGGATACTTCATTCATCCTTAGAACAGGGAAAATATACCCATGGAAGGAGTTACAGAGACAAAGTTTGGAGATGAGACAAAAGGATGGACCATCCAGAGACTGCCCACCCAGGGATCCATCACATAATCAGCCACCAAATGCAGACACTATTGCATATTCCAGCAAGATTTTGCTGAAAGGACCCTAATATAGCTGTCTCTGGTGAGGTTATGCCAGTGCCTGCCAAATACAGAAGTGGATGCTCACAGTCATCTATTGGATGGAACACAGGGCCCCCAATGGAAGAGCTAGAGAAAGTACCCAAGGAGCTGAAGGGGTCTGTAACCCTATAGGTGGAACAACATTAGGAACTAACCAGTATCCCCAGAGCTCATGTCTCTAGCTGCAAATGTAGCAGAAGATGGCCAACTAGGGGCCATCATTGGGAAGAGAGGCCCATTGGTCTTGCAAACTTTATATGCCCCAGTACACAAAGACCAAAGTTTGAGTTTGCTCTCTTGAATCAGCTTCAAAGAGCAGCTAGAGCTTTGAGTTCTAAGACAATATTCTGGACCTTGAATCATACTTTCTTTTCCCAGTAAGAGAAAAAAGTTATTTCTAAAGAAAAAAACTGTCACTCATAAAATTTGAATAAAAACCTGTTTTATTTTTTTGAGACAGGTTTTTACTTTATTAGGACAAGACAGACCTTAAACTCAAGATCTACCTTCCTCACCTTTGTAAGCATTGTGGTCTTCGAAGCGGATCACATCTTGCTTAACCTATTGAGATATAATTTGGTATGAGACTTAGGAGAACTATGTTGTCTTCTTGCTATTTCTTTTCTGAAACAGAGTCAAGCTAGCTAGCCTTCCCCTGTTTTCTCTGAAGTAATTACAGGGACACACCACCTGGTCTATCAAGTTCTGGAATCTTTAACTTAGCTCTCTTGCATCAGCAGACTAGCTAAACAAACTCTGTGTCCCTTATTAAACAGGAACTGTATATAGTATATAGTTAGTAGATTTTCAGGAAATTTTAAGTTCTGTGGGAACTGAAAGTGCTACTGTCTTACTGTGAATGTTCAAATGGTTTTGTTGTTCAGGCACTTTTTAGCTTAACTGAACCCTTCATGTCTAGTGTTGTATGAGAATAGTTACTATAGTTGTTCTGCCCCATCCTGGCATGTTGCAGAGCAGGAGTCATCTTGACTATTCTGGTTCTTTCAGCATATGCTTCACCACAGTAATCACTTCATGGAACTCTGTGTTCTGAAAGTGACCACAGTCAG
This sequence comes from Mus caroli, assembly GCF_978045245.1. Lineage (NCBI taxonomy): Eukaryota > Metazoa > Chordata > Mammalia > Rodentia > Muridae > Mus > Mus caroli. The sequence goes on along the minus strand of NW_028227262.1, from coordinate 80,414,972 downwards.
TAAGCTTGTACAATTTGGCATCCAGCATATCTGCCACTTCTTATTGTTCCTTCCAGGGATGGAAGGGGCTATCAGTAGAGCCAAGTACAATGTGAGGGTAGTTGGCCTTGATCTTCTCTCACTGCCAAGTGCAGCTGAAATACCCACTTGCACACTCATGTTCATCTCCCAAGTCTGATGTGTGCACAGACACCAATAAGAGTGCATATACCTGATGTGTCTCTGCATACTTCATGGCTGCGATGGGCCTGGAACTGTGGCCTGAAGACTGTTTTCTCTTTCATCACAGTACAGCTCTGTCTCCATGAAGGACAGTCAGATGCTCTCTCAAGCTGTAATTGGGTCAGGCAAGTCTTTAGCCAAACACTGGAAACCAAGAATCTGCTCAAGCCCCTCTCACCCAGCCATGCCAGCCATTCTCAGGAACAATCACTGCCTTGTTAGGGGACACCAGGAAAGCAGATGTGGGAGAACTTTCCCAGCTTGAATCTTCAGTTCTCTATGATCTCTTTTTCTTTGCACCATATACTGAGGATATCTTCTCTAGAACTGTTTTTCTCAATACTCTGTCTTCATGTGTTCTACTAGTACACCTTGTGTCCTGGAATCCTGAATAGAGGCAGAGAGGGAATGAAGAAAGGACAGATGTCAGACAGACAGATCACAGACAGACAGTAAAGCTGGTGTTAGGTGAATTTTGCTACTCCCTATCCCCTGCAACCCATAACCTTAGCATGCTTATTAGGATCAGTATAGGAGGAGTTAGCTGGTTTCCATGTGAAGTCTACAAAGACAGAACAAAAAATCTTTTCACACACTGATCAATTGTTCATAAATACTCATACAGGACTCCCAAGAAGATCTTTTATTTTGAGCCTGGATCAGGAACTTGCTTTGCTATTTTTTCATGAATCCAATGCCTTGGAGTCCTTGGCATAGCTATTCATATCAATAACATACATTCACACATGGCTTCTTCCCCTCATAATGTATCCCTATATTTTATTTTTGTGAACTCTTAGGGTATCACACATCCTCACCAAATATTAATAACTACTTTTCATTAGAAACTATAAGGGATGTACCCAGAGGGATGTGAACCTTTGTGGGACATACATTACTTATTTACATATTTTTATCTCTTTCAAAACTCAAATGTGTATTTTTGTCTTATCAATAACTAAGTATATCTATGATTACTATTGTACATTTTACACCATTGATTGATGGCATACAGGGGTAACCACAGCACCAAATTCTGGGAGATAGGTCAAATAACTCTTTCTGGCCTCAAGAATATCTACATGAGCACATGACTTTCCATTTTTTTGAATGGAATTTGTGAAAGATGAACAAATATGTAAGGCTATCAAGAAATACATGTCACAAAACATGTATAAGCGAACCAACCATCCAAATAAAAAATAAAATAAAATAAAATAAAATAAAAAATCAACTCTTAGGACAGCAGTCTGTCCTTTGAGTCCTAGAGAAAAACCCATTTATGTAGAACATTAGATCAGGCCCAGAATAGTGGGTTGAAAGGCTGGTTCAGAGTCAGTTCCTTAGTTAGGGACAATGTTGAAGCTGTGCCCACATAATCTAGAGACTCTGTTGATTTGAATGTAACCAGAGAACAACCCACTGTTCTGAGGACTTGTTAATAAGCTGTCACCCCTGTGTGGGAGTCAGTCCCAATCAGGACACAGCACAGACATGAGGGCTCCTGCGCATCTGCTGGGTCTGGTGTTGCTCTGGATCCCAGGTATGGAGGACAGCAGTGCTTATTGCAGTGTGATCAGTGCTGCCTGGCTTGTCAGGAAACTTCTATGAGTTGACCTTTGAAGGCAGCATTATATAGTTTTGTGCTTTTGTCCTACCCCTCCTGCCATGTTGCAGATGTGACATCCAGATGACACAGTCTCCATTTGAAACTGTATATTTAAATGATACAGATACCATGAAGTGTCAAGCCAGTCAGAACATTGGCAATGCATTAAACTGGTATCAGCAAAAGCAAGGGACCTCTCCTAAGCTTCTGATGTATGCTGCATCCAACTTGTCTCCTGGAATCCCATCAAAGTTCAGTGGCAGTGGATCTGGAAAAGATTATACCATCACCATTAGCAATTTGAAGCCAGAAGATATTGGTACTTATTACTGTGCACAGTATTACAGTTACCCACCCACAGTAGAACAACTCATAAAGTAAACCATTCAGAAAAGCAGAAGTGTGAGCTAGGGCTCTCACAGCTGCTCTTTACCTATTTAGATACTTTTTCAGATGAAGATGGCCTTGAAGTGTACTGAATGGTTTTGGAATAACTGGCTGTGAAGTTTCCTCCTTTTACTCATGCAAAACTGAAAAGGCAGGATGAGGTCATTCCTGATTTAAAGATATAGTTTACTCAGAGGGATTTCAATCATGGCATCAATTTGGATTCACAGAGCAAAGACAAGTAAAAGAGAGATTTTTAAAAAGAAAGAAACAAAGAAGGAGGAGGAGAAGGAATGTGAATCTTCAATGATGTCCCCTAAGAGGACTTTAATTGGTACATACAGACTTCCTGTATATATATATATATGTGTGTGTGTGTGTGTGTGTGTGTGTGTGTGTGTGTGTGTGTGTGTTAAATCCTAGAACTTAGACCGATCCATGTTAGGCAGAAAGATCGAAAGAAGGATCACAAGTAACAATGTAGATTACAAATTTCTAGATAATTAAGATAGCCATCTTCCAGCCTATTCCATGTCTCATTTGACTGGAGATAAAGGCCTAAAGACCTGGCAGGCTTTTCTTTTTCTGCCATCAGGTCTCCTGACTGTCTTTCAAGTTCAAGGCTGGATAAAGACATATTTTCTCCAAAGTTTTGGGCCTATCAATTTCCCTGTCTTTGTTCAAGCTGACATATGCTAAATTAGGGGAGGAAGACCCCTGAAAGTTCCTTAGAACTTCTAGTTGTTAAAGGAACTCCAAGCTTTGTACAGATTTCAGGGGACAAATTCAGGTTGTCAGACTTGGGGACAGATGATTACTCATGAAGTCTTCATGCCACTGTCAAACCCATATGTCACCTTTATAAGATTTTTGTTATTAATATATATTAGAGGTTTAGTAGTCTCATCAGTATTTTGTATTCATGCAGCAGGAAAACTTAGTTGTTAAACTTACCTCTTGAGGCAGAAATATCATAAGAGCCAGAGGTGGCAGGATGTATCTACAAAGAAATAGCACCACCCAGTTACAACACAGCTGATATACATACAACCTCACAAAGATTGTGATAGCTCACACAAACCTGTACAAATTCATACTATAAAAAATTCTTTCATAGAGAAGGGAAGGTAAACACAAAGTTTCACCCCTACCAAAGAAGCTGTTTGCACTGATACCTACTTCAAAATGGGAAATGGTTTTCTCCAACATAGTGTAATAATCTCTAATGTAATGTCACAACATATATCCAAATTATATAAAGCCAAGAATTAGATATCAACAAACCAGATAACTCAATTAAAATTCTGGTACAGAGTTAAACACATATTTCTGAACAGAGGATTCTCTAATGGCTGAGAAACATTTAAAGAAATGTTGAACATTCTTAGTCATCGGGGAAATGCAAATCAAAGTAACTCTGTGATTCCACCTTACACCCATCATAATTGGTAAGATTAAAAAAAAAAAAAAAAACCTCAAGGGACAACATATTCTATTGAAGATATGGAGCTAAGCGAACACCCCACCATTGCTGATGGGAGTTTAAATTTGTACAAACACTCTGAAAATCAACTTGTTGGTTTCTCAGAAAATTGGGAATAGTTCTACCTCAAGACCCAGTTCTACACCTCAAGGCCCTGGGTGTATACCCAAAAGATGTGCAGCCATACTACAAAGGCATTTACTCAACTAGGTTCATAGTAGTTTTATTTGCAATAACCAGATGCTGAAAACAACCCAGATGTCCCTCACCCTAGAAACAATCCAGATGTCCGTCCACAGAAGAATGACTAAAGAAAATGTGGGACATTTACACTACAGAATACTACTCATCTATTAAAAATCAAGAACATCACAAAATTTGCAGACAAATGGATGGAACTAGAAAACATCATCCTGAGTGTGGTAACCCAGACCAATAAGGGCATGAATGTTATGTGCTCACATATGAGCTGATGTTAGCCAGAAAGTCCAGGATATCCACACTATAATCCATAGACCCAAATAAGCTAATTAACAAGGAGAGCCCAAGGAAGGATGCTATAATCTCACTCAGAAGGGGAAATAAACCATTCATGAGGGTTGGATAGAGGGAAGGAAGTTGGCAGAAGAGGGATTGGAGAGGGGAATGGTGGTGGGGTGGGGTGGGGTGGGGCTGTCAGGTAAAGGGAGAGCCTGGAGTAGAGTAACAGTAGACTGCATGGAAACTAGCAGTAAACAGGTATGGGGCATCTCTGGGATAAGTCAGAGACCTAGGCTAGGAGAGGCTCCAGGGAATCTATGAGGATGACACTAGATGAAACTCTGAGCAGTGAAGGATATGGAGGTTGAAGTGGCCACCCCTCTAGCCATGTGGGACTCCTTGTAGAGGACCTACAAAACCTTCTACCACAAATTTGTCCTGCCTACAAGTATAGGAACAAAGAGTACAGTCTGAGGGAATGACTAACCAATCTTTGGCCCAACTTGAGACATATCCCATGGGAAAGAATTAACCCTGACACTAATAATGATACTGTTATGCTTTCAGACAGGAGTCTAACATAGCTATCCTCTGAGAGGCTCCACCCAGCCATTGAAGGAAAATGATGAAGAGAACCACAGGTAAACATTAGACAGAGGTCAAAGAGTCTTGTGAAAGAGTTAGGGAAAGAATTGAGGGACTAGGAGGTATTTGGGACCCACAAAATCAACAAGAAGAATAACAGAGTCAACTAACCTACCTGGACCCTTGGGAGCTCTTAGAGACTGAACCCCCATCTAAAGAGCATAGATGGGCTGGACTGAGCCCCCCTCACATATGTAGAATATGTACAGCTTTGTCTTCATGGGGGGGGATAAGTTTAGGGGAGATGTCCCTCACTCTCTTGCCTGCCTTTGCATAATGTTCTCCCCAACTGTGCTGCCATGTATGGCCTCAGTAGGAGAAGATGTGACTATTAGTCCTGCAGTGACTTGATGTTCCAGAGTGTGTTGGTACCTGGGGCCACAGGTCTCTCTCTTCTTAGAGAAGAAGAGGAGGGGGAGGGTCTATGTGAGGGGGGCACTTGAAGAAGAGGAGAGTACTTCCATTGAGATGTAAGGTGAATATAAAAAGAGTAAAGAACAAAGAAACAGAGGTGCCGCTTGGTATTCATGAGGGTCTCTCAACAATAGAGTGGGGGCTTACACTGACTCTGTTGACCCCCTGTAGGTCCTCTTCCCCTTAAATGGTGCCTGTCTTGTCTCAGTGGAAGAGGATGTGCCTAATCTTGCAGTGACTTGGGTGGCCAGGGTGAATTGGTATCCAAGGTGGGGGGAAATCCTCTTTCTTAGAGTTAGAGGTAAAAGAAAGGGATAGTGTAGGGAAAGGCCTTCTGATGGCTGTGGGGAAGTACTGTGCAAATAAATGTAAAACAATGAATGTAAAAATAATAGTGTTTCATTAAGAAAATACATGATTCAGTGCATGTTTATAATCCTGACATCTGGAATATAAAAGGAGGCGGCTCAGGAGTTCCAAACCAGTCTGTATGTAGTGATATGTTTCAGTGCTTTACCATAGAAAAACCTTTCCATTTCAATTGTAAAAAAATAGCCTGGCATCGGCTTTATTCATATTATTTCTGATTGTACTTCCTTTATGTAGACTTGTATAGTATATCCTGAAATTTCCATTTCATTAATTATTGTCATAGAAATGCTCCACAATGAACACAGGAGTGTATTGCCTAAACTCAACAATGATTTGACTTATTCTGCAGATACTGAAACTGCCACGTCAATTTTAAGTCATATGTATCTTAAAAACCTCAGGTTATTGACAAAAGAATTATAACAATGTGTTTCTGTATATGTCTAATAAAAAGTTTTATAAATACCTTCTTGTTTGAAATTAAGTTGCCCCTCCTAATCTGATAAAGGAAAGAAAATGCCATTCATCCACAAATAGTTATTACTTTTTACCATTACCTTTAAATAATATTTTATAAACCTTCATTTCTCCCCAAACATACCTATGTTTCTTTATAAAGATTTCTTTAAAGATAAGCAGAAAAAATTATTACTTCCTATCCACTCTACTCCACTCTTGACACTTCCATATTTTCCTCCTTCTCCAGTAATAAGGAGGTACAGCACAATTGTTTTCATGTCCCAACACATCAAAAGAGGAAAATTCTGTCCAGTCTCAACTTTTACATTTCACAATAAACTTCAGTAAAATTTCTCAAAATCAAAACCCTTGCATCAAAATTTTACAACAGTTATCAGTCACATCATGCTGAAATGAAATGACTATCGTGTGAATTCCAAATTTTGAGTTGAAAAGAAGCAAAATGTAAGTATGTCAGATTGGTGTCCACACAGAAACATGTGTCTTATTCAACATAATTTAAACACATAAAAGGTAATTCAAAACTGGATAAGACTCAAGAAAAATAGCTTGAAAACTTTGACTGAAGGCAGTAAGGAGACCATGGAGTGCACATATGGGAGTCAATTGTACATATAGTTAGCCTGTGAGCCACACTGGGATGCTGAGCAGATGAGTTAGTAGTGGTCACCACTTAGTGCTAATGGCAGGTGATGCATCACATGGGACTTAGGCTCTGTGGTGACTGTGAGGGCTGAAACTTTCACTTTTAGGCTCCCAAACACTGATTCCTTCAGAGGAACTGTTACCCTACCAAACTCTGTTTACAGCATATACACTCTACATGTGTATTATATTTTACCTTTTATACTGTAATTTTAAAGTATTTATTACTTAGACATGCTTAAACCTATAATGAGTTACCACCATGTTATTAATGAGTCCAATAGCCAATATATTCATCTTGTTTACAGGTGCTTGCTTAGGAACAATGGCACAGAGCAAATCCCTGGGTGGGTTAGAGGGCTTTGTAATCTAGGCTTATTTACATTTCCTCTGTGATATTTTCAAAATGATAAATTTCTTTTATGATGCATTAGACTGAATTAATTGTTACTATAAATAAAGGTATGACTGTATACTGATATTTAATATTTCATTCTGTGCTTTATTCCAGAATTTATTTTCTTTCCCTTGTCAATTCTGAATAATACTGATGTGAATAGAAGGATGCAAATTTTCACACTGCTTTCAGGCTTCCATACTCCTGAAGTGAAACTGGGTAACCAAATGGCCAGTATAACCTTGGCTCTTTATCAGATTCCACATTTTCAATGGACCCCACAACATTCCTTTGCTTAGTAACAATGCAATGAATTATGATTTCTCTACAATGACAATGTTTGTAAATTTTCCATGATTGTCTTAGTAATGATTATGAAATAATATTTTACTATGGTATTAATTTTGAAATTATTTTATATTTAATATCAATCTCTCAAGCAATTAGAATGAAAATGAAGCTTTTTATCATCATAGATTGGCAATAGTGACCTCCGGTATGGTCGTATTATGGTCATGTGTCATATTTGGTTTCAACTGTAGTAATGCAATTATGTAGATACAGTCTCTGCTTCAGGCCAGTCAAGGCACAAGTACTGTCGCTAGTACCAGGAAAAAGTGACTCAGAACCATGCATAGGTTTTATTTGTCAGAAATCATATATGAGAGGCTAAAGATTAACAGGTAATTTTTCTGAAATGGTTCACCATGGATTGTGGTGAATGAGCTCATCAAAATTTGATATTTTAAAGAGTAAGATCATTATTCTCAACCCTATTCAAACCCACACAAATACAGGAAAGGATATTTACAACATACCTCTTCTTTAAGGAAGGGTGCTATCCTAGTATTCCATAGGTTTGCTGTCCTCAGGTTTCCCAGTTTATAAGTGAGCAACACATTTATTTCTGGACCTAACAGCTTTATATCTGGATTACTTGTTGCTCTGGCAGATGTTTTTCAGAATACTTCCAGAATTTAAAAGAGATATATGTTTTAGATGGACATATCTTAATTTTATTGGGACATGAAAATTAATATTCCTGTGGAAAAGGAACTCACAATAAACTATTAGGAGGTAGATTATTCAGATTTTAACAAACTTCAGATGACTGAGTTTGTCAAAAGTGTTTACTTTACAACAAATTGGAAAATTGAAACTGTTTAAAATGATAAGTTAAACACTTAAGTGAAATACTTTGTAAGATACCTTACATAATTAGAGTTATTCATGCCAATTAATTACATTATTTAATATAATAAAGTGCTGTGGCCGGGTGGTGGTGGCGCATGCCTTTAATCCCAGCACTTGGGAGGCGAAGGCAGGCGGATTTCTGAGTTCGAGGCCAGCCTGGTCTACAAAGTGAGTTCCAGGACAGCCAGGGCTATACAGAGAAACCCTGTCTCGAAAAACAAAACAAACAAACAAACAAACAAACAAACAAAACAAAACAAAAAAAACCAAAAAATAAAGTGCTGTGGGTTCACTTTTCCTGTAGGCATTGTATATGGTAATTTTAACCACGCCCCCACACAAGAAAACACATGATTGCAGAAAATAAAAGAAATGATTTTAGTAAACAAGAGGAGCAAATGATTTTTATGTCGTTAGATATTAAAGATTTTCTAAACATTCAATTTCATGACACATTAAAGTGGCATGTGGAGTATCACTGCCTAGGGCATTGTAGTCTGTTGACACTGAAAAGAGCCAGGCTCTGAGGATGAACAGTTAACTCATTATTCATGATAATGAATAACTCAGATTCTCATTATTTATGTGGCAATTCTTCCTACAGAGGTGGTGTAATCATGATCTGTGCATTAAAATCTAACACAGACATTCTGGCAATTGTGAATGAAATTTGGGTAAAAAAAATTAAAATTATGTCCACTGAATACAGGTAAATATTAAATTATCATCTTAAAATATTTTACTGTTTGTATAACATATCATTACTGTTTCTGCCAACATATACAGGAAGATTTATATCCCACCATTGTGACCTCATCACAAATCCTACCATAGAGTCTATGCTTTATGAATGGTACATATTTACTTTACCCTATATACAGACAAGGGAGTTGTTCATTGCTAAGGAGTCAGAGACAAGATGAGAAGAGTATAGAAGCTGCCACCCTTTATTTTCTCTTATTCCCCTTTCTCTTTAATGAACATATGTGAGCAGTGTGCCCTGAGTCCTGAACATACCTGGCTAGGCAATCAGGAGTCTGAGCTGCGTCAGAGTCCATTCTGTCTGCGTTGCCAAGACCTACCAAGATGTGTCCTTTCTCTGTCTCCCTCTCTGTGAGTTTCTTTCTGTCTCTGTCTCTCCCTCTCCTCTCCCTCTCTCTTTTTCTTTTTCCCCTTTCCCATCTCTCCTTTAAAATAAGTTATTGAAAATGATATTCATCTTTCCTTTCTCTCTTTATATTATTAGTCCCATGTGTATAAAATTGCAAGAGCTGATACTCTGAATATTTTGTTTCTCTCCATTTTAACAAGCATCCCAATTATTGTACAAAATGCTTTGTCTATCCAAGAACTTACCAGATTGAAGTCATAATGCACAGATCATGATTACACCACCTCTGTAGGAAGTCTCACTTATAATTACAATCCTTTGGACAAGAGGCCCAAACTTCTGGAACTTCTAAATTTCTGTTTAAAGAACAATTTTGTTACCTTTTCTGAGGGTCATGTCCTCAGGTTTGGCACCAGCTGTGAGGGTCCCTGCAAGCATCGTGGATGGCAGAGAAACCAACAGTGTGAACCAAGATGGATCTTGCTTAAGAATGAAGAGGTTAACCCTCTAACAGATGTGGGGTTAGTGATTTTTTCCCCTCAATTTGTAGGTTGCAAATTTGTCCTACTGAATAGATCCTTTACCTTATAGAAACTTTTCAGTTTCATAAGGTCCCATTTGTCAATTCTTGATCTTAGTGCCTGAGCATTAGCATTCTGTTTAGGAAATCTCTCCCAGGCCCCACCCCAACCCCCAGCCCTTGCCAACGAGTTCCAGGCTCTTTGCCGCTTTCTCTTCTATTTGATTCAGTGTATCTAGCTTTATGTTGAAGTTCTTGGACTTGAGCTTTGTGCAAGGTGACAAGTATGAATCTATTTTCATTTTTCGACATAAAGACAGCCAATTATAACTGCACCAGTTATTGAAGATGTTTTCTTTTTTCCATTGTATATTTTTGGCTTCATTGACAAAGATAAAGTGTCCATAGTGTGGTTTTATTTCTGGGTCTTCAATTCTATTCCAGTGAACAACGTGCCTGACTCTGCTCCAATACCATGCTGTTCTTATTACTACTGCTCTAAGTAGAGGTTGAGGTCAGGGATGGTAATTCCTCCAGAAGTTCTTTTGTTGTTAAGAATTTTTTTTCTCTATGGTGGGTTTTTTACTTTTTGATATGAAATTATAAATTTCTCCTTCCATGTCTTGCTACACACACTCCAGTGAAGCCTGCTTGGCAGGCCAAGAGGCCTGGAAGGAAGCACCCACAAGGCAAAGAGTTTCAGAGAAACTCAACCTTTTGGAACCTTGGCATTCTCATAACCCGTATACTCATACCCTATCCCCGTGTTAGTCTGGTGTATGGATCCACATGCTCTCTTTTAGTATTATTTTATTATAAGTCCCTTTTAAGATTGAATTCTGACATAGGTAAGCCTCCACCAGTGTTCCAATGTCCTAGAAAATCCTTGAAGCAGACAAACTTGGAATTCAGTAAGAAGATTACCTATTCAGTAACATTCAAATTTACTTCTAGTAGAGCGGTGAAACTAATTAGGCATTGCAGAGAACAGAGACAGAATAGCTCAGGACTGGTCTGCAGAGTGTTTACTTGGGACAACAGCCAGTTTTACCCAGACAAGGGAATACACAATGGCCTAGTGAATAGGTGGGTTTATGATGAAAGAGTTAGGGAATCCCCCTGAGACAGGCTTCTCCACTAGGCCCAAAGAAACAGCATAATCAGGCATTTACTAAGAACCCCTGGTGGTGGGCTTAACAATAGACTAGCATTACACGGGGCTCCCTTCTTAGTGGAAGAGGCCTGGTTCCCGCCTTCTTTTGATGTATACATTCCTTATGTTTTGTGTCACTGTAACTCAGCGGATATATCTCGCCTGGTTTCTTGTTATTCGTCTGTATAAAAAGTTTGATGCTCGACTTGACAAATTATATTCAGATTCTACACAACCTCTTGTGTTGATTTTGTCTGTCATTCGATGACTCCTTGTCCACCTGTAACCAGAGACCGGCTCTATGCAGACAGGGACCAAAAAAGGGTCTTCAGCAATGTCTGTAAAGAATTGTGTTGGAAATGTGATGGGGATTGAATTGCATTGAATCTCTAGATTGCTTTAGGTAAGATGGCCATTTTTACTGTTAATCCTACCAATCCATGAGCATGGGAGATTTCTCCATTTTCTGAGCTCCTTTTCAATTTCTTTCTTGATAGACTTGAAGTTCTTGTCATAGAGATATTTCACTTGTTTGATTAGAGCTACCCCAAAGTATTTTATAGTAGTTGTGACTATTGTGAAGGCTATAGTTTCCCTAATTTCTTTCTCAGTCTGTTTACCATTTGTATAAAGAAAGGCTACTGATTTATTTGAGTTAATTTTATATCCTGCTAATTGCTGAAGTTGTTTATCAGCTGTAGAAAGTTTTCTGTTAGAATTTTTGGGGGTCTACTGTAATATCATTGGCAAATAATAATACTTGACGTCTCCTTTGTCAATTTGTATCCCCTTGATCTCCTTTTGTTTTCTTATTCCTCAATCAAGAATTAAGAGTACTATATTGATAAACACAGAGAAAGTGGGCAGCATTGTTTTGTCCCTGATTTTAGGGGGATTGCTTCAAGTATCTCTCCATTTAATTTGGTATTATCTCTTGGTTTCCTGCATATTACTTTTATTAAGTTTAGGCATGGGCCTTGAGTTTCTGATCTCTCTAATACTTTCAACATGAAGAGGTATTGTATTTTGCCAAATGATTTTTCAGAATTTACTGAGATAATCATATGATTTTTTTCTTTGAGTTTGTTTACATAGTGGATTATGTTAATGGATTTTCATATATTGAACCAACCTTGCATCTCTGGGATGAAGCCTACTTGACTGTGATGAATGATGGTTTTAAAGTGTTTTTGGATTTGGTTTGCTATAATTTTATTGAGTATTTTGCATCAATATTCATAACCGAAATTGTTTTGAAGTTATCTTTTTTGCTGGGTCCTTATGTGGTTTAGGTATCAGAATAATTGTGGCTTAATAGAGTGAATTAGATAGTGTTCCTTCTGTTTCTATTTTATGGAATAGTTTGAGGAGTGTTTGTATTAGATCTTCTTTGAAGGTCTGGTAGTATTCTGCACTAGATCCAAATCGTCCTGGTTTTTTTGTTTGTTTGTTTGTTTGTTTGGTTTTTTTTTTTTGTGGGAGTTTTTAAATAACTTCTTCTATTTCCTTAGGGGATATCAGTCTGTTTAGATAGTTTATCTGCTCTTGATTTACATTTGGTATGTGGTATCTGTACAGAAAATAATGCAATTCATTTAGATTTTCTAGTTTTGTTAAGTTTAGGCTTTTGTAGGAGGATCTGATGATTTTTAAAAAATTTCTTCAGTTTCTGTTTTTATTTCTCCCTTTTCATTTCTGATTTTGTTAATTTGCATACTGTCTCTGGGCCCTTTAGTTAGTATGGCTAGAGGTTTATCTATCTTGTAAATTTTCTCAAAGAAAAAGCTCCTAGTATTGTTGATTCTTTGTATTGTTCTCTTTGTTTTTATTTGGTTGATTTCAGCCCCGAGTTTGACTATTTCCTGCTGTCTACTCCTCTTTGGTATGTTTACTTCTTTTTCTCCTAGAGCTCTAAAGTGTGCTGTTAAGTTGCTTGTGTAGGAGCTCTCTAATTTCTTTACCAGGGCACTTAGTTCTATGAATTTTTCCTCTTAGGGCTGCTTTCACTGTGTCCTAGAACTCAAGAAGCTAACCTCCAAAAGACCAAACAACCCAATCAAAAAATAGGGTGTAGAACTAAACAGAGAATTCACAACAGAGGTATATTGAATGGCTAAGAAGCACGTAAAGAGGTGCTCAGAGCCCTTAGTCATTAGGGTATTGGAAATCAGAAGGACCCTGAGATTACACCTTCCACCAAACAGATTGGCAAAAACTAAAAACGCAGGTTATGGCACATGTTGGCAAAAATGTGGAGAAAGAGGATCACTCCTCCATTGCTGGTGGGATTGCAAACTGATACAAAACTCAGGAAATCAATCTGGAGGTTTCTCAGAAAATTGGAAATATATCTACTGCAAGACCCAGCTATAACACTATTTGTTCATATACCCAAAAGATGCCCCACCTTGTCACAAGGGCACATTTGCCATATGTCCATGGTGGCTTTATTTGTGGCAGCCAGAAGGTGAAAACAACCCAGATGTTCCATAATAGAAGAATGGATACAGAAAATGTGGTTCATTTACAGAATGGAATACTATACACCTATTAATAATGAGGACATCACGAGTTTTTCAGGCAAATGGATGGAACTAGAAAATATCATTGTGAGTGCGATAACTCAGACTCAAAAGGACATACATGGCACATATTCACTAGTAATTGTATATTAGCTAAAAATGTACAGAATGCCCAGAATACAATCAATAGAACTCAAGAAAGTTAACAAAACATTGGTCCCAAGCAAGGATGCCTCAATCCTACTTTGAAGGAAGAAGAAAGCAAATGGGGTGGGTACAGAGGGAGGAAGGGACCTGAGTTGGAGAGGGGATAGGGATGGAAAAAGGGGACCATGAATAGGTTTTGGAGGTATACAGGAGTGAAGCCCTTAGTGCCAACAGAAAGAATGGAAGCAAGCAATCTCGGGAGTGGGGGGAACATCTAGAATTTTACCAGAGTCCTGGGAGGTGAAAGACACTAAGAATTCAAAAGGAGGGACCTTAAATGAAATGCCCAACAGTAGGGATAGGGAACCTGTAGAGGCCACCTCCAGTAGAAGACAGGGCATCAAATGGAGTGATGAAGTTGCCATCCCACAGTCAAAAACTGACCCAGAATAGCTCCTGTATAAAAGAACTGGAGGAACAAAAATGAAGAAGGTTCCAAGGTCTGTCAGTATTACTGATGCTATGGTGTGCTTACAGATAGAAGCCTTCTGTAAGCTGCCATCTGAGAAGCCCAACAAACAGCTAAAAGAATCAGTTGCAAATACTTATACCCAACCAATGGACAGAAGCTGTTGACACCTGTGGTTGCATTAGGGAAAGGCTGGAAGAAGCTGAGGAGGAGGGCAACACCATAGGAAGACCTGTAGTCTCAACTAACCTGGACCCTTGAGATCTCTCAGACACTGAGCCACCAACTACTCAGCATATATTAGCTGATATGAGGCCCCTGACACAAGTATAGCAGAGGACTGCCTGGTCTAGCCTCGGTGTGGGAATAAGCACCTAACACTTGAGAGACTTGAGTCCCCAGGGGGTGGGGAGTTCTACTGGAGTAGGAGTGGGAGTAGAGACATACTCTTGGAGATGGAGGAGAAGGAATGTAATGAGGAACAGTCAGAGGGCTGTTCATAATGATAATAATGAAAAAAGAATGTAGAGGTTATATGGCTTGGTTTCAAATGTGTAAAGTCTGACATCTGGCCAAATGTATAGAGTCTGAAACCAAGCAGTTTATTTTTAGACATATGTAAATACAGTACAACTTTGGGAAAAATACCTGGTAACATTGATCTGAATTGTGTGTGCACAATGAAGCCTAAAGCATGATTATGTTTTAACTCTTTTGAAAAAGTATATGTGACATCTCCCCTAAAGATTGGTTCAGTTGACTAAGAAAGGAAAATAGAGATAAAGACTTACAGAAGGATAATCTAGAATAAATGTTCTGGGAAATCTAGGCGAGCCCTTTAACCTACAAATAGCAAAAGTTAGCAACTTTTATTTTATTAACAACATCGACTCCCAGTCATCTGGGTGAAAAATAAATATACATTTCTTTTATTGAGGAGACAGCCGTGTGTGTGTGTAACATTCCTGGTTTCTCCAGTGCTTATCTGTGAACACTCATGACTTCTACAAGTTAGAAGAGGTTTATTGCCATTTTAACAATCATAAGAAGCCTGTATAACTCTTGCTTCTATACTGCAACACTAACATGGGCCTTTGCATATTGCTCCCCTGGGAGGGCCCATCCTTACTAGGATGAGATAAAAGTTCAGTTGTCATGTCGCAGTGACTGATCAGTCTCCTCAGGCTCCCTCCTCAAAATGAAGTCGCTTGTTAGGCTGTTGGTGCTGATATTCTGGATTCCTGGTGAGGAGAGAGGGAAGTGAGGGAGGAGAATGGATAGGGAGCATGAGCAATGAATCCCATTGCTCATTACATATATTCTGCAATGTGTGAGAAGATGGGTCTTATCCTCTAGCATGGGGCCTCTGGGGTGAATACTTGTTAGAGGGAGGTTCCAGATGGGAGCATGTGCTATAATGAAGATTATGACGTGGATGCATGGGATGGTCGAAGCTATGCCTAGAAGTGCCTTGAGACTTGCATTTCACTTTTTTGAAAAGAATTTTAGGGTATAAAAAAATGGTATGTAAAAATAAACAACAGAGTTGAAATTTTAAAAAAAAGTCACAAGGATGTTCAGGAATTTTGTATATAACTCTGTACTTCTCTCTCATTGTTTCAGCTTCCAGCAGTGATGCTGTGATGACACAAACTCTATTCTCCCTGCCTGTCAGTCTTGGAGATCAAGCCTCCATCTCTTGCAGGTCTAGTCAGAGCCTTGTAGACAGTAATGGAAACACCTATTTGAACTGGTACCTCCAGAAACCAGGCCAGTCTCCACAGCTCCTGATCTACAGGGTTTCCAAGCTATTTTCTGGGGTCCCAGACAGGTTCAGTGGCAGTGGTTCAGGGACAGATTTCACACTCAAGATCAGCAGAGTGGAGGCTGAGGATTTGGGGGTTTATTTCTGCCTCCAAGTTACACATGTTCCTCCCACAGTGATGCATACCCTAACAAAAACATTTTGCTTGCTAGGGGTGCCCCAGCTGCCACATATGTTATTCATCTGTAAGAGAGAGGTGCTGAGGAACTCCAGATTATTGGTTCCAGCTGAGGGCAAGTGCAGCCTGGCTACAGATCACTGGTCATTCATTGTTGGCTTCATTGCAACAATAACAATGATTTTGCACCTGCCTCACGAGAATAGTAAACAGGTTCCCTCACAGAAACCAGAAAAAAGTGAGGAAAAATCTGAGTGAAAACCCCTTTGGATTCAGCAGGACTTTAGTACTTTTTCACTTGTTATCAAGTAAAGCAAACAGGAAGCTAAGATATATTCCTTCCTTAAACTGTCTTCTTTACCATGTAATTACTTCATTTGCAGTTTTTTATGCTTGTGACTTAAATTCATATATATCCTATCAAAATTACATCTATCTATCTATCTATCTCTACTTCCATTGGCTTTTTATTTGTTTAAACTTATCCAGTGACTTTGTAACTTTCCTAACATGCTTTTACTGATGAATTGTTTCTTTTATGATATATAAATGTTTCTTTGTATTTCATCCAGCTAATCTAATGATATTGACTCCATGTTAATTTTAATTACAAGCACAGTCACAGACGAGTAGGAATGTATTTAATCTAGTATCTTCTGCTTGTTTTGAATAATTTATTTCCTCTCTTCCTATCTTCTGTGGTTTTGTTTTTTATATACTGATAAAATTTTATTTTTTTTATTTTTGGTACTTGATCTTTGGACAGATGTTTTGCATTGAACTTATTTGAGATTCTCTGTACTTTCAGGGATGGAATGCTGAAATAGTACTTCACTAGGTGTGCTTCCTGTATGTTTACCTTTTTTCTTCTTTCATTTAATTCTGACTCACATACTGTCTAGGCTGTTCCTTAACCTCTCCTTTATTTAATATTTATTTTTAAAGATTTATAATAATTAAAAACTTATTACCAATTATCCTCTTTCCTCTCACACTCTCAAACTCCTTTTTTCTTTCATTATTATTTGTCCTGCGCTATTCCCGTCCCGCAGGAACGCACACAGAACACAAGTCAAGACCTTTCGTGGTTACATTTTATTCATAATCGTGAGGTAGAACAAAGAAGGATAGAAAGGTGTTGCTATATATACCCACAGGTGTGACGTGTTAATACTACTGGCGGTTCCACCCACAGTCTCAAATGTCCCAGGGGACGGACTAGTGACTTGGCAGGCATTTGCTCCGGCACATGCGCACAATGGAGCTTAGCGCCATCTAGTGACGGCACGTATTATCACGGCTTCCTACAATTATTTATTTATTTATTTTACTTACTCACTTTACATCCCATTCACTGCCCCCTTTCAGTCTCTCCCTCCCACAATCTTCCTCCTATCCCCACTCCCCTTTACCTCTGACCTCCTTGGCCCTCGTTGGGTATCCACCAACCGTTGCTCGTGTGTGTGTGTGTGTGTGTGTGTGTGTGTGTGTGTTCCCACCCCCGCCCCCAACCTGCAGGGCCATGGGTTGTGGGAAAGAGGGGAGTGGGAGAGTGCCCGTATCCTGCCAGAGTTCCAGTGATCTGGGCAGGTGGACATGGGAAGACTGTGCACACTTTTCACATGGCCCTGGGTGGGCATCTGGCTGGGTTAAGGCACTGACCCCACACAGTGGGTGGTAGACAAGGGGCATGTTCTCAGCCTCCAGCATCCCACACTGGATATGGTGGAGGGACTGAGAACAGAATAGGGGCTTGGAACCTGGGAGGTAGACAGGAGAGGACGGGGGAGAGGGGTGCTGGGCGGGTCCCACGCAGGCCAGAGTCCTTAGGCAGGTCCATGGCTGCAGTGTAAGAAGGCCTTCTGGTGGGAGGTTAGACACAGATCCTTAGGAGAAAGCCTGTCTCATCCGTCAAGCACAGTGGGCTTTAATGAACAGAGACAGTCTATGGTTTTAGAACTTTATTGTAGAAAGGCAGGGGGAAAGAGAGAAGGTAGAAAGAGAGAGGAAGAGGCCAGCTATGGCCATGTGGAGAGAAGGAGAAAGGAAAGAGAGAAGGAGAGCAAGAAAGTAAGAGAGGTAAAAGCTTAGAGAGTGAGGAGGGGCCAAACAGCCCCTCTTATAGTGGGCTTGGCTATCTTGCTTTTGCTAGATAACTGTGGGAAGGAGTCTAGCCAGAATGCCAGATGCTTGGGACATTGTCTACATGACTCATAGCCACATACCTCTCTTGTGCGGGTTGTGGGGGCAGTAACTTCGACAGGATCCAGGGGTCCAGGAGACATGATTGAACACCTTCTGTCCCATGTAGGTGGAAATTAACACCCACCAGTTCCTGCCAGGGTTAAAGATCTAAGTCCAACTGGAGACCAGGCTGTCTGTGCATAGCCCATTTCCCCACACCCACCCACATGACCTCTAAACTCCCTGGGGCCTCCAGTCTCTTGAGGGGTTAAGTGCATCATCTCTGAATGAATACAGACCACGAAGTCTGATACTGTATGTGTGTTGGGGGCCTCATATCAGCTATTGTATGGTGTATGTTTGATGGTTGACAGTGTTTGACAGATTCGGGGGTCCAAATTAATTGAGACTGCTGGTCCTCCTACAGGATCGAGCTTCTCCTCAGCTTCTTTAGCCTTCCCTAATTCAACAACAAGGGTCAGCTGCTTCTGTCCATTGGTTAGGTGCAAATATCTGCCTGCATCTGACTCTTTCAGCTGCTTGTTGGGTCTTTCAGAGGGCAATCATTAGTCTCTGCAAAGCTAGGTACATCCTTTCCCACTGCCTTCTCTCCAAGATAATGCAACTCAGCTAGAAGAACACATCCTATATACAGACAATAACTTTTGGGATAGCCCCTATTCTGGTTGTTCAGGAAACACATAAAGATAAAGATGTGCATCTGCTACATATGTGCCAGAAGGCCTAGATCCAGCCAGTGTTCTTTGGTTGGTAGTTCAGTCTCTAAATGCTCAAAGGGTCCAGGTTTATTGACTCTGTTGGTTTTCCTGTGAAGTTCTTCTCCCCTTTGAATTCTCAGTTGGTCTCCCTGTTCTTCCAGAAAGGTCCCCAACTCTACCCACTCTTTGGCTGTATGTTTCTGCATCTGTCTGAGTAAATTGCTGGGTGGTAATTCTCAGAGGACAGCCATGCCTCACTAATGTCTGCAACCATAACAGAGTATCATTAATAGTGTCAGGGATTGGTGAATGCTTGTGGGATCTCAAGAAGGGACTATTATTGGTTATCCCTCAGTTTCTGCTCCATACCCCGCTGCTATATTTCTTGTAGATAAGATAAATTTTGGGTTGAAAGCTTTGTGATTGGGTTGGTATCATTATCTCTCTGCTGGGGTTTCTACAAGGCTACAGCAGGTGGCCTCTTCAGTTTCCATGTGTCCAGTGCTGTGAGTCACAGCTAAGGACACCTCATTAATTCTTTTTTTTTTTCCTTCTGCACATGTTTATTGGGAGAGCTTGATTGTAGAGGCGAATAGACCCGAGCCCAGCACTGGTGCTGCTTTATATAGGCCTAGGAGAGGCGTGTCTCATACCCGGATTGGTTGTGCTTTGGTTGATGCTTACCACCTCATTTGCATGCCTACATCTGATTGGTTAATTTCTCTCTCATCTGATTGGTTAACTTCTCTCTCATCTGATTGGTTAACTTTTCTCTCATCTGATTGGTCAACTTCTCTCTCATCTG
This sequence comes from Mus caroli, assembly GCF_978045245.1. NCBI lineage: Eukaryota > Metazoa > Chordata > Mammalia > Rodentia > Muridae > Mus > Mus caroli. Next base: position 80,395,071 of record NW_028227262.1, on the reverse strand, counting down.
ATTGGTCACTTCATTAATTCTTGAGTGCCTTCCATATCCTATGTCTCTGTTTCATCTTGGATTCCCCCTACATTCCCACCCTTCTCAGTTGCAGATTTCCATTTTGTCTCATGGTCATCTGGCCTTCCCTCCTGTCCATCTCCAAATCTGATGCTGAACCACCCATTACCCATCCCATCGCCTCTCCCACTGAGTTACTTCCCTCCTTCTTCCTTTTATAACTGTTTTATTCTGCCCTTCCAAGTGAGATTCAAGTATCCTTGCTTGTGACTTTCTTCTTGTTTAGCGTCTTTGGGTCTGTGGGGTGTATCATGTGTATTCTGTATTGTACAGCTGATATTAACTTATAAGTAAGTACTTACAGTGTACATCCTTTGGGGACTGGGTTAACTCAATCATGATGATATTCTCAAGATCCATCCATTTGCCTGCAAAATTCATGTTGTCTTTGGTTTTAATAGTTGAATAGTCCCACCATGTATACTCTTTGGATGGTGGTTTAGTTCCTGGGAGCTCTGGGGTACTGATTAATTCATATTGCTCTTCCTCCTAGGGGGCTGCTGACTCCTTCAGCTCCTTGGGTCCTTTCTTTAGCTCCTCCATTGGGGATCCTGTGCTCAGTGCAATGGATGCAGTGAGCATCCTCTTCTGTATTTGTTAGGCACTTGCAGAGACTCTCAGAAGACAGCTATATCAGGCTTCTGTCAGCAAGCACTTGTTGGCATCCACAATAGTGTCTGGATTTGGTGATTGTAAAGGGGATGGATCCCCAGGTGGGACAGTCACTGGATGGCCTTTCCTTCAGTTTCTGCTCCAAACTTTGTATCTGAATCTCCTCCCATGGTTATTTTGATCTCCCTTCTAAGAAGGACAGAAGTATCCAAACTGTGACCTGAGGTCCCAGCTATACCACTCCTGGGCATATACCCAGAAGATGCTCCAACATGTAAGAAGGACACATGTTTCACTATGTTTATAGCAGTCTTATTTATAATAGCCAGACGATGGAAAGATGTTGTTTCTTCTATGGAACTGTAAACTAACCTCATGTAACTTTCATATACCCAAATTGGCATTTTTCCTCTGGGAAATTCAAAAGATTACACTGTATGCTTAGAACTTTGATACATTTTGTGTTACTTTGGTGAGAAGAATAAGATTTAGTCCTAGATGTCACAGGTATGTGACTATTCAAGGAGATGCAAAGGGGCATGGTGGGAAGCCACAGTGACTGCTGCACTTGTGCTTTGCAGATGGATCTGGAGTAGATCTCCATCTTCCTATTTCTGAAGCACAATTGCCCACAATTGTCTTTCCTGGGTGTTGCTATTGATTCTGATACTTGGCTGCTAATCCACTTTTATGTCTAGAAAGACACTCTTGACTTGGATTCCCTTTCTAGTGATGTTCTCACCTCTGTAGGGTTGGTGCTATAAACTTTATACCTCCTTTGGGGCTCTGGATTCCTCTTCCTGTCCTGGACCTCCTTATTTACTAATGTCTCATATAAGTCAGCAGAAGCCAAAGGAAAAAATACAACCCTAAATAAAATTTAAAAAGAATATATATTCTCCTTAAAAAGAGAATATTAGTCTTAAGTTATAATTTTTTGCTAGAAATTAATCAGAATTCTTGATTGGAGTCAATTTTGAGTTTCTTCTAAATAAACATAACTAATGAAACCCAGTTAAATTAATCAGAAAAAGTTTAAAATATTAAAACATTACCCATGTGACCTGTTTGATACTGATCAAGCAGCAAAACATAAGAAATGTAAATTTTATAAAAATCGGAACAAGAAATGCTCCACAGTTTTGTCTGCTGTGCTGCACTTTTTATCATCTGCAGAAGTATGTCTACAAAGAAGGAGTCCAAGTTCTAAGCATGTTTCTATGTAGAGGTTGAAAACTGAAAACAAACAAACAAACAAACAAACAAACGAATTCATCATAAGATTCCTATCTACCTAATAAAAGTTATGGATTCCTTTGAAGGACATTCCTTTATCCTCAATCGTTGGTCTGCAATTACTTCTGTTAATAGTAGCAACTGAGTAGACATGTTCAAAACAAACAAACAAAACAAAATAAAACAAAACAAAATCCTCGGACTTGAACACTTCATGTATGTGTGACTGATTAAAATCTCCAACCTTATATCACCAGCTTTATGTGTCTGATTTTTTGTGTGTGTGCTCTTACAATTCTTTGTCAAGAACATGGAAATTAATTTGTCACTTTGTTGTGGGACCTATACTTTTTGTACCTTTAAAATAACATGAACATGTAGAAGGATTCTTATATGTATGGCAAAGATTACACCTTGTACATTTATTCATTTATGGTACATAAATGAGTAATAAGCCTGATTGTGCAAAGATGTGTCTCCTCTTTTGCTGTCATAGAGAGTATGGATTCAATGACTTCATGGAAATCAAATAACTCTGAGTTCATATATGACATCAAGAAACCCAGCTACTGAGATTTTCTTCATTGGTAGAACAATCAAGTTACTTACAAAGACTACACAATCCCTGTGAGAGTTGGTACCTCTATCAGGATGCTCCCTCACCCACCCTCCTATGCCCACCTCACCACCCTAGCATCCCCATATGCTAGGGCATCAAGTCTCCTCAGTAAGAAGAGCCTCCTACCCACTGATGCTTCTGTACGGCAAAAAACACTGTCAATAAAACAAAAGGGCAACCAAAAGATTGGGAAACATTTTTTCCAATCCTAAATCTGATAGAGGGCTAATATCCAAATATTAAAAGAAGTCAAGAAGCTAGACTCCAGAAAACCAAATAACCCTATTTAAAAAATGGGTTATATAGCTAAAGAAAGGATATTCAACTGAGAAATACTGGAGGGCCGAGAATCACCTAAAAAATGTTCAACATCTTTAGTCATCAGGGAAATGCAAATCAAAACAACCCTGAGATTTCACTTCACACTAGTCAGAATGGCTAAGATCAAAATCTCAGGTGACAGCAGATGCTGGCAAGAATGTGGAGAAAGACTCAGCTATTAAAAAGAATGAATTTATGAAATTCCTAGGCAAATGGATGGACCTGGAGGGCATCATTATGAGTGAGGTAACCCAATCACAAAGGAACTCACACAATATGTACTCACGGATAAGTGGATATTAGCCCAGAAACTTAGGATACCCAAGATATAAGATACAATTTGCTAAATGCATGAAACTCAAGAAGAACAAAGACCAAAGTGTGGACACTTTGCCCCTTCTTAGAATTGAGAACAAAACACCCATAGAGGGAGTTACAGAGACAAGTTTGGAGCTGTGACGAAAGGATGGACCATCTAGAGACTGCCATATCCGGGGTTCCATCCCATAATCAGCTTCCAAACACTGACACCATTGCATACACTAGCAAGATTTTGCTGATAGGACCCAGATATAGCTGTCTCTTGTGAGACTATGCTGGGGTTTAGCAAACACAGAAGTGGATGGTCCCAGTTAGCTATTGGATGGATCACAGGGCCCCCAATGGAGGAGCTAGAGAAAGTACCCAGGAGCTAAAGGGATCTGCAACTCTATAGGTGGAACAACATTATGAACTAACCAGTACCCCGGAGCTCTTGACTCTAGCTGCATATGTATCAAAAGATGTCTTAGTCGGCCATCACTGGAAAGAGAGGCCCATTGGACTTGCAAACTTTATATGCCCCAGTACAGGGGAATGCCAGGGCCAAAAAGTGGGAGTGGGTGGGTAGGGGAGTGGTGGGGGGAGGGTATGGGGGACCTTTGGGATAACATTGGAAATGTAAATGAGGAAAATACCTAATTAAAAATATATATATATATATATATATAAAAAAGAATGTGGAGAAAGAACACTCCTCTATCGGTGGTAGATTTGCAAGCTTGCAAAACCACTCTGGAGCCGGGCGTGGTGGCGCACGCCTTTAATCCCAGCACTCGGGAGGCAGAGGCAGGCGGATTTCTGAGTTCGAGGCCAGCCTGGTCTACAAAGTGAGCTCCAGGACAGCCAGGGCTATACAGAGAAACCCTGTCTCGTAAAAACCAAAAAAAAAACAAAAAAACAAAAAAAAAAACAAAAAACCACTCTGGAAATCAGCTTGATGGTTCCTCAGAAAAATGGAAATAGTACTACCAAAGAATCTGTCAATACCACTCCTGGGCATATACCGGAAAGATGCTCCAACATGTAATAAGGACACATGCCCACTATGTTCATAGCAGCTGCATCATTGGGTTATCCTGAGTGAGATAACCCAATCACAAAAGGACACATGTGATACACCCTCACTGATTAGTATATATTAGCCCAGGAGCACGGAATACCAAAGATACAATTCGCAAAACACATGAACCTCAAAAAGAAGACCTAAGTGTGTATACCTTGATCTGTCTTAGAAGAGGGAATAAAATACCCATGACAGGAGTTACAGAGACAAAGTGTGAAGCAGAGACTGAATTACTGTCCATCTAGTCACTTTCCCACCTGGGGAATCCATCCATCCCATAAACAACCATCAAATCCAGACACTATTATGGATGCCAACAAGTGTTTGCTGACAGCAGACTGATATAGCTGTTTTCTGGGAGGCTCTGCCTGTGCCTGAGAAATACCAAAGTGGATGCTCACAGCCATCTATTGGACAAATCACAGATTTTCCAATGGAGTCAGTGAAAGGACTCAAGGAACTGAAGGGGTTTGCAGCCCCATAGGAGGAAAACCAATATGAACTAACCAGAGCTACTCCAGAGCTGCATGGGACTAAACCACCAACTAAGGAAAACACATGGTGGGACTCATGGCTCTAGCTGTGTCTGTAGCAGAGGATGGCCTAGGTGGTCATCAATGGAAGGAGAAGCCCTTGGTCCTGTGAAGGTCCTATGCCCCAATATAGTGGCTTGCCAGGGCCAGGAAGCAGGAGGGTTTGGTTGGTGAGCAAGGGGAGGTTGGAGGGGAGAGGAGGTTTTGGAGGGGAAACTAGAAAAGGATATAACATTTGAAATGTAAATAGAGAAAATGTCTAATAAAAAAAGGAAAAGAAAGAAACTGAGATGAGAAGGAGAAATTTCCTGACTTTGATTGCCATCACATAAGCAGTAGGACAGAAAAATCACAGTTGGAGTAAGTCAAATTTCTTATTTGTATACATCACATGATTATTGATGAATTCTACCCAGTTACATTCTCTTTCTCGCTCTGGTTGTTATTACTGATTATACTTTATGTCAAGCATATTAGAGAGGTGGGGCTAAGAAGAGCATGAGCGATCACGATTCTTAACAGGAGCACATGAATAAATTGTGTCTACTTGCTTATATTCTGAGACTGTTCCATAATTATCAGTGCCTGTCCTAGATGAAATAGAAGGAAGGAAGGAAGGAAGGAAGGAAGGAAGGAAGGAAGGAAGGAAGGAAGGAAGGAAGGAAGGAATCAAGCACAAAATCTCAAATTAATGAAAATAAGATGCTATTCACAGAACACACAATAGACACTATCATATGGCAGCCAAAAATGCAATACACCAATACACTCTTTGTAGAAAAATTTGAATATTACTCCCATTGATGGAGCCAACAACAACCCTTGAGCCCTTGTTGAGTTACTGAATTGAATCAGTCCTGCAGCTGTGCCCAGCCCTGCGCAGTTCCTGCATAACTTCATGTGCCCAGAGCTCAGCCCACTACCAAGAATAATTCTTCATAGGCTCCTATGTAATAGTCAAGTGTATTCAGGGCACACCAAAGTTCAGCTTCTAGGTTGATACTGGTCTAGATCACAAGTAAGAAAGAACAATATTGAGGACTTACTTAGAGCACTGTGATGAATGTTGCTTGGTTCTTTGAGAGTGTTTTTTCTTGTAATATACAGAATATAACACAATTGTTCTGTTTCTGTTCTCTGGGCTGAGTTGTGACATCCAAATGATCCAGTCTGTCTGCATCATTCCTGTCTGCATCTCTAGGAAACCATCAGCTGCAAGGCCAGTAACAATATTAATAAAATGAGTGCTCAGCTGGATTGTAACAGACAACAGAGAAGGCTCCTAGGAGTCTGATCAATTATACATTCCATTTTCTGACTGGGGTTCTAGTATAATTCAGTGGCAGTGGCTCTGGTAAAGATTATTCTCACACTATCTACCACCTAGATTCTGACAATATTACTATATATTACTGTACAATGAACATCCACCAGCAGTGACACAAGACATAACATAGACCTCAAGGAGAGACAAAAGATAAGGCTCTGTCAGCTGCCCTTCTGTGTGTCTCTACCAGCTGAGAGCATTTGTGAGATGTCCTTTGATTTCAAAAGTTTCTCAATGATTTTGTAAAAATAAGCAAGAATGCTCTTTGCAGCCTAATCATCCTTAGCATCAACAATAAGCAGAATTATGCCTCTTCTTAGATCTTAAGTGCAGAGGTGATGGCACCTGAAACACCTGAGTTATATCATTGAGATCCAAGGGTCAAAATTGAAGATGCTACAGATTATATAAGCAGGTTTTTTACTTTGAAAAATTACACTATAGGAATAAACTGCACTACACTAAACTGACTGTAATAGAGAACAAATGGTCACAGAGGTGCATAATAGCATTGGAGCCTACTCTTTTCTTTTTCCTATTTTTTATTGGTTATTTTCTTCATTTACATTTCAAATGTTATCCCACTTCCCATTTTCCCATCTGCAATCCCCCATCTCATTCCTCCTGCCTCTAAGAGGATGCTCCCCCACCCACCCTCCCACTCCCACCTCACTACCCTAAAATCTTCATATTCTGGGGCAACAAGCCTCCACAAGACCAAGGGCCTCCCATCCCAGTGATGGTAGATAAGGTCATCCTGTGCTACATATGTAGCTGCAGCCATGGGTACTCATTGGTTGGTGGTTTAGTCCCTGGGTGCTCTGGCTGGACAGGTTAGTTGATATTGTTGTTCTTCTTATGGGGTTGCAATCTCCTTCAGCTCCTCCAGTCCTTCTCCCCTACTCTTCCATTAGAATCCCCAGGCTCAGTGTAGTAGTGCAGTTGGCTGTGAGCATTAGCATCTATATTGGTCAGGCACTGGCAGAGCCTCCCAGAGAAGACCAGGATCTTATCAGTAATGCCTTCTTGAATCAACAATGGTATCTGAGTTTGGTGTCTACAGATGTAATGGATTTCTAAGTGGGGTGGTCTAATAGGCAGAAATTTCCTGCCAATGAAAATATGAGCTAGTTATGATTCATGCTGAGACTTGACCCACTTATTGAAGGTGGAGTGCTCATGCCCCATCTGAAAAATTATACTAGTAGTTTCACAGTTCTTTCATATATCCATGCATCTATCTATAAGAGCTGATTGAAATTAAGTTCTTTTTGCTGCACTTATACACTTCCCAGGGCAAATAGCATTTGGTGACTATCATTACAGAAATCATCAGCAACATATGTCACAATAGATTGGTAGAGACACACATTTCTTCCCTTCCCAGAGAAAAGGATAACATCAGTACTAGGAAACTGAAGAGAGTTCTAGTATTAAGCACAGCCATAGAGGCTTATTTAGTCTAGCTAAGCCATACTACATTTACCGTCTTTCAGATATGATTAAAAAAATCCAATGAAAACTTAACTTCATTTATTGATGGACATGGACTTTTTTATCATATAATTGCATACTGCCAGGCCTTAGTGCTCTTATTTGTATGATCATCAATATTTGATAAAAAATGAGGAAATATCAATAATATTACAGTATAGTTCTGTTACTGAACTATGCCCAACTCTGATTTTACCAAGTCTCTGCCTTGTTAGTTCCATCCAAAAGACACAGTCAGAATCTTCATTGGAAATATAACCCAAAGCATGCCTGGGAACAGGAAGTATTAGAAATTCTACACTACTCTACTTGAAGGATGCTGTGCTAATGTTCTTAGTGCCAGAAAGGAATTGTTTTCTCAGCAGACAAACATGTATTGCTTTTGTTTTTCTTGGACCATGTAGAATTTCAGACCTGTGATAAACCATTGAGATTACTGTTCCTTCTCTCTGTACCCTCTTGGCATAGCCTTTGTTTTCAAGAATAGAGAATCTTGGTAACCAGGAGCCACTTAGTTTTTGCATATTATGTGTTCTTTGCCATATTCTATCTTCATAAATCTGTTCCAGCTCCTAAGAGCAAACACTTTTCAATGATTTGGACACTTTTGGAATACTATCATACTGGAAGTGTAGGATTAAGAACAGGGTTCATTTTCATTATTTGGGAAGGGGGTGGTCATGAAGAAGAAAGCACAACTACACCACACATGGAACAAATCCCAAGATGGGTGGCTTTTTTATCATATTCTTTTTCAAATCCATATTGTACATTGATTATGCATAGATAAAATTTTGTCCTTCCTTTTGCTTTCTTGGATCCATTAGAAACAGACTTTTCCTTGGATGTCAGTTTCTCCTAATGTGACATAATATTATTTTTCTGAGAAGTGTCCCAAACATGGTATAATCCACTATGATGTTACATTTTCAAAGTTTGACAAGAGGAGCTGATAGATGAGAAAATAAAAATATAAACTTAGACTCTATCTCTATGGTTTAAATAAATCTATTTTCTTAAAATGTAATTAGCCCCAGTTACTATACTATAACAACAGAAAGAAATCCTATACAGCTATAGAAGAAAGGAATACAATGATATACACAGAGATGATTCTGTGTTTCATCTTATTGGGTTCACAGAAAAGTCAAAGTAATACCTTCATAGGGTGATGTTCCAATGTTATATCCACATTCCCATATAATTCTCATTTTAAAATTCACCCACCTCTTAATATAACTACAGTAGAGAGTGTTGGTAAAGCATATATTCCCATAGGTGCAAAGCAGAGAATATAATAAAAATAATGTTCTAGGCCATTTTAAAAAGTTAAGAATAACTTTAAGTGCACTTTTGAAACTTATTAACTATTACCTTTTAAATGAATTATCATCATACAAATTAAACAACACAAAGTTACTATATCAATTGGACTTATCAGAGAATAATGTGAGGCTATTTGACAACATTTCTCAATGGTTACTACGTGTTTCCTGCTAATGACCTTCTCCATTATTACTCCAAACAAACATGAAAGTAACACTATCTGGAGCATATTTTTCATTACTCTTAAAAACTCTTTAGGTTCATTCTGAATTTGGTCAACTGGCACATAATAACTTTTGTAGCAAAATGTTCCAGTTTCCCTATGTGATCTAAAAAAGTTCCTGCAGTTTCCTTCTAAGAAGAATATTACTATCTCATTATTTTGAAGCTTTCCTACTAGTTAGTATGATACTACTCCAATTTTCATATAGAGTTTGAACTACAAATAATATAGGTTGTTGGGATCAAGCTATCTTTTTTTTTAAATATTTTTATTACATATTTTCCTCAATTACCTTTCCAATGCTATCCCAAAAGTCCCCCATAGCGCCCCCCACTTCCCTACCCACCCATTCCCATTCTTTTGGCCCTGGCATTCCCCTATATTGGGGCATATAAAGTTTGCAAGTCCAATGGGCCTCTCTTTCCATTGATGGCCGACTAGGCCATCTTTCGATACATATGCAGCTAGAGACAAGAGCTCCGGGGTTCTGGTTAGTACATCATGTTGTTCCAACAATAGGGTTGCAGATCCCTTTAGCTCCTTGGGTACTTTCTCTAGCTTCTCCATTGGGAGCCCTGTGATACATCCAATAGCTGACTGTGAACATCCACTCCTGTGTTTGCTAGGCCCCGGCATAGTCTCACAAGAGACAGCTATATTTGGGTCCTTTCAGCAAAATCTTGCTAGTGTATGCAATGGTGTCAGCGTTTAGAAGCTGATTATGGGACGGATCCCTGGATACAGCAGTCTCTAAATGGTCCATCCTTTCATCACAGCTACGAACTTTGTCTCTGTAACTCCTTCCCTGGGTGTTTTGTTCCCAATTCTAAGAAGGTGCACAGTGTCCACACTTTGGTCTTCATTCTTCTTGAGTTTCATGCATTTATCAAATTGTATCTTATATCTTGGGTATCCTAAGTTTTGGGCTAATATCCACTTATCAATGAATACATATTGTGTGAGTTCTTTTGTGATTGTGTTACTTCACTCAAGATGATGCCATCCAGGTCCATCCATTTGGCTAGGAATTTCATAAATTCATTCTTTTTAATAGCTGAGTAGTACTCCATTGTGTAAATGTACCATAATTTCTGTATCCATTCCTCTGTTGAGGGACATCTGGGTTCTTTCCAGCTTCTGACTATTATAAATAGGGCTGCTATGAACATAGTGGAGCATGTGTCCTTTTTACCGGTTGGGACATCTTCTGGATATATGCCCAGGAGAGGTATTGCTGGATCCTCCGGTAGTACTATGTCCAATTTTCTGAGGAACCGCCAGACTGATTTCCAGAGTGGTTGTACAAGCTTGCAATCCCACCAACAATGGAGGAGTGTTCCTCTTTCTCCACATCCTCGCCAGCATCTGCTGTCACCTGAATTTTTGATCTTAGCCATTCTGACTGGTGTGAGGTGGAATCTCAGGGTTGTTTTGATTTGCATTTCCCTGATGATTAAGGATGTTGAACATTTTTTCAGGTGTTTCTCTGCCATTTGGTATTCCTCAGGTGAGAATTCTTTGTTCAGTTCATTTTTTAATGGGGTTATTTGACTTTCTGGAGTCCACCTTCTTGAGTTCTTTATATATAGTGGATATTAGTCCCTTATCTGATTTAGGATAGGTGAAGATCCTTTCCCAATCTGTTGGTGGTTTTTTTGTCTTATTGATGGTGTCTTTAGCCTTGCAGAAGCTTTGTAGTTTCATGAGGTCCCACTTGTCAATTCTCGATCTTACAGCACAAGCCATTACTGTTCTATTCAGGAATTTTTCCCCTGTGCCCATATCTTCAAGGCTTTTCCCCACTTTCTCCTCTATAAGTTTCAGTGTCTCTGGTTTTATGTGAAGTTCCTTGATCCACTTAGACTTGACCTTAGTACAAGGAGATAGGAATGGATCGATTCGCATTCTTCTACATGTTAACAACCAGTTGTGCCAGCACCATTTGTTGAAAATGCTGTCTTTCTTCCACTGGATGTTTTTAGCTCCCTTGTCGAAGATCAAGTGACCATAGGTGTGTGGGTTCATTTCTGGGTCTTCAATTCTATTCCATTGGTCTATTTGTCTGTCACTATACCAGTACCATGCAGTTTTTATCACAATTGCTCTGTAGTAGAGCTTTAGGTCCGGCATGGTGATTCCACCAGAGGTTCTTTTATCCTTGAGAACAGTTTTTGCTATCCTAGGTTTTTTGTTATTCCAGATGAATTTGCAGATTGCACTTTCTAATTCGTTGAAGAATTGAGTTGGAATTTTGATGGGGATTGCATTAAATCTGTAGATTGCTTTTGGCAAGATAGCCATTTTTACAATGTTGATCCTGCCAATCCATGAGCATGGGAGATCTTTCCATCTTCTGAGATCTTCTATAATTTCTTTCTTCAGAGACTTGAAGTTTTTATTATACAGATCTTTCACTTCCTTAGTTAGAGTCACGCCAAGATATTTTATATTATTTGTGACTATTGAGAAGGGTGTTGTTTCCCTAATTTCTTTCTCAGCCTGTTTATTCTTTGTGTAGAGAAAGGCCATTGATTTGTTTGAGTTAATTTTATATCCAGCTACTTCACCGAAGCTGTTTATCAGGCTTAGGAGTTCTCTGGTGGAATTTTTAGGGTCACTTATATATACTATCATATCATCTGCAAAAAGTGATATTTTGACTTCATCTTTTCCAATTTGTATCCCTTTGATCTCCTTTTGTTGTCGAATTGCTCTGGCTAGGACTTCAAGTACAATGTTGAATAGGTATGGAGAAAGTGGACAGCCTTGTGTAGTCCCTGATTTTAGAGGGATTGCTTCAAGCTTCTGACCATTTACTTTGATGTTGGCTACTGGTTTGCTGTAGATTGCTTTTATCATGTTTAGGTATGGGCTTGAATTCCTGATCTTTCCAAGACTTTTATCATGAATGCGTGTTGGATCTTGTCAAATGTTTTTTCCACATCTAACGAGATGACCATGTGGTTTTTGTCTTTGAGTTTGTTTATATACTGGATTACGTTGATGGATTTCCATATATTGAACCATCCCTGCATCCCTGGGATGAAACCTACTTGGTCAGGATGGATGATTGTTTTGATGTGTTCTTGGATTCGGTTAGCAAGAACTTTATTGAGGATTTTTGCATCGATATTCATAAGGGATATTGGTCTGATGTTTTCTATCTTTGTTGGGTCTTTTTGTGGTTTAGGTATCAGAGTAATTGTGGCTTCATAGAATGAGTTGGGTAGAGTAACTTCTGTTTCTATTTTGTGGAATAGTTTGTGAAGAACTGGGATTAGATCTTCTTTGAAGGTCTGATAGAACTCTGCACTAAACCCATCTGGTCCTGGGCTTTTTTTAGTTGGGAGACTATTAATGACTGCTTCTATTTCTTTGGGGGATATAGGGCTGTTTAGATCATTAACCTGATCTTGATTCAACTTTGGTACCTGGTATCTGTCTAGGAACTTCTCAATTTCATCCAGGTTCTCCAGTTTTGTTGAGTATAGATAGCCTTTGGTAGAAGGATCTGATGGTGTTTTGGATGTCTTCAGGATCTGTTGTTATGTCTCCTTTTTCATTTCTGATTTTGTTAATTAGGATGCTTTCCCTGTGCCCTCTAGTGAGTCTGGCTAAGGGTTTATCTATCTTGTTGATTTTCTCAAAGAACCAGCTCCTTGATTGGTCCTTTGAATAGTTTTTCTTGTTTCCACTTGGTTGATTTCACCCCTGAGTTTGATTATTTCCTGCCATCTACTCCTCTTGGGTGAATTTGCTTCCTTTTGTTCTAGTGCTTTTAGGTGTGTTGTCAAGCTGCTAATGTGTGCTCTGTCTAGTTTCCTTTTGGAGGCACTCAGAGCTATGAGTTTTCCTCTTAGAAATGCTTTCATTGCGTCCCATAAGTTTGGATATGTTGTGGCTTCATTTTCATTGAACTCTAAAAAGTCCTTAATTTCTTTCTTTATTCCTTCCTTGACCAAGGTATCATTGAGAAGAGTGTTGTTCAGTTTCCACGTGAAGGTTGGCTTTCTATTATTTATTTTGTTATTGAAGATCAGCCTTAGTCCATGGTGATCTGATAGGATGCATGGGACAATTTCAATATTTTTGTATCTGTTGAGGCCTGCTTTTTGACCAATTATGTGGTCAATTTTGGAGAAGGTACCATGAGGTGCTGAGAAGAAGGTATATCCTTTTGTTTTAGGATAGAATGTTCTGTAGATATCTGCCAGATCCATTTGATTCATAATTTCTCTTAGTTTCACTGTGTCCCTGTTTAGTTTCTGTTTCCATGATCTGTCCATTGGTGAAAGTGGTGTGTTGAAGTCTCCCACTATTATTGTATGAGGTGCAATGTGTGCTTTGAGATTTACTAAAGTTTCTTTAATGAATGTGGCTGCCTTTGTATTTGGAGCATAGATATTCAGGATTGATAGTTCCTCTTGGAGGATTTTACCTTTGATGAGTATGAAGTGTCCCTCCCTGTCTTTTTAATGACTTTGGGTTGGAAGTCAATCTTATCAGATATTAGAATGGCTACTCCAGCTTGTTTCTTCATGCCATTTGCTTGGAAAATTGTTTTCCAGCCTTTCATTCTGAGGTAGTGTCTATCCTTTTCTCTGAGATGAGTTTCCTGTAAGCAGCAAAATGTTGGGCCTTGTTTGTGTAGCCAGTTTGTTAGTCTATGTCTTTTTATCGGGGAGTTGAGTCCATTGATATTAAGAGATATTAAGGAAAAGTAATTGTTGTTTCCTGTTATTTTTGTTGTTAAAGTTGGCATTTTGTTCTTGTGGCTGTCTTCTTTTAGGTTTGTTGAGGGATTACCTTCTTGTTGTTTCTAGGGCGTGGTTCCTGTCCTTGTATTGGTTTTTTTCTGTTATTATCCTTTGAAGGGCTGGATTCGTGGAGAGATAATGTGTGAATTTGGTTTTGTCGTGGAATACTTTGGTTTCTCCATCTATGTTAATTGAGAGTTTGGCTGGGTATAGTAGCCTGGGCTGGAATTTGTGTTCTTTTAGTGTCTGTATAACATCTGTCCAGGATCTTCTGGCTTTCATAGTCTCTGGTGAAAAATCTGGTGTAATTCTGATAGGCTTGCCTTTATATGTTACTTGGCCTTTTTCTCTTACTGCTTTTAGTATTCTATCTTTATTTAGAGCATTTGTTGTTCTGATTATAATGTGTTGGGAGGTATTTCTTTTCTGGTCCAGTCTATTTGGAGTTCTGTAGGCTTCTTGTATGTTCATGGGCATCTCTTTCTTTAGATTTGGGAAGTTTTCTTCTATAATTTTGTTGAAGATGTTTGCTGGTCCTTTGAGTTGAAAATCTTCATTCTCATCCACTCCTATTACCCGTAGGTTTGGTCTTCTCATTGTGTCCTGTATTTCTTGGATGTTTTGAGTTAGGATCTTTTTGCATTTTACATTTTCCTTGATTGTTGTGCCGATGTTCTCTATGGAATCTTCTGCACCTGAGATTCTCTCTTCCATCTCTTGTATTCTGTTGCTGATGCTCGTATCTATGGTTCCAGATTTCTTTCCTAGGGTTTCTATCTCCAGTGTTGCCTCATTTTGGGTTTTCTTTATTGTGTCTACTTCCCTTTTTAGGTCTAGTATGGTTTTGTTCATTTCCATCATCTGTTTGGACGTGTTTTCCTGTTTTTCTGTAAGGACTTCTACCTGTTTGATTATGTTATCCTGTTTTTCTTTAAGGATTTGTAACTCTTTAGCAGTGTTCTCCTGCAATTCTTTAAGGGATTTTTGTGCTTCCTCTTTATTGTCTTCTGCCTGTTTAGCAGTGTTCTCCTGCATTTCTTTAAGTGTGTTATTAAAGTCCTTCTTGAAGTCCTCTATCATCATCAGGAGATATGCTTTTAAATCCGTGTCTAGCTTTTCCGGTGTGTTGGGGTGCCCTGGACTGGGCGAAGTGGGGGTGCTGGGTTCTGATGATGGTGAGTGGTCTTGGTTTCTGTTAGTAAGATTATTACGTTTACCTTTCGCCATCTGGTAATCTCTGGGGTTAGTTGTTATCGTTGTCACTGTTTAAAGATTGGAGCAGAAGCTGTGTTCCACTCACCAGCAGTCTCTAAATCCTGCGGCGGGGGTCGTGGGTAGCTGACGGTACCCCGGTGCTGGTCCAGCCGGAAGAGGCCTGTGGTCCTACTCAGGCCGTTTTTCTGCTTCCCTAACTAATGCAGTCTCAGGTCCCGCGCAATTGGATTGGAGCAGAAGCTGTGCTCCACTCACCAGAAGTCTTAAGATCCTGTGGCGGGTGTTGTGGGTAGCTGGCGAGTGTCAGCCGACCCTGCGCCCCAGCTGCCCTGGTGCTTTTCTGACCGGAAGAGGGAATCAAGGTATCTTAATTGTACCTACTGTATATTTCCTTTCATTGTAATGTGGTAAGTATGGTCAAAGCTGTAACATAGCATCTAATTTTTTTTAACTTATCAAAATTTGTCTTGTAAATTAAACTGTTAATTAAGAAAAATGGCTACTGAAAACTTACAAAACTTTCAAAAAGAGGACACATAATACCTTTTTAGCTCATCACAATTATTTGAGTGAGTTAAATATTTGATACTCCCTTCTATGTTTTATTTTCCTTCACAGCAGATCTTCTTTTATATAACCCATATATCTTTGAAATATATTAAAGTAAGAGATTTTATAGATTAGATATGTCATCTATAATTTTAAATTTTAAAATAAAACATGTCCTCTAGAGACACATATGTTCTTTGACCTCCTGCACCTAGGCACCCTGGGCTTTTACTAAGTGCTTAGAAGAGTGAGACATGCAGCTGTGCCCAACCCTAACTGTTTCCAAATTATTTGCATGCTTTCACTGCACAGTCTTGGGAACTTCTTCATATACCAGTCACACCCTATACAGTTGTCATTGCAGTCAGGACTCAGCATGAATATGAGGGCCCCTGCTCAGTTTCTTGTGCTCTTATTGCTCTGTTTTCAGGTACAAAAAGGACTAAAATGAAAATTTTCACTGTTACACTGATTAATCTTGGCTGGCATTGAAGGCATCTTCTCTTACCATGCTTAACTAAGTGGTTATTAATTTTATCTCCATATCTAGGTCCCTGGTGTGACATTTAGGTTACCCAGTCTCCATCCTCCCTTTCTGCATCTCTGGGAGACAGAGTGACTATCACTTGCAAGGCCAGTGAGAATATTTATGGGCTTTTATCCTGGTATCAGCAAAAACTTGGAAAAGCTCCTAAACTCCTTATCTATGGTGCAACCAATGTGGAAAATGGGGTCTCAAAATGGTTCATTGGCAGTGGGTCTTGGAAAAAATATTCTCTCACAATCAGCAGTCTGGAGACTGAAGATATTGCAACCTATTACTGTCAGAATACCCATATGTCTCCTCCCACAGTAATGCAAGTCATAACAAACATCGAAATGGAAGCAGAACTAAGAAGCCTGGCTGCCTCAGCTGGTTCTTTTCACTGAAACTATTTCTCAGATGTCACAAGACATTAAGCAAAGCTCATGTATAGTCATTTGTTTTGGTTGAAGTGGCTAACTACTCCTTTCTGTATTCTATTTTTTTTTTCTGTCTCCATCTCCAGCAATAGAGAGTACCAATGTCTTTTCTACCTTAATAGAGAAGATAGTTCCTATGAGAATTCTGAACACTATCCCTGGTGAAACTAACACAGAAGAGTGGATGATACTGTGCACATTTCATACATTATTTAAATACAGAAAATTAGCTTCAAAAGCATCATTATGTTAAAATAAAGAAATATCACTTAGATCTATCTACCTGACAGTAGAAAGGATTCTTGATTTTCTTACAAAAGCTAGAGAACATATGTCAGAGAAAGAAAATCCTGCCTAAACATGATCTTCTACTGTATCATGAAGTTCTAGCAGTGGGTGTTGATCTTATTGGCTGTTTGTGGCACTTCAAATAGGATTCATCAGGCTCTTATGTTCGCTGGTCTGCTTAAAAGTATCACACAGTATTGAATAACACCAACAATATGACTATGAATCCCTGTGTGAAGTGGAATACAGATTTTTTTCTATGTGAAAACATAGAAAGTAAATGGTTGTCTTAAGTATACTTCTAGAAGTGATATTAATTAAGAATTGATATTCCAGAGCATAGTTTAGAAACAAAACAAAACAACAGCACAATAGGGATCTATACTTCATTCTTTTTGATGATATATTTCTTATGACTTTATGATGTTCCATTCATCAACTTGTCAGTATGTGGACCCATGTTACAAGCAAACTTAATGACTCTAATTATATACAACAGAGAACAATCAGGTCAGAAGATAAAATACCAATTTCCTAGGTTTCAGATTTTCTTAGTTATGCTGCCCTTTGATTTCTACATAAATTCTAGATTGAGTTTTCCAACTTTAGAAACTATTTCAGGAATATTAGTTGAATTATAGTGAGTTTATCTGCAAATGGGAGATAATATACATTTAAAAGTGGCTCCTTAGTGGTAGAGAGAATAACCAGTGGTTAAGAGCACTGCTTTTTTTGAAGAGGAACTGGGTCTGATTTTCAGCATCAAAATATTCACCCATAGCTAATTTTAACTTTATTTCCAGTGCATCAAGCACTCTATTCTGACCTTTGTGGGACATAGCCATGTACACAATATGCTTATGAATACACAAGCCAACAGTCATATATACAAAATAGTGTTCTTCTAATAGTCGTTCATTCCAGGAGTGGTAGCATATGCCATTAAGCCCATCACTCATGAGGCAGAGAGGTATGTGGGACTCTCTGAGTTCTAATCTTGCATACTCAATAAAGTGCATTCCAGGAGAGATAGGGCTCTTTTACACTGAGAAACCTAGTTTCAGGAGTAAAAAAAAAAAATGTTTAAGTGTGATTCATGTTATAAACACAGAGATGTTCTCTAGTCATGTTTATATCCTTTAATGTACAAGGATTATTCTCATATCCTCAGTTTATGTAGAGAATTATAATTACTTCTAAATACTTATGTTGACATTAATTTTTTAAAGAATTTGTATACTAATATTATAAACAAACATGTTTTAATACTTATTTATTTTATTTATATGAGTATATTGTAGCTGTCAGACACACCAGAAGAGGGCATCAGATCCCGTTACAGATGGTTGTGAGCCACCATATGGTTCCTGAGAATTGAACTCAGGACCTCTGGAGGGGCAGTCAGTGCTCTTAACCAATGAGCCATCTCTCCAGCCCATAATCAATAATTTTATTTAGAATCTTTCATTATTCGATTCTTACTACATTTGGTGTATCTGTACTATTCTTCAGGTACAAGAAGCTAGAGTGAACATTCTGTTCTTTTGTGTATTCTAAGGCATAAAATACCCAACAATTTACCAATTGGTAATATATTTTCCTGTGCTTTATAGACATCACATGATAGTCAGATATTTTGTCTATAAGCTTTCCTTTTTAGTAATTCATCATGAATCATTATTGACTCTCATAGAAATGATTTCTAAGACACTATATAGGAGACTGTGCCATTCTTCTAAATATTTAGATGGATATGGGCACAGCAAATAATTTAAACTGGCCTTTATCTTATGAAATACAATCAACTAGTTCACGATGCAACTTAGCAGGTAAGAATGGTGGTGAATGTGGAGGATAAGATGGGAGATGTAAAGGAGGAGGAAGAATGTAAAAAATAAAAAATAAAATTGATGTTTTTTCTTTATAACCCTTTACCTTACATATCAATCAAAACAATTTTTTTACAAAAGGAATTTTTAAATTTTTATTATTTTTAATTTTTTGGTTGTTTTACTTATTTACATTTCAAATGTTACCCCCTTTTCCAGTTTCTCCTCCTAAAACCTTCTATCCCCTCCCCCTCCACCTTCTTCTATGACGGTTCTCCCCTACTTACCCACTCACTCCTGCCTCAATACCATAGCAATTTCCTACACTGGGTATCAAGCCTTCATAGGACCAAGGGCCTCTCCTCCCGTTGATGCTTTTCAAGGCCATCCTCTGCTACATATGCAACTGGAGCCATGGGTCTCTCCATGCATACTCTTTGGTTGATGGATTAGTCCCTGGAAGCCTGGGGTGTGGGGGTGGGGTCTGGTTTGTTCACATCGTTGTTCTTCCTATGGGGTTGCAAACTTCTTCAGAAAAGTCATTTTTAATAAAATAACAAAATTTTTCTTTTGTGTAAGAGATTTCAAAGTTAAAACCTGCTTATTTTTAAGGGGAGTCTTATTGGTCATGGTAACAGTGTACATCCCCTATGACCTCTAAGTCTAACAGCCATAATTTCACTAGATGAGACCTACTCCTGACAATGATTTTGTCTCAGTGAATATTTGATGTCTGAATTGCAGTCTAGGATGTACTATGGCAGTGATAGATGATGGTGGCAACCATAAAAGAAATTTAAAAGCCGTATAGTCTTTTGTAAATATTTGTTTTTATATTATATATTTTCAGAAACATAACTAAAGGTAAAATGGAAAGAAGGATATAGTAAAAGAAAAATAATAATATTAGCCCAGAAACTTAGGATACCCAAGATATAGGATACAATTTGCTAAACGTATGAAACTCAAGAAGAACGAAGACCAAAGTTTGGACACTTTGCCCCTTCTTAGAATTGGGAACAAAACATCCATGAAAGGAGTTACAGAGACAAAGTTTGGAGCTGTGACGAAAGGATGGACCATCTAGAGACTGCCATATCCGGGGATCTATCCCATAATCAGCTTCCAAACACTGACACCATTGCACACACTAGCAAGATTTTGCTGAAAGGACCCAGATAGAGCTGTATCTTGTGAGTCTATGCCGGGGCCTAGCAAACACAGAAGTGGATGCTCACAGTCAGCTATTGGATGGATCACAGTGCCCCCAATGGAGGAGCTAGAGAAAGTACCCAAGGAGCTAAAGGGATCTGCAATCCTATAGGTGGAACAACAATATGAACTAACCATACCCTGCCCCCAGGAGCTCGTGTCTCTTGCTGCATATGAATCAGAAGATGGCCTAGTCGGCCATCAGTGGAAAGAGGCCCATTGGTCTTGCAAACTTTATATGCCTCAGTACAGGGGAACAACAGGGCCAAGAAGTGGGAGTGGGTGGGTGGGGGAATGGGTAGGGGAGTGTGTGTGGGACTTTTGGGATAGCATTGGAAATGTAAATGAAATAAATACCCAATAAAATAAATAAATAAATAAATAAATAAATAAATAAATAAATAAATAAAATGGATTCATGAATGAACAGTAAATCACTTCTGGACTTCTGGCTCTTACTATCCTGCCATTCTTCTGTAATAGTCCCTGAGCCTTAGAAGTAAGATGCCTCATTTTTTTTTTTTTTTTGGCTGAACATACCACTGCCACTTATTCTTTGCAATTGACATTTTGGGTGTCTCTGTGTCAACCACCGTCCACTGCACATGAAAATGTTCTAGGGAGGTTTGAGAGGTGCACTAATTTATGTATAGAAAGATATAAATTTAAAGGGAATTTGATACTGAGTTCATTTCACAAAATAACAACATTACGTTGACTCCTGATGTTTGTGAACTTTGAAATTTGGTTCAGAACCAGGCATTCTGGCATATATTTTTTTCTTGTGAGGAAGACCTTAAAAAACTAATTTTAAATAGTTTTTGTGTAACCAGTAACATCTGTGCTACTATCGTTACATAGTCAAATCTTATATCCAAGACCATATTTGAAATTCATAGGCTTCACAGTTGGATAAAATGTTTGTTGTTTTGTCCTCTTAGCAGCTCAGGTAACACCTTTCATTACTATGTAAACTTGTAACAAGGGACTCCCTGCTCCAGGTCAATACTACATTTTCTGACAAATGTGCCTAGTGTCCTTAGAAAGAACATCTCATATCAAAGCTTTGGTGGTGAACTGTCTTTGATTGTACACTATAATTGTGATAAACTTCTTGAGCAGGAGAAAAGTTTTATTTGGACATATGGTTCCAGAGGGTTAGAGTCCATGGTGACTGAGAGCCTACATTATGAACTAAAAGTAGTAAGTAAAGGACAAAAATGGAATGGTGCATAGTATTAAAATCTCAAAGCTTACTCTATACTTGCTCACATACTTCTTCCAGCAAGGCCACACCTCCAAAATTCACAGTGACAACAGCTGGAGTCTATCTATTCTAACACTTGAACTTGTGGGATAATTCTTATTCAAATGAGTACAGCAATTAGGATCAATGTATTTTTCCTATTTTTTAAAATGATATCCAGTATACCTCTCTGATCAATACCTTGATGGGAGTTATTACAAACTCAGTATCACAAACTCAGTTATTACAAACTCTTTATCCACAGTATCTATCACTCTTTTTGCCTTTCATATCACCTTTGTGCTACAGAATTTTCTTTCCTTTTCTCACCCAATGTCACATGCAATTTTCTGAATTCATCAGCCACTTCAAATTAAGCAAAGAACTCTACAGTTACCTTTAATATACTCTTTTGCAGCTATTCCTATATTTTTGGAAATTTTATAATTTCATTTTTCTTTTTATCCAATAAATGATGTTTAAAAAACAGAATGGAAATTTTAGTGTTTGTAGGAAAGTAGATACAGCTGAATATACTTATATTAGTTGATTTAAGTAGGTACTAGAATTTAAAATCGACCAAAACAAGGTTTCTCCTATTTGTGCTTCATAATTATATATAGAAACATAATCCTGCCTTCTGGTTTCCATCTGTGCCTAGAGCTAATACTGTACCACAGTGCTCCATACTCAAATACATACCTGAGATAGAGCTGGTCTCCCAGGAATGTGAACATGACAGCCAGCACAGGAAAAACAACCACTTCTGTTCTGAGGGACTGACCCATAGACCTCAGGACACAGGAACTGAGGAGCATCTTAGGACAACATCTTTCTGGTTTGCATCTGCACTGGTTACTGATCCTGTGCCTTGGTACAAGGACCTGAGTCTATGCCACAGCACTCCATATACAAATGCCACCAGAAGACAGCTGGTCTCCCAGGAATGCCAACACACCTATGAGCACAGATAAGACCACCACTCCTGCTCAAATTCCTAACCCAAGAGTGACCTGTCCACAGCCATCAGGACACAGGAACCAAGGAACAGCCAGGAACAGGATCTTTCTGGCTTCCATCTGCATCCTGGAATAGACCCTTTCCCATAGCCCTTCATACCCAATTTCCTTCTGGACAGAACTGGTCTCCCAGGAGTACTGAAACACAGAAGGGAAACAGCCACAGTCGGAAACAGCAATACCATCTAACACTAGAGATAACCAAATGGCGAGAGGCAAGGGCAAAATCATAAGCAACAGACACCAAGGCTACTTGGTATCATCAGAATCCAGTTCTGCCACCTTAGCAAGGCCTGGATACCTCAACACACCAGAAAAGCAAGAGTCTGATTTAAAAAGTCACATCTCATGATGATGATAGAGGACTTTAAGAAGGACTTAAATAACTTCCTTAAAGAAACACAGGTGAGCACAGGTAAACAGATAAAAGCCCTTAAAGAGGAAACACAAAAATCCCTGAAAGAATTATAGAAAAACAAATCAAACAGGTGAATGAATTGAGCAAAACCATCCAGGATCTAAAAAGTGGAAATAGAAACAATAAGGAAATCACAGAAGGAGACAACCCTGGAGGCAGAAAACCTAAGAAAGAGATCAGGAGTCATAGATACAAGCATCACCAACAGAATACAAGAGACAGAAGAGAGAATCTCAGGTGCAGATGTTACCATAGAAAACATTATCACAATAGTCAAAAATTTGCAAAATGCAAAAATCCTCCTAAACCAAAATATCCTGGAAATCCAGGATACAATGAGAAGATGAAACCTAAGGATAATAGGAAGAGAAGAAAGTGAAGATTCCAAAGGTAAAGGGCCAGTAAATATATTCAATGAAATTTTAGAAGAAAACAATATAAGGGACTTGTGTCAGTGTCAATGACCCATATTATAAGCATAAACCATGTGGACATCTTGTTATGGGCTGCCACCTCATATTACCAATGTCTAAGGACTACAGTTAGTGCCAGAAGCCCTGTAGAGCTGGTTCTGGTGATGGGGAAAATGGAAAGCCATCTTGAGGGCATGATCAAGGGAGAAATGTACCTGTCTCTCATCTGCCATGAAATCGTTTGGAAATGAGAGAGAAGTAAAAACTACCCTGAGATTCCACCTTATATCAGCCAGAATGTCTAAGATAAAAACTCAGGTGACAGAAGTTTCTGGTGAGGATGTGAAGAAAGAGGAACACTTCTCCATTGTTGGTGGGATAGCAAGCTGGTATAATCACTCTGGAAATCATTTTGACATTTCCTCAGAAAATTGGACACTGTATTACCTAAGGACCCAGCTATTCCACTCCTAGGCATATACACAAAAGATACTCCAATATATAACAAGGACATATTCTCATGTTTGCATAGCAGCCTTATTTATAATAGCCAGAAGCTGGAGAGAACCCTGATATCCTTCAATAGAGGAATGGATACAGAAATTGTGGTACATTTACACAATGGAGTACTACACAGCTATTAAAAACAATGACTTGATGAAATTCTTAAGCAAATAGATGGAACTAGAAAATATCATCCTCAGTGAGATAACCCAATCACAAAAGAACACACATGGTATGCACTCACTGATATTAGCGCCAAAGCTCGTAATACTCATAATCTAATTCACAGACCACACGAAGCTCAAGAAGAAGGAAGATCAAACTATGGGTGCTTCAGTGCTTCTTATAAGGGGGAACAAAATACTCATGAGAGCAAATATGGAGGCAAAGTATAGAGCAGAGATTGAAGGTAAGATCATCCAGAGACTGCAACACCTGGGTATCCATCTCATATACAGTCACTGAATTCAGACACTATTTTGGATGCCAACAAGTGTTTGCTGACAGGAGCTTGATATAGCTGTCTCCTGAAAGTCTCTGCCAGAACCTGACAAGTACACAGGTGGATGCTCAAAGTCAACCATTGATTTGACTGAGCACAGAGTCCCCAATGGTGGAGAAAGGAATGAAGGAGCTGAATGGGTTTGCAACCCCATTAGAAGAACAATATCAACCAACCAACACTCCCCAAAGCTCCCAGGGACTAATCCACCAACCAGGGAGTACACATGGAGTGACTCATGGCTTCAGTTACATGTGTAGCAGAGGATGGCCTTGCAGCATATCAATGGGAGGGGAGACCCTTGATCCTGTGAAGGCTTGATGCCCCAGTGCAAGGGAATTAAAGGGCAGGAAGGACAGGAGTCGGTGGGGGAACACCCTTATAGAAGCAGGGGGAGGGGGATGGGTTAGGGGGTTCCAAGGCAGAGGGGGGACCAGGTAAGGGGATAACATTTGAAATGTAAATAATGAAAATATACAATAAAAAAGGAGAGATGTATTTTTTCCTCTTGCCCATTCCACCTTTAGCAGATGAGAGAGCTGGCTCCATGATCATGAGAGCCAGAGTGCTAATTCCATTCCTCACCAGCTCTAGCAAGCAGAAGTAGGTCCTCCCAGTTCACCTGGGAGCTGGACCTGGTGGTGTGAGCATAGATGAGCTGGCCCTTTGGGCATGAAAGCAAGACAGTTGGTCCCAGTCTTTGCCTTCTATGGCAATGGATCAGCTAACCAGTGCTGGAAAGCTCACCTTGGTCCTATGAGTACAGGAAAACTGGCAGATAGAGCAATTCAGCTATCAATCAGGTCTAGGACAAGGGCTTTGAGTTGGCCCACCCTAACATCTTCTCCATCTCAGAACTGCCTGAGTGTATGAAGGGACTGGTCCTCCTGATCCAAAGGTATATGATTTCTATGATATAAGGTAACAATAGAATAGCCAAGTAGAGTCCTAGTGAGGATCAAATATTGATAGTGTAGTAGAATTCAGTGGCCTGGAACCAAACTAATGACACAGTTCAATAAGCATTTGCAGGTAAAGATGTATGGACAAAAGAGTATACTGTGTGATACACTATAACACACCGTTGCTTCCACAGAAAGCTTTTATAAATTTTCACTTTTTAAATTTTCAAGGGAGGGTTGCAATACCAGAAGGTAGATACAAAATTGTGGGGAGAGAGTGATTATGATTCATGATGTGAAATATACTTCAAGACCAAACTGAAAATATCAAGTAAAAGTTTACTCATTTGTGATGTATATTTTCTCTGCTCCCCAAAATTCCTAGCCTATGATAATCATATTTTACTATGCAATCTAGAGACAGAAAATACTGATTTTTTTTCAAACAATAAGCAAAAAATTACAATTGGACAGATTTTCACACAAAAATGCTATTTAGTTACAAACACATATTGTTCAGTAAAGACTTCAGGATTTGAGTCTCAGAAACTTTTTTCCAACTACTTGAGCTTGAATATGGAACAAATAGTATTTAAATCTTCCAACTCTGAATCAGTTCATAGCTTATTATATCTGCCTTTTTGAGTCCTATAACTAAGTCATAGTAATTCTATTAACCTAACTAACTAAATATTAGACTAACAATCTAGTCAGAATGACACTTCTTTTTATAACTTCATTCTTATTTTTCAGTCTTTAATGTGTCAACCATCTTGACAAAAATGGCCCTTAGAAAGTCTAGTAAGAAAATTATCTGCCATGTCTCTTCAGTATTTTTTAGCAGGCTCCCAACTTCGACAAAACTAAAACTAACTAACAAAATTAGATAGGTTTAAATAGGAGGATGCCATGCTGAAAAATAGGAACAAATGCAAAGGTTATTAAAAAGATTGCTTTGCTTCTGTGGGACTACATTGGGGTGTTTTGTCTTTAGATCCTGTAGGTCTCCATTCACACAGATTCAAGTTTCACAGTGAAATGGATTGGCCCATAATATTGGCAGTGAGGAGTGAATTTACTTTTCTGCAAACATGGCAAACACTTTGTCAAGTGACTCTTGATAGTGGGATTTTTAAGTCCCTAGGTACTTTTCACTCAACTATACCAACCAGGAGATTTGCATATTGCTCCCTAGGGAGGACCTCTTCTTGCAAGTCCAGGGTAAAAGCTCACTCCTATTTCTGTCTTGACTACTCCTGACTCTCCATATGAAGTTCACAGAATGAGGTTCTCTGCTCAGCTACTTGGGCTGCTTATGTTCTGGATCCCTGGTAAGGAGACAAAGATGAAGAAGGAGAATTTTTGAGGGAAGGGGATTTCTAGGGCATGATGATAAATATGAATGTTCTGTCCATGTGTGTGATATAGAGTTCTGTTCTCTAGTAATGGGCTTATGAGGTTGAAAGTGTGAAGAGATATAAATGCGTGTTTCTGTGGCAACTCTGACCAGTTCCAAAGCCAAAATTCCAGGTGATTTTGAAAGACTCTCTGTACTCCCTCTACATAAATATTTTATATGGAGCACTTTTAGAGTATAAATGAAAGTCTTGTACACATAAGTAGAAAAAATATAGGAAGGAAAGTCATTTCATTGTATCATTTGTACATAACCATTTATTTCTCTTATTGCAGGAGCCACTGGGGATATTGTGATTACACAACCTTCACTCTATAATCCTGTCACACTTGGAGAGTCAGCCTCCATCTCCTGCAGGTCTATTAAACGTCTCCTACATAGTAATGGCATCACTTATTTGTATTGGTATCTGCAGAGACCAGGACAGTCTCCTCAGCAACTTGTATATTGGGTGTCCAACCTTGCCTCAGGAGTCCCAGACAGGTTCAGTGGCAGTGGGTCAGGAACAGATTTCACTCTGAAAATCAGCAGAGAGGAGGGTGTGAGTATGGGTGTTTATAATTGTATGTAAGCTCTAGAATTCCCTCCTACAGTGATACAGCCCTGAACAAAAACACCCCTGCTTCAGTTGACAAAGCTGCCTGGTAAGTTCCTTATTTTGGGTGTAACATGATGTATCCAGCATGGCAAAGTGAATATATTCTTAAGAGATACTTGTTTTCCTCTGAATCAGCTAATGAAAAATGAATTCCTAGTAAAGAGAATAATCCATGAGTGTTCATGCTGGGAGAAGAGGCAGCAACTTCTCTGCAGTTGTGATATTTCATAAAATGCCTTACTGTATGAGAAAAAGTACACTCAGTTATGGTCAGTGGTAGGCAGGATAGCACCTTGACCAAGACCACATCAATATGCATATCATTGGCCCTATATTTTATCTTCAATCTCATTTCAGGACTATACAAGCTGTCTGTATATATTTGTCCCACCTCACAGTATGCTGGATTGAATAATTTTTTTCTGACTCTTACTTTCATGTAAGCTTATTGATGACATACATACCAGGCTTAGGAACCAGTTGTTGATTCCATGTAATGCACTAATAGAAAATTATGTGAGACTTTGTAAGAAATAGATGTTGAAAGAGTCAAAATGTGAATATCTGAATCCTTAGAACAAATGGAACCTATGCATTCAACAAGAAATTATTATCTAAAATATACACAGAATAGAATATATACCAAAATCAATCAAAAGAAATCTAACAAATAGATCCATAATTTATGGATGAAATAAACAGACTGTTCTCAAAAGAGAAAATACAAGTCAACAATTAACAACCACTGACTCTGATGATCTTCATACCCCTCTTCTGTAATGGTCCCTGAGCCTTGGAAATGACAGGTAATATAGATGCCCCATTTTAGGCTGAGTACATCAATGACTTGTCTGTGGACTCATACATTTGTTACACTGTTGGTTAGTCACCATTCACTGTACAAAGAAACATCTTTAATGAGGTCTGAAAGTTATAATAATCTATAAGTAGAGAAATATAAATTTGGAGGATAGTTTGATACTGAGCAAAATAATAGTAGTTAGTTGAGTCTTGGGTGCTGTGAACACTTTGTTTTGGGTCAGATTTGCAGCACCATTCATGTGTTGCTTCCTGTGAGTAAGGACTTAATCCTAAGTTGAATAGCTGTTGGATAACCCATAACATCTGTGTCAATCTTAGTCACATGATCAAATCTTACATCTTGATTGCAAAGTCATTATTGCAGTTCACAGGGTTCATAGCAGCTGCAGAAGACTGCTCATTATTTTTCTCCTTAGCCACTTATATAACACTCTTTGGTGCTAAGAAAACTATCCACCAGTATTTCCCTGTCTCTACTTAATACTGACTTGATTTTTTACATTCTTTGACAAATGGGTGTAGGTACCTATATAAATAGAATTTCACTATAAAATTCTGCTTGGGAACTCTCTTAATTGGAATACTATTGTTGTGATAAAACTCATGACTGCAAACAATTAAAAATGAGTGGGTTAGAATTCATGATCGTGTAGAGAAGGCATGCTTGGTAGAGGAACAGCTGAGAGCACACATCTTAACTGCATGTAAAAAATAAAAAAACAAATAAGGAATTGTGTGTTTCTTTGAGATTTCAAAGTTTACCCCTAATTATGTGCTTCTTTTAACAAGGACACTCCTCCAACTGGTACAGTGACAGCAACTAGAGAGCAACTATGTTGCTTTGTATATGCTTTGCCCAGGGATTAGCACTATAGGAAGTATGGCCTTGTTGGAGTGAGCATGGGCTTTTAAGACCCTCATTCTAGCTGCCTGGAAGTCAGTCTTCCACTCACATCCCTCAGAAGAAGATGTAGAATTCTGAGCTTTGCCTGGACAATGCCTGCCTAGATGCTGCCAAGTTTCCACCTTGATGATAGTGGACTGAACCTCAGAACCTGTAAGTCATCTCCAATTAAATGTTGTCCTTCATAAGACTTGACTTGGTCAAGGTGTCTGTTCACAGCAGTAAAACTCTTAAGAAATCGAGTTTTCAAGTAATTGAATTTCTGGAGTGTATCCTCATCCAAACCATCAAAGCAATCAAGAACAATGATAATTACGTGTATTGTTTTGGGGATCCTCAGTATACTTCTGATCAACATCTTGAAGGACAAGAATACAGTCTGGGCACAGGGCTATTTATTTGGCCACGGAAAGCATTTGGTTTGAGTATTATGCCCTATGCAGTCCATGTCTATTTAAACTCTTTTATATTAGTAAAATCAATATATATGAAAATTATCAAATAATAGATTATTTTATGGCTGCTTACAACATCCTTTTTTTCCTTTTCTTTAATGGATATTTTATTTATTTACATTTCAAATGTTATCCCCATTTTGGTTTCCCCTCTCAAACTGCTCTCTCCCATTCCCCCTCCCCCATTCCCATGAGGGTGCTCCCTGACCAACCCCCACACTCCTGCCTCCCTGCCCTGACATTTCACTTCACTGTGGCATCAAGCCTTCACAGGACTAAGTGCCTCCCATTGACACACAACAAGCCCATCCTCTGCTATATATGTGGCTGGAGCCAAGGGTAGATCCATGTATATGCTCTTTGGTTGGTGGTTTAGTCCCTGGGAGCTCTGGGGGGATCTGCTTGATTGAAATTGTTGTTCTTCCTATGAGGTTGCAAACCCCTTCAGCTTCCTTAGTCCTTTCTCTAACTCCTCCATTGCAGACCCTGTGCTCAGTCCAATCATTGGTTGGCTTCGAGAATCCACCTCTGTATTGGTTAGGCTCTGGCAGAGCCTCTCAGGGTATAGGTATATCCGGCTCCTGTCAGCAAGCATTTCTTGGCAGCCACAGTATTGTCTGTGTTTGGTGACTGTATATGGGATGGATCCTGAAGTGGAGCAATCTCTGGATGACCTTTCCTTCAGTCTCTTCCTCAAACTTTGTCTCTGTATTTCTCCCTGTGAGTACCTCCCTCTGCCCCCATTTACAACATCTTTAATGTTAGTTTTATGTTAATTTTCCCTTCCACAATCACCTCCTCTACACCATTAGGATCATTCTTTCCCTTCCTTACTCCAACAGTTCCTTCTAGTTTCTGAGATTCAACAACTACTCCAAATTGAGCACACAACTTTATAGGTTACCTTGAGCAATACAATTTTTTTCCACCTACATCCTTTATGTGGAAAATTTTACAATGTATTTTTTCTTTGTATCTGAATAAAGAAATATATTTCAAAAATTAAATAAAATAAAAGTATCCTAATTGCAGGAAACTGGAGGCAATTGCAGATAATCATATTACTTAAATTAAGTGAACATCATCCTTTGTGGTTCTAGCTTCAGCCTCTCTTTCCAGTGTGCCCAGATACATCCAGTACACTGGCTTGAAGAGGACAGGAAAAAGTCTGGAATGGCTTTGGTCAGCAATCTACCACATCCTTCTAGGGCATCAGATGCTGCTCCCCACCTGACCTGGAGATGGTGAAGCACAGTCCAGGACGAATAGGGATCACTTCACTCAAGTCCAGCTGGGAATGCTGAAAAGTGCTACAGCTTTTACAAAAGGAATAAAGAGGATCAGGCAGTAGGGGCTGGGCTGGGATCCTGGTCACATGGTGAGTATGGTGTCAGTGGTGATGTCCTGGGTCTACGTTCTGATGAGAACCTCTGCAAGACATAGGAGCCTCACCAAGCAGGTGAGTCCAAAAGTTGAGTGATGTGTGGTTGGGGTGGGGGGGGGATGTCATCCTTAAGTATTACAGCTCAGTAAAATCAGCCAGTCTCTGATGATCCTTGGGGAAATAGCTGTGTGCTTTATTATATGTGGACTAGGATTCTAAGAATCTTGGGGAGTGGAATGGGATTTGGGAACTATATTTTTTTCTATTACTCCAGTCTTCTCTATTTGCATGGATAAGAATTCCAGGTTGTGTGCAATTTGACTGACAATCTGTGACTGCCTGGTTGGGGGGGTCTTGTGTTACATTATATCTTAAATTACTTGGATTAAGTGATATCAGAAAGATAGCTAACACATGGTTATTTCTCATTTGTGTTTGTTAGATTCTATATAATAACATTTGTGTTTCTCTGACATGAACTAGAAATGAAACTTTTTAAATGAACAAACTCAAATGGTTGGGTGTGGTGTTGTGGTTTCAGAGGACACTGAGATGAATAGCAGAAAACCAGGGGATCTATTATAAGAATTCTTAATGCTGTGGACATAAAAACCAAAGGAAATTGCATGATAGGGTACTGAAGGGAGAGCTTAGTCCCTAGAACAAAAGACAGACATCATGCTAGGGTCTCTGTAGGAAATCAGAATTCACAGGAGAGAATTGGAACCTGTTTCTCAAGACTGGGAGATTTACAGCAATAGCCTTTAGCCAAGTTCTCTGATTGCAATATGAAGAAAAATGTGGGGACTAGGTAGTTCTTTATACTAGTACCTCGAGGACAGCACCTTTGTAGGTTATCTCATTTACCAGGTGAGAACTACCACTTTCAAAGTTTCTGTAGGCCACCTGCCAGTTGCTATGAGAGTTGGGGAGATGCTATAAATCTGCTACTCGATTCAAACATCACATTTATCTACAAAAGAAACTAATGAGAAAAGGAAGAAAAGGGACTATGTAGGGACTAAAAGGGACTATGACTAGCCTCACTGATGATATAGACATGCTAGAAAATTTAACAAATATCTTTAAATATGGTTTGGTCTCCGCTATTATCAGAATTTATTCTGCATCCTAATCTTTAAATAGCCTTATACAATTCGATTTTATATATCTCATAGAGTAACTTTTCTTGGGATTTGTTGATCATATCCATAAATCTTGGGAGCAAAGATATAACAAACCTTCTTAAACATGAGTTCATGATTTTACTGTATAAAATCATTAATATATGAAGATGAGAGGGTGTGTGCTTTGTACTTTTGTAGCTTAAGGAGAGATCCAAGGGCTTGCGAGATGGCCCAGCAGGTAAGAGCACTGACTGCTCTTCCAAAGGTCCTGAGTTCAAATGCCAGCAACCACATGGTGGCACCTGTAATGAGATCTGGTGTGTCTGAAATCAGCTACAGTGTACTTACATATAATAATAAATAAATCTTAAAAAAATGGAGAGATCCAAGTCAATTTTTGTTACCCTTTCAAACCATTGTTCAATACATAGGTCTCTGACAATGTCTTAGAAAGCTATATGGCCTGTGCACACACCGCCTATTCACTAATCCAGAATTTTACACTGATGTCCTTTATGTCCAATGCTGAAAAAAGAAGATATTTTACATATTTTTCCTCACAAACTTACTCCTTATCTATGCTTGGCTCTCCTCAAACATCTACATATATCTGTATATTTCAGATATTACAGAAATTTGCAGCCATGCAAGTCTATTATCAAATCTCTGTTATATACTTGCATGACTACCAATGGCTCTTCAGTTCAAATAATAATATAGGAGCCTCCAGGCAAGTTCATGGGATTGGAACTGTTCTGAATGGCAGGGAAGAACATGATGTATGAGCTAGAAAAACAAAGAAGAAGGAAGAAGTCCATAATGGGAGAATACATTTTGATCCCTCTAGAATATCACATAGTTTGCTAACTGTATGGTCTCACTCTCCAATTCTAATAAGCTTTCTTTCAAGCCTACTTTAAATTTAGTGTATGAAAAAGACTTTGAAATCTGAGAAGAGAACGCAAAATTTCCTAGTTATTTTCTCTTTCTGCACTCTATAAGCCCTACTTCTATTATGTTCTCATAGTACACATACTTCTACAGTATGTGGCTCTAGCATCACTAGATACAAACGTACTGTGAAATCACTGGGTTATCAAAATCCTAAGTGTTCCTTGAATTTGGAGTTTTAAAACATTGCAAATGTTTATGGTATTAGAAATGAATGTCTTTTGCCACAACATGTTAATCTAAAAGGGCAAAAAAGTTCAAATTTGGAAGATAGAATTGTAAAATGAAAATCAAATCTAAATTTAGTTTAGGCGTCCGACTTATGCACCAAATATTTCATTGAAAATAGAAAAAAATGTGATTTTGTTGCAAGGAAAATGTGAGATAACTGGATAGGTTTTATTAAGTGAGACCATGGTAGGTCTCACTTATTCTCGCATTATTTAACATGGGGCTCAGTACTGAAGTTGTGAATGGATTTGGGATTACACTATGAAACACTACAGAAATTGGCATTTGTCTCTGGGAAAGAATCATAAGATTGATTGTTTGGATTTGAACATTATATTAACTGATATAAATGAAGAGGCAAAATTAGAAGATATGCCTTAGGTCAGATTCCAGATAAATAGAGTGACCTGATGGTTATGGGAAATAGTGTCAGACTACAATGAGAACCAATCGCAAATTTTAAGGTATCCGGGAGAGTATACATGAGCAACTGAGGTTAATTATATTTCTATAACATTTTTGAGTGTTATTTAAGGGGAAACAGTCATTCAAAAATGGCCATGTACTTAAGAAAAGTTCAGCATCAGAATATGCAATATATGCTCAAGAAACTTGAAAGAGATATATACAGTAGGCATTCATAAAATAATTTGGAAATGGTCAGGGGGCTTGGCATTTGTCCACTCAGTGAAGGATGCTCATGCTATTTTGAAAATTGAGCCAAAGGCATTCCCCAGTAGGTTCCCTCTGCTTGGAACCTGCCAGAATCTTTGTGCACACGTAAGTTCTACCAAATATAACATAGATGAAGAAGACAGAACTTCATGTCCTTTGTAGAAAATAAATACTCTTTGTGAGTTTATGTCATTTGCTTCTTATTTGATTCATATCTCTCCAATGTTATCCAAATCTGATACTTTAGGGGCGGTAGAAATGGCTTAGCAGATAAGAGTACTGTTTTCTCTTCCAGAGGTCCTGAGTTCAAACCCCAGCAACCTCATGATGACTCATAACCATCTATAATGTGATCTGATTCCCTCTCTGGCATGTAGGTATACATGCAGATAGAGCACTCATATACATTAAATTAATACATAAGTAAAGTGTGAAACTGTTTTGTGTGTGTGTGTGTGTGTGTGTGGTTTTACAAGACAGGGTTTCTCTGTATAGCCCTGGCTGTCCTGGAACTCACTTTGTAGACCAGGCTGACCTCGAATTCAGAAATCTGCCTGCCGCTGCCTCCCAGGTGCTGGGATTAAAGGCATGCGTCACCATGCCCAGTTTAAAGTGTGAAACTTAAAGATGAAAAAGAAAGCATTTCTCTCAGTCCCACCACAACCCACACCCAGATGTGTACAACATATTTGTTTTTCAAGTAAGTCTGGTATACTAGTAATCCATAGGTTTGCAGTCTGCAGGGGTTCCAAGAGGGCAGCACATATAATCCTTTATCTGACATGCTTCCCTCTGAAATGTATGTTGTCCTGAAAGACCCTGAGAGGAGCCCCTCGCTCAAGCCTCAGGATAATAGCAGACCACCAAGTACTCATGAGAAACCAAACTTGATGCAAACCACAGGAGGCTTTATTGGGGGGGGGGGGGTAAAGCCAGAGCTCTGGGGACGATTGTATCCAAGCAGGGGTAGAGGAGTCGACACTGAGGGGAAAGGGATCCCAGTTTTTATAGGCCCTCAGCAGGGGAAAAGAGAAGGTGGGAGTAGGGGATTTCCAGATCTAAACAATGTCTATTCTAAAATAATTGATTTCCCAAGAAATGGGTATGGGAGGGAAACAAGGAACGAGTCTAATGAAGGTACAGTAACTCCGGATTGGCCTCGACTGTAGTTGCTGGGGAGATTTTCTGACTCTAGCCCAGCACCCAATATCACAAACACCTGGCAGCGAGGTGCAGCAGTGGGCACACACCTGGGTTAAAGGAATGGTCAGAACAATGGCATACCCACGGGTTCAAGGAACGGCCAGAGCATTGTGCACCTCTGTTTTTCTAAATCAGTGAAGCTAGTTGTGCTAACAATGAAATCTATTTTGCCAATTTCAGGGCTTCTGTGACCTTTTTCATTCTGTCAGGATCCTTCAATTCAAGTATATATTTTTCAGAATATTTCCAGAACGTAAAAGAGACATATGTTTTAGATGGGATATAACAAAGTTTTATTGAGAAATGTAAACTGATACTCCTGCTGAAAGGGAAATCACAATAAACTACTAGGGGATATTTTGGATTTTAACTTACTGTCAGATGACTGAATTTGTTAAAAGTACTCAGTTCACAACAGATGAGAAGGTTCAAACTGTTTACATTTTTAAGTAAACCACTCTTTCAGAATTTGCATGTACTGAGAATTAATCATGGTATTTAATTACATTAATTGCTGTAATAAAATGCTGTTAATTAGATTTTATCATAGTAATTTAGTACAAAGTTCCCACAAAGAAATCACATGATTACAGAGTAGAACAGAGATTTTTTTTTTAAGTAAACAAGAGGAGGAAGCTTATTATGCAGTTAGATATTAGAGAATTCCTACACTTTCATTTTCTTTTTATTCTTTTTTTAATTGGCTATTTTATTTATTTACATTTCAAATGTTATTCCCCTTCCTAATTCCTCTCCACAAACTCCCTCTATCCTCAGCCCTCCCCATGCCTCTATGAAGGTGCTTCCCTACTTGCCCACCAACACCCCCTCTCAGCACCCCAGCATTCCCATATGCTGGGTAATCAAGCCACCACAAGACCAAGGGGCTCCCCTCCCATTGATGGCAGTTAAATCAGTCCTTTACTACATATTCATATGGAACCATGAGCGCCCATATGTGTACTTTTTGGTGGGTGGTTTGGTCCCTGGGAATTTTGGGGCCTGGTTAGTTGATATTCTTTTCCTTCTTATGGTTTTGCAAACCCCTTCAGCTCCTTCAGTCCTTGCTCTAACTTCTCCATCGGGGTCCTTGAGCTCAGTCCGATGTTAGACTGCATGTATCCACTTCTGTATTGATCAGGCCCTGGCAAAGCCTCTCAGGGGATAGCTATACCAGGCTCCTGCCAGCAAGCATTTCTTGGCATGAGCACTAGTGTCTAGTTTTGGTGAGTGTAGGTGGGATAGATCCCTAGGTGTAGCAGTCCCTGGATGGCCTTTCCTTCAGACTCTGCTCCACTCTTTATTCCTGTGTTTCCTTTTGACAGAAGTAATTCTGGATTAATATTTTTGAGGTAGGTGCTCCCATCCCTCAACAGGGGGCTGTGCCTATTCACTAGTGTATTAGTCAGGGTTTAACTGCTGTGAACAGACACTCGTGGCCAAGGAAAGTCTTATAAAAAAACATTTAATTAGGGCTGGCTTGCAGGTTCAGAGGTTCAGTCCAT
Source organism: Mus caroli (assembly GCF_978045245.1). Taxonomy (NCBI): domain Eukaryota; kingdom Metazoa; phylum Chordata; class Mammalia; order Rodentia; family Muridae; genus Mus; species Mus caroli. The sequence continues at coordinate 80,358,847 of NW_028227262.1, read as the reverse complement.
TATCATCAGGGTAGTAACAGAGCAACATCCAGGCAGCCATAGTGCAGAATTATCTGAGAATTCATCATCTTCATCTAAAGGCTGATAGTGAAAGATTGATTTCCAGGCAGCTAAGGTGAAAGTCTTAAAGTCCACACCCACAATGACACACCTATTCCAACATGGCCGCACTTCCACATAGTACCACTCCCTAGGACAAGCATATTCAAAACTTGGCAACTGGATATAGTCTCTACAGGTCCTCTCTCCACTTTGTTTGGTATTTCTGCTAATCTCCCTGTTGGGTCTTGGAAACCTCTTGAGTCCCTGGCATCTGGGACTTTTTAGTGGCTACATACAATTCCCCTTTCCTCACTGCTACATACCTCCTTTCAAATTCCTGACCTTCTGAACTTCTCCCAGATCTCCTCCTGTATCACAACTGACCCCTCTTTCCTTCCCACCCTCTCTCCCTCTCAGATTCATCTTTCCCTCTACTTCCTGAGATTATTTTCTTCTTCCTTCTGAGTATAATTGTAGCACCCACACTTTGGTGTAGTCTTCCTTCTTCTTGAATTTCCTATGGTCTGTGAGTTGTACACTTTCAATATCCTATTAAATCAAAATGGCTGGTGATAGATCACTGACAATGACATTTAGTCTGTTGACACTGAAAAAAGCCAGTCTCTGAGGATGAACAGTAAACTACATCCTCATTATGTGTGCAACAATTCTGCCTACAGTAATCGTGGGATCATAACCTGTGCATTTAAATCCAGCCCAGACATTCTCGCATGAGTACAAATCGGGAACATTTAGAAAAGGATGTTTAAAAGGCCAAGTTTTAGCCTATATTATTGGATCATTACTGAGATAAAGAGAAAGAATCTTCCTTCCTATGCCGTGCTCCTGTGAACTGGGTAAAAATGAGGATAGAATAATTCTCATCAGGGTATCCAAAAACTTTAGTCCTCAACACATAAAATCTTGAACTAGGTCAGATTCTGTATGTATTGTGAGAATCTCAGAGACTACTACACCATAGTTCTGCCAGGTGCTGCAGTGCCTGCTCTGCTGAGCTTGTATCTTACTGTTCTTGAAGGCACACAGCCAAAGAGGACCAGCAAATTATACTACAGCAGAATAGAATTTCAGTCTGTGAATGCTCCATTTAGAGAAGGTGGTAGTTGTGAAGCAACTAGAAATTAAAATTATGCCATTTGTATGTAGATAATTATTAAATTATTGTTAAAATATTTTCCTGTTTGTATCACACCTTATTACTGGTTCTGACAAAGTGTATGTGAAGATTAATATCCAACCATTGTGACATCATCACAAACATGGCTGGCAGAGAAAGCAACAGTGTATGGCAAGAAAGAAACTTGGATAAGAATGACTTAGTTAGCTGATGGTATTTCAAGTGTCTAAAGTCTGACATCAGGGCAGTGTATTTTAGACCTATTTAAGTACAGTATAACATTTGAAAACAAAAACTTTTATCTCAATTTCATTTGCACATTAAACCTAAGACATGACTACATTGAAACTCTTTTGCAAAGTACAAGTGACTTCTCCCCTAAGGGTGGATTCTATTGACTGAGAAAAGAAACTAAAGATTAAGGCCTAACAAGGGAAATTCTGAGGAATCTGGGTGAGGCCTTATAGATAAAAAAGGATCACCATGGTGGTGCACACCTTTAATACCAGCACTCAGGAGGCAGAGGCAGGTGGATTTCTGAGTTTGAGGCCAGGCTGGTCTACAGAGTGAGTTCCAGGACAGCCAAAGTTACACAGAGAATCCCTGTCTTAAAAAAACCAAAAAAAAAAAAAAAAAAAAAAAAAAAGATCATGTTACTGAATCCATTCCCACTATTCTGGGTGAAAACCAAGTATATATTTCCTCCATTGAGCAGACACCTTTATGCGAGTAACATTCTACTTTCTCCAGTGCTTATCTGTGAGCACTGGTGACCTCTGCAACCTAGAAGAGGATTTGTTATTTTTGCAATCATGAGAAGCTGTCAGGGTATTTCCCTCTCTCTTCACTGCAACACCAACCCAGGTCTTTGCATATGGTTCCCCAGGGAGGAGCCACCCCTGCCAGTTTTGGATAAAAAGGTTGGTTGACACCTTGCTGTGAGTGAAAGGTCTCCTCAGGCTGCCTCCACAAAATGAATTTGCCTGGTAGATTGTTGGTGCTGTTGTTCTGGATTTCAGGTGAGGACAGAAGGAATTGAGAAAGGAGAATGGAGAAGGAGCAGTAGCTCTGGGCCACACTGCTCACTTCATGTGTTGTGCCATGTGTGAGTAGACAGGTATTATCTTCGAGGATGGGGCCTGTTGGGTGTATAGCTTCCAGAGGGAGGTTCCAGATGGGAGAGAACCTGAGCTATAATGAAGATTATGACACAGTTGGATAGGATGGTCTAAGTTATAATAAATAGATGCATCTTGGGACTCCCATTTCTCTTGTTTTCTTAGGATGGGAATTTTAATATATAAAGAATTGTATGTATAAAATATCTATGTATGTATATATGTATGTATAAAAAAATTACAAGATTGTTCATGAGGTTTTTGCATGACTCTGTACTTCTCTTTATTTCAGCTTCCAGAGGTGATGTTGTTATGACACAAACTCCAGTCTCCCTGACTGTCAGCCTTGGAGATCAAGCCTCTATCTCTTGCAGGTCTAGTCAGAGCCTTGTACACAAAAATGGAAATACCTATTTGAAATGGTTCGTGCAGAAGCCTGGACAGTCTCCACAGCTCCTCATCTATGAGATTTCCAACCGATTTTCTGGGGTCCCAGACAGGTTCAGTGGCAGTGGTTCAGGGACAGATTTCATACTTAAGATCAGCAGAGTGGAGCTTGAGGATCTGGGCGTTTATTACTGCTTCCAAGCTACACATTTACCTCCCACAGTGATGCAGACCCTAACAAAAATATCCTTGCTTGGGGTATCCCAGCTGTCAAATAAGTTACTCATCTATGTGAGAGGGTGTTGAGGAACTGCAGATTATTGGCTTAAGCTGAGGGCACGTGCATCTTGGTTACAGCTCACTGGTCATTCGATTTTTGGCTCCATTGACTTCAATAACAATCCCTAACACTATTAATGTTACTCAGTTTTGTTTGGAGACATGAGCATGTTGTCCTCTGAGAAGTGACATTCAGCAGCCAACTCAGAGAAATACAGACACCCACAGGAAAAGTGTGGATGGAGACTCTTATGAAAGAATAGGCAGAAGGATTGCAGGCCCAAAGGGGATAGGAACTCCACAGGAAGAGCAACAGTCAACCTACCTGGACACTTGGGGGTCTCAGAGTCTGAACCACCAACCAAAGAACATACATCAGCTGGACCTATGTCTCCTTGGTCATATGTAGCAGATGTGAGCTTGACCTCCATGTGTGTCCCAAATAACTGGAGTGGAGCTACCCCAAAATCTGCTGCCTATATATGGGATATGTCCTACTAGATGGGCTGCCTTGTCTGGCCTCAGTGGGCAAAGAAGCACCTAGCCTCAGAGAAACTTGAAATGTTGGGTTGGGAGAATAGATAGGGAGGAGGACACCTTCTCTGAGATGAATGAGAAGGAGGATAGAGGGAAAGTTTTGGGGAGGGAGGAAGCAGTGAGTGGGTTGTAAAGTGAATAAGAAAAAAATTAATTAAAATCAATGTTCTCAAGCATAGGCTTGAATAGTTATGAGAAAGTTGAATGCATTCTATTAATCCCAACTATTTGCTCCTTAATATGGACCATTTTGAAGGCTAAACGAAAAAAAATCAAAAGGTCCTTCATATTGTCATATATTATCAGAGTAGGTGTGGTAGAAATTCAGATCCCAGATGCCCTGCAAAGTAATAATTCCCGTGTTTTAGATTGAGAGGAACTGTCATCATCTTTCTATTATCTCCTCAGGGTATTGAGAGAATCTTCCTCAGATCCTAAGGCTATCATGTGGGGATGCAGAAATGTTTTTCAAGTCTTAAAGATCAGAGAGACACAGATACAGGTCATAGATATTAGCAGAAAGAGAGATCAAGTAAAAGGCAGAGAAAGCAAAATTACTATTAATCTACCAAAAAGCTGCTTGTGGTGCTTCTGATGGGGAGAGTACTCTGTATATTGAAGAAGCTGCTTCATACTAGATGTTTGTACACAGCCATCACTCATGTCCAGACCCCTGGAAAATCAGCAAGTTCAGGCTGATGCTGCAACAGCTTTGCCTTTCATATTTGTGTTTTAAAAGACCCCAAGCATTCCCTCACTACAGGACAAAAGTCCTGAAGACTGAATAGATTATGATTCTCTTGATGATGTTTAAGGCTGGATAGTAAGGATAAAGACAGAATGTGTGATCTTTTGTATTTCAATATCTGTGTTATAAAGATGCACAATCATTTCTGGGTCATATCTTGATTGGAGACTTTGACCCACATGAAGATAGTGAGACTGTTGCCTGAATCAGGATAATTTCTCCTGTTACTGCTCAGTAATGATAATGGACAAGTATCATTTGTAATACACAGAAAAGTCATATATTGAGTAGCAGTGTTTTGTGTTATAATATTTAAGTTTTATTACTAGCCAAATCCTTAGGCTGAGAGTATAAGAAACAGTAACAAATGGCAGAAAGAGCAAAATATGGAGGATCTCTAACTGAATAACAGTGTACCCATTTAGTCTGTCCTTATGGAAGAACCTCCATCTTAATACAGTCAGAACTTCAAGTGACACAGGTATTTGGGATCAGGGTGTTAAATGTGTACCTACTGTGTTTTTTCTCTTTTTTTTTAAACTGAAGTTAGCAATGTTAAAGCTGTACAGTATTATGTTTACTTCAGTAATAATGATACCAATATATTATTTTAATTTAACAAAATGTCTACTCCAAACTAACAAGCAATTTACAAGGAGAACACATATTGTTTTTTAATCAATCAGAACTGTTTGAATGAGTAAAGATCTAATAGTGCTCTGACAGCAGGATATTATTCTATTTTACCCAAGTATATCTTTGACATATATCATTGAAAATAGAGCTCACAAACATTACTAATGTCATCTATAATTATAAATCATTGAATAGAAATGCATACTCTGGAGGCATATATGTAGTCTGACCTCGGGCATTTGGAGTCCCTAGAATTGTGTTAAGTGCTGATAGGAGTAGCTGTGCCCAACAATAACTGGTTCCCAATGATTTGCATGCCCTCACTGCACTGCCTTGGGGACTTCTTCATATACCAGTTACATACTGTGCATTGTCATTGCAGTATGGGCATGAGTACCCCTGCTCAGTTCTTTGGGCTCCTATTGCTCTGGTTTCCAGGTAAAAACTAACTAAAATGAAACTTTTACTGTTACACCGTGATTAGTATTAACTCAAATTTCAGACATGTCCTTCCTTATCATGCAAAACTATGTGGATACTTCTTACATTTTCACCTCTAGGTGTCAGATGTGACATACAGACTACCCAGTCTGTATCCTTACTGTCTGCATCTCTGGGAGACAGAATCACCATCACTTGCTGAGCATGTTAGGTCATTAATTATAATTTAATCTAGTTCTAGCAGAAACCAGGAAAAGCTCCATAGAGCCTGATATATCATGCAGCCAACTTGGAAGATGGGATCCCATCAAGATTCAATGGCAGTAGATCTGGGGCAGATGAAAATATAGAGAATTAATGGCTGTTAAAGATGTTTCCAGAAGTACTATCAATGCAAAATTGATAGCACAGAGCAAAGTTTTATAAACAAAACAAAATACCAACACAACAACAGAGATCAATACTCTATTCCCTTGTGTTTTTAGAAATCATGTTTAGGTAAGATCTATTTCTGTTTGTTCATAATATCTTATTCTTCTACCTACCTGTCTGTTCATCTCCAGTATACCCAGTCTCTTTTTATTGTTAAGCTAAGTTTTATTTATTTATTTTTAACATTTTTATTGTTTCTTATGGATTTCACATCATATAATCCAATTATATTTATCTCACCCTCCATTCATACTGATACCAGTTTAAACTAAGCCTCCAACAGAGAAAAAAATCTTGTCTTGTCAAATTGGATCAGACAGCAGACACTTTTGTCCATACTTCTTTGCATCTAAATTTTCATTGGAATGACTCATTGGCCTGGTACCAGGCTACATATAGCAACATTACTGGGGCTCTTACTGGATCTTTTTGTTTCCCTGTGCCATGAGGACCCTGCACTTTCAGATTTCTAGGACTGACCCCGTCAGGTACTAAATCATGTCAGTAATGGAGCAAGTCAGTGAATTAGTCATGTTGTAGTAGACCAGTTCAAATCCCTGGAATGAGGCTGAGAGGTATCTGAGCTAGTCAGGCCTCCTGCCGTTATACCCTCACGTCACTGAAGTAGGCTTGCCAGCAACCACCACAAACAGGGCCAGCTAAACCTTGTACCTAGTTGAGACACAGGGTCTGCTCTCCTCAGTGATGCAGCTGTTGATGGACAAAGCCAGTTTTCCCACTCTCATGTCCCCAGGGCAAGTTGTCTTGTCTGTCATAGATGGTGATGGATGAGGCAGGGTAGGAGTATGAAACATTTTCTGAGCCACTGACCAACAGACATGAGGCAGGCCCAGCTCTGCTGTGCTCATAATATTGGGGTTAGCTCAATTGCAACCCTCATATCCAGGGATATCTCTACTGTGCTGCCCAGGTAAGATGAAGGGACTGCACTCTTGAGTGCTAAAGCATTTGAAGGGTAGAGCTATCACTTCCATTCTGATGTCCTTGGGGTCAAATGCCCTGTCTGCTGTATGTTGCAAGATAATGGGTGGCAGGGGTCAGCATCTTTCCTTGCCCATGTCACCAAATGGCAGAGAAGTGGCAGGGTCAGCTTTCCTACAATAAGGTCCTTAAGTTCAGCTTGTCTGCCCCTGCAACCAGGGTCAGCTCTACTGTGCTGCCCAGGCAGGATGCAGGGCCCTCTGTTCTGAGTGATGCAGCTGATAAGGGTTATAGCCAACTCTCCTGCTCTTATGACTCCAGGGCCAGTCTCCTGCCTGCCATAGGTGGAGAGCAGTGAAGAGGAGGTCCCATGCATGGTAGTGACCCGTGCTAGTGCAAGTTCTCATATGTTGTTTGTATACTCTGGGCCAGCACACCCAAATCTCCTGCAATGTGTGGACCCAGGCTCTTCTGAGTACTTGGCTAGGGTCAGCACCAACTCTCCTGCTCTCATGTATCCCACCATGACTAGATGAGTGATGGAACAAGTTCTGCCCAGCCCTTGGACAGCAGCATGTCTCAGGGTTGCAGCTCAGACATTGATGTTTGCCTGGATTTGGTGGTAACAGACACTTGCTGCTACAGGGCTGTGGACCCAGTCATGCCCCCCTGGTGGCAGCAGAGGCCAATACTTCATCATGGTCCTAGATGTCATCACTAGCTACTCACATGAGGCTGTTCCTCATAACCTTTTAGTCTCCAGTTCTGTCTGTCTTCTTTGTGACTACATTCTTCTATTTCTTCTTCTCTCCCATTTATCTACCACTCACTTGCTCCTCTTAGAAGGTCTTGTGGTCTCTGAGTGTCTGGGAATCATCCCAAAAGTGCTCTCATGTGTGCTAAGGCCTGCTTGAGCATTATGGCCCCAGGCAATTTTTGTTTCAAGTATAGTCCGTCCTCCAAGCATGGATGGTCCTGAAGTTGTGGTTATTTCAGGCTAGCCCTCTGTTTGGGCACCATGATGCCAGTCTCCTGGTCATTTCTTCCCTGCCTAAGTGGAACCTTGCAATGGCTCTCGGTCACTCCTGTCCAAGACCCCAGAACTTATGTGGTTTTTTTCTAGTTTCCAGTTCCCCATCCTCAGAGACTGTCTGGGACTGCCTAGCACTAGTCTTTTCTTCTCAGGCTCTGTGGATTTTTTGGTTTGTTTGTTTGTTTTTGTTTTGTTTTTGTTGTTTTTTTTTTTCAGGAAATATTAATCATTTAGATGTTCACAGGTCAAAATACTGAACAAAGAGTGTCTCTCTTCTCTGCCATCTACTGACACATATGTGACACAGCAACATCTGCAATGCCTCTACAAGGCAGGAGTAGACAACAGGCTTAATTATTCTAATTCTATACAACAGAGTACAATAAAGTCAGAATATATAAAACCACTCTTCTAGATTTCAGATTTTTAGTTGTGCTGCTCTTTGACATTCTACATAAATTCTAGACTGAGTTCACCAAGTTTAGAAACTGTTTCAGGAATATTATTTGCATTACTTTGAGTTTATTTGCAAATTAGAGATGATTTAGATTTAAAAGTCATTTATGGGATCAGAGAGAATGCCCAAAGATTAAGAGCATTTGTGTTTCTGACAGGGGCCTGGATATGATTCTCACTCACAAGTTCACAAACTGCTGTCTTTAACTTCAGATCCAGGGGATCCAGCACCATCTTCTGTCTTTTGAAGGCACTATACATATACACAATATTCTTACAAACTAGAAATCAAAACATAAAAACAATTTTTAGAGTAGTTTATATACATATATATATATATATATATATATATATATATATATATATATACACATTTGTGTGCCCTTTGCAAGAGATATTTTACTATCCTCAGTAGATGCAGATATTCTATTGTAATTACTTCTAAATATCTATGATGAGATTCTGTTTTTTTATGAATTTGTATGCTAATATTAGAAAACATTTTATTTCATGTATTTCACTGATCATTTCTTACTGTATTTGTTGTATCTGAAGTATTGATTTAGATACAAATGGCAAGAATATTTGGTCTTAATTAAGTGCAATCTGAGGCATAAAATCTCCAATATTTTTCCACTAGATATTATATTTGCCTGAGCATTATGGACAGCAAATGACAGTAAATTATTTTTTATTATTTTTTCTTTAAAGAATTATGACTCCCATTGAAGTGATTTTTAAGACACTATAGAGATATAGAATTCAATTTTTAGTTGTCAAAAGGATCAACTATATGGATACAGTGCACAATGGTAATGTGATTGTTGTCTTGTGAAATAGATTCAACTAGATCATGATCCCTCCCAGCAGGAAAACAACATCATGAAATCAGAGAATCCTAGGGGAAGGAAGTAGAGGAAGAACATGAGCAAGAGGCACCGAAATAAAATTTGCTTTATTTCTTTCCTTTATGTCCCTGTCTTATCTTATACCCCAGTCAGATAACTTTGTTAGAACAGAAACTTTTAATAAAATAACAAAGATACTTTATTGTGTCAGAAGTTGTAGAGCTGACACATGCTCATTTTCAAGGGGAGCTGTATTAGTCTCCATGTACTAAATTTACTTTCTGTGGTCCTGAACCATAACAGTAAGAGGATCATAGTATGAGTTTGCACTTTGTTATATTTTTCATCTTAGTAAATATTTGATGTCTAATTCCTTGGCTAATTTTTAATTTTCAAAGCAAGGTCTATGTGTTAGCCATCATGGTAATGATGGCTTAAAGTCACAAAGCTTGGAGAAAATAGTTATTTTTTTAATGGAATGGAACTTATATATTTATGTATTTATGCATTTATGTATTTTATTGGTTATTTTGTTTATGTATATTTCAAATGTTATCTCTTTTCCTGGTTTCCTCCCTGAGAACCCTGCTTCCCACCCCCTCCCCCTGAATCCTCTAGGGTGCTACTCGACTCACCCTCCCACTTCCACTCTACCGGCCCTAGTATTCCCCTAAGCTGTGGCATCAAGCCTTCACAGGACCAAGGGTCTCCCCTTCCTTTGATGCCAGACAAGGCCATCCCCTGCTACAAATGCAGCTGTAGTCAAGGGTCCCTGTATGTGTATTCTTTGGCTGGTGGTTTAATCTCTGGGAGCTCAGGGAGGGCGGGGGGAGGGTCTGGTTGGTTGATTTTGTTGTTCATCCTATGGGGTTGCAAGTCCCTTCAGCTCCTTAAGACCTTCCTCCAACTTCTACTCAGTGTGATGGTTGGCTCTGAGCATCTGCATCTGTATTAGTTAGACTGTGACTGAGCCTCTCAGGAGATATCCATAACAGGCTCCTATCAGCAAGCATTTCTTGGCATTAGCAATAGTGTCTGGGTTTGGAACTTGCATGTGGGATAGATCCCCTGGTCGGGCAGTCTCTTGATGGCCTTTCCTTCAGTCTGCTCCACTTTTTGTCCCCATATTTCCTTTACAATTCTAGGTTAAAATTTTGAGAAGGATGGGTGGCCCCATCACTTAAATGGGGGCCATGTCTAAAGTCTGGATATGGTCTCTATAGGTTCTCTCTCCTCCTTGTTGGGTATTTTAGCTAATATCATCTCTGTGAGGTCCCGGGAGGCTCTTGCTTTCCTGTCATCTCAGACTTTATGTTGGCTATCCCCAGTTCTTCAACCCCCATTGCTACACACCTCTGTTGAATTTCCTGACCCTCTGTATATCTCTCTCATCTCCTCTCACTCATGATCCTGCTCCTCCTATTCATCTCCCTCTCTTCTTTTCCTCCCAAGTCCTGCCCATCCTCTATATCCCATTATTATTTTGTTCCCTCTTCTATGTAGGTTGAGACATTCACACTTTGGCCTTCCTTCCTGAGCTTCATGTGGTCTGTAAGTTGTATCATGGGTATTCTGAGCTTTTTTCCTAATATCCACTTACCACTGAGTATATACCATGTATGTTCTTTTGTGACTATGTTACCTCAATCAGGATGATATTTTTTAGTTCCATCCATTTGGCTGTGAATTTCATGAAGTCATTGTTTTTAATGGCTGAGTAGTACACCACTATTTTTAGAACCAGAACCCCTCAGATTTTGGCATTTTTTCAGTCCCACACTTTCAGTGCACACCTGGTGACTACACAGTCAGACAGAAAAACAGGTTATCTATCTATATGTTTATTTACCTATTGACACCTAAAGCAAAACTGGCCATTAATCTGGACATTTGCCTGAGATTTGATGTTATTTATTTATTTATCCTTTGCTGTATATTGTGATCTTATTTAATTTTATGTCACTTAAGTACCCTGTAATGAATTCTTTAATCATAATTAAGGATATTAATGTGATTTCTGGGGGAGATAGATATTTAGAGATTTCTAACATTTGATTCCATTAATAACCAAGGACAGTTAAATTAATCATATCAATTCGTTATAAAAATCTTTATTTTATGACAGTTGTAGCATAGAATTACTTTTAATTGTGTTATATGACAAATTCTAAAAGAATTGTTTGAATAAATAATTCTCTATATGCAACAGAGTGACAGTAGTTACTATTAAGTAACCCACGCCATTGCTTAAACAGTAATGAAATGGTGAGAATAAAAATGCTGAGTGAAGAGTATGTTAGAGAGGAGAAGAATATCTTATTTCCTTTTCTGAAGGTAAAGTTTGAAAGTACATAAATAAGGAAGTGCTTGAAAAAGTCCATGATTGAAAGCCTGAGGGATTTGCCAATTAAAGCAAAATCATTCAAATGGTGAGAGTTCTATCCTCCACAGACAGGATCAAAGAGACTTAGAACTACAGAAGTATACTGCAAAATAAATGATATTGTTTTCACAATTTACTTAATGGAGAAACTGGGGCAAAAGCAGATTAAGGGAACTTTGTGGGAAGTTATATATTTACAGCTTTCTGACATGTGACACCATGAATAACCAAGGGCACTTAAATTCAAAAGAAAAAATGGGGATAGAACATTTGAAATCATAGATGAAGTGACCATATGTGTTAGAGAGGTGGCTCCACAGAAAGGAGCAGTGGCTGGTTTTGGACAGGACCTGGGTTCAGTTCTTAGCATGTATCTGATGGTTTACAACCATTTATAAATCCTGTTCTAGGGAATCCAATGAGTTTTTTTCTTCTGACTTTCCTGGGCATGCATACACACACACACACACACACACACACACACAAATATATATATATATATATATATATATATATATATATATATATATAATATATATAAATAAATATATAAATATGTGTAAATAAATATATATATATAAATATATATAAATATATATATATAAATATATATAAATATATATATTTGTGTGTGTGTGTGTGTGTGTGTGTAAACCTATTTTAAGGTTAAACTACCATACCTTTGTTTCGAGAGAATGTTTATTTTTCTTTCATATGTGAGTTTTTCTAGTAATTGTAGTTTTTGAGTATAAGGGAATTATTTAGCCCCTATTATTTCCTAGAAGTTTGGGTATATACACAAGTATTTCTTCACCATTAGAAGATCATTATGAAATAGTATCAATCTAATAGGATTCCCTTAAATATAACTTACCCCACATTTCTCTCTCTCTCTCTTTATATCTTAGGGTTTTTTTTTTCTTTTTGGTAATAGAACTTTAGAACGGGTTTTTTGCATTAAATTTATTTAAAAGACATTGAGCTTCCAGGACCCTGAATTTTAGATAATACTTCATTAACTATGATTTCTATATACTGACCTTTTTCTCTTTTTACTAGGAAATCTGCAGTATAAGATTGTGTTCATTCGGGCTGGTGAGATGGCTCAGTTGGTAAGAGCACCCGACTCCTCTTCTGAAGGTCCGAAGTTCAAATCCCAGCAACCACATGGTGGCTCACAACCATCCATAACGAGATCTGACTCCCTCTTCTGGAGTGTCTGAAGACAGCTATAGTGTACTTACATATAATAATAAATAATAATAAAAAAAAAAAGATTGTGTTCATTCAGTATCATCACATATTCTCCTTGTGTTGTTCATTCTATTTTATTTCATTTTATTTTCACTCATGAAGTACTTTGGAAATTATATCTTTTAAAAGCATAAATAATAACTGTTTTATATAGTATTTTATAATACTATTTTATGGATACTAATTCTCTTGTTTCCTTAACATTGGAACTCTTGTTATCAATAACCCAAGTGCAATTTTTTTTTATTTGATTCAATGACTAAATTTTCTTTGTTTATGTGAATATGATTTGGGTCTTTTGGACTGGAACATAGCAGCTTGTCAATAGTTATACCACTGAGGGGAATTCCACAGCATTTCCCAACAGTTATTATCTCCTAATAGTCTGTTACTAAAGAGTGGGAACTCATAAGGCTGTCCTCCATTTATGACAAAATGTTGACAAGTTCAATCTTGTGCAGGAAACTACAGCAGTGACCATGTCCAGAATCTAGGAAATGATCCACCAAGTAAGGAGAAGATAAAAACCAGCAGGAGTATGTGCTAACAGCAAAGAGAAATAAAGCAAATTCTGATGAGGAGGCAGAAAGAAACGAAACCTGTATACAATGTTGTTGAGAATGTCAGCATGACATACACAAAAACAATAAGCAGGTTTATCTGGAAAATAAAAACACAATCCTCCAAATAATAGAACTAGCCATACCAGGTCTTTCCCATAATATGGATATATCTAAATTAATATTTAGACAAGATACTGCCAATATATGGCTATTTTGCCCTGTTTCACAATACCACATGAAGGAATGAGCAGAGTTGTCTCCCCTCTTTTTATAGGATAAATATGTTAATAAATAGCGTAGTATATATACAGAATAACTGCTTATTCTACTGTAAAGAGGAACCATATTATACATACAGAAAGAAAAATAACCACTGGAAATGATGATGTTAGGGAAAATAAGGGAGGGTCAAATGGAGGCATGGCATTAATTTTCTTTCATGTGTGGAATCCTGCTTGCATATGATATATAATCTATAATATATATCTTCCAGATAAGGAGACATGATTTATGATTACCAATTATTAAAAATGATAGGTCAGCCATTTAAATTTGTGATCAATTCTTCTATCAACATGATCATACCAAGCACTAAAGAAAGTGTCTGGATGTATTATATTAAAAGTAGGGAAATGGAAGCACATGAATTCATTTCCCTGTCTATGTGGTCCTTGTTGGTGTCTGAGTTGGGACAACCCATTGACTAGTTTCTATGAGAACAATTAATTTCACCCTGTCTTATTGAAGGCTTGTCTGCAGAAGACAGGTTGTTGCATTCCTTTAGTGCAAGAGAAGAAGGAACTGTTGCCCCTGATTTGAATGGTATTTGCTGTCCCCATTGTTAACTGGAACCTATATTAACATCCAGATCTGCCTCTATTGTAACTAGAACTAAGTCATGGAAATCCTAGCTCAACTGGTCTGACTACACTTATTCTCACTCCTAGGGGAGAGCAAATTTGGATATCCTGCAAATCTCTGTAAACTCAATGTTGAATCCATTATCATTTCAAGTTGGCTCTGCAAGAACAGCAGTTATCTCTCTGTAAATCAATCAGCCTATTGTGCAGGAAAAGGTGTGATCTAGATTATATCAGTGAGTTTTCTGTTTTCTTTACAATCTCAGACACTTGAGAAGCTCTGTTAGAGAAAGAGCCACTGTTATCTGCAGGTTTGGTCAGATTGTTAGCAGATACTTGGGCTGGTACCCAAAGAAACCTGGTTGTGCTTCTAGTTTCCTCATTAAAGATGCAGGCACAAGGAAGGACAATAGGAGTTCCAGAAAGCTTCAGTGTCTGTTGGTGTGAGGCAGTATTCATAATCACAATTGTTAGCCAGAACCCTAAAGATGCTAACTTCATAAATGTTCTCAGTGGGCAAAAGATAGCTCACAGTGATCCAACATGAAACAAAACCTTCATGTAAACATTGTTTGCTTATTCTAAAAGTTTCTTCCTTTCTGCACAGCAGATGCTCTGCTCATTGCTCATTTTCAGCTCTGTTCATCTTCTTGGGTATCTTGTTGCTGAAGAGCAGCTTGCTGACATTTCCTGTAATTCCTTGATGCTTGATTGAATACCTTCGAAGGTATTCATGTCAGGATGATAGAGCCCCTTTACATTCTCGACAATTATAAGAAATGAGGGTAGAAACTATCATAATTCACAGGAGAAATGATTGTATATGACAAATATGTAAACCAATTTACAATTAAGTGATTAGAATCTATAAGACATTACAAGTCAGAATCAAAGTTAAAAATAGAATTGATCTCATTCAAATACAATAATTGGGTAAATTAAAATTAGAAACCAATAGAATTAAATGAATATCTCACATTAAATCTTAGGAAAATTAAAAAAAAAACTTCTATACTGAAATTGCCAAAATTAAAAAAAATATCAAGTACTTATAAAAAAACTGAACTACATAATCAGTATTTATTTAATTTAGCAATTGAAAACCTCAATATTAGGAGTGCAATGAACTTTTAGGAAGAACAGTGTTTCTTGGTTTTCCAGATAAGTCTCTTCATGTAATATAGTGAGACTCTGAACTCTAGCACTCTGAACTCTAGTCTCAATACAATGAGTGTGACCACTAATGTTTGCCTTCTAACTTTTTCTGTATAGATTAAATATCTTTTTTCTCTCATTTTTTCTTTAAGCATAATATAACTTCTGTAGAGATTTTATTAGGACAAATTAAGACCACTGTTCCATCAGTTATATAAAATGACAAAAGCATAACCTATGATACACAGAAAGGTAAATACTAAGTATAAATTAAGAATAAATTATTATTTTATCTGTATGGGTATTCAACATGCATTTGCACCACCTGAGTGCTTGAAGCCTCTGGAGATTATAAGAAGGTGTCAGAACTCCTAGAACTAGAATTACACATGGATGTAAGCTACCATGTTGGTACTCAGAATCGAACCATGGTTCTCTAGAAGAACATGCATTTCTCTTAACCATGGAGCCATTTTTCTATCCCCCTATGTAAAAATTTTACCATGATACAAAAATGTTTTTTAAAGTTTTGGAATAGGCTATCAGCTTCTAACAAAAGTGTTTAGAACTAAGAATATGCTCTGGCAAACTGCAATTTTTATATCTCTCTTTGTTCTGTGAGATTCGTCGGATTCCTATGAAAGCCATTTTACTGAGTGTAGCTGACTTAAGCAAACAGTTCCTATGCAATGTGTACAATGTGATGAGAGTTGACATCAGTGTGTATGTTTATTAAGCCATTACTACAGTCAATGCTTGTATCCAGATATTAATTCCTGAAAGTTTCATGTATGCATATTCACTCTTTGACCCCTTAATTATTCATTCTCTTAAGCAAACAGAAACTCTTCTTCAATTTAATAACATTCATTTAGTTCATACATTTTGATGGTGCATTTATATATCTATTCTATTCTAAAGCACAGGGTTTGAGGCAGTTTGTTGTTTCAGATTCTATATAACCAACACCAGAATTGTGTTATATAAACCAGTCAAATATACCTGTGTGAATTTGCCTTGAATGGGTTTATTTCCAAGCTACAATTTAAGACTCAAAATATACCAGTCTAGATAGTGTTTAAAAATTCTCTACTAATTTATCCATTAATTATTTAGAGACGGTTTGCTTTATACACTAAGTAAGCTTATTCTTAGCAATAAAATCCACAGTATTTATCCTTGGAGAAAGGAATGGATCAATTCGCATTCTTCTACATGATAACTGCCAGTTGTGCCAGGACCATTTGTTGAAAATGCTGTCTTTTTTCCACTAGATGGTTTTTGCTCCCTTGTCAAAGATCAAGTGACCATAGGTGTGTGGGTTCATCTCAGGGTCTTCAATTCTGTTCCATTGGTCTACTTGTCTGTCGTTATACCAGTACCATGCAGTTTTTATCACAATTGCTCTGTAGTACAGCTTTAGGTCAGGCATGGTGATTCCACCAGAGGTTCTTTTATCCCTGAGAAGAATTTTTGCTATCCTAGGTTTTTTGTTGTTCCAGATGAATTTGCAGATTGCCCTTTCTAATTCCTTGAAGAATTGAGTTGGAGTTTTGTTGGGAATTGCATTGAATCTGTAGATTGCTTTTGGCAATATAGCCATTTTTACAATGTTGATCCTACCAATCCATGAGCATGGGAGATCTTTCCATCTTCTGAGATCTTCTTTAATTTCTTTCTTCAGGGACTTGAAGTTCTTGTCATACAGATCTTTCACTTCCTTAGAGTCATGCCAAAATATTTTATATTGTTTGTGACTATTGAGAATGGTGTTGTTTCCCTATTTTCTTCCTCAGCCTGTTTATCCTTTGTGTACAGAAAGGCCATTGACTTTCTTGTGTTAATTTTATATCTAGCTACTTCATTGAAGCTGTTTATCAGGCTTAGGAGTTCTCTGGTGGAATTTTTAGGGTCACTTATATATACTATCATATCCTCTGCAAAGAGTGATATTTTGATATCTTCTTTTCCAATTTGTGTCCACTTGATCTCCCTTTGTTGTCTAATTGTTCTGGCTAGGACTTGAAGTACAATGTTGAATAGGTAGGGAGAGAGTGGACAGCCTTGTCTTGTCCCTGATTTTAGTGGGATTTCTTCCAGCTTCTCACCATTTACTTTGATGTTGGCTACTGGTTTGCTGTAGATTGCTTTTATCATGGTTAGGTTTGGGCTTTGAATTCCTGATCTTTCCAAGACTTTTATCATGAATGAGTTTTGGATTTTGTCAAATGCTTTCTCAGCATCTAACGAGATGATCATGTGGTGTTTGTCTTTGAGTTTGTTTATATACTGGATTACGTTGATGGATTTCCATATATTAAACCATCCTTGCATCCCTAGGATGAAACCTACTTGTTCAGGGTGGATGATTGTTTTGATGTGTTCTTGGATTCGGTAAGCTAGAACTTTATTGAGGATTTTTGCATCGATATTCATAAGGGAAATTGGTCTGAAGTTCTCTATCTTTGTTGGGTCTTTTTGTGGTTAGGTATCAGAGTAATTGTGGCTTCAAAGAATGAGTTGGGTAGAGTACCTTCTGTTTCTATTTTGTGGAATAGTTTGTGAAGAACTGGCATTAGATCTTCTTTGAAAGTATGATAGAACTCTGCACTAAACCCATCTGGTCCTGGGACTTTTTTGGTTGGGAGACTATTAATGACTGCTTCTATTGCTTTAGGGGATATGGGACTGTTTAGATCATTAACCTGATCTTCATTTAATTTTGGTACCTGGTATCTGTCTAGAAACTTCTCCATTTCATCCAGGTTCTCCAGTTTTGTTGAGTATAGCCTTTTATAGAAGGATCTGATGGTGTTTTGGATTTCTTCAGGATCTGTTGTTATGTCTCTCTTTTCATTTCAGATTTTGTTAATTGGAATACTTTCCCTGTGCCCTCTAGTGAGTCTGGCTAAGGGTTTATCTATCTTGTTGATTTTCTCAAAGAACCAGCTCCTCAATTGGCTGATTCTTTGAATAGTTCTTGTTTCCACTTGGTTGATTTCACTCCTGAGTTTGATTATTTCCTGCTGTCTACTCCTCTTGGGTGAATTTGCTTCCTTTTGTTCTAGAGCTTTTAGGTGTACTGTCAAGCTGCAAAGGTATGTTCTCTCTAATTTCTTTTTGGAGCCACTCAGAGCTATGAGTTTTCCTCTTAGAAATTCTCTCATTGTGTCCCATAAGTTTGGGTATGTTGTGGCTTCATTTTCATTAAACTCCAAAAAGTCCTTAATTTCCTTCTTTATTCCTTCCTTGACCACAGTATCATTGAGAAATATGTTGTTTAGTTTCCACGTGTGTGTTGGCTTTCTATTATTTATTTTGTTATTGAAGATCAGCCTTAGTCCATGGTGATCTGATAGGATGCATGGGACAATTTCAATATTTTGGTATATGTTGAGGCTTGTTTTGTGACCAATTATGTGGTCAATTTTGGAGACGGTACCATGAGGTGCTGAGAAGAATGTATATCCTTTTGTTTTAGAATAAAATGTTCTGTAAATATGTCAGAACCATTTGTTTCATAAACACTGTTAGTTTCACTGTTTCCCTGTTTAGTTTCTGCTTCCATGACCTGTCCATTGGTGAAAGTGGTGTGTTGAAGTCTCCCACTATTATTGTGTGAGGTGCAATGTGTGCTTTGAGCTTTACTAAACTTTCTTTAATGAAAGTTATATATGCCCTTGTATTTGGAGCATAGATATTCAGAATTGATAGTTCCTCTTGGAGGATTTTACCTTTAATGAGTATGAAGTGCCCTTCCTTGTCTTTTTTGATGACTTTGGGTTGGAAGTCAATTTTATTAGATATTAGGATGGCTACTCCAGATTGTTTCTTCCTACCATTTGCTTGGAAAATTGTTTTCCAGCCTTCCATTCTGAGGTAGTATCTATCTTTTTCTCTGAGATGAGTTTCCTGTAAGCAGGAAAATGTTGGGTCCTGTTTGTGTAGCCAGTCTGTTAGTCTATGTCTTTTTATTGGGGAATTGAGTCCATTGACATTAAGAGATATTAAGGAAAAGTAATCGTTGCTTCCTTTTATTTTTGTTGTTAGAGTTGGCATTCTTTTCTTGTGGCTGTCTTCTTTTAGGTTTGTTGAGGAATTACCTTCTTGCTTTTTCTAGGACATGGTTTCCATCCTTGTATTGCTTTTTTTCTGTTATTATCCTTTGAAGTGCTGGATTCGTGGAAAGATATTGTGTGAATTTGGTTTTGTCGTGGAATACTATGGTTTCTCCATCTATGGTAATTGAGAGTTTGGCTGGGTATAGTAGCCGGAGTTGGAATTTGTGTTCTCTTAGTTTCTGTGTAACATCTGTCCAGCCCTTCTGGCTTTCATAGTCTCTGATGAAAAATCTGGTGTAATTCTGATAGGCTTGCCTTCATATGTTACTTGACATTTTTCCCTTACTGCTTTTAGTATTCCATCTTTTTTAGTGCATTTGTTGTTTTGATTATTATGTGTTGGGAGGAATTTCTTTTCTGGTCCAGTCTATTTGGAGTTCTGTAGGCTTCTTGTATGTTCATGGGCATCTCTTTCTTTAAGTTTGGGAAGTTTTCTTCTATACTTTTATTGAATATATTTGCCGGTCCTTTGACTAGAAAATCTTCATTCTCATCTACTCCTATTACCTGTAGGTTTGGTCTTCTCATTGTGTCCTGAATTTCCTGGATGTTTTGAGTTAGGGTCTTTTTGGATTTTGTATTTTCTTTGATTGTTGTGCTGATGTTCTCTATGGAGTCTTCTGCACCTGAGATTCTCTCTACCATCTCTTGTATTCTGTTCCTGATGCTCGCATCTATGCTTCCAGATTTCTTTCCTAGGGTTTCTATCTCCAGCGTTGCCTCACTTTGGGTTTTCTTTATTGTGTCTACTTCCCTTTTTAGGTCTTGGATGGTTTTATTCAAGTCCATCACCTGTTTGGTCTGGTTTTCCTGCAATTCTTTAAGGGATTTTTGTGCTTCCTCTTTAATGTCTTCTACCTGTTTAGCAGTGTTCTCCTGTATTTCTTTAAGTTGTGTTATTAAAGTCCTTCTTGATGTCCTCTACCATCATCATGAGATATGCTTTTAGATCTAGCTTTTCTGGTGTGTTGGGATGCCCTGGTCTGGGCGAAGTGGGAGTGCTGGGTTCTGATGATGGTGAGTGGTCTTGGTTTCTGTTAGTAAGATTATTGTGTTTACCTTTCGCCATCTGGTAATCTCTGGAGTTAGTTGTTATAGTTGTCTCTGTTTAGAGATTGTTCTTCTGGTGATTCTGTTATCCTCTATCAGCAGACCTGGGAGATAGGCTCTCTCCTCTGAGTTTCAGTGCTCAGAGCACTCTCTGCAGGCAAGCTCCCCTCTTACAGGGAAGGTGCAGAGATATCTGGTGTTTGGACCTCCTCCTGGCCAAAGATGAAGGCCCAAAACAGCTTTCCCAGAAGCTGTGTTGCTTTATCAGGTCACAGAAGCTGTCAGCTTGTGTGGTGCACACTCACCTGTGCAGACTATGTTAGCTGGAGTCCCAGAACAAAGATGGCTACAGCCAATCTAGAGGCAAAAAGCCTCATGGGCCGGGCGAACACCTTTCCTCTGGCCTGGAGGGTGGTCGGATGTATGGGGCCCAAAAAGGGCACTGCCTCAGAGTCTCTGTGGCTCCCGCCTCTCCCAGAAGCTGTCAGCTTCTGTGGTGCACACTTTCACCTGTGCAGACTAAGTTCCTAAGTTCGGTGGAGTCCTGGAACAAAGATGGCTTCTGCTGACCCTGAGGCAAAGGGCTCTCAGGCGGGGCAGAGACCTGTCCTCTGGCTTGGAGGGTGGCTGGATCACCTGAAGTCTTAAGATCCTGTGGCTGGTGTTGTGAGTAGCTGGCGGGTGTCAGCCGACTCTGTGCCCTAGCTACCTCGGTGCTGGTCGAAACAGAAGGGGCTTGTGCATCTACTCAGACCGGGCTTTCTGCTTCCCTAACTAATGCAGTCTCAGGTCCTGGGCAATTGGAATGGAGCAGACTCTGTGTTCCACTCACCAGAAGTCTTAAGATCCCATGGCGGGTGTCGTAAGTAGCTGGAGGGTGTCAGCTGACTCTGCGGCCCTAGCTACCCAGGTGCTGGTCGGACCGAAAGGGCAAGTATATATATATTAAATGCACAAAAATTATAAACCCATCAAGTTAACATAGCAGCACAATCATATGTTAAATGTGACACAGATGCATTAATTGGTTACATATCTCAGTGACAAAATATCAAATAATGAAACCCCATTGTCCAGTGTGCTGTGTATACTTGTGGCTCCCGGTGAGATTAATGTTTTTGTACTATAAGCAATACAGAAATTTTCAAAATAAGTACTATAGTGTTTTCAGGATAAAAAGAACATAAAATAATTATTATTTTTGACTAAAAGTAGTTTTTAATACTTTGTAGATTTTTTATATATTTCACAATATTACATATTATAAAAGAGACTATTAGAAACTTACATGTGTTAAGTTGTATTTAGAAAATTAAAAGAAGTTATTTTAATGTCATACAAAAGTTTTTGGACATTCTCATCATAAAATGATAATCTCAATATTTAGGAATTGCAAAGAATGTTTTGAGAAAATATTATTTTACAGAAAATGTTAGAAAGAAAAACGATTAGGAATATCAGTGCTATTTTTTTTCACAATTCAAGTCTTCATGGTGCTTATTAGGGCTGGGAGATTCTTGGGTTTCTCATATTGCAATACCATGATCAAATCGATATAGATCTGAAATTTGCTTGTTGGCCTAGATCTGACACATCATCCCTTGCCTTTAGCAAATATTTTAATCATGATTTATAAAAGAAAAATCACAAGCAAAGACTTCAGTGATGCGTTAAATTCAATGGACCACAATTTGGTTATTGTAGTGCACAGAAAACACTGTTGAACTGTGAGTTGTGTCTGTTTCACTTCCTACCAAGCAAGCAATTGAAATGTCACAAAGGAGTTATGGATAACATCTATAAAAGATTCTGTTTGAAGAGAAAAATAGATTTTAGTAGAGCTCTAAAAAAATATTCAAAAACAAAAGTAGAAGAAATGTTTGCAGTACACTAAATCTCATTACCCATAGGACATTCTTTAACAACACAATTCCTTCTGTATTCTGTCTGTGTATATATGCACTTGTCTGATATGGTAGAATGGTGATCAGAGGACAAACTGGGGTAATTGATCTGGTGAGTTCTGGGTATCAAACTCAGGAGGCAAGGCATAGAGGCAAGGGCCTTAGCCACTTGAGACAACTTAATTACTGCATCATAAGAAATTCTAAAGACTCTGATTTATGTTGCAAGCACATTGATATACAATAGGGTTGTATTAGTAATAGTGTGAGTTGTTGCACAGAATTTTCATATCTATATTTTTGAAAAAAATTTTCTCCCACTCTTACCTTTCCTTTAAGAAGGCCATTAATTTTATTTCTTTTGTTACTTTTGTCTTCCTTGTCATTACAGGATATAGTTACTAACTTCTCATTCAAATAATAACATCAAGACACACCAGTCATTTTCAAGGGTGCCAACCTACCCTATGCTATAGGCAATAGAAATTTTATCTGTTTCTATAAAAACACATGAGACAATTGATGGTACTCTACACATAAGAATAGGTTTTACTTACCCTTAGTACTTTTAATACAGCTGCACTAACCAATGGATTTGCATAATGCTTCCTAGTGTCCATTTCTCCTTGCAAGTACAAGACAAAAGATAGCCCTCTTCCTGCCTTGAATATTCAGAACTCTTCACACCAAGTTCTCAGAATGAGGCTCTCTCTTCAGTTCCTGGGGATGCTTATGTTCTGGATCTCTGGTTAGTTCAGAATTAGATAAAGAAGAAGAAAATGGCAGGTGGGGATTTCTGGATCCTTCTGATGCAGATGTAGATTTAGGTTCTGTTCATACCTGAGATCACTGGTTTTGCTTGCCAGGCATGTATCACTGAGGTGTCCTGGGTGAACCAAGCTTTTGTGGCTATCCTTACAACTACCAAAGCTGATGACCTAGATGATTCCTAGAGAGTTTATATGCTCTCTTTACATAGATATTTTATTTTGAGCATTTTTTAAATGTTAATGAAAGTCATGAACACAATAAGTAGGAAATAAATAGAGGAAGGAAAAATCGTATGAAAATACCATTGTGTTTGTGCATACCTTTCATTTCTCTCCTTTCAGGAGTCAGTGGGGATATTGTGATAACCCAGGATGAACTCTCCAATCCTGTCACTTCTGGAGAATCATTTTCCATCTCCTGCAGGTCTAGTAAGAGTCTCCTATATAAGGATGGGAAGACATACTTGAATTGGTTTCTGCAGAGGCCAGGACAGTCTCCTCAGCTCCTGATCTATTTGATGTCCACCCGTGCATCAGGAGTCTCGGACCCGTTTAGTGGCAGTGGGTCAGGAACAGATTTCACACTGAATATCAGTAGAGTGAAGGCTGAGGATGTGGGTGTGTTTTACTGTCAACAAATTGTAGAGTATCGTACACAGTGATAGAGCCCTGAACATAAACCACCGAGATGGGGATGCCCAGCTGTCAAATGTGTGACTTGTCTGGAGAGCATCAGAACAAATTTTTACATATAGATAAAAGGAGGGGGAGGAGGGAGAGGAGGAGGAGGAGGAGAAGTTAATGTATAAAGATCAGGAGGAAGACAGGGAGAAGGGCTGAAGAACTCAGAATTATTTATAGCTGAGAGTTTAGAGAAGTATAAATTGAGGTGTTCTCCATGACAGGTACTACCTGTCTACTGTGCCATTTTTTGGTATAGTGTAAGTAACAGGTGAAGGAAGGGAAGACAACATGGAATAAAAATGGAAGACTAAATGGTAAGACTATTTTCACTTTCTGGACCTTATATCCATGAATAGATAATTTTCATTACAAATGATGGTCACATAGTAAAGTTTGATGCTGACCTATGTCACCTAAAGTCATTTTTAAGTTCAGTTTTTATTTGCAGTTATTGTTGTTTGCTTTTGGCCTTTAACTTGTCAGACACATGTGTTATGGAAATGCTTGATATTGTTTAGATAGTTCTGTCTCCCACCCTTTCCACCCTCTCATAACACAGATCCATTTCCAACATAATAAATGAATAGATAGGGATATTCCCACTCTCCAGAAAAATGTCCTAGGGGCACTAGTTATCTTTTTTTTTTATGTTGTGGGGTAATCCTTGGTAAATGTACACCAAAATAAAAAATAAATAAATAAATAAATAAATAGCCACGTATTAAAGTACTCTCACCTTGTTAGTTGTAGCATAGGAATAAAATATGGACAAATTTTGAATTCTAAAGATGGAGAGTAGAAGTTAATCACAAGCCTGGCATAGTAAGAGAACATTGAATGTATAGCTTATTCAACAAAAGATGAATAAATAAAAATATCACTCACCAGAAAGCTCCCCAGTTCAAGGATATTAACATTCCAAAGGGGAAATAAATGTGAGCAGAGACTGCACATTCTATTTTCTTCCTTGTGGCAAAAAACCAACACTGATTCTGGCTTTCATGGTGTTATATAGTTGCCTTGAAGCACAGGTAGAGGTTATCCCAAATTCCGTGTTCCAATGTGAAAGCTGGTGCATGAAGTTTTATAATCTTAGATAACATGAGGGTCATATATGAGCTCAATCAAGTTCATTCAGGGTTCATTAGAGAAGCAGGTATAGCACGGTGATGAAAGTTTTGGCTAAAATGCATATGAGCTTTCAGGTTGGTAGTAGCTTGTTTTAAAATCTTAGATACAGAAGTCAGTTTGATGACATTTTGCTAATAATTATTTTTGATATTTGGTTTTAAAATGTTGCATTAGTGCCAGTACCCAAATTCAGCTGAGGGTAGAGTCTGGAGAGAAAGAGTACAAGAATGATGAAGTGAAGGAAGAACAGATAAAGGATGTCATTTGTCTCAAGAGAGATGGGTCAGAGAAGAAGCACATCTTCTAATGGCTTCTCCTACTCTGATAACCTGTTTCTCTTGTAGGCTTTATTTATCCATGAAATCATTTCCTCAGAAATTTTATTCATTGATTACACAGCTTTTCAAAATACATTTTCCTCTAAAGTCTTCCTTGATTACATAAGAAATCTGAAAGAGGTAAAAAGCAAGCAAACAACAATTTTCAGAGAACTAAAAATTAATTATTATAAAGTCAATTTTCTTTAAACTCAATATTTTCTTCCTTAAGATTATTGTTGTAAAGCCTTAGGGTTACAGAAATGGTAGACAGGATGACTCTATTTGAATTTGATTCTGTTTCAGTTTGGCATAAGATTAATAGATCAAGTTATTTCCTACTACATATTAGATCAAACATGGTTTTCTATAAAATTTTAAGCACTCTGACAATTTTTTAATCCTTCCTTTCCTTCTGTATTTGTTTTATACTTAGCATCAGACCACAGTCCTTTTTCTTTGGTTCTTAAAATATTCTGCAGAAAAAACTGTACAGCCAGTCTTCATAATTTTTACCTATGGCTGAGGGAAAATGTCCCTGGCAATGGAAGAACAAACACAGATGATAATAACTGGTAGCAGAATAAGTCAGGGGATACAACATACCTCCCTATTTCAAAGGCAATACTGTTCTTTCTGGACTCCTGCCTCAGATCATCAGCTGTAGCTATGGAGCAGATTTTACCATGACAACTTACGGCATGCAGATTCTGCCTGAAAATACTATTCAATTTTAAAAGTCAGTTAATTCTAAAGAAATATTGGATGGAAATATGTTTTTGTCATTTTTTATAATTATTAAACTTATAGATTAGAAACTTTAATATCTTATACATTATCTTTAAGTCTTATCCTTCACATATCTTAATTAACTTATTCAGAAATTCATAACTTGAAAGTTGCTAATATAATTGTAGGTGACCCAGAAGAAGTCATATTGAAAAGTCTTTACTGCTTGTGGGGGAATACTGACATTTAAAAATTTCTAAAGAAATAATTTTATGGCAGAACAGTCAAATGTATGAAGATGATAGATTTTTTTAAATTTAGACATCTGGACAAAAGCACTGTGTGTATATATATATATATATATATATATATATATATATATATATATGCATATTATATAAATGTATATATAATGTATGTATGAAACATATTCATATATAGTTATATATTCATTCATATATGTGAATATATATCATTCATATATATATATAAGAATATATATTCTTATATCCATATATCCAGAACAATATTACTTATTTTGTTTTTCTTTTTTTTAAAGAGGCTATAGTGTTAAAAAAAATCCTTAAAATCAGTAAAATATTTTTATTTATTTATACGTTCAATTACAAAAATACTTTTTTGTTAAAAGACAGTGATATAATTTATCCATATCTAATGGAAGGTAAAGTTAAATAGAAAAAAAACTATATCCAGTAGGCACAATCATCTCTTCTTTTTAAATTTTTTAAATTTTTAATTCTTTTTTACACTCCATATTCCATTCCCTTTCCCCCAGCCACCCTCAGACTGCTCCACATCACAAATCTCCTCCCAATCCACGCCGTCTTCAAATCGATGCCCCCACCCCACCTGACATCTAAGCACCTTGGTGCCCCAAGTCGCTTGAGGGATTGAAGCATCATCTCTGAAGGAACACAGACTAGGCAGTCCCCTACTGTATGTGTGTTTAGGGGCCTCATATCAGATGGTGTATGCTGTTTGGTGGTCCAGTGCTTGAAAGATCTTGGGGGTTCAGGTAATTAAGACTGCTGGTCCTCCTACAGGGTCATCATTCTCCTCTTCTTCTTTCAGCCTTCCCTAATTCAACAACAGGGGTGAGATGCTTGTTTCTATTGCTTGGGTGTAAATATCTGCATCTGACTCTTTCAGTGGCTTATTGGGTTTTTTGGAGGGCAGTCATGATCCATTTTTGTGAGTGCTCCTTAGCCTCAGTAATAGTGTCAGGCCTTAGGACCACCCCTTGAGCTGGATCCTACTTTGGGTCTGTTGCTAGAACTTCTTTTCCTCAGGCTGCTGCTCTCCATTTCCATCCCTGTAATTCTTTCTGACAGGAATAATTATGGGTCAGAGGTGTGACTGTGGGATGGCAAACCCATCCCTCACTTGATGTCCTATCTTCCCTAATGTCAGGAATATCATCTAAGGACCCTTTGAGCCCTGAGAGTCTCTCACCTCCCAGGTCTCTAGTGCATTCTGGTGGGGGGTGCCCCCAACCTCCTAATTCCTGATGGGGCCTGTTTACTTTCTTTCTGCTGGTCCTCAGGGCTTCAGTTCTTTTTCTTTACCCAATACCAGAACAGTTTCCCCTTTACCCTCTAATCCCCACTACCTGTTCACTTTCCCTAACAGGTCCCTCCCTCCCTCTCCAGACATGGTTGCTTTCTTCTCTCTCCCAAGTTAGACTTAGGCATCCTCACTTGGGCACTTCAACTTGTTGTGCTTTCCCAGTTCTCCTGACTGTATGTTGTGTGTTCTGTATCATTATTATTATTAATTATTAATTATTAATTATTGACTAATATCTACTTATTAATGAGTACATACCATGCATGTCCTTTTCAGTCTGAGTTACCTCAATCAGGATGATATTTTCTTTTTTTTTTTTTTTTTTTTATATTTTTATTACATATTTTCCTCAATTACATTTCCAATACTATCCCAAAAGTCCCCCATAGCGCCCCCCACTTCCCTACCCACCCATTCCCATTCTTTTGGCCCTGGCATTCCCCTATATTGGGGCATATAAAGTTTGCAAGTCCAATGGGCCTCTCTTTCCATTGATGGCCGACTAGGCCATCTTTCGATACATATGCAGCTAGAGACAAGAGCTCCAGGGTTCTGGGTAGTACATCATGTTGTTCCAACAATAGGGTTGCAGATCTCTTTAGCTCCTTGGGTACTTTCTCTAGCTTCTCCATTGGGAGCCCTGTGATACATCCAATAGCTGACTGTGAACATCCACTCCTGTGTTTGCTAGGCCCCGGCATCGTCTCACAAGAGGCAGCTATATTTGGGTCCTTTCAGCAAAATCTTGCTAGTGTATGCAATGGTGTCAGCGTTTAGAAGCTGATTATGGGACGGATCCCTGGATACAGCAGTCTCTAAATGGTCCATCCTTTCATCACAGCTACGAACTTTGTCTCTGTAACTCCTTCCCTGGGTGTTTTGTTCCCCATTCTAAGAAGGTGCACAGTGTCCACACTTTGGTCTTCATTCTTCTTGAGTTTCATGCGTTTATCAAATTGTATCTTATATCTTGGGTATCCTAAGTTTTGGGCTAATATCCACTTATCAATGAATACATATTGTGTGAGTTCTTTTGTGATTGTGTTACTTCACTCAAGATGATGCCCTCCAGGTCCATCCATTTGGCTAGGAATTTCATAAATTCATTCTTTTTAATAGCTGAGTAGTACTCCATTGTGTAAATGTACCATAATTTCTGTATCCATTCCTCTGTTGAGGGACATCTGGGTTCTTTCCAGCTTCTGGCTATTATAAATAGGGCTGCTATGAACATAGTGGAGCATGTGTCCTTTTTACCGGTTGGGACATCTTCTGGATATATGCCCAGGAGAGGTATTGCTGGATCCTCCGGTAGTACTATGTCCAATTTTCTGAGGAACCGCCTGACTGATTTCCAGAGTGGTTGTACAAGCTTGCAATCCCACCAACAATGCAGGAGTGTTCCTCTTTCTCCACATCCTCGCCAGCATCTGCTGTCACCTGAATTTTTGATCTTAGCCATTCTGACTGGTGTGAGGTGGAATCTCAGGGTTGTTTTGATTTGCATTTCCCTGATGATTAAGGATGTTGAACATTTTTATAGGTGCTTCTCTGCCATTCGGTATTCCGCAGGTGAGAATTCTTTGTTCAGTTCTGAGCCCCATTTTTTAATGGGGTTATTTGACTTTCTGGAGTCCACCTTCTTGAGTTCTTTATATATATTGGATATTAGTCCCTTATCTGATTTAGGATAGGTGAAGATCCTTTCCCAATCTGTTGGTGGTTTTTTTGTCTTATTGATGGTGTCTTTAGCCTTGCAGAAGCTTTGTAGTTTCATGAGGTCCCACTTGTCAATTCTCGATCTTACAGCACAAGCCATTACTGTTCTATTCAGGAATTTTTCCCCTGTGCCCATATCTTCAAGGCTTTTCCCCACTTTCTCCTCTATAAGCTTCAGTGTCTCTGGTTTTATGTGAAGTTCCTTGATCCACTTAGACTTGATCTTAGTACAAGGAGATAGGAATGGATCGATTCGCATTCTTCTACATGTTAACAACCAGTTGTGCCAGCACCATTTGTTGAAAATGCTGTCTTTCTTCCACTGGATGTTTTTAGCTCACTTGTCGAAGATCAAGTGACCATAGGTGTGTGGGTTCATTTCTGGGTCTTCAATTCTATTCCATTGGTCTATTTGTCTGTCACTATACCAGTACCATGCAGTTTTTATCACAATTGCTCTGTAGTAGAGCTTTAGGTCCGGCATGGTGATTCCACCAGAGGTTCTTTTATCCTTGAGAAGAGTTTTTGCTATCCTAGGTTTTTTGTTATTCCAGATGAATTTGCAGATTGCACTTTCTAATTCGTTGAAGAATTGAGTTGGAATTTTGATGGGGATTGCATTGAATCTGTAGATTGCTTTTGGCAAGATAGCCATTTTTACAATGTTGATCCTGCCAATCCATGAGCATGGGAGATCTTTCCATCTTCTGAGATCTTCTATAATTTCTTTCTTCAGAGACTTGAAGTTTTTATTATACAGATCTTTCACTTCCTTAGTTAGAGTCACGCCAAGATATTTTATATTATTTGTGACTATTGAGAAGGGTGTTGTTTCCCTAATTTCTTTCTCAGCCTGTTTATTCTTTGTGTAGAGAAAGGCCATTGATTTGTTTGAGTTAATTTTATATCCAGCTACTTCACCGAAGCTGTTTATCAGGCTTAGGAGTACTCTGGTGGAATTTTTAGGGTCACTTATATATACTATCATATCATCTGCAAAAAGTGATATTTTGCCTTCATCTTTTCCAATTTGTATCCCTTTGATCTCCTTTTGTTGTCGAATTGCTCTGGCTAGGACTTCAAGTACAATGTTGAATAGGTATGGAGAAAGTGGGCAGCCTTGTCTAGTCCCTGATTTTAGAGGGATTGCTTCAAGCTTCTCACCATTTACTTTGATGTTGGCTACTGGTTTGCTGTAGATTGCTTTTATCATGTTTAGGTATGGGCTTGAATTCCTGATCTTTCCAAGACTTTTATCATGAATGCGTGTTGGATCTTGTCAAATGCTTTTTCCGCATCTAAGGAGATGACCATGTGGTTTTTGTCTTTGAGTTTGTTTATATACTGGATTACGTTGATGGATTTCCGTATATTGAACCATCCCTGCATCCCTGGGATGAAACCTACTTGGTCAGGATGGATGATTGTTTTGATGTGTTCTTGGATTCGGTTAGCAAGAACTTTATTGAGGATTTTTGCATCAATATTCATAAGGGATATTGGTCTGAAGTTTTCTATCTTTGTTGGGTCTTTTTGTGGTTTAGGTATCAGAGTAATTGTGGCTTCATAGAATGAGTTGGGTAGAGTACCTTCTGTTTCTATTTTGTGGAATAGTTTGTGAAGAACTGGGATTAGATCTTCTTTGAAGGTCTGATAGAACTCTGCACTAAACCCATCTGGTCCTGGGCTTTTTTTAGTTGGGAGACTATTAATGACTGCTTCTATTTCTTTGGGGGATATAGGGCTGTTTAGATCATTAACCTGATCTTGATTCAACTTTGGTACCTGGTATCTGTCTAGGAACTTCTCCATTTCATCCAGGTTCTCCAGTTTTGTTGAGTATAGCCTTTGGTAGAAGGATCTGATGGTGTTTTGGATGTCTTCAGGATCTGTTGTTATGTCTCCTTTTTCATTTCTGATTTTGTTAATTAGGATGCTTTCCCTGTGCCCTCTAGTGAGTCTGGCTAAGGGTTTATCTATCTTGTTGATTTTCTCAAAGAACCAGCTCCTTGATTGGTTGATTCTTTGAATAGTTTTTCTTGTTTCCACTTGGTTGATTTCACCCCTGAGTTTGATTATTTCCTGCCGTCTACTCCTCTTGGGTGAATTTGCTTCCTTTTGTTCTAGTGCTTTTAGGTGTGTTGTCAAGCTGCTAATGTGGCTCTCTCTAGTTTCCTTTTGGAGGCACTCAGAGCTATGAGTTTTCCTCTTAGAAATGCTTTCATTGCGTCCCATAAGTTTGGGTATGTTGTGGCTTCATTTTCATTGAACTCTAAAAAGTCCTTAATTTCTTTCTTTATTCCTTCCTTGACCAAGGTATCATTGAGAAGAGTGTTGTTCAGTTTCCAAGTGAAGGTTGGCTTTCTATTATTTATTTTGTTATTGAAGATCAGCCTTAGTCCATGGTGATCTGATAGGATGCATGGGACAATTTCAATATTTTTATATCTGTTGAGGCCTGCTTTTTGACCAATTATGTGGTCAATTTTGGAGAAGGTACCATGAGGTGCTGAGAAGAAGGTATATCCTTTTATTTTAGGATAGAATGTTCTGTAGATATCTGCCAGATCCATTTGATTCATAATTTCTCTTAGTTTCACTGTGTCCCTGTTTAGTTTCTGTTTCCATGATCTGTCCATTGGTGAAAGTGGTGTGTTGAAGTCTCCCACTATTATTGTATGAGGTGCAATGTGTGCTTTGAGCTTTATTAAAGTTTCTTTAATGAATGTGGCTGCCTTTGTATTTGGAGCATAGATATTCAGGATTGATAGTTCCTCTTGGAGGATTTTACCTTTGATGAGTATGAAGTGTCCCTCCCTGTCTTTTTTAATGACTTTGGGTTGGAAGTCAATCTTATCAGATATTAGAATGGCTACTCCAGCTTGTTTCTTCATGCCATTTGCTTGGAAAATTGTTTTCCATCCTTTCATTCTGAGGTAGTGTCTATCCTTTTCTCTGAGATGAGTTTCCTGTAAGCAGCAAAATGTTGGGTCTTGTTTGTGTAGCCAGTTTGTTAGTCTATGTCTTTTTATCGGGGAGTTGAGTCCATTGATATTAAGAGATATTAAGGAAAAGTAATTGTTGTTTCCTGTTATTTTTGTTGTTAAAGTTGGCATTTTGTTCTTGTGGCTGTCTTCTTTTAGGTTTGTTGAGGGATTACCTTCTTGTTGTTTCTAGGGCGTGGTTCCTGTCCTTGTATTGGTTTTTTTCTGTTATTATCCTTTGAAGGGCTGGATTCGTGGAGAGATAATGTGTGAATTTGGTTTTGTCGTGGAATACTTTGGTTTCTCCATCTATGTTAATTGAGAGTTTGGCTGGGTATAGTAGCCTGGGCTGGAATTTGTGTTCTTTTAGTGTCTGTATAACATCCGTCCAGGATCTTCTGGCTTTCATAGTCTCTGGTGAAAAATCTGGTGTAATTCTGATAGGCTTGCCTTTATATGTTACTTGGCCTTTTTCTCTTACTGCTTTTAGTATTCTATCTTTATTTAGAGCATTTGTTGCTCTGATTATTATGTGTCGGGAGGTATTTCTTTTCTGGTCCAGTCTATTTGGAGTTCTGTAGGCTTCTTGTATGTTCATGGGCATCTCTTTCTTTAGATTTGGGAAGTTTTCTTCTATAATTTTGTTGAAGATGTTTGCTGGTCCTTTGAGATGAAAATCTTCATTCTCATCCACTCCTATTATCCGTAGGTTTGGTCTTCTCATTGCGTCCTGTATTTCTTGGATGTTTTGAGTTAGGATCTTTTTGCATTTTACATTTTCCTTGATTGTTGTGCCGATGTTCTCTATGGAATCTTCTGCACCTGAGATTCTCTCTTCCATCTCTTGTATTCTGTTGCTGATGCTGGTATCTATGGTTCCAGATTTCTTTCCTAGGGTTTCTATCTCCAGTGTTGCCTCATTTTGGGTTTTCTTTATTGTGTCTACTTCCCTTTTTAGGTCTAGTATGGTTTTGTTCATTTCCATCATCTGTTTGGATGTGTTTTCCTGTTTTTCTGTAAGGACTTCTACCTGTTTGATTATGTTATCGTGTTTTTCTTTAAGGATTTGTAACTCTTTAGCAGTGTTCTCCTGTAATTCTTTAAGGGATTTTTGTGCTTTCTCTTTATTGTCTTCTGCCTGTTTAGCAGTGTTCTCCTGCATTTCTTTAAGTGTGTTATTAAAGTCCTTCTTGAAGTTCTCTATCATCATCAGGAGATATGCTTTTAAATCCGTGTCTAGCTTTTCCGGTGTGTTGGGGTGCCCTGGACTGGGCGAAGTGGGGGTGCTGGGTTCTGATGATGGTGAGTGGTCTTGGTTTCTGTTAGTAAGATTATTACGTTTACCTTTCGCCATCTGGTAATCTCTGGGGTTAGTTGTTATCGTTGTCACTGTTTAAAGATTGGAGCAGAAGCTGTGTTCCACTCACCAGCAGTCTCTAAATCCTGCGGCGGGGGTCGTGGGTAGCTGACGGTACCCCGGTGCTGGTCCAGCCGGAAGAGGCCTGTGGTCCTACACAGGCCGTTTTTCTGCTTCCCTAACTAATGCAGTCTCTGGTCCCGCGTGCAATTGGATTGGAGCAGAAGCTGTGTTCCACTCTCCAGAAGTCTTAAGATCCTGTGGTGGGTGTTGTGGGTAGCTGGTGAGTGTCAGCCGACCCTGCGCCCCAGCTGCCCAGGTGCTTTTCTGACCGGAAGAGGGTTGTGGCCCTATGTAGGCCGGATTTCTCTCTCCCCAACCAGAGCAGTCTCAGGTCCCGCGTGATTGGACTGGAACAGAAGCTGTGTTCCACTCACCAGCAGTCCCAAAATCCTGAGGCGGGGGTCGTGGGTAGCTGGCGGGTGTCAGGCAACCCTGCGCTCCAGCTACCCCGGCGCTGATCCGGCCGGATGAGGCCTGTGGCCCTACTCAGGCCAGTTTCTGCTTCCCTAACTAATGCAGTCTCAGGTCCCGCGCAATTGGATTGGAGCAGAAGCTGTGTTCCACTCACCAGCAGTCCCAAAATCCTGGGGCGGGGGTCGTGGGTAGCTGGCGGGTGTCAGGCAACCCTGCGCTCCTGCTACCCCGGCGCTGATCCGGCCGGATGTGGCCTGTGGCCCTACTCCAGGATGATATTTTCTAGTTCCATCCATTTGCCTGCAAAATTCAGGATGCCCTCGTTCTTAATAGTAGAGCAGTATTCCACTCTGTAAATGAACCACATTTTCTGTATCCATTTTTCTGTAGTGGGACATCTAGGTTGATTCCAGCTTCTGGCTATCACACATAAGGCTCTATGAACATAGTGAAACTTTTGCCCCTGTGGCATGGTGTGGCATCTTTTGAGTATATTCCCAAGAGTGGTATAGCTGTGTCATCATGGAGATCTAGTTCCAAATTTATGAGGAACCTCTAGATTGATTTCCCTAGTGGTGGTACCAATTTACAATCCCACCAGCAATGGAGGAGTGTTCCTCTTTCTCCACATCCTCTCCAACAAGTTTTGTCACCTGAAGTTTTGATCTTAGTCATTCTGATTGATATAAGATGGAATCTCAGGGTCGTTTTGATTTGCATTTCTCTGATCACTAAGGACTTTGAACGTTTCTTTAGGTGCTTCTCAGCCATTCCAGATTCCTCAGTTGTGAATTCTCAGTTTAGTTCTATACCCCATTTTTTGATTGAGTTATTTGGTTTTTTGGGGGATTAACTTCTTGAATTCTTTATATATTTTGAATATTAGCCCTCTATCAGATATGGGGTTAGTTAAGATTTTTTTCCCAATCTGTAGGCTGCCAATTTGCCTTACTATGTCCTTTGCCTTACAGAAGCTTTCCAGTTTCATGAGGGAAACTTTACCAATTCTTGATGTTAGAGCATGAGCTATCAGAGTTCTGTTTAGGTTTTCAATCCACTTGGACTTGGGCTTTGTGCAACGTGACAAATATGGGTCTATTTTCATTCTTTTACATACAGACTGCCAGTTAGACCATTCATTGAAGATGCTTTCTTTTTTCTATTGTATATTTTTGGAGTGAGGAAACTCAGACCCAAAAGATTATGTGCGTATTTAATTTTATGTTACGGACCTTGATCTACTTGGACTTAAGCTTTGCACAAGGTGAAAATATGGGTCTATTTTTATTCTTCTGCATACAGACAGCCAGTTTGACCAGCACCATTTATTGAAAATGCTGTCTTTTTTCCATTGTATATTTTTGGTGTCTTTGTCAAAAATCAAGTTACAACTGTAAGTGTGTGGTTTTATTTCTGGGTCTTCAATTATACTCCATTGATCAACATGTCTGTCCCTATACTAATATCATGCAGTTTTTATCACTATCAATCTCCATAAAGCTTCAGGTCAGTGATGGTGATTCTCCCACCAGTTCTTTATTGTTCAGAAGTGTTTTTGCTAATCTGTTTTTTTTTTTCCTTTCCAGATGAATTTGAGAATTACTCTTTCCATGTCTTTGAAGATTTGTTTTGGGATTTTGATAAGAAATTTATAGATTGTCATTGGTAGGATGACCATTTTTGCTATGGTAATTCTGCCAATCCATGAGCATAGGAGATCTCCCCATTTTCTGAGATGTTCTTCAATTTTTCTCTTGAGAGACTTGAAGTTTTTGTCATACATGTCTTTCAGTTGTTTAGCATTACCCAAAGATATTTTATACTATTTGTGAAGGAAATTGTTTCCCTCATTTCTTTCTTAACCTGTTTATCTTTTGGATAAAGGAAGTCTATTGATTTATTTGAGTTATTTTTATATCTGGCCACTTTGCTGAAGTTGTTCTTCAGCTGGAGAAGTTCTCTGGTAGAATTTTGGGGGTCGCTCATGTATACTATCATATCTACATATGAAAAGAGTGACATCTCTTTTCTTCTTTACCAATTTGTATCCCCTTGATCTCTTCTTGTTGTCTTATTGTTCTAGCTAACACTTTGAGTACTATATGGTATAGATATGGGGAGAGTGGGAATCCTTGCCTTGTCACCGATTTCGGTGGGATTGCTTCATGTATGTCTCCATTTAAGTTGATATTGGCTGTTGGTTTGCAGTAAATTGATGTGTTAGTTAGGGTTTTACTGCTGTGAACAGACATCATGACTAAGGCAAGTCATATAAAAAATCAACATTTAATTGGGGCTGTCTTACAGGTTCAGAGATCCAGTCCATTATCAGCAAGGTGGGAGTATGGCAGCATCCAGGCAGGCATGCCGAAGGCAGAGCTGAGAGTTCTGCATCTTTATCCAAAGGCTGCTAGTGGAAGACTGACTTTCAGGTAACTAGGGTGAGGATCTTAAGCCCATACCCACAGTAACACACCTACTCCAACCAGGTCACACCTATTGCAACAAGGCCACACCTCTAAATGGTGCCACTTCCTTGTCCAAGAATATACAATTCATCACAATTGATATTATTATGGTTAAGTATGGGTTTTGAAACCCTGACATCTTCAATACTTTTAACATGAAGGGATGTTGAATTTTGTCAACTGCTTTTTCCTGTATCTAAGGAGATGATCATGTGATTTTTCTTTGATTTTTTTATTTAGTGGATTACATTAATGGATTTTCATAAATTAATCTAACCTTGCATCTCTGGGATGAAGCCTACTAGATAGTGGTGAATGATGGTTTTGATGTATTTTTGGATTTGGTTTGTAAGAATTTATTGTGTATTTTTGTATCAATGTTCATAAGCAAGATTGTTCTGAAGTTCTCTTTTTTGGTTTGGTTCTGAAGTGGTTTAGATATCAGAGCCATTGTGGCTTCATATAATGACATAGGTAGTGTTTCTTCTGTTTCTATTTTATAAAATAGTTTTAGGAAAATTGGTATCAAGTGTACTTTAAAGGTCTGGTAGAATTCTGCAATAAATCCATCTGGCCCTGGGATTTTTTTTTTTTTTTTTTTGGTTGGGAGTTTTTAATGACTTCTTCTATTTCTTTGCA
Organism: Mus caroli; assembly: GCF_978045245.1. Taxonomy (NCBI): domain Eukaryota; kingdom Metazoa; phylum Chordata; class Mammalia; order Rodentia; family Muridae; genus Mus; species Mus caroli. The sequence goes on along the minus strand of NW_028227262.1, from coordinate 80,321,658 downwards.
TGATAGAGGCTTGCTTAGACAGTTTACATGCTCTTGATTGAAGTTTAGTATGTGACTTCTGTCTAGAAAACCATCCATTTCATCTAGATTTTCCAGTTTTGTTGAGTATAGGCTTTTATATTAGGATCTAATGATTTTTTGAATTTCCTGCTTTTCAGTTGCTATGTCTCCCTTTTCATTTCTGTTATTATTAATTTGGATACTGTTTCTTTGCCCTTTAGTTAGTTTGGCTAGGGGTTTATCTATCTTGTTGATTCTTTCAAAGAACCAGCTTTTGGTTTTGCTGATTCTTTGTATTGTTTTCTTTGTTTCTATTTGATTTATTTTAGCCCTGAGTTTGACTATTTCCTGCATTCTACTCCTCTTAGGTGAGTTTATTTCTTTTTGTTCTAGAGCTCTCAGTTGTGCTATTCAGTTGTTAGTGTAAGATCTCTCCAGTTACTTTACCAGGGCATTTTGTACTATGAACATACCTCTTAGGCTTTCATTTTATCCCATAGGTTTGGTTATGATGTGTCAACATTTTGATTAAATTCCAGGAAGTCTTTAATTTCTTTCTTTCTTTCTTTCTTTCTTTCTTTCTTTCTTTCTTTCTTTCTTTCTTTCTTTCTTTCTTTCTTTCTCTCTCTCTCTCTCTCTCTCTCTCTCTCTCTCTCTCTCTCTCTCTCTCTCTCTCTCTCTCTCCCTCTCTCTCTCTCTCTTTCTTTCTGTTTTTCTTTCTTGACCAAGTTATCACTGAGTAAATAGTTGTTCAGTTTCCATGTGTATGTGGGGTTTCTGTATTTTTGGCTGCTATTGAAGACCAGTCTTAGGCCATGGTGATCTGATAAGACGCATGATATTATTTCAGTCTTCTTGCATCTGTTCAGGGTTGTTTTGAGTCCAGTTATATGGTCGATTTTGTAGAAGGTACCATGAGGTGTTGAGAAGAAGGTGTATTTTCTTTTAGGGTGTAATGTTCTAGAGATATCTTTTAAATTCATTTGGTATATTACCTCTCTTAATTTCACTGTGTCTCTGTTTAGTTTCTGTTTCAATGTCCTGTCCATTGTTGAGAGTGGGGTATTGAAATCTCCCACTATTATTTTGTGGGGTTCAATGTGTGTTTTGAGTTTTAGTAAAGTTTATTTTCCTCTTTGGTGAATTTGGGTGTTCTTGCATTTGGGGCATAAATGTTCAAAGTAGAGACTTTCTCTTGATGGATTTTCCCCTTGATGAATATGAAATGTCCTTCTTCATCATGCTTGAGAACTTTTGTTTGAAAGTCTACTTTATTGGATATTAGGATGTCAAGTCCTCCTTGTTTCCTGGGACCATTTGCCTGGAAGACATTTTTCCATTCTTTTACTCTGAGATAGTTCTGGTCTTTGTTGTGTTTCTTGTATCCAGCAAAATGCTGGATCTTGTTTGCATATCCAGTCTGTTAGCCTATGTCTTTTCATAGGTGAATTGAGTCCATTAATATTGAGAGATATTAAAGAAAGATGACTGTTGGTTCCTGATATGTTTGTTTTTGTAGGTGGTTTTATGTGCTTGTGACTCTCTCCCTTTGACTTTGTTGTGAGATGCTTAATCTCTTGTCCTATCTTTGGTGCAGGTGTCTTCCTTGTGTTAGAGTTTTCATTCTAGGTTCCTCTGTAGTGTTATATTAGAAGATATATACTGTTTGAATTTGGTTTTGTCCTGGAATATTTTGTTTTCTCCATCTATGTTGATTGAGAGTTTTGCTGGGTAAAATAGCCTAGCCTGGCATTTGTGTTCTATGCATGACCTGTGAGTCTGCATGACCACTGACTAGGCTTTTCTGGCTTTCATAGTCTCTGTTGAGAAGTCTGATGTAATTCTGATAGGTTTACCTTTGTATGTTACTTGGCCTTTTTTGCTTGCACCTTTTAATATTCTTTCTTTACACTGTGCATTTATTGTTTTGATAATTATGTGACAAGAAGATTTTCTTTTCTGGTCCCATTTATTTTGTGTTCTGTATGCTTCTTTTACCTTTATGCCCATCTCTTTCTTTATGTTGGGGAAGTTTTCTCCTATGATTTTGTTGAAGACATTTTCAGGTCCTTTGAGCTGGGAATCTTCATTCTCCTCTATTCCAATTATTCTTAGATTTGGTGTTTGATCGTGTCCTGAATTTCCTGTATGCTTTGGGTTAGGAATTTTTTATGGTTTGAATTTTCTTTGACAGTTGTGTCTATCTTTTCTACCATATTTTCTACATCTAAAATTACCTCTTCTAGCTCTTGTATTTTGTTGGTTAGACTTACATCTGTAATTCCTGACCTCTTTACTAGGTTTTCCATTTCCAGCTTTGCCTCCATTTGTGTTTTCTTTATTGTTTCCACTTCCACTTTTAGGTGTTGGGTTACTTTATTCAATTCCTTCACCTATTTGCCTGTGTTTTCCTGTATTTCGTTCAGTGAGTTATATATGTCCTCCTTAAAGGACACTATTATATTCATGAGATAGGATATTAGGACAGACTCCTGATTTTCAAGTGTGTTGGTATACTCAGGGCTTCCTATGGTGGGAGTACAGGGTTCTGTTGATGCCCACATATTTTGGCTTCTGTTTCTTTTGGTCTTGCACTTACTTGCCTTATGCCATCTGGATATCCCTGGTGTTGTTGATCTGGGTGACTATATGGAGTCTACCTCTTTTGTCCCTAGGTTGCTTCAGGTCTCCTGGTAGGCTAGCAGCCCTGGCTACATTTGACTACATTCCAACTGGGGGCTTTTCACAGGGGCAGAGAAGTTTCTGATCTTTTGCCCTTGCTTCAGTAGATCTTGTGGGGGGTTTTCAGACAGTTGGGTCTTCCTTGGAGCAGTCAAGCTGTTGTCCAACAGTGCTGAGTGCAGAGGATCCACAACTTCTCTGAGAGCAGCTGGTCTTCAACTGCTCTGAGTACCGAGGTTCCTTAACTTCTTAACTGGTCTGAGTGCAATGGGTCCAATTGCTCTGATTTCAGTGGGTCCTCTAGGATTGATTAGGATATGAACTATTCACAAGAACAGACCAACTGGGAGTCTGCCTCAGCGACAAGGACCAGGCAGAAGGGGTGGGAGGGATGGAAGGAAGGAAGGGGAGTCTTATTCAGGAGAGTAGGGTTTTGGTGTTTGATGGCTCCCAATTCCCCCAGGCTCCCAGCAGCAGCTCTGGGTCTAGGGGGTAGGGCATGTTTCTTACTAACTGCTCTGAGTGCAGCAGATTCTCCAGGAATGATTGGGATATGGATTCTTCATGGGAGCAGACCAACTAGGTGTCTGCCCCTGCAGCAAGGACCAGGCAGAACCACAATCATCACTTGATGTTATTTTATGCAATCAACCAAAGGGACCATGTTGCAGAACCATAACTGGGATAATGATAAAAGGGATCACAGTTTTACCAGAATTGTAGTTGGATTTCAGTCTTATTTTTAATAGCATATTTAAATATTTTGAACTTAAAAGTTCATATGAATTGTTCCAAAGAAAGATTCAAGACCATTAACCATTGTTAGATCTTGTAGCCTAACCTCAGGTAGTGCTTGTTATTACCTCCTTGTTTGTTAGGACATATATCATCAGAAAAATATATTGCAAGTATTCTCATAACAATAAAGCATGAAAAGAGCATCATTATGTATCCTCCTTAGCTTTCTTAAAAAAAATAAAATTAGATCCAATTTTACTGAGGATTTAAGATTATATATTTAAGACTTCTAGAAAGTAGAACTATTTGGGGACTGACTGAAGTCATAATAAACAATAACCCCTGAAGATCCTCATGACACTTCTCCATTATACAAGAGTCAGCTACCTCTTCAATTTGGTAACAGCTACTTCCTACAGGAGGAAGGGAAGACTGCACAAGTCTGTAAGTTCATTGAAAATGAGGTCCTATCTTTAGGTTACAAACTTTTATGTTCAAGAAAATAGGCTTTGTTTAGATGAACTATGATTACAGAAAATAGCAGAAACCATCTAAGAAAAAGCAACCAAATCATTCTCATAATACAGAAAATATAATTGGTTAAAGGTTTCCAGTAGTTAAAAATCTCAGGAAGATGTCAGCTATAGAATGTGGTCACATTCTAGGAGCTTAAACACTAAAATCTCACAAAAAATAACTATCACCGCAAAAGAAATGTTTTTCGTCAATGTAAATTTTATTAACAGCAGGAACTTTCCTTGGAGTACATTCCAAATACTATATACCCTTTCAAAACCTACTCCTGCCCCCAAAGTGAACAGTAATTAGCCTGAGGTATTTGAAATGTGGCTCTCAGTGGTCTGAAACTTAATGCAACTTAATGTCATCCTTCCCTGCCTCATTATCACCTTAGGATGTTTTATAATGTGGTCACTTGAAATATTTAAAGGAAGGTAAAAACACTAACTCAAAAATCCCAAAACCCTTCAGTCTCTTGAAATCATACACTACTTTCATTCATTCCCACTATAATTGGAGCAACGTGATCAAATCTAGAAGTGTTTAAACTTCATTCTCCAGTTTAATCATCATAGCTTGGTGTGAATATAATGCTGAATATCACACTTATGGTATAGAGGCCCAGTTGTTTTGAGCATTTTGTGAGATTTATCCAAATATGCCTTAACAGAGTTGAGGTAGTTGAATCAACAGTCCCACCAATCCTTAGTTATGCATAGTAAACAGCATGGTTCATGAAATTCCTCATCCTCCCCACTGAGAACAGAATAAACAAAATCCAAACAAAGGTTTCAGTTCTATCAAGCACAACTTCAACTTTCTGCTCAAACTAGAGCATATCACTTTTTTTTTTAAAGTACATGTGTATTAGCTCCTCCAGCATTGTTCAATATAGAAAACTAGGCACCTCTGAGTTCCAACTAACCCTCTGTAATAGCCTCAATCAGTACAAACTGAGACAGCATCCTGTGAGAGCTAAAACTGTGTCATGTTTTTATTTTAGGCTCTAAAAATAAAATTAGGCAAACAAACAATAGAAAAACTCAAAATAGGTTCAAATGGTGTATATTCATCTTTTCCAGGAAAGCAGAAGGTAGACCCTACCACAAAGAAAAGATTACTTAATGGAGGTTAATTTTCAAAGTACATTGAATACTATCAACTTCTCAAGAGAACCTAGGGTTTGTTCACTTTGCTATAAATGAGTTGACTTTTAATATCATTGAAAACATAAAAATGCTTTCATAATCTCTGTTATTAGGTTTGATTTTACTGGAAATTCTTAACCACAATTTTCCTTCCTCAAATGATGTCATGGTGCCTTGTGCATCCCTCTAACAACATAAGGAAAAACAGAGCTATTGCAGGCGGACTTCAACCTGTTCTACCAGTTGAAAACAACTTTAGGAAAGAAACAGTTACTCCAAGTATGTTCAACAGTTGGTTTTCATAATTGTATTCCAATGGCTATATAATGAAAATACTCCAGAAGAACCAAACTGCAGCAATAAACGGACATGCATTACAAAGGATGTATGCATTAACTTATCTGACAGAGCTAGAGCTAGGATACTAGGTAGAACAAACTGGTCTTTCAAAGATCAATTTCTTTTCCCTTAAAAACTTACTGATTCTACCAAGAAAATACAAAACCATAAGGCTGTAAGTAAATGAGTCATGCTTAGGCTATTATGGGAAGCCGTCCTCAAGGCCAGTCACTGCTTACTGCTGCTTGCACTTGGCTGGGATTTGATCGTTCTTTGGGTCATAGTCTGGATCATTTTCCTCATCTCCTTCTTCTTCTCCTTCCTCACCAGTTTCTTCACCTTCTTCATCATAATCATCGTCATTGTCCTCAATAGCTTCTCCAGTGAAGTATAACACTGATCTTGGGATCAGTGTTGAAACCTGACCAATTTCAAAGTCTGCAGCTAGTATCTCCTCAGCATCCTCATCCAGATTGCCATTCTCAGGAATTTCAGGTGGAGCAAAAAAATGAAAGAATGAATCATTGGAAACTGTTTTAGTCACAATACAAACTGTCCCATTCCCCCTGTGTTTCTGCTTCTTCTTAATGGTTTTCAGAGTAACATTCTTTCCTTTTTTCCAATGTATCTGGCACCCTGCACAACCCATAATCTCTCGTCCATCAAAAGAAAAGGGATCAGAATCATCTGGTTCTGACCTCATCCTGTAAGTCTTTGTTAACACTTCATTTGTAAAATATTCATTGGGTTCAAAGTGAAATTCTAAGATAAAACTCATAGGCTGGCCAGCATCCACAGACTTCACTTTAATATCTTTCAAGTGCTTCAGAATAGGTTCATCATGTTCCTGACCCATATTACTGACCAAATCAACATTCTTAAAAACTGTCAACCAAAATTGAGGAATTCTTTTAGGGTCTTCTTTTTCTTCATCTTTTTTCTCATCTTCAATCTTGCCCTTTTCTTTCATTTCCTCCGAAACTTCATTCTCCTTATCTCGTTTCCACTCACATTCTTATTCTGTATGTTCATAGATTGCATTAATGATCTCAAATTGCTTATCAAATAAAGACTAATAGATAACAGCATACTTTCTCTTGAGATCACGAACTTCCTGGTAAAATTTGGCTTCTAACTGTGTCCATTTAACTTGAAAATTCTTGAGAGCATTCAACTCATCTTTTGACTACCTTAGTAAGCTTTCAATGTATCCTGTTGGTGTGTCTACCAGACCATCAAGTCTTTCCTAAACTGCTGGAAGAATCTGAGATTTTACATGATCTGAACAGTTAGCTGACATGCTTTGATTTTTGTTTCTTCACCAGTTTCTTCTTCTTCTTCTTCTTCTTCTTCTTCTTCTTCTTCTTCTTCTTCTTCTTCTTCTTCTTCTTCTTCTTCTTCTCCTTCTCCTTCTCCTTCTCCTCCTTCTCCTTCTCCTCCTTCTCCTCCTTCCTCTTCTTCCTCTTCCTCTTCTTCCTCTTCCTCTTCTTCCTCTTCTTCTTCCTCTTCCTCTTCTTCCTCTTCTTCCTCTTCTTCCTCTTCTTCCTCTTCTTCCTCTTCTTCCTCTTCTTCCTCTTCTTCCTCTTCTTCCTCTTCTTCCTCTTCCTCTTCCTCTTCCTCTTCCTCTTCCTCTTCCTCTTCCTCTTCCTCTTCCTCTTCCTCTTCCTCTTCCTCTTCCTCTTCTTCTTCTTCTTCTTCTTCTTCTTCTTCTTCTTCTTCTTCTTCTTCTTCTTCTTCTTCCAAATCTTGATCAAGTTCAGACTGTTCTTTGTTGTCAAAGCCTGGCATCTTGAAAGAATTCCAAATATCGTTCCCGGAGGCTCTGACACTGAGCTGGGCAGCTGGAACTACGCAGGCAGTGACTCAAGACACCAGTGGCGTAGCTGAGGCAGTGGCTGGATGCAGAAAAAAAAAAGCCCTCCTTAGCTTTCTTTTTTAGTTTTTTATATTTTTTATTAGATATTTTCTTCATTTACATTCCAAATGCTATCCCCAAAGCCCCCTATACCCTCCCCATCCCCTGCTCCTCAACCCATCCACTCCTGTTTCCTGGCCCTGGCATTCCCCTGTACTGGGGCATATGTTCTTCCCAATACCAAGGACCTCTTCTCCCAATAATAGCCATCTAGGCCATCCTCTCCTACATATGCAGCTAGAGACACAACTCTGTGAGGGAGTACTGGTTAGTTCATATCGTTGTTCCTTCTATAGGGTTGCAGACCCCTTTAGCTCCTTAGATACTTTCTCTAGCTCCTTCATTAGGACACAGGACCCCTAATGAAGGAACTAGAGAAGGAGCTAAAGGGGTCTGCAACCCTCCTTAGCTTTCTTACTTTCATTTCTGTTAGCATATGAGCTTCACCACTGTAGTAATCTCGCAACTGTAGAACAACCAAAACAAAACAGAGTGAAACAGAACAAAATAAACCAAAAATAACCCTCAAATCTCAAGAAATATAAAAGATCATGCTTAACCACTATGAAGAGTCCCAGTTGTCATTATAAAAACAAAACTCACACATCAAATTCTATAACTGATCTTTTCCTCTCTAGCCAAGTATGAATAACTTTGACCTGGGAACACACATGTATGTTATACCTAATCCTATTTTTCTACTTGCTAACACTTTGATGAACATTTTCTAATAATAGAACAAAGAAATTCATGAACTGAACCATTTTTCAATTCATCAGTTGAAAAATAACAAGAATATTACATTTAGGTGGTAAAGTCATTGCTGTAGTCTTCAGACACACTCTAAAAACATTCTTACTTCATCGTGTGATTAAGGTAGCCTATTGTTTGCTAATGAAACCCCTTCCCTGCTAGTCACAAGTGCATCAGGTCAGAAAGAGTAGTGGGTAAGTAAGAATGCTTGTTACGGTTTCTAAAGTTTGCCCAAGATAAACAGTAATTAGTCTCTGGAATAATATGAATTCAGAACTCTAAGTGATACATGTTGTTGTGACTGAGGTCTTATATCTTCACCTACTATATATGCTCCTTTGATACGTAAATAAGCATAGTTAAGACTGTTAATTCTTTTTTTTTAAATTAATTAAAAATAGTCATGATTAGGAAATATATTCTTTTCAGTACCATCAACACACACTTTCATAGGAAGTTATAATCCAAAACATTTATGAGGCAATGGGGCACTCACAAAAATGGACCTATCATGACAGCAGTCTGACAGATCCAACAAGCAGCTGAGTCAGAGGCACATATTTGCACCCAACCAGTGGACAGAAGCACCTGTCCCCTGTTGTTGAAATAGGGAAGGCTGAAAGAAGCTGAAGAGAAGGGTGATCCTGTAGGAGGACCAGCAGTCTCAATTAATCTGGACCCCTGAGATCTCTCAAACACTAGACCACCAAACAGGCAGAACACACCAACTGTTATGAGGCCCCCAACAGTAGAGGACTGCCGGGTATTTGTTCATTCAGAGATGATGCACCTAATCCTAATGAGATTGGAGGTTCCAGGGAGTTTAGAAGTCAGGTGGAATTGGGGGTGTGTAGATCCATGTGAAGACAGGGTGTGGGGAGGAGTTATGGGATGTGGAAGAGGCAGAGGATGGAGGAGGGTGGCAAGAATAAAATATGTAGTATAAAAAAATAAACTAATTAAAATGAAAAATTCCTTATGTTTTTTTACAAAACAAACTAAAGGCTTGAGAAGAAATAGAAAACATTAAGGATGGAACATCTAGAGACTGCCATATCCAGGGATCCATCCCATAATTAGCCTCCAAACGATGACACCATTGCATATACAAGCAAGATTTTGCTGAAAGGACCCTGATATAGCTGTCTCTTGTGAGACTAGGCCGGGGCCTAGCAAACACAGAAGTGGATGCTCACAGTCAGCTATTGGATGGATCACAGGGCCCCCAATGGAGGAGCCAGAGAACGTATCCAAGGAGCTATAGATCTGCAACCCTATAGGTGCAACAACATTTATGAAATAACCAGTACCCCGGAGCTCTTGACTCTAGCTGCATATGTATGAAAAGATGGCCTAGTAGGCCATCACTGGAAAGAGAGGCGCATTGAACATGCAAACTTTATATGCCCCAGTACAGGGGAACGCCAGGGCCAAAAAGTGGGAATGGGTGGGTAGGGAAGTGGGGGGGAGGGTATGGGGGACTTTTGGGATAGCATTGGAAATGTAATTGAGGAAATTACGTAAAAAAAAAAGAAAGAAATAGAAAACATTGGTCTCCTCCAGAGTATTACTATTTAGATTCTCACCTCTCCTGATAGCAAAAACGTAATAGGAATATTTAATTCAAGAGTTTTCATTCAGGTCCGAAGTGTGTCCCAGGCTTGTGCATGAATTCCTCTTCCTCAGGTGATATTGCTTTTGGAGTCTGTGGCTTCTGAAGGAAGATGACTTAGTTAGACTGTATAACCCTGAGTACCTAGACCTGAAGGTTTATTGTGTCCTCAAACTCTAGTTCACTCTTGCCTCCTGTCTGTCACAGGGTCAGAAGCTTTGTACAACTACCGAGTTATTGCCACTTGATGCTTATATTGGAGAAATGGAGAGTGCAATCATTTGGGGGTCAAGAAGGTCTCCTTCAAGTTCTCATTGTTATGTCTGTAAGGCCAGATAGTATATGACATCTTTGAAATCCATGTAGATAGTTTCTGAATGCAATGGGTATATTTCTGATAATGAAATAAAGAATATAACAGATTTTCTAGGAAGAACGAGATGCCAAGATAATTGAACTTGATGGAAAGTGTAGGAAGAATATGAAGGCAACCCAAGACAGAAAACATAGCTAGAGAGGACAAAGATCATAGATTTATGACTGTACAAGTTTGTGTGATTTTATGTTAACGCCATCATTTTCTGCACAATAGATATAGTGACACATGATTTGATCTTTCCACTCTTGGTTATCGTCTTGCTTTCAGACACTTGTTGCTTGGGATTTTTTATATGTCCTTTTAGAAGTGGCAATCTTTTCCATGTTCCATTGTCAGTTGGAAGCTCATTTCTGCCTTTTCTTTTCTTTCTTCCTTTTTGAGACATGATCTCTATATTTAGCACATACTAGATTCACACAGAATATACTAAATAAGTATCATGAGATCCACGTTATCAACATTTAATTCAACAATCAGCTCCTCTTTGTGCAGATTTCACATGATCTTATTGATAAAATTATTTATTATGTTTTACAGGGGGAGTTTGACTTCACATTTACAAATTCAGGAGATTTAAGGACTAACAGAGTCATAAATTGACTCAATTTATTTTTCATTTTAAGATGAGGTTGAGCAATTGGAATCTAGAGAAGTAGTGTTATAGTTGAACTTATAGTGTTTTCCCAAGTGTCTGTGTTCAAAACTCAATCCTTAGTACATTTATATACCATTAGAGAACATTAGGAAGTGGCAGAAAATGAGAGACTGCAACTAGTTAGGAACAAAAGTAACTGCAGAGTGTCTCTGGAGAAAAGTATTTTGTTGTTGTTTTGTTTTATTTATTTTTTGTTTTTTGTATTTTCTGTTTTGTTTGTTTTGTCCTTACCACTTGACCCATAGTACTAGAGGTCACTCTATATTTCTTTTATTCTTTGAACAAAGCTTCTCCACTTCATGTACCCTCCAGCACTGTGCTCTATTTCAGTCCAGGCCCAGAAACATTGGAGTCATGATGTGTAAGCATCTGTGATTCTGTAAAACAAGACAAACATATCCTCTTCTAAATTTTATTTTTCCAGATTTCTCCTCACAGTTATTCACACCTTAAACAAGATTTTATAGACAAGAGCAATGGTGTAACTCTCTCATCTTAAATAAAGCTCTTTTCAGAATGGCATCAACTGATAAGAATTTTAGAAATGCACAGAGAAGTCAAACTATGTTTTCCATTATGTTTCTGTGACTACTAAATTCCAATATCTTCAAAACTGATGAAAAATATTTTCCTTACAGTTCTGAAAGTGCTCTCTTCTAAACTAAACTCATAGATGAGGAATTCTGTGGGCATTCTCTATACTCCAGGAATTAGAGTCTAATGCTAACATTTTTTTCTTCCAGGAAACTACCACATTATCCTGAAAAATTGGCACTATCGCCCTCAATTATCTTTTCCACTGTAACAACCAGTCTGTATAGCTCAACTCCCTCTCTCCCTACTAGAAAAACACATGTGATTATATTGATCTCACCCATATATTTCATAAGGTCCATAGCCTCTCATATTAATAACTTAAATATACCTGATGTATCCTTTTTGCATGACAATTTCAGTTAAAACGTTCTAGAGCCTAGTTTTGGATAGTTATGGGAAAGTTCGGTGACATTCATTATTCCTGAACTGTTAGCTACTATTCTCTCCTTAAAATGCTATCTTTATGAAGTCTCAAAAAAACTCAGAGGAACTATTAATTAATGAAGAGATTAGGAATACACACAAATCTCAAGGTGTATTTACTCAATAAGTATTAGAGATTTCTAAGAAGTATTTGAATGCTTTTAGAAGGACTTTAGAATGCTTGCTAGTGTACAATCAACACATACTTTCAGAGGAATCTATAATCCAAAGCTAAAACAATTTATTACTTCATGCAATCTAACCCCACTGATTTTATAGATTTTTATAAAAGTTGAAAATTTCTGGATATCCCTTCATATTTGCACATATCATAAAAGGAGTTGCAGTAAGAATTTCAAACCCCGACACCCTGCAAAATAATGATTGTCTTGTTGTTTTAAGTAGAGAAGAACTGCCATCCTCCTACTAACATCTACTAAAAGTGTCCTGAGTGAAACTTCCTCAGATCCTGGGGTTATCATGTGAGAACTCAGAAATGTCTTCCAAGTCTCTAAAATCAAAGAGTCACAGACACATGTGTTAGATATCAGCAGAAAGAGAGTGTAGGGAAGAGGCAGCCTTACTATCAATCCATCTCAAAGCTGCTGCATGGTACTCCTGGTGGGGTGGTGCTCTGTGTATTGAAGAAGCTGCCTTATAACCAGGTGCTTTTTCTCTCCTATCACTCTATTACAGGCAACTAGATAATCAGCATGTTCAGAGTTATGCTACAACATCATGGGGCCTTGCATATTTAGTTTCTGAAAGATCCAACACATTCCCTGAATTCAGGACAAAGTTTTTAAGACTGAATTGAGTGTACTTTTAATGATGAGTAAGGGTGGATGGTCATAATAAAGACATAGATGTATGATTTGTGGTATTCAGTATTTGTGTTAAAAGGAAGAAGAAACATTTATTCATCATAGCTTATTTGGAGACTGGGACCTACATGCAGATAGTGAGGCTGCTGAGTAAATCAGGATAATTCCTTCAGTTACCAACCAAGAACAAACTGTGAAAATAGAAGTGTTTTGTTTAGTACTTAATTCTATCATAACAAGTCAAAGGTTTATGCTGAGAAACTGTGGGAAATAGTATTAAATGGCAGAAAAAAGTAAAGCAAAATATGTAGGCACCCAAACTGAGCAAAAGTTGTACCCATTTAGTGTGTAAGTAAGAAAGTACCTCCATCTTCACATGGAATCAGAACTTCAAGTGACACAAGTTCTTGAGATCAATGTGATATATGTGCACGTCCTACGTATTTCCTCTCTTTGAACTGTAGTTAGCAAAAGCTGTAGAACCTTATGTTTTTAATTCAGTGAAAATGTTTATGATAAATTCTCCTTTTAATTTCAAGAAATGTCTACTCCAAACACTTCACAAGGGAAGACATGATATTTTTTTAGACAACCAAAGTTATTCCAGTGAGTTAAAGATCTAATAGTTTTTTCTTTGTTGTATATTCCCTGACAGCAGGGGATTCTTCTATATTATCTTAGTATGTCTTTGAAATATATTATTTAAAATAGAGACTACCTACAATAGAAAGAACATCTATAATTATAAATCTTTGAAAAGAAATTCATTTTCTGGAGACATTCAAGTAGTTTGACCTCAGGCATCTGAGGACACTGGCCTTGAGCTAAGTGCTGACATGAGTAAGTCTTGCACCTGTTCCCAGCAATAACTGGTTCCCAATGATTTGCATGCTTTCACTTCACTGCCTTAGGGACTTCTTCATATACCAGTCACACATGTACGGTACCATTGTCATTGTAGTCAGGACTCAGCAAAGACATGAGGACCCCTGCTCAGTTTCTTGGGATCGTGTTGCTCTGGTTTCCAGGTAAAATGAACTAAAATGGGAATGTCACTGTGATTAGTGTTGATTGGCATTTGGGAGGTTTTATCTTTTATAATGCTTACCTATGTAGATATTCATTATGTCTCCATTCCTAGGTATCAGATGTGACATCAAGATGACCCAGTCTCCATCCTCCATGTATGCATCTCTGGGAGAGAGAGTCACTATCACTTGCAAGGCGAGTCAGAACATTAATAGCTATTTAAGCTGGTACCAACAGAATCCAGGGAAATCTCCTAAGACCCTGATCTATGGTGCAAACAGCTTGGTAGATGGGGTCCCATCAAGGTTCAGTGGCAGTGGATCTGGGCAAGATTATTCTCTCACCATCAGCAGCCTGAAGTATGAAGATACGGGAATTTATTATTGTCTACAGTATGATGAGTTTCCTCCCACAGTGATACAAGTCATAACATAAACCCCCATGGAAGCAGAAGTGAGAGGCTAGGCTGCCTCAGCTGCTCCTCCTAATGAGTCACCCACTGGTATTGTTTCCTAGATGTCACAGAACTTTTAACAAAGCTCATGCAGAGTCATTTGTTTTGGTAGAAAACGCTAAATTTTACTTTTTATATCCTATCTTTCCTTTTCTTTATCTCCAGCACCGGTCTCTCTAAGAGTCTGGGGTCATGCCAGATGTCTTCTTAGGTGTGCTATTTTCTTCTGTCTCAGACTGGTAGTATTATCAGACCAGCTCCCTGTCTGTGTCTCATGGTACTTGTCTGGTGGTCATCTCGGGATTGTTTCCCACCTTATCCACCTGAACAACCCATTGAAAGTATTGTCTGTCTCAGGCTCACTCCTGCCCATGACCCTGGTTATAGGCAGGGTTCTTTTAGTCTGCTTCCCAATTCTAGAAGACTATCTTCCCTTGCCTCATGCCATTTAGTCTGTCTTAGACTTACTTATTTCAGGAATGTTATGCTACTAATCATTCAGATGATCATAGGTCAGGACATTGAGTTGAGCTAGACACATACTCTCTCTTCTCTTCTTCCTACTAACACTGGCATAACACAAAAGGCACACCTGCAATGCCTCTGGGAGGCAGGAGTGCACCACAATCATGATCACTCTAATTTCGTACAACAGAGAAGAATAAAGTCAGAACACATAATGCCACATTTATAGGGTACCAATTTTCCTAGTTATGCGGTCCTTTGACTATTTACATAAATTCAAACCTGAGTTTACCAATGTTTGAAACTCTTTCAGGAATATTACCTGCATTACATTGATTTTATTAACAAACTGCAGATGATATCCATTTAAATCTCATTTATGTGACTGGAGAGAAAGCCCAGTGGTAAAGAGCATTTGTATCTTGAAAGTGATGTGAGTTTGATTCTCAGCACCCAGTAGGTGAACGACAGCTATCTACAAGCACACACATATAAAAGATAAACTCATACTCCAGAATAGTGTGTCTGATACCATTACAGATGGTTGTGAGTCATAATATGGATTCGGGGAATTAAACTCAGACCCTCTGGATCAGCAGTCAGTGCTCTTAACCACCCCACAGCTGTCTTAGTTTCAGTTTCCATGGACCCAGGACCATCTTCTGTCCTTTGATGATACATGTATATAATGTTGTTAGGGACATGCAAACAATACATACATTCACTTTTATAAAAATCAGTTCATGGGGGAGTGGGTGGGTAGGGGAGTGGGGGGTGGGTATGGGGGACTTTTGGGATAGCATTGGAAATGTAAAGGAGGAAAATACCTAATAAAAAATTTTTTAAAAAAGGAAAAAAATCAGTTCACAGTATCCACACAGATATATGTTCTATTCACTTGTATGCCTTTTAAGACACAGGAGCTATTCTTCTATCCTCAATGTATGTTAAGATTTTACTGTAGTTACTTTCAAATGTCTATGTTTACCTACCTTGATTTATGAATTTGCATATTAATATCATTAGCAAACATTTTATTTCATTGATTTCATTGCTCATTTCTTACTGCATTTCTTGTATCTGTGCTATTGTTTTAGATACAAATGGAAAATTAGACATTTTGGTCTTTTGTATAATCTGAGGTATAAATTCTCAATATTTCTCCACTGAGTTTTATATTTGTCTGAGCTTTATAAACAACACATGACAGTAAGTTATTTTGGTGACTATGCTTCCTTCTTTGAAGATATATTTTAAAAACTTACTGACACCCATAAGACAGTATAGAGATAATTACATAATTCTTTTCATTAATTATCAATAGGATGAACTGGGGATAGAGTGCATAGTGGAAAAGAGGCTATTGTCTTGGAGAATACTTTGAACTATATCAGGATGCTTCCCAAGAGGGAAAGAAAGTGGTGAATGTAGAGAATCAAGAGGGCAAGAATTGGCTGGGAAACACGAGGAACAGACAAAAAATAAAACTTACTTTATTCACTTCCTCTATGTCCCTGTCTCAACTTACAACCCAATTAAACAAATGTGTTAGAATGTTTTTAATAAAATAACAAAATTTCTTTATACTTTCAAAAGTTTGAGTGCTGACACCCTCTAAAATGTAAGGGGAAACATTTTGTCTCCACTTACTGTATGCAGACATTGTCTTCCTTCACCATAACAGCTAGAAGATCAAACCATGAACCTGTTCTCCTGCCAATGTTTACATCTCATTCAATATTTGCTATCTTTATTCTTCAGAAAATTTTTAATTTTTGAAGAAATTACAACAGGAAGCAATGATAACATTTCCTTAAAATCTCTTAACATCAATGGACTCAATTCCCCAATAAAAATACATAGAGTAACAGACTGGATACATAAACAGAACCCAAACACACCTCGGTGACAAAGACATACACTGCCACAGAGTAAAAGAATGAAAAAATTTTTCCAAGCAAATGGTCCCAAGAAAAAAGCTGGAGTTACAATACTAATATCAAATAAACTCAGCACTCAACCACAGGTTATAAAAAAATTTAAGAAAGGGCACTTCATACACATCAAATGAAAAATCTATCTAGATGAATTCTCAATTGTGAACATTTATGCTCCAAATGCAAGGGCACCCATATTCATAAAAGAAACTTTATTAAAATTCAAAGAACTAATTGCACCTCACACTATAATAGTGGAAGACTTCAACATCCCACTCTCAGCAATGGACAGATCATGGAAACAGAAACTAAAGAGAGACACATTGAAACTAACAGAAGTTAATGGTTTTAACAGATATCTATAAAAAGTTTCATCCTAAAACAAAAGAATATACCTTCTTCACATCACCTCCTGGTATCTTCTTCAAAATTGATCATATAATCGGTCACAAAACAGGCCTCAAGAGATACAAGAAGACCGAAATAATCCCAGACATCCATTCAAATCACCATGGATGAATGCTGGTCTTCAATTAAAAACAAAAAACAAAAAACAATGGGAAGCCCACATACACATGGAAACTGAAAATTACTCTACTCAATGATAACTCAGTCAAGGAAGAAATAAAGAAAAAACTTAAAGACTTTTTAGAATTTAATGAAAATGAAGGCACAAAATGCACAAATGCAGAGGACATTATGAGAGCAGTGCTATGTAGAAAACTCATAGCTCTCATTCATTTCCTCCAAAAAGAAACTTGAGAGACCATACACTAGCAGTTTGACAGAACATCTGAAAGCTCTAGAACAAAAAGAGGCAAATACACCCAAGAAGAGTAGAATGCAGGATATAATCAAACTCAGAGCTGAAGTCAACCAAGTAGAAACAAAACCAACTACACAAAGAATCAACAAAATCAGAAGTTGGGTTTTTTTTTTTTTGAGAAAGTCAAGAAGATAGACAAAATAATAGCCATACTAGCCACAGGGCACAGAGATAATAGCTAAATTAACAAAATCAGAAATGAAAAAAGAAACATAACAGAAAATGAGGTAATTCAAAAAATCATCAGATTCGACTACAAAAGTCTATATTCAACAAAACTGGAAAATGTGGATGAAATGGACAATTTTCTAGACAGATTTAAGGAACAAAAGTTAAATCCAGATCAGAAAAACAAATTAAACAATCCCATATCTTATAAAGAAATAGCAGCAATCATTAACAGTATGCCCCCCCCCCCACACACACACACACAAAAGACCAGGACCAGATGGGTTTCATTCAAAATTCTATCACACCTTCCAAGAAGACCTAATACCAATACTCTTCAAACTATTGTACAAAATAGAAAGAGAAGGAACACTTCTAAATTTTTTCTTTGAAACCACAATTACACTTTTATCTAAACCATACAGAGACACAACAAAAGAGAACTTCAGAACAATTTCATTTATGAATATAATGCAAATATACTCAATAAAATTTTTGTAAACTGAATTCATGAACACATCAAAACGATCATCCATAATCGACATGCAGGCTTCATCCCAGAAATGCAGGAATGGTTCTATATAAGGAAATTCTTCAACATAATCCACTATAAACAAACTCAATGAAAAAAAAATCCAGGATCATCTCATTAGAGGCAGAGAAATCATTGAACAAAACTCATCACCCCTTCATGCTAAAAATCCTAGAAAGAACAGGAATTCAAATCCCATACCGAAACATAATAAACACAATATACAACAAGCCAGTAGGCAACATCAAAATAAATGGAGATACATTTGAAGAAATCCCACTAAATCAGGGATCAGACAAGGCTGTGCACTCTTGACCTACCTATTAAATATAATACTTGAAGTTCTAGTCAGAGCAATTAGATAACAAAAGGAGGTCAAAGGGATACAAACTGGAAAGGAAGAAGTCAAAATATCACTATTTGTAGATGATATCATAATAAACTTAAGTGACCCCAAAAATTCCACCAAACAACTCCTACACCTGATAAACAACTTCAGCCAAGTTGCTGGATATAAAATTAACTCAACAAATCAGTAGCCTTCGTCTACTGAAAGGATAAACCGGCTGAGAAAACAATTAGCGAAATGACTTCCTTCACAATAGTCACAAATAATTTAAAATATGTTTATGTGACTGTCACCAGAGAAGCAAAAAAAAATCTGTAAGACAAGAACTTCAAGTCTCTGAAGAAAGAAACTGAAGATCTCAGAAGAAGGAAAGATTCTCCCATGCTCATGGGTTGGCAGGACTAATATATTACAAATGGCCATCTTGCTGAAAGCAATTTACAGATTCAATGCAATCCCCATAAAAATTCCAACTTAACTCTTCATAGAGTTAGAGCAATTTGTAAATTCATTTGAAATAACAAAAAAAAACCCAGGATAGTGAAAACTATTCTCAACACTAAAAGAACACCTGGGGGAATCACCATCCCTTACCTCAAGCTGTATTACCTGGCAATAGTGATAAAAACTGTACGGTATTTGTACAGAGAAAGTCAGATAGATGAATGGAATATGATAGAAGACTCACATACCTATGGTCACTTGATCTTTAACAAGGGAGCTAAAACCATCCAGTGGAAATAAGACAGCATTTTCAACAAATGATGCTGGTTCAACTGGCAGTGAGCATGTAGAAGAATGCAAATTGATTCATTCTTATCTCCTTGCACAAAGCTCAAGTCCAAGTGGCTCAAGGACCTCCACTTAAATACAGATATGCTGAAACTAAAGCTAAGAGAAAGTGATGAATATTCTCAAACACTTGGGCAGGGGGAAAATTTCCTGAACAGAACACCAATGGATTTTGCTCTCAGATCAACAATAGACAAATGGGGCCTCATAAAATTGCAAAACTTTTGTATGGCAGAGGATACTGTCAATAGGACAAAATAGTAACCAACAGATTGGGAAAATATCTTTACCAACCCTATATGCAATATATCCAATATAAGAAGAACTCAAGAAGTTAGATTCTAGAGAACCAAATAACCCTATTTAAGAACTCTCAACTGAGGAATCTTGAATGGCAGAGAAGCTCCTAAATTTTTTTTCAACATCTTTAGTCATCAGGGGATTGCAAGTCAAAAATGATTCTGATTCCTCCTTACAACCATCAGAATTGGTGAGATTAAAACAACAACAACAACAACAACAACAACAAACAAAAACCTTAAGAGACAACATATGTTAGTAAAGATATGGAGTCAAGGGAACACTCCTCCCTTCCTGGCGGGAGTATAAACCTGTACAACCACTCTGAAAATCAGTTTGTTGTTTTCTCAGAAGACGGGGAATAGTTTTCTATCTCAAGACCCAGTTCTATCTCAAGACCCTGGATATATACCCAAAATATGTGTAACCACACTACAAAGACATTTACTCAACTATGTTCATAGTAGTTTTATTTACAACAACCAGAAGCTGAAAACAACCCAGATGTCCCTCACCCTAGAAACAATCCAGATTTCCTTCCACTGAAGAATGGCTAAAGAAAATGTGGTACTTTTACACAACAGAATACTACTGACCTATTAAAAACAAGGACATCAAAAATTTTTCAAATGGATGGAACTAGAGAAGATCATCCTGAATGTGGTAACCCAGAACCATAAGGGTGTGCATGTTATATGCACACTTATGACTGGGTAGTAGCCAGAAAGTTCATTATACCCTCACTATAATCCACAAACCCAAATAAGCTAACTAAAAAAGAGGGCCCAAGGGAGGATGCTAGAATCTCACTCAGAGGAGGAAATATAGATAGGGAAGTTGGTGGAAGAGGGAACAGGATAGCATGGGGTGGGGCTGTCAGATGTAGGGAGAACCTGGGGTAGAGGGTCAGTTGAGTGAATGGAAATCAGCAGTGGGCAGGTGAGGAACATCTTTAAGATATGTCAGAGACCTAGGCTGGGGGAGGATCCAGGCAGTCTATGAGAGTGACTCAGCCTGAGACTCTGAGCAGTGAGGATTTTGGAGCTTGAGGTGGCCATCTCTCTAGCCATGTGGAACTCCCTGTGGAGGAATAAGTACCTCAACTGACCTACAATACCTTCTACTACAAATTTCCCTGCCTACACCAAGTCCAGGGGCAAAGAAAGAGCACAGTCTGAGGTAATGACCAACCAATCTTTGGCCCAGCTTTAGACCTATCCCATGGGGAAGAATTAGTCCAGGGCATTATTAATGATACTCAATTATGCTTGCAGACAGGAGTCTAACATAACTATCCTCTGAGCGGATTCACTAGGATCTCCACAAGAAGACCAACAGAGTCAACTAAATTACTTGGGCCCTTGTGAGCTCTCAGAGAATGAACCACCATCCAATGAGCATACATGTGTTGGACTGAGCCATCATCACATATGTAGAATGTATGCAGCTTGGTCTTCATGGGGAGGAACAACTGTAGGGGGTGGGGCTGTCTCTGATTCTCTTGCCTGCTGGATAATGTTGGCTCTAATTGGGCTACCATGTATGGCCTCAGTAGGAGAAGATGTGTCAAGTCCTGTAGTGATTAATGTTCCAGAGTGGTTTGGTACCTTGGGGGGGGGGGAATGGAAGGGAGTCTCTCTCTTTGCATAGGAGAAGAGGAGGTGAGGGGCTCTGTGAGGAGGCACTTGAAGGGAGAGGAAGACCGCCATCAAGCTGAAATGTGAATTTTTTTAAAAGTAGAAAATAAAGAAGCAGACGTATAGGTTGAAATTCATGTGTGTTTCTTAACAACTGGAGCTAGGCTTACCCCAATTTTGTGGCCTATCTGTGGATCCTGTTCCCCTTAACTGGGTACTTTGTCTGGTCTCAGTGAGAGAGGATAGGCCTACTCTTGCTGTTACTTGAGATGCCAGGATGGATTGGTATGCAAGCAAGTACCTCCCTTTTCTTAAAGTTAGAGGTAAAAGGGAGGGGTATTGTGGGGAGATACCTTCTGATAGCAGGGGGACAGGGAAGAGGTCAATCTGTGATCATGATGTAAAAATCAATCAATAAATAAATGTAAAACAATAAATGTAAAATAATAGTATTTCATTAAGAATTTAAAATAGATGGTTTGATGCATGTGTAAGCTCCCTTTAAGGGACCCCCGCTCTAGTCTCAGAAGTGAGAGAGCACCCAAAGAAATACGAGGACCATTCTTGCTGTAATTACATGAGGTCATTTAATGATGAAGCTCCAGACCAACATGCATCTCACACAGGAGAGAAAGGATGTCGGCCTCTAGGCTGGAAAGCTAGGGGTTTTTATGGGGTGAGTGGCTTATCTTGTTCACATAGCAACCACTTGATGCATGACTTTACCCAAGGGACAATAGACAGAGGGGAGGTTCCAGCCAGATGGTGTTGACTCAGACAAGATAGCCTTGCCTGTGTCCTTGAATTCTTTTTCATCTTTACATCAAGAGCCCTGCCCTGGCATCCGGGCTCATGGACAACTCTTTTACATGAATCACAAGTTACAAAATCTCATTTTCCTTCACATACTTATAATTCTGATGCCTGGGAAATAAAAGTAAGAGGCTCAGGAGTTCCAGGCCAATTTGTAGCTAGTGATATGTTTCAGTGCTTTGCTGTACAAAAGAACTTTCTATTTCAACTGTAAAAGATATTCTGGGATAGGCTTTATTCGTAAAATTATTTCTGATTGTAGTTCTTTTATCCAGACTTGTATAGCAGAGTCTGAAGTTTTTTTTTATTTGACTAGTTATTGTCATTGAAATGCTCAACAGTGAATGCAGGAGTTTTTTTAAATTATTATTAGATATTTTCTTTATTTAAATTTCAAATATTATCCCCTTTCCTGGTTTCCCCCCACTCAAAAAAAAAAAAAAACCTTATCCCATTTTTCCTCCAGTCCCCTGCTTCTATGAGTTTATTCCCTCCACCCACTAACCCACTCATGCTTCCCTGTCATGGCATTATCCTGAACTTGGGCATTGAATCTTCACAGGACCAAGGGCCTCTCTTCCCATTGATGTCCCAGAAGACCATCCTCTCCTATATATGTGACTGGAGCCATTGGTCCCTCCATGAGTAGTTTTTGATTAGTAGTTTAGTCCTTGGGAGCTCTGGGAGTACTTGTTAGATCATATCATTGTTCCTCCTATGGGGCTGCAAACCCCTCAGCTCCTTCAGTCCTTTCTCTTACTCCTCCATTGGGGCACAAGAGCTTATTGCCTAAACTCAACAATGTTATACTGAAACTGCCATGTCGATTTTAAGTCATATGTATCTTAACAACCAAGGGGATTGAAAAAAGAAAATATATGTTTCTGTATATGTTTAATAAATTTTTTAAAAAATACCTTATTTGAAATTAATAGTTTCCCCTTCTAGCCTGAAAAAAAAAAAAAAAGAAAAGTGCCATGCAACCAAAAATAGATATTACTTTTTACCATTACCTATAAATAATATATTATGGGGGGGTCAGAAAAGTTTTATTTGGTTTATACTTCCATATCACTGATTGTCATTAAAGGAAGTTAGAAAAATATCTCAAACAGGGCAGGAACCTTGAGGCAGGAGCTGGTGCAGAGGGCATGGAGGGGTTGTGCTTACTGGCTTGCTTCTTGCAGCTTAAACAGTCTGCTCATTTTTAAAATTTGCATAATATTTCAAATTTACTAAAATGCTTTTAAATTTTCTTTTCTTTATTTTTATTCATTTTTAAATCTTCTTTAGATCTAGCTCAAGAGGATGTACCAAGCCTTGACATTATTACTGATGCTATGTTTTGCTTACAAACAGGGGCCTATCATGACTGCCCTATGAAAGGCCCAACAAGCAGCTGAAAGAGTCAGATGCAAATGTTTACACCCAACTGTTGTGGATAGCCCTGGGTCTAATTATATTTGATGTTAATTCCATTCTCCTGTAAGTGGATGAGAACAAGGAATGAGTCAGCACTCAGGTGATTTCCTTTAAACCTGCTTAATTTGTAAAATAAAGGACAGCTGATGATTGGCCAGATAAAAGGGAAGGTGGGACAGAAGTTGAGGGAGAAAAGAAAGAGAAAATGGAAGAGGGAGAGGATCCAGAGAAGGAGAAAGAAGAAAAGTGGAGCAGAAGCACATGGCCTGGAGAAACTGCAAGTTCTAAGGGGTCTCATAAGCTGTTGAAGATGGTAGTGTAGCAGTAGATCTGCCCAATCTAGGCTCACAGCATGTAATAATATTAACTGTGTTGTGTTTTCATTGTTGGGACATATTTGGAAGGGGGTTTACCGCAACACCCAACCAATGGACAGAAGCTGGTGGCTCCTGTTTTTGAATTAGGAAACAGACTGCTTCTTATAGAACCCTGGACCACCAACCCAGAAATGGCAGAAATAATGGACTAAGTACTTCAGCATTAACCACTAAGAATGAAAATATCTTACAGGTTTGCCTACAGCCTGATCTTAAATAATATTTTATAAATATTGATTATTTCCAAAACTTTTCAAAATCAAAACTTTCTCAAAATCAAATTACTTTTGTCAAAATTTTATGACATGATCAGTCACAAAATACTAGAATACAAAGGCTGTCGTGCAATTCCCATTTTTGAGTTGAAAAAGCTAAAGGTAAGTATGTCAAATTTGGACAGCACAGAAATTTGTGTCTTATTTAACATAATTTCAACAAATAAAAGGTAATACAAAATTGGATCAGACTTTAGGAAATAAAGCGTTTGAACACTTTGGCTAAAGGCAGTAAAGAGACCATGGAGTGTACATATGTGTGTCAATTGTTCATTTACTTAGCTTGTGAGTCACACTGGAATGCTGAACAAGTGATGTTGTGGTGGCTCATCACTCACCACTAATGACAGGTGAGACATCACATGGGACTAAGGCTCTGTAGTGATTGTGATTGCTGTAACCTTCATTTTTGGGCTTCTGTAACACTGAATTCCACAGAGAATCTGTTACCTTATAATCTCTGTTTACAGTATATACACTCTATATGTGTACTCTATTTTACCTTTCCTATTGGAATTTTACTGTATTTATTGCTTAGACATGCTTAAACCTATAATGCCTTACCACAGTGTTATTAATGAATCCAATAGCCAATATGTTAATCTTGTTTATAGGTGCTTGATTAGCAACAATGGCATACAGCAAATCTCTGGTTGAGTAGGGGGCTTTGTAATCTCAGATTATATAAATTTCCTCTGTGATATTTTCACAATGACAAATTTGTCTGATGATGCATAAGACCAAATTCATTGCTATTATTAATCAAAATATGACTGAATTCTGGTATTTAATATTTCACTCTGTGGTTTATCCCAGAATTAATTTTTTCCTCATGTCAATTCTGAACAATACTGATGTGAATAGAAATATGCAAACTTTCACACTGCTTTCAGGCTTCCATTCTCCTTTCAATTCTTCCATTCTCTTCATCAGATTCCATATTTTACATGGACCCTACACTATTCCTCTGCTTAGTAACAATGCAATGAGTTATGAATTATATATAGTTACAATGTTTGTAAATTTTCCATTATCATCTTAGTAATTACTATGAAGTAATGTTTTACAATGGTATTGACTTTGAATTTCTTAAATATTGAATATCAATCTCTCAAGCTATCAGAATGAAAACGAAGCTTTTCTATCATCATAGATTGGCAATAGTGTCCTCCAGCATGATCATATTATGCTCATTTTTCATATTTGGTTTCAGCTGTAGCAATGCAATTGTGTAGACAAGATCTTTACTCTATGTCTGTGGTTCCAGGGCATAGGATTAACACCATCTTCAGACCATTCAAGACACAAGTACTGTCATTGTACCAGCAGGAAAAGATGAATCATGAATAGGCTTTACTTATCAGAAATCATCTAGGAGAGGGTAAAGGCTATCCGGCAATTTTTCTGAGATGGTTCACCATGGATAGGGTGAATGAGCTCATCAATATCTGATAATTTAAAGAGGAAGAACATTATTCTCAGCCCTATCCCCAGGCCCACAAATGTGAGAAAAGATATTTATAACAGCTATTTTCAAGGAAGAACAGAATCCTAATGACCCACAGGTTTGCTGTCCTCAGGTGACCCTGTTTATAAGAGGGCAACACATATATTCCTGGACCTTGTATCTGGAATACATGCTCTAGTACATGTTTTTCAAAATATTTCCAGAATTTGAAAGAGATATATGTTTTAGATAGACATATTCTAGTTTAATTGGAACACATAAATTAATGTTCTTGTGGGAAGGGAACTCACACTAACTACTAGGAGGTAGACTTTTCAAATTTTAACAAACTTCAGATGACTAAGTTTCACAAAAGTACTCTAAAATGGATGGGAAATTGTACTCACTTTAAAAATGAATGGGAGATTTTAAACTGTTTAACCTGATAAGTTAAACACTTTTAAGAAAAACATTTTGTGAGACAATATGAATTAATCACATATAAATACAGTATAATTTTGGGGAAACACGCTGGTACAATTATTTTAATTCCATGTGCACAATAAAGCCTAAAGCACATGTATGTTTTAACTCTTTTCCAAAGTGCATGTGACATCTCCCCTAAGGATCAGTTCAACTGACTGAGAAAAGTAGATAAAGATGAAGTTCTACAGAGAGAGAGTCTAGGATAAGTGTTCTGGGAAATCTAGATGAGCCTGCAACCCACTCATAGCAAAGGTTACCAGGTTATTAACAAAATCCACTCTCAGTCGTCTGGGTGAAAAATAAATATACATTTCTTTTAATGAGGAGACAGCCCTGTGTGAGTCACATTTCTGGTATCTCTGGTGCTTATCTGTGAACACTCATGCAGTCTACAGCATAGAAGAGGTTTTATGTCATTTTTACAATCATAACTAGTCTGTATAACTCTTCCTTCTATACTGCAACACTAAAAGGAGCTTTTGCATATTGCTCCCCAGAGAGGGCCCACCCTTACTAGTCTGAGATAAAAGCTCAGCTGTCTTGTTTCAGTGACTGATCACTCTCCTCAGGCTGTCTCCTCAGATTGCCTCCTCAAAATGAAGTTGCCTGTTAGGCTGTTGGTGCTGTTGTTCTTGATTCCTGGTGAGGAGAGAGGGAAGTGAGGGAGGAGAATGGAAAGGTAGCCTGAGCACTAAATCCCATTGCTCATTACATACATTCTGCCATGTGTGAGAAGATGGGTCTTATCCTTTAGCATGGGGCTCTGGGGTGAATACTTGTTAGAGGGAGGTTCCAGATCAGAACATATACCATAATGAAGATTATGACATGGATGCATGGGATGGTCTAAACTATGCCTAGAAGTGCCTTGACACTTGCATTTCACTTTTTTGGTAAGAAGAGAATTTTAGGGTATAAAAATTGTATGTAAAAATAAACATCATAGTTGAAATTAAAAAAAAAACATAAGGATGTTCATGAATTTTGTGTATAACTTTGTACTTCTTTCTCATTTTTTCAGCTTCCAGCAGTGATGTTGTGATGACCCAAACTCCACTCTCCCTGCCTGTCAGTCTTGGAGATCAAGCCTCCATCTCTTGCAGATCTAGTCAGAGCATTGTACACAGTGATGGATACACCTATTTAGAATGGTACCTGCAGAAGCCAGGCCAGTCTCCAAAGCTCCTGATCTACAAAGTTTCCAGCCGAATTTCTGGGGTCCCAGAGAGGTTCAGTGGCAGTGGTTCAGTGACAGATTTTATACTCAAGATCAGCAGAGTGGAGGCTGAGGATTTGGGAGTTTATTACTGCTTTCAAGGTACACATGTTCCTCCCACAATGATACAGACCCTAACAAAAATTGTCTACTTTGGGTATCCCAGCTGCCACATATGTTATTTATGTGTGAGAGAGGTGCTGAGGAACTCCAGATTATTGGTTCAAGCTGAGGGAAGTGCAGCCGTTCTACAGATCACTGGTTATTCATTTTTGGCTTCATTGCCACAATAACAATGTGAACAGGTGCCCTCCCAGAAACCAGAAAAAAATAATTAAAAAGCTGAGTGAAAAAATTAAAAAGCATTTTCACTCATTGTTAACCAGTAAAGCAAATGGAAAGCCAAGATATATTCCATCCTTAAAATATTTTCTATGTTATTTCAATTGTCATATTTTATGTTTTTGACTTAAATTCATATATATCCTTTTTTAATTGAATATTTTCTTTATTTACATTTCAAATGTTATCCCTTTTTCCAGTCCCCTCCACCCCTGGAAAACCTTATCCCATCTCTCCTCTCCCTACTTCTCTGAGGGTATTCCTCCACCCACCCACTCCTACTTCCCTGCCCTGGCATTCCTCTACACTGGGGCACTGAGCCTATACAGGACCAAAGGCCTCTCCTCCCACAATGCCTGACAAGACCATCCATTGCTATATATCTGGCACCATATGGATCCCCAAGTGGGGTAGTCTCTTGATGGTCATTCCTCAGTGCCTTCTCCACACTTTGTCTCTGTAACAACTTCCATGGGTATTTTGTTCCCCCTTCAAAGAAGAGTCAACATATCCACACTTTGGTAATCCTTCTGCTTGAGTTTCATGCGTTTTGTGAATGGTATCTTGGGTATTCTGAACTTCTGCACTAATATCCAATTATCAATGAGTACAAATCATGTGCATTCTTTTGTGATTGGGTTACCTCATTTAGGATGATTGGACATAGTTCCTCAGGTAGAACTATGTCCAATTTTCTGAGGAACCACCAAATGGATTTCCAGAGTGGTTATCCTATTTTGCAATCACCCCAGCAATTGAGGCCTGTTCCCTTTTCTCCACATCCTTGCCAGCATCTGCTGTCACCTGAATTTTTGATTTTAGCCATTCTGACTGGTGTGAGGTGGAATCTCAGGGTTGTTTTGATTTGCATTTCCCTGATGACTAAGGATGTTGAACATGTTTTTAGGTGCTTCGCAGCCATTTGGTATTCCTAAGTTGAGAATTCTTTGTTTAGCTCTGTACTCCATTTTTCATAGGGTTATTTTATTCTTTGGAGCCTAACTTCTTAAGGTCTTTGTATATATTGGCTATTAAGACTCTATTGGATTTAGGATTGGAAAAGATCTTTTCCCAATCTGTTGGTTGCTTTTTTGTCTTAATGACAGTGTCCTTTGACTTACAGAAGCTTTGCAATTTTATGAGGTCCCATTTATCAATTCTTGATCTTAGAGCACAAGCCATTGATGTTCCATTCAGGACTTTTACCTGCTCATATGTTCAGGGCTCTTCCCCACCTTCTCCTCTATAGGTTTCAGTGTCTCTGTTTGTTTGATTATTTTGTGATGGTCCTTGAATCACTTGGACTTGAGCTTTATATGAGCACATATGAATGGACTGCTTTGCATTCTTCTATCTTCTAACTGCCAGTTGAGCTAGAACCATTTCTTGTAAAACACTGTATAGCTCAGTTTTGAGGTAAAATTTTCCCAGTTTTCTGAGAAACTGTCAAATTGATTTCCAAAGTGGTTGTACTGTCTACTACTTCAAAAGTATGTGCTATCTCCTGAGTTTTGATCCTAACCATTCTGATTCTTAGATTTGATTTTGATTTACGTTTCTGTGATGAATAAAGACTTTGAAAACTTCTTTAAGTGCTTCTCAGTCCTTTGTAGATTCCTCTGTTGAGAATTCTGTTTAGATCTGTTCCCCATTTTTAAAAAACTGGGTTACTTATGTTGTTCGTGTTTAAATTCTTGAGTTCTTTATGAATGTTGGATATTAGCTCTCTGTCAGATGTAGGGTTAGTGAAGATCCTTTCACAATCTGTAGGCTGCAATTTTGTCCTATTAACAGTATCCTTTGCCTTACAGATATTTTTCAGTTTTATGAGGTTCCATTACTCAATTGTTGATTTTAGAGCCTGAGTGATTGATGTTCTATTCAGAAAAGTGTGTCCTGTCCTAATTTGCTCAAGGGTATTTCCCAGTTTCTCTTCTATGAGATTTAGGATTTTATGTTGAGGTCTGCTTGCCATTTGGACTTGAATTTTGTGCAGATTGATAAATATACATTTATTTTCATTCTTCTACATGCAGACACCCAGTTAGAACAGCATTGTTTGATGAAGATGCTCTCCCTTGTCCATTGTATAGTTTTGGTTTCTATTTACAAAGTCAACCGTACATAGGTGTGTAGGTTTATTTCTGGGTTTTCAATTTCATTTCCATTATTAATATGTCAGTTTCTTTACCAATAGGATGCATATTTTTAGCACTATTTTCATGAGGCCAGGGATGGTGATTTCTGCCAAAGTTCATTTATTGTTAAGGATTGTGTGGGATATACTTGGTTTTTTATTTTTTCATAGGAAGTTGAGAATTGCTCCTTCAAGGTCTATTTAAAATTGTGGTAGAATTTTGGTAGGGATTGCATTGAATCACTAGATTTCTTTTTGGTAAGCCAGCTATATTCACTATGCTATTCTTGACTATCTATGAATATGGGTAAAATTCTGTGGTCTGATATTTTCTTCAATATATTTCATTATGGACTTGAAGTTTTTGTAATACTGAACTTTCACCACCTTGGTTAGAGTTACACCAAGATATTTTCTATTTGTAGCTATTGGAAAGTGTGTTGTTTCCATTATTTCTTTCTTGTGCAGTTTATTATTTGTATAAAGGAGGATTAGTGATTTCTTTGAGTAAATTCTGTATGCAGCCAGTTTACAGAAGATATTTATAACCTGTAGAAATTCTCTGGTAGAGGTTTTGGGGTTGTTTATGTATACTATTATACCATCCACATTTAGTCATATTTTGACTTCGTTTCTGATTCATATCTCCTTGATGTCCTTTAGTTATCTGATTGCTCTAGCTAGAATTTTAAGTACTACATTGAAAATAGAGGATCAAATGGGTAGCTTTGTCTTTATCCTCAGTTTAGTTGAACTCATTTAAATTTATCTTCCTTTAGGTTGATGTTGGCTTCGGGTTTTGTGTTTATTGCTTTGATTATTCTTAAGTATGTGCCTTGTACCTTTGATTTCTCTAACACTTTTTAACATGAAAGGTTGTTGGATTTTTTCAAAGGCTTGTTCAGCATCTAATGAGATGACCATGTGTATTTTTTCTTTTAGTTCTTTTATGTGGTGGGTTGCCTTGAAGGATATTCATATACTGAACCTTCCCTGAATTCCTTAAATGACACCTACTTGATCATGATGGGTGATGTTTGTGATCTGCTCCTGGATTCAGTCTCAGATTATTTTACTTAGTATTTTTGCACCAATGTAGATAAGAGAAATTAGTCTGAAGTTCTCTTTTCATGTTGAGTCTTTGTGTAGTTCATGTGTCACAGTGACTGTAGCTTAACAGAATGACTTTGGCAGTATTCCTTCCATTTCTGTACTAGATTGAGGAGTATTTGTTTTAACTCTTCTTTGGAAGTCTGGTAGAACGGTAGATTTATGCACTAAAACCATCTGGCCCTGGACTTTTGTTTTGTTTTGTTTTTTGACATTTTTAAGGAATGCTTCTATTTCTTTAGGAGTTATAGGGCTGTTTAAATAGTTTACCTGATCTTGATTTAACTGTGGTTGATCATATCTATATAGAAAATCATCAATTTCCTTAAGATGTTTCAATTTTGCCAAGTACCATTTTTGGAGTGCAACCTAATAATTTTTTGCATTTCCTCAGTGTCTGTAGTTATGTCTCCTTTTTCCTTTCTGAGTTTGTTTATTTGGATTCTCTCCCCCCCCCCACCCCCTCTGGTTGGCTTAAGGTTTGCCCAGATTGGTGATTTTTTCAAAGAACCAGTTCTTTGTTTGTTAAACTTTGTGGTTTTTTTTCTGATTGATTTCAGCCTTGATTTTATTTATTTTGTGCCTTCTACTCCTATTTTGTGTGCTTGCTTCTTCTTTTTTTTTTTTTTTTCTCTAGAGCTTTCTGCTATACTTTTAAATTGCTGGTATGACAACATTCTAATTTCTTTATGGAGGCACTTGGTGCTATGAATTCTCCTCTTCACAGTGCTTTCATTGTGTCCCATAAATTTGAGCATGCTGTGCCTTCATTTTCATTGGATAATAGAAAGCTTAATTTCTTTCTTCCATGACTCAGAAATTATTGAGTAGAGAGTTGTTCAATTTTCACAAATATGTAGGTTTTCTGGTGGTTCTGTTGTTAAAGTGCAACTTTAGATCATTGTTTCCAAGAATTAATTGGAACATTCAGAGATAATTTAAGTAAAGATGAGAAACTGATTCAGGTTACTAATATTCCCCGAGATGTGTGTGTTAGAGAATCTAGGTTTCCCCACTAAGATTGGGGAAATGCTTGCTGCGAAAAATTAAATCAGAATTTCCTGGGTATGTAGTCTATTACATATGTATACTGTAGCTGTATTTGCTGCTAACAACAATGACTTGTATGTACTTGTCCCTTTAATTAAAAGAGTGCTCTTTAATTAAAATAATATTTTCTTTCATTCTCAAGTGTCCCAATTCACTTTATAATTAATACTGAAAAATAGTTTATCATGTATTCAAAAAATATATTCTACATATATTCCTCTGTGTAAGGAACAGCTTAATTGCCTACAGATTATAACTATTGAAATATTTCTTCAACACTAATCTACAGATAAATAATTGAGGTATTGATTTAAATTTGAATGCTACATCAAGACAAAATACATTTACTTGACATTAGTAGTCACAGCTGGGCGGTGATGGCGCACACCTTTAATCACAGCACTTGGGAGGCAGAGACAGGCAGATTTCTGAGTTCAAGGCCAGCCTGGTCTACAGAGTGAGTTTCAGGACAGCCAGGGCTACACAGAGAAACCCTATCTCAAAAAAAAAAAATATAGTAGTAGTCATATTTTCTCAAAAATGTGGAAAGTACTTGCAACAAAGTTACATTTATATTAAGTAATCAGCACCCGAGAGAAAAATTTTTTAAAAAGATGAGCAATAAAGGGAGAGCTGTGAACAACCTAGAACCAATGCATCTGCATAAATACTTCAAATTATAGTCTCTCCATCATACAAGGAAGCAAAACAGAAATATTAAAATAAGAATCCAGTGACATGAAAAAAAATGTACATTGCAAAACATTGACACTGCAACATAAAAAAATCTACAGTTACTAAACTATAATAGGTTTCAATTTTATATCTGACATTAAGGCTCCCAAATAGTCCTCTTTGCATCTGCTAACGATACGTGGAAATATATGTTCATGTATAATCTGATACAAAAATATTAATAGTGCCTTAAAATTTTCTCAAGGTTAAAAAAAATAAAAACATTCATATTGTTGAACAAATGTTTTCATGACTAGAAGATACAACAATAGAGACATTTTATTTACTCACAGAACCTGGAGAACCTTGAAAACTCAATTGTACTGAGAAAATTAAGACACTGAAGGGCATGGCCTGTATGGATTCATTCAACTGAGATTTGAAAAGTAAAAAAGTACATAGGAGAGAAAGTAAATTAAAAAGATGGGACAGAATAAAATGTGAAGAATAATATATGAATGAAGTAAATAGTTATATTATTTTGAATACAAAATATATGAATAATTGTTCGACATAAATATTTCAAAATTAAAAAAAAACAATATTACATATAATCAAAGAATCTGCTCTCCTTACATGATAGATTCACAGTGCAAATGAACACAGAATGGGAAATCATTCATCAAGGCCAAAGGATTGACTTTCCCAGAAGACACTTCCAGGAGCCTGAAAGGTGACTCAGTAGTTAAACATACTTAGCATGTATGTTTCATAATTCTACATTTTTAATGTGGAATGTCGGGGTACTGTGTTGTATTTAGCCTTGCTAAGAGATATAATATTTCCCTTCTCAGAGTAAGGAAACACTAAGATTTCAGTCTGTCTGTCTCTTCCATTATTACATTATCAAGCACATGTGAATTACTTCTTGTCCTTACCTTCATTTGTTTTACTCAGCACTGGCTTCTGATATGCTCATCTCTTCTTTCTTTCTTTCTCTCTAATTAACTTTCTTTCTTTCTAATTAACTTTTTTTGTTCTTTCCTTTTTCCTTCCTTCATTTCTTTCTTGATTATCATTTTTTTAGAAAGGCTATTAAATTGGCACATTTATTATATACACAAACACACACCCAAAAGTCAAGATTTTAAAAGGAAATTTGTTACTTCAGAATTACTTATACAGAAATGTGAATAACAAGGAGGGCTCTGGCCGCCTGAGAAGGTGGGAGAGCCATCTTGTGTCCCGGGTCCCTCAGAGACCAGTCTGAGCAGGAGAGCCAGTGGACTGCAGAACAACATAGATTCTGGGACAGAACCCAGTTCGGGCCTTCATCTTCAGCCATATTTTGTATGGAACACTTTTAGAGTATAATTGAAAATCGTGAACACATAAGTAGAAAAAATATAGGGAGGAAAGTCATTTCATTGTATCATTTGTACATAACCATTTATTTCTCTTATTGCAGGAGCCACTGGGGATATTGTGATGACACAATCTGCACTCTACAAACCTGTCACACTTGGAGAGTCAGCCTCCATCTCCTGCAGGTCTATTAAACATCTCCTACATAGTAATGGCATCACTTATTTGTATTGGTATCTGCAGAGGCCAGGACAGTCTTCTCAGCAGCTTGTATATTGGGTGTCCAACCTTGCCTCAGGAGTCCCAGACAGGTTCAGTGGCAGTGTGTCAGGAACAGATTTCACTCTGAAAATCAGCATAGTGGAGGGTGCCCATATGGGAATTTATAATGGTATGCAAGATCTAGAATTCCCTCCTACTGTGATACAGCCCTGAACAAAAACACTCCTGCTTCAGTTGACAAAGCTGCCTGGTAAGTTCCTTATTTTGGGGTGTAACATGATATATCCAGCATGGCAAAGTGAATATATTCTTAAGAGATACTTGTTTTCCTCTGAATTTTAGCTAATGAAAAATGAATTCCTAGTAAAGGGAATAATCCATGAGTGTTCATGCTAGGAGAAGAGGTAGCAAATTCTCTGCAGTTGTGATATTTCATAAAATGCCTTACTGCATGAGAAAAAGTGCAATCAATTATGGTCAGTGGTAGGCAAGACAGCACCTTGACCAAGACCACATCAATATGCATATCATTGGCCCTATATTTTATCTTCAATCTTATTTCAGGACTATACAAGCTGTCTGTATATATTTGTCCCACCTCACAATGTGCTGGATTGAATAATTTTTTTCTGTCTCTTACTTTCATGTAAGATTATTGGTGACATACATGCCAGGCTTAGGAACCAGTTGTTGATTCCATGTGATGCACTAATAGGAAATTACGTGAGACTTTGTAAGAAATAGATGTTGAAAGAGTCAACTTGTGAATATCTGAATCCTTAGAACAAATGGAACCTATGCATTCAACAAGAAATTATTATCTAAAATATACACAGAATAGAATATATACCAAAATCAATCAAAAGAAATCTAACAAATAGATCCATAATTTATGGATGAAATAAACAGACTGTACTCAAAAGATAAAATTCAAGTCAAAAACAACCATGGACTCTTATGATTTTCATACTGCTCTTCTGTAATGGTCCCTGAGCCTTGGAAATGACAGGTAATATAGATGCCCCATTTTAGGCTGAGTACATCAATGACTTGTCTGTGGACTCATACATTTGTTACAGTGTTGGTAAGTCACCATTCACTGTACAAAGAAATGTCTTTAATGAGATCTGAAAGGTATAATAATCTACATGTAGAGAAATATAAATTTGGAGGATAGTTTGATACTGAGTCCATTTAGCAAAATAAAAGTAGTTAGTTGAGTCTTGGGTGCTGTGAACACTTTGTTTTGGGTCAGATTTGCAGCACCATTCATGTGTTGCTTCCTGTGGGTAAGGACTTAATCCTAATTTTGAAAAACTGTTGGATAACCTATAACATCTGTGTCAATCTTAGTCACATGATCAAATCTTACATCTTACATGCAAAGTCATTATTGCAGTTCACAGGGTTCATAGCAGCTGCAGAAGACTGCTCATTATTTTTCTCCTTAGTCACTTATATAAAACTCTTTGGTGCTATGAAAACTATCCACCAATATTTCCCTTGTCTCTACTTAATACTGACTTGATTTTTTACATTCTTTGACAAATGGGTGTAGATACCTATATAAATAGAATTTCACTATAATATTCTGCTTAGGAACTCTCTTAATTGTAATAGTATTGTTGTGATAAAACTCATGACTGCAAACAATTAAAAATGAATGGGTTAGAATTCATGATCATGTAGAGAAGGCATGCTTGGTAGAGGAACAGCTGAGAGCACACATATTAACTGCATGTAAAAAATAAAAAAAACAAATAAGGAATTGTGCATTTTTTTGAGATTTCAAAATTTACCCCTAATTATGTGCTTCCTTTAACAAGGACACTCCTCCAACTGGTACAGTGACAGCAACTGGAGAGCAACTATGATGCTTCGTATATGCTTTGCCCAGGGAGTAACACTATAGGAAGTATGGCCTTGTTGGAGTGAACATGGGCTTTTAAGACCCTCATTCTAGCTGCCTGGAAGTCAGTCTTTCCACTCGCATCCCTCAGAAGAAGATGTAGAATTCTTAGCTTTGCCTGGACAATGCCTGCCTAGATGCTGCCATGTTTCCACCTTGATGATAGTGGAGTGAACCTCAGAACCTGTAAGTCATCTCCAGTTAAATGTTGTCCTTCATAAGACTTGACTTGGTCAAGGTGTCTGTTCACAGCAGTAAAACTCTAAGAAATCAAGTTTTCAAATAATTGAATTTCTGGAGTGTATTCTCATCCAAACCATCAAAGCAATCAAGAACAATGATAATTACGTGTATTGTTTTGGGGATCCTCTGTATACTTCTGATCAACATCTTGAAGGACAAGAATACAGTCTGGGCACAGGGCTATTTATTTGGCCACGGAAAGCTTTTGGTTTGAGTATTATGCCCTATGCAGTCCATGTCTATTTAAACTCTTTTATATTAGTAAAATCAATATATATGAAAATGATCAAATAATAGATTATTTTATGGCTGCTTACAACACCTTTTTTTTCCTTTTCTTTAATGGATATTTTATTTACTTACATTTCAAATGTTATCCCCATTTTGGTTTCCCCTCTAAAATTGCTCTCTCCCATTCTCCCTCCCCCGTTCCCATGAGGGTGCTCCCTGACCAACCCCTACACTCCTGCCTCCCTGCCCTGACATTTCACTTCACTGTGGCATCAAGCCTTCACAGGAATAAGTGCCTCCCATTGACACACAACAAGCCCATCCTCTGCTATATATGTGGTTGGAGCCAAGGATAGATCCATGTATATGCTCTTTGGTTGGTGGTTTAGTCCCTGGGAGCTCTGGGGGATCTGCTTGATTGAAATTGTTGTTCTTCCTATGAGGTCGCAAACCCCTTCAGCTTCCTTAGTCCTTTCTCTAACTCCTCCATTGCAGACCCTGTGCTCAGTCCAATCATTGGTTGGCTTCGAGAATCCACCTCTGTATTGGTTAGGCTCTGGCAGAGCCTCTCAGGGTATAGGTATATCTGGCTCCTGTCAGCAAGCATTTCTTGGCAGCCACAGTATTATCTGTGTTTGGTGACTGTATATGGGATGGATCCCGAAGTGGAGCAATCTCTGGATGACCTTTCCTTCAGTCTCTTCCTCAAACTTTGTCTCTGTATTTCTCCCTGTGAGTACCTCCCTCTGCCCCCATTTACAACATCTTTAATGTTAGTTTAATGTTAATTTTCCCTTCCACAATCACCTCCTCTACACCATTAGGATCATTCCTTCCCTTCCTTACTCCAACAGTTGCTTCTAGTTTCTCAGATTCAAGAACTACTCCAAATAAGCACACAATTTTATAGGTTACCTTGAGCAATACAATTTTTTTCCACCTATATCCTTTATGTGGAAAAATTACAATGTATTATTTCTTTGTATCTGAATAAAGAAATATATTTAAAAATTAAATAAAATAAAAGAATCCTAATTGCAGGAAACTGGAGGCAATTGCAGATAATCATATTACTTAAATTAAGTGAACATCATCCTTTGTGGTTCTAGCTTCAGCCTCTCTTTCCAGTGTGCCCAGATACATCCAGTACATTGGCTTGAAGAGGATAGAAAAAAGTCTGGAATGGCTTGAGTCAGGAATCTACCACATCCTTCTAGGGCATCAGATGGTGCTCCCCACCTGACCTGGAGATGGTGAAGCACAGTCCAGGACAAATAGGGATCACTTCACTCAAGTCTAGCTGGGAATGCTGAAAAGTGCTATAGCTCTTACAAAAGGAATAAAGAGGATCAGGCAGTAGGGGCTGGGCTGGGATCCTGGTCACATGGTGAGTATGGTGTAAGTGGTGATGTCCTGGATCTACATTCTGATGAGAACCTCTGCAAGACATAGGAGCCTCACCAAGCAGGTGAGTCCAAAAGTTGAGTGATGAGTGGTTGGGGTGGGGGGTGGGGGGTGTCATCCTTAAGTATTACAGCTCAGTAAAATCAGCCAGTCTCTGATGATCCTTGGGGAAATAGCTGTGTGCTTTATTATATGTGGATTAGGATTCTAAGAATCTTGGGGAGTGGAATGGGATTTGGGAACTATATTTTTTTTCTATTACTCCAGTCTTCTCTATTTGTATGGATAAGAATTCCAGGTGGTGTGCAATTTGACTGACAATTTGTGACTGTCTGGTTGGGGGGGTCTTGTGTTACATTATATCTTACATTACTTGGATTAAGTCATATCAGAAAGATAGTTAACAAATTGTTATTTCTCATTTGTGTTTGTTAGATTCTATATAATAACATTTGTGTTTCTCTGACATGAACTAGAAATGAAACTTTTTAAATGAACAAAATCAAATGGTTATGTGTGGTGTTGTGGTTTCAGAGGACACTGAGATGAATAGCAGAAAACCAGGGGATCTATTATAAGAATTCTTAATGCTGTGGACATAAAAACCAAAGGAAATTGCCTGATAGGGCACTGAAGGGAGAGTTTAGTCCCTAGAACAAAAGACAGACATCATGCTAGGGTCTCTGCAGGAAATCAGAGTTCACAGGAGAGAATTGGGACCTGTTTCTCAAGACTAAGAGCTTTACAGCAATAGCCTTCAGCCAAGTTCTCTGATTGCAATACGAAGAAAAATGTGGGGACTAGGAAGTTCTTTATACCAGTACCTCAAGGACAGCACCTTTGCAGGTTATCTCATTTACCAGGTGAGAGCTCCCAATTTCAAAGTTTCTGTAGGCCACCTGCCAGTTGCCATGAGAGTTGGGGAGATGCTATAAATCTGCTACTCGATTCAAACATCACATTTATCTACAAAAGAAACTAATGAGAAAAGGAAGAAAAGGGACTATGTAGGACATATAGGATAAACTAGCCTCACTGATGATTTAGACATGCTAGAAAATTTAACAAATATTTTTAAATATGGTTTGGTCTCCGCTATTATCAGATTTTATTCTGCATTTTATTCTTTAAATAGTCTTATACAATTTGATTTTATATATCTCATAGAGTAAGTTTT
The DNA here is from genome assembly GCF_978045245.1 of Mus caroli. Classification (NCBI taxonomy): domain Eukaryota; kingdom Metazoa; phylum Chordata; class Mammalia; order Rodentia; family Muridae; genus Mus; species Mus caroli. The sequence goes on along the minus strand of NW_028227262.1, from coordinate 80,282,684 downwards.
CTTGGGATTTGTTGATAATATCCATAAATCTTGGGAGCAAAGATATAACAAAACTTCTTAAACATGAGTTCATGATTTTACTCTCTAAAATCATTAATATATGAAGATGAGAGGGTGTGTGCTTTGTACTTTTGTAGCTTAAGGAGAGATCCAAGTCAATTTTTGTTACCCTTTCTAACCATTGTTCAATACATAGGTCTCTGACAATGTCTTAGAAAGCTATATGGCCTGTGCACACACTGCCTATTCACTAATCCAGAATTTTACACTGATGTCCTTTATGTCCAATGCTGAAAAAAGAAGACATTTTACATATTTTTCCTCACAAATTTACTCCTTATCTATGCTTGGCTCTCCTCAAACATCTACATATATCTGTATATTTCAGATATTACAGAAATTTGCAGCCATGCAAGTCTAATATCAAATCTCTGTTATATACTTGAATGACTACCAATGGCTCTTCAGTTCAAATAATAATATAGGAGCCTCCAGGCAAGTTCCTGGGATTGGAACTGTTCTGGATGGCAGAGAAAAACATGAGGTATGAGCTAGAAGAACAAAGAAGAAGGAACAGTCCATAATGGGAGAATGCATTTTTGACCCCTCTAGAATATCACATAGTTTGCTAACTGTATGGTCTCACTCTCCAATTCTAATAAGCTTTCTTTCAAGCCTATTTTAAAATTATTGTATGAAAAAGACTTTGAAATCTGAGAAGAAAACGCAAATTTTCCTAGTTATTTTCTCTTTCTGCACTCTATAAGCCCTACTTCTATTATGTTCTCATAGTACACATACTTCTACAGTATGTGGCTCTAGCATCACTAGATACATACGTCCTGTGAAATCACTGGGTTATCAAAATCCTAAGTGTTCCTTGAATTTGGAGTTTTAAAACATTGCAAATGTTTATGGTATTAGAAATGAATGTCTTTTGCCACAACATGTTAATCTAAAAGGGCAAAAAAGTTCAAATTTGGAAGATAGAATTGTAAAATGAAAATCAAATCTAAATTTAGTTTAGGGGTCCGACTTATGCACCAGATATTTCATTGAAAATAGAAAAAAATGTGATTTTGTTTCAAGGAAAATGTGAGATAACTGGATAGGTTTTGTTAAGTGAGACCATGGTAGGTCTCACTTATTCTCGCATTACTTAGCATGGGGCTCAGTACTGAAGTTGTGAATGGATTTGGGATTACACTATGAAACACTACAGAAATTGGTATTTATCTCTGGGAAAGAATCATAAGATTGATTGTTTGGATTTGAACATTATATTAACTGATATAAATGAAGATGGAAAATTAGAAGATATACCTTAGGTCAGATTCCAGATAAATAGGGTGACCTGATGGTTATGGGAAATAGTGTCAGACTACAATGAGAACCAATCACAAATTTTAAAGTATCCGGGAGAGTATACATGAGCAACTGAGGTTAATTATATTTCTATAACGTATTTGAGTGTTATTTAAGAAGAAACAGTCATTCAAAAATGGCCATGTACTTAAGAAAAGTTCAGCATCAGAATATGCAATATATGCTCAAGAAACTTGAAAGAGATATATACAGTAGGCATTCATAAAAAACATTTGGAAATTGTCAGGGGGCTTGGCATTTGTCCACTCAGTGAAGGATGCTCATGCTATTTTGAAAATTGAGCCAAAGGCATTCCCCAGTAGGTTCCCTCTGCTTGGAACCTTCCAGAATCTTTGTGCACGCATAAGTTCTACCAAATATAACATAGATGAAGAAGATGGAACTTCAGGTCCTTTGTAGAAGATATATACTCTTTGTGAGTTTATGTCATTTGCTTCTTATTTGATTCATATCTCTCCAATGTTATTCAAATCTGATACTTTAGGGGCTGTAGAAATGGCTTAGCAGATAAGAGTACTGTTTTCTCTTCCAGAGGTAGTGAGTTCAAACCCCAGCAACCTCATGTTGACTCACAACCATCTATAATGTGATCTGATTCCCTCTCTGGCATGTAGGTATACATGCAGATAGAGCACTCATATACATTAAATTAATACATAAGTAAAGTGTGAAACTTTTTTTGTGTGTGTGTGTGGTTTTACAAGACAGGGTTTCTCTGTATAGCCCTGGTTGTCCTGGAACTCACTTTGTAGACCAGGCTGACCTTGAATTCAGAAATCTGCCTGCTTCTGCCTACTGGGTGCTGGGATTAAAGGCATGCACCACCACGCCCAGTTTAAAGTGTGAAACTTAAAGATGAAAGAGAAAGCATTTCTCTCTGTCCTACCACAATGCACACCCAGATGTGTACAAAATATTTGTTTTTCAAGTAAGTCTGGTATACTAGTAATCCATAGGTTTGCAGTCTGCAGGGGTTCCAAGAGGGCAGCACATATAATCCTTTATTTGACATGCTTCCCTCTGAAATTTATGTTGTCCTGAAAGACCCTGAGAGGAGCCCCTTGCCCAAGCCTCAGGATAATAGCAGACCACCAAGTACTCACGAGAAACCAAACTTGATGCAAACCACAGGAGGCTTTATTCGGGGAAAGCCAGAGCTCTGGGGACTATTGTATCCACTCACGAGTAGAGGAGTCGACACTGAGGGGAAAGGGATCCCAGTTTTTATAGGCCCTCAGCAGGGGAAAAGAGAAGGGGGGAGTAGGGGATTTCCAGATCTAAACAATGCCTATTCTAAAATGATTGATTTCCCAAGAAATGGGTATGGGAGGGAAACAAGGAACGAGTCTAATGAAGGTGCAGTAACTCTGGATTGGCCTCGACTGTGGTTACTGGGGAGATTTTCCAACTCTAGTCCAGCACCCAATATCACAAACACCTGGCAGTGAGGTGCAGCAGTGGGCACACACCTGGGTTAAAGGAGCGGTCAGAACATTGGCATACACACAGTTTCAAGGAACAGCCAGAGCATAGTGCACCATTGTTTTTCTAAATCAGTGAAGTTAGTTGTGCTAACAATGAAATCTATTTTGCCAATTTCAGGGCTTCTGTGACCTTTTTCATTCTGTCAGGATCTTTCAGTTCATGTATATATTTTTCAGAATATTTCCAGAACGTAAAAGAGACATATGTTTTAGATGGGATATAACAAAGTTTTATTGAGAAATGTAAACTGATACTCCTGCTGAAAGGGAAATCACAATAAACTACTAGGGGATAGTTTGGATTTTAACTTACTGTCAAATGACTGAATATGTTAAAAGTACTCAGTTCACAACAGATGGGAAGGTTCAAATTATTTACATTTTTAAGTAAACCACTCTTTCAGATTTTGCATGTACTGAGAATCATGGTATTTAATTACATTAATTAATGTAATAAAATGCTGTTAATTAGATTTTATCATAGTAATTTAGTACAAAGTTCCCACACAGCAATCACCTGATTACAGAGTAGAACAGAGATTTTTTTTTAAGTAAACAAGAGGAGGAAGCTTATTATGCAGTTAGATATTAGAAAATTCCTACCCTTTCATTTTCTTTTTATTCTTTTTTTAATTGGCTATTTTATTTATTAAATTTCAAATGTTATCCCCCTTCCTAATTCCTCTCCACAAACTCCCTCTATCCTCAGCCCTCCCCATGCCTCTATGAAGGTGCGTCCCTACTAGCCCACCAACACCCCCTCTCAGCACCCCAGCATCCCCATATGCTGGGTAATTGAGCCACCACAAGACCAAGGGGCTCCCCTCCCGTTGATGGCAGTTAAACCAGTCCTTTACTACATATTCATATGGAACCATGGGTGCCCATATGTGTACTTTTTGGTTGGTTGGTTGTTTGGTCCCTGGAAATTTTGGGTCCTGGTTGGTTGATATTCTTTTCCTTTCTATGGTTTTGCAAACCCCTTCAGCTACTTCAGTCCTTCCTCTAACTTCTCCATTGGGCTCCTTGAGCTCAGTCCGATGTTAGACTGCATGCATCCACTTCTGTATTGGTCAGGCCCTGGCAAAGCCTCTCAGGGGATAGCTATACCAGGCTCCTGTCAGCAAGCATTTCTTGGCATGAGCACTAATGTCTAGATTTGGTGAGTGTAGGTGGGATGGATCCCTAGGTGGAGCAGTCCCTGGATGGCCTTTCCTTCTGACTCTGCTCCACTCTTTATCCCTCTGTTTCCTTTTGACAGAAGTTATTCTGGATTAATATTTTTGAGGTAGGTGCTCCCATCCCTCAACAGGGGGCTGTGCCTATTCACTAGTGTATTAGTCAGGGTTTAACTGCTGTGAACAGACACCCGTGGCCAAGGAAAGTCTTATAAAAAACAACATTTAATTATGGCTGGCTTGCAGGTTCAGAGGTTCAGTCCATTATCATCAGGGTAGGAATAGAGTAGCATCCAGGCAGCCATAGTGCAGAATTATCTGAGAATTCATCATCTTCATCTAAAGGCTGATAGTGAAAGATTGATTTCCAGGCAGCTAAGGTGAAAGTCTTAAAGCCCACACCCACAGTGGCACACCTATTCCAACATGGCCGCACTTCCACATAGTACCACTCCCTAGGACAAGCATATTCAAACTTGGCAACTGGATATAGTCTCTACAGGTCCTCTCCACTTTGTTGGGGATTTCTGCTAATCTCCCTGTTGGGTCTTGGAAACCTCTTGAATCCCTGGCATCTGGGACTTTTTAGTGGCTACACACAATTCCCCTTCCCTCACTGCTACACACCTCCTTTCAAATTCCTGACCTTCTGAACTTCTCCCAGATCTCCTCCTGTATCAGAACTGACCCCTCTTTCCTTCCTACCCTCTCTCCCTCTCAGATTCATCTTTCCCTCTACTTCCTGAGATTATTTTCTTCCTCCTTCTGAGTATAATTGTAGCACACACACTTTAGTGTAGTCTTCCTTCTTGAATTTCCTATTGTCTGTGAGTTTTACACTTTCAATTTCCTATTAAATCAAAATGGCTGGTGATAGATCACTGACAATGGCATTTAGTCTGTTGACACTGAAAAAAGCAGTCTCTGAGGATGAACAGTAAACTACATCCTGATTATGTGTGCAGCAATTCTGCCTACAGTAATTGTAGGATCATAACCTATGCATTTAAATCCAGCCCAGAAATTCTTGCATGAGTACAAATGGGGAACATTTAGAAAAGGAGGTTTAAAAGGCCAAATTTCAGCCTATGCTATTGGATCATTACTGAGATAATGAGGAAGAATCTTCCCTCCTATGCTGTGCTCCTGTGAACTGGGTAAAAATGAGGATAAGAATACTTCTCATCAGGGTATCCAAAAACTTAAGTCCTCAACACATAAAATCTTGAACTAGGTCAGATTCTGTATGTATTGTGAGACTCTCAGAAACTACTACACCACAGGTCTGCCAGGTGCTGCAGTGCCTGCTCTGCTGAGCTTGTATCTTACTGTTCTTGAAGGTACACAGCCAAAGGACCAGCAAATTATACTATAGCAGAATAGAATTTCAGTCTGTGAATGCTCCATTTAGAGAAGATGGCACTTGTGAAGCAACTAGAAATTAAAATTATGCCATTTGTATGTAGATAATTATTAAATTATTGTTAAAATATTTTCCTGTTTTATAACACATTATTACTGGTTCTGATAAAGTGTATGTGAAGATTAATATCCAACCATTGTGACATCATCACAAACACTTCCACAGAGCATTAGCTTTATTACATGGGCACAATACCTTTCCCCTGTGGACAATCAGGGAGTAGTACATTGGTGAGCTCTCAGAGAGAAGCTAGAAATGGTATTGAAGCTGCCTTTGCTTCTTTCCATGCCTTTCCCTCTTCAAGGCACATATGTGAGGTGTGAGCCCTGACGTCTGAACATGCCTGTCAACCAGGAAACATGAGATGCCCCAGACTCAAATGTGCCTGCCTTGTTGAAACCTTACAGGATCTGAGTAGCAGAAAGCATTCCCCTGTCTTTTAAAATAAGTAATTGACAGTGATTACTCTTTCTGGAAAACTCTTCACATTATTAGTTCCCTCTCTCTTAACAACCACCCTAACAATTCTTCAAACTGCTTTGTCTCAGTGGACTGAATAGAGCACATGCTACTTCTACTGTCTTACAGTAACAATCCTTTGGGCAAAAGGCCTAATTTTCCTGACTGTCTAATTTTTATTTAAAGAGAATTTTATTATCTTCTCTGAGGGATGTATCCCTCATGTTTTGTACCAGCTTTGGGGGTCCCTGCAAGTTTCATGGGTGGCAGAGAAAGCAACAGTTTGTGGCAAGAAAGAAACTTGGGTAGGAATTCCCCCTTCTGAATTAAATTTAATAAGGCCACACTTAACTGAGGTGATCAAATAATCTTCTCATCTTTGGATGACCGAGCATTACCATGGCTGGGGGGACATTGACCCGATTCCTCCCGTGGCTGCTATCACAGACCCACACTTGTGGCTCTTGGTATCTTTTGGGGAGGTGAGGCAGAGCCTTAGAAAAATTCTTAATTGTAACTGAAACTAGATAACAACCTCTTCTCAAACCGGGTTTGTCTCTCAGGGAACTCAGAAACGGTCTATATGGACCTTCCCCTGTAATACTTAGTTTGCACCCATGCTGGGCCCATACTGGATTCGCATTATCACGGACCAGCATGCACAGTTCTGAGTTCTGTGTAGCTCCGGTAGGAGAATTGTCAACCTCAGACTCAGTAAGGCCTCTACAAGAATTATGCTAAGTGTAACACCACAATTTGTGGCTTTTAAGCTATAGTAGGAGCTGGAGGTCACCCTTTATCGTCTCTATTGTCTCCAAAGCCTGAGGAACCAAGGGGAATTTGCATTAGCAGCAAGGGTGGAAAACTGGAGATGAGTTGCTGTTTCTGCCTCAGTGGGAGGAGGATCTTCATCGTCTGAGTCCTGGATATCCAGCTGATGGTAGTGGACTGCAACCAGCTTACTTAAAGCAGCTTCAATCTGTGACTTAACAAAACTGATTAATTTTCTAAAGGCCCAGAGGCCAAAAGACAAAAGCAGTAAAATACCCATGAAAGGTCCCAAAAGTGTGGGAAGCAAGGTGGTGACCCAAGGAGAAGTAGAACACCAATTTTTATACCAATATTCTTGTTTCTCTCTGTTGCATTTTCTCTCTTCTAAACTAGCTCTAACTTTGTCTATGCTATCTTGAACTAAGCCAGTCTTGTCAGAGTAAAAACAACACTCTTCTAATATCTGAAATTTCTGTCCTTGTAGCCTTAATATTTGTTATATCCTGTCTTATTGCTGAGACCACTACTTCTAAGACATTAACCTTTGCCTCCAATTTTTTATCTACAATAAGTTGCTAATATTCTTATGCATATCATTAACAAAATGATCAGTATGCAGCTGTTGATCTAAAGCTGTGGTAGATACTGAAGTTAAAATTGCAATTAAAGCAGTAAATCCTAAAATTGCTCATTTGACCTTTTTCAAGTTTGCATTCCCAGATTTTTAAACCAAGGATCATTTCCTAATTCTAACAGGCAGCAAAACATAAGCAGGTCTCTTTAACAAAATCATAACAGCAAATTCCTTATCTAAATTAGGATCTACACAATTAGTTAATTGACAACAATTACAATGAATATGAAAAGACTTGTCAAGATTGGTGATCTTAACTCTTAAAATTATCTAACAATATAGCATATAGGAAAGGTACAAAAGTTTTCACAGCTATAGGGGAGTTGGCCTGAATGGCCCAAAACAGTGTCTCTGATGAAATCTTGTTAAATACACTGTAGCAGTCTCTCTGCCTCACGAGTCCTCATTTATAGTTGTCCTCAAATTGACACCAGGTTGGCTCTCCTTGCTGTAGCCCATGGCAAAGATAGGAAGTTTCTTCATCTTATTTGTAAGTGGCTGCTCTCCCTGATTCCTCTTTTTCTGTGCACTCACACAGCTTTCTTGTCATCACTGCCAGGGCACTCATGAACTCACAGGTCAGTCTGTCACAGGAATCATTCTGGAAGCTAACATGCTTTTGCAGTATTCTGTGGAAAAAACAGAAACACTGCCCCCTTTTCCCCATAATAACTTTCTGTTCAGGCTCATGCCATGTGTCAATGAGTGGGTCCTTTTCAGCTCACCTAGACATGATTATGTCTAGTTTTAAGATACTATGAGGCATTTATTAAGTTCTTTGACATCTGAATTTCAAAATTCTTAAAAATAAAAGTATGATTTAAATAATGTGCATGGGGGTATAATTTCTCCTTTTTTTTTGTTTTAAGAAGATAGAGTTTTTAAAGTTCTATAATACCTTGTCTTTGAGAATTATAAAATTGTTGACAAAACCACTTAAATACTGGACTGTTATAGTCGGTTTTAATATAACATGAGCAGTGACTAATTAAACTTTCAATTGTTTCTCTTGAAGAGAGATTGTAACTAGAATGCTTGAAAAGTTATTATAGTCACATGTGTATAATTTATTTATTTATTAATCAGAAATAAGAGAAAGTCCTTAAGTTGTCTTTGTGAATAACTATCTTCTAGAGAAAAACAGCTTGATCAGTAAGTCTAAAACCCAAATAATTATAAGGATCCTGAGTTTGTATCTTTTTAGGAGCTATCTGTAATCTTTATCAGTTAAAGCTTTATGTAAACATCTATAACACAAAAGCAAATCCTGGGGGTCTTTTCCAGGCAACCCAGGACAATGTCTTAACTGCCCAAAAACAATCTTCTTAAAGGAACAGTATTTTTTCTTATAAGTCGCATAAGCAATTGCAAGCTCTGAGATATAATATTGACTATTAATATACAACTTAAAGTTTGATTGTTCAACATTTTAAAACACCATCTACAGCACACAATTTAATTATCTGTGCTGAAACAGGAGAAAACTCAAAAGAATAAGTGTGTGATCTAATTCACATATACTTTCCTCCCATAGAAGGGCTGTTTTTTAAACACAGAAAATGGGATGCATGCATGCATGAATTTACAAGCATGCATAAAAATAATTTTTTAACTATCTTAGGATAATGATTATCAATTTTACTTAATACGATGGTATGCAATAGATCAAACATCAATATTCTGCAATAACCAAATTAATGGTTGTTTGGAACAAGGAAAAGACACTTATACATATAAGCAAACTCTGTACACTATAACTTTATATAAAGTAGGCAAGTCAAATCGCAATGTCTTGATAAATTTCACATCCTGATTGACCTTTTATAAACTTTGAATTTAAACTTTATTTAGAACAACATCTGGCTAGGTCTGTAACAAGGCTCGTTCAGCTAAAAGAAAGGGAGGGAGAGCTGAAGTCCCACGAATTTCTCTAGTCAAGGTTTGCGAAACAAAAGAAGTGCCACACAAGCCTCGCTGAGGCTGCTTCCCTCTAAGCTCATCGTCAATCCAAACTGCAAACATTTCTCAATCTGAAAATTTTGCCAGAGTCCTGGCCCAAAGATTATCTCTATTTTGAAGTATCTAAAGACCTGTTTTCCTGGGTTCATGTTGTCTAGAATGACTCTAACCCTGAGTTCTCAATTTTAAGCTAACTTTCCATTACAAGCAAAAGACTTCCTGCCACTTTAAGAGCTCTGTTTGCAATTGGCAATCAGCAGGGCTTTTCTAGCTATACTTGACTCTCAGCCACAGTGCAGCTAACTTATCAGTTTGTGCTGTGCAAATTGAGACTGCTTTTTAAACAAGTTAAACTAAATCAAAGGATGGACAGCCAGCAGTTAAAGTTTTAACCATTTATATTTTTCAACATGAAACACAGAACAACAATCATTCAAACAACAAAACAAAAACAAACATGAATTGACAGACATATGGACAATTTGGTGCATCAAAAACAGACAGTAGACAGATAGGGAATAGAACTTGGTGTCTCAAAGGGACACAGATATCCTAACCAGAGCTAAGAATATCTCCATAGGAGCCAGAGAGGAAGCAGGACGTCTTCCGTTTTCCTTCTGTTCCCAGGAGAGCTCAGAAATAGCTTATTTTCATTTTTTCTCTTTTTTGCTAAAAGGTCCCAAATAGGGGATAACTGCTTTTCTAAAAGTTATTTTCTCTCTCTCATGTTCAGAGTCTACTTCCTGATCTCCTTCTTCTGGGAATACTGCCAGAGAAGGGAGAGGAGGCACAGTGGCTGCTTCTGACAGTTACTCTTCAATAAGAAAAGACAGTTGCAGGGACCGCATCGGGACCCTCATTAGCTAGTTTATCATTTAAATCTCTACCTACCTTTCACCAGTTTTTACAATGTATCTCTGCTTCATCTATAATAAACCATGGACATACCTGATCTATGAAAATAAAAAGTCTATCTAATCTTTCTTTTTAACTCGTACTCCTCTTTCTCTGAGAGAAATCTTTAAACCTTTCTTTAAACCTTTGATGAAGGCTGCCTCTTTAGATAGCTTATTTCACATAACCTGAAGTGGAGATGACTCAACTCACCAAGGATTTCTCCCTCTTCCATGAGCAGCAGAAGGTGTCCTTCACTACTTCTAAATTCTTGGGGTCTCGACAAACTTCTCTGGAACCTCCACTGATTAGGAATTATGATCCGGACCTCGCCCTCACGTCAGGCGCCACTTATCCCGTCCCGCGGGATTCAGTTATTCCTGGGTGTGAGGGGGACTGCAAACCTGGAAGGAGATGGGAGGAAAAGAAAGAGAGGCAGGCGACCAGGAAGGGTACCTATTGAGGTCTCGTTTATTATGCTGAGGTGCCTTCTTTTTAAAGCATACATCGCGGGGAATATGGGAGGGGTCGAGGGAGAATTATACAAAGAGCAAAGAAATGGGCATCTGCTGACATGGGGGCCGAAGTCAGGCGCCAGGCAGCGGGTACTTTGCATCTTATCTCTGGAACATTGATCCTCCTTGACAGCCTTGGGTGTCAGGCTGGGCTCAGTGAGTGCACTCCCTGAAGACCAAGGTAGACTTTCTAACTCTCTTCCTAAAATGGTTGCATTCTTTACAAAATTATTTACTTCCCTGTTATGTTTTACTGTTGTCTTGCTGGCCACTGCTTGGGTATGTTTTTTTTCCCCCACAAAGTTAGATCCACGGATGAGGTTGCTTAAAACTTACGTTCACTCCTGAAGACTGACACGTTTCATGCAAGTTGATCAACAGAGAAGGTGTGCGTGCGCGTGCATGTGTGTGTAAGAGAGAGAAAATTTAGCTAAAGAAAATTATTAATTGTTAATTAATTAATTAAATTATTTAATTAAAAGATAATAAACAATGCCAGTGATGGTTACAGCTTGGAAAGGAATAGGAGAAGAACTAGACAGGTCTTTGAATGCTCAGGAATGATATATGGATTTGAAGTAAGAGCAAATAGCTACTGAAAAATGTACAACAGAAAAGTTACATCCTCAATATAATGATGTCATGATTTTATTTATGTATAATGTGTACTATGAATAACCATGTATATTTGCTATCCAATACATATAAATAATTTTATTTATATATAATTTAGAAGTAGCTTTCTTGTCTGAAATGTCATTATCTGAATCAGAATGTCAGATTCTTCAGCCATGGATCCATTTTTATACATCTTGGGTTCTTAGAAAGCCCAGGATCCTATGTACTCATTAAGTATCGGCTAAGAATGAGACATTTCTCAAAAAACAGCGTTTTCCAGACACAACAGGGCAGATGCACATATTCTCTCACAGAGACTGTAACAGCACACACACATCTGCAAACATTTCAAAATAAACAAACTCACAGCATGGTGAAGAAGATAGAGACACAAAGTCCCATCCCTAGTCATGAGGCTATTTACAGTTGATTGCTGGTGGGAGAAGAAAAATCAGTTTTCTTCAATGGACTGACCCTGGGTATATCAGCATGGCCAATACATAGGGTCTATGTTCAATTTTGTTCTTTTCTGTATTTTTCTTTGTTCTGTTTTTGACTTTTAAGAAAGAGAAAGAGAAAGAACATGAATTTGACTGAATAAGGGGAGGGGGATCTGGGATAGCTCCCATCGTATGACATTTTCAAAAAATAAATAAGGCTATAAAAATGAAAGATTGAGGCAGCCTTCAAATTTTCTACTTTAAAATAATATTATCTTTTGTGGAATGTTTCCTATTAGCCTTTCCACTTTAGTTCTAGTCTTTGTAAGAAAGTGAATAACTTTATACAATGCTTGGCTGCAAGCTTCCTCCTCTGTATTTGTCAGGCTCTGGCAGGGCCTCTCAGGAGACAGCCATATCAGCCTTCTATCATCAAGCACTTCCCAGAATCTACAATAACGTCCAGGCTTGGTGACTGTATATGGGATGGATCTCCAGGTACGGCAGTCTCTGGATGGCCTTTCCTTCAGTCTCGGCTCCACACTTTGTCTCCATATTTCCTTCTGTGAGTATTTTGTTCACACTTCCAAAAATCACTGAAGCATCCACATTTTGGTCTTCCTTCTTCTTGGGCTTCATATGGTCTGTGAATTGAATCTTGGGTATTCCAAACTTTTTTGGCTAATAACCACTTATCAGTGAGTACATACCATGTGGTTTCTTTGTGACTGAGTAACCTCCCTAAGGATGATATTCTCAAGTTCTATCCATTTGCCTAAGAATTTCATGAATTCATTGTTTCTAATAGCTGCATAGTACTCCATTGTATAAATGCACCAAATTTTCTGTATCCATTCTTCTGTTGAGGGTACCTATCGAGGTCTCGTTTATTATGCTGAGGTGCCTTCTTTTTAAAGCATACATCGCAGGTAATATGGGAGGGGTCAAGCGAAAATTATACAAAGAACAAAGAAATGGGCATCTGCTGACATGGGGGCCGAAGTCAGGCGCCAGGCAGTGGGCACTTTGCATCTTATCTCTGGAACATTGATCCTCCTTGACAGCCTTGGGTGTCAGGCTGGGCTCAGGCGTAACTCATGACCTTGGATGTCATGAGAACTCAGGAAGAAATAGAGAAGAGGGGACTGGGGACTATAATTTAGCTTTCACCGCCTCAGGTGCCAGGAAGGGAATAGGGAGGAAGGGGGTGATAACCAGCTCATAGCACGAGGCCATTTGGCCTGTTAGGGAGATTATGAAGGGCTCACTTTCTCACGGGATGGTCTCTGACAAGGAATGACTTAGTTAGCTGATGGTATTTTAAGTATCTACAGTCTGACATCAGGACAGTATATTTTATACCTCTTTAAGTACAGTATAACATTTGAAAAAAATTTTTTTATCTCAATTTCATTTGCACAATAAACCTAAGACAAGACTACACTGAAACTCTTTTGCAAAGTACAAGTGACTTCTCCCCTAAGGGTGGATTCATTTGACTGAGAATGGAAACTAAAGATTAAGGCCTAGCAAGGGAAATTCTGAGGAATCTGGGTGAGGTCTTATAGATAAAAAAGGATCATCATGGTGGCACACACCTTTAATCCCAACACTCAGGAGGCAGAGGCAGGTGGATTTCTGAGTTTGAGGCCAGCCTGGTCTACAGAGTGAGTTCCAGGACAGCCAAAGTTACACAAAGAATCCCTGTCTCAAAAAAACAAAACAACAACAACAACAAAAAATCAAGTTAATGATCCATTCCCACTATTTGGAGTGAAAACCAAGTATATATTTCCTCCATTGAGGAGACACCTTTATGCGAGTAACATTCTACTTTCTCCAGTGCTTATCTGTGAGCACTGGTGACCTCTGCAATCTAGAAGAGGATTTGTTATTTTTGCAATCATGAGAAGCTGTCAGGGTATTTCCCTCTATCTTCACTGCAACACCAACCCAGGTCTTTGCATATGGTTCTCAAGGGAGGAGCCACCCCTGCCAGTTTTGGATAAAGAGGTTGGTTGACACCTTGCTGTGAGTGAAAGGTCTCCTCAGGCTGCCTCCACAAAATGAATTTGCCTGGTAGATTGTTGGTGCTGTTGTTCTGGATTTCAGGTGAGGACAGAAGGAATTGAGAAAGGAGAATGGAGAAGGAGCAGTAGCTCTGGGCCACACTGCTCACTTCATGTGTTGTGCCATGTGTGAGAAGACAGGTATTATCTTCGAGGATGGGGCCTGTTGGGTGTATAGCTTCCAGGGGGAGGTTCCAGATGGGAGAGAACCTGTGCTATAATGAAGATTATGACACAGATGGATAGGCTGGTCTAAGTTATAAATAAATGCATCTTGGGACTCCCATTTCTCTTGTTTTCTTAGGATGGGAATTTTAATATACAAAGAATTGTATGTATAAAATATCTATGTATGTATATATGTATGTATAAAAAAATTTCAAGATTGTTCATGAGGTTTTTTCATGACTCTGTACTTCTCTTTATTTCAGCTTCCAGAGGTGATGTTGTGGTGACACAAACTCCAGTCTCCCTGACTGTCAGTCTTGGAGATCAAGCCTCTATCTCTTGCAGGTCTAGTCAGAGCCTTGTACACAAAAATGGAAATACCTATTTGAAATGGTTCATGCAGAAGCCTGGCCAGTCTCCACAGCTCCTCATCTATGAGATTTCCAACCGATTTTCTGGGGTCCCAGACAGGTTCAGCGACAGTGGTTCAGGGACAGATTTCACACTCAAGATCAGCAGAGTGGAGGCTGAGCATCTGGGTGTTTATTACTGCTCCCAAACTACACATTTCCCTCCCACTGTGATGCAGACCATAACAAAAATCTCCTTGCTTGGGGTATCCCAGCTGTCAAATAAATTACTTATCTATGTGAGAGGTTGTTGAGGAACTGCAGCTTATAGGATTAAGCTGAGAGCACGTGCGTGTTGGTTACAGCTCACTGGTCATTCTTTTTTTTTTTTTGGCTTCATTGATTTCAATGACAATGATATTGCATTCTTAGGAGTATAGTGAACAGGTGTCCTTCCAGGAAGCAGCAATGATGACAGTCAAGCTGAGTGTAAACCAACTCTGTTCCTACAGGCCTTGTCTTCCTGTGTTAATTAAAAAGTTATCCAGTGAAGCAGACAGGGAACTGAGAGGTGTTCCTTTGTTAAGTTGTCTTACATACTAAATAATTGTTTTGTTTGCCACATTTTAAACTTTTGATTTAAATTCCAGTGTCTTACTTCTGTTTGTTTTCCATTTGCATGAAGTACATCCATTGACTCTGTAACTTTTACCAAATGCTTTTACCCAGAAAGTGTTTCTTTTCTGACATACTTTTCTCAGTGTGTCAAAGACTGAAACAGAAAGTTCTAGGTTAACCTTATGATAAGGATCACTGCTGCAATTAGCATACTGCTAAACAGACAGACATTATGGCCGGATATGAAGTCCACAGCTCACAAAAATGTATGATAACTTTTTAAATTCACTAGGATTTGAAGGGCATGTTCTAGACCTATGAAATTTAGCAACCGAGCAGTATACTTTCAATTTAATTTCATTATTAGTTCTTTATGTTCTTCTACTAAAATGCATGGTGTCTTTAGCAACAAGGATTTGTGACCTCCTTCTGGTGTGCAATCAAAAAAACTGACAATAGCATGTAGTGTTTTGTGGCTTTGGGTCCATCATATCTTTTTAACTTTCAAACTTTACAGACCCCAGATAAATGATTAAAATTTAACCACTTATAGTTAGGATCCACTTATCAAAGTGAACACATGGCATTGAATTTTGTCACTCAGTATTAATTTTCTGATACTTCTAGACATTTTCTTACAAATTTCCTCATTTCAGATTTCTTTGTATCTGAATAAAATTCCACTTGGATGTATTTCAATTTTTCATTAGATATGTTTCATTTGATGGATATCTAGGCTGATTGTTTTTTCTACTTATTGTGAATATACATTTGTATGTACACATATATTTATTCATTTGGTATATTGTTGGCTATATATGCTGTAATAAACGTATATACTTATCTGGAAAGTATATGTTTTATAGAAATACATGCCTCTCTTCTTCTAGAGGTGGCTAAGGGGGCATGATCCATTGCCTTTTGCTCCACTTCATGGTGAGGCCACACAAACCAGCATCAAGATTACCAGAGGAGAAATGATGTATATTAGACCACATTTGTTCCTTCCATTCCTGTCATAAACACCTTCTATGGCACACCCTGTCTCATGATGATAGTCTTCTCTTCCTCCTCCTCACTATTAATGTTTATTATGACTATTGTACCTGTCTGTATTCAGGGAATTCTTCACTGGCTTAGTGGACAGATCTACACTATAACTTCTCTACTTCTTGATCTATGATCAGAGAACATTATGAAAAAAGGTGCAGAAAATTATGTGACAATACCAGAAAGTCTGTTTTAAAATAATCTTTCCTAGAAACAGCTATTTAAACAGCACTTTGACTTCCATATATGTATATATATATACATATACATATGTATATATATAATTTATGTTAAAATAAAATTATATTTATATAATTTATGTTTATATATGTAAGTGTGTGTGTGACAATTCTATGTCAAATAACATAATGTCTTCTTTCATTTTCAAGTGTCACTATTCACTTTACAATTGACAAAAAAATAATCAAATAGTATATTCCTTATGTGTCCCAATATGGAAGGACTCCTTAGTTCTTAAGTATTTTAACTCTTGACATAATTATTTAACATTAATCTTGAGATAAATAATTGAGATGTTGATTTCAATTTGAATACTACAACCAAATGAAAGACTGGTAAAAATTTTAACTCTTGACATAATTATTTAACATTAATCTTGAGATAAATAATTGAGATGTTGATTTCAATTTGAATACTACAACCAAATGAAAGACTGGTAAAAATGTGAATACTCTTCACTTCAGCAGACAGACCTTAAAAGAGCTTCATCTGCTATGGAAAGTGCTAGAAATACTGGTTAAAACTGTTGTGCCCCAGTGAACTATACACCTTGGCAAGTATGGATTGAAAGTTTAGGAAATTAGACACATGTTGGTAAGGTGTCACACATAAGTATACACATAAATGTATGATGACATACATTTGTTTTAGAATGTTAATATACTGTGACGTGACTCTGTATTAAAGATTTTTCACAAAGTCCAGATATTTTCCAAATTTAAGAAATATGTTTTAGTTTGGCTTGTGGCACAAGTGATAGCTAATGCTTTTGAATCACTATCACAATGATGTGTCTTCTTCTGATTCAGACTGACTAAGTAACATTGCTCTTCATGAAATATCAACTGATACCATGTATGAGGGATAGGGTGTATATCATGTCATACATGCAAACTTTATCAAATTACAAGACTTTACCAGGTGACCAGCAAGGGAGACTATGTTCAGAGAAGGGATTGTATCCTGGATATATTTCTTTGACTAATATCCACTTATTAGAGAGAACATACCATGCATGTGCTTTGGAGCCTGAGATACCTCACTCTGGATGATGAGTTCAAGATTATTCCCCACTTTCTTTTAGATTTAGTGCATCCAGCTTTATATTGAGATCTTTGACCCCCTTGATTTTGTGCATGGTGACAGATATGTATCTATTTTCATTCTTCTACATGCTGACATCCAATTAAATCAGCAACATTTGTTGAAGATACTTTCTTTTTTCCATTGTTTGGGTTTGACATTTTTGTCAAAAAGCAAGTCCTGTTGAGGTTCTATCTAACACCCCATCAGAATGGTTAAAATTAAAAATAAAACTCAAGAGTTAGCACATGCTGCTGAGCATGTGGAGCAAGGGGAACAACTCTTTCATTGCTGGTGGCAGTGAAAACTTTTCAACCACTTTGAGAATAAATTTAGTATTTCTCTAGAAAGATGGAAGCAGCTCTACCACAAGTCCCAGCTACACCACTCCTGGGCATATACCCAAATGATTCTCCAACATCCCACAAAATACTTGCAAAACGATGCTCATAGTAGCTTTATTAATAATAGCCAGAAACTGGAAACAACCTAGGTGTCTCTCAACTGAAGAGTAGATAAAGAGAATGTGGTATATCTACACAATAGACTACTAGTCAAATATTAAAAACCAAGACATCATGAATTTTTCAGGCAAATGGATGGAAGTTGAGAATATTATCCTGAGTGAGGTAACTTAGTACAAAAACAACATGCATGCCTTGTACTGGCTTAAAAGAGGATATTAGCCAAAAAAAAAAAAATACAGGTAACATGTGACATTCCACAGACCAAAACTAAACAAGAAGTAAGGTCCAATGGAGGAAGCTTGAATCTCAGTTAGAAGGAAGAATAAAATAGTCATATGAGGCAGATGGAGGAAGGGAACTTGGATGGAGAGGGGTTTGGGAGGGAAATGGGGTATTCATGATCAGGTGTGAGGAAAAACAGAAAAGATGCAGAGATGGCAAGAAAAATGAATGGAAATCTGCAACTGGAAATCTTTTTGGGATGAGACAGAGACCTAGTATAAGGGAGACTCCAAAGAATCAATGGGGTAACTTTAGCTGTGGCTCACTTCTTGGGGGATCTGAAATCTGAAAAGGCCATATTATGTAGTCAGGCAGGAACCCCAGTGGAACCATAAAGAAATCAACCCACCCATAAAGTCTTTCAACTCCAAATTTATCCTGTCTAAAAGTAATTCACGCACTGGGAAGGAAGCCTAGACTGAGGGAATGGTAAAGCCATAGTCAGCCCAACTTGAGACATATCCCATGGTCAAGCACCAATCCCTAACACTACTAATGCTACTCAGTTTTGTTTGGAGACAGGAGCATGTTGTCCTCTGAGAGGTGACATTTAGCAGCCAACTCAGAGAAATACAGACACCCACAGGCAAAGTGTGGATGGAGACTCTTATGAAAGAATAGACAGAAGGATTGCAGGCCCAAAGGGGATAGGAACTCCACAGGAAGAGCAACAGTCAACCTACCTGGACACTTAGGGGTCTTAGAGTCTGAACCACCAACCAAAGAACATACATTGGCTGGACCTAGGTCTCCTTGGTCATATGTAGCAGATGTGCAGCTTGACCTCCATATGTGTCCCAAATAACTGGAATGGAGCTACCCCAAAATCTGCTGCCTATACATGGAATATGTCCTACTAGATGGGCTTCCTTGTCTGGCCTCAGTGGGCAAAGAAGCACCTAGCCTCAGAGAAACTTGAAATGTTGGGTTGGGAGTATACATAGGGAGGAGGACACCTGCTCTGAGAAGAATGAGAGGGAGGATAGAGGAAAAGTTTTGGAGTGACAGGGAGGAAGTAGTGAGTGGGTTAGAAAGTGAATAAGAAAAAAATTAATTAAAATCAAAGTTCTAAAGCATAGGATTGAATAGTTATGAGAAAGTTGAATGCATTCTATTAATCCCAACTATTTTTTCCTTAATATGGACCATTTTGAAGGCTAAATGAAAAAAATCAGAAGGCCCTTCATATTGTCATATATTATCAGAGTGGGTGTGGTAGAAATTCATATCCCAAATGCCCTGCAAAGTAATAATTCCTTTGTTTTACATTGAGAGGAACTGTCATCCTCTTGCTATTATCTCCTCAGGGTATTGAGAGAATCTTCCTCAGATCCTAAGGCTATCATGTGGGGATGCAGAAATGTTTTTCAAGCCTCAAAGATCAGAGAGACACAGATACAGGTCATAAATATTAGCAGAAAGAGAGATCAAGGAAAAGGCAGAGAAAGCAAAATTACTATTAATCTACCAAAAAGCTGCTTGTGGTGCTTCTGATGGGGAGAGTGCTCTGTATATTGAAGAAGCTGCTTCATACTAGATGTTTGTACACAGCCATCACTCATGTCCAGAACCCTGGAAAATCAGCAAGTTCAGGCTCATGCTGCAACACCTTCGCCTTTCATATTTATGTTTTAAAAGACCCCAAGCATTCCCTCACTACAGGACAAAAGTCCTGAAGACTGAATAGATTATGATTCTCTTGATGATGTTTAAGGCTGGATAGTCAGGATAAAGACAGAAATGTGTGATCTTTTGTATTCCAAAATCTGTGTTATAAAGATGCACAATCATTTCTGGGTCATATCTTGATTGGAAACTTTAACCCACATGAAGATAGTGAGACTGCTGCCTGAATCAGGATAATTTCTCCTGTTACTGCTCAGTAATGATAATGGACAAGTATAATTTGTAATACACAGCAAAGTCATGTATTGAGTAGCAGTGTTTTTTGTTATAATATTTAAGCTTTATTACTAGCCAAGTCTTTAGGCTGAGAGTGTAAGAAACAGTAACAAATGGCAGAAAAGAGCAAAATATGGAGGATCTCTAACTGAATAACAGTGTACCCATTTACTCTGTCCTTATGGAAGAACCTCCATCTTAATACAGTCAGAACTTCAAGTGACACAGGTTTTTGGGATCAGGGTGTTAAATGTGTACCTACTGTGTTTTTTTCTCTCTCTCTCTTTTTTTTTTTAGCAGAAGTTAGCAATGTTAAAGCTGTAAAATATTATTTTTACTTCAGTAATAATGATACCAATATATTATCATTTTAATTTAACAAAATGTCTACTCAAAACTATAAAGCAATTTACAAGGAGAATACATATTGTTTTTTAATCAATCAGAACTGTTTTAATGAGTTAAAGATCTAATAGTGCTCTGACAACAGGATATTCTTCTATTTTACCTAAGTATATCTTTGAAATATACCATTAAAAATAGAGCTCACAAACATTACTAATGTCATCTATAATTATAAATCATTGAATAGAAATGCATAATCTGGAGGCATATATATAGTCTGACCTCGGGCATCTGGAGTCTCTAGGATTGTGTTAAGTGCTGATAGGAGTAGCTGTGCCCAACAGTAACTGGTTTCTAATGATTTGCATGCCCTCACTGCACTGCCTTCGGGACTTCTTCATATACCAGTTACATACTGTGCATTGTTGTTGCAGTATGGGCATGAGTACCCCTGCTCAGTTCTTTGGGCTCCTATTGCTCTGGTTTCCAGGTAAAAACTAACTAAAATGAAACTTTTACTGTTACACTGTGATTAGTATTAACTCAAATTTCAGACATGTCCTTCCTTATCATGCAAAACTATGTGGATACTTCTTACATTTTCACCTCTAGGTGTCAGATGTGACATGCAGACTACCCAGTATGTATCCTTCCTGTCTGCATCTCTGGGAGACAGAGTCACCATCACTTGCCCGGCATGTTAGGGCATTAATTATAATTTAATCTAGTTCTAGCAGAAACCAGGAAAAGCTCCAAAGATCCTGAAATATCATGCAGCCAACTTTGAAGATGGGATCCCATCAAGATTCAATGGCAGTAGATCTGGGGCAGATGAAAATATAGAGAATTAATGGCTGTTAAAGATGTTTCCAGGAGTACTATCAATGCAAAATTGATAGCACAGAGCAAAGTTTTATAAACAAAACAAAATTCCAACACAACAACAGAGATCTATACTCTATTCCCTTGTGTTTTTAGAAATCATGTATAGGTAAGATCTATTTCTGTTTGTTCATAATATCTCATTCTTCTACCTACCTGTCTGTTCATCTCCAGTATACCCAGTCTCTTTTTATTGTTAAGCTAAGTTTTATTTATTTATTTTTAACATTTTTATTGTTTCTTGTGGATTTCACATCATATAATCCAATTACATTCATCTCACCCTCCATTCATACTGATACTTCAACCAGTTTAAATTAAGCCTCCAACAGAGAAAAAAATCTTGTCTTGTCGAATTAGACCAGACAGCAGACACTTTTGTCCATACTTCTTTGCATCCAAATTTTCATTGGAATGACTCCTTGGCCTGGTACCAGGCTACATATAGCAATATTACTAGGGCTCCTACTGGATCTTTTTGTTTCCCTGTGTCATGAAGACCCTGCACTTTCAGATTTCTAGGACTGACCCCTTCAGGTACTAAATCATGTCAGTAATGGAGCAAGTCAGTGAATTAGTCATGTTGTAGTAGGCCAGTTCAAATCCCTGGAATGAGGCCTGAGAGGTATCTGAGCTAGTCAGGCCTCCAGCCATTCCACCCTCATGTCACTGAAGTAGGCTTGCCAGCAACTGCTGCAAACAGGGCCAGCTAAACCTTGTACCTAGTTGAGGCACAGGGTCTGCTCTCCTCAGTGATGCAGCTGTTGATGGACAAAGCCAGTTTTCTCTCATGTCCCCAGGGCAAGTTGTCTAGTCTGTCATAGATGGTGAAGGATGAGGCAGGGTAGGAGTACGAAACATTTTCTGAGCCACTGACCAACAGACATGAGGCAGGCCCAGCCTCATGAGACAGGCCCATTGCTGTGCTCATGACATTGGGGTTAGCTCAATTGCAACCCTAATATCCAGGGATATCTCTACTATGCTGCCCAGGTAAGATGAAGGGCCTGTACTCTTGAGTGCCAAAGCATTTGAAGGGTAGAGCTATCACTTCCACTCTGATGACGTTGGGGTCAAATGCCCTGTCTGCTATATGTTGCAAGATAATTGGTAGCAGGGGTCAGCATCTTTCCTTGCCCATGTCACCAAATGTCAGAGAAGTGGCAGGGTCAGCTTTCCTACAATAAGGTCCTTAAGTTCACCTTGTCTGCCCCTGCAACCAGGGTCAGCTCTTCTGTGCTGCCCAGGCAGGGTGCAGGGCCCTCTGTTCTGACTGATGAAGCTGGTAAGGGTTATAGCCAATTCTCCTGCTCTAATGACTCCAGGGCCAATCTCCTGCCTGCCATAGGTGGAGAGCAGTGAAGAGGAGGTCCTATGCATGGTAGGGACACGTGCTAGTGCAAGTTCTCATATGTTGTTTGTATACTCTGGGCCAGCACACCCAAATCTCCTGCAATGTGCAGGCCCAGGCTCTTCTGAGTACTTGGCTAGGGTCAGCACCAACTCTCCTGCTCTTATGTATCCCACCATGACTAGATGGGTGATGGAACAAGTTCTGCCCAGCCCTCATCAGCATGTATAAGGGTAGCAGCTCAGACATTGATGTTTGCCTGGATTTGGTGGTAACAGACACCTGCTGCTACAGGGCTGTGGTCCCAGTCATGGCCCCCTGGTGGCAGCACAGGCCAATACTTCATCATGGTCCTAGATGTCATCACCAGCTACTCACATAAGGCTGTTCCTCATAACCTTTTAGTCTCCAGTTCTGTCTGTCTTCTTTGTGACTACATTCTTCTATTTCTACTTCTCTCCCATTTATCTACCACTCACTTGCTCCTCTTAGAAGGTCTTGTGGTCTCTGAGAGTCTGGGAATCAACTCAAAAGTGCTCTCAGGTGTGCTATGGCCTGCTTGAGCATTATGGCCCCAGGCAGTGTTTGTTTCAGGTATAGTCTGTCCTCCAGGCATGGATGGTCCTGAAGTTGTGGTCATTTCAGGCTAGCCCTCAGACTGGCACCATGATGCCAGTCTCATGATCATTTATTCCCTGCCTTGCAATGGCTCTCTGTCACTCCTGTCCAAGGCCCCAGAACTTATATGGGTTTTTTCTAGTTTCCAGTTCCCCATCCTTGGAGACTGTCTCGAACTGCCTAGCACTAGTCTTTTCTTCTCAGGCTCTGTGGGGTTTTGCTTGTTTGTTTGTTTTTGTTTTGTTTTGTTTTTTTTTTTTTTCAGAAAATGTTAGAGTAGTAATCATTTAGATGTTCACAGGTCAAAATACTGAGCAAACAGTGTCTCTCTTCTCTGTCATCTACTGACACATATGTGACACAGCAACATCTGCAATGCCTCTATAAGGCAAGAGTAGACAACAGTCTTAATTATTCTAATTCCATGCAACAAAGTACAATAAAATCAGAATATATAAAACCACTCTTCTAGATTTCAGATTTTTAGTTGTGCTGCTCTTTGACATTCTACATAAATTCTAGACTGAGTTCACCAAGTTTAGAAACTGTTTCAGGAATATTATTTGCATTACTTTGAGTTTATTTGCAAATTAGAGATGATTTAGATTTAAAAGTCATTTATGGGATCCGAGAGAATGCCCAGTGATTAAGAGCATTTGTGTTTCTGACTGGGACCTGGATATGATTCTCACTCTCAAGTTCACAAACTGCTGTCTTTAACTTCAGTTCCAGGGGATCCAGCACCATCTTCTGTCTTTTGAAGGCACTATACATATACACAATATTCTTACAAACTAGAAATCAAAACATACAAACAATTTTAGAGTAGTTTATATATATATACATTCGTGTGCCCTTTGCAAGTTATATTTTACTATCCTCAGTAGATGCAGATATTCTATTGTAATTACTTCTAAATATCTATGTTGAGATTCTTTTTTTTATGAATTTGTATGCTAATATTAGAAAACATTTTATTTCATGTATTTCACTGATCATTTCTTACTGCATTTGTTGTATCTGGAGTATTGATTTAGATACAAATGGCAAGAATATTTGGTCTTAATTAAGTGCAATCTGAGGCATAAAATGCCCAATATTTTCCCACTAGATATTATATTTGCCTGAGCATTATGGACAGCAAATGACAGTAAATTATTTTTTATTATTTTTTTCTTTAAAGAATTATGACTCCCATTGAAGTGATTTTTAAGACACTATAGAGATAATTATAGAATTCAATTTTTAGTTGTCAAAAGGATGAACTATATGGATACAGTGCACAATGGTAACATGGCTGTTGTCTTGTGAAATAGATTCAACTAGATCATGATCCCTCCCAGGAGGAAAATAACATCGTGAAAGCAGAGAATCCGAGGGGAAGGAAGTAGAGGAAGACCATGAGCAAGAGACACCAAAATAAAATTTGCTTTATTTCTTTCCTTTATGTCCCTGTCTAATGTTATACCCCAGTCAGAAAACTTTGTTAGAACAGAAACTTTTAATAAAATAACAAAGATTCTTTATTGTGTCAGAAGTTGCAGAGCTGAAACATGCTCATTTTCAAGGGGAGCTGTATTAGTCACCATGTACTAAATGTACTTTCTGTGGTCCTGAACCATAGCAGTAAAAGGATCATAGTATGAGTTTGCACTTTGTTATATTTTTCATCTTAGTAAATATTTGATGTCTAATTCCTTGGCTAATTTTTAATTTTCAAAGCAAGGGCTATGTGGTAGCCATCATGGTAATGATGGCTTAAAGTCATGAAGCTTGGAGACAATAGTTATTTTTTTAATGGAATGGAACTTATATATTTATGTATTTATGTATTTTATTGGTTATTTTGTTTATGTATATTTCAAATGTTATCTCTTTTCCTGGTTTCCTCTCTGAGAACCCTGCTTCCCACCCCCTCCCCCTGAATCCTCTAGGGTTCTACCCGACTCACCCTCCCACTTCCACTCTATCCGCCCTAGTATTCCCCTAAGCTGTGGCATCAAGCCTTCACAGAACCAATGGTCTCCCCTTCCTTTGATGCCAGACAAGGCCATCCCCTGCTACATATGCAGCTGGAGTCATAGGTCTCTCTATGTGTATTCTTTGACTGGTGGTTTAGTCCCTGGGAGCTCAGAGGGTGCAGGGGTATGGTCTGGTTAGTTGATATTGTTGTTCATCCTATGCGGTTGCAAATCCCTTCAGCTCCTTAAGACCTTCCTCCAACTTCTACTCAGTCTGATGGTTGACTCTGAGCATCTGCATCTGTATTTGTTAGACTGTGACCGAGCCTCTCAGGAGATATCCATATCAGGCTCCTACCAGCAAGCACTTCTTAGCATTAGCAATAGTGTCTGGGTTTGGTATTTGCATGTGGGATAGATCCTCTGGTGGGGCAGTCTCTGGATGGCCTTTCCTTCATTCTCTGCTCCACTCTTTGTCCCCATATTTCCTTTGACAATTCTAGGTTAAAATTTTGAGAAGGGTGGGTGGCCCCATCACTTAAATGGGGGTCATGCCTAAAGTCTGGATAAGGTCTCTATAGGTTCTCTCTCATCTTTGTTGGGTATTTCAGCTAATGTCATCCCTGTGAGGTCCTGGGAGGCTCTTGCTTTCCTGGCATCTCAGACTTTATGTTGGCTATCCCCAGTTCTCCAACCCCCATTGCTACACACCTCTGTTGAATTTCCTGACCCTCTGTACATCTCTCTCATCTCCTCTCACTCATGATCCTGCTCCTCCTATTCCTCTCCCTCTCTTCTTTTCCTCCCAAGTCCTGCCAATCCTCTATATCCCATGATTATTTTGTTCCCTCTTCTAAGTAGGTTGAGACATCCACACTTTGGCCTTCCTTCTTGAGCTTCATGTGGTCTGTAACTTGTATCATGGGTATTCTGAGCTTTTTTCCTAATATCCACTTATCACTGAGTATGTACCATGTATGTTCTTTTGTGACTATGTTACCTCACTCAGGATGATAATTTTTAGTTCCATCCATTTGGCTGTGAATTTCATGAAGTCATTGTTTTTAATAGCTGAGTAGTACTCCACTATATTTAGAACCAGAACCCCTCAGATTTTGGCATTTTTTCAGTCCCACACTTTCAGTGCACCCATGGTGACTACACAGTCAGACAGAAAAACAGGTTATCTATCTATATGTTTATCTACCTATTGACATCTAAAGCAAAACCGGCCATTAATCTGGACCTTTGCCTGAGATTTGATGTTATTTTATTTATTTATTTATTTATCCTTTGCTGTATATTGTGATCTTATTTAATTTTATGTCACATAAGTACCCTGTAATGAATTCTTTAATCATAATTAAGGATATTAATGTGATTTCTGGGGGAGATAGATATTTAGAGATTTCTAACATTTGATTCCATTAATAACCAAAGAAAGTTAAATTCAATATATCAATTAGTTATAAAAATCTTTATTTTATGACAGTTGTAGCATAGAATTCCTTTTAACTGTGTTATATGACAAATTTTAAAAGAATTGTTTGAATAAATAATTCTCTATAAACAACAGAGTGACAGTAGTTACTATTAAGTAACCCATGCCATTGCTTAAACTGTATTGAAATGGTGAGAATAAAAATGCTGAGTGAACAGTATGTTAGAGAGGAAAATAATATCTTATTTCCCTTTCTGAAGGTGAAGTTTGAAAGTACATAAAGAAGGAAGTGCTTGAAAAAGTCCATGATTGAAAGCCTGGGGGATTTGCCAATTAAAGCAAAATCATTCAAATTATGAGAGTTCTATCCTCCACAGACAGGATTAAAGAGACTTAGAATTACAGAAGTATACTGCAAAATAAATGTTATTGTTTTCACAATTTATTTGATGGAGAAACTAGGGCAAAATCAGATTAAGGGAACTTCTGTGGGAAGTTATATATTTAGAGCTTTCTGACATGTGACACCATGAATAACCAAGGGCACTTAAGTTCAAAAGAAAAAATGGGGATAGAACATTTGAAATCATCGATGAAGTGACCATACCTTTTAGAGAGGTGGCTCCACAGATAGGAGCACTGGCTGGTCTTGGACAGGACCTGGGTTCAGTTCTTGGCCTGTATCTGATGGCTTATAACCATTTATAAATCCTGTTCTAGGGAATCCGATGAGTTTTTTTCTTCTGACTTTCCTGGGCATGCATACACACACACACACACACACACACACACACACACACACACACACACACATACACACACACCACACACACACACACACACACACACACACACACACATACATTTATATATGTATAGTAGGGTAAATTTAAAAAATTAAACCTATTTTAAGGTTAAACTACCATTCCTTTGTTTCTAGAGAATGTTTATTTTTCTTTCATATGTTAGCTTTTCTAGTAATTGTAGTTTTTGGTTATAAGGGAATTATTTAGCTCCTATTATTTCCTAGAAGTTTCGGTATATACACAAGTATTTCTTCACCATTAGAAGATCATTATGAAATAGTATCAATCTATTAGGATTCCCTTAAATATAACTTACCCCGCATTTCTCTCTCTCTCTTTATATCTTAGGGTTTATTTTTCTTTTTGGTAATAGAACTTTAGAACAGGTTTTTTGCATTAAATTTATTTAAAAGACATTGAGCTTCCAGGACCCTGAAGTTTAGATAATACTTCATTAACGATGATTTCTGTACAGTGACCTTTTTCTCCTTTTACTAGGAAATCTACAGTATAAGTTTGTATTCATTCAGTATCATTACATAATCTCCTTGTGTTGTTCATTCTGTTTTATTTCATTTTATTTTCACGCATGAAGTACTTTGAAAATTTTATCTCTTAAAAGTATAAATAATAACTGTTTTATATAGCATTTTATAGTACTATTTTATGGATACTAATTCTCTTATTTCCTTTAACACTGGAACTCTTGTTATCAATACCCCAAGTGCAATTTTTTTTATTTGAATCAATTACTAAATTTTCTTTGTTTATGTGAATATGATTTGGGTCTTTTGTACTGGAACATAGCAGCTTGTCAATAGTTATACCACTGAAGGGAATTCCACAGCATTTTCCAATAGCTATTATCTCCTAATAGTCTGTTACTAAAGAGTGGGAACTCATAAGGTTGTCCTCCATTTATGATAAAATGTTGACAGGTTAAATCTTGTGCAGGAAACTACAGCAGTGACCATGTCCAGAATCTAGGAAATGATCCACCAAGTAAGGAGAAGATAAAAACCAGCAGGAGTATCTGTGCTAACAGCAAAGAGAAATAAAGAAAATTCTGATGAGGATGCAGAAAGAAACGAAACCTGTATACAATGTTGTTGAGAATGTCAGCATGACATACACAAAAACAATAAGCAGGTTTATCTGGAAAAGAAAAACACAATCCTCCAAATAATAGAACTAGCCATACCTGGTCTTTCCCATAATGTGGATATATCTAAATTAATATTTAGACAAGATACTGCCAAAATATAGTTATTTTGCCCTGTTTCACAATACCACATGAGGGAATGAGCAGAGTTGTCTCCCCTCTTTTTTATAGGATAAATATGTTAAATAAATAGCGTAGTATATATAGAGAATAACTGCTTATTCTACTGTAAAGAGGAACCATATTATACATACAGAAAGAAAAATAACCACTGGAAATAATGATGTTAGGCAAAGTAAGGGAGGGTCAAATGGAGGCATGGCATTAATTTTCTTTCATGTGTGGAAACATGATTGCATATGATATATTATATAATCTATAAAATATATCTTCCAGATAAGGAGACATGATCAATGATCACCAATTATTAAAAATGATAGGTCAGCCATTTAAATTTGTGATCAATTCTTCTATCAACATGATCATACCAAGCACTAAAGAAAGTGTCTGGATGTATTATATTAAAAGTAGGGAAATGGAAACACATGAATTCATTTCCCTGTCTATGTGGTCCTTGTTGGTGTCTGAGTTGGGACAACCCATTGACTAGTTTCTATGAGAACAATTAATTTCACCCTGTCTTATTGAAGGCTTGTCTGCAGAAGACAGGTTGTTGCATTCCTTTAGTGCAAGAGAAGAAGGAACTGTTGCCCCTGATTTGAATGGTATTTGCTGTCCCCATTGTTAACTGGAACCTATATTAACATCCAGATCTGCCTCTATTGTAACTAGAACTAAGTCATGGAAATCCTAGCTCAACTGGTCTGACTACACTTATTTTCACTCCTAGGGGAGAGCAAATTTGGATATCCTGCAAATCTCTGTAAACTCAATGTTGAATCCATTATCATTTCAAGTTGGCTCTGCAAGCACAGCAGCTATCTCTCTGTAAATCAATCAGCCTATTGTGCAGGAAAAGGTGTGATCTAGATTATATCAGTGAGTTTTCTGTTTTCTTTACAATATCAGACAATTGAGAAGCTCTCAAGTGACTCCATAGCTCTTTCTGTTAGAGAAAGAGCCACTGTTATCTGCAGGTTTGGTCAGATTTTTAGCAGATACTTGGGCTGGTACCCAAAGAAACCTGGTTGTGCTTCTAGTTTCCTCATTAAAGATGCAAGCACAAGGAAGGACAATAGGAGTTCCAGAAAGCTTCAGTGTCTGTTGGTGTGAGGCAGTATTCATAATCACAATTGTTAGTCAGAACCCTAAAGATGCTAACTTCATAAATGTTCTCAGTGTGCAAAGGATAGCTCACAGTGATCCAACATGAAACAAAACCTTCATGTAAACATTGTTTGCTTATTCTAAAAGTTTCTTCCTTTCTGCACAGCAGATGCTCTGCTCATTGCTCATTTTCAGCTCTGTTCATGTTCTTGGATATCTTGTTGCTGAAGAGCAACTTGCTGACATTTCCTGTAATTCCTTGATGCTTGATTGAATACCTTCGAAGGTATTCATGTCAGGATGATAGAGCCCCTTTATATTCTCGACAATTATAAGAAATGAGGGTAGAAACTATCATAATTCACAGGAGAAATGATTGTATATGACAAATATGTAAACCAATTTACAATTAAGTGATTAGAGTCTACAAGACATTACAAGTCAGAATCAAAGTTAAAAATAGAATTGACCTCATTCAAATACAATAATTGGGTAAATTAAAATTAGAAACCAATAGAATTAAATGAATATCTCACATTAAATCTTAGGAAAATTAAAAAAAAACTTCTATACTGAAATTGCAAAAATTAAAGAAAATATCAAGTACTTATAAAAAAGCTGAACTACATAAACAGTATTTATTTAATTTAGCAATTGAAAACCTCAATATTAGGAGTGCAATGTACTTTTAGGAAGAACAGTGTTTCTTGGTTTTCCAGATAAGTCCCTTCTTGTAATATAGTGAGACTCTGAACTCTAGCATTAGTGTCTCAATACAATGAGTGTGACCACTAATGGTTGCCTTTTAACTTTTTTGTATAGATTAAACATCATTTTTCTCTCATTTTTTCTTTAAGCATAATATAACTTCTGTAGAGATTTTATTAGGACAAATTAAGACCACTATTCCATCAGTTATATAAAATGACAAAAGCATAACTTATGATACACAGAAAGGTAAATACTAAGTGTAAATTAAGAATAAATTATTATTTTATCTGTATGGGTATTCAACATGCATTTGCACCACCTGAGTGCTTGAAGCCTCTGGAGTTTATAAGCAGGTGTCAGAACTCCTAGAACTAGAATTACACATGGATGTAAGCTACCATGTTGGTACTCAGAATCGAACCATGGTTCTCTAGAAGAACATGCATTTCTCTTAACCATGGAGCCCTTTTTCTCTCCCCCATGTAAAAATTTTACCATGATACAAAAATGTTTTTTAAAGTTTTGGAATAGGCCATCAGCTTCTAACAAAATTGTTTAGAACTATGAATATGCTCTGGCAAACTGCAATTGTTATATCTCTCTTTGTTCTGTGAGATTCGTCGTATTCCTTTGAAAGCCATTTTACTGAGTGTAGCTGACTTAAGCAGACTGTTCCTATGCAATGTGTACAATGTGATGAGAGTTGACATCAGTGTGTATGTTTATTAAGCCATTACTACAGTCAATGCTGGTATCCAGATCTTAATTCCTGAAAGTTTCATGTATGCATATTCATTCTTTTGACCCCTTAATTATTCATTCTCTTTAGCAAACAGAAACTCTTCCTCAATTTAATAACATTCACTTAGTTCATAAATTTTGATGGTGCATTTATATATCTATTCTATTCTAAAGCACAGGGTTTGAGGCAGTTTGTTGTTTCAGATTCTATATAACCAACACCAGAGTTGTATTATATAAACCAGTCAAATATACCTGTGTGGATTTGCCTTGAATGGGTTTATTTCCAAGCTACAATTTAAGACTCAAAATATACCAGTCTAGATATTGTTTTAAAAAATCTCTACTAATTTAACCATTAATTATTTAGGGACAGATTGCTTTATACACTAAGTAAGCTTATTCTTAGCAATAAAATCCACAGTATTAATCCTTGGAGCTCCTAAGCATATGATGACTAGAGACCAAAGCCAGTTCTCCAGTACCCTTCATCTGTGTCAAGTTGCTGTGTTGTCATCATCTGGGAAAAGACTTATCAAAACAACTTCCTCAAGGAATCTGACCTTTTATATAACAGACTGTGTGCTACAGCCCCACAGTGTAGCATATAACATTTTGAGTCAGCAGAAATCTCTACCCTGTTCCCCAACTATCTCTTAACACAGCAAGAGCAGAGAAGCAACTGTATAGATACTTCTCCATTCCATGAAGGTCATGTCTCTGAACATTACCTTATGATTGGCCAGAAAACTGTTCACTTTTACTCTGGATTTGTGTTTGTCATCAAAAATAGGGTATGTAGTTGCAAAAATGAGTATTCACACTGATAGTTTTTATTACACATAATTTATACAGTAGGTATAGTGATAGCTCCAGGTAAATTAAGATGCCCGTTTCATCTGCCATGGTTCAGTGCTAGTACTACCACTTCCATCTTACAACTGACAACTGTTCAGCACAATAAATCTGTCAACTTGAAATGTCCCATATTTCCAGTCTTGGCCATGCTAGTACATAATTAAGTAAAGGTCATAAATACATCTAACAGGACATCAAGTCCTAGAGGCTACAATTTCTCAGTGGTAAGAGCTACTGGTATGTGTTTTATGAAGATGGCATAGTCTTTTTCTAAAATCACAACAGTTGGTATTATGACTCTTAATTAAGAAATTTTACAAAGTCCAGGCCTAATGAAGACATGATCTTTACTTAATGAAAGTACTCTATTTTGGTTAATATCCCCCAAATTTCCATGTGTTCAAAACTTATACCTGCTGACTTGTCCTCTACTGAGTTAGTATGAATCAATTATACCATCTAGTTAATGTAATGTCAGAGAACATCTCGTGAGAAAGCAAGCCCTTCACAATCACCCTAACAGGCCAAATAGCCTCGGGCTTGGAGCTGGTTATCACTCCCTTCTCCCTATTCCCTTCCTGGCACCTGAAGCTGTAAAAGGTGAATTATAGTCCCCTCTTCCCTATCTCTTCCTGAACTCCCATGCCATCCAAGGACATGAGTTACCCCTGAGCCCGGCCTGACAAACAATGATGTCAAGGAGGATCTATGTTTCAGAGATAAGATGCAGAGTCCCTGCTACCTGGCACCTGACTTCAGCCCCCATGTCAGCAGATGCCTGTTTCTTTGTTCTTTGTAAAATTCCCCCTCAACCCCTCTCCTATTCCCTGCAATGTATGCTTTAAAATCAAGGCACCTCAGCCTAATAAACAAGACCTTGATAGGTACCCTTCTTGGTCTCCTGCCTCTCTTTCCTTTCCTCCCATTTCCTTCCAGGTTTGCGGTCCCCCTTGCACCAACAAATAACAGAATCCTGTGGGACGGGATAATGTAACACATCAGTAAATGCTTTATGTTAGGTATGGGTGCCTACTCAGAAGTCTGAATAATTCTCAATGGTGATATATACAAGCTACAATACATATTTTTCTTTTTAAATCTATGAGAAGATGTAGAAACTTTTTTGACATTCGAACATCTGAAATTAATTCCCTATGGGATAGGTTCATGAATTTTATATTTTTATATCAACCTCTAGAGGATATAAATATAAGATATATGAACACTGGCAGTTTTTTTTTTAATTCATTGATTTTAAATAACTCACTGTTATCATGGTGCACGGTACGATGCTTTATGGAATGCTCAGTTAACCAAATGTTTATCAAAACATACAGTGATAAAAAGCAAGGCATTCCACATAACCTGGTTTCCATGTCTTATGCTTCTACATAACAAAGAATATCAGGTTCTGTTCCTTCAGAAGTGAGTGGCAACATTATCAAAGAACTGTATCAGATTTTTTTTTCCCCACTGGTTAAATCTGTATCTAGAGAAGTATCACAGATGTTTATCACTGGCAGCATTACATCATGTGACTAACAAAGGGAGACAAAAGAAACTCAGAGAAGAAAGGATGAATGTGATCTCTTCTCCTGACACTGTATTTAAAACAAAAGGCATCGAGATCATTTACGTAAGATGCAATCACAAAAAGTAAAGAATTAAATCATCAATTGGAAAAGACATTATTAACACACTATCCCAATATTTGGAGAGGCAGTTTTGTACTGGTGCCTTGACTAATGACCAACTCTTGTCTAATTTACTTTTTATCACTCCAAATTGGTGGACAAATAGTTCTCTCTAAATGACAATATAATGCATTATAATATTTTCCTTCTTATTTGAGACAAATATTTTAGAGGTTTTAAACGTTGTTTTCTTTTAGATATATAACATTCTCTTTATCTATTAACTTATCATTTTAGTTACCAATAGTTTAGATAAAATGGTGTACATGTGAAATGGTGTTATCTAGAGCCCTGTTACTGTGTACAATTTACTTTTTAAGTAAATATATATGTGTGTGTATATATATTTCTCTTTTTTTTGCTGTGACTTTCTTTTTTTAATAATTTTAATTTTTTTAAATTAATTTTATTCCAACGAGTGTGAATCATGAAACGGATTACAGAACAGTAGACGGCAGCAAGGATGTCAACAGAAAGCTAATCAATACCATGTGTCACATGACAGCTTCCAAGCACCAATGTTGCCGAAGAAAATGTTAAAGACTTTGAAATGTCTCAGCCAATCTGTGCACAAAGTTTGTTTTTTTTTTTTAAATTAGGTATTTTCCTCATTTACTTTTCCAATGCTATCCAAAAAGTCCCCAATACACTCCCTCCCCACTCCCCTACCCACCCACTCCCACTTTTTTGCCCTGGCGTCCCCCTGTACTAGGCATATAAAGTTTGCAAGTCCAATGGGCCTCTATTTCCAGTGATGGCCAACTAGGCCACCTTTTGATACATATGCAGCTAGAGTCAAGAGATCCGGGGTACTGGTTAGTTCATAATGTTGTTCCATTTATAGGGTTGCAGATCCCTTTAGCTACTTGGGTACTTTCTCTAGCTACTCCATTGGGGGCCCTGTGATCAATCCAATAGCTGACTGTGAGCATCCACTCCTGTGTTTGCTAGGCCCGGGCATTGTCTCTCAAGAGACAGATATATCTGGGTCCTTTCAGCAAAATCTTGCTAGTGTATGCAATGGTGTCAGTGTTTGGAAGCTGATTATGGGATGGATCCCTGGATATGGCAGTCTTTAGATGGTCCATCCTTTCTTCACAGCTCCAAACTTTATCTCTGTAACTCTTTCCATGGGTGTTTTGTTCCCAATTCTATGAAGGGGCACAGAATTGGTCTTTGTTCTTCTTGAGTTTCATGCATTTAACAAATTGTATCTTATACCTTGGGTATCCGAAGTTTTGGGGCTAATATCCACTTATCAGTGAGTACATATTGTGTGAGTTCCTATGTGATTGTCTTACCTCACTCAGGATGATGCCCTCCAGTCCATCCATTTGCCTAGGAATTTCATAAATTCATTCCTTTTAATAGCTGAGTAGTACTCCATTGGGTAAATGTACCACAATTTCTGTATCCATTTCTCTGTTGAGGGGCATCTGGGTTCTTTCCAGCTTCTGGCTATTATAAATAAGGGTGCTACGAACATAGTGGAGCATTTGTCCTTCTTACTGGTTGGAACATCTTCTAGATATATGTCCAGGAGATGTATTGCTGGATCCTCTGGTAGTATTATGTCCACTTTTCTGTGGAACCACCAAACTGATTTCCAGAGTGATTGTACAAGCTTGCAATCCCACCAAAAATGGAGGAGTGTTCCTCTTTCTCCACATCCTCGCCAGCATCTGCTGTCACCTGAATTTTTGATCCTAGCCATTCTGACTGGTGTGAGGTGGAATCTCAGG
This sequence comes from Mus caroli, assembly GCF_978045245.1. Classification (NCBI taxonomy): domain Eukaryota; kingdom Metazoa; phylum Chordata; class Mammalia; order Rodentia; family Muridae; genus Mus; species Mus caroli. The sequence goes on along the minus strand of NW_028227262.1, from coordinate 80,247,155 downwards.
GTTGTTTTGAGTTGCATTTCCCTGATGATTAAGGATGTTGAACATTTTTTCAGGTGCTTCTCTGCCATTCGGTATTCCTCAGGTGAGAATTCTTTGTTCAGTTCTGAGCCCCACTTTTTAATGGGATTATTTGATTTTCTGGAGTCCATCTTCTTGATTTCTTTATATATATATTGGATATTAGTCCCCTATCTGATTTAGGATAGGTAAAGATCCTTTCCCAATCTGTTGGTGTTCTTTTTGTCTTATTGAGAGTGTCTTTTGACTTGTAGAAGCTTTGCAACTTTATGAGGTTCCATTTATTGATTATCGATCTTACAACACAAGCCTTTGCTGTTCTATTCAGGAATTTTTCCCCCGTATCCATATCTTCGAGGCTTTTCCCTATTCTCTCCTCTATAAGTTTCAGTGTCTCTGGTTTTATGTGGAGTTCCTTAATCCATTTAGATTTGACCTTAGTACAAGGGGAAAGGAATGGATCAATTCCCATTCTTCTACATGATAACAGCCAGTTGTGCCAGGACCATTCGTTGAAAATGCTGTCTTTTTACCACTGGATGGTTTTAGCTCCCCAATACCGTCCTTTCTGGACTCCTGCCTCAGATCAACAGCTGTAGCTATGGAGCAAATTTTACCATGACAACTTATGGCATGCAGTTGGAAGATTCTGCCTGAAAATACTATTCAATTTTAAAAGTCAGTTAATTCTAAATAAATATTGGATGGAAATATGTTTTTGTCACTTTTTGTAATTATTAAACTTAGATATTAGAAACTTTAATATCTTATACATTATCTTTAAGTCTTATCCTTCACATATCTTAATTAACTTATTCAGAACTTCATAACTTGAAAGTTGCTAATATAATTGTAGGTGACCTAGAAGAATTCATATTGAAAAGTCTTTACTGCTTGTGGGGAAATACTGACATTTAACAATTTCTAAAGAAATAATTTTATGGCAGAACAGTCAAATGTATGAACATGGTAGATTTTTTTTAATTTAGACGTCAGGAAAAAAGCACTGTATATATATATATATATATATATATATATATATATATATACATATATATATGTATATATATGCATATTATATAAATGTATATATAATGTATGTATATTTGTGTGTATGAACATATTCATATACAGTTATATATTCATTCATATATGTGAATATATATCATTCATATATATATATACAAGAATATATATTCTTATATCCACATATCCAGAACAATATTACTTATTTTGTTTTTCTTTTTTTTAAAGAGGCTATAGTGTTAAAATCCTTAAAATCAGTAAAATATTTTTATTTATTTATACATTCAATTACAAAAATACTTTTTTGTTAAAAGACAGTGATATAATTTATCCATATCTAATGGAAGGTAAAGTTAAATAGAAAAAAACCTATATCCAGTAGGCACAATCATCTCTTCTTTTTAAATTTTATTTTTATTTTTAATTCATTTTCACACTCCATATTCCATTCCCTGACCCCCAGCCACCCTCCAACTGGTCCACATCCCAAATCTCCTCCCAATCCACACCGTCTTCATATGGATGCCCCCACCCCACCTGACATCTAAGCACCTTGGTGCCCCAAGTCTCTTGAGGGTTTTAAGTATCATCTCTGAAGGAACACAGACTAGGCAGTCCCCTACTGTATGTGTGTTTAGGGGCCTCATATCAGATGGTGTATGCTGTTTGGTGGTCCAGTGCTTGAAAGATCTTGGGGGTTCAGTTAATTAAGACTGCTGGTCCTCCTACAGGGTCATCATTCTCCTCTTTTTCTTTCAGACTTCCCTAATTCAACAACAGGGGTGAGATGCTTCTTTCTATTGCTTGGGTGTAAATATCTGTATCTGACTCTTTCAATGGCTTATTGGGTCTTTTGGAGGGCAGTCATGATCCATTTTTGTGAGTGCTCCTTAGCCTCAGTAATAGTGTCAGGCCTTAGGACCGCCCCTTGAGCTGGATCCTACTTTGGGTCTGTTGCTAGAACTTCTTTTCCTCAGGCTGCTGCTCTCCATTTCCATCCCTGTAATTCTTTCTGACAGGAATAATTATGGGTCAGAGGTGTGACTGTGGGATGGCAAACCCATCCCTCACTTAATGTCCTGTCTTCCCTAATGTCAGGAATTTCATCTAAGGACCCTTTGAGCCCTGAGAGTCTCTCACCTCCCAGGTCTCTAGTGCATTCTGGTGGGGGTTGCCCCCAACCTCCTAATTCCTGATGGGGCCTGTTTACTTTCTTTCTGCTGGTCCTCAGGGCTTCATTTCTTTTTCTTTACCCAATACCAGAACAGTTTCCCCTTTACCCTCTAATCCCCACTACCTGTTCACTTTCCCTAACAGGTCCCTCCCTCCCTCTCCACACATGGTTGCTTTCTTCTCTCTCCCAAGTTAGACTTAGGCATCCTCACTTGGGCACTTCAACTTGTTGTGCTTTCCCAGTTCTCCTGACTGTATGTTGTGTGTTCTGTATCATTATTATTATTAATTATTAATTATTAATTATTGACTAATATCTACTTATTAATGAGTACATACCATGCATGTCCTTTTTAGTCTGAGTTACCTCAGTCAGGATGATATTTTCTAGTTCCATCCATTTGCCTGCAAAATTCAGGATGCCCTCATTCTTAATAGCAGAGCAGTATTCCACTGTGTAAATGAACCACATTTTCTGTATCCATTTTTCTGTAGTGGGATATCTAGGTTGATTGAGCTTCTGGCTATCACACATAAGGCTCGATGAACATAGTGAAACTTTTGCCCCTGTGGCATGGTGTGGCATCTTTTGAGTATATTCCCAAGAGTGATATAGCTGTGTCATCATGGAGATCTAGTTCCAATTTTATGAGGAACCTCTAGATTGATTTCCATAGTGGTGATACCAATTTACAATCCCACCAGCAATGGAGGAGTGTTCCTTTTTCTCCAAATCCTCTCCAACAAGTTTTGTTACCTGAAGTTTTGATCTTAGTCATTCTGATTGATATAAGATGGAATCTCAGGGTCGTTTTGATTTGCATTTCTCTGATCACTAAGACTTTGAACGTTTCTTTAGGTGCTTCTTAGCCATTCCAGATTCGTCAGTTGTGAATTCTCAGTTTAGTTCTATACCCCATTTTTTGATTGAGTTATTTGTTTTTTTGGGGGATTAACTTCTTGAGTTCTTTATATATTTTGAATATTAGCCCTCTATCATATGTGGGGTTAGTTAAGATTTTTTTCCCAATCTGTGGGCTGCCAATTTGCCTTACTATGTTCTTTGCCTTACAGAAACTTTCCAGTTTCATGAGGGAAACTTTACCAATTCTTGATCTTAGAGAATGAGCTATCAGAGTTCTGTTTAGGTTTTCAATCCACTTGGACTTGGGCTTTGTGCAAGGTGACAAATGTGGGTCTATTTTCATTCTTCTACATACAGACAGTCAGTTAGACAATTCATTGAACATGCTTTCTTTTTTCTATTGTATATTTTTGGAGTGAGGAAACTCAGACCCAAAAGAATATGTGTGGTATTTAATTTTATGTTAAGGACCTTGATCTACTTGGACTTAAGCTTTGCACAAGGTGAAAATATGGGTCTATTTTCATTTTTCTGCATACAGCCAGCCAGTTTGACCAGCACAATTTATAGAAAATGCTTTCTTTTTTTTCCATTGTTTATTTTTGGTATCTTTGTCAAAAATCAAGTGACAACTGTAAGTGTGTGGTTTTATTTCTGGGTCTTCAATTATACTCCATTGATCAACATGTCTGTCTCTATACCAATACCATGCAGTTTTTACCACTATCAATCTGCAGTAAAGCTTCAGGTCAGTGATGGTGATTCTCCCAGCTGTTCTTTATTGTTCAGAATTGTTTTTGCTATTCTTTTTTTTATCTCTTTCCAGATGAATTTGAGAATTACTCTTTCCATGTCTTTGAAGAATTGTGTTGGGATTTTGATAGGAAATTTATAGATTGTCTTTGGTAGGATGACCATTTTTTCTATGGTAATTCTGGCAATTCATGAGCATGGGAGATCTCTCCATTTTCTGAGATCTTCTTCAATTACTCTCTTGAGAGACTTGAAATTTTGTCATACACGTCTGTCAGTTTTTTAGAGTTACCCCAAGATATTTTATACTATTTGTGGCTATTATGAAGGAAATTGTTTCCCTAATTTCTTTCTTAACCTGTTTATCTTTTGGATAAAGGAAGTCTATTGATTTATTTGAGTTATTTTTATATCTGGCCACATTGCTGAAGTTGTTCTTCAGCTGGAGAATTTCTCTGGTAGAATTTTGGGGGTCGCTCATGTATACTATCATATCTACATATGAAAAGAGTGATTTTTTTTCCTTCTTTACCAATTTGTATCCCCTTGATCTCTTTTTGTTGTCTTATTGTTCTAGCTAACACTTCGAGTACTATATGGTATAGATATGGGGAGAGTGGGAATCCTTGCCTTTTCACCAATTTCAGTGGGATTGCTTCATGTATGTCTCCATTTAAGTAGATATTGGCTGTTGGTTTGCAGTAAATTGATGTGTTAGTTAGGGTTTTACTGCTGTGAACAGACATCATGACTAAGGCAAGTCATATAAAAAATCAACATTTAATTGGGGCTGGCTTACAGGTTCAGAGATCCAGTCCATTATCAGCAAGGTGGGAGTATGGCAGTATCCAGACAGGCATGGCGAAGGCAGACCTGAGAGTTCTGCATCTTTATCCAAAGGCTGCTAGTGGAAGACTGACTTTCAGGTAACTAGGGTAAGGATCTTAAGCCCATACCCACAGTAACACACCTACTCCAACCAGTTCACACCTATTGCAACAAGGCCACACCTCTAAATGGTGCCACTTCCTTGTCCAAGAATATACAATTCATCACAATTGATATTATTATGGTTAAGTATGGGCTTTGAAACCCTGACATCTTCAATACTTTTAACATGAAGGGATGTTGAATTTTGTCAACTGCTTTTTCCTGTATCTAAGGAGATGATCATGTGATTTTTCTTTGATTTTTTTTATATAGTGGATTACATTAATGGATTTTCATAAATTAATCTAACTTTGCATCTCTGGGATGAAGCCTACTAGATAGTGGTGAATGATGGTTTTGATGTATTTTTGGATTTGGTTTGTAAGAATTTTTGTGTATTTTTGTATCAATGTTCATAAGCAAGATTGTTCTGAAGTTCTCTTTTTTGGTTTGGTTCTGAAGTGGTTTAGATATCAGAGCCATTGTGGCTTCATATAATGACATAGGTAGTGTTTCTTCTGTTTCTATTTTATAAAATAATTTTAGGGAAATTGGTATCAAGTGTACTATAAAGGTCTGGTAGAATTCTGCAATAAATCCATCTGGCCCTGGGCTTTTTTTTTTTTTTTTTTTTTTTTGGTTGGGAGTTTTTTAATGACTTCTTCTATTTCCTTGCATGATAGAGGCCTGCTTAGACAGTTTACGTGCTCTTGATTTAAGTTTATTATGTGACTTCTGTCTAGAAAACCATCCATTTCATCTAGATTTTCCAGTTTTGTTGAGTATAGGCTTTTATATTAGGATCTAATGATTTTTTGAATTTCCTGCTTTTCAGTTGCTATGTCTCCCTTTTCATTTCTGTTATTAATAATTTGATACTGTTTCTTTGCCCTTTAGTTAGTTTGGCTAGGGGTTTATCTATCTTGTTGATTCTTTCAAAGAACCAGCTTTTGGTTTTGCTGATTCTTTGTATTGTTTTCTTTGTTTCTATTTGATTTATTTTAGCCCTGAGTTTGACTATTTCCTGCCTTGTACTCCTCTTAGGTGAGTTTATTTCTTTTTGTTCTAGAGCTCTCAGTTGTGCTGTTCAGTTGTTAGTGTAAGATCTCTCCAGTTACTTTACCAGGGCATTTTGTGCTATGAACATACCTCTTAGGCTTTCATTTTATCCCATAGGTTTGGTTATGATGTGTTAACATTTTGATTCAATTCTAGGAAGTCTTTAATTTCTTTCTTTTTTTCTTTCTTTCTTTCTTTCTTTCTTTCTTTCTTTCTTTGTCTCTCTCTCTCTCTTTCTCTCTCTCTCTTTCTTTCTTTCTTTCTTTCTTTCTTTCTTTCTTTCTTTCTTTCTTTCTTTCTTTCTTTCTTTCTTTCTTTCTTGACCAAGTTATCACTGAGTAAATAGTTGTTCAGTTTCCATATGTATGTGGGGTTTCTGTATTTTTGGCTGCTATTGAAGACCAGTGTTAGGCCATGGTGATCTGATAAGACACATGATAGTATTTCAGTCTTCTTGCATCTGTTCAGGGTTGTTTTGAGTCCAGTTATATGGTCGATTTTGTATAAGGTACCATGAGGTGCTGAGAAGAAGGTGTATTTTCTTTTAGGGTGTAATGTTCTAGAGATATCTTTTAAATTCGTTTGGTATATTACCTCTCTCTCTTTTTTTTTTTTTTTTTTTTTGGTTTTTTGAGACAGGGTTTCTCTGTATAGCCCTGGCTGTCCTGGAACTCACTTTGTAGACCAGGCTGGCCTCGAACTCAGAAATCCACCTGCCTCTGCCTCCCGAGTGCTGGGATTAAAGGCGTGCACCACCACGCCCGGCCTATATTACCTCTCTTAATTTCACTGTGTCTCTGTTTAGTTTCTGTTTCAATGACCTGTCCATTGTTTCGAGTGGGGTATTGAAATCTCCCACTATTATTTTGTGGGGTTCAATGTGTGTTTTGAGTTTTAGTAAAGTTTCTTTTCCTCTTTGGGTGAATTTGGGTGCTCTTGCATTTGGGGCATAAATGTTCAAATTAGAGAGTTTCTCTTGATGGATTTTTCCCCTTGATGAATATGAAATGTCCTTCTTCATCATGCTTGAGGACTTTTGTTTGAAAGTCTATTTTATTGGATATTAGGATGTCAAGTCCTCCTTGTTTCCTGGGACCATTTGCCTGGAAGACATATTTCCATTCTTTTACTCTGAGATAGTTCCGTTCTTTGTTGTTGAGGTGTGTTTCTTGTATTCAGCAAAATGCTGGATCTTGTTTGCATATCCATTCTGTTAGCCTATGTCTTTTTATAGGTGAATTGAGTCCATTAATATTGAGAGATATTAAAGAGAGATGACTGTTGGTTCCTGATATGTTTGTTTTTGTAGGTGGTTTTATGTGCTTGTGACTCTCTCCCTTTGACTTTGTTGTGAGATGCTTAATATCTTGTCCTATCTTTGGTGCAGGTGTCTTCTTTGTGTTAGAGTTTTCATTCCAGGTTCCTCTGTAGTGTTATATTAGAAGATATATACTGTTTGAATTTGGTTTTGTCCTGTAATATTTTGTTTTCTCCATCTTTGTTGATTGAGAGTTTTGCTGGGTAAAATAGCCTAGCCTGGCATTTGTGTTCTATGCATGACCTGTGAGTCTGCATGACCACTGACTAGGCTTTTCTGGCTTTCATAGTCTCTGTTGAGAAGTCTGATGTAATTCTGATAGGTTTACCTTTGTATGTTACTTGGCCTTCTTTGCTTGCACTTTTTAATAATCTTTCTTTACTCTGTGCATTTATTGTTTTGATAATTATGTGACAAGAAGATTTTCTTTTCTGGTCCCGTTTATTTTGTGTTCTGTATGCTTCTTTTACCTTAATGTCCATCTCTTTCTTTATGTTGGGGAAGTTTTCTCCTATGATTTTGTTGAAGACATTTTCAGGTCCTTTGAGCTGGGAATCTTCATTCTCCTCTATTCCAATGATTCTTAGATTTGGTCTTTTGATCGTGTCCTGAATTTCCTGTATGCTTTGGGTTAGGAATTTTTTATGGTTTGAATTTTATTTGACAGTTGTGTCTATCTTTTCTACCATATTTTCTACATCTAAAATTACCTCTTCTAGCTCTTGTATTTTGTTGGTTAGACTTACATCTGTAATTCCTTACCTCTTTACTAGGTTTTGCATTTCCAGCTTTGCCTCCATTTGTGTTTTCTTTATTGTTTCCACTTCCACTTTTAGGTGTTGGATTACTTTATTCAATTCCTTCACCTATTTGTCTGTGTTTTCCTGTGGTCTTTTTGTCTTATTGACGGTGTCTTTTGCCTTGCAGAAGCTTTGCAACTTTATGAGGTCCCATTTTTCAATTCTCGATCTTACAGCACAAGCCTTTGCTGTTCTATTCAGGAATTTTTCCCCTATACCCATAGCTTTGAGGCTTTTCCCTACTTTCTCCTCTATAAGTTTCAGTGTCTCTGGTTTTATGTGGAGTTCCTTAATCCACTTAGATTTGACCTTAGTACAAAGAGATAGGAATGGATCAATTCCCATTCTTCTACATGATAACCGCCAGTTGTGCCAGCACCATTTGTTGAAAGTGCTATCTTTTTTCCACTGGATGGTTTTTGCTCCCTTGTCAAAGATCAAGTGACCATAGGTATGTGGGTTGATCTCAGGGTCTTCAATTCTGTTCCATTGGTCTACTTGTCTGTCATTATACCAGTACCATGCAGTTTTTATCACAATTGCTCTGTAGTACAGCTTTAGGTCAGGCAACAGCAGATGCTGGCGAGGATGTGGAGAAAGAGGAACACTCCTCCATTGTTGGTGGGATTGCAAGCTTCTACAACCACTCTGGAAATCAGTTTGGTGGTTCCACAGAAAATTGGACATAATACTACCAGAGGATTCAGATATACCTCTACTGGGCATATATCCAGAAGATGTTCCAACCAGTAAGAAGGACACATGCTCCACAATGTTCATAGCAGCCTTATTTATAATAGCCAGAAGCTGGAAAGAACCCAGATGTCCCTCAACAGAGGAATGGATACAGAAAATGTGGTACATTTACCCAATGTAGTACTACTCAGCTATTAAAAGGAATGAATTTATGAAATCTTAAGCAAATGGATGGATCTGGAGGGCATCATCCTGAGTAAGGTAACATATTCACAAAGGAACTCACACAATATATACTCACTGATAAGCGGATATTAGCCCAAAAACTTAAGATACCAAAGATATAAGATAAAATTTGTTAAACTCATGAAACTCAAGAAGAACGAAGACCAAAGTGTGGACACTGTGCCCCTTCTTGGATTTGGGAACAAAACACCCATGGAAAGAGTTACAGAGATAAAGTTTGGAGCTGTGAAGAAAGGATGGACCATCTAAAGACTGCCATATCCAGGGATCCATCCCATAATCAGCTTCCAAACGCTGACACCATTGCATACACTAGCAAGATTTTGCTGAAAGGACCCAGATATAGCTGTCTTTTGTGAGACAATTCTGGGGCCTAGCAAACACAGAAGTGAATGCTCACAGTCAGCTATTGGTTGGATCACAGGGCCCCCAATGGAGGAGCTAGAGAAAGTACCCAAGGAGCTAAAGGGAACTGCAACCCCATAGGTGGAACATTATTATGAACTAACCAGTATCCCAGAGCTCTTGACTCTAGCTGCATTTGTATCAAAAGATGGCCTAGTCGGCCATCTCTGGAAAGAGAGGTCCATTGGACTTGCCAACTTTATATGCCCCAGTACAGGGGAATGCCAGGGTCAAAAGTGGGAGTGTGTGGGTAGGGGACTGGAGGGGGAGTGTATTGGGGACTTTTTGGATAGCATTGGAAATGTAATTGAGGAAATACCTAATTAAAAAAATAAAAAACCAATGGGAAGCCCACATACACATGGAAGCTGAAAATTCCTCTACTCAATGATAGATAACTCAGTCAAGGAAGAAATAAAGAAAAAAACTTAAAGACTTTTTAGAATTTAATGAAAATGAAGGCACAACATACACAAATGTATAGGACATTATGAAAGCAGTGCTATGTAGAAAACTCATAGATCTTATTCATTTCCTCCAAAAAGAAACTTGAGAGACCATACACTAGTAGTTTGACAGAACACCTGAAAGCTCTAGAACAAAAAGAGGCAAATACACCCAAGAAGAGTAGAATGCAGGATATAATCAAACTCAGAGCTGAAGTCAACCAAGTAGAAACAAAACCAACTACACAAAGAATCAACAAAATCAGGAGTTGGGTTTGTTTTTTTTTTTTTTTTTTTTGAGAAAGTCAAGAAGATAGATAAAATAATAGCCATACTAGCCAAAGGGCACAGAGATAATAGCTAAATTAACAAAATCAGAATTGAAAAAAGAAACATAACAGAAAATGAGGTAATTCAAAAAATCATCAGATTCGACTACAAAAGCCTATATTCAACAAAACTGGAAAATGTGGATGAAATGGACAATTTTCTAGACAGATTTAAGGAACCAAAGTTAAATCCAGATCAGAAAAACAAATTAAACAATCCCATATCTTATAAAGAAATAGCAGCAATCATTAACAATATGTCCCCCCCCCCCTACACACACACACAAAAGACCAGGACCAGATGGGTTTCATTCAAAATTCTATCACACCTTCCAAGAAGACCTAATACTAATACTCTTCAAACTATTGCACAAAATAGAAAGAGAAGGAACACTTCTAAATTTGTTCTTTGAAACCACAATTATACTTTTATCTAAACCATACAGAGATACAACAAAAGAGAACTTTAGAACAATTTCATTTATGAATATAATGCAAATATACTCAATAAAATTTTTGTAAACTGAATTCATGAACACATCAAAACAATCATCCATAATCAACATGCAGGCTTCATTCCAGAAATGCTGGGATGGTTCTATATAAGGAAATTCTTCAACATAATCCACTATAAACAAACTCAATGAAAAAAAAAATCCAGGATCATCTCATTAGAGGCAGAGAAATCATTGAACAAAACTCACCACCCCTTCATGCTAAAAATTCTAGAAAGAACAGGAATTCAAATCCCATACCGAAACATAATAAATGCAAAATACAACAAGCCAGTAGACAACATCAAATGAAATGAAGATAAATTTGAAGAAATCCCACTAAATCAGGGATCAGACAAGGCTGTGCACTCTTGACCTACCTATTAAATATAATACTTGAAGTTCTAGTCAGAGCAATTAGATAACAAAAGGAGGTCAAAGGGATACAAACTGGAAAGGAAGAAGTCAAAATATCACTATTTGTAGATGATATCATAATAAACTTAAATGACCCCCAAATTTCCAACAAACAAATCCTAAACCTGATAAACAACTTCAGCCAAGTTGCTGGATATAAAATAAAATATAAGATTAATATTAAAATTAAATATTAAAATTAAAATATAAAATATAAAATATTAAATTAACGCAACAAATCAGTAGCCTTCGTCTACTGAAAGGATAAACTGGCTGAGAAAATAATTAGCGAAATGACTTCCTTCATAATAGTCACAAATAATTTAAAATATGTTTATGTGACTGTCACCAGAGAAGCAAAAATAATCTGTAAGACAAGAATTTCAAGTCTCTGAAGAAAGAAACTGAAGATCTCAGAAGAAGGAAAGATTCTCCCATGCTCATGGATTGGCAGGACTAATATAGTAGAAATGGCCATCTTGCTGAAAGCAATTTACAGATTCAATGCAATCCCCATAAATATTCCAACTCAACTCTTCATAGAGTTAGAACAATTTGTAAATTCATTTGGAATAACAAAAATCTCAGGATAGTGAAAACTATTCTCAACAATAAAAGAACACCTGGGAGAATCACCAGCCTTTACTTCAAGCTGTATTACCTGGCAATAGTGATAAAAAGTTTACGGTATTTTTACAGAGACAGTCAGATAGATGTATGATTGTAGACTCACACACCTATGGTCACTTGATCTTTAACAAGGGAGCTAAAACCATCCAGTGGAAATAAGACAGCATTTTCAACAAATGATGCTGGTTCAACTGACAGTGAGCATGTAGAATAATGCAAATTGATTCATTCTTATCTCCTTGTACAAAGCTCAAGTCCAAGAGGCTCAAGGACCTCCACTTAAATACAGATATGCTGAAACTAAAGCTAAGAGAAAGTGATGAAGATTCTCAAACACTTGGGCACAGGGGAAAATTTCCTGAAAAGAACACCAATGGATTTTGCTCTCAGATCCACAATAGAAAAAAAGGGCCTCATAAAATTGCAAAATTTTTGTATGGCAGAGGATACTGTCAATTGGACAAAATATTAACCAACAGATTGGGAAAATATCTTTACCAACCCTATATGCAATATATCCAATATAAGAAGAACTCAAGAAGTTAGATTCTAGAGAACCAAATAACCCTATTTAAAAACGTGGTACAGAGCTAAACAAAGAACTCTCAACTGAGGAATCTTAAATGGCGGAGAAGCTCCTAAATTTTTTTTCAACATCTTTAGTCATCAGGGGATTGCAAGTCAAAAATTATTCTGATTCCTCCTTACAACCATCAGAATTGGTGAGATAAAAAAAAAAAAAAAAACAAACAAACAAAAAAAACAAACCTTAAGGGACAACATATGCTAGTAAAGATATGGAGTCAAGGGAACACTCCTCCCTTCCTGGTGGGAGTATAAACCTGTGCAACCACTCTGAAAATCAATTTGTTGTTTTCTCAGAAAACTGGGAATAGTTTTGTATCTCAAGACCCAGTTCTACCTCAAGACCCTGGATATATAACCAAAATATGTGCAACCACACTACAAAGACATTTACTCAACTATGTTCATAGTAGTTTTATTTACAATAACCAGAAGCTGAAAACAACCCAGATGTCCCTCACCCTAGAAACAATCAAGATTTCCTTCCACTGAAGAATGGCTAAAGAAAATGTGGTACTTTTACACAACAGAATACTACTGACCTATTAAAAACAAGGACATCACAAATTTTTCAGACAAATGGATGGAACTAGAGAAGATCATCCTGAATGTGGTAACCCAGAACCATAAGGGTGTGCATGTTATATGCACACTTATGACTGGGTAGTAGCCAGAAAGTTCAGGATACCCTCACTATAATCCACAAACCCAAATAAGCTAACTAAAAAAGAGGGCCCAAGGGAGGATGCTAGAATCTCACTCAGAGGAGGAAATACAGATAGGGAAGTTGGTGGAAGAGGGAACAGGATAGCATGGGGTGGGACAGTCAGATGTAGGGAGAACCTGGGGTAGAGGGTCAGTTGAGTGAATGGAAATCAGCAGTGGGCAGGTGAGGAACATCTTTAAGATATGTCAGAGACCTAGGGTGGGGAGGGTCCAGGCAGTCTATAAGAGTGACTCTGCATGAGACTCTGAGCAGTGAGGGTTATGGAGCTTGAGGTGGCCATCTCTCTAGCCATGTGGAACTCCCTGTGGAGGAATAAGTACCTCAAATGACCTACAATACCTTCTACTATAAATTTGCCCTGCCTACACCAAGTCCAGGGACAAAGAAAGAGCACAGTCTGAGGTAATGACCAACCAATCTTTGGCCCAGCTTGAGACCTATCCCATGGGGATGAATTAGCCCCTGACATTATTAATGATACTCCATTATGCTTACAGACAGGAGTCTAACATAACTATCCTCTGAGCGGGTCCACTAGGACCTCCACAAGAAGACCAACTGAGTCAAATAAATTACTTGGGCCCTTGTGAGCTCTCAGAGAATGAACCACCATCCAATGAGCATACATGTGTTGGACTGAGCCATCATCATATATGTATAACGTATGCAGCTTGGTCTTCATGGGGAGGAACAACTGTGGGGGGTGGGGCTGTCTCTGATTCTCTTGCCTGCCTGTGGATAATGTTGGCTCTAATTGGGCTACCATGTATGGCCTCAGTAGGAGAAGATGTGTCAAGTCCTGTAGTGATTAATGTTCCAGAGTGGTTTGGTACCTTGGGGGGGGGGTGGAAGGGGGTCTCTCTCTTTGCATAGGAGAAGAGGAGGTGAGGGGCTCTGTGAGGAGGCACTTGAAGGGAGAGGAAGACTGCCATCAAGCTGTAATGTGAAGTTTTTAAAAAGTAGAAAATAAATAAGCAGAGGTATAGGTTGAAATTCATGTGTGTTTCTTAACAACTGGAGCTAGGCTTACCCCAACTTTGTGGCCTCTCTGTGGATCCTGTTCCCCTTAACTGGGTACTTTGTCTGGTCTCAGTGAGAGAGGATAGGCCTATTCTTGGTGTTACTTGAGATGCCAGGATGGATTGGTATGCAAGCAAGTACCTCCCTTTTCTTAAAATTAGAGGTAAAAGGGAGGGGTATTTTGGGGATATACCTTCTGATAGCAGGGGGACAGGGAAGAGGTCAATCTGTGATCATGCTGTAAAATCAATCAATAAATAAATGTAAAAAAATAAATGTAAAATAATAGTATTTCATTAAGAATTTAAAATAGATGGTTTGATGCATTGTAAGCCCCCATTTCAGAGACCCCCACTCTAGTCTCAGGAGTGAGAGAGCACCCAAAGAAACATGAGGACCCATCTTGCTGTAATTACATGAGGTCTTTTAATGACTGAGCTCCAGACCAACATGCATCTCACACAGGAGAGAACGGATGTTGGCCTCTAGGCTCGAAAGCTAGGGGTTTTTATGGGGTGAGTAGCTTATCTTGTTCACATAGCAACCAGTTGATGCATGACTTTACCCAAGGGACAATAGACAGAGGGGAGGTTCCAGCCAGATGGTGTTGACTAAGACAAGATAGCCTTGCCTGCGTCCATGCATTCTTTTTCATATTTTACATCAAGAGCCCTGCCCTGGCATCCGGGCTCATTTACAACTCTTTTACATGAATCACAAGTTACAAAATCTGATTTTCTTTCACATGCTTATAATTCTGACGCCTGGGAAATAAAAGTAAGAGGCTCAGGAGTTCCAGGCCAATTTGTAGCTAGTGATATGTTTCAGTGCTTTGCTGTACAAAAAAACTTTCTATTTCAACTGTAAAAGATATTCTGGGAAAGGCTTTATTCATGAAATTATTTCCAATTGTAGTTCTTTTATCCAGACTTGTATAGCAGAGTCTGAAGTTTTTTATTTGACTAGTTATTGTCATTGAAATGCTCAACAGTGAATGCAGGAGTTTTTTAAAATTATTATTAGATATTTTCTTTATTTAAATTTCAAATATTATCCCCTTTCCTGGTTTCCCCCCCTCAAAAAAAAAAAAAAAACCTTATCCCATTTTTCCTCCCGCCCCCTGCTTCTATGAGGTTATTCCCTCCACCCACTACCCCACTCATGCTTCCCTGTCATGGCATTACCTTACACTTGGGCATTGAATCTTCACAGGACCAAGGGCCTCTCTTCCCATTGATGTCCCAGAAGACCATCCTCTCCTATATATGTGACTGGAGCCATTGGTCCCTCCATGAGTAGTTTTTGATTAGTAGTTTAGTCCTTGGGAGCTCTGGGAGTACTTGTTAGATCATATCATTGTTCCTCCTATGGGGCTGCAAACCCCTCAGCTCCTTCAGTCCTTTCTCTTACTCCTCCATTGGGGCACAAGAGCTTATTGCCTAAACTCAACACTGTTATACTGAAACTGCCATGTCGATTTTAAGTCATATGTATCTTAACAACCAAGGGGATTGAAAAAAGAAAATATATGTTTCTGTATATGTTTAATAAATTTTTTAAAAATACCTTATTTGAAATTAATAGTTTCCCCTTCTAGCCTGAAAAAAAAAAAAGAAAAGTGCCATGCAACCAAAAATAGATATTACTTTTTACCATTAACTATAAATAATATATTATGGGGGGGTCAGAAAAGTTTTATTTGGTTTATACTTCCATATCACTGATTGTCATTAAAGGAAGTTAGAAAAATATCTCAAACAGGGCAGGAACCTTGAGGCAGGAGCTGGTGCAGAGGGCATGGAGGGGTTGTGCTTACTGGCTTGCTTCTTGCAGCTTAAACAGTCTGCTCATTTTTAAAATTTGCATAATATTTCAAATTTACTAAAATGCTTTTAAATTTTCTTTTTTTATATTTATTCATTTTTAAATCTTCTTTAGATCTAGCTCAAGGGGATGTACCAATCCTTGACATTATTACTGATGCTATGTTTTGCTTACAAACAGGGGCCTATCATGACTGCACTATGAAAGGCCCAACAAGCAACTGAAAGAGTCAGATGCAAATGTTTACACCCAACTGTTGTGGATAGCCCTGGGTCTAATTATATTTGATGTTAATTCCATTCTCCTGTAAGTAGATGAGAACAAGGAATGAGTCAGCACTCAGGTGATTTCTTTTAAACCTGCTTAATTTGTAAAATAAAGGACAGCTGATGATTGGCCAGATAAAAGGGAAGGTGGGACAGAAGTTGAGGGAGAAAAGAAAGAGAAAATGGAAGAGGGAGAGGATCCAGAGGAGGAGAAAGAAGAAAAGTGGAGCAGAAGCACATGGCCTGGAGAAACTGCAAGTTCTAAGGGGTCTCATAAGCTGTTGAAGATGGTAGTGTAGCAGTAGATCTGCCCAGTGAGGCTCACAGCATGTAATAATATTAACTGTGTTGTGTTTACATTGTCGGGACATATTTGGAAGGGGGTTTACCACAACACCCAAACAATGGACAGAAGCTGGTGGCTCCTGTTTTTGAATTAGGAAACAGACTGCTTCTTATAGAACCCTGGACCACCAACCCAGAAATGGCAGAAATAATGGACTAAGTACTTCAGCATTAACCACTAAGAATGAAAATATCTTACAGGTTTGCCTACAGCCTGATCTTAAATAATATTTTATAAATATTGATTATTTCCAAAACTTTTCAAAATCAAAACTTTCTCAAAATCAAATTACTTTTGTCAAAATTTTATGACATGATCAGTCACAAAATACGAGAATACAAAGGCTGTCGTGCAATTCTCATTTTTGAGTTGAAAAAGCTAAAGGTAAGTATGTCAAATTTGGACAGCACAGAAATTTGTGTCTTATTTAACATAATTTCAACAAATAAAAGGTAATACAAAATTGGATCAGACTTAAGGAAATAAAGCGTTTGAAGACTTTGGCTAAAGGCAGTAAAGAGACCATGGAGTGTACACATGTGTGTCAATTGTTCATTTACTTAGCTTGTGAGTCACACTGGAATGCTGAGCAAGTGATGTTGTGGTGGCTCATCACTCACCACTAATGACAGGTGAGACATCACATGGGACTAAGGCTCTGTAGTGACTGTGATTGCTGTAACCTTCATTTTTGGGCTTCTGTAACACTGAATTCCACAGAGAAACTATTACCTTATAATCTCTGTTTACAGTATATACATTCTATATGTGTACTCTATTTTACCTTTCATATTGGAATTTTACTGTATTTATTGCTTAGACATGCTTAAACCTATAATGCCTTACCACAGTGTTATTAGTGAATCTAATAGCCAATATGTTAATCTTGTTTATAGGTGCTTGCTTAGGAACAATGGCATACAGCAAATCTATGGTTGAGTAGGGGGCTTTGTAATCTCAGATTATATAAATTTCCTCTGTGATATTTTCACAATGACAAATTTGTCTGATGATGCATTAGACCAAATTCATTGCTATTATTAATCAAAATATGACTGAATTCTGGTATTTAATATTTCACTCTGTGGTTTATATCAGAATTAATTTTTTCCTCGTGTCAATTCTGAACAATACTGATGTGAATAGAAGTATGCAAACTTTCACACTGCTTTCAGGCTTCCATTCTACTGAAGTGAAACTGGGTAACCAAATGGCCAGTATAACCTTGGCTCTTCATCAGATTCCATATTTTACATGGACCCTACACCATTCCTATGCTTAGTAACAATGCAATGAGTTATGAATTATATATAGCTACAATGTTAGTAAATTTTCCATTATCATCTTAGTAATTACTATGAAGTAATGTTTTATAATGGTATTGACTTTGAATTTCTTAAATATTGAATATCAATCTCTCAAGCTATCAGAATGAAAACGAAGCTTTTCTATCATCATAGATTGACAATAGTGTCCTCCAGCATGATCATATTATGCTAATTTTTCATATTTGGTTTCAGCTGTAGTAATGCAATTGTGTAGACAAGAACTTTACTATATGTCTGTGGTTCCAGGGCATAGGATTAACACCATCTTCAGACCATTCAAGTCACAAGTACTGTCATTGTACCAGCAGGAAAAGATGAATCATGAATAGGCTTTACTTATCAGAAATCATCTAGGAGAGGGTAAAGGCTATCCGGCAATTTTTCTGAGATGGTTCACCATGGATAGGGTGAATGAGCTCATCAATATCTGATAATTTAAAGAGGAAGAACATTATTCTCAGCCCTATCCCCAGGCCCACAAATGTGAGAAAAGATATTTATAACAGCTATTTTCAAGGAAGAACAGAATCCTAATGACCCACAGGTTTGCTGTCCTCAGGTGACCCTGTTTATAAGAGGGCAACACATATATTCCTGGACCTTGTATCTGGAATACATGCTCTAGTACATGTTTTTCAAAATATTTCCAGAATTTGAAAGAGATATATGTTTTAGATAGACATATTCTAGTTTTATTGGATCACATAAATTAATATTCTTGTGGGAAGGGAACTCACACTTACTACTAGGAGGTAGACTTTTCAAATTTTAACAAACTTCAGATGACTGAGTTTCACAAAAGTACTCTAAAATGGATGGGAAATTGTACTCACTTTAAAATGAATGGGAGATTTTAAACTGTTTAACCTGATAAGTTAAACACTTTTAAGAAAAAACATTTTGTGAGATAATATGAATTATTCACATATAAATACAGTATAATTTTGGGGAAACACGCTGGTACAATTATCTTAATTCCATGTGCACAATAAAGCCTAAAGCACATGTATGTTTTAACTCTTTTCCAAAGTGCATGTGACATCTCCCCTAAGGATCAGTTCAACTGACTGAGAAAAGTAGATAAAGATGAAGTTCTACAGAGAGAGTCTAGGATAAATCTTCTGGGAAATCTAGGTGAGCCTGCAACCCACTGATAGCAAAGGTTACCAGGTTATTAACAAAATCCACTCTCAGTCGTCTGGGTGAAAAATAAATATACATTTCTTTTAATGAGGAGACAGCCCTGTGTGAGTCACATTTCTGGTATCTCTGGTGCTTATCTGTGAACACTCATGCAGTCTACAGCATAGAAGAGGTTTTATGTCATTTTTACAATCATAACTTGTCTGTATAACTCTTCCTTCTATACTGCAACACTAAAAGGAGCTTTTGCATATTGCTCCCCAGGGAGGGCCCACCCTTACTAGTCTGAGATAAAAGCTCAGCTGTCTTGTTTCAGTGACTGATCACTCTCCTCAGGCTGTCTCCTCAGATTGCCTCCTCAAAATGAAGTTGCCTGTTAGGCTGTTGGTGCTGTTGTTCTTGATTCCTGGTGAGGAGAGAGGGAAGTGAGGGAGGAGAATAGAAAGGTAGCCTGAGCACTAAATCTGATTGCTCATTACATACATTCTGCCATGTGTGAGAAGATGGGTCTTATCCTCTAGCATGGGGCCTCTGGGGTGAATACTTGTTAGAGTGAGGTTCCAGATCAGAACATATACCATAATGAAGATTATGACATGGATGCATGGGATGGTCTAAACTATGCCTAGAAGTGCCTTGACACTTGCATTTCACTTTTTTGTAAGAAGAGAATTTTAGGGTATAAAAAATTGTATGTAAAAATAAACATCATAGTTGAAATTAAAAAAAAAACATAAGGATGTTCATGAATTTTGTGTATAATTTTGTACTTCTTTCTCATTGTTTCAGCTTCCAGCAGTGATGTTGTGATGACCCAAACTCCACTCTCCCTGCCTGTCAGTCTTGGAAATCAAGCCTCCATCTCTTGCAGGTCTAGTCAGAGCATTGTACACAGTAATGGAAACACCTATTTATCATGGTACCTGCAGAAGCCAGGCCAGTCTCCAAAGCTCCTGATCTACAAAGTTTCCAGCCGAATTTCTGGGGTCCCAGAGAGGTTCAGTGGCAGTGGTTCAGTGACAGATTTTACACTCAAGATCAGCAGAGTGGAGGCTGAGGATTTGGGAGTTTATTACTGCTTTCAAGGTACACATTATCCTCCCACAGTGATACAGACCCTAACAAAAATTGTCTACTTTGGGTATCCCAGCTGCCACATATGTTATTTATGTGTGAGAGAGGTGCTGAGGAACTCCAGATTATTGGTTCAAGCTGAGGGAAGTGCAGCCGTGCTACAGATCACTGGTCATACATTTTTGGCTTCATTGCCACAATAACAATGTGAACAGGTGCCCTCCCAGAAACCAGAAAAAAATAATTAAAAAGCTGAGTGAAAAAATTAAAAAGCATTTTCACTCATTGTTAACCAGTAAAGCAAATGGAAAGCTAAGATATATTCCATCCTTAAAATATTTTCTATGTTATTTCAATTGTCATATTTTATGTTTTTGACTTAAATTCATATATATCCTTTTTTAATTGAATATTTTCTTTATTTACATTTCAAATGTTATCCCTTTTTCCAGTCCCCTCCACCCCTGGAAAACCTTATCCCATCTCTCCTCTCCCTACTTCTCTGAGGGTATTCCTCCACCCACCCACTCCTACTTCCCTGCCCTGGCATTCCTCTACACTGGGGCACTGAGCCTATACAGGACCAAAGGCCTCTCCTCCCACAATGCCTGACAAGACCATCCATTGCTATATATCTGGCACCATATGGATCCCCAAGTGGGGTAGTCTCTTGATGGTCATTCCTCAGTGCCTTCTCCACACTTTGTCTCTGTAACAACTTCCATGGGTATTTTGTTCCCCCTTCAAAGAAGAGTCAAAATATCCACACTTTGGTAATCCTTCTGCTTGAGTTTCATGTGTTTTGTGAATGGTATCTTGGGTATTCTGAACTTCTGCACTAATATCCAATTATCAATGAGTGCAAATCATGTGCGTTCTTTCGTGATTGGGTTACCTAATTTAGGATGATTGGACATAGTTCCTCAGGTAGAACTATGTCCAATTTTCTGAGGAACCACCAAATGGATTTCCAGAGTGGTTATCCTAGTTTGCAATCACCCCAGCAATTGAAGCCTGTTCCCTTTTCTCCACATCCTTGCCAGCATCTGCTGTCACCTGAATTTTTGATTTTAGCCATTCTGACTGGTGTGAGGTGGAATCTCAGGGTTGTTTTGATTTGCATTTCCCTGATAACTAAGGATGTTGAACATGTTTTTAGGTGCTTCGCAGCCATTTGGTATTCCTAAGTTGAGAATTCTTTGTTTAGCTCTGTACTCCATTTTTTATAGGGTTATTTTGTTCTTTGGAGCCTAACTTCTTAAGGTCTTTGTATATATTGGCTATTAAGACTCTATTGGATTTAGGATTGGAAAAGATCTTTTCCCAATCTGTTGGTTGCTTTTTTGTCTTAATGACAGTGTCCTTTGACTTACAGAAGCTTTGCAATTTTATGAGGTCCCATTTATCAATTCTTGATCTTACAGCACAAGCAATTGATGTTCCATTCAGGACTTTTACCTGCTCATATGTTCAGGGCTCTTCCCCACCTTCTCCTCTATAGGTTTCAGTGTCTCTGTTTGTTTGATTGTTTGTTTTGTGATGGTCCTTGAATCACTTGGACTTGAGCTTTATACGAGCACATATGAATGGACTGCTTTGCATTCTTCTATCTTCTAACTGCCAGTTGAGCTAGAACCATTTCTTGTAAAACACTGTATAGCTCAGTTTTGAGGTACAATTTTCCCAGTTTTCTGAGAAACTGTCAAATTGATTTCCAAAGTGGTTGTACTGTCTACTACTTCAAAAGTATGTGCTATCTCCTGAGTTTTGATCCTAACCATTCTGATCCTCAGATTTGATTTTGATTTACGTTTCTGTGATGAATAAAGACTTTGAAAACTTCTTTAAGTGCTTCTCAGTCCTTTGTAGATTCCTCTGTTGAGAATTCTGTTTAGATCTGTTCCCCATTTTTTAAAAACTGGGTTACTTATGTTGTTCTTGTTTAAATTCTTGAGTTCTTTATGAATGTTGGATATTAGCTCTCTGTCAGATGTAGGGTTAGTGAAGATCCTTTCACAATCTGTAGGCTGCAATTTTGTCCTATTAACAGTATCCTTTGCCTTACAGATATTTTTCAGTTTTATGAGGTTCCATTACTCAATTGTTGATTTTAGAGCCTGAGTGATTGGTGTTCTGTTCAGAAAAATGTGCCCTGTCCTAATTTGCTCAAGGGTATTTCCCAGTTTCTCTTCTATGAGGTTTAGGATTTTATGTTGAGGTCTGCTTGCCACTTGGACTTTAATTTTGTGCAGATTGATAAATATAGATTTATTTTCATTCTTCTACATGCAGACACCCAGTTAGAACAGCATTGTTTGATGAAGATGCTCTCCCTTGTCCATTGTATAGTTTTGGTTTCTATTTCCAAAGTCAACTGTACATAGGTGTGTAGGATTATTTCTGGGTTTTCAATTCCATTTCCTTTATTAATATGTCAGTTTCTTTACCAATAGGATGCATATTTTTAGCACTATTTTCATGAGGCCAGGGATGGTGATTTCTGCCAAAGTTCATTTATTGTTAAGGATTGTGTGGGATATACTTGGTTTTTTATTTTTTCATAGGAAGTTGAGAATTGCTCCTTCAAGGTCTATTTAAAATTGTGTTAAAAGTTTGGTAGGGATTGCATTGAATCTCTAGATTTCTTTTTGGTAAGCCAGCTATATTCACTATGCTATTCTTGACTATGAATATGGGAAAAATTCTGTGGTCTGATATTTTCTTCAATATATTTCATTATGGACTTGAAGTTTTTGTAATACTGAGCTTTCACCACCTTGGTTAGAGTTACACCAAGATATTTTCTATTTGTGGCTATTGGAAAGGGTGTTGTTTCCCTTATTTCTTTCTTGTGCAGTTTATTATTTGTATAAAGGAGGATTAGTGATTTTTTTGAGTAAATTCTGTATCCAGCCAGTTTCCTGAAGATGTTTATAAGCTGTAGAAATTCTCTGGTAGAGGTTTTGGGGTTGTTTATGTATACTATTATACCATCCACATTTAGTCATATTTTGACTTCCTTTCTGATTCATATCCCCTTGATGTCCTTTAGTTATCTGATTGCTCTAGCTAGAATTTTAAGTACTACATTGAAAATAATGGATCAAATGGGTAGCTTTGTTTTTATCCTCAGTTTAGTTGAACTCATTTAAATTTATCTTCCTTTAGGTTGATGTTGGCTTCGGGTTTTGTGTTTATTGCTTTGATTATTCTTAAGTATGTGCCTTGTACTTTTGATTTCTCTAACACTTTTTAACATGAAGGGTTGTTGGACTTTTTCAAAGGCTTGTTCAGCATCTAATGAGATGACCATGTGTATTTTTTCTTTTAGTTTGTTTATGTGGTGGGTTGCCTTGAAGGATATTCATATACTGAACCTTCCCTGCATTCCTTAAATGACACCTACTTGATCATGATGGGTGATGTTTGTGATCTGCTCCTGGATTCAGTCTCAGATTATTTTACTTAGTATTTTTGCATCAATGTAGATAAGAGAAATTAGTCTGAAGTTCTCTTTTCATGTTGAGTCTTTGTGTAGTTCATGTGTCACAGTGACTGTAGCTTAACAGAATGACTTTGGCAGTATTCCTTCCATTTCTGTACTAGATTGAGGAGTATTTGTTTTAACTCTTCTTTGGAAGTCTGGTAGAACGGTAGATTTATGCACTAAAACCATCTGGCCCTGGACTTTTGTTTTGTTTTGTTTTTTGACATTTTTAAGGAATGCTTCTATTTCTTTAGGAGTTATAGGGCTGTTTAAATAGTTTACCTGATCTTGATTTAACTGTGGTTGATCATATCTATATAGAAAATCATCAATTTCCTTAAGATGTTTCAATTTTGCCAAGTACCATTTTTGGAGTGCAACCTAATAATTTTTTGCATTTCCTCAGTGTCTGTAGTTATGTCTCCTTTCTCCTTTCTGAGTTTGTTTATTTGGATTCTCTCACCCCCCTCCCTGGTTGGCTTAAGGTTTGCCCAGATTGGTGATTTTTTCAAAGAACCAGTTCTTTGTTTGTTAAATTTTGTTTTTTTTTCTGATTGATTTCAGCCTTGATTTTATTTATTTTGTGCCTTCTACTCCTATTTTGTGTGCTTGCTTCTTTTTTTTTTCCTAGAGCTTTCTGCTATACTTTTAAATTGCTGGTATGACAACATTCTAATTTCTTTATGGAGGCACTTGGTGCTATGAATTCTCCTCTTCACAGTGCTTTCATTGTGTCCCATAAATTTGAGCATGCTGTGCCTTCATTTTCATTGGATAATAGAAAGCTTAATTTCTTTCTTCCATGACTCAGAAATTATTGAGTAGAGAGTTGTTCAATTTTCACAAATATGTAGGTTTTCTGGTGGTTCTGTTGTTAAAGTGCAACTTTAGATCATTGTTTCCAAGAATTAATTGGAACATTCAGAGATAATTTAAGTAAAGATGAGAAACTGATTCAGGTTACTAATATTCCCCGAGATGTGTGTGTTAGAGAATCTAGGTTTCCCCACTAAGATTGGGGAAATGCTTGCTGCCAAAATTAAATCAGAATTTCCTGGGTATGTAGTCTATTACATATGTATACTGTAGCTGTATTTGCTGCTAACAACAATGACTTGTATGTACTTGTCCCTTTAATTAAAAGAGTGCTCTTTAATTAAAATAATATTTTCTTTCATTCTCAAGTGTCCCAATTCACTTTATAATTAATACTGAAAAATAGTTTATCATGTATTCAAACAATATATTCTGTGTAAGGAACAGCTTAATTGCCTACATATTATAACTATTGAAATATTTCTTCAACACTAATCTACAGATAAATAATTGAGGTATTGATTTAAATTTGAATGCTACATCAAGACAAAATACATTTACTTGACAGTAGTAGTCACAGCTGGGCGGTGATGGCGCACACCTTTAATCACAGCACTTGGGAGGCAGAGACAGGCAGATTTCTGAGGTCAAGGCCAGCCTGGTCTACAGAGTGAGTTTCAGGACAGCCAGGGCTACACAGAGAAACCCTATCTCAAAAAAAAAAAAATAGTAGTTGTCATATTTTCTCAAAAATGTGGAAAGCACTTGCAACAAAGTTACATTTATATTAAGTAATCAGCAACCGAGAGAAAATTTTTTTTAAAAGATGAAAAAGGGAGAGCTGTGAACAACCTAGAACCAATGCATCTGCATAAATACTTCAAATTATAGTCTCTCCATCATACAAGGAAGCAAAACAGAAATATTAAAATAAGAATCCAGTGACATGAAAAAAATGTATATTGCAAAACATTGACACTGCAACATAAAGAAATCTACAGTTACTAAACTATAATAGGTTTCAATTTTATATCTGACATTAAGGCTCCCAAATAGTCCTCTATGTATCTGCTAACGATACCTGTAAATATATGTTCATGTATAATCTGATACAAAAATATTAATAGTACCTTAAAATTTTCTCAAGGTTAAAAAAAATAAAAACATTCATATTGTTGAACAAATGTTTTCATGACTAGAAGATCCAGCAATAGAGACATTTTATTTACTCACAGAACCTGGAGAACCTTGAAAACTCAATTGTACTGAGAAAATTAAGACACTGAAGGGCATGGCCTGTATGGATTCATTCAACTGAGATTTGAAAAGTAAAAAAGTACATAGGAGAGAAAGTAAATTAAAAATTTGGGACAGAATATAATGTGAAGAATAATATATGAATGAAGTAAATAGTTATTATATATTATTTTGAATACAAAATATATGAATTATTGTTCAACATAAATATTTCAAAATAAAAAAAAACAATATTACATATACACAAAGAATCTGCTCTCCTTACATGATAGATTCCTAGTGCAAATGAACACAGAATGGGAAGTCATTCATCAAGGCCAAAGGATTGACTTTCCCAGAAGACACTTCCAGGAGCCTGAAAGGTGACTCAGTAGTTAAACATACTTAGCATGTATGTTTCATAATTCTACATTTTTAATGTGGAATGTCGGGATACTGTGTTGTATTTAGCCTTGCTAAGAGATATAATATTTCCCTTCTCAGAGTAAGGAAATACTAAGATTTGAGGCTGTCTGTCTCTTCCATTATTACATTATCAAGCACATGTGAATTACTTCTTGTCCTTACCTTCATTTGTTTTACTCAGCACTGGCTTCTGATATGCTCATCTCTTCTTTCTTTCTTTCTTTCTCTCTTTCTTTCTAATTAACTTTTTTTGTTCTTTCTTTCCTTTTTCCTTCCTTCATTTCTTTCTTGATTATCATTTTTTAGAAAGGCTATTAAATTGGCACATTTATTGTATACACAAACACACACCCAAAAGTCAAGATTTTAAAAGGAAATTTGTTACTTCAGAATTACTTATACAGAAATGTGAATAACAGGGAAGGCTCTGGCCGCCTGAGAAGGTGGGAGAGCCATCTTGTGTCCCGGGTCTCTCAGAGACCAGTCTGAGCAGGAGAGCCTGTGGACTGCAGAAGCAACATAGATTCTGGGACAGAACCCAGTTCGGGCCTTCATCTTCAGCCATATTTTGTATGGAACACTTTTAGATTATAATTAAAAATCGTGAACACATAAGTAGAAAAACTATAGGGAGGAAAGTAATTTCATTGTATCATTTGTACATAACCATTTATTTCTCTTATTGCAGGAGCCACTGGGGATATTGTGATGACACAATCTGCACTCTACAAACCTGTCACACTTGGAGAGTCAGCCTCCATCTCCTGCAGGTCTATTAAATGTCTCCTACATAGTAATGGCATCACTTATTTGTATTGGTATCTGCAGAGACCAGGACAGTCTTCTCAGCAGCTTGTATATTGGGTGTCCAACCTTGCCTCAGGAGTCCCAGACAGGTTCAGTGGCAGTGGGTCAGGAACAGATTTCACTCTGAAAATCAGCATAGTGGAGGGTGCCCATATGGGAATTTATAATGGTATGCAAGATCTAGAATTCCCTCCTACAGTGATACAGCCCTGAACAAAAACACCCCTGCTTCAGTTGACAAAGCTGCCTGGTAAGTTCCTTATTTTGGGGTGTAACATGATGTATCCAGCATGGCAAAGTGAATATATTCTTAAGAGATACTTGTTTTCCTCTGAATTTTAGCTAATGAAAAATGAATTCCTAGTAAAGGGAATAATCCATGAGTGTTCATGCTAGGAGAAGAGGCAGCAACTTCTCTGCAGTTGTGATATTTCATAAAATGCCTTACTGTATGAGAAAAAGTGCAATCAGTTATGGTCAGTGGTAGGCAAGACAGCACCTTGACCAAGACCACATCAATATGCATATCATTGACCCTATATTTTATCTTTAATCTTATTTCAGGACTATACAAGCTGTCTGTATATATTTGTCCCACCTCACAGTATGCTGGATTGAATAATTTTTTTCTGACTCTTACTTTCATGTAAGATTATTGGTGACATACATGCCAGGCTTAGGAACCAGTTGTTGATTCCATGTGATGCACTAATAGGAAATTATGTGAGACTTTGTAAGAAATAGATGTTGAAAGAGTCAAAATGTGAATATCTGAATCCTTAGAACAAATGGAAGCTATGCATTCAACAAGAAATTATTACCTAAAATATACACAGAATAGAATATATACCCAAAATCAATCCAAAGAAATCTAACAAATAGATCCATAATTTATTGATGAAATAAACAGACTGTTCTCAAAAGAGAAAATGCAAGTCAACAATTAACAACCACTGACTCTTATGATCTTCATACCCCTCTTCTGTAATGGTCCCTGAGCCTTGGAAATGACAGGTAATCTAGATGCCCGATTTTAGGCTGAGTACATCAATGACTTGTCTGTTGACTCATACATTTGTGACACTGTTGGTTAGTCACCATTCACTGTACAAAGAAACGTCTTTAATGAGGTCTGAAAGGTATAATAATCTATATGTAGAGAAATATAAATATGCAGGATAGTTTGATACTGAGTCCATTTAGCAAAATAATAGTAGTAAGTTGAGTCTTGAGTGCTGTGAACACTTTGTTTTGGGTCAGATTTGCAGCACCATTCATGTGTTGCTTCCTGTGAGTAAGGACTTAATCCTAATTTTGAAAAGCTGTTGAATAATCCATAACATCTGTGTCAATCTTAGTCACATGATCAAATCTTACATCTTACATGCAAAGTCATTATTGCAGTTCACAGGGTTCATAGCAGCTGCAGAAGACTGCTCATTATTTTTTTCCTTAGCCACTTATATAACACTCTTTGGTGCTATGAAAATTATCCACCAGTATTTTCCTTGTCTCTACTTAATACTGACTTGATTTTTTACATTCTTTGTCACATGGGTGTGGGTACATATATAAATAGAATTTCACTATAAAATTTTGCTTCGGAGCTCTCTTGTAATACTGTTGTTGTGATAAAAGTCATGACTGCAGACAATTAAAAATGAGTGGGTTAGAATTCATGATCGTGTAGAGAAGGCATGCTTGGTAGAGGAACAGATGAGAGCACACATCCTAACTGCATGTAAAAAGTAAAAAACAAATAAGGAATTGTGTGTTTCTTTGAGATTTAAAAGTTTACCCCTAATTATGTGCTTCTTTTAACAAGGACACTCCTCCAATTGGTACAGTTACAGCAACTGGAGAGCAACTATGATACTTTGTATATGCTTTGCCCAGGAAGTAGCACTATAGGAAGTATGGCCTTGTTGGAGTGGGCATGGGCTTTTAAGACCCTCATTCTAGCTGCCTGGAAATCAGTCTTCTATTAGCAGCCTTCAGATGAAGATGTAGAATTCTTAGCTCTGCCTGTACAATGCCTGCCTAGATGCTGCCATGCTTCCACCTTGATGATAATGGACTGAACCTCAGAACCTGTAAGTCATCTCCAATTAAATGTTGTCCTTCATAAGACTTGACTTGGTCAAGGTGTCTGTTCATAGCAGTAAAACTCTAAGAAATCAAGTTTTCAAATAATTGAATTTCTGGAGTGTATTCTCATCCAAACCATCACAGCAATCAAGAACAATGATAATTACCTGTATTGTTTTGGGGATCCTCAGTATACTTCTGATCAACATCTTGAAGGACAAGAATACAGTCTGGGCACAGGGCTATTTATTTGGCTATCGAAAGCTTTTGGTTTGAGTATTATGCCCTATGCAGTCCACATCTATTTAAACTCTTTTATATTAGTAAAATCAATATATATGAAAATGATCAAATAATAGATTATTTTATGGCTGCTTACAACATCCTTTTTTTTCTTTAATGGATATTTTATTTATTTATATTTCAAATGTTATCCCCATTTTGGTTTCCCCTCTCAAACTGCTCTCTCCCATTCCTCCTCCCCCTGTTCCCATGAGGGTGCTCCCTCACCACCCCCACACTCCTGCCTTCCTGCCCTGACATTTCCCTTCACTGTGGCATCAAGCCTTCACAGGACTAAGTGCCTCTTATTGACACACACCAAGCCCATCCTCTGCTATATATGTGGCTGGAGCCAAGGGTAGATCCATGTATATGCTCTTTGGTTGGTGGTTTAGTCCCTGGGAGTTCTGGGGGATCTGCTTGATTGAAATTGTTGTTCTTCCTATGAGGTTGCAAACCCCTTCAGCTTCCTTAGTCCTTTCTCTAACTCCTCCATTGCAGACCCTGTGCTCAGTCCAATCATTGGTTGGCTTCGAGAATCAACCTCTGTATTGGTTAGGCTCTGGCAGAGCCTCTCAGGGTATAGATATATCCGGCTTCTGTCAGCAAGCATTTCTTGGCAGCCACAGTAATGTCTGTGTTTGGTGACTGTATATGGGATGGATCCTGAGGTGGGGCAGTCTCTGGATGACCTTTCCTTCAGTCTCTTCCTCAAACTTTATCTCTGTATTTCTCCCTGTGAGTACCACCACCCCCCATTTACAATATCTTTAATGTTAGTTTAATGTTAATTTTCCCTTCCACAATCACCTCCTCAACACAATTAGGATCATTCCTTCCCTTCCTTACTCCAACAGTTCCTTCTAGTTTCTCAGATTAAACAACTACTCCAAATTGAGCACACAACTTTATAGGTTACCTTGAGCAATACAATTGTTTTTCCACCTACATCCTTTACCTGGAAAATTTTACAATGTATTTTTTCTTTATATCTGAATAAAGAAATATATTTCAAAAATTAAATAAAATAAAAGTATCCTAATTGCAGGAAATTGGAGGCAATTGCAGATAATCATATTCCTTAAATTAAGTGAACATTATCCTTTTTGGTTCTAGCTTCAGCCTCTCTTTCCAGTGTGCCCAGATACATCCAGTACACTGGCTTGAAGAGAACAGGAAAAAGTCTGGAATGGCTTTGGTCAGGAATCTACCACATCCTTCTAGGGCATCAGATGCTGCTCCCCACCTGGCCTGGAGATGGTGAAGCACAGTCCAGGACGAATAGGGATCACTTCACTCAAGTCCAGCTGGGAATGCTGAAAAGTGCTACAGCTTTTACAAAAGGAATAAAGAGGATCAGGCAGTAGGGGCTGAGTTGGGATCCTGGTCACATGGTGAGTATGGTGTCAGTGGTGATGTCCTGGGCGTAGTACATTCTGAGAACCTCAGCAAGACACCGGAGCCTCACCAAGTAAGTGAGTCCAAAAGTCGAGTGATGACTGGTTGGGGGGGAGGGGCGCTCATCCTTAAGTTTTACAGCTCAGTAAAATCAGCCAGTCTCTGATGATCCTTGGGGAAATAGATGTGTGCTTTATTATATGTGGACTGGGATTCTAAGAAGCTTGGGGAGTGGAATGGGATTTGGGAACTAAATTTATTCTATTGCTCCAGTCTTCTCTATTTGCATGGATAAGAATTCCAGGTTGTGTGCAATTTGACTGACAATCTGTGACTGCCTGGTTGGGGGGTCTTGTGTTACATTATATCTTAAATTACTTGGATTAAGTGATATCAGAAAGATATCTGTAGGCCACCTGCCAGTTGCCATGAGAGTTGGGGAGATGCTATAAATCTGCTACTTGATTCAAACATCACATTTATCTACAAAAGAAACTAATGAGAAAAGGAAGAAAAGGGACTATGTAGGACATATAGGATAAACTAGCCTCATGGAGGATATAGACATGCCAGAAAATTTAACAAATATCTTTAAATATGGTTTGGTCTCCGCTATTGTCAGATTTTATTCTGCACCTTATTCTGTAAATAGTCTTATACAATTCGATTTTATACATCTCATAGAGTAACTTTTCTTGAGATTTGTTGATCATATCCATAAATCTTGGGAGCAAAGATATAACAAACCTTCTTAAACATGAGTTCATGATTTTACTGTATAAAATCATTAATATATGAAGATGAGAGGGTGTGTGCTTTGTACTTTTGTAGCTTAAGGAGAGATCCAAGTCAATTTTTGTTACCCTTTCTAACCATTGTTCAATACATAGGACTCTGACAATGTCTTAGAAAGCTATATGGCCTGTGCACCCACTGCCTATTCACTAATCCAAAATTTTACACTGATGTCCTTTATGTCCAGTGCTGAAAAAAGAAGAAATTTTACATATTTTTCCTCACAAATTTACTCCTTACCTATGCTTGGCTCTTCTCAAACATCTACATATATCTGTATATTTCAGATATATAACAGAAATTTGCATCACACGTCTAAGATCAAATCTCTGTTATATACTTGAATGTATACCAATGGCTTTTCAGTTCAAATAATAATATGGAAGCCTCCAGGCAAGTTCCTGGGATTGGAACTGTTCTGGATGGCAGAGAAGAACAGGAGGTATGAGCTAGAAGAACAAAGAAGAAGGAACAAGTGCATTTTGACCCCCCTAGAATGTCACATAGTTTGCTAACAGTATGGTCTCACTCTCCAATTCTAATAAGCTTTCTTTCAAGCCTATTTTAAAATTATTGTATGAAAAAGACTTTGAAATCAGAGAAGAGAGCACAAAATTTCCTAGTTATTTTCTCTTTCTGCATTCTATAAGCCCTATTTCTATTATCCTCTCATGGTACACATACTTCTACATTATGTGGCTCTAGCATCACTAGATACAAATGTCCTGTGAAATCACTGTGTTATCAAAATCCTAAGTTTTCTCTGAATTTGGAGTTTTAAAACATTGCAAAAGTTTATGGTATTAGAAATGAATGTCTTTTGCCACAACATGTTAATCTAAAAGGGCAAAAAAATTTCAAATTTGGAAGATAGAATTGTAAAATGAAAATCAAATCTAAATTTAGTTTGGGTGTCCGACTTATGCACCAAATATTTTGTTGAAAATAGAAAAAAAAATAATGTGATTTTGTTTCAAGGAAAATGTGAGATAACTGGATAGGTTTTGTTAAGTGAGACGATGGTAGGTCTCACTTATTCTGGCATTATTTAGTACTGTATGGGGCTCAGTACTGAAGTTGTTGGGAATGTGAATGGATTTGTGATTACACTATGAAACACTACAGAAACTGATATTTATCTCTGGGAAAGAATCATAAGATTGATTGTTTGGATTTGAACATTATATTAACTGATATAAATAAAGATGCAGAATTATAAGAGATGCCTTAAGTCAGATTCCAGATAAATACGGTGAATTGATGGTTATGGAAAATAGTGTCAGACTACAATGTGAACCAATCACAAATTTTAAATTATCCAGGAGAGTATACATGAGCAACTGAGGTTAATTATATTTCTATAACATATTTGAGTGTTATATATAGAGGAAACAGTCATTCAAAAATGGCCATTTACTTAAGAAATGTCCAGGATCAGAAAATGCAATAAAAGCTCAAGAACCTTGAAAGAGATATATACAATAGAGATTCATTAAAAAAAAAAAAAAAAACCATTCGGAAAGGCTCAGGGGGCTTGGCATTTGTCCACTCAGTGAAGGATGCTCATGCTATTTTGAAAATTGAGCCAAAGGCATTCCCCAGTAGGTTCCGTCTGCCGGGAACCTGCCAGAATCTATGTTCACACATAAGTTCTACCAAATATAACATAGGTGAAGAAGAGGCAAAGGCAGGTGGATTTCTGAGTTTGAGGCCAGCCTGGTCTACAGAGTGAGTTCCAGGACAGCCAAAGTTACACAGAGAATCCCTGTCTTAAAAAAAACAACAACAACAAAAAAAGATCATGTTACTGAATCCATTCCCACTATTCTGGGTGAAAACCATGTATATATTTCCTCCATTGAGCAGACACCTTTATGTGAGTAACATTCTACTTTCTCCAGTGCTTATCTGTGAGCACTGGTGACCTCTGCAACCTAGAAGAGGATTTATTATTTTTGCAATCATGAGAACCTGTCAGGGTATTTCCCTCTATCTTCACTGCAACACCAACCCAGGTCTTTGCATATGGTTCTCCAGGGAGGAGCCACCCCTGCCAGTTTTGGATAAAAAGGTTGGTTCACACCTTGCTGTGAGTGAAAGATCTCCTCAGGCTGCCTCCACAAAATGAATTTGCCTGGTAGATTGTTGGTGCTGTTGTTCTGGATTTCAGGTGAGGACAGAAGGAATTGAGAAAGGAGAATGGAGAAGGAGCAGTAGCTCTGGGCCACACTGCTCACTTCATGTGTTGTGCCATGTGTGAGTAGACAGGTATTATCTTTGAGGATGGGGCCTGTTGGGTGTATAGCTTCCAGAGGGAGGTTCCAGATGGGAGAGAACCTGTGCTATAATAAAGATTATGACACAGATGGATAGGATGGTCTAAGCTATAATAAATAAATGCATCTTGGGACTCCCATTTCTCTTGTTTTCTTAGGATGGGAATTTTAATATATAAAGAATTGTATGTATAAAATATCTATGTATGTATATATGTATGTATAAAAAAATTACAAGGTTGTTCATGAGGTTTTTGCATGACTGTGCTTCTCTTTATTTCAGCTTCCAGAGGTGATGTTGTTATGACACAAACTCCAGTCTCCCTGACTGTCAGCCTTGGAGATCAAGCCTCTATCTCTTGCAGGTCTAGTCAGAGCCTTTTACACAAAAATGGAAATACCTATTTGAAATGGTTCATGCAGAAGCCTGGCCAGTCTCCACAGCTCCTCATCTATGAGATTTCCAACCAATTTTCTGGGGTCCCAGACAGGTTCAGTGGCAGTGGTTCAGGGACAGATTTCATACTTAAGATCAGCAGAGTGGAGCTTGAGGATCTGGGCGTTTATTACTGCTTCCAAGCTACACGTTTACCTCCCACAGTGATGCAGACCCTAACAAAAATGTCCTTGCTTGGGGTATCCCAGCTGTCAAATAAGTTACTTATCTATGTGAGAGAGAGTGTTGAGGAACTGCAGATTATAGGCTTAAGCTGAGGGCACGTGCATCTTGGTTACAGCTCACTGGTCATCCGTTTTTTTGGCTCCATTGACTTCAATAACAATCCCTAACACTATTAATGTTACTCAGTTTTGTTTGGAGACATGAGCATGTTGTCCTCTGAAAGGTGACATTCAGCAGCCAACTCAGAGAAATACAGATACCCACAGGCAATGTGTGGATGGAGACTCTTATGAAAGAATAGGCAGAAGGATTGCAGGCCCAAAGGGGATAGGAACTCCACAGGAAGAGCAACAGTCAACCTACCTGGACACTTGGGGGTCTCAGAATCTGAACCACCAACCAAAGAACATACATCGGCTGGACTTATGTCTCCTTGGTCATATGTAGCAGATGTGAGCTTGACCTCCATGTGTGTCCCAAATAACTGGAGTGGAGCTACCCCAAAATCTGCTGCCTGTATATGGGATATGTCCTACTAGATGGACTGCCTTGTCTGGCCTCAGTGGGCAAAGAAGCACCTAGCCTCAGAGAAACTTGAAGTGTTGGGTTGGGAGGATACATAGGTAGGGGGACACCTGCTCTGAGAAGAATGAGAGGGAGGAGGGAGGGAAAGTTGTGAGGTGACATGGAGGAAGCAGTGAGTGGGTTGTAAAGTGAATAAGAAAAAAAATTAATTAAAATCAAAGTTCTCAAGGATAGGCTTGAATAGTTATGAGAAAGTTGAATGCATTCTATTAATCCCAACTATTTGCTCCTTAATATGGACCATTTTGAAGGCTAAACGAAAAAAATCAAAAGGTCCTTCATATTGTCATATATTATCAGATTAGGTGTGGTAGAAATTCAGATCCCAGATGCCCTGCAAAGTAATAATTCCCTTGTTTTAGATTGAGAGGAACTGTCATCCTCTTGCTATTATCTCCTCAGGGTATTGAGAGAAACTTCCTCAGATCCTAAGGCTGTGGGGATGCAGAAATGTTTTTCAAGTCTCAAAGATCAGAGAGACACAGATACAGGTCATAGATATTAGCAGAAAGAGAGATCAAGGAAAAGGCAGAGAAAGCAAAATTACTATTAATCTACCAAAAAGCTGCTTGTGGTGCTTCTGATGGGGAGGGTGCT
The DNA here is from genome assembly GCF_978045245.1 of Mus caroli. NCBI lineage: Eukaryota > Metazoa > Chordata > Mammalia > Rodentia > Muridae > Mus > Mus caroli. The sequence goes on along the minus strand of NW_028227262.1, from coordinate 80,211,822 downwards.
CTGTATATTGAAGAAGCTGCTTCATACTAGATGTTTGTACACAGCCATCACTCATGTCCAGACCCCTGGAAAATCAGCAAGTTCAGGCTCATGCTGCAACACCTTCGTCTTTCATATTTATGTTTTAAAAGACCCCCAAGCATTCCCTCACTACAGGACAAAAGTCCTGAAGACTGAATAGATTATGATTCTCTTGATGATGTTTAAGGCTGGATAGTTAGGATAAAGACAGAAATGTGTGATCTTTTGTATTCCAATATCTTTGTTATAAAGATGCACAATCATTTCTGGGTCATATCTTGATTGGAGACTTTGACCCACATGAAGATAGACTCCTGCCTGAATCAGGATAATTTCTCCTGTTACTGCTCAGTAATGATAATGGACAAGTATCATTTGTAATACACAGCAAAGTCATAGATTGAGTAGCAGTGTTTGTGTTATAATATTTAAGTTTTATTACTAGCCAAATCCTTAGGCTGAGAGTATAAGAAACAGTAACAAATGGCAGAAAGAGCAAAATATGGAGGATCTCTAACTGAATAACAGTGTACCCATTTAGTCTGTCCTTATGGAAGAACCTCCATCTTAATACAATCAGAACTTCAAGTGACACAGGTTTTTGGGATCAGGGTGTTAAATATGTACCTACTGTATTTTTTCTCTTTTTTTTTTTAAACTGAAGTTAGCAATGTTAAAGCTGTACAGTATTATGTTTACTTCAGTAATAATGATACCAATATATTATTTTAATTTAACAAAATGTCTACTCCAAACTAACAAGCAATTTACAAGGAGAACACATATTGTTTTTTAATCAATCAGAACTGTTTGAATGAGTAAAGCTCTAATAGTGCTCTGACAGCAGGATATTATTCTATTTTACCCAAGTATATCTTTGACATATATCATTAAAAATAGAGCTCACAAACATTACTAATGTCATCTATAATTATAAATCATTGAATAGAAATGCATACTCTGGAGGCATATATGTATTCTGACCTCGGGCATTTGGAGATCCTAGAATTGTGTTAAGTGCTGATAGGAGTAGCTGTGCCCAACAATAACTGGTTCCCAATGATTTGCATGCCCTCACTGCACTGCCTTGGGGACTTCTTCATATACCAGTTACATACTGTGCATTGTCATTGCAGTATGGGCATGAGTACCCCTGCTCAGTTCTTTGGGCTCCTATTGCTCTGGTTTCCAGGTAAAAACTAACTAAAATGAAACTTTTACTGTTACACTGTGATTAGTATTAACTCAAATTTCAGACATGTCCTTCCTTATCATGCAAAACTATGTGGATACTTCTTACATTTTCACCTCTAGGTGTCAGATGTGACATACAGACTACCCAGTCTGTATCCTTCCTGTCTGCATCTCTGGGAGACAGAATCACCATCACTTGCTGGGCATGTTAGGTCATTAATTATAATTTAATCTAGTTCTAGCAGAAACCAGGAAAAGCTCCATACAGCCTGATATATCATGCAGCCAACTTGGAAGATGGGATCCCATCAAGATTCAATGGCAGTAGATCTGGTGCAGATGAAAATATAGAGAATTAATGGCTGTTAAAGATGTTTCCAGAAGTACTATCAATGCAAAATTGATAGCACAGAGCAAAGTTTTATAAACAAAACAAAATACCAACACAACAACAGAGATCAATACTCTATTCCCTTGTGTTTTTAGAAATCATGTTTAGGTAAGATCTATTTCTGTTTGTTCATAATATCTTATTCTTCTACCTACCTGTCTGTTCATCTCCAGTATACCCAGTCTCTTTTTATTGTTAAGCTAAGTTTTATTTATTTATTTTTAACATTTTTATTGTTTCTTATGGATTTCACATCATATAATCCAATTATATTTATCTCACCCTCCATTCATACTGATACCAGTTTAAACTAAGCCTCCAACAGAGAAAAAAATCTTGTCTTGTCAAATTGGATCAGACAGCAGACACTTTTGTCCATACTTCTTTGCATCCAAATTTTCATTGGAATGACTCATTGGCCTGGTACCAGGCTACATATAGCAACATTACTGGGGCTCTTACTGGATCTTTTTGTTTCCCTGTGCCATGAGGACCCTGCACTTTCAGATTTCTAGGACTGACCCCATCAGGTACTAAATCATGTCAGTAATGGAGCAAGTCAGTGAATTAGTCATGTTGTAGTAGACCAGTTCAAATCCCTGGAATAAGGCTGAGAGGTATCTGAGCTAGTCAGGCCTCCTGCCGTTATACCCTCATGTCACTGAAGTAGGCTTGCCAGCAACCACCACAAACAGGGCCAGCTAAACCTTGTACCTAGTTGAGACACAGGGTCTGCTCTCCTCAGTGATGCAGCTGTTGATGGACAAAGCCAGTTTTCCCACTCTCATGTCCCCAGGGCAAGTTGTCTTGTCTGTCATAGATGGTGATGGATGAGGCAGGGTAGGAGTATGAAACATTTTCTGAGCCACTGACCAACAGACATGAGGCAGGCCCAGCTCTGCTGTGCTCATAACATTGGGGTTAGCTCAATTGCAACCCTCATATCCAGGGATATCTCTACTGTGCTGCCCAGGTAAGATGAAGGGACTGCACTCTTGAGTGCTAAAGCATTTGAAGGGTAGAGCTATCACTTCCATTCTGATGTCCTTGGGGTCAAATGCCCTGTCTACTGTATGTTGCAAGATAATGGGTGACAGGGGTCAGCATCTTTCCTTGCCCATGTCACCAAATGGCAGAGAAGTGGCAGGGTCAGCTTTCCTACAATAAGGTCCTTAATTTCAGCTTGTCTGCCCCTGCAACCCAGGGTCAGCTCTACTGTGCTGCCCAGGCAGGATGCCGTGCCCTCTGTTCTGAGTGATTCAGCTGGTAAAGGTTATAGCCAATTCTCCTGTTCTTATGACTCCAGGGCCAGTCTCCTGCCTGCCATAGGTGGAGAGCAGTGAAGAGGAGGTCCCATGCATGGTAGTGACATGTGCTAGTGCAAGTTCTCATATGTTGTTTGTATACTCTGGGCCAGCACACCCAAATCTCCTGCAATGTGTGGGCCCCGGCTCTTTGAGAACTTGGCTAGGGTCAGCACCAACTCTCCTGCTCTCATGTATCCCAGCATGTCTAGATGGGTGATGGAACAAGTTCTGCCCAGCCCTCGGACATCAGCATGTCTCAGGGTAGCAGCTCAGACCATGGGTGTTTGCCTGGATTTGGTGGTAACAGACACCTGCTGCTACAGGGCTGTGGACCCAGTCATGCCCCCCTGGTGGCAGCACAGGCCAATACTTCATCATGGTCCTAGATGTCATCACCAGCTACTCACATGAGGCTGTTCCTCATAACCCTTTAGTCTCCAGTTCTGCCTGTCTTCTTTGTGACTACATTCTTCTATTTCTTCTTCTCTCCCATTTATCCACCACTCACTTGCTCCTCTTAGAAGGTCTTGTGGTCTCTGAGAGTCTGGGAATCATCTCAAAAGTGATCTCAGGTGTGCTATGGCCTGCTTGAGCATTATGGCCCCAGGCAGTGTTTGTTTCAGGTATAGTCCATCCTCCAGGCATGAATCGTCCTGAAGTTGTGGTCATTTCAGGCTAGCCCTCAGACTGGCACCACGATGCCAGTCTCATGATCATTTCTTCCCTGCCTTGCAATGGCTCTCTGTCACTCCTGTCCAAGGCCCTAGAACTTATGTGGGTTTTTTCTAGTTTCCAGTTCCCCATCCTCTGAGACTGTCTGGGACTGCCTAACACTACTAGTCTTTTCTTCTCAGGCTCTGTGAGTTTTTTGTTTGTTTGTTTGTTTTTTCAGGAAATGTTAGAGTAGTAATCATTTAGATGTTCACAGGTCAAAATACTGAGCAAAGAGTGTCTCTCTTCTCTGCCATCTACTGACACATATGTGACACAGCAACATCTGCCATGCCTCTATAAGGCAAGAGTAGACAACAGTCTTAATTATTCTAATTCCATGCAACAGAGTACAATAAAGTCAGAATATATAAAACCACTCTTCTAGATTTCAGATTTTCAGTTGTGCTGCTCTTTGACATTCTACATAAATTCTAGACTGAGTTCACCAAGTTTAGAAACTGTTTCAAGAATATTATTTGCATTACTTTGAGTTTATTTGCAAATTAGAGATGATTTAGATTTAAAAGTCATTCATGGGATCAGAGAGAATGCCCATTGATTAAGAGCATTTGTGTTTCTGACAGGGGCCTGGATATGATTCTCACTCACAAGTTCACAAACTGCTCTCTTTAACTTCAGTTCCAGGGAATCCAGTACCATCTTCTGTCTTTTGAAGGCACTATACATATACACAATATCCTTACAAACTAGAAATCAAAACATACAAACAATTTTTAGAGTAGTTTATATATATACATTCGTGTGCCCTTTGCAAGAGATATTTTACTATCCTCAGTAGATGCAGATATTCTATTGTAATTACTTCTAAATATCTATGTTGAGATTCTTTTTTTTATGAATTTGTATGCTAATATTAGAAAACATTTTATTTCATGTATTTCACTGATCATTTCTTACTGCATTTGTTGTATCTGGAGTATTGATTTAGATACAAATGGCAAAAATATTTGGTCTTAATTAAGTGCAATCTGAGGCATAAAATGCCCAATATTTTTCCACTAGGTATTATATTTGCCTGAGCATTATGGACAGCAAATGAAAGTAAATTATTTTTATTATTTTTTTTCTTTAAAGAATTATGACTCCCATTGAAGTGATATTTAAGACACTATAGATATAATTATAGAATTCAATTTTTAGTTGTCAAAAGGATGAACTATATGGATACAGTGCACAATGGTAACGTGACTGTTGTCTTGTGAAATAGATTCAACTACATCATGATCCCTCCCAGGAAGAAAACAACATCGTGAATAGCAGAGAATCCAAGGGGAAGGAAGTAGAGGAAGACCATGAGCAAGAGGCACCAAAATAAAATTTGCTTTATTTCATTCCTTTATGTCCCTGTCTAATCTTATACCCCAGTCAGAAAACTTTGTTAGAACAGAAACTTTTAATAAAATAACAAAGATTCTTTATTGTGTCAGAAGTTGCAGAGCTGACACATGCTCATTTTCAAGGGGAGCTGTATTAGTCACCATGTACTAAATGTACTTTCTGTGGTCCTGAACCATAACAGTAAGAGGATCATAGTATGAGTTTGCACTTTGTTATATTTTTCATCTTAGTAAATATTTGATGTCTAATTCCTTGGCTAATTTTTAATTTTCAAAGCAAGGGCTATGTGGTAGCCATCATGGTAATGATGGCTTAAAGTCACGAAGCTTGGAGACAATAGTTATTTTCTCAATGGAATGGAACTTATATATTTATGTATTTATGTATTTTATTGGTTATTTTGTTTATGTATATTTCAAATGTTATCTCTTTTCCTGGTTTCCTCTCTGAGAACCCTGCTTCCCACCCCCTCCCCCTGAATCCTCTAGGGTTCTACCCGACTCACCCTCCCACTTCCACTCTACCTGCCCTAGTATTCCCCTAAGCTGTGGCATCAAGCCTTCACAGGACCACGGGTCTCCCCTTCCTTTGATGCCAGACAAGGCCATCCCCTGCTACATATGCAGCTGGAGTCATGGGTCTCTCTATGTGTATTCTTTGACTGGTGGTTTACTCCCTGGGAGCTCAGAGGGTGCGGAGGTATGGTCTGGTTAGTTGATATTGTTGTTCATCCTATGCGGTTGCAAATCCCTTCAGCTCCTTAAGACCTTTCTTCAACTTCTACTCAGTCTGATGGTTGGCTCTGAGCATCTGCATCTGTATTTGTTAGACTGTGACCGAGCCTCTCAGGAGATATCCATATCAGGCTCCTATCAGCAAGCATTTCTTGGCATTAGCAATAGTGTCTGGGTTTGGTATTTGCATGTGGGATAGATCCTCTGGTGGGGCAGTCTCTGGACGGCCTTTCCTTCAGTCTCTGCTCCACTCTTTGTACCCATATTTCCTTTGACAATTCTAGGTTAAAATTTTGAGAAGGGTGGGTGGCCCCATCACTTAAATGGGGGTTATGCCTAAAGTCTGGATATGGTCTCTATAGGTTCTCTCTCCTCCTTGTTGGGTATTTTAGCAAATGTCATCCCTGTGAGGTCCTGGGAGCCTCTTGCCTGTCATCTCAGACTTCATGTTGGCTATCCCCAGTTCTCCAACCCCCATTGCTACACACTTCTGTGGAATTTCCTGACCCTCTGTATATCTCTCTCATCTCCTCTCACTCATGATCCTTCACCTCCTATTCATCTCCCTCTCTTCTTTTCCTCCCAAGTCCTACCCATCCTCTATATCCCATTATTATTTTGTTCCCTCTTCTATGTAGGTTGAGACATCCACACTTTGGCCTTCCTTCTTGAGCTTCATGTGGCCTGTAAGTTGTATCATGGGTATTCTGAGCTTTTTTTTTTTTTTTAATATCCACTTATCACTGAGTATATACTATGTATGTTCTTTTTTTTTAATTTGTGACAAAATATTTTATTAATCAAGATTATAGTATTTAACACTTGGAGTTTGTTTTTTTTTTAAAGAGAGTTTTTTTATTACGTATTTTCCTCAATTACATTTCCAATGCTATCCCAAAAGTCCCCCATACCGCCCCCCACTTCCCTACCCACCCATTCCCATTCTTTTGGCCCTGGCATTCCCCTGTATTGGGGCATATAAAGTTTGCAAGTCCAATGGGCCTCTCTTTCCAGTGATGGCCGACTAGGCCATCTTTCCATACATATGCAGCTAGAGACAAGAGCTCCGGGGTACTGGTTAGTTCATCATGTTGTTCCAACTATAGGGTTGCAGATCCCTTCAGCTCCTCGGGTACTTTCTCTAGCTTCTCCATTGGGACCCTGTGATCCATCCAATAGCTGACAGTGAGCATCCACTTCTGTGTTTTTTTGGCCTCAGCATAGTTTCACAAGAGAGAGCTATATCTGGGTCCTTTCAGCAAAATCTTGCTAGTGTATGCAATGGTGTCAGCGTTTGGAAGCTGATTATGGGATGGATCCCTGGATATGGCAGTCTCTAGATGGTCCATCCTTTCATCACAGCTCCAAACTTTATCTCTGTAACTCCTTCCCTGGGTGTTTTGTTCCCACTTGTAAGAAGGGGCACAGTGTCCACACTTTGGTCTTCATTCTTCTTGAGTTTCATGCGTTTAGCAAATTGTATCTTATATCTTGGGTATCCTAAGTATCTGGGCTAATATCCACTTATCAGTGAATACATATTGTGTGAGTTCCTTTGTGATTGTGTTACCTCACACAAGATGATGCCCTCCAGTTCCATCCATTTGGCTAGGAATTTCATAAATTCATTCTTTTTAATAGCTGAGTAGTACTCCATTGTGTAAATGTACCATATTTTCGGTATCCATTCCTCTGTTGAGGGGCATCTGAGTTCTGTCCAGCTTCTGGCTATTATAAATAGGGCTGCTATGAACATAGTGGAGCATGTGTCCTTCTTACCGGTTGGGACATCTTCTGGATATATGCCCAGGAGAGGTATTGCTGGATCCTCTGGTAGTACTATGTCCAATTTTCTGAGGAACTACCATACTGATTTCCAGAGTGGTTGCACAAGCTTGCAATCCCACCAACAATGGAGGAGTGTTGCTCTTTCTCCACATTCTTGCCAGCATCTGCTGTCACCTGAATTTTTGATCTTAGCCATTCTGACTGGTGTGAGGTGGAATCTCAGGGTTGTTTTGATTTGCATTTCCCTGATGATTAAGGATGTTGAACATTTTTTCAGGTGCTTCTCTGCCATTCGGTATTCCTCAGGTGAGAATTCTTTGTTCAGTTCTGAGCCCCATTTTTTCATGGGGTTAATTGATTTTCTGGAGTCCACCTTCTTGAGTTCTTTATAGATATTGGATATTAGTCCCTTATCTGATTTAGGATAGGTAAAAAACCTTTCCCAATCTGTTGGTGGTCTTTTTGTCTTATTGATGGTGTCTTGTCATGACTCTAACTAAGGAAGTGAAAGATCTTCAAGTCTCTGAAGAAAGAAATTATAGAAGATCTCAGAAGATGGAATGATTTCCCATGCTCATGGATTGGCAGGATCAACATTGTAAAAATGGCTATCTTGCCAAAAGCAATCTACAGATTCAATGTAATCCCCATCAAAATTCCAACTCAATTCTTCAACGAATTAGAAAGTGCAATCTGCAAATTCATCTGGAATAACAAAAAACCTAGGATAGCAAAAACTCTTCTCAAGGATAAAAGAACCTCTGGTGGAATCACCATGCCTGACCTAAAACTTTACTACAGAGCAATTGTGATAAAAACTGCATGGTACTGGTATAGTGACAGACAAGTAGACCAATGGAATAGAATTGAAGACCCAGAAATGAAGCCACACACCTATGGTCACTTGATCTTCGACAAGGGAGCTAAAACCATCCAGTGGAAGAAAGACAGCATTTTCAACAAATGGTGCTGGCACAACTGGTTGTTATCATGTAGAAGAATGCGAATTGATCCATTCCTATCTCCTTGTACTAAGGTCAAATCTAAGTGGATCAAGGAACTTCACATAAAACCAGAGACACTGAAACTTATAGAGGAGAAAGTGGGGAAAAGCCTTGAAGATATGGGCACAGGGGAAAATTTCTTGAATAGAACAGCAATGGCTTGTGCTGTAAGATCGAGAATTGACAAGTGGGACCTCATGAAACTGCAAAGCTTCTGCAAGGCAAAAGACACCATGTATGTTCTTTTGTGACTATGTTACCTCACTCAGGATGATATTTTTTAGTTCCATCCATTTGGCTGTGAATTTCATGAAGTCATTGTTTTTAATGGCTTAGTAGTACTCCATTATTTTTAGAACCAGAACCCCTCAGATTTTGGAATTTTTTCAGTCCCTCACTTTCAGTGCACACATGGTGATTACACAGTCAGACAGAAAAACAGGTTATCTATCTATATGTTTTTCTACCTATTGACACCTAAAGCAAAACTGGCCATTAATCTGGACATTTGCCTGAGATTTGATGTTATTTTATTTATTTATTTATTTATTTATTTATTTATTTATCCTTTGCTGTAGATTGTGATCTTATTTAATTTTATGTCACTTAAGTACCCTGTAATGAATTCTTTAATCATAATTAAGGATATTAATGTGATTTCTGGGGGAGATAGATATTTAGAGATTTCTAACATTTGATTCCATTAATAACAAAGGACAGTTAAATCCATCATATTAATTAGTTATAAAAATCTTTACTTTATGACAGTTGTAGCATAGAATTACTTTTAACTGTGTTATATGACAAATTCTAAAAGAATTACTTCAATAAATAATTCTCTATATGCAACAGAGTGACAGTAGTTACTATTTAGTAATCCATGCCATTGCTTAAACAGTAATGAAATGGGGAGAATAAAAATGCTGAGTGAATAGTATGTTAGAGAGGTGAATAATATCTTATTTCCTTTTCTGAAGGTGAAGTTTAAAAGTACATAAAGAAGGAAGTGCTTGAAAAAGTCCATGATTGAAAGCCTGGGGGATTTGCCAATTAAAGCAAAATCATTCAAATGATGAGAGGGAACTTCTGTGGGAAGTTATATATTTAGAGCTTTCTGACATGTGACACCATGAATAACCAAGGGCACTTAAATTCAAAAGAAAAAATGCGGATAGAACATTTGAAATCATAGATGAAGTGACCATACATGTTAGAGAGGTGGCTCCACAGATAGGAGCACTGGCTGGTCTTAGACAGGACCTGGGTTCAGTTCTTAGCATGTATATGATGGTTTACAACCATTTATAAATCCTGTTCTAGGGAATCTGATGAGTTTTTTTTTTCTTCTGACTTTCCTGGGCATGCATACACACACACACACACACACACACACACACACACACACACACACACATATATATAGTGGGGTAAATTTAATGAATTTAAACCTATTTTAAGGTTAAACTACCATTCCTTTGATTCGAGAGAATGTTTATTTTTCTTTCATATGTGAGTTTTTCTAGTAATTGTAGTTTTTGGTTATAAGGGAATTATTTAGCTCCTATTATTTCCTAGAAGTTTGGGTATATACACAATTATTTCTTCACCATCAGAAGATCATTATGAAATTAGTATCAATCTAATAGGTTTCCCTTAAATATAACTTACCCCGCATTTCTCTCTCTATATATATATATCTTATGGTTTTTTTTTCTTTTTGTAATAGAATTTTAGAACGGGTTTTTTGCATTAAATTTATTTAAGAGACATTGAGCTTCCAGGACCCCGAAGTTTAGATAATACTTCATTAACTATGATTTCTGTATACTGACCTTTTTCTCCTTTTACTAGGAAATCTACAGTATAAGTTTGTATTCATTCAGTATCATCACATATTCTCCTTGTGTTGTTCATTCTGTTTTATTTCCTTTTATTTTCACTCATGAAGAACTTTGGAAATTATATCTTTTAAAAGCATAAATAATAACTGTTTTTATATAATATTTTATAATACTATTTTATGGATACTAATTCTCTTGTTTCCTTTAACACTGGAACTCTTGTTATCAATACCCAAGTACAATTTTTTTATTTGAATCAATGACTAAATTTTATTTGTTTATGTGAATATGATTTGGGTCTTTTGTACTGGAACATGCAGCTTGTCAATAGTTATACCACTGAAGGGAATTCCACAGCATTTCCCAACAGCTATTATATCCTAATAGTCTGATTGTATATGACAAATATGTAAACCGATTTACAATTAAGTGATTAGACAAGACATTACAAGTCAGAATTAAAGTTAAAAATAGAATTGATCTCATTCAAATACAATAATTGGGTAAATTAAAATTAGAGAGTCTGCACAGGTGAGAGTGAGGACCACAGAGGCAGACAGCTTCTGGGACAGGCGGGAATCACAGAGCTGCTGAGGCAGCACCCTTTTGGGGCCACAGACATCCTGCACCCTCCCAGCCGGAGGACAGAGGTCCACCCTGCAGGGAGCGCCATCTTGGCTCCAGGACTCCGCCAAACTTAGTCTGCACAGGTGAGAGTGAGGACCACAGAGGCAAACAGCTTCTGGGACAGGCTGGAGCCACAGAGCCGCTGAGGCAGCACCCTTTTGGGGCCACAGACATCCTGCACCCTCCCAGCCGGAGGACAGTGATCTGCCCTGCAGGGAGCGCCATCTTGGCTCCGGGACTCCACTGAACTTAGTCTGCACAGGTGAGAGTGAGGACCACAGAGGCAGACAGCTTCTGGGACAGGCAGGAGCCACAGAGCCACTGAGGCAGCACCCTTTGGGGGCCGCAGTCATCCAGAACCCTCCCAGCCTGAGGACAGAGGTCCGCCCTGCAGGGAGTGCCATCTTGGCTCCGGGACTCCACAGAACTTAGTCTGCACAGGTGAGAGTGAGGACCACAGAGGCAGAGAGCTTCTGGGACAGGCGGGAGCCACAGAGCCACTGAGGCAGCACCCTTTTGGGGCTGCAGACATCCGGCACCCTCCCAGGTGGAAGACAGTGGTCTGCCCTGCACAGGAGCCCTCTGCCTCAGGAGCAGGGAGCACATCTTGGATCCAGGACTCCACCGAACTTAGGAACTTAGTCTGCACAGCTGAGAGTGTGCACCACAGAAGCTGACAGCTTCTGTGACCTGCCAAAGCAACACAGCATCTGGGAAAGGTCCTGTTTTCGGCCTTCTTTTTCGGCCAGGAGGAGGTCCAAATGCCAGATATCTGTACACCTTCCCTTTAAGAGGAAAGCTTGTCAGCAGGGAGTGCTCTAACCACTGAAACTCAAAGGAGAGAGCCTGTCTCCCAGGTCTGCTGACAGACGATACTCAGAATCACCAGAAGAACAACCTCTGAACAGAGACAACTATAACAACTCCAGAGATTACCAGATGGCGAGAGGTAAATGTAAGAATCTTACTAACAGAAACCAAGACCACTCACCATCATCAGGACCCAGCACTCCCACTTCGCCCAGTCCAGGGCACCCCAACACACCTGAAAAGCTAGACCTGGATTTAAAAGCATATCTCATGATGATGGTAGAGGACATCAAGAAGGACTTTAAAAAACTACAGGAGAACATGGCTAAAGAGTTACAAGTCCTTAAAGAAAAACAGGAAAACACAACCAAACTGGTAGAAGTCCTTAAAGAGAAACAGGAAAACACATCCAATCAGATGATGGAAATGAACAAAACCATACTAGACCTAAAAAGGGAAGTAGACACAATAAAGAAAACCCAAAATGAGGCAACACTGGAGATAGAAACCCTAGGAAAGAAATCTGGAAACATAGATGCGAACATCAGCAACAGAATACAAGAGATGGAAGAGACAATCTCAGGTGCAGAAGATTCCATAGAGAACATTGGCACAACAATCAAGGAAAATGGAAAATGCAAAAAGATCCTAACTCAAAACATCCAGGAAATACAGGACACAATGAGAAGACCAAACCTACGGATAATAGGAGTGGATGAGAATGAAGATTTTCAACTCAAAGGACCAGCAAATATCTTGAACAAAATTATAGAAGAAAACTTCCCAAATCTAAAGAAAGAGATGCCCATGAACATACAAGAAGCCTACAGAACTCCAAATAGGCTGGACCAGAAAAGAAATACCTCCCGACACATAATAATCAGAACAACAAATACACTAAATAAAGATAGAATACTAAAAGCAGTAAGAGAAAAAGGCCAAGTAACATATAAAGGCAAGCCTATCAGAATTACACCAGATTTTTCACCAGAGACTATGAAAGCCAGAAGATCCTGGACAGATGTTATACAGACACTAAAAGAACACAAATTCCAGCCCAGGCTACTATACCCAGCCAAACTCTCAATTAACATAGATGGAGAAACCAAAGTATTCCACGACATAACCAAATTCACACATTATCTCTCCAGGAATCCAGCCCTTCAAAGGATAATAACAGAAAAAAAAAACAATACAAGGACAGGAACCATGCCCTAGAAACAACAAGAAGGTAATCCCTCAACAAACCTAAAAGAAGACAGCCAAAAGAACAGAATGCCAACTTTAACAACAAAAATAACAGGAAACAATAATTACTTTTCCTTAATATCTCTTAATATCAATGGACTCAACTCCCCGATAAAAAGACATAGACTAACAAACTGGCTACACAAACAAGACCCAACATTTTGCTGCTTACAGGAAACTCATCTGAGAGAAAAAGATAGACACTACCTCAGAATGAAAGGCTGGAAAACAATTTTCCAAGCAAATGGTATGAAGAAACAAGCTGGAGTAGCCATTCTAATATCTGATAAGATTGACTTCCAACCCAAAGTCATCAAAAAAGACAGGGAGGGGCACTTCATACTCATCAAAGGTAAAATCCTCCAAGAGGAGCTATCAATCCTGAATATCTATGCTCCAAATACAAAGGCAGCCTCATTCATTAAAGAAACTTTAGTAAATCTCAAAGCACACATTGCACCTCATACAATAATAGTGGGAGACTTCAACACAACACTTTCACCAATGGACAGATCATGGAAACAGAAACTAAACAGGGACACAGTGAAACTAACAGAAGTTATGGATCAAATGGATCTGGCAGATATCTACAGAACATTTTACCCTAAAACAAAAGGATATACCTTCTTCTCAGCACCTCATGGTACCTTCTCCAAAATTGACCACGTAATTGGTCAAAAAACAGTCCTCAACAGATACAAAAATATTGAACTTGTCCCATGAATCCTATCAGATCACCATGGACTAAGGCTGATCTTCAATAACAAAATAAATAATAGAAAGCCAACATTCACGTGGAAACTGAACAACACTCTTCTCAATGATACCTTGGTCAAGGAAGGAATAAAGAAAGAAATTAAGGACTTTTTAGAGTTCAATGAAAATTAAGCCACAACATACCTAAATTTATGGGACACAATGAAAGCATTTCTAAGAGGAAAACTCATAGCTCTGAGTGCCTCCATAAAGAAACTAGAAAGAGCACACATTAGTAGCTTGACAACACACCTAAAAGCACTAGAACAAAAGGAAGCAAATTCACCCAAGAGGAGTAGATGGCAGGAAATAATCAAACTCAGGGGCGAAATCAATCAAGTGGAAACAAGAAGAACTATTCAAAGAATCAACCAATCAAGGAGTTGGTTCTTTGAGAAAATCAACAAGATAGATAAACACTTAGCCAGACTCACTAGAGGGCACAGGGAAAGCATTCTAATTAACAAAATCAGAAATGAAAAAGGAGACATAACAACAGATCCTGAAGACATTCAAAACACCATCAGATCCTTCTACCAAAGGCTATACTCAACAAAACTGGAGAACCTGGATGAAATGGAGAAGTTCCTAGACAGATACCAGGTACCAAAGTTGAACCAAGATCAGGTTAATGATCTAAACAGCCCTATTTAACCCAAAGAAATAGAAGCAATCATTAATAGTCTCCCAACCAAAAAAAGCCCAGGACCTGATGGGTTTAGTGCAGAGTTCTATCAGACTTTCAAAGAAGATCTAATCCCAGTTCTTCACAAACTATTCTAGAAAATAGAATCAGAAGGTACTCTACCCAACTCATTCTATGAAGACACATTACTCTGATACCTAAACCACATAAAGATCCAACAAAAATAGAGAACTTCAGTCCAATTTCCCTTATGAATATTCATGCAAAAATCCTCAATAAAGTTCTCCCTAACGAATCCAAGAACACATCAAAACAATCATCCATCCTGACCAAGTAGGTTTCATCCCAGGGATGCAGGGATGGTTCAATATACGGAAATCCATCAACGTAATCCAGTATATAAACAAACTCAAAGACAAAAACCACATGGTCATCTCGTTAGATGCGGAAAAAGCATTTGACAAGATCCAACACCCATTCATGATAAAAGTCTTGGAAAGATCAGGAATTCAAGGCCCATACCTAAACATGATAAAAGCAATCTACAGCAAACCAGTAGCCAACATTAAAGTAAATGGTGAGAAGCTTGAAGCAATCCCTCTAAAATCAGGGACTAGACAAGGCTGTCCACTTTCTCCATACCTATTCAACATTGTACTTGAAGTCCTAGCCAGAGCAATTCGACAACAAAAGGAGATCAAAGGGATACAAATTGGAAAAGATGAAGTCAAAATATCACTTTTTGCAGATGATATGATAATATATATAAGTGACCCTAAAAATTCCACCAGAGAACTCCTAAGCCTGATAAACAGCTTCGGTGAAGTAGCTGGATATAAAATTAACTCAAACAAATCAATGGCCTTTCTCTACACAAAGAATAAACAGGCTGAGAAAGAAATTAGGGAAACAACACCCTTCTCAATAGTCACAAATAATATAAAATATCTTGGCGTGACTCTAACTAAGGAAGTGAAAGATCTGTATAATAAAAACTTCAAGTCTCTGAAGAAAGAAATTCTAGAAGATCTCAGAAGATGGAAAGATCTCCCATGCTCATGGATTGGCAGGATCAACATTTTAAAAATGACTATCTTGCCAAAAGCAATCTACAGATTCAATGCAATCCCCATCAAAATTCCAACTCAATTTTTCAATGAATTAGAAAGTGCAATCTGCAAATTCATCTGGAGCAACAAAAAACCTAGGATAGCAAAAACTCTTCTCAAGGATAAAAGAACCTCTGGTGGAATCACCATGCCAGACGTAAAGCTTTACTACAGAGCAATTGTGATAAAAACTGAGTAGTACTGGTATAGTGACAGACAAATAGACCAATGGAATAGCATTGAAGACCCAGAAATAAACCCACACACCTATGGTCACTTGATCTTCGACAAGGGAGCTAAAACCATCCAGTGGACGAAAGACAGCATTTTCAACAAATGGTGCTGGCACAACTGGTTGTTATCATGTAGAAGAATGCGAATCGATCCATTCCTATCTCCTTGTACTAAGGTCAAGTCTAAGTGGATCAAGGAACTTCACATGAAACCAGAGACACTGAAACTTATAGAGGAAAAAGTGGGGAAAAGCCTTGAAGATATGGGCACAGGGGCAAAATTCTTGAATAGAACAGCATTGGCTTGTGCTGTAAGATCAAGAATTGACAAGTGGGACCTCGTGAAACTGCAAAGCTTCTGCAAGGCAAAAGCCACCACCAATAAGACAAAAATACCACCAACAGTTTGGGAAAGGATCTTTACCTATCCTAAATCAGATAAGGGTCTAATATCCAATATATATAAGGAACTCAAGAAGGTGGACTCCAGAAAGTCAAATAACCCCATTAAAAAATGGGGCTCAGAACTGAACAAAGAATTCTCACCTGAAGAATACCAAATGGCAGAGAAGCACCTGAAAAAATGTTCAACATCCTTAATCATCAGGGAAATGCAACTCAAAACAACCCTGAGATTCCACCTCACACCAGTCAGAATGGCTAAGATCAAAAATTCAGGTGACAGCAGATGCTGGCGAGGATGTGGAGAAAGAGGAACACTCCTTCATTGTTGGTGGGATTGCAAGCTTGTACAACCACTCTGGAAATCAGTTTTGTGGTTCCACAGAAAATTGGACATAATACTACCAGAGGATCCAGTAATAACTCTCCTGGGCATATATCCAGAAGATGTCCCAACCGGTAAGAAGGACACATGCTCCACTATGTTCATAGCAGCCCTATTTATAATAGCCAGAAGCTGGAAAGAACCCAGATGTCCTTCAACAGAGGAATGGATACAGAAATTATGGTACATTTACACAATGGAGTACTACTCAGCTATTAAAAAGAATGAATTTATGAAATTCCTAGCCAAATGGATGGACCTGGAGGGCATCATCTTGAGTGAGGTAACACAATCACAAAGGAACTCACACAATATGTATTCACTGATAAGTGGATATTAGCCCTTAATAAGAAGGGACACTGTGCCCCTTCTTAGAATTGGGAACAAAACACCCATGGAAGGAGTTACAGAGACAAAGTTTGGAGCTGTGATGAAAGGATGGACCATCTAGAGACTGCCGTATTCAGGGATCCATCCCATAATCAGCTTCTAAACGTGGACACCATTGCATACACTAGCAAGATTTTGCTGAAAGGACCCAAATATAGCTGTCTCTTGTGAGACTATGCAGGGGCCTAGCAAACACAGGAGTGGATGCTCACAGTCAGCTATTGGATGTATCACAGGGCTCCCAATGGAGAAGCTAGAGAATGTACCCAAGGAGCTAAAGGGATCTGCAACCCTATAGTTGGAACAACATGATGAACTAACCAGTACCCCGGAGCTCTTGTCTCTAGCTGCATATGTATCGAAAGATGGCCTAGTCAGCCATCACTGGAAAGAGAGGCCCATTGGACTTGCAAACTTTATATGCCCCAATATAGGGGAATGCCAGGGCCAAAAGAATGGGAATGGGTGTGTAGGGAAGTGGGGGGCGCTATGGGGGACTTTTGGGATAGCATTGGAAATGTAATTGAGGAAAATATGTAATAAAAAATATTAAAAATTAAAAAAAAAGTTAAAAACAAACCAAAAAATTTAAAAAAAATTAAAATTAGAAACCAATAGAATTAAATGAATATCTCACATTAAATCTTAGGAAAATTAAAAAAAAAACCTTCTATATTGAAATTGCCAAAATTAAAAAAAATCAAGTACTTATAAAAAAAAACTGAACTACATAAACAGTATTTATTTAATTTTGCAATTGAAAACCTCAATATTAGGAGTGCAATGTACTTTGAGGAAGAACAGTGTTTCTTGGTTTTCCAGATAAGTCTCTTCCTGTAATATAGTGAGACTCTGAACTCTAGCACTAGTGTCTCAATACAATGAGTGTGGCCACTAATGGTAATGGTTGCCTTCTAACTTTTTCTGTATAGATTAAATATCCTTTTTCTCTCAATTTTTCTTTAAGCATAATACAACTTCTGTAGAGATTTTATTAGGACAAATTAAAACCAATATTCCATCAGTTATATAAAATGACAAAAGCATAACCTATGATACACAGAAAGGTAAATACTAATTGTAAATTAAGAATACATTATTATTTTATCTGTATGGGTATTCAACATGCATTTGCACCACCTGAATGCTTGAAGCCTCTGGAGTTTATAAGAAGGTGTCAGAACTCCTAGAACTAGAATTACACATGGATTTAAGCTACCATGTTGGTACTCAGAATCGAACCATGGTTCTCTAGAAGAACATGCATTTCTCTTAACCATGGAACCATTTTTCTTTCCCCCTATGTAAAAATTTTACCATGATAAAAAATGTTTTTTAAAGTTTTGGAATAGGCCATCAGCTTCTAACAAAAGTGTTTAGAACTAAGAATATGCTCTGGCAAACTGCAATTGTTATATCTCTCTTTGTTCTGTGAGATTCGTCGGATTCCTATGAAAGCCATTTTACTGAGTGTAGCTGACTTAAGCAGACTGTTCCTATGCAATGTGTACAATGTGATGAGAGTTGTCATCAGTGTGTATGTTTATTAAGCCATTACTACAGTCAATGCTGGTATCCAGATCTTAATTCCTGAAAGTTTCATGTATGCATATTCATTCTTTTGACCCCTTAATTATTCATTCTCTTCAGCAAACACAAGCTCTTCTTCAATTTAATAACATTCATTTAGTTCATACATTTTGATGGTGCATTTATATATCTATTCTATTCTAAAGCACAGGGTTTGAGGCAGTTTGTTGTTTCAGATTCTATATAACCAACACCAGAGTTGTATTATATAAACCAGTCAAATATATCTGCGTGGATTTGCCTTGAATGGGTTTATTTCCAAGCTACAATGTAAGACTCAAAATACACCAGTCTAGATATTGTTTAAAAAATCTCTACTAATTTAACCATTAATTATTTAGAGACAGTTTGCTTTATACACTAAGTAAGCTTATTCTTAGCAATAAAATCCACAGTATTTATCCTTGGAGCTCCTAAGCATATGATGACTAGAGACCAAAGCCAGTTCTCCAGTACCCTTCATCTGTGTCAAGTTGCTGTGTTGTCATGATCTGGGAAAAGACTTATCAAAACAACTTCCTCAAGGAATCTGACCTTTTATCTAACAGACTGTGTGTCACAGCCCCACAGTGTAGCATATAACATTTTGAGTCAGCAGAAATCTCTACCCTGTTCCCCAAATATCTCTTAACACAGCAAGAGCAGAGAAGCAACTGTATAGATACTTCTCCATTCCATGAAGGTCATGTCTCTGAACATTACCTTCTGATTGGCCAGAAAACTGTTCACTTTTACTCTGGATTTGTGTTTGTCATAAAAAATAGGGTATGTAGTTGCAAAAGTGTGTTTTCACACTGATAGTTTTTATTACATATAATTTATTACAGTAGGTATACTGATAGCTCCAGGTAAATTAAGATGCCCGTTTCATCTGCCATGGTTCAGTGCTAGTACTACCACTTCCATCTTAAAACTGACCACTGTTCAGCACAATAAATCTGTCAACTTGAAATGTCCCATATTTCCAGTCTTGGCCATGCTAGTACATAATTAAGTAAAGGTCATAAACACATCTAACAGGACATCAAGTCCTAGAGGATACAACTTCTCAGTGGTAAGAGCTACTGGTATGTGTTTTATGAAGATGGCATAGTCTTTTTCTAAAATCACAACAGTTGGTATTATGACTCTTAATTAAGAAATTTTAAAAAGTCCAGGCCTAATCAAGACATTATCTTTACTTAATGAAAGTACTCTATTTTGGTTAATATCCCCCAAATTTCCATGTGTTCAAAACTTATACCTGCTGACTTGTCCTCTACTGAATTAGTATGAATCAATTATACCATCTAGTTAATGTAATGTCAAAGACCATCCCGTGAGTAAGCGAGCCCTTCACAATCACCCTAACAGGTCAAATAGCCTCATGCTTGGAGCTGGTTATCACTCCCTTCTCCCTATTCCCTTCCTGGCACCTGAAGCTGTAAAAGCTGAATTATAGTCCCCTCTTCCCTATCTCTTCCTGAACTCCCATGCCATCCAAGGACATGAGTTACCTCTGAGCCCGGCCTGACACCCAAGGATGTCAAGGAGGATCTATGTTTCAGAGATAAGATGCAGAGTCCCTGCTGCCTGGCGCCTGACTTCAGCCCTCATGTCAGCAGATGCCTGTTTATTTGTTCTTTGTAAAATTCCCCCTCGACCCCTCCCCTATTCCCCACAATATATGCTTTAAAATCAAGGCACCTCAGCCTAATAAACGAGATCTTGATAGGTACCCTTCTTGGTCTCCTGCCTCTCTTTCCCTTCCTCCAATTTTCTTCCAGGTTTGAGGTCCCCCTCCCGCCCACAAATAACTGAATCCTGTGGGACGGGATAATGTAACACATCAGTAAATGCTTTATACTGGGTATGGGTGCCTACTCAGAAGTCTGAATAATTCTCAATGGTGGTATATACAAGCTACAATACATATTTTTCTTCTTAAATCTATGAGAAGATGTAGAAACTTTTTTGACATTCGAACATCTGAAATTAATTCCCTATGGGACAGGTTCATGAATTTTATATTTTTATATCAACCTCTAGAGGATATAAATATAACATATATGAACACTGGCAGTTTTTTTTAATTCATTAATTTTTAAATAACTCACTGTTATCATGGTGCATGGTATGATGCTTTATGGAATGCTCAGTTAACCAAATGTTTATCAAAACATACAGTGATAAAAAGCAAAGCATTCCACATAACCTTGTTTCCATGTCTTATGCTTCTACATAACAAAGAATATCAGGTTCTGTTCTTTCAGAAGAGAGTGGCAACATTATCAAAGAACTGTATTAGATTTTTTCCCCCCACTGGTTAAATCTGTCTCTAGAGAAGTATCACAGATGTCTATCACTGACAGCATTACATCATGTGACGAACAAAGGGAGACAAAAGAAACTCAGAGAAGGGACCATGAATGTGATCTCTTCTGACACTGCATTTAAAACAAAAGGGATAGAGATCATTTACATAAGATGCAACCATAAAAAGTAAAGAACTAAATCATCAATTGGAAATGACATTATTAACACACTATCTCAATATTTGGAGAGGCGGTTTTGTACTGGTGCCTTGACTAATGACCAACTCTTGCCTAATTTATTTTTTATCACTCCAAATTGGTGGACAAATAGTTCTCTCTAAATGACAATATAATGCATTATAATATTTTCTTTCTTATTTGAGACAAATATTTTAGAGGTTTTAAACATTATTTTCTTTCAGATATATAACATTCTCTTTATCTATTAACTTATCATTTTAGTTACCAATAGTTTAGATAAAATGGTATACATGTGAAATGGTGTTATCTAGACCCCTGTTACTGTGTAAAATTTACTTTTCAAGTAAATATATATATATATATATATATATATTTCTTTTTTTGCTGTGACATTCTTTTTTTTATAATTTTAATTTTTTAAATTAACTTTTAATCCAACTAGTGTGAATCATGACACGAATTACAGAACAGTAGACGGAAGAAAGGATGTCAACAAAAAGTTAACCAATGCCCTGTGTCACATGAAGGCTTCCAAGCACCAATGTTGCACAAGAAAATGTTAAAGACTTTGAAATGTCTCAGCCAATCTGTGCACAAAGTTTGAGGGTTTTTTTTAAATTAGGTATTTTCCTCATTTACTTTTCCAATGCTATCCAAAAAGTCCCCAATACACTCCCTCCCCACTCCCCTACCCACCCACTCCCACTTTTTGGCCCTGGTGTTCCCCTGTACTGGGCATATAAAGTTTGCAAGTCCGATGGGCCTCTCTTTCCAGTGATGGCTGACTAGGCCATCTTTTGATGCATATGCAGCTAGAGTCAAGAGCTCTGGGGTACTGGTTAGTTCATAATGTTGTTCCACTTATAGGGTTGCAGATCCCTTTAGCTCCTTGGGTACTTTCTCTAGCTCCTCCATTGGGGGCCCTGTGATACATCCAATAGCTGACTGTGAGCATCCACTTCTGTGTTTGCTAGGCCCCGGCATTGTCTCACATGAGACAGCTATATCTGGGTCCTTTCAGCAAAATCTTGCTAGTGTATGCAATGGTTTCAGCGTTTGGAAGCTGATTATGAGATGGATCCCTAGATATGGCAGTCTTTAGATGGTCCATCCTTTCGTCACAGCTCCAAACTTTATCTCTGTAACTCTTTTCATGGGTGTTTTGTTCCTAATTCTAAGAAGGGGCACAGTGTCCACACTTTGGTCTTTGTTCTTCTTGAGTTTGATGCGTTTAACAAATTGTATCTTATACCTTGGGTATCCGAAGTTTTTGAACTAATATCCACTTATCAGTGAGCACATATTGTGGGAGTTCCATTGTGATTGTGTTACCTCACTCAGGATGATGCCCTCCAGGTCCATCCATTTGCCTAGGAATTTCATAAATTCATTCCTTTTAATAGCTGAGTAGTACTCCATTGTGTAAATGTACCACATTTTCTGTATCCATTTCTCTGTTGAGGGGCATCTGTGTTCTTTCCAGCTTCTGGCTATTATAAATAAGGCTGCTATGAACATAGTGGATCATTTGTGCTTCTTTCGGTTGGAACATCTTCTGGATATATGCCCAGGAGAGGTATTGCTGGATCCTCTGGTAGTATTATGTCCAATTTTCTGTGGAACCACCAAACTGATTTCCAGAGTGATTGTACAAGCTTGCAATCCCACCAACAATGAAGGAGTGTTCCTCTTTCTCCACATCCTTGCCAGCATCTGCTGTCACCTGAATTTTTGATCTTAGCCATTCTGACTGGTGTGAGGTGGAATCTCAGGGTTGTTTTGATTTGCATTTCCCTGATGATTAAGGATGTTGAACATTTTTTCAGGTGCTTCTCTGCCATTTGGTATTCCTCAGGTGAGAATTCTTTGTTCAGTTCTGAGCCCCATTTTTTAATGGGGTTATTTGATTTTCTGGAGTCCGTCTTCTTGAGTTCTTTATATATATTGGATATTAGTTCACTATCTGATTTAGGTAAAGATCCTTTCCCAATCTGTTGGTGGTCTTTTTGTCTTATTGATGGTGTCTTTTGCCTTGCAGAAGCTTTGCAACTTTATGAGGTCCCATTTATCAATTCTCGATCTTACAACACAAGCCTTTGCTGTTCTATTCAGGAATTTTTCCCCTATACCCATATCTTCGAGGCTTTTCCCTACTTTCTCCTCTATAAGTTTCAGTGTCTCTGGTTTTATGTGGAGTTCCTTAATCCACTTAGATTTGACCTTAGTACAAGGAGAAAGGAATGGATCAATTTGCATTCTTCTACATGATAACCGCCAGTTGTGTCAGGACCATTTGTTGAAAATGCTGTCTTTTTTCCACTGGATGGTTTTTGCTCCCTTGTCAAAGATCAAGGGACCATAGGTGTGTGGGTTCATCTCAGGGTCTTCAATTCTGTTCCTTTGGTCGACTTGTCTGTCGTTATACCAGTACCATGCAGTTTTTATCACAATTGCTCTGTAGTACAGCTTTAGGTAAGGCATGGTGATTCCACCAGTGGTACTTTTATCCTTGAGAAGTTTTTGCTATCCTAGGTTTTTTGTTGTTCCAGATGAATTTGCAGATTGCCCTTTCTAATTCCTTGAAGAATTGTGTTGGAGTTTTGTTGGGAATTGCCTTGAATCTGTAGATTGCTTTTGGCAATATAGCCATTTTTACAATGTTGATCCTGCCAATCCATGAGCATGGGAGATCTTTCCATCTTCTGAGATCTTCTTTAATTTCTTTCCTCAGATAATTGAAGTTCTTGTCATACAGATCTTTCACTTCCTTAGTTAGAGTCATTACAAGATATTTTATATTGTTTGTGACTATTGAGAAGGGGGTTGTTTCCCTAATTTTTTTTCTAAGTCTGTTTATCCTTTGTGTACAGAGAGGCCATTGACTTGTTTGAGTTAATTTTATATCCAGCTACTTCATTGAAGCTGTTAATCAGGCTTAGGAGTTCTCTGGTGGAATTTTTGGGTCACTTATATATACTATCATATCATCTGCAAAGAGTGATATTTTGACTTCTTCTTTTCCAATTTGTATCCCCTTGATCTCCCTTTGTTGTCGAATTGTTCTGGCTAGGACTTCAAGTACAATGTTGAATAGGTAGGGCGAGAGTGGACAGCCTTGTCTAGTCCCTGATTTTAGTGGGGTTTCTTCCAGGTTCTCACCATTTACTTTGATGTTGGCTACTGGTTTGATGTAGATTGCTTTTATCATGTTTAGGTATGGGCCTTGAATTCCTGATCTTTCCAAGACTTTTATCATGAATGGGTGTTGGATTTTGTCAAATGCTTTCTCAGCATCTAAGGAGATGATCATGTGGTTTTTGTCTTTGAGTTTGTTTATATACAGGGTTACATTGATGGATTTCTGTATATTAAACTATCCTTGCATCCCTGGGATGAAACCTACTTGGTCAGGGTGGATGATTGTTTTGATGTGTTCTTGGATTAGGTTAGCGAGAACTTTATTGAGGATTTTTGCGTTGATATTCATAAGGGAAATTGGTCTGAAGTTCTCTATCTTTGTTGGGTCTTTTTGTGGTTAGATATCAGAGTAATTGTGGCTTCAAAGAATGAGTTGGGTAGAGTACCTTCTGTTTCTATTTTGTGGAATAGTTTGTGAAGAACTGGGATTAGATCTTCATTGAAGGTATGATAGAACTCTGCACTAACCCATCTGGTCCTGGGATTTTTTTGGTTGGGAGACTATTAATGACTGCTTCTATTTCTTTAGGGGATATGGGACTGTTTAGATCATTAACCTGATCTTGATTTAACTTTGGTACCTGGTATATGTCTAGAAACTTCTCCATTTCATCCAGGTTCTCCAGTTTTGTTGATTATAGTCTTTTGTAGAAGGATCTGATGGTGTTTTGGATTTCTTCAGGATCTGTTGTATATCTCTCTTTTCATTTCTGATTTTGTTAATTGGAATACTTTCCCTGTGCCCTCTATTGACTCTGGCTAAGGGTTCATCTATCTTGTTTATTTTCTCAAAGAACCAGCTCCTCGATTGGTTGATTCTTTGAATAGTTCTTGTTTCCACTTGGTTGATTTCACTCCTGAGTTTGCTTATTTCCTGCTGTCTACTCCTCTTGGGTGAATTTGCTTCCTTTTGTTCTAGAGCTTTTAGTTGTGTTGTCAAGCTGCAAATGTGTGGTCTTTCTACTTTCCTTTTGGAGCCACTCAGCTATGAGTTTTTCTCTTAGAAATGCTCTCATTGTGTCCCATAAGTTTGGGTATGTTGTAGCTTCATTTTCATTAAACTCCAAAATGTCCTTAATTTCTTTCTTTATTCCTTCCTTGACCAAGTTATCATTGAAAAGAGTGTTGTTTAGTTTCCACGTGTGTGTTGGCTTTCTATTATTTATTTTGTTATTGAAGATCAGTCTTAGTTCATGGTGATCTGATAGGGTGCATGGGACAATTTCAATATTTTTGTATATATTGAGGCTAGTTTTGAGACCAATTATGTGGTCAATTTTGGAGAAGGTACCGTGAGGTGCTGAGAAGAATGTATATCCTTTTGTTTTAGGATAAAATGTATTGTAAATATCTGTCAAATCCATTTGTTTCATAACCACTGTTAGTTTCACTGTTTCTCTGTTTAGTTTCTGCTTCCATGATATGTCCATTGGTGAAAGTGGTGTGTTGAAGTCTTGCACTATTATTGTGTGAGGTGCAATGTGTGCTTTGAACTTTACTAAACTTTCTTTAATGAATGGGGCTGCCCTTGTATTTGGCGCGTAGATATTCAGGATTCATAGTTCCTCTTGGAGGATTTTACCTTTAATGAATGTGAAGTGCCCTTCCTTGTCTTTTTTGATGACTTTGGGTTGGAAGTCGATTTTATTAGATATAAGGATGGCTACCCCAGACTGTTTCTTCCTACCATTTGTTTGAAAAATTGTTTTCCAGCCTTTCATTCTGAGGTAATATCTATCTTTTTCTCTGAGATGAGTTTCCTGTAAGCAGCAAAATGTTGGATCCTGTTTCTGTAGCCAGCCTGTTAGTCTATGTCTTTTTATTGGGGAGTTGAGTCCATTGATATTAAGAGATATTAGGGAGAAGTAATTGTTGCTTCCTTTTATTTTTGTTGTTAGAGTTGGCATTCTTTTCTTGTGGCTGCTTTCTTTTAGGTTTGTTGAGGAATTACCTTCTTGCTTTTTCTAAGACGTGGTTTCCGTCCTTGTGTTGTTTTTTTTTTGTTTGTTTGTTTTTGTTTTTTTTTTTTTCTTCTGTTATTATCCTTTCAAGTGCAGGATTCGAGAAAGATATTGTGTGAATTTGGTTTTGTCTTGGAATACTTTGGTTTCTCCATCTATGGTAATTGAGTGTTTGGCTGGGTATAGTAGCCTGGGCTCGAATTTGTGTTCTCTTAGTTTCTGTATAACATCTGTCCAGGCCCTTCTGGCTTTCATAGTCTCTGGTGAAAAATCTGGTGTAATTCTGATAGGCTTGCCTTTATATATTACTTGACCTTTTTCCCTTACTGCTTTTAGTATTCTATCTTTTTTAGTGCATTTGTTGTTCTGATTATTATGTGTTGGGAGGAATTTATTTTCAGGTCCAGTGTATTTGGAGTTCTGTAGGCTTCTTGTATGTTCATGGGCATCTCTTTCTTTAAGTTTTGGAAGTTTTCTTCTATACTTTTGTTGAATATATTTGCCGGTCCTTTGAGTTGAAAATCTTCATTCGCATCTACTCCTATTACCCGTAGGTTTGGTCTTCTCACTGTATCCTGGGTTTCCTGGGTGTTTTGAGTTAGGATCTTTTTGGATTTTGTATTTTCTTTTATTGTTGTGCTGATGTTCTCTATGGAGTCTTCTGCACCTGAGATTCTCTCTTCCATCTCTTGTATTCTGTTGCTGAAGATCTCATCTATGGTTCCAGATT
Source organism: Mus caroli (assembly GCF_978045245.1). Taxonomy (NCBI): domain Eukaryota; kingdom Metazoa; phylum Chordata; class Mammalia; order Rodentia; family Muridae; genus Mus; species Mus caroli. Next base: position 80,184,889 of record NW_028227262.1, on the reverse strand, counting down.
TTTTTCCTAGGGTTTCTATCTCCAGCGTGGCCTCACTTTGGGTTTTCTTTGTTGTGTCTACTTCCCTTTTTAGGTCTTGGATGGTTTTATTCAATTCCATCACCTGTTTCGTCTGGTTTTCCTGCAGTTCTTTAAGGGATTTTTGTGCTTCCTCTTTAATGTCTTCTACCTGTTTAGCAGTGTTCTACTGCAATTCTTTAAGGGATTTTTGTACTTCCTCTTTAATGTCTTCTACCTGTTTAGCAGTGTTCTCCTGTGTTTCTATAAGTGTGTTATTAAAGTCCTTCTTGATGTCCTCTACCATCATCATGAGATATGCTTTTAGATCTAGCTTTTCTGGTGTGTTGGGATGCCCTGGTCTGGGCGAAGTGGGAGTGCTGGGTTCTGATGATGGTGAGTGGTCTTGGTTTCTGTTAGTAAGATTATTACGTTTACCTTTCATCATCTGGTAATCTCTGGAGTTAGTTGTTATAGTTGTCTCTGTTTAGAGATTGTGCTTCTGGTGATTCTGTTAGCCTCTATCAGCAGACCTGGGAGACAGGATCTCTCCTCTGAGTTTCAGTGGTCAGAGCACTCTCTGCAGGCAAGCTCCCCTCTTACAAGGAAGGTGCACAGATATCTGGTGTTTGGACCTCCTCCTGGCTGAAGATGAAGGCCCAAAACAGCCCAGAAGCTGTGTTTTTTTGGCAGGTCACAGAAGCTGTCAGCTTTTGTGGTGCACATTCTCACCTGTGCAGACTATGTTCGCTGGAGTCCTGAAACCAAGATGGCTACAACCAATCTAGAGGCAAAAGCCTCCAGGGCCGGACGGACACCTGTCCTCTGGCCTGGAGGGTGGTCAGATATCTGGGGCCTAAAAAGGGTACTGCTTCAGAGTCTCTGTGGCTTCCGCCTCTCCCAGAAGCTGTCAGCTTCTGTGGTGCACACTTTCACCTGTGCAGACTAAGTTCCTAATTTCGGAGGAGTCCCAGAACCAAGATGGCTTCCACAGATCCTGAGGCCAAGGGCTCCAGGGCTGGGCAGACATCTGTCCTGTGGCCGGGAGGGTGGCAGGATGTCTTGAGCCTGGAAAGGGTGCTGTCTCATAGACTCTGTGACTCCTGCCTGTCCCAGAAGCTATCAGCTTCTGTGGTGCACACGTTCACCTGTGTAGACTAAGTTCAGCGGAGTCCTGGAACCAAGATGCCTTCTGCTGACCCTGAGGCAAAGGGCTCTCGGGCTGGGCAGAGACCTGTCCTCTGGCCTGGAGGGTGGCCAGATCACTGAAGTCTTAAGATCCCTTGGCTGGTGTTGTGAGTAGCTGGCGTGTGTCAGCTGACTCTGTGCTCTAGCTACCCCAGTGCTGGTCGGCCCAGAAGGGGCTTGTGCCCCTACTTAGGCCGGGTTTTCTGCTTCCCTAACTAATGCAGTCTCAGGTCCCACACGATTGGATTGGAGCAGACGCTGTGTTCCACTCACCAGAAGTCTTAAGATCCCGTGGCGGGTGTTGTGGGTAGCTGGAGGGTGTCAGCCGACTCTACGCCCTAGCTACCCCAGTGCTAGTCAGACCAGAAGGGCAAGTAAATATATATTAAATGCACAAAAATTATAAACCCATCAAGCTAACATAGCAGCACAATCATATGTGAAATGTGACACAGATGCATTAATTGTTTACATATCTCCGTGACAAAATATCAAATAATGAAACCCCATTGTCCAGTGTGCTGTGTATACTTGTGGCTCCCGGTGAGTTTAATGTTTTTGTACTATAAGCAATACAGAAAATTTCAGAATAAGTGCTATTGTGTTTTCAGGATAAAAAGAACATAAAATAATTATTATTTTTGACTAAAAGTAGTTTTTAATACTTTAGATTTTTTATATATTTTATAATATTACATATTATAAAAGAGTCTATTAGAAACTTTCACCTGTTAAGTTGTAGTTAGACAATTAAAAGAAGTTATTTTAATGTCATACAAAAGGTTTTTGGACATTCTCATCATAAAATGATAATCTCAATATTTAGGAATTGCAAAGAATGTTTTGAGAAAATATTATTTTACAGAAAATGTTAGAAAGAAAAATGATTAGGAATATCAGTGCTATTTTTTTTCACAATTCAAGTCTCCATGGTGCTTATTAGGGCTGTGAGATTCTTGGGTTTCTCATGTTGCAGTACCATGATCAAATCGATATAGATCTGAAATTTGCCTCTTGGCCTAGATCTGACACATCATCCCTTGCCTTCAGCAAATATTTTAATCATGATTTATAAAAGAAAATCACAAGCAAAGACTTCAGTGATGCGTTAAATTCAATGGACCGCAATTTGGTTATTGTAGTGCACAGAAAACACTGTTGAACTGTGAGTTGTGTCTGTTTCAACTTCCTACCAAGCAAGCAATTGAAATGTCACAAAGGAGTTATGGATAACATCTATAAAAGATTCTGTTTGAAGAGAAAAATAGATTTTAGTAGAGCTCTCAAAAAATATTCAAAAACAAAAGTAGAAGAAATGTTTGCAGTACACTGAGTCTCATTACCCATAGGATATTCTTTAACAACACAATTCCTTCTGTATTCTGTCTGTGTATATGTACACATGTCTGATATGGTAGAATGGTGATCAGAGGACAAACTTGGGTAATTGATCTGGTGAGTTCTGGGTATCAAACTCAGGAGGCAAGGCATAGAGGCAAGGGCCTTAGCCACTTGAGACAACTTAATTACTGCATTATAAGTGATGAAAGGATGGACCATTTAGAGACTGCCGTATCCAGGGATCCATCCCATAATCAGCTTCTAAACGCTGACACCATTGCATACACTAGCAAGATTTTGCTGAAAGGACCCAAATATAGCTGTCTCTTGTGAGACGATGCCAGGGCCTAGCAAACACAGGAGTGGATGTTCACAGTCAGCTATTGGATGTATCACAGGGCTCCCAATGGAGAAGCTAGAGAAAGTACCCAAGGAGCTAAAGGGATCTGCAACCCTATTGTTGGAACAACATGATGTACTAACCAGAACCCCGGAGCTCTTGTCTCTAGCTGCATATGTATCGAAAGATGGCCTAGTCGGCCATCAATGGAAAGAGAGGCCCATTGGACTTGCAAACTTTATATGCCCCAATATAGGGGAATGCCAGGGCCAAAAGAATGGGAATGGGTGTGTAGGGAAGTGGGGGGCGCTATGGGGGACTTTTGGGATAGCATTGGAAATGTAATTGAGGAAAATATGTAATAAAAATATTAAAAATCAAAAAAAAAAAGAAATTCTAAAGACTCTGATTTATGTTGCAAGCACATTGATTTACAATAGGGTTGTATTAGTAATAGTGTGAGTTGTTGCACAGAATTTTCTTTTTTTTTTTTTTTAATATTTTTATTACATATTTTCCTCAATTACATTTCCAATACTATCCCAAGAGTCCCCCATAGCGCCCCCCACTTCCCTACCCACCCATTCCCATTCTTTTGGCCCTGGCATTCCCCTATATTGGGGCATATAAAGTTTGCAAGTCCAATGGGCCTCTCTTTCCATTGATGGCCGACTAGGCCATCTTTCGATACATATGCAGCTAGAGACAAGAGCTCCGGGGTTCTGGTTAGTACATCATGTTGTTCCAACAATAGGGTTGCAGATCCCTTTAGCTCCTTGGGTACTTTCTCTAGCTTCTCCATTGGGAGCCCTGTGATACATCCAATAGCTGACTGTGAACATCCACTCCTGTGTTTGCTAGGCCCTGGCATCGTCTCACAAAAGACAGCTATATTTGGGTCCTTTCAGCAAGATCTTGCTAGTGTATGCAATGGTGTCAGCGTTTAGAAGCTGATTATGGGACGGATCCCTGGATACCGCAGTCTCTAAATGGTCCATCCTTTCATCACAGCTATGAACTTTGTCTCTGTAACTCCTTCCCTGGGTGTTTTGTTCCCAATTCTAAGAAGGTGCACAGTGTCCACACTTTGGTCTTCATTCTTCTTGAGTTTCATGCGTTTATCAAATTGTATCTTATATCTTGGGTATCCAAAGTTTTGGGCTAATATCCACTTATCAATGAATACATATTGTGTGAGTTCTTTTGTGATTGTGTTACTTCACTCAAGATGATGCCCTCCAGGTCCATCCATTTGGCTAGGAATTTCATAAATTCATTCTTTTTAATAGCTGAGTAGTACTCCATTGTGTAAATGTACCATAATTTCTGTATCCATTCCTCTGTTGAGGGACATCTGGGTTCTTTCCAGCTTCTGGCTATTATAAATAGGGCTGCTATGAACATAGTGGAGCATGTGTCCTTTTTACCGGTTGGGACATCTTCTGGATATATGCCCAGGAGAGGTATTGCTGGATCCTCCGGTAGTACTATGTCCAATTTTCTGAGGAACCGCCAGACTGATTTCCAGAGTGGTTGTACAAGCTTGCAATCCCACCAACAATGGAGGAGTGCTCCTCTTTCTCCACATCCTCGCCAGCATCTGCTGTCACCTGAATTTTTGATCTTAGCCATTCTGACTGGTGTGAGGTGGAATCTCAGGGTTGTTTTGATTTGCATTTCCCTGATGATTAAGGATGTTGAACATTTTTTCAGGTGCTTCTCTGCCATTCGGTATTCCTCAGGTGAGAATTCTTTGTTCAGTTCTGAGCCCCATTTTTTAATGGGGTTATTTGATTTTCTGGAGTCCACCTTCTTGAGTTCTTTATATATATTGGATATTAGTCCCTTATCTGATTTAGGATAGGTGAAGATCCTTTCCCAATCTGTTGGTGGTTTTTTTGTCTTATTGATGGTGTCTTTAGCCTTGCAGAAGCTTTGTAGTTTCATGAGGTCCCACTTGTCAATTCTCGATCTTACAGCACAAGCCATTACTGTTCTATTCAGGAATTTTTCCCCTGTGCCCATATCTTCAAGGCTTTTCCCCACTTTCTCCTCTATAAGTTTCAGTGTCTCTGGTTTTATGTGAAGTTCCTTGATCCACTTAGACTTGACCTTAGTACAAGGAGATAGGAATGGATCGATTCGCATTCTTCTACATGTTAACAACCAGTTGTGCCAGCACCATTTGTTGAAAATGCTGTCTTTCTTCCACTGGATGTTTTCAGCTCCCTTGTCGAAGATCAAGTGACCATAGGTGTGTGGGTTCATTTCTGGGTCTTCAATTCTATTCCATTGGTCTATTTGTCTGTCACTATACCAGTACCATGCAGTTTTTATCACAATTGCTCTGTAGTAGAGCTTTAGGTCCGGCATGGTGATTCCACCAGAGGTTCTTTTATCCTTGAGAAGAGTTTTTGCTATCCTAGGTTTTTTGTTATTCCAGATGAATTTGCAGATTGCACTTTCTAATTCGTTGAAGAATTGATTTGGAATTTTGATGGGGATTGCATTGAATCTGTAGATTGCTTTTGGCAAGATAGCCATTTTTACAATGTTGATCCTGCCAATCCATGAGCATGGGAGATCTTTCCATCTTCTGAGATCTTCTAGAATTTCTTTCTTCAGAGACTTGAAGTTTTTATTATACAGATCTTTCACTTCCTTAGTTAGAGTCACGCCAAGATATTTTATATTATTTGTGACTATTGAGAAGGGTGTTGTTTCCCTAATTTCTTTCTCAGCCTGTTTATTCTTTGTGTAGAGAAAGGCCATTGATTTGTTTGAGTTAATTTTATATCCAGCTACTTCACCGAAGCTGTTTATCAGGCTTAGGAGTTCTCTGGTGGAATTTTTAGGGTCACTTATATATATTATCATATCATCTGCAAAAAGTGATATTTTGACTTCATCTTTTCCAATTTGTATCCCTTTGATCTCCTTTTGTTGTCGAATTGCTCTGGCTAGGACTTCAAGTACAATGTTGAATAGGTATGGAGAAAGTGGACAGCCTTGTCTAGTCCCTGATTTTAGAGGGATTGCTTCAAGCTTCTCACCATTTACTTTAATGTTGGCTACTGGTTTGCTGTAGATTGCTTTTATCATGTTTAGGTATGGGCCTTGAATTCCTGATCTTTCCAAGACTTTTATCATGAATGGGTGTTGGATCTTGTCAAATGCTTTTTCCGCATCTAACGAGATGACCATGTGGTTTTTGTCTTTGAGTTTGTTTATATACTGGATTACGTTGATGGATTTCCGTATATTGAACCATCCCTGCATCCCTGGGATGAAACCTACTTGGTCAGGATGGATGATTGTTTTGATGTGTTCTTGGATTCGGTTAGCAAGAACTTTATTGAGGATTTTTGCATCAATATTCATAAGGGATATTGGTCTGAAGTTTTCTATCTTTGTTGGGTCTTTTTGTGGTTTAGGTATCAGAGTAATTGTGGCTTCATAGAATGAGTTGGGTAGAGTACCTTCTGTTTCTATTTTGTGGAATAGTTTGTGAAGAACTGGGATTAGATCTTCTTTGAAGGTCTGATAGAACTCTGCACTAAACCCATCTGGTCCTGGGCTTTTTTTAGTTGGGAGACTATTAATGACTGCTTCTATTTCTTTGGGGGATATAGGGCTGTTTAGATCATTAACCTGATCTTGATTCAACTTTGGTACCTGGTAACTGTCTAGGAACTTCTCCATTTCATCCAGGTTCTCCAGTTTTGTTGAGTGTAGCCTTTGGTAGAAGGATCTGATGGTGTTTTGGATGTCTTCAGGATCTGTTGTTATGTCTCCTTTTTCATTTCTGATTTTGTTAATTAGGATGCTTTCCCTGTGCCCTCTGGTGAGTCTGGATAAGGGTTTATCTATCTTATTGATTTTCTCAAAGAACCAGCTCCTTGATTGGTTGATTCTTTGAATAGTTTTTCTTGTTTCCACTTGGTTGATTTCGCCCCTGAGTTTGATTATTTCCTGCCGTCTACTCCTCTTGGGTGAATTTGCTTCCTTTTGTTCTAGTGCTTTTAGGTGTGTTGTCAAGCTGCTAATGTGTGCTCTCTCTAGTTTCCTTTTGGAGGCACTCAGAGCTATGAGTTTTCCTCTTAAAAATGCTTTCATTGCGTCCCATAAGTTTGGGTATGTTGTGGCTTCATTTTCATTGAACTCTAAAAAGTCCTTAATTTCTTTCTTTATTCCTTCCTTGACCAAGGTATCATTGAGAAGAGTGTTGTTCAGTTTCCACGTGAAGGTTGGCTTTCTATTATTTATTTTGTTATTGAAGATCAGCCTTAGTCCATGGTGATCTGATAGGATGCATGGGACAATTTCAATATTTTTATATCTGTTGAGGCCTGTTTTGTGACCAATTATGTGGTCAATTTTGGAGAATGTACCATGAGGTTCTGAGAAGAAGGTATATCCTTTTGTTTTAGGATAGAATGTTCTGTAGATATCTGCCAGATCCATTTGATTCCTAATTTCTCTTAGTTTCACTGTGTCCCTGTTTAGTTTCTGTTTCCATGATCTGTCCATTGGTGAAAGTGGTGTGTTGAAGTCTCCCACTATTATTGTATGAGGTGCAATGTGTGCTTTGAGCTTTACTAAAGTTTCTTTAATGAATGTGGCTGCCTTTGTATTTGGAGCATAGATATTCAGGATTGATAGTTCCTCTTGGAGGATTTTACCTTTGATGAGTATGAAGTGTCCTTCCCTGTCTTTTTTAATGACTTTGGGTTGGAAGTCAATCTTATCAGATATTAGAATGGCTACTCCAGCTTGTTTCTTCATGCCATTTGCTTGGAAAATTGTTTTCCAGCCTTTCATTCTGAGGTAGTGTCTATCCTTTTCTCTGAGATGAGTTTCCTGTAAGCAGCAAAATGTTGGGTCTTGTTTGTGTAGCCAGTTTGTTAGTCTATGTCTTTTTATCGGGGAGTTGAGTCCATTGATATTAAGAGATATTAAGGAAAAGTAATTGTTGTTTCCTGTTATTTTTGATGTTAAAGTTGGCATTTTGTTCTTGTGGCTGTCTTCTTTTAGGTTTGTTGAGGGATTACCTTCTTGTTGTTTCTAGGGCGTGGTTCTTGTCCTTGTATTGGTTTTTTTCTGTTATTATCCTTTGAAGGGCTGGATTCGTGGAGAGATAATGTGTGAATTTGGTTTTGTCGTGGAATACTTTGGTTTCTCCATCTATGTTAATTGAGAGTTTGGCTGGGTATAGTAGCCTGGGCTGGAATTTGTGTTCTTTTAGTGTCTGTATAACATCCGTCCAGGATCTTCTGGCTTTCATAGTCTCTGGTGAAAAGTCTGGTGTAATTCTGATAGGCTTGCCTTTATATGTTACTTGGCCTTTTTCTCTTACTGCTTTTAGTATTCTATCTTTATTTAGAGCATTTGTTGCTCTGATTATTATGTGTCGGGAGGTATTTCTTTTCTGGTCCAGTCTATTTGGAGTTCTGTAGGCTTCTTGTATGTTCATGGGCATCTCTTTCTTTAGATTTGGGAAGTTTTCTTTTATAATTTTGTTGAAGATGTTTGCTGGTCCTTTGAGTTGAAAATCTTCATTCTCATCCACTCCTATTATCCGTATGTTTGGTCTTCTCATTGTGTCCTGTATTTCTTGGATGTTCTGAGTTAGGATCTTTTTGCATTTTACATTTTCCTTGATTGTTGTGCCGATGGTCTCTATGGAATCTTCTGCACCTGAGATTCTCTCTTCCATCTCTTGTATTCTGTTGCTGATGCTCGTATCTATGGTTCCAGATTTCTTTCCTAGGGTTTCTATCTCCAGTGTTGCCTCATTTTGGGTTTTCTTTATTGTGTCTACTTCCCTTTTTAGGTCTAGTATGGTTTTGTTCATTTCCATCATCTGTTTGGATGTGTTTTCCTGTTTTTCTGTAAGGACTTCTACCTGTTTGATTATGTTATCCTGTTTTTCTTTAAGGATTTGTAACTCTTTAGCAGTGTTCTCCTGCAATTCTTTAAGGGATTTTTGTGCTTCTTTAAGGGATTTTTGTGCTTCCTCTTTATTGTCTTCTGCCTTTTTAGCAGTGTTCTCCTGCATTTCTTTAATTGTGTTATTAAAATCCTTCTTGAAGTCCTCTATCATCATCAGGAGATATGCTTTTAAATCCGTGTCTAGCTTTTCCGGTGTGTTGGGGTGCCCTGGACTGGGTGAAGTGGGGGTGCTGGGTTCTGATGATGGTGAGTGGTCTTGGTTTCTGTTAGTAAGATTATTAAGTTTACCTTTCGCCATCTGGTAATCTCTGGGGTTAGTTGTTATCGTTGTCACTATTTAAAGATTGGAGCAGAAGTTGTGTTCCACTCACCAGCAGTCTCTAAATCCTGCGGCGGGGGTCGTGGGTAGCTGACGGTACCCCGGTGCTGGTCCAGCCAGAAGAGGCTTGTGGTCCTACTCAGGCCGTTTTTCTGCTTCCCTAACTAATGCAGTCTCTGGTCCCGCGTGCAATTGGATTGGAGCAGAAGCTGTGTTCCACTCTCCAGAAGTCTTAAGATCCTGTGGTGGGTGTTGTGGGTAGCTGGTGAGTGTCAGCCGACCCTGCACCCCAGCTGCCCCGGTGCTTTTCTGACCGGAAGAGGGTTGTGGCCCTATGTAGGCTGGATTTCTCTCTCCCCAACCAGAGCAGTCTCAGGTCCCGCGTGATTGGACTGGAGCAGAAGCTGTGTTCCACTCACCAGCAGTCCCAAAATCCTGCGGCGGGGGTCGTGGGTAGCTGGCGGGTGTCAGGCAACCCTGCGCTCCCGCTACCCCGGCGCTGATCCGGCCGGATGAGGCCTGTGGCCCTACTCAGGCCGGTTTCTGCTTCCCTAACTAATGCAGTCTCAGGTCCCGCGCAATTGGATTGGAGCAGAAGCTGTGCTCCACTAACCAGAAGTCTTAAGATCCTGTGGAGGGTGTTGTGGGTAGCTGGTGAGTGTCAGCAGACCCTGCGCCCCAGCTGCCCTGGTGCCTTTCTGACCGGAAGAGGGTTGTGGCCCTATGTAGGCCGGATTTCTCTCTCCCCAACCAGAGCAGTCTCAGGTCCCGCGTGATTGGACTGGAGCAGAAGCTGTGTTCCGCTCACCAGCAGTCCCAAAATCCTGCGGCGGGGGTCGTGGGTAGCTGGCGGGTGTCAGGCAACCCTGCGCTCCCGCTACCCCGGCGCTGATCCAGCCGGGTGAGGCCTGTGGCCCTACTCAGGCCGGTTTCTGCTTCCCTAACTAATGCAGTCTCAGGTCCCGCGCAATTGGACTGGAGCAGAAGCTGTGTTCCACTCACCAGCAGTCCCAAAATCCTGCGGCGGGGGTCGTGGGTAGCTGGCGGGTGTCAGGCAACCCTGCGCTCCCGCTACCCTGGCGCTGATCCAGCCGGATGAGGCCTGAGGCCCTACTCAGGCCGTTTTCTGCTTCCCTAACTAATGCAGTCTCAGGTCCCGCGCAATTGGATTGGAGCAGAAGCTGTGTTCCACTCACCAGCAGTCCCAAAATCCTGCGGCGGGGGTCGTGGGTAGCTGGCGGGTGTCAGGCAACCCTGCGTTCCTGCTACCCTGGCGCTGATCCGGCCGGATGAGGCACAGAATTTTCATATCTATATTTTTGAAAAAAATTTTTCTCCCACTCTTACCTTTCCTTTAAGAAGGCCATTAATTTTATTTCTTTTGTTACCTTTGTCTTCCTTTTCATTACAGGATATAGTTACTAACTTCTCATTCAAATAATAACATCAAGACACACCAGTCATTTTCAAGGGTTCCCACCTACCCTATGCTATAGGCAATAGAAATTTTATCTGTTTCTATAAAAACACATGAGACAATTGATGGTACTCTACACATAAGAGTAGGTTTTACTTACAGTTAGTACTTTTAATACAGCTGCACTAACCAATGGATTTGCATAATGCTCCCTAGGGTCCATTTCTCCTTGCAAGTACAAGACAAAAGATAGCCCTCTTCCTGCCTTGAATATTCAGAACTCTTCACACAAAGTTCTCAGAATGAGGCTCTCTCTTCAGTTCCTTGGGATGCTTTTGTTCTGGATCTCTGGTTAGTACAGAATTAGATAAAGAAGAAAATGGCAGGTGGGGATTTCTGGATCCTTCTGATGCAGATGTAGATTTAGGTGCTGTTCATACCTGAGAACACTGGTTTTGCTTGCCAGGCATGTATCACTGAGGTGTCCTGGGTGAACCTAGGCTTTCGTGGCTATCCTTACAACTACCAAAGCTGATGGCCTAGCTGATTCCTAGAGATTTTATATGCTCTCTTTACATAGGTATTTTATTTTGAGCATTTTTGAAATGTTAATGAAAGTCATGAACACAATAAGTAGGAAATAAATAGAGGAAAGAAAAATCGTATGAAAAAACCATTGTGTTTGTGCATACCTTTCATTTCTCTCCTTTCAGGAGTCAGTGGGGATATTGTGATAACCCAGGATGAACTCTCCAATCCTGTCACTTCTGGAGAATCAGTTTCCATCTCCTGCAGGTCTAGTAAGAGTCTCCTATATAAGGATGGGAAGACATACTTGAATTGGTTTCTGCAGAGGCCAGGACAGTCTCCTCAGCTCCTGATCTATTTGATGTTCACCCGTGCATCAGGAGTCTCGGACCGGTTCAGTGGCAGTGGGTCAGGAACAGATTTCACACTGAATATCAGTACAGTGAAGGCTGAGGATGTGGGTGTGTATTACTGTCAACAAATTGTAGAGTATCCTACACAGTGATAGAGCACTGAACAAAAAACCACCTAGATGGGGATGCCCAGCTGTCAAATGTGTGACTTGTCTGGAGAGCATCAGAGCAAATTTTTACATATAGATAAAAGGAGGGGGAGGAGGGAGAGGAGGAGGAGGAGGAGGAGGAGAAATTAATGTATAAAGATCAGGAGGAAGACAGGGAGAAGAGCTGAAGAACTCAGAATTATTTATAGCTGAGAGTTTAGAGAAGTATAAATTGAGGTGTTCTCCATGAGAGGTACTACCTGTCTACTGTGCCATTTTTTGGTATAGTGTAAGTAACAGGTGAAGGAAGGGAAGACAACATGGAATAAAAATGGAAGACTAAATGGTAAGACTATTTTCACTTTCTGGACCTTATATCCATGAAGAGATAATTTTCATTACAAATGATGTTCACATAGTAAAGTTTGATACTGACCTATGTCACCCAAACTCATTTTTAAGTTCTTTTTTTTATTTGCAGTTATTGTTGTTTGCTTTTGGCCTTTAACTTGTCAGACACATGTGTTATGGAAATGCTTGATATTGTTTAGATTTTTCTGTCTCCCACCCTTTCCACCCTCTCAAAACACAGATCCATTTCCAACATAATAAATGAATAGATAGGGATATTCCCACTCTCCAGAAAAAATGTCCTAGGGGCACTAGTTATCTTTGTTTTTATGTTGTGGGGTAATCCTTGGTAAATGTACACCAAAATAAACAAACAAATAAATAAATAAATAAATAAATAAATAAATAAATAGCCATGTATTAAAGTACTCTCACCTTGTTAGTTGTAGCATAAGAATAAAATATGGACAAATTTTGAATTCTAAAGATGGAGAGTAGAAGTTAATCACAAGCCTGGCATAGTAAGACAACATTGAATGTATAGCTTATTCAACAAAAGGTGAATAAATAAAAGTATTGAAAGTATAGCAAAGTAATACAAAATTCTAGGCCTTTAGGTCAAGGCTTGGGAATGTGACCTTTGTGACTCATTGCTCCAAGGTATGCTAATCATACCTTGATAGCAACATTCCTTCCTCCACCCACCTGCTTCCTGGGTTCAAAGAGTGTTCATTCAAAGAAAGTCACCCTGACCAATGCTGGAACCCACTAATCAAATGTACTTTTGTTAGGGGCTCTTAGAAACTGTGTTGAGAGTTAAGTGGAACAATTACCAGGTAGTCCTTGTAATACTTGTGACTTTGCACTTCCTTGAGACTCTTAACTGGTACCTTTGGTATTTTCCAACAATGCCCTCCCCACTTCCTTGAGTTGTGGTTTCTTCCTTTAAATAGCCCCTTACTCAGCTACTCAGGGCGCCATGGTCCTCTACGCCTGCGTGGTGTATGACCATGGGCCCTAGAGCGATCTTGAATAAAAATCCTCTTGCAATTTGCAGCAAGACTGTTTCTTGTGGGTGATTTTGGGGTGTAGCCTCTCCTGAGTCAGAATGTCAGGGAGTCCTCACCTTGTGGGTCTTTCAGTATCACTCACCAGAAAGCTCCCCAGTTCAAGGATATTAACACTCCAAAGGGGAAATAAATGTGAGCAGAGACTGCACATTCTATTTTCTTCCTTGTGGCAAAAAACCAACACTGATTCTGGCTTTCATGGTGTTATATAGTTGCCTTGAAGCACAGGTAGAGGTTATCCCAAATTCCGTGTTCCAATGTGAAAGCTGGTGCATGAAGTTTTATAATCTTAGTCAACATGAGGGTCATACATGAGCTCAATCAAGTTCATTCAGGGTTCATTAGAGAAGCAGGTATAGCAAGGTGATGGAAGTTTTGGCTAAAATGCATATGAGCTTTCAGGTTGGTAGTAGCTTGTTTTAAAATCTTAGATACAGAAATCAGTTTGATGACATTTTGCTAATAATTATTTTTGATATTTGGTGTTAAAATGTTGTATTAGTGCCAGTGACCAACCTCAGCTAAGGGTAGAGTCTGGAGAGGAAGAGTACAAGAGTGATGAAGTGAAGGAAGAACAGATAAAGGATGTCATTTGTCTCAAGAGAGATGGGTCAGAGAAGAAGCACATCTTGTAATGGCTTCTCCTACTCTGATAACCTGTGTCTCTTGCAGGCTTTATTTATCCATGAAATCATTTCCTCAGAAATTTTATTCATTGATTACACAGCTTTTCAAAATACATTTTCCTCTAAAATCTTCCTTGCTTACATAAGAAGTCTGAAAGAGGTACAAAGCAAGCAACCAACAATTTTCAGAGAACTAAAAAATTAATTATTATAAAGTCAATTTTCTTTAAACTCAATATTTTCTTCCTTAAGATTATTGTTGTAAAGCCTTAGGGTTACAGAAATGGTAGACAGGATGACTCTATTTGAATTTGATTCTGTTTCAGTTTGGCATAAGATTAATAGATCAAGTTATTTCCTACTATATATTAGATCAAACGTGGTTTTCTATAAAAGTTTAAACACTCTGACAATTTTCTAATCCTTCCTTTCCTTCTGTATTTGTTTTATATTTAGCATCACACCACAGCCCTTGTTCTTTGGTTCTTAAAATATTATGCAGAAAAAACTGTACAGCCAGTCTTCATAATTTTTACCTATGGCTGAGGGAAAATGTCCCTGGCAATGGAAAAACAAACACAGATGATAATAACTGGTAGCAGAATAAGTCAGGGGATACTCCATACCTCCCAATTTCAAAGATAATACCGTTCTTTCTGGACTCCTGCCTCAGATCATCAGCTGTAGCTATGGAGCAGATTATACCATGACAACTTATGGCATGCAGTTGGAAGATTCTGCCTGAAAATATTATTCAATTTTAAAAGTCAGTTAATTCTAAATAAATATTGGATGGAAATATGTTTTTGTCATTTTTTGTAATTATTAAACTTAGAGATTAGAAACTTTAATATCTTATACATTATCTTTAAGTCTTATCCTTCACATATCTTAATTAACTTATTCAGAACTTCATAACTTGAAAGTTGCTAATATAATTGTAGGTGACCCAGAAGAAGTCATATTGAAAAGTCTTTACTGCTTGTGGGGGAATACTGACATTTAAGAATTTCTAAAGAAATAATTTTATGGCAGAACAGTCAAATGTATGAAGATGGTAGATTTTTTTAAATTTAGATGTCAGGACAAAAGCACTGCATATATATATATATATATATATATATATATATATATATATATAATGTATGTATATTTGTGTGTATGAAACATATTCATATATAGTTATATATTCATTCATATATGTGAATATATATCATTCATATATATAAGAATACATATTCTTATATCCAGATATCCAGAACAATATTGCTTATTTTATTTTTCTTTTTTTTAAAGAGGCTATAGTGTTAAAAAAATCCTTAAAATCAGTAAAATATTTTATTTATTTATACATTCAATTACAAAAATACTTTTTTGTTAAAAGACAGTGATATAATTTATCTATATCTAATGCTAGGTAAAGTTAAATAGAAAAAAACCTATATCCAGTAGGCACAATCATCTCTTCTTTTTAAATTTTTTAAATTTTCAATTCATTTTTACACTCCATATTCCATTCCCTGCCCCCCAACCACCCTCCGATTGCTCCACATCACAAATCTCCTCCCAATCCACACCGTCTTCATGTGGATGCCCCCACCCCACCTGACATCTAAGCACCTTGGTGCCCCAAGTCTCTTGAGGGTTTGAAGCATCATCTCTGAAGGAACACAGACTAGGCAGTCCCCTACTGTATGTGTGTTTAGGGGCCTCATATCAGATGGTGTATGCTGTTTGGTGGTCCAGTGCTTGAAAGATCTTGGGGGTTCAGGTAATTAAGACTGCTGGTCCTCCTACAGGGTCATCATTCTCCTCTTCTTCTTTCAGCCTTCCCTAATTCAACAACAGGGGTGAGATGCTTCTTTCTATTGCTTGGGTGTAAATATCTGCATCTGACTCTTTCAATTGCTTATTGGGTCTTTTGGAGGGCAGTCATGATCCATTTTTGTGAGTGCTCCTTAGCCTCAGTAATAGTGTCAGGCCTTAGGACCGCCCCTTGAGCTGGATCCCACTTTGGGTGTGTTGCTAGAACTTCTTTTCCTCAGGCTGCTCTCCATTTCCATCCCTGTAATTCTTTCTTTCTGACAGGAATAATTATGGGTCAGAGGTGTGACTGTGGGATGGCAAACCCATCCCTCACTTGATATCCTGTCTTCCCTAATGTCAGTAATTTCATCTAAGGACCCTTTGAGCCCTGAGAGACTCTCACCTCCGTGGTCTCTAGTGCATTCTGGTGGGGGGTGCCCCCAACCTCCTAATTCCTGATGGGGCCTGTTTACTTTCTTTCTGCTGGTCCTCAGGGCTTCAGTTCTTTTTCTTTACCCAATACCAGAACAGTTTCCCCTTTACCCTCTAATCCCCACTACCTTTTCACTTTCCCTAACATGTCCCTCCCTCCCTCTCCACACATGGTTGCTTTCTTCTCTCTCCCAAGTTAGACTTAGGCATCCTCACTTGGGCACTTCAACTTGTGCTTTCCCAGTTCTGCTGACTGTATGTTGTGTGTTCTGTATTATTATAATTATCATTATTATTATTGTTAATTATTATTTGTTGGCTAATATCTACTTATTAATGGGTACATACCATGCATGTCCTTTTCAGTCTGAGTTACCTCAATCAGGATGATAATTTCTAGTTCCATTCATTTGCCTGCAAAATTCAGGATGCCCTTGTTCTTAATAGCAGAGCAGTATTCCACTGTGTAAATGAACCACATTTTCTGTATCCATTTTTCTGTAGTGGGACATCTAGGTTGATTCCAGCTTCTGGCTATCACACATAAGGCTCTATGAACATAGTGAAACTTTTGCCCTTGTGGCATGGTGTGGCATCTTTTGAGTATATTCCCAAGAGTGGTATAGCTGTGTCATCATGGAGATCTAGTTCTAATTTTATGAGGAACCTCTAGATTGATTTCCATAGTGGTGGTACCAATTTACAATCCCACCAGCAATGGAGGAGAGTTCCTCTTTCTCCACATCCTCTCCAACAAGTTTTGTTACCTGAAGTTTTGATCTTAGTCATTCTGATTGATATAAGATGGAATCTCAAGGTCATTTTGATTTGCATTTCTCTGATCACTAAGGACTTTGAACGTTTCTTTAGGTGCTTCTCAGCCATTCCAGATTCCTCAGTTGTGAATTCTCAGTTTAGTTCTATACCCCGTTTTTTGATTGAGTTATTTGTTTTTTGGGGGGATTAACTTCTTGAGTTCTTTATATATTTTAAATATTAGCCCTCTATCTGATGTGTCATTAGTTAAGATTTTTTTTCCCAATCTGTAGGCTGCCAATTTGCCTTACTATGTCCTTTGCCTTACAGAAGCTTTCCAGTTTTATGAGGGAAACTTTACCAATTCTTGATCTTAGAGCATGAGCTATCAGAGTTCTGTTTAGGTTTTCAATCCACTTGGACTTGGGCTTTGTGCAAGGTGACAAATATGGGTCTATTTTCATTCTTCTACATACAGACAGCCTGTTAGACCATTCATTGAAGATGCTTTCTTTTTTCTATTGTATATTTTTGGAGTGAGGAAACTCAGACTCAAAAAGAATATGTGTGGTATTTAATTTTATGTTAAGGACCTTGATCTACTTGGACTTAAGCTTTGCACAAGGTGAAAATATGGGTCTATTTTCATTCTTCTGCATAGAGCCAGCCAGTTTGACCAGCACCATTTATTGAAAAATGCTGTCTTTTTTCCATTGTATATTTTTGGTGTCTTTGTCAAAAATCAAGTTACAACTGTAAGTGTGTGGTTTTATTTCTGGGTCTTCAATTATATTCCATTGATCAACATGTCTGTCTCTGTACCAATACCATGCAGTTTTTATCACTATCAATCTGCCGTAAAGCTTCAGGTCAGTGATGGTGATTCTCCCAGCTGTTCTTTATTGTTCAGAATTATTTCGCTATTCTGTTTTTTGTTTTTTGTTTTTTTTCCTTTCCAGATAAATTTGAGAATTACTCTTACCATGTCATTGAAGATTTGTTTTGGGATTTTGATAGGAAATTTATAGATTGTCTTTT
Source organism: Mus caroli (assembly GCF_978045245.1). NCBI lineage: Eukaryota > Metazoa > Chordata > Mammalia > Rodentia > Muridae > Mus > Mus caroli. Next base: position 80,167,226 of record NW_028227262.1, on the reverse strand, counting down.
GTAGGATGACCATTTTTTGCTATGGTAATTCTGCCAATCCATGAGCTTAGGAGATCTCTCCATTTTCTGAGATGTTCTTCAATTTCTCTCTTGAGAGACTTGAAGTTTTTGTCATACACGTCTTTCAATTGTTTAGAATTACCCCAAGATATTTTATACTATTTGTGGCTATTGTGAAGGAAATTCTTTCCCTAATTTCTTTCTTAACCTGTTTATCTTTTGGATAAAGGAAGTCTATTGATTTATTTGAGTTATTTTTATATCCGGCCACTTTGCTGAAGTTGTTCTTCAGCTGGAGAAGTTCGCTGGTATAATTTTGGGGGTTGCTCATGTATACTATCATATCTATATATGCAAAGAGTGATATCTTTTTTCTTCTTTACCAATTTGTATCCCCTTGATCTCTTTTGGTTGTCTTATTGTTCTAGCTAACACTTCGAGTACTATATGTTATAGATATGGGGAGAGTGGGAATCCTTGCCTTGTCACCGATTTCTGTGGGATTGCTTCATGTCTCCATTTAAGTTGATATTGGCTGCTGGTTTGCAGTAAATTGATGTGTTAGTTAGGGTTTTACTGCTGTGAACAGACACCATGACTAAGGCAAGTCTTATTAAAAAAAACAACATTTAATTGGGGCTGGTTTACAGGTTCAGAGATCCAGTCCATTATCAGCAAGGTGGGAGTATGGCAGCATCCAGGCAGGCATGGCGAAGGCAGAGCTGAGAGTTCTGCATCTTTATCCAAAGGCTGCTAGTGGAAGACTGACTTCCAGGTAACTAGGGTAAGGATCTTAAGCCCATACCCACAGTAACACACCTACTTCAACCAGGTCACACCTATTCCAAAAAGGCCACACCTCCAAATGGTGCCACTTCCTTGTCCAAGAATATACAATTCATCATAATTGATATTATTATGTTTAAGTATGGGCCTTGAAATCCTGACCTCTTCAATACTTTTAACATGAATGGATGTTGAATTTTGTCAACTGCTTTTTCCTGCATCTAAGATCATCATGTGATTTTTCTTTGATTTTTTTATATAGTAGATTACATTAATGGATTTTCATAAATTAATCTAACCTTGCATCTCTGGGATAAAGCCTACTAGATAGTGGTGAATGATGGTTTTGATGTTTTCTTGGATTTGGTTTGTAAGAGTTTATTGCGTATTTTTGTGTCAATATTCATAAGCAAGATTATTCTGAAGTTCTCTTTTTTGGTTTGGTTCTTAAGTGGTTTAGATATCAGAGCCATTGTGGCTTCATATAATGACATATGTAGTGTTTGTTCTGTTTCTATTTTATAAAATATTTTGAGGAAAATTGGTATCAAGTGTTCTTTACAGGTCTGGTAGAATTCTGCATTAAATCCATCTGCCCCTGGGCTTTTGTTTTTGTTTTTTATTTTTGTTTTTGTTTTTGTTTTTTTGGTTGGATTTTTTTTAATGAGTTCTTCTATTTCCTTGCATGATAGAGGTCTGCTTAGACAGTTTACATGCTCTTGATTTAAGTTTGGTATGTGACATCTGTTAGAAAACCATCCATTTCATCTAGATTTTCCAGTTTTGGTGAGTACAGGCTTTTATATTATGATCTAATAATTTTTTGAATTTCCTGCTTTTCAGATGCTATGTCTCCATTTTCATTTCTGATATTATTAATTTGGATACTGTTTCTTTGCCCTTTAGTTAGTTTGACTGGGGTTTATCTATCTTGTTGATTCTTTCAAAGAACCAGCTTTTGGTTTGCTGATTCTTTGTATTGGTTCCTTTGTTTCTATTTGATTTATTTCAGCCCTGAGTTTGACTATTTCCTGCCTTCTACTCCTCTTAGGTGAGTTTATTTCTTTTTGTTCTAGAGCTCTCAGTTGTACTGTTAAGTTGTTAGTGTAAGATCTCTCCAGTTACTTTACCAGGGCATTTTGTGCTATGAACATACCTCTTAGCAATGCTTTCATTTTGTCCCATTGGGTATGATGTGTCAACATTTTCATTAACTTCCAGGATGTCTTTAATTTCCTTCTTTCTTTCTTTCTTTGTTTCTTTCTTTCTTTGTTTGTTTCTTTCTTTCTTTCTTTCTTTCTTTCTTTCTTTCTTTCTTTCTCTCTCTCTCTCTCTCTCTCTCTCTCTCTCTCTCTCTCTCTCTCTCTCTCTTTCTTTCTTTCTTTCTTTCTTTCTTTCTTTCTTTCTTTCTTGACCAAGTTATCACTGAGTAAATAGTTGTTCAGTTTCCATTTGTATGTATTTTTGGCAGCTATTGAAGACCAGTCTTAGGCCATGGTGATCTGATAAGATGCATGGTATTATTTCAGTCTTCTTGCATCTGTTCAGGGTTGTTTTGTGTCCAATTATATGGTCAATTTTGGAGAAGGTACCATGAGGTGCTAAGAAAAAGGTCTATTTTTTTTAGGGTGTAATGTTCTAGAGATATCTTTTAAATTCATTTGGTATATTACCTCTCTTAATTTCACTGTGTCTCTGTTTAGTTTCTGTTTCAATGACCTGTCCATTGTTGAGAGTGGGGTATTGAAATCTCCCACTATTATTTTGTGGGGTTCAATGTGTGTTTTGAGTTTTAGTAAAGTTTATTTTCCTCTTTTTAGTGAGTTTGGGTGCTCTTGCATTTGGGGCATAAATGTTCAAAATAGAGACTTTCTCTTGATGGATTTTCCACTTGATGAATATGAAATGTCCTTCTTCATCATGCTTGAGAACTTTTGTTTGAAAGTCTACTTTATTGGAAATTAGGATGTCAAGTCCTGCTTGTTTCCTGGGACCATTTGCCTGGAAGACATTTTTCCATTTTTTTACTCTGAGATAGTTCCTTTCTTTGTTGTTGAGGTGTGTTTCTTGTATTCAGCAAAATGCTGGATCTTGTTTGCATATCCAGTCTGTTAGCTTATGTCTTTTTATAGGTGAATTGAGTCCATTTAGGTGTTGGATTACTTTTTTCAATTCCTTCACCTATTTGCCTGTGTTTTTCTGTATTTCTTTCAGTGAGTTATATATGTTCTCCTTAAAGGATACTATTATATTCATGAGATAGGATATTAGGACAGACTCCTGATTTTCAAGTGTGTTGGTATATTCAGGGCTTGCTGTGGTGAGAGTAGAGGGTTCTGTTGATGCCCACATATTCTGACTTCTGTTGCTTTTGTTCTTGCACTTACTTTCCTTATGCCATCTAGATATCCCTGGTAGTGTTGATCTGGGTGACTATATGGAGTCTACCTTTTTTGTCCCTAGGTTGCTTCAGGTCTCCTGGTACTCTTGCAGCCCTGGCTATATTTGACTACCTTCCAACTGGGGGCTTTTCACAGGGGCAGAGAACTTGCTGATCTTTTGCCCTTGCTGCAGTAGATTTTGTGGGAGGCTTTCAGACAGTTGGGTCTTCCTTGGAGCAGTCAAGCTGTTCTCCAACTGTGCTGAGTGCAGAGGATACACAACTTCTCTGAGGGCAGCTGGTCTTCAACTGCTTTGAGTACAGAAGTTCCTTAACTTCTTAACTGGTCTGAGTGCAATGGGTCCAATTGCTCTGAGTTCAGTGGGTATCTAGGATTGATTGGGATATGAAGTATTCAAGGTAACAGACCAACTGGGAGTCTGCCCCAGCAGCAAGGACCATGCAGAAGGGGTGGGAGGGATGGAAGGAAGAAAGGGGAGTCTTATTCGGAAGAGTAGGGTTTTGGTGGATGATGGCTCCGATTCCACCAGGCTCCCACAGCAGCTCTGGGTACAGGGGGGAGGGCATGTTTCTTACTAACTGCTCTGAGTGCAGCAGGTTCTCCAGGAATGATCGGGATACGGAGTCTTCATGGGAGCAGACCAACTAGGTGTCTGCCCCAGCAGCAAGGACCAGGCAGAACCACAATCATCACTTGAAGTTATTTTATGCAATCAACCAAAGGGACCATGTTGCAGAACCATAACTGGGATAATGATAAAAGGGTTCACAGTTTTACCAGAATTGTAGTTGGATGTCTGTCTTGTTTTTAAAAGCATATTTAAATATTTTGAACTTAAAAACTCATATGAATTGTTCCAAAGAAAGATTCAAGGCCATTAGCCATTGTTACATCCTGTAGCCTAACCTCAGGGAGTGCTTGTTATTACCTCCTTGTTTTTTAGGACATATATATCACCAGAAAAATATATTGCAAGTATTCTCAGAACAATAAAGCATGAAAAGAGCATCATTATGTATCCTCCTTAGCTTTTTAAAAAAAAATAAAATTAGATCAAATTTTACTGAAGATTTAAGATTATATATTTCAGACTTCTAGAGAATGGAACCATTTGGGGACTGACAGATGTCATAATAAACAATAACCCCTGAAGATCCACATGGCACTTTTCCATTATACAAGAGCCAGCTGCCTCTTCGATTTGGTAACAGCTACTTCCCACAGAAGGAAGGGAGGACTGCACTAGTCTGTAAATTCATTGAAAATGAGGTCCTATCTTTAGGTTACAAACTTTTATGTTCCAGAAAATAGGCTTTGTTTAGATGAACTATGATTACAGAAAATAGCAGAAACCATCTAAGAAAAAGCAACCAAATCATTCTCAAAATACGGAAAATATAATTGGTTAAAGATTTCCAGTAGTTAAAAATCTCAGGAAGATGTCAGCTATAAAATGTGGTCACATTCTAGGAGCTTAAACACTAAAATCTCACAAAAAATAACTATCACCTCAAAACAAATGTTTTTCCTCAATGTAAATTTTATTAACATCAGGAACTTTCCTTGGAGTACAATCCAATTACTATACCCTGTCAACACCTACTCCTGCCCCCAAAGTGAACAGTAATTAGCCTGAGGTATTTAAATGTGGCTCTCAGTGGTCTGAAACTTAATGCAACTTAATGTCATCCTTCCCTGCCTCATTATCACCTTAGGATGTTTTATAATGGGGTCACTTGAAATATTTAAAGGAAGGTAAAAACACTAACTCAAAAATCCCAAAACTCTTCAGTCTCTTGAAATCATACACTACTTTCATTCATTCCCACTATAATTGGAGCAACATGAACAACTCTAGAAGTGTTTAAACTTCATTCTCCAGTTTAATCGTCGTAGCTTGTTGTGAATATAATGCTGAATACCAGACTCACCGTATAGAGGCCCAGTTGTTTTGAGCATTTTGTGAGATTGAGAGAGTTTGTGAGATTTATCCAAATATGCCTTAACAGAGTTGAGGTAGTTGAATCAGCAGTCCCACCCATCCTTAGTTATGCACAGTAAACAGCATGGCTCATGAAACTCCTCATCCTCCCCACTGAAGACAGAATAAACAAAATCCAAACAAAGGTTTCAGTTCTATCAAGCACAACTTCAATTTTCTGCTCAAACTAGAGCATATTACTTTTTTTTAAAAAAAGTACATGTGTATTAGCTCCTCCAGCATTGTTCAATATAGAAAACTAGGCACCTCTGAGTTCCAACTAACCCTCTGTAATAGCCTCAATCAGTACAAACTGAGACAGCATCCTGTGAGAGCTAAAACCGTGTCATGTTTTTATTCTAGCTACAAAAACAAAATTAGGCAAACAAACAATAGAAAAACTCAACATTGGTTCAAATAGTGTATATTCATCTTTTCCAGGAAAGCAGAAGGTAGACCCTACCACAAAGAAAAGATTTACTTAATGGAGGTTAATTTTCAAAGTACATTAAATACTATCAACTTCTCAAGAGAACCTAGGGTTTGTTCACTTTGCTATAAATGAGTTGACTTTTAATATCATTGAAAACATAAAAATGCTTTCATAATCTCAGTTATTAGGTTTGATTTTACTGGAAATTCTTAACAACAATTTTCCTTCCTCAAATGATGTCATGGTGCCTTGTGCATCCCTCTAACAACATAAGGAAAAACAGAGCTATTGCAGGCAGACTTCAACTTGTTCTACCAGTTGAAAACAACTTTGGTTCTTTAGGAAAGAAACAGCTACTCCAAGTATGTTCAACAGTTGTATGTTCATAATTGTATTCCAATGGCTATATAATGAAAATACTCCAGAAGTACCAAACTGCAGCAATAAATGGACATGCATTACAGAGGATGTATTCATTAACTTATCTGACAGAGCTAGAGCTAGGATACTAGGTAGAACAAACTGGTCTTTCAAAGATCAATTTCTTTTCCCTTAAAAACTTACTGATTCTACCAAGAAAATACAAAACCATAAGGCTGTAAGTAAATGAGTCATGTTTAGGCTATTATGGGAAGCCGTCCTCAAGGCTAGTCACTGCTTACTGCTGCTTGCACTTGGCTGGGATTTGATCGTTCTTTGGGTCATAGTCTGGATCATTTTCCTCATCTCCTTCTTCTTCTCCTTCCTCATCAGTTTCTTCACCTTCTTCATCATAATCATTGTCATCATCCTCAATAGCTTCTCCAGTGAAGTATAACACTGATCTTGGGATCAGTGTTGAAACCTGACCAATTTCAAAGTCTGCAGCTAGTATCTCCTCAGCATCCTCATCCAGATTGCCATTCTCAGGAATTTCAGGAGGAGCAAAACAATGAAAGAATGAATCATTGGAAACTGTTTTAGTCACAATACAAACTGTCCCATAACCCCTGTGTTTCTGCTTCTTCTTAATGGTTTTCAGAGTAACATTCTTTCCTTTTTTCTAATGAATCTGGCACCCTGCACAACCCATAATCTCTCGTCCATCAAAAGAAAAGGGATCAGAATCATCTGGTTCTGACCTCATCCTGTAAGTCTTTGTTAACACTTCATTTGTGAGATATTCATTGGGTTCAAAGTGAAATTCTAAGGTAAAACTCAAAGGCTGGCCAGCATCCACAGACTTCACTTTAATATCTTTCAAGTGCTTCAGAATAGGTTCATCATGTTCCTGAACCATATTACTGACCAAATCAACATTCTTAAAAACTGTCAACCAAAATTGAGGAATTCTTTTAGGGTCTTCTTTTTCTTCATCTTTTTTCTCATCTTCAATCTTGCCCTTTTCTTTCATTTCCTCCGAAACTTCATTCTCCTTATCTCGTTTCCACTCACATTCTTATTCTGTATGTTCATAGATTGCATTAATGATCTCAAATTGCTTATCAAATAAAGACTAATAGATAACAGCATACTTTCTCTTGAGATCATGAACTTCCTCGTAAAATTTGGCTTCTAACTGTGTCCATTTAACTTGAAAATTCTTGAGAGCATTCAACTCATCTTTTGACTACCTTAGTAAGCTTTCAATGTATCCTGTTGGTGTGTCTACCAGACCATCAAGTCTTTCCTAAACTGCTGGAAGAATCTGAGATTTTACATGATCTGAACAGTTAGCTGACATGCTTTGATTTTTGTTTCTTCACCAGTTTCTTCTTCACCAGTTTCTTCTTCTTCTTCTTCCTCTTCTTCCTCTTCTTCCTCTTCTTCCTCTTCTTCTTCTCCTTCTCCTTCTTCTTCTTCCTCTTCCTCTTCTTCCTCCTCCTCTTCTTCTTCTTCCTCCTCTTCTTCCTCCTCTTCTTCCTCTTCCTCTTCCTCTTCCTCTTCCTCTTCCTCTTCCTCTTCCTCTTCCTCTTCCTCTTCCTCTTCCTCTTCCTCTTCCTCTTCCTCTTCCTCTTCTTCTTCTTCTTCTTCTTCTTCTTCTTCTTCTTCTTCTTCTTCTTCTTCCAAATCTTGACCAAGTTCAGACTGTTCTTTGTTGTCAAAGTCTGGCATCTTGAAAGAATTCCAAATATCGTTCCCGGAGGCTCGGACACTGAGCTGGGCAGCTGGAACTACGCAGGCAGTGACTCAAGACACCAGTGGCGTAGCTGAGGCAGTGGCTGGATGCAGCAAAAAAAAAAAAAAAAAGAAGCCCTCCTTAGCATTCTTTTTTAGTTTTTTATATTTTTTATTAGATATTTTCTTCATTTACATTCCAAATGCTATCCCCAAAGCCCCCTCCCCATCCCCTGCTCCTCAACCCATCCACTCCTGTTTTCTGGCCCTGGCATTCCCCTGTACTGGGGCATATGATCTTCCCAATACCAAGGACCTCTCCTCCCATTAATAGCCAACTAGGCCATCCTCTCCTACATATGCAGCTAGAGACACAACTCTGTGATGGAGTACTGGTTAGTTCATATCGTTGTTCCTCCTATAGGGTTGCAGACCCCTTTAGCTCCTTAGATACTTTCTCTAGCTCCTTCATTACGACACAGGGCCCCTAATGAAGGAACTAGAGAAGGAGATAAAGGGGTCTGCAACCCTCCTTAGCTTTCTTACTTTCATTTCTGTTAGCATATGAGCTTCACCACTGTAGTAATGTCGCAACTGTAGAACAACCAAAACAAAACAGAGTGAAACAGAACAAAATAAACCAAAAATAGCCCTCAAATCTCAAGAAATATAAAAGATCATGCTTAACCACTATGAAGAGTCCCAGTTGTCATTATAAAAACAAAACTCACACATCAAATTCTATAACTGATCTTTTTCTCTCTAGCCAAGTATGAATAACTTTGACCTGGGAACACACATTTATGTTATACCTAATCCTATTTTTCTACTTGCTAACAGTTTGATGAACATTTCCTAATGATAGAACAAAGAAATTCATGAACTGAACCATTTTTCAATTCATCAGTTGAAAAATAACAAGAATATTAAATTTAGGTGGTGAAGTCATTGCTGTAGTCTTCAGACACACTCTAAAAACATTCTTACTTCATCATGTGATTAAGGTAGCCTATTGTTTGCTAATGAAACCCCTTCCCTGCTAGTCACAAGCGCATCAGGTAAGAAAGAGTAGTGGGTAAGTAAGAATGCTTGTTACAGTTTCTAAAGTTTGCCCAAGATAAACAGTAATTAGTCTCTGGAATAATATGAATTCAGAACTCTAAGTGATACATGTTGTTGTGACTGAGGTCTTATATATTCACCTACTATATATGCTCTTTTGATACGTAAATAAACATAGTTAAGGCTGTTAAGTCTTTTTTTTAATTAATTAAAAATAGTCATGATTAGGAAATATATTCTTTTCAGTACCATCAACACACACTTTCATAGGAAGTTATAATTCAAAACATATATGAGGCAATGGGGCACTCACAAAAATGGACCTATCATGACAGCCGTCTGACAGATCCAACAAGCAGCTGAGTCAGAGACACATATTTGCACCCAACCAGTGGACAGAAGCACCTGTCCCCTGTTGTTGAAATAGGGAAGGCTGAAAGAAGCTGAAGAGAAGGGTGATCCTGTAGGAGGACCAGCAGTCTCAATTAATCTGGACCCCTGAGATCTCTCAAACACTAGACCACCAAACAGGCAGAACATACCAAGTGTTATGAGGCCCCCAACAGTAGAGGACTGCCGGGTATTTGTTCATTCAGAGATGATACACCTAATTCTAATGAGATTGGAGGTTCCAGGGAGTTTAGAAGTCAGGTGGAATTGGGGGTGTGTAGATCCATGTGAAGACAGGGTGTGTGGAGGAGTTATGGGATGTGAAAGAGGCAGAGGATGGAGGAGGGTGGCAAGAATAAAATATGTAGTATAAAAAATAAACTAATTAAAATGAAAAATTCCTTATGTTTTTTTACAAAACAAACTAAAGGCTTGAGAAGAAATAGAAAACATTAAGGATGGAACATCTAGAGACTGCCATATCCAGGGATCCATCCCATAATTAGCCTCCAAACGATGACACCATTGCATATACTAGCAAGATTTTGCTGAAAGGACCCTGATATAGCTGTCTTTTGTGAGACTAGGCCGGGGCCTAGCAAACACAGAAGTGGATGCTCACAGTCAGCTATTGGATGGATCACAGGGCCCCCAATGGAGGAGCCAGAGAACGTATCCAAGGAGTTATAGATCTGCAACCCTATAGGTGCAACAACATTTATGAACTAACCAGTACCCCGGAGCTCTTGACTCTAGCTGCATATGCATGAAAAGATGGCCTAGTAGGTCATCACTGGAAAGAGAGGTGCATTGAACACGCAAACTTTATATGCCCCAGTACAGGGGAATGCCAGGGCCAAAAAATGGGAATGGGTGGGTAGGGAAGTGGGGGGGGGAGGGTATGGGGGACTTTTGGGATAGCATTGGAAATATAATTGAGGAAAATACGTAAAAAAAAAAAAAAAAAGAAATAGAAAACATTGGTCTCCTCCAGAGTATTACTATTTAGATTCTCACCTCTCCTGATAGCAAAAATGTAATAGGAATATTTAATTCAAGAGTTTTCATTCAGGTCCGAAATGTGTCCCAGTCTTGTGCATGAAATCCTCTTCCTCAGGTGATATTGCTTTTGGAGTCTGTGGCTTCTTAAGGACGATTACTGAGTTAGACTGTATGACCCTGAGTGCCTAGACCTGAAGGTTTATTGTGTCCTCAAACTCTAGTTCACTCTTGCCTCCTGTCTGTCACAGGGTCAGAAGCTTTGTACAACTACTGAGTTATTGCCACTTGATGCTTATATTGGAGAAATGGAGAGTGCAATCATTTGGGGGTCAAGAAGGTCTCCTTCAAGTTCTCATTGTTATGTCTGTAAGGCCAGATAGTATATGACATCTTTGAAATCCATGTAGATAGTTTCTGAATGCAATGGGTATATTTCTGATAATGAAATAAAGAATATAACAGATTTTCTAGGAAGAAGGAGATGCCAAGATCATTGAACTTGATGGAAAGTGTAGGAAGAATATGAAGGCAACGCAAGACAGAAAACATAGCTAGAGAGGACAAAGATCATAGATTTATGACTGTACAAGTTTGTGTGATTTTATGTTAACGCCATCATTTTCTGCACAATAGATATAGTGACACATGATTTGATCTTTCCACTCTTGGTTATCGTCTTGCTTTCAGACACTTGTTGCTTAGGATTGTTTTATATGTCCTTTTAGAAGTGGGAATCTTTTCCATGTTCCATTGTCATTTGGAAGCTCATTTCTGCCTTTTCTTTTCTTTCTTCCTTTTTGAGACATGATCTCTATATGTAGCACATACTAGATTCACACAGAATATACTAAATAAGTATCATGAGATCCACGTTATCAACATTTAATTCAACAATCAGCTCCTCTTTGTGCAGATTTCACATGATCTTATTGATAAAATTATTTCTTATGTTTTACAGGGGGAGTTTGACTTCACATTTACAAATTCAGGAGATTTAAGGACTAACAGAGTCATAAATTGACTCAATTTATTTTTCAATTTAAGATGAGGTTGAGCAATTGGAATCTAGAGAAGTAGTGTTATAGTTGAACTTATAGTGTTTTCCCAAGTGTCTGTGTTCAAAACTCAATCCTTAGTACATTTATATACCATTAGGGAACATTAGGAAGTGGCAGAAAATGAGAGACTGCAACTAGTTAGGAACAAAAATAACTGCAGAGTGTCTCTGGAGAATAGTTTTTTGTTGTTGTTTTGTTTTATTTATTTTTTGTTTTTTGTATTTTCTGTTTTGTTTGTTTTGTCCTTACCACTTGACCCATATTACTAGAGGTCACTCTATATTTCTTTTACTCTTTGAACAAAGCTTCTCCACTTCATGTACCCTCCAGCACTGTGCTCTATTTCAGTCCAGGCCCAGAAACATTGGAGTCATGATGTGTAGGCATCTGTGATTCTGTAAAACAAGACAAACATATCCTCTTCTAAATTTTATTTTTCCAGATTTCTCCTCACAGTTATTCACACCTTAAACAAGATTTTATAGACAAGAGCAATGGTGTAACTCTCTCATCTTAAATAAAGCTCTTTTCACAATGGCATCAACTGATAAGAATTTTAGAAATGCACAGAGAAGTCAAACTATGTTTTCCATTATGTTTCTGTGACTACTAAATTCCAATATCTTCAAAACTGATGAAAAATATTTTCCTTACAGTTCTGAAAGTGCTCTCTTCTAAACTAAACTCATAGATGAGGAATTCTGTGGGCATTCTCTAACTCCAGGAATTAGAGTCTAATGCTAACATTTTTTTCTTCCAGGAAACTACCACATTATACTGAAAAATTGGCACTATCACCCTCAATTATCTTTTCCACTGTAACAACCAGTCTGTATAGCTCAACTCCCTCTCTCCCTACTAGAAAAACACATGTGATTATATTGATCTCACCCATATATTTCATAAGGTACATAGCATCTCATATTCATAACTTAAATATACCTGATGTATCCTTTTTGCATGACAATTTCTGTTAAAACGTTCTAGAGCCTAGTTTTGGATAGTTATGGGAAAGTTTGGTGACATTCATTATTCCTGAACTGTTAGCTACTATTCTCTCCTTAAAATGCTATCTTTATGAAGTCTCAAAATAACTCAGAGGAACTATTAATTAATGAACAGAGTAGGAATACACGCAAATCTCAAGATGTATTTACTCAATAAGTATTAGAGATTTCAAAGAAGTATTTGAATGCTTTTAGAAGGATTTTAGAATGCTTGCTAGTGTACAATCAACACATACTTTCAGAGGAATCTATAATCCAAAGCTAAAACAATTTATTACTTCATGCAATCTAACCCCACTGATTTTATAGATTTTTATAAAAGTTGAAAATTTCTGGATTTCCCTTCATATTTGCAAATATCATAAAAGGAGTTGCAGTAAGAATTTCAAACCCTGACACCCTGCAAAATAATGATGATCTTGTTGTTTTAAGTAGAGAAGAACTGCCATCCTCCTACTAACATCTACTAAAAGTGTCCTGACTGAAACTTCCTCAGATCCTGGGGTTATCATGTGAGAACTCAGAAATGTCTTCCAAGTCTCTAAAATCAAAGAGTCACAGACACATGTGTTAGATATCAGCAGAAAGAGAGTGTAGGGAAGAGGCAGCCTTACTATCAATCCATCTCAAAGCTGCTGCATGGTACTCCTGGTGGGGTGGTGCTCTGTGTATTGAAGAAGCTGCCTTATGACCAGGTGCTTTTTCTCGCCTATCACTCTATTACAGGCAACTAGATAATCAGCATGTTCAGAGTTATGCTACAACATCGTGGGGCCTTGCCTAGTTAGTTTCTGAAAGACCCAACAGATTCCCTGAATTCAGGACAAAGTTTTTAAGACTGAATTGAGTGTACTTTTAATGATGAGTAAGGGTGGATGGTCGTAATAAAGACATAGATGTATGATTTGTGGTATTCAGTATTTGTGTTAAAAGGATGCAGAAACATTTATTCATCATAGCTTATTTGGAGACTGGGACCTACATGCAGATAGTGAGGCTGCTGAGTAAATCAGGATAATTCCTTCAGTTACCAACCAAGAACAAACTGAAAATAGAAATGTTTTGTTTAGTACTTAATTCTATCATAACTAGTCAAAAGTTTATGCTGAGAAACTGTGGGAAATAGTATTAAATGGCAGAAAAAAGTAAAGCAAAATATGTAGGCACCCAAACTGAGCAAAAGTTGTACCCATTTAGTGTGTAAGTAAGAAAGTACCTCCATCTTCACATGGAATCAGAACTTCAAATAACACAAGTTCTTGAGATCAATGTGATATATGTGCACCTCCTACGTATTTCCTCTCTTTGAACTGTAGTTAGCAAAAGCTGTAGAACCTTATGCTTTTAATTCAGTGAAAATGTTTAGGATAAATTATCCTTTTAATTTCAAGAAATGTCTGCTCCAAACACTTCACAAGGGAAGACATGATATTTTTTTAGACAACCAAAGTTATTCGAGTGAGTTAAAGATCTAATAGTTTTTTCTTTGTTGTATATTCCCTGACAGCAGGGGATTCTTCTATATTATCTTAGTATGTCTTCGAAATATATTATTCAAAATAGAGACTACCTACAATAGAAAGGACATCTATAATTATAAATCTTTAAAAAGAAATTCATTTTCTGGAGACATTCAAGTAGTTTGACCTCAGGCATCTGGGGACACTGGCCTTGAGCTAAGTGCTGACATGAGTAAGTCTTGCACCTGTTCCCAGCAATAACTGGTTCCCAATGATTTGCATGCTCTCACTTCACTGCCTTAGGGACTTCTTCATATACCAGTCACACATGTACGGTATCATTGTCATTGCAGTCAGGACTCAGCAAAGACATGAGGACCCCTGCTCAGTTTCTTGGGATCTTGTTGCTCTGGTTTCCAGGTAAAATGAACTAAAATGGGAATGTCACTGTGATTAGTGTTGATTGGCATTTGGGAGGTTTTATCTTTTATAATGCTTACCTATGTAGATATTCATTATGTCTCCATTCCTAGGTATCAGATGTGACATAAAGATGACCCAGTCTCCATCCTCCATGTATGCATCTCTGGGAGAGAGAGTCACTATCACTTGCAAGGCGAGTCAGAACATTGATAGGTATTTAAGCTGGTACCAGAAGAAACCAGGGAAATCTCCTAAGACCTTGATCTATGGTGCAAACAGCTTGGTAGATGGGGTCCCATCAAGGTTCAGTGGCAGTGGATCTGGGCAAGATTATTCTCTCACCATCAGCAGCCTGAAGTATGAAGATACGGGAATTTATTATTGTCTACAGTATGATGAGTTTCCTCCCACAGTGATACAAGTCATAACATAAACCCCCATGGAAGCAGAAGTGAGAGGCTAGGCTGCCTCAGCTGCTCCTCCTAATGAGTCACCCACTGGTATTGTTTCCTAGATGTCACAGAACTTTTAACAAAGCTAATGCAGAGTCATTTGTTTTGGTAGAAAAAGCTAAATTTTACTTTTTATATCCTATCTTTCCTTTTCTTTATCTCTAGCACCGCTCTCTAAGAGTCTGGGGTCATGCCAGATGTCTTCTTAGGTGTGCTATTTTCTTCTGTCTCAGACTGGTAGTATTATCAGACCAGCTCCCTGTCTGTGTCTCATGGTACTACTTCTGGTGGACATCTCGGGATTGTTTCCTACCTTATCCACCTGAACAGACCATTGAAAGTATTGTCTGTCTCAGGCTCACTCATGCCCATGGCCCTGGTTATAGGCAGGGTTCTTTTAGTCTCTGGCTCCCAATTCTAGAAGACTGTCTTCCCTTGCCTCATGCCATTTAGTCTGTCTTAGACTTACTTATTTCAGGAATGTTATGCTACTAATCATTCAGATGATCATAGGTCAGGACATTGAGTTGAGCTAGACACAGTCTCTCTCTTCTCTTCCTCCTACTAACACTCGCATAACACAAAAGGCACACCTGCAATGCCTCTGGGAGGCAGGAGTGCACCACAATCATGATCACTCTAATTTCGTACAACAGAGAAGAATAAAGTCAGAACACATAATGCCACATTTCTAGGGTACCAATTTTCCTAGTTATGCGGTCCTTTGACTATCTACATAAATTCAAGCCTGAGTTTACCAATGTTTGAAACTCTTTCAGGAATATTACCTGCATTACATTGATTTTATTAGCAAACTGCAGATGATATCCATTTAAATCTCATTTATGTGACTGGAGAGAAAGCCCAGTGGTAAAGAGCATTTGTTTTCCTGAAAGTGATGTGAGTTTGATTCTCAGAACCCAGTAGGTGAACGACAGCTATCTACAAGCACACACATATACAAAGATATACTCATACTCCAGAATAGTGAGTCTGATACCATTACAGATGGTTATGATTCATAATATGGATTCGGGGAATTAAACTCAGACCCTCTGGATCAGCAGTCAGTGCTCTTAACCACCCCACAGCTGTCTTAATTTCAGTTTCCATGGACCCAGGACTATCTTCTGTCCTTCGATGATACATGTATATGATGTTGTTAGGGACATGCAAACAATACATACATTCATTTTTATAAAAATCAGTTCATGGGGGAGTGGGTGGGTAGGGGAGTGGGGGGTGGGTATTGGGGACTTTTGGGATAGCATTGTAAATGTAAAGGAGGAAAATACCTAATAAAAAATTTTTTAAAAAGGAAAAAATCAGTTCACAGTATCCACACAGATATATGTTCTATTCACTTGTATGCCTTTTAAGATATAGGAGCTATTCTTATATCCTCAATGTATGTTAAGATTTTACTGTAGTTACTTTCAAATGTCTACTTATACCTACCTTGATTTATGAATTTGCATATTAATATCATTAGCAAACATTTTATTTCATTCATTTCATTGCTCATTTCTTACTGCATTTCTTGTACCTGTGCTATTGTTTTAGATACAAATGGAAAATTAGACATTTTGGTCTTTTGTATAATCTGAGGCATAAATTCTCAATATTTCTCCACTGAGTTTTATATTTGTCTGAGCTTTATAAACAACACATGACAGTAAGATATTTTGGTGACTATGCTTCCTTCTTTGAAGATATATTTTTAAAAACTTACTGACACCCATAAGACAGTATAATTACATAATTCTTTTCGTTAATTATCAATAGGATGAACTGGGAATAGAGTGCATAATGGAAAAGAGGCTATTGTCTTGGGAAATACTTTCAACTATATCAGGATACTTCCCAAGAGGGAAAGAAAGTGGTGAATGTAGAGAATCAAAGGGGCAAGAATTGGCTGGGAAACACGAGGAAGAGACAAAAAATAAAACTTACTTTATTCACTTCCTCTATGTCCCTGTCTCAACTTACAACCCAATTAAACAAATGTGTTAGAATGTTTTTAATAAAATAACAAAATTTCTTTATACTTTCAAAAGTTTGAGTGCGGACACCCTCTAAAATGTAAGGGGAAACATTTTGTCTCCACTTACTGTATGCAGACATTGTCTTCCTTCACCATAACAGCAAGAAGATCAAACCATGAACCTGTTCTCCTTCCAATGTTTACATCTCATTCAATATTTGCTATCTTTATTCCTCAGAAATTTTTTTAATTTTTGAAGAAATTACAACAGGAAGCAATGATCACATTTCCTTAAAATCTCTTAACATCAATAGACTCAATTCCCCAATAAAATACATAGAGTAACAGACTGGATACATAAACAGAACCCAAACAAACCTCGGTGACAAAGACATACACTACCACAGAGTAAAAGAATGAAAAAAATTTTTTCCAAGCAAATGGTCCCAAGAAAAAAGCTGGAGTTACAATACTAATATCAAATAATCTCAGCACTCAACCACATGTTATAAAAAAATTTAAGAAAGGGCACTTTATACACATCAAATGAAAAATCTATCTAGATGAATTCTCAATTGTGATCATCTATGCTCCAAATGCAAGGGCATCCATATTCATAAAATAAACTTTATTAAAATTCAAAGAACTAATTGCACCTCACACTATAATAGTGGAAGACTTCAACATCCCACTCTCAGCAATGGACAGATCATGGAAACAGAAACTAAAGAGAGACACAGTGAAACTAACAGAAGTTAATGGTTTAACAGATATCTATAGAAAGTTTCATCCTAAAACAAAAGAATATACCTTCTTCTCATCACCTCCTGGAATCTTCTTCAAAATTGATCATATAATTGGTCACAAAACAGGCCTCAAGAGATACAAGAAGACCGAAATAATCCCAGACATCCATTCAAATCACCATGGATGAATGCTGGTCTTCAATTAAAAACAAAAAACAAAAAGCAATGGGAAGCCCACATACACATGGAAGCTGAAAATTACTCTACTCAATGATAACTCAGTCAAGGAAGAAATAAAGAAAAAACTTAAAGACTTTTTAGAATTTAATGAAAATGAAGGCACAGCATACACAAATGTAGAGGACATTATGAAAGCAGTGCTATGTAGAAAACGCATAGCTCTCATTCATTGCCTCCAAAAAGAAACTTGAGAGACCATACACTAGCAGCTTGACAGAACACCTGAAAGCTCTAGAACAAAAAGAGGCAAATACACCCAAGAAGAGTAGACTGCAGGATATAATCAAACTCAGAGCTGAAGTCAACCAAGTAGAAACAAAACCAACTACACAAAGAATCATCAAAATAAGGAGTTGGGTTTTTTTTTTTTTTGAGAAAATCAAGAAGATAGATAAAATAATAGCCATACTAGACAAAGGGCACAAAGATAATAGCTAAATTAACAAAATCAGAAATGAAAAAAGAAACATAACAGAAAATTAGGTAATTCAAAAAATCATCAGATTCGACTACAAAAGCCTATATTCAACAAAACTGGAAAATGTGGATGAAATGGACAATTTTCTAGAAAGATTTAAGGAACCAAAGTTAAATCCAGATCAGAAAAACAAATTAAACAATCCCATATCTTATAAAGAAATAGCAGCAATCATTAACAGTATGCCCCCCCCAAAAGACCAGGACCAGATGGGTTTCATTCAAAATTCTATCACACCTTCCAAGAAGACCTAATACCAATACTCTTCAAACTATTGCACAAAATAGAAAGAGAAGGAACACTTCTAAATTTGTTCTTTGAAACCACAATTACACTTTTATCTAAACCATACAGAGACACAACAAAAGAGAACTTCAGAACAATTTCATTTATGAATATAGTGCAAATATACTCAATAAAATTTTTGTAAACTGAATTCATGAACACATCAAAACGATCATCCATAATCGACATGCAGGCTTCATCCCAGAAATGCAGGGATGGTTCTATATAAGGAAATTCTTCAACATAATCCAATATAAACAAACTCAATGAAAAAAAAATCCAGGATCATCTCATTAGAGGCAGAGAAATCATTGAACAAAACGCACCACCCCTTCATGCTAAAAATCCTAGAAAGAGCAGGTTTCAAATCCCATACCGAAACATAATAAACACAGTATACAACAAGCCAGTAGGCAACATCAAAATAAATGGAGATACATTTGAAGAAATCCCACTAAATCAGGGATCAGACAAGGCTGTGCACTCTTGACCTACCTATTAAATATAATACTTGAAGTTCTAGTCAGAGCAATTAGATAACAAAAGGAGGTCAAAGGGATACAAACTGGAAAGGAAGAAGTCAAAATATCACTATTTGTAGATGATATCATAATAAACTTAAGTGACCCCCAAAATTCCACCAAACAACTCCTACACCTGATAAACAACTTCAGCCAAGTTGCTGGATATAAAATTAACTCAACAAATCAGTAGCCTTCATCTACTGAAAGGATAAACCGGCTGAGAAAACAATTAGTGAAATGACTTCCTTCACAATAGTCACAAATAATTTAAAATATGTTTATGTGACTGTCACCAGAGAAGCAAAAAAAATCTGTAAGACAAGAACTAGAAGTCTCTGAAGAAAGAAACTGAAGATCTCAGAAGAAGGAAAGATTCTCCCATGCTCACGGGTTGGCAGGACTAATATATTACAAATGGCCATCTTGCTGAAAGCAATTTATAGATTCAATGCAATCCCCATAAAAATTACAACTTAACTCTTCGTAGAGTTAGAGCAATTTGTAAATTCATTTGAAATAACAAAAATCCCAGGATAGTGAAAACTATTCTCAACACTAAAAGAACACCTGGGGGAATCACCATCCCTTACCTCAAGCTGTATTACCTGGCAATAGTGATAAAAACTGTACGGTATTTGTACAGAGACAGTCAGATAGATGAATGGAATACGATGGAAGACTCACACACCTATGGTCCCTTGATCTTTAACAAGGGAGTTAAAACCATCCAGTGGAAATAAGACAGCATTTTCAACAAATGATGGTGGTTCAACTGGCAGTGAGTATGTAGAAGAATGCAAATTGATTCATTCTTATCTCCTTGCACAAAGTTCAAGTCCAAGTGGCTCAAGGACCTCCACTTAAATACAGATATGCTGAAACTAAAGCTAAGAGAAAGTGATGAATATTCTCAAACACTTGGGCAGGGGAAAATTTCCTGAACAGAACACCAATGGATTTTGCTCTCAGATCAACAATAGACAAATGAGGCCTCATAAAATTGCAAAACTTTTGTATGGCAGAGGATACTGTCAATAGGACAAAATAGTAACCAACAGATTGGGAAAATATCTTTACCAACCCTATATGCAATATATCCAATATAAGAAGAACTCAAGAAGTTAGATTCTAGAGAACCAAATAACCCTATTTAAAAACGTGGTACAGAGCTAAACAAAGAACTCTCAACTGAGGAATCTTGAATGGCAGAGAAGCTCCTAAATTTTTTTTCAACATCTTTAGTCATCAGGGGATTGCAAGTCAAAAATTATTCTGATTCCTCCTTACAACCATCAGAATTGGTGAGATTAAAAAAAAAACAAAACAACAACAAAAAAACCCAAAACAAACAAAAACCTAAAGAGACAACATATACTAGTAAAGATATGGAGTCAAGGGAACACTCCTCCCTTCCTGGCGGGAGTATAAACCTGTACAACCACTCTGAAAATCAGTTTGTTGTTTTCTCAGAAGACGGGGAATAGTTTTCTATCTCAAGACCCAGTTCTATCTCAAGACCCTGGATATATAACCAAAATATGTGCAACCACACTACAAAGACATTTACTCAACTTTGTTCATAGTAGTTTTATTTACAATAATCAGAAGCTGAAAACAACCCAGATGTCCCTCATCCCTAGAAACAATCCAGATTTCCTTTCACTGAAGAATGGCTAAAGAAAATGTGGTACTTTTACACAACAGAATACTACTGACCTATTAAAAACAAGGGCATCACAAATTTTTCAAATGGATGGAACTAGAGAAGATCATCCTGAATGTGGTAACCCAGAACCATAAGGGTGTGCATGTTATATGCACACTTATGACTGGGTAGTAGCCAGAAAGTTCAGGATACCCTCACTATAAACCACAAACCCAAATAAGCTAACTAAAAAAGAGGGCCCAAGGGAGGATGCTAGAATCTCACTCAGAGGAGGAAATATAGATAGGGAAGTTGGTGGAAGGGGGAACAGGATAGCATGGGGTGGGGCTGTCAGATGTAGGGAGAACCTGGGGTAGAGGGTCAGCTGAGTGAATGGAAATCAGCAGTGGGCTGAGGTGAGGAACATCTTTAAGATATGTCAGAGACCTAGGCTGGGGGAAGGTCCAGGCAGTCTATGAGAGTGACTCTGCCTGAGACTCTGAGCAGTGAGGATTTTGGAGCTTGAGGTGGCCATCTCTCTAGCCATGTGGAACTCCCTGTGGAGGAATAAGTACCTCAACTGACCTACAATACCTTCTACTACAAATTTGCCCTGCCTACACCAAGTCCAGGGGCAAAGAAAGAGCACAGTCTGAGGTAATGACCAACGAATCTTTGGCCCAGCTTGAGACCTATCCCATGGGGAAGAATTAGCCCCTGACATAATTAATGATACTCCATTATGCTTGCAGACAGGAGTCTAACATAACTATCCCCTTAGTGGATCCACTAGGACCTCCACAAGAAGACCAACAGAGTCAACTAAATTACTTGGGCCCTTGTGAGCTCTCAGAGAATGAACCACCATCCAATGAGCATACATGTGTTTGACTGAGCCATCATTATATATGTAGAATGTATGCAGCTTGGTCTTCATGGGGAGGAACAACTGTAGGGGTGGGGCTGTCTCTGATTCTCTTGCCTGCCTGTGGATAATGTTGGCTCTAATTGGGCTATCATGTATGGCCTCAGTAGGAGAAGATGTGTCAAGTCCTGTAGTGATTAATGATCCAGAGTGGTTTGGTACCTTGGGGGTTGGGTGGAAGGGAGTCTCTCTCTTTGCATAGGAGAAGAGGAGGTGAGGGGCTCTGTGAGGAGGCACTTGAAGGGAGAGGAAGACTGCCATCAAGCTGTAATGTGAAGTTTTTAAAAAGTAGAAAATAAAGAAGCAGAGGTATAGGTTGAAATTCATGTGTGTTTCTTAACAACTGGAGCTAGGCTTACCCCAACTTTGTGGCCTATCTGTGGATCCTGTTCCCCTTAACTGGCTACTTTGTCTGGTCTCAGTGAGAGAGGATAGGCCTACTCTTGCTGTTACTTGAGATGACAGGATGGATTTTACCCTAACAAGTACCTCCCTTTTCTTAAAGTTAGAGGTAAAAGGGAGGGGTATTGTGGGGAGATACCTTCTGATAGCAGGGGGACAGGGAAGAGGTCAATCTGTGATCATGATGTAAAATCAATCAATAAATAAATGTAAAACAATAAATGTAAAATAATAGTATTTCATTAAGAGTTTAAAATAGATGGTTTGATGCATGTGTAAGCCCCCTTTAAGGGACCCCCTCTCTAGTCTCAGAAGTGAGAGAGCACCCAAAGAAATACGAGGACCCATCTTGCTGTAATTACATGAGGTCGTTTAATGATGGAGCTCCAGACCAACATGCATCTCACACAGGGGAGAAAGGATGTTGGCCTCTAGGCTGGAATGCTAGGGGTTTTTATGGGGTGAGTGGCTTATCTTGTTCACATAGCAACCAGTTGATGCATGACTTTACCCAAGGGACAATACACAGAGGGGAGTTTCCAGCCAGATGGTGTTGACTCAGACAAGATAGCCTTGCCTGTGTCCTTGCATTCTTTTTCATCTTTACATCAAGAGCCCTGCCCTGGCATCCGGGCTCATGGACAACTTTTACATGAATCACAAGTTACAAAATCTCATTTTCCTTCACATGCGTATAATTCTGATGCCTGGGAAATAAAAGTAAGAGGCTCAGGAGTTCCAGGCCAATTTTTAGCTAGTGATATGTTTCAGTGCTTTGCTGTACAAAAGAACTTTCTATTTCAACTGTAAAATATATTCTGAGATAGGCTTTATTCATAAAATTATTTCTGATTGTAGTTCTTTTATCCAGACTTGTAGAGCAGAGTCTGAAGTTTTTTTTATTTGACTAGTTATTGTCATTGAAATGCTCAACAGTAAATGCAGGAGTTTTTTTTAAATTATTATTAGATAGTTTCTTTATTTAAATTTCAAATATTATCCCCTTTCCTGGTTTCCCCCCACTCAAAAAAAAAAAAAAAAACCTTATCCCATTTTTCCTCCCGCCCCCTGCTTCTATGAGGTTATTCCCTCCACCCACTACCCCACTCATGCTTCCCTGTCATGGCATTACCCTGAACTTGGGCATTGAATCTTCACAGGACCAAGGGCCTCTCTTCCCATTGATGTCCCAGAAGACCATCCTCTCCTATATATGTGACTGGAGCCATGGGTCCCTCCATGAGTAGTTTTTGGTTAGTGGTTTAGTCCCTGGGAGCTCTGGGAGTACTTGTTAGATCATATCATTGTTCCTCCTATGGGGCTGCAAACCCCTTCAGCTCCTTCAGTCCTTTCTCTTACTCCTCCATTGGGGCACAAGAGCTTATTGCCTAAACTCAACAATGTTATACTGAAACTGCCATGTCCATTTTAAGTCATATGTATCTTAACAACCAAGGGGATTGAAAAAAGAAAATATATGTGTTTCTGTACATGCTTAATAAAATTTTTTTAAAATACCTTATTTGAAATTAATAGTTTCCCCTTCAAGCCTGAAAAAAAAAGAAAAGAAAAGTGCCATGCAACCACAAATAGATATTACTTTTTACCATTACCTATAAATAATATATTATGGGGGGGTCAGAAAAGTTTTATTTGGTTTATACTTCCATATCACTGATTGTCATTAAAGGAAGTTAGAAAAATATCTCAAACAGGGCAGGAACCTTGAGGCAGGAGCTGGTGCAGAGGGCATGGAGGGGTTGTGCTTACTGGCTTGCTTCTTGGAGCTTAAACAGTCTGCTTATTTTTAAAATTTGCATAATATTTCAAATTTACTAAAATGCTTTTAAATTTTCTTTTCTTTATTTTTATTCATTTTTAGTTCTTCTTTAGATCTAGCTCAAGGGGATATACCAAGCCTTGACATTATTACTGATGCTATGTTTTGCTTACAAACAGGGGGCCTATCATGACTGCCCTATGAAAGGCCCAACAAGCAGCTGAAAAAGTCAGATGCAAATGTTTACACCCAACTGTTGTGGATAGCCCTGGGTCTAATTATATTTGATGTTAATTCCATTCTCCTGTGAGTGGATGAGAACAAGGAATGAGTCAGCACTCAGGTGATTTCCATTAAACCTGATTCCCATCTTAATTTGTAAAATAAAGGACAGCTGATGATTGGCCAGACAAAAGGGAAGGTGGGACAGAAGGTGAGGGAGAAAAGAAAGAGAAAATGGAAGAGGGAGAGGATCCAGAGGAGGAGAAAGAAGAAAAGTGGAGCAGAAGCACATGGCCTGGAGAAACTGCAAGTTCTAAGGGGTCTCATAAGCTGTTGAAGATGGTAGTGTAGCAGTAGATCTGCCCAATCTAGGCTCACAGCATGTAATAATATTAACTGTGTTGTGTTTTCATTGTTGGGACATATTTGGAAGGGGGTTTACCTCAACACCCAACCAATGGACAGAAGCTGATGGCTCCTGTGTTTGAATTAGGAAACAGACTGCTTCTTATAGAACCCTGGACCACCAACCCAGAAATGGCAGAAATAATGGACTAAGTACTTCAGCATTAACCACTAAGAATGAAAATATCTTACAGGTTTGCCTACAGCCTGATCTGAAATAATATTTTATAAATATTGATTATTTCCAAAACTTTTCAAAATCAAAACTTTCTCAAAATCAAATTACTTTTGTCAAAATTTTATGACATGATCAGTCACAAAATACTAGAATACAAAGGCTGTCGTGCAATTCCCATTTTTGAGTTGAAAAAGCTAAAGGTAAGTATGTCAAATTTGGACAGCACAGAAATTTGTGTCTTATTTAACATAATTTCAACAAATAAAAGGTAATACAAAATTGGATCAGACTTAAGGAAATAAAGCGTTTGAAGACTTTGGCTAAAGGCAGTAAAGAGACCATGGAGTGTACACATGTGTGTCAATTGTTCATTTACTTAGCTTGTGAGTCACACTGGAATGCTGAGCAAGTGATGTTGTGGTGGCTCATCACTCACCACTAATGACAGGTGAGACATCACATTGGACTAAGGCTCTGTCTGTAGTGACTGTGATTGCTGTAACCTTCATTTTGGGCTTCTGTAACACTGAATTACACAGAGAAACTATTACCTTATAATCTCTGTTTACAGTATATACATTCTATATGTGTACTCTATTTAACCTTTCATATTGGAATTTTACTGTATTTATTGCTTAGACATGCTTAAACCTATAATGCCTTACCACAGTGTTATTAATGAGACTAATAGCCAATATGTTAATCTTGTTTATAGGTGCTTGCTTAGGAACAATGGCATACAGCAAATCTCTGGTTGAGTAGGGGGCTTTGTAATCTCAGATTATATAAATTTCCTCTGTGATATTTTCACAATGACAAATTTGTCTGATGATGCATTAGACCAAATTCATTGCTATTATTAATCAAAATATGACTGAATTATGGTATTTAATATTTCACTCTGTGGTTTATCCCAGAATTAATTTTTTCCTCGTGTCAATTCTGAACAATACTGATGTGAATAGAAGTATGCAAACTTTCACACTGCTTTCAGGCTTCCATTCTCCTGAAGTGAAACTGGGTAACCAAATGGCCAGTATAACCTTGGCTCTTCATCAGATTCCACATTTTACATGGACCCTACACCATTTCTCTGCTTAGTAACAATGCAATGAATTATGAATTATCTATAGCTACAATATTTGTAAATTTTCCATTATCATCTTAGTAATTACTATGAAGTAATGTTTTATAATGGTATTGACTTTGAATTTCTTAAATATTGAATATCAATCTCTCAAGCTATCAGAATGAAAACGAAGCTTTTCTATCATCATAGATTGGCAATAGTGTCCTCCAGCATGATCATATTATGCTAATTTTTCATATGTGGTTTCAGCTGTAGCAATGCAATTGTGTAGACAAGATCTTTACTCTCTGTCTGTGGTTCCAGGGCATAGGGTTAACACCATCTTCAGACCATTCAAGACACAAGTACTGTCATTGTCCCAGCAGGAAAAGATGAATCATGAATAGGCTTTACTTATCAGAAATCATCTAGGAGAGGGTAAAGGCTATCCGGCAATTTTTCTGAGATGGTTCACCATGGATAGGGTGAATGAGCTCATCAATATCTGATAATTTAAAGAGGAAGAACATTATTCTCAGCCCTATCCCCAGGCCCACAAATGTGAGAAAAGATATTTATAACAGCTCTTTTTCAAGGAAGAACAGAATCCTAATAACCCAGAAGTTTGCTGTCCTCAGATGACCCTGTTTATAAGAGGGCAGCACATATATTCCTGGACCTTGTATCTGGAATACATGCTCTAGTACATGTTTTTCAAAATATTTCCAGAATTTGAAAGAGATATATGTTTTAGATAGACATATTTTTTTATTGGAACACATAAATTAATATTCTTGTGGAAAGGGAACTCACACTTACTACTAGGAGGTAGACTTTTCAAATTTTAACAAACTTCAGATGACTGAGTTTCACAAAAGCACTCTAAAATGGATGGGAAATTGTACTCACTTTAAAATGAATGGGAGATTTTAAACTGTTTAACCTGATAAGTTAAACACTTTTAAGAAAAACATTTTGTGAGACAATATGAATTAATCACATATAAATACAGTATAATTTTGGGGAAACACGCTGGTACAATTATTTTAATTCCATGTGCACAATAAAGCCTAAAGCACATGTATGTTTTAACTCTTTTCCAAAGTGCATGTGACATCTCCCCTAAGGATCAGTTCAACTGACTGAGAAAAGTAGATAAAGATGAAGTTCTACAGAGAGAGAGTCTAGGATAAGTGTTCTGGGAAATCTAGGTGAGCCTGCAACCCACTGATAGCAAAGGTTACCAGGTTATTAACAAAATCCACTCTCAGTCGTCTGGGTGAAAAATAAATATACATTTATTTTATTGAGGAGACAGCCCTGTGTGAGTCACATTCCTGGTATCTCCGGTGCTTATCTGTGAACACTCATGCAGTCTACAGCATAGAAGAGGTTTTGTGTCATTTTTACAATCATAACTAGTCTATATAACTCTTCCTTCTATACTGCAACACTAAAAGGAGCTTTTGCATATTGCTCCCCAGGGAGGGCCCACCCTTACTAGTCTGAGATAAAAGCTCAGCTGTCTTGTTTCAGTGACTGATCACTCTCCTCAGGCTGTCTCCTCAGATTGCCTCCTCAAAATGAAGTTGCCTGTTAGGCTGTTGGTGCTGTTGTTCTTGATTCCTGGTGAGGAGAGAGGGAAGTGAGGGAGGAGAATGGAAAGGTAGCCTGAGCACTAAATCCCATTGCTCATTACATATATTCTGCCATATGTGAGAAAATGGGTCTTATCCTCTAGCATGGGGCTCTGGGGTGAATACTTGTTAGAGGGAGGTTCCAGATGGGAACATGTGCTATAATGAAGATTATGACATGGATGCATGGGATGGTCTAAGCTATGCCTAGAAGTGACTTGATACTTGCATTTTACTTTTTTGGTAAGAAGAGAATTTTAGGATATAAAAAATGGTATTTAAAAATAAACATCACAGTTGAAATAAAAAATCATAAGGATTTTCATGAATTTTGTGTGTAACTCTGTATTTCTCTCTCATTGTTTCAGCTTCCAGCAGTGATGTTGTGATGACCCAAACTCCACTCTCCCTGCCTGTCAGTCTTGGAGATCAAGCCTCCATCTCTTGCAGATCTAGTCAGAGCATTGTACACAGTGATGGATACACCTATTTAGAATGGTACCTGCAGAAGCCGGGCCAGTCTCCAAAGCTCCTGATCTATTTGGTTTCCAACCGATTTTCTGGGGTCCCAGACAGGTTCAGTGGCAGTGGATCAGGGACAGATTTTACACTCAAGATCAGCAGAGTGGAGGCTGAGGATCTGGGAGTTTATTACTGCTTTCAAGGTACACATGTTCCTCCCACAGTGATACAGACCCTAACAAAAATACTCTTACTTTGGGTATCCCAGCTGCCACATATGTTATTCATTTGTAAGAGAGAGGTGCTGAGGAACTCCAGATTATTGGTCCCAGCTGAGGGCAAGTGCAGCCTGGCTACAGATCACTGGTAATTCATTTTTGGCTTCATTGCCACACTAACAATGTGAACAGGTGCCCTCCCAGAAACCAGAAAAAAAATAATTAAAAAGCTGAGTGAAAACCCATTTAGATTCAAAAGGCTTGACTGCATTTTCACTCAATGTTAACCAGTAAAGCAGATGGAAAGCCAAGATATATTCCTTCCTTAAAATATTTTCTATGTTATTATTGGCCATATTTTATGTTGTTGACTTAAATTCATATATATCCTTTTTTAATTGGATATTTTCTTTATTTACATTTCAAATGTTATTCCTTTTTCTAGTCCCCTCCGCCCCTGTAAAACCCCTATCACATCTTTTCTCTCCCTACTTCTATGAGGGTATTCCTCCTCCGACCCACTACTGCTTCCCTGCCCTGGCATTCCTCTACACAGGGACACTGAGCCTATACAGGACCAAAGGCCTTTCCTCCCACAATGCCTGACAAGACCATCCATTACTACATATCTGGCACCATATGGATCCCCAAGTGGGATAGTCTCTTGATGGTCATTCCTCAGTGTCTGATCCACACTTTGTAACTCCTTCCATGGGTATTTTGTTCCCCCTTCAAAGAAGGATCAAAATATCCACACTTTGGTAATCCTTCTGCTTGAGTTTCATGTGTTTTTTTTAATTGTATCTTGGGTATTCTGAACTTCTGCGCTAATATCCAATTATCAATGAGTGCATATCATGTGTGTTCTTTTGTGATTGGGTTTCCACATTTAGGATGATACCCTCCAGATCCATCCATTTCATAAATTCATTGTTTTTAATAGCTGAGTAGAACACCATTGTGTAAATGTACCATTCCTCTGTTGAGGGACACCTGTGCTCTTTTCACCTTCTGGCTATTATAAATAAGGCTGCTATGAACATAATGGAGCATGCATTCTTATTACATGTAGGAGCATCTTCTGGCTATATGCCCAGGAGTGGAATTGCTGTGTCCTCAGGTAGTACTATGTCCAATTTTCTGAGGAACCACCAAATGGATTTCCAGAGTGGTTATCCTAGCTTGCAATCACCCCAGCAAATGAGGCCTGTTCCCTTTTCTCCACATCCTCACAAGCAACTGCTGTCACCTGAGTTTTTGATTTTAGCCATTCTGACTGGTGTGAGGTGGAATCTCAGGGTTGTTTTGATTTTCATTTCCCTGATGACTAAGGATGTTGAACATGTGTTTAGGTGCTTCTCAGCCATTTGGTATCCCTAAGTTGAGAATTCTTTGTTTAGCTCTGTACTCCATTTTTTATAGGGTTATTTTGTTCTTTGGATCCTAACTTCTTAAGGTCTTTGTATATATGGACTATTAAGACTCTATCGGATTTAGGATTGGAAAAGATCTTTTCCCAATCTGTTGGTTTCTTTTTTGTCTTAATGACAGTGTCCTTTGACTTACAGAAGCTTTGTAATTTTATGAGGTCCCATTTTTCAATTCTTGATCTTACAGCACAAGCCATTGATGTTCTATTCAGAGATTTTTCCCCTGCTCATATGTTCAAGGCTCTTCCCCACCTTCTCCTCTATAGGTTTCAGTGCCTGTATTTTTGTGAAGGTCCTTGAATCACTTGGACTTGGACTTGAGCTTTGTACAAGCACATATGAATGGATTTCTTTGCATTCTTCTACTTTCTAACTGCCAGTTGAGCCAGAACCATTTCTTGTAAAATGCTGTATAGCTCAGTTTTGAGGTACAACTTTCCCAGTTTTCTGAGAAACTGTCAAATTGATTTCCAAAGTGGTTGTACTGTCATCAGCAGTGGAAAAGTGTTCCCCTTCCTCTACCTCTTCACCAGCATGTGGTATCTCCTGAGTTTTGATCTTAACCATTCTGATTTTTTTTTTGTGGGGGGTGTTTCGAGACAGGGTTTCTCTGTGTAGCCCTGGCTGTCCTGGAACTCACTTTGTAGACCAGGCTGACCTCTGCCTCCCAAGTGCTGGGATTAAAGGCATGTGCCACCACCGCCCAGCAACCATTCTGATTCTTAGAGTTGATTTTGATTTGCATTTCTGTGATGAATAAGGACTTTGAAAATTTCTTTAATTGCTTCTCAGTCCTTTGTCGATCCCTCTGTTGAGAATTCTGTTTAGATCTGTTCCCCATTTTTTTTTACTGGGTTACTTGTGTTGTTCGTGTTTAAATTCTTGAGTTCTTTATGAATGTTGGATATTAGCCCTCTGTCAGATGTAGGGTTAGTGAAGATCCTTTCCTAATCTGTAGGCTGCAATTTTGTCCTATTAACAGTATCCTTTGCCTTACAGATATTTTTCAGTTTTATGAGGTTCCATTACTCAATTGTTGATTTTAGAGCCTGATTGATTGGTGTTCTGTTCAGAAAAATGTGTCCTGTCCTAATTTGCTCAAGGGTATTTCCCAGTTTCTCTTCTATGAGGTTTAGGATTTTATGTTGAGGTCTGCTTGCCAATTGGACTTTAATTTTGTGCAGATTGATAAATATAGATTTATTTTCATTCTTCTACATGCAGACATCCAGTTAGAACAGCATTGTTTGATGAAGATGCTCTCCCTTTTCCATTGTATAGTTTTGGTTTCTATTTCCAAAGTCAACTGTACATAGGCATGTAGGTTTATTTCTCGGTTTTCAATTCCATTTCCTTTATTAATATGTGTGTTTCTGCACCAATAGGATGCAAATTTTTAGCTCTATTTTCATGAGGCCAGGGATGGTGATTTCTGCCAAAGTTCATTTATTGTTAAGGATTGTGTGGGATATACTTGTTTTTTTTATTTTTTCATATGAAGTTGAGAATTGTTCTTTCAAGGTCTATTTAAAATTGTGTTAGAATTTCGGTGGGGATTGCATTGAATCTCTAGATTTCTTTTTGGTAAGCCAGCTATTTTCACTATGTTATTCTTGCCTATCCATGAATATGGGAAATTTTTCTGTGGTCTGATATTTTCTTCAATTTATTTCATCATGGACTTGAAGTTTTTGTAATACTGAACTTTCACCTTCTTGGTTAGAGTTACACCAAGATATTTTATATTTGTGGCTATTGGAAAGGGTGTTGTTTCCCTTATTTCTTTCTTGTGCAGTTTATTATTTGTATAAAGGAGGATTAGTGATTTCTTTGAGTAAATTCTGTATCCAGCCAGTTTCCTGAAGATGTTTATAAGCTGTAGAAATTGTCTGGTAGAGGTTTTGGGGTTGTTTATGTATACTATTATACCATCCACATTTAGTCATATTTTGACTTCCTTTCTGATTCATATCCCCTTGATGTCCTTTAGTTATCTGATTGCTCTAGCTAGAATTTTAAGTACTACATTGAAAATAGAGGATCAAATGGGTAGCTTTGTCTTTATCCTCAGTTTAGTTGAACTCATTTAAATTTATCTTCCTTTAGGTTGATGTTGGCTTCGGGCTTTGTGTTTATTGCTTTGATTATTTTTAAGTATGTGCCTTGTACCTTTGATTTCTCTAACACTTTTTAACATGAAGAGCTGTTGGATTTTGTCAAAGGCTTGTTCGTTCAGCATCTAATGAGATGACCATGTGATTTTTTCTTTTAGTTTGTTTATGTGGTGGGTTGCCTTGAAGGATATTCATATACTGAACCCTCCCTGCATTCCATAAATGACACCTACTTGATCATGATGGGTAATGTTTGTGACCTGCTCCTGGATTCAGTCTCATATTATTTTACTTAGTATTTTTGCATTAATGTAGATAAGAGAAATTAGTCTGATGTTCTCTTTCCTTGTTGAGACTTTGTGTAGTTTATGTATCACAGTGACTGTAGGACTTTGTCAGTATTCCTTCCATTTCTGTTTGTGTAATAGATTGAGGAGTATTTGTTTTAACTCTTCTTTGGAAGTCTGGTAAAATGGTAGATTTATGCACTAAAACCATCTGGCCCTGGACTTTTTGTTTGTTTGTTTGTTTGTTTGTTTGACATTTTTAATGAATGCTTCTATTCCTTTAGGAGTTATAGGGCTGTTTAAATATTTTACCTGATCTTGATTTAACTGTGGTTGATCATATCTATATAGAAAATCATCAACTTCTTTAAGATGTTTCAATTTTGCCAAGTACCATTTTTGGAGTGCAACCTAATAATTCTTTGCATTTCCTCAGTGTCTGTGGTTATGTCTTCTTTCTCATTTCTGAGTTTGTTTATTTTGATTCTCTCCTCCTTTCTCTCTCTCTCTCTCTCTCTCTCTCTCTCTCTCTCTCTCTCTCTCTCTCTCTCTCTTTCTCAGTTAGATTGGCTTAAGGTTTGACCAGATTGGTGATTTTTTTCAAAGAAACAGTTCTTTGTTTGTTAATTTTTGTTTGTTTGTTTTTCTTTCTGATTGATTTCAGCCTTGATTTTTGTTATTTCATGCCTTCTATTCCTCTTTTGTGTGATTGCTTCTTTTCTTTCTCTAGAGCTTTCTGCTATACTTTTAAATTGCTGGTATGAGAACATTTTAATTTCTTTATGGAGGCACTTAGTGCTATGAATTTTCCTCTTCACACTGCTTTCATTGTGTCCCATAAATTTGAGCATGTTGTGCCTTCATTTTCATTGGATAATAGAAAGCTTGATTTCTTTCTTCCCTGACTCAGCAATTATTGAGTAGATAGTTGTTCAATTTTCACGAATATGTAGGCTTTCTGGTGGTTCTGTTGTTAAAGTGCAACTTTAGATCATTGTTTCCAAGAATTAATTGGACCATTCAGAGATAATTTAAGTAAAAATGAGAAACTGAGTCAGGTTACTAATATTTCCCGAGAAATGTGTGTTAGAGAATCTAGGTATCCCAACCAAAATTGGGGAAATGCTTGCTGCCAATAATTAAATCAGAATTTTCTGGGTATGTAGTCTATCACACATGTATACTGTAACTGTATTTGCTGTTAACAACAATGACTTGTATGTACTTGTATATATATATATACATATATATATATAATATTAGTGAGAGTGCTCTTTAATTAAAATAATATTTTCTTTCATTCTTAAGTGTCCCAATTCACTTTATAATTAATGCTGAAAAATAGTTTATCATGAATTCAAACAATATATTCTGCATATATCCCTTTGTGTAAGGAACAGCTTAAGTGCCTACATATTATAACTATTGAAATATTTCTTTAACACTAATCTACAGATAAATAATTGAGGTGTTGATTTAAATTTGAATGCTACACCAAGATAAAAGACATTTACTTGACAGTAGTAGTCACAACTGCGCAGTGGTGGCACACACCTTTAATCCCAGCACTTGGGAGGCAGAGACAGGCAGATTTCTGAGTTCAAGGCCAACCTGGTCTACAGAGTGAGTTTCAGGACAGTCAGGATTATACAGAGAATCCCTGTCTCAAAAGAAAAATAGTAGTAGTCATATTTTCTCAAAAAAGTGGAAAGTACTTGCAACAAAGTTACATTCATATTAAGTAATCAGCAACCTAGAGAAAATTTTTTAAAAAAATAAAAAATAAAGGGAGAGCTGTGAACAAACTAAAACCAATGCATCTGCATACATACTTTGAATTATAGTCTCTCCATCATACAAGAAAGCAAAACAAAAATATTAAAATAAGAATCCAATGACCTGAAGAAAAATGTACATTGCAAAACATTGACACTGCAACACTAAGAAATCTACAGTTACTAAACTATAGTAAGTTTCAATTTTATATGTGACATTAAGGCTCCCAAATACTCCTCTATGTATCTGCTAATGATAAGTGGAAATATATGTTCATGTATAATCTAATACAAAAATATTAATAGTACCTTAAGATTTTCTCAAGGTTAAAAAAGATAAAAACATTCATATTGTCGAACAAATGTTATCATGACTAAAAGATCCAGCAATAGAGACATTTTATTTATTTACTCATAGAACCTGAATGATCCTTGAAAAATCAATTGTACTGAGAAAATTAAGACACTGAAGGGCATATCCTGTATGGATTCATTCAACTGAGATATGAAAAGTAAAAAATACATAGGAGAGAAAGTAAATTAAAAAGATGGGACAGAATATAATGTGAAGAATAATATATGAATGAAGTAAATATTATATATTATTTTGAATACATAATATATGAATTATTCTACATATATATTTCAAAATTAGAAAAAAATATTACATATACACAAAGACTCTGCTCTCCTTACATGATAGATTCACAGTGCAAATGGACACAGAATGGGAAGTTGTTCATCAAGGCTAAAGGATTGACTTTCCCAGAAGACTAGACACTTCCAGGAGCCTGAAAAGTGACTCAATAGTTAAACATACTTAGAGTGTAT
Source organism: Mus caroli (assembly GCF_978045245.1). Taxonomy (NCBI): domain Eukaryota; kingdom Metazoa; phylum Chordata; class Mammalia; order Rodentia; family Muridae; genus Mus; species Mus caroli. The sequence goes on along the minus strand of NW_028227262.1, from coordinate 80,133,036 downwards.
GTTTCATAATTCTACATTTTTAATGTGGAATGTTGGGATGCTGTGTTGTAATTAGCCTTGCTAAGAGTTACACAATTTCCCTTCTCAGAGTAATGAAACACTAAGATTTGAGGCTGTCTCTTCCATTATTACATTATTAAGCAAATGTGAATTTCTTCTTGTCCTTACCTTCATTTGTTTTACTCAGCACTGGCTTCTGATATGCTCATTTCTTCTTCCTTCCTTCCTTCCTTCCTTCCTTCCTTCCTTCCTTCCTTCCTTCCTTCCTTTCTTTCTTCTTTTTAACTAACTTTCTTTTGTTCTTTCTTTCCTTTTCCTTCCTTCATTTCTTTCTTGATTATCATTCTTTTAGAAAGTCTATTAAATTGGCACATTTATTGTATACACAAACACACACCCAAAAATCAAGATTTTAAAAGGAAATTTGTTACTTCAGAATTAGTTAAACAGAAATGTGAATAACAGGGAGGGCTCTGGCCGCCTGAGAAAGTGGGAGAGTCATCTTGTTTCCCGGATCCCTCAGAGACCAGTCTGAGCAGGAGAGCCTGTGGACTGCAGAAGCAACATAGCTTCTGGGACAGGACCCAGTTAGGACTTCATCTTCAACCAGGAGGCAGATCTGAGCTCCAGACATCTGCATTCCTTCCCTTTCAGAGGAGAGGTGGCCTGCAGAGAGTAGTACTCTGACCTCTGAGACCCAGGAGAGAGTTGGACTCCCAGGAGTGCTGACAGAGGCTAAAGAATCACAGGAGGAACAAGCTCCAGCCATAGACAGCTATAACAACTAATGCCAGAGATTAGCAGGTGGCCAAAGGCAAACGTAAGAATCTTACTAACAGAAACCAAGACCACTCACCATCCTTGGAACCCAGCACTCCCACCTGAGCAAATCCTGGATAACCCAACACACCTGAAAAGCAAGATTCAGATTTAAAATCATATCTCATGATGCTGGCAGAGGATTTTAAGAAGGAAATTAATAACTCGTTTAAAGAAATACAGGAGTACATGGCTAAACAGGTAGAAGGCCTTAAAGAGGAAGCACAGAAATCCCTTAAAGAATTACAGGAAAAGACAAACAAACAGGTTATGGAATTGAACAAAACCATCCAAGATCTAAAAAGGGAAGTAGAAACAATAAAGAAAACCCTAAGGGAGACAACTCTGGAGATAGAAACCCTAGGAAAGAAATCAGGAAAGGCTTCTACCTGTTTACCTGTGTTTTGTATTTTTTAAGGGAGTTGTTTATGTCCTTCTTAAAAATCCTCTGCCAGCATCATGAGATATGATTTTAAACCTGAATCTTGTTTTTCCATTCTGTTGGGGAATCCCGGATTTGCTCTGTTAGGAGTACTGGGTTCTGATGATGCCAAGTAGTCTTGGTTTTTGTTGGTAAGATTCTTGTCTTTGCCTTTGCCATCTGGTAATCTCAGGTGTTAGATGATCTTGCTGTCTCTAGCTAGAGCTTATTCTTCCTGTGGGTCTGTAAGCCTGTGTCAGTACTTCTGAAAGGCCAGCTCTCTACTAGCAAGACCAGTGCACAGAGTGCTGCAGAACAGCCCCACCTCCTGTGTGCAGATGGAGGACCTGCCCAACTGTCTGCTCCTTCTGCAGCCTGTGCTGGAGAGAAAATGGTGATCTTACCTGAGTCCCTGTATCACAGCACCCCCTGGAGGCAAGCTCGCCCAAGGCAGGGAACATGCACGGAGAGCTGAGGAATAGCTCCACCTCCTGGGTGCATATGTAGGACAATAGGATCCTGTCCCAGCTGCTCCACTGCTTCTGTAGCCCGTACGCTCCTGCCTGGAACCACCTTAGATCATCCTAGATCACCCTTGTCTTTAAAAATAGAAAAATCAGAGAGAGAGAGAGACACAGAGAGAGAGAGACAGAGAGAGAGAGAGAGAGAGAGAGGGGAGGGGAGGGGAGGGGAGGGGAGGGGAGGGGAGGGGAGGGGAGGGGAGGGGAGGGGAGGAGAGGAGAGGAGAGGAGAGGAGAGGAGAGGAGAGGAGAGGAGAGGAGAGGAGAGGAGAGGAGAGGAGAGGAGAGGAGAGGAGAGGAGAGGAGAGGAGAGGAGAGGAGAGGAGAGGAGAGGAGAGGAGAGAGGGGGGCAGACAGAAACAGAAAGAGAGAAACAGGCAAAGAGAGAGTCAGAGAAAGAGACACTGAGAGGCAGAGAGAGATTAATCAGAATCAGAAGAGGGAGAAAAGAAGGTATTGAGAATATAAAAAGGACACAATGAACTCAAGAACAATATATGCATGTGTCTTCTACGCAATGATCAAGAATTAACAAATGGGACCTCATAAAATTGCAAAGCTTCTGTAAGGCAAAGGAAACTTTCAATAAGACAATAAGGCAACCAACAGATTGGGAAAAGATCCTTACCTATCCTAAATCTGAAAGACTGCTACTATCTGATATATACAAAGAATTCAAGAAGTTAGACTCCAGAGAACTATATTAAACCCTATTTAAAATGGGCTACAGAGATAAGCAAAGAATTCTTAACTGAGGAATACTAAAAGGCTGAGAAGCACCTAAAAAAAAAAAAAGTTCCAACATCCTTAGTCATCAGGGAAATGTAAATCAAAACACCCCTGAAATTCAACCTCACACCAGTCAAAATGGCTAAGATCAAAAATGCAGGTGACAGCAGATGCTGGCAAGGATGTGGAGAAGGAGAAACACTCCTCCATTGCTGGTGGGACTGCAAGCTGGTATAACCACTCTGGAAATCATTTTGGCAGTTCCTCAGAAAATTGGATATAGTTCTACCTGAAGATCCAGCAATACCATGCCACTCCTGGGCATATACCCAGAAGGCGCTCCAACTTTAATAAAGGCACATGATCTATGTACCTTGCTACCTTATTTATAATAGCCAGAAGCTGAAAAGAACTCAGATGTTCCTCAACAGAGGAATGGATACAGAATATGTGGTACATTTACACAATGGAGTACTATTCAGCTATTAAAAACAATGAATTCATGAAATTCTTAGACAAATGGATGTATCTGGAGGATATTATTCTGAGTGAGGTAACCCAAACACAAAAGAACACACATGATATGCAGTCAGTGATAAGTGGATATTAGCCCAGCAGTTCAGAATACCCAAGATACAATTTGAAAAACAAATGAAATGCAAGAAGCCAAACCAAAGTGTGGACCCTTTCCTTCTTAGAAGGGGGAACAAAATACCCATGTAAGGAGTTACAGAGACAAAGTTCAGTGCAGAGAATGAAGGCATGACCATCCAGAAACTCTCCCACCTGGGGATTCATCCCATAAAAAAACCACCAAACACAGGCACTATTCCAGATGTTAACAAGAGCTAGCAGACAGGAGATTGATATAGCTGTCTCCTGAGAGGCTCTGCCTGTGCCTGACTAATACAAACGTGGATGCTCGCAGTCACCCATTAAATGGAGCACAGGGTCCTCAATGAAGGTGCTAGAGAAAGTACCCAAGGAGCTGAAGGGATTTGCAGCCCCCTAGGATGAACACCAATGTGAACTAACTAGTAACCCCAGAGCTCCCTGGGACTGAACCACCAATCAAAGAAAACACAGAGAGATTCATGGCTTTAGCTGCATAGGTAGCTGAGGATGGCCTAGCAGGTCATCAATAGGAGTAGAGGCCCTTGGTCCTGTGAAGGTTCTATGCCCCAGTATAGGGGAATGCCTGGTCCAGGAAGCCAGAGTGGGTAGGTTGGTTAGCAGAGGGACTGCAGAGAGTATAGGGGATTTTCAGAGGGGGAACAAGGAAAGGGGATAATATTTGAAATATAAATAAAGAAAATATCTATTTTTTAAAATTAAAAAAGAGAATATAACTTAAAGGACACAATGAACTCAAGGACAACATATGCATGTGTAGAAAATCACCAAAATACTTTTGAATGTTGTTTAATATCTGTTATTGTCAAATTTTATAGTACCTCCCATTCTTTAGACTCAAATACTCTTACAGAATTAGAATGTGTATGTTTATAGGATAATCTGTTTTTAATACAATTTCTTGATCATATCATTGACTGATTATCTTGTCCAGAATGACTATCAGAACATTCTTAGGGTTGAGATCATGCTTTAGTGAATAAACCCTTTCAAATATTGATATGAGAAAGTATGTGTGTTTTCTAGTTCTGTAAATTAAGACAGAATCCTAGCATATTTTCTATAGGATTTATATATTCTCTACTAAACGAAGCTCTGACACTTTCATAGAAAGCCATGCACTTGTGTACCCAGTAGCCTCATCAGTAATCCATAATTTGACAGTGATGTTCTCTTTGTCCAGGGCTGAAGTTATGAATATGTTTTCCATCGTTCTGTTCACAATGATGGTCCTTATGTCTGGCTCTTCTCAAACAGCTGAAAATTTCAGTAAAAAATGCTTCCTGAAGGGAGATCCATCCATTCTAACCTGAGATCAAAGGTCAGTTGTAGTCTTGCCTTGATTGTCAGTAGTCCCTCTGTTAAAATATTACAATTGGGGTATTCTGCCTTATTCCTGGGACTTCAGATATTCTGAATAGCTGATAAAAACAGAAGAGATGAGTAAGGGGAACACAGAAGGAGGAACAACTCCTTAATGCGACAATATATATTTTCTTCCCAGACTGCTGTCTGTGTATCCTTCTGTAGCACCCTCAATTGATAGTCTACTTTCAGAGCTTTCAAAGCTGCTGAGAAAAAGACACCTTATACTCTTTCTTTCTCTCTCTTTATTTAACATGTTTCCATTACCCTTTATGGGTTTTTTTTTCTTATTTTTGCTGAAGTGCTAACCTCCATGGTTCAATCAAAATTTATGGTTTCTTTTTTCTTCTTTTTTTTCCATCTCTTTTGACAGCATCTGATATACATAATTTGCTTATAATGTTCTTTGAGCTATGCAGTGATCATTCAGGAATCCAAGACCAAACTTCCAGGTTTTCTGTACCAGAGCAGGGAGGGGTCAATGGCTTAGGACATCATCTGATGTGGGACCTAGAATTTTTGTATGGTCTATTATTTGTAATGTCTAGTGAGTGAGCTAACACACAAGAAAAAATCCAAGCCATCTTTGTTTGAAACAGACTGAAAACAGTTTTAGGTTCATGTTCAATAACCTGTTTCATTATCCAAGATATTCTATGTATTGGAACATAGAGGCTCCTTTTGCAATACACACTTATTAATGCAGGTATATATAACTGTTCAAAGTGCTGACAACAAGAGACTGAGTGCCAGGCTCTAAATGTCACAACACTGAACACTCATGTGTCAGTTGAGAATAGGAGAATAGAGTGGACAAGAAGCCAAACGCAAAGAAGCCCTCCAGCTCAGTGCTACAACTGATGCTTTTTTCCTATGCCTAAGAAAGAAATCAAAATTCTTAACATTTCTGAAAGAAATTGCTATAAATTCTTTGACATACCTTTCCTGCCATTTCTTCAGCAGATGTTACTCAATGTTGTTTTAGCAACAGCCAAATTAATACTATTTGCTTTTTTCTCCTGATTTTTTTCAAGTATGTTATTATCGCTTCAAAGTCTACAGTGGGCATTTACAGTGTTTATCAAATGCAGATGTGCAAACAGATCCATGCTCTATAATATGTTTGTGTCAAAACACTGTTTGTGGGGTTTTGATCCTGACTAATCTGCCTTCAGATGAGTTGGTAATTACCACTGAATATTTCAGAGAGTAATAAAGGAATCCTACTGAATTCCTGGAATGCTGAATACTCAAGCAATGTGGCTAACACAATGAAGCAATAACTCACATATTGGAAAAATATTTGCATATGAAGATGGAGCAAGTATTCAACTTCAAATTTGACTGCAGACAAGTCAAAGTAAGAAAATACAAATTTATTTTTAAAATGGGCAATTAACCTGAAGGTCACATTTCTCAAAAGAGGATAAGTGGCCAGCTTCTTCTTAAGGAACTGAAGATGACTTCCAGAGTACAACAGAGAGGTAAAAAGAGATTAGAGTTAGTGCAGTAACATTGGAGAAAAATGGGGTGAGGAAACCTTACTAAGGGACTAAGGTGGTGACTCTGTAGTTAAGAACACTGACTGATCTTTCAGATGACCTGACTTAAACACCCAGGATCTACATAGTATTTCACAATCATCTTCAGCGCTCATTTTCAATTCCAGGGATCATGACACACTCTTCTAGCCTCTGCAGGTTAAAACCCATGCAAATGTTTCTTTAATCTCTCTCTCTCTCTCTCTCTCTCTCTCTCTCTCTCTCTCTCTCTCTCTCTCACACACACACACACACACACACACACACACACAAACACACACACATATACACAAAATTAATATTAAAAATAAGAACTATTAAAATGCCACTGTGGCATTTTAGTCTCAAAACTAATAATTCAAAGACAGATGGATCTCTGTGAGTTCCAGGTTAGTGAGTGTTATATTGTGAGCACCTATATTAAAAACATTATTCTATGAAGGCCTACCCTCTGCTATGCACCACTGGCAGGCAGAAGACACCCAGAGGTCTGCCTGCCCATGCCCTGCCCTCAGAAGGAGACAATACAAAATGAAAAGGTATGGTAGAGAGTGGGAGAGAAAGAGAATTGGATCAGTTTTAATAATATGAGCAAAGGAAGAACTGGAGATGTGCACATGGAAAAGAAAAACCTGATGTGAATATCCTGCCCTGGCACCTGAGACAAAGGTTGATTGTCTTGGCTTATAATAGCTCTGAGGGCCATGTTTGGGTCTGTGGCCATGCAACATAAGGGGGTTGTGTCAATGTTGATGTGTAATACTATAAGCAAAAACCATTTGGACATCTTGTTATATGCTGCCACCTCTGACTACTTTTGGGTAAAATCTGTACTTGGTCCCAGTAGCGCTTTAGAGCTGGCTCTGATGATTAGGAAAATGAAAAGGCATTCTGAGGGCATGATCAAGGGAGAACTGTCCCTGTCCCTCATCTGCCACAAGGTGGCTTGGCCATAGGAGAGATGTAAAAACAAACCTGAGAGTACACCTCACATCAGTCAGCAGGGCTAAGATAAAAAACTCTATGACAGAAGATGCTGGTGAGGATGTGAGGAAAGAGGAACACTCCCCCATTGTTGGTGGGATTGCAAGCTGGTAAAATCACTCTTGAAATCAGTCTGGCAGTTCCTCAGATAGTTGGACATTGTATTACTGAGGATCCAGCTATACCATTCCTTGGCATATACCCAAATGATGCCCCAATATATAACAATGACACATTCTCCACTGTGTTCACAGCAGCCTTATTTATAATAGCCAGAAGCTGGAAAGAACCCAGATGTTCTTTAACAGAGGAATGGAAACAGAAAATGTGGTATATTAACACAATGGTATACTACTCAGCTATTAAAAACAATGTTGTCATGAAACTATTAGGCAAATGGACGGAACTAGAAAATACCCTGAGTGAGGTACCTAGTCACAAAAGAACACACATGGTATGCACTCACTGATAAGTGGGTATTAGCTGAAAAGCTCAGAATACCCAAGATACAGTTCACAGACCACATTAAGCTCAAGAAGAAGGAAGACCAAAGTGTGGGTGCTTCAGTCTTTCTTGGAAGGGGAAACAAAATACTCACAGTAGGAAATATGGAGACAAAGTGTAGAGCAGAGACTGAATGAAAGACCATCCAGAGACTGCCTCACCTGGAGATCCATCCCATATACAGTCACTGAATGCAGACACTATTGTGAATGCCAAGAAATACATGCTGACAGGAGCCTGATATAGCTGTCTCCTGAAAGGCTGTGCCAGAGCCTGACAAATATAGAGGTAGATGCTAGCAGCCAACCATTTGACTCAGCTCAGTGTCCCCAATGGAGGAGTTAGAGAAATGACTAAAGGAGCTGAAGGGTTTTCCAACCCCATAAGTAGAACAAGAATATCAAACAACCAGACACCCTAGAGCTCCCAGGATCTAAGCCACCAACCAGGGATTACTAATGAAGTGACCTATGGTTCCAGCTACATATATAGCAGAGGATGTCCTTGTTGAAGGACAATATGAGTGGAGGCCCTTGGTCCTGATACAGATCAATTCCCCAGTGCTGGAGAATGCAAAGGCAGGGAGTGCAGAAGTGGGAGAGTAGATGTCTTAGGGATTTACTGCTGTGAACAGAAAACCATGACCACGGCAAGTCTTATAAAAAACAACATTTAATTGGGGCTGGCTTACAGGTTCAGAGGTTCAGTCCATCACTATCAAGTTGGGAGCACAGCAGGTATAGTGCAGGAGGAGCTGAGAGTTCTATGTCTTCATCCAAAGGCTCCTAGTGGAAGACTGACTTCCAGGCAGCTAGGGTGAAGAACTTATGCCCACACCCACAGTGATACACATACTCCAACCAGGTCACACCTCCAAATGGTGCCACTCCCTGGCCCAAGAATATACAAACCATCACAGTAGGTAAGTAGGTGGGAGAACACGCTCATAGAAGCCGTTGGGTGAGGGGTGGGACGGCTGGGTTGGGCATTTTCCAGGGATTGGTTGACCTGGAATGGGGATAACATTTGAACTACAAATAACAAAAATATCCAATAAAAAAAAGAGAGACATACTTTTTCCTCTTGCCCATTGACAACTTTAGCAGATGAGAGAGCTGGCTCCAAGATCGTGAGAACCAGAGTGCTCATCCCATTCATCACCAGCTTCAGCACTCAAGAAATAGGTCCTCCCAGGTTGCCTAATGGTGTGAGTATAGCTTAGATGGCCCTTTGGGCATGAAAGCAAGACAGTTGTTCCCAGTCTTTGCTTCTAAGGCAATGAATGGATGATCTAAGCAGTGCTGGAAAGTTCACCCTGGTCCTATGGGTACAGAAAACCTGACAGATAGAGCAATTCAGCTACCAATCAGGTCTTGAACCAGGCCCACCCTAATATCTTCTCTATCTCAGAACTGCTGGAGTGCATGAAGGGACTGTTCCTCCTGATCCAAAGGTTCAAGAGCTCTATGATATAAGGTAACAACAGAATATCTGAGTAGAGTCCTAGTGAGGAACAAGTATTGATAGTATAGCAAAAGCCAGAGGCCTTGAACCAGACTAATGACTCAATGCAATGAACATTTGCAGGTAAAGATGTATAGACAAAAGTGTATACTGTGTGATACACTATAACACACTGTTGCTTCCACAACAAGCTTTTTAATAAATCTTTATTTTTTCAAGGTTATTGAAAAGATTGCATGGTTCTGTGTGACTATCTAGGGGTGCTTTGTCTTTAGATCCTGCAGGTCTCCATTCACACAGATTCAAGTTTCACAGTGGAATTCATCTGCCCCTAATATTGGCAGTGAGGACTGAGCTCATTTTCTACAAACATGGAATGAACTTTGTCAAGTGACTCTTGAGAGTGGGATTTTTTAACTCTCTAGGTACTTTTTACACAACTCTATCAACCAGGAGATTTGCATATTGCTCCCTAGGGAGGACCTCTTCTTGCAAGTGCAGAGTAAAAGCTCACTCCTCTTTCTGTCTTGATTACTTTTGACTCTCCATATCAAGTTCACAGAATGAGGTTCTCTGCTCAGCTTCTGGGGCTGCTTGTGCTCTGGATCCCTGGTAAGGAGACAAAGATGAAGAAAGAATTTTGAGGGAGGGGGATTTCTGAGACATGATGATAAATATGTATGTTCTGTCCATGTATGAGATATACAGTTCTGTTCTCCAGTAAAGGACTTGTGAGGTTCAAAGTGTGAAGACATTAAAATCTGTTTTTCTGTGACAACTCTGACAGGTTCCAAAGCCAAAAGTCAAGGTGAATGCTAGAATGAAGACTCTCTGTGCTTCCTCTATATGCATATTTTATGTGGAGCACTTTTAGAGTATGGGTGAAAGACATGAACACAATAAGTAAAAAAAAAAAAAGGAAGGGAATTCACTTCATTGTATCATTTTTTGTACATAACCAATTAATTCTCTTATTGCAGGATCCACTGCAGATATTGTGATGACGCAAGCTGCATTCTCCAATCCAGTTATTCTTGGAACATCAGCTTCCATCTCCTGCAGGTCTAGTAAGAGTCTCCTACATAGTAATGGCATCACTTATTTGTATTGGTATCTGCTGAGGCCAGGCCAATCTCCTCAGCTCCTGATATATCGGATGTCCAATCTGGCCTCAGGATTCCCAGACAGGTTCAGTGGCAGTGGGTCAGGAACTGATTTCACACTGAGAATCAGTAGAGTGGAGGCTGAGGATGTGGGTGTGTATTACTGTGGTCAACTGCTAGAATTCCCTCCCACACTGATACAGCCCTGAACAAAAACACCCCTGCCTCAGTTGACAAAGCTGCCTGGTAAATTCTTTGTTTTGGGTGTAACATGATGTTTCCAGCATGGCAAAGTGAATTTTTTTTAAAGAGATTCTTGTTTTCCTCTGAATTTCACCTAATGAAAAATGAAGCCCTAGGAAATGAAACATTCTATGAGAGTTCATGCTTGAAGAAGATGCAGCAACTTCTCTGCAGTGATGATATTTCATAAAATGCCTTACTCGATAGGAACAAGTGCACTCAGTTATGATTAGTGGTAGGCAGGACCACACCTTGGCCAAGACGACATCAATGTGCATATTGGTGGCCTTATATTTTATCTTCAATCTCATTTCAGGACTAGTCTAGTTCTCTGGATGTATTTGTCCCACCTTCCAATGTGTCCAGATTGAATAACTTTCTTCTGACTTTTACTTTCATGTAAGCTTATTGATAACATGTTGCCATACCAGGCTTGGGAAACATTTGTTGATTCCATGTGATGCACCAATAGAAAATGATGTAACAAATAGATTTTGAAAGAGTCAAAATAGTGAGTATCTGAGTCCTTAGAACAAATGGAGCCTATGCATTCAGGAATTATTAACTAAAATATACACAGAATAAAACATATAACAAAATTAATAAAAAATCTAACAAATGGATCCATAATTTAATCATTAATAAACAGACTGCTATGAAAAGTTAAAATGCAAATAAACAATTAACAACTACTGGCTCTTTTTTTTTTCTTTCTTTCTTTGGGGGGGGGGGTTATTGAGAGAGGGTTTCTATGTATAGCCTTGGCTGTCCTGGAACTCACTCTGTAGACCAGGCTGGCCTCGAACTCAGAAATCTGCCTGCCTCTGCCTCCCAAGGGCTGGGATTAAAGGCATGTGCCACCACCACCCGGCTAATTACTGGCTCTTATGGTCTTTATAACCCTCTTCTGTAATAATGGTCCCTGAGACTTGGAAATGACAGGTGATATAGATGCTCCATTTTAGGCTGAGCACAGCAATTATAATTAGTCTATGTACTTATATATTTATTATACTATCACTCAGTCACCATTCACTGTACAAAGAATCTTTTCTTGTTTGTTTATTTATTTATTTATTTATTTATTTATTTATATTAGATATTTTCTTTCTATACATTTCAAATGCTATCCAGAAAGTTTTCTATACCCTCCCTCCACCCTGCTCCCATACCCACCCACTCCCATTTCTTGGCCCTGGCATTTCTCTGTACTGGGGCATATAAAGTTTGCAATACCAAGGAGCCTCTCTTCCTAGTGATGGCCAACTAGGCCATCTTCTGCTACATATGCAGCTAGAGATATGAACTCTGGGGGTACTGGTTAGTTCATATTGTTGTTCCATCTATAGGGTTGCAGACCCCTTCAGCCTCTTGGGTGCTTTCTCTAGCTTCTCCATTGGGGGCCCTGTGTTCCATCTTATGACTGTGAGCATCCACTTCTGTATTTGCCAGGCACTGGCATAGCCTCATATAAGACAGCTATAACAGGGTCTGTTCAGCAGAATCTTTCTGGCATATACCCAGAAGAAGTTCCAACTGGTAATAAGAACACATGCATCCTCTGTGTTCATAGCAGCCTTATTTACAATATCCAGAGCTGGAAAGAACCCAGATGTCCCTCAACAGAAGAATGGATACAGAAAATGTGGTACATTTACACAATGGAGTACTACTCAAGTATTAAAAACAATGGATTTATGAAGTTCTTGGACAAATGGTTGTATCTGGAGGATATCATCCTAGTGAGGTAACCCAATCATGAAAGAAGTCATTAGATATGCACTCACTGATAAGTGGATATCAGCCCAGAAACATAGAACACCCAAGATATAATTTGAAAAACACAAGAAAATCAAGAAGTGCGAACACCAATGGGTGGATACTTCATTACTCCTTAGAATAGGGAACAAACTACCCATGAAAGGAGTTACAGAGACAAAGTTTGGAGCTGAGACAAAAGGATGGACTATCCAGAGACTACACGACCCAGGGATCCATCCCATAATCAGCCACCAAACCCAGACAAAGAAACTTTTCTGATGAAGTCTGAAAGCTGTGCTAATCTATATGTTGAGAATTATAATTTTGGAGGATTGTTTTACACTGAGTCAAGTTTGTAAAATAATAGTAGTAAGTTGTGACTTTGGTGGTGTGAACTCCTAAACCTTTTGTTTTGGGAAGATTTGCAGTACCATTCATGTGTTGCTTCCTGTGGGTAAGGTCTTAGACCTAGTTTTGAAAAGCTGTGGGATAACCCATAACATCTGTGTCAATCTTAGTGACATGATCAAATCTTACATCTTACATGCAAAGTCATTATTGCAGTTCACAGGATTCACAGCAGCTACATAGGACTGCCCATTTTTCCCCCTTACCTGCTCATATAACACCCTTTGGTACTATGAAATCTATCCACCAGTATTTCCCTTGTCTCTAGTTAATACTGATTAGAATTTTTACATCCTTTGACAAATGTGTGTGGTACATATATAAATAGCATTTCACTATAAAATTCTGCTTGGGAACTGTCTTAATTAGAATACTATACTTGTGATAAATGTCATGACTGAAAGTAGTTAAAAATGAGTGGGTCAGAATCCATGATGGTGTAGAGAAGGCATGCTTGCCAGAGGAGAGCACACATATTAACTGTATGTAGAAAGTAAAAAACAAAAAAAGGAATTATGTGTATCTTTAAGATTCCAGAGTTTGTTGTTCTTCCTATGGGGTTGCAAACCCATTCAGTTCCTTCAGTCCTTTCTCTAATACCTCCATTAGGGTCCCTGTCCAATGGTTGGTTGACTGCAAGCATCCACCTCTTTATTTGTCTGACTCTTGCAGAGCCTCTCAGGAGACAGCCATATCAGGCTCCTGTCAAGCAAGCACTTCTTGGCATCCACAATAATGTATAGGTTTGGTTACTGTATATAGGAGATGGATGCAAGTGTGGGATAGTCTCTGGATGGACTTTCCTTCAATCTCTGCTCCATTCTTTGCTTCTGTATTTTCCCCTGTGAGTATTTTGACACCCTCACCTCTCATTTACAACATCCTTAATGTTAGTTTTATCTTCCACAACACCCTCCTCAACACCATGTAGGATCTTTCCTTCCTTTCTCACTCCAATATTTCATTCTAATTTAAGATTCAACAACTACTCCAAATTAAGCACATAACTTTGTAGGTTACCTTAAGCAATACAATCCTTTCCTAATACAAAGCAATACAATCCTTTCCTGATATCCTTTCCTGGATATAATGGGAAATTTTACCACGTCCTTTTCCTTTATATCTGAATAAAGAAATGCATTTCAAAAATTAAATAAAATAAAATTATACTAATTGCAGGAAACTGGAGGCAATTGCAGATAATCATATTGCTAAAATTAAATGAATATCATCCATTGTGGTCCCAGCTTCACCCTTTCTTCCCAAGGTGCCTGGATGCATCCAGTACAATGACTTGAAGAGAGCAGGAAAAAGTCTAAAATGGGCTGGGTCAGCAATCTACTTCTTCCTTCTATGACATCAGATGCTGCTGCCCACCAGGCTTGGAGAAAGTGAAACGGAATCCAGGACAAATAGGAATCATGTCACTCCAGTCCAGCTTGGAAAGCTGAAAAGTGTTACAGCTCTTACATAATAAAGAGGGACAGGCAGTAGGCACTGGCCTTGGTTCCTAGTCACATGGTAGGTGTGGTGGCAGTGGTGATGTCAGGGGCCTATGCTCCGATGAGAGCTTCTGCAAGAGATAGAAGCCTTGCCATCCAGGTGAGTACAAAAGTCCAGTGATGTGTTGTCTGGGAGATGGGGAAATCATCTTCAAGTATTACAAATCAGTGCAATCAGCTAGTCTCTGATTATCCTGGAGAAAACAACTTGTGTGCTTTATCACATGTTGACTGGGACTCCAAAACCTTGGGGAGTAGAATGGGATTTGTGGGCTAAATGTGTTCTATTTCCCCAGTCTGCTCTATTTGTATCGAGTAGAATTCCAGGTTATGTGCTATTTGACTGACAATCTCTGTCTAACTGGTAGGGGAGTATTTGGTTTCCATGCTCAGAAGCAGGCCAGGAAACAGGAAAGGAGTTAGTTCCCCTTCTGCGGGTCTCAACTTTTGAGATTTCTGGAGTTTGTACATGTTTGACCTCACCAGTCCTGTGGCAGTTTCTCTGTTGGCATGGTCTGTGTCCCACATTCCACACTTTCACACTTAACTCTCCCTATTCATCAGTCTCTTTGCCTATTTATATCACCTGTGCCTTTTAGGGTTTTACTGCTGTGAACAGATACCTTGACCAAGGCAACACTTAAAACATTTAAAGGACAACATTTATTTGTGCTGGCTTACAGGTTCATAGGTCCATCATCAAAGTGGGTGCAGGGCAGCATCTAGGCAGGCCTGGTGCAGGCAAAGCTGAGAGTTCTATAGCTTTGTTTGAAGGTTGCTAGTGGAAGAGTGACTTTTAGGCAGCTAGGATGAGGGTCTTAAGCCCATGCCCACAGTGACACATCTACTCCGATTAAGCCTCCAAATAGTGCCATTCCCTGCACCAAGCATATACAAACCATCACAACCTGTGTGCTATCTCCCCCTTTTGATCTTTCAATGCCAATGCAGCTTTTGATTTCATAGATTTAACAAACTACTCAAATTAAGCACTCAACAGTAAAGGTTACCCTACCCAGTATAATCTCCTCTTAGCTACACACATTTACAGGACAATTTTATAATTCCCCTCTCCTTTATATTTTAATTACTTCATATATTAAATTACTTGAATGAAGTGATATCAGAATGACAGCTATCACATGGCTATTTCTCATTTTTGTTTGTTACATTCTGTGTAATCACATGTGTTTTTCTCTGTCATGAATTACAAATGAAACATTTATTTATTTATTTATTTATTTATTTATTTATTGTTTTTTCAAGACATGGTTTCTCTGTGTAGTCCTGGCTGTCCTGAAACTCACTATGTAGACTAGGCTGGCCTCTAAATCATAAGTCTGCCTGGCTCTGCCTCCAAAGTGCTAGAATTAAAGGTATGTACCACCAATGCACAGCTGAAATGAAACTATTTTTTATATATTTTTTTATTATGTATGTTCCTCAATTACATTTCCAATGTTATCCCAAAAGCCCCCATACCCTCCCCCCCACTCCCCTACCCACCCATTCCCACTTTTTGGCCCTGGTGTTCCCCTGTACTGGGACATATAAAGTTTGCATGTCCAATGGGCCTCTCTTTCCAGTGATGGCTTACTAGGCCATCTTTTGATACATATGCAGCTAGAGTCAAGAGCTCTGGGGTACTGGTTAGTTCATAATGTTGTTGCACCTACAGGATTGCAGATCTCCTGCAACCTGCTTGCACCTACAGGGATGTACCTATAGGGTTGCAGATCTCCTGCTCCTTGGTTGCTTTCTCTAGCTCCTCCATTGGGGGCACTGTGATCCATCCAATAGCTGACTGTGAGCATCCACTTATGTGTTTGCTAGGCCCCGGCCTAGTCTCACAAGAGACAGCTATATCAGGATCCTTTCAGCCAACGCTTGCTAGTGTATGTAATGGTGTCATCGTTTGGAGGCTAATTATGGGATGGATCCCTGGATATGGCAGTCTCTAGACGGTCCATCCTTTTGTCTCAGTTCCAAACTTTTCTCTGTAACTCCTTCCATGGGTGATTGTTTCCAATTCTAAGAAGGGGCAATGTGTCCACACTTTGGTCTTCGTTCTTCTTCAGTTTCATATGTTTTACAAATTGTCTCTTATATCTCGGGTATACTTTAGGGGCTGAAGAGATGGCTTAGCAGATAAGAGTACTGTCTTCTATTCCAGAGGTCCTGATTTTAATCCCTAGCAACCTCATAGTGACTCATATCCATCTATAGTGTGATCTGATGTCCTCTTCTGGCATATAGGTGTACAAGCAGATAGAGCACCCATATACAATAAATAAATAAGTAAATAAATAAATAAGTAAATAAGTAAAATTTGATATTTTAGAGATGAAAGAGAAAGCATTTTTTTCTCAGTGTGCCCATACCACCCTTAAATGTGAGAAAGGATATGGACAACATACTCTTTTTTCAAGGAAGGCTGAAATCCGAGTAATCCAGAGGAATGCAGACTGCAGATATTCACAACAGGGCAACACATATACTCCTTTATCTGACATGCTTCTCTGGAATTTGTGTTGTTTCTGTAGATATTTTTCAGAATATTTCCAGAATTTTAAAGAGACATATGGTTTAGATGGGATATATCATAGTTTTATTGAGAAATGTAAAATGATACTCCTGCTGAAAGGAA
This sequence comes from Mus caroli, assembly GCF_978045245.1. Taxonomy (NCBI): domain Eukaryota; kingdom Metazoa; phylum Chordata; class Mammalia; order Rodentia; family Muridae; genus Mus; species Mus caroli. Next base: position 80,116,391 of record NW_028227262.1, on the reverse strand, counting down.
ACTCACAATAAACTACTAGGGGATATATTGTTTGGATTTTAACTTACTGTCAGATGACTGACTGAGTTTGGTATTATAAGTAATCAGTTCACAATGGATGGGATTGGAAGGTTCAAACTGTTTAAATTTTTAAGTAAACAACTTTTTCAGATTTTGCATATACTGAGAATCTTGCTATTTAATTATATTAATAAATATAATAAAATGCACTGAATTAGCTTTTTTGTGGGAGGTACCTTTTTAAATTAATTAGATATTTTCTTTATTTACATTTCAAATGTAATTTCCTCTTTTCCCTTCCTCTTTTTCTCTTTCCCCTTCTGAAAACCTCCCGACTCCCCCTCCCCCTGATCACTAACCCACCCACTCCAACTTCCCTGTTCTGGCATTCCCCTACACTGGAGTATCAAGCCTTAACTGGACCAAGGGCTTCTCTTCTCACTGATGTCCCACGAGGCCATCTTCTGCTACATATGCAGCTGGAGCCATGGGTCCCTCCATGTGTATTCTTTGGTTGTTGGTTTAGTCCATGGTAGTTCTGGGGGTTCATGTTGGTTCATATTGTTGCTCCTTCTATGAGGCTGAAGACCCCTTGGGTCATTTCTCTAGTTCCTCCATTGTGGATCCTGTGTTCAGTTTAGTATATGGATGATGGTATTTCAAATGCCTGAAGTTTGACATTGAGGCAGTATATTTTAGACATTTTTTAAGTACAGTAAAACATTTGAAAACAAAAACTTTTATCTCAATTTCATTTGCAGAGTAAGCCTAAGACTTGAAACTCTTTTGCAAAGTACATGTGACTTCTCCCCTAAGGGTGGATTCAATTGCCTGAGAAAGGAAACTAATGATGAAGCCCATGAAGAGAGACTCTAGGGAATTTGGGTGAGGCCTTATAGATATAGACAAGGTCATCAGTTTACTACGAACATCCATTCCAAGTATTCTAGGTGAAAACCAAGTATATATTTCCTCCATGAGGAGATACCCCTATGTAACTAACTTTGCTAGTTTCTCCATTGCTTATCTGTGAGCACAAGTGCCCTCTTCAATATAGAAGAGGTTTTGTTATTTTTGCAATCATGAGAAGCTGTCGGGGTACTTCCCTCTATCTGTGTTGCAACACCAAACCATACATTTGCATATTGTTCCCCAGGGAAGGACCACCCCTGCCAGTTTTGAATAAAAAGTCAGTTGTCTTCTTTCTGTGACTGAAAAGTCTTCTCAGGCTTCCTCCTCAAAATGAAGTTGCCTGGTAGGCTGTTGGTGCTGTTGTTCTGGATTCCTGGTGAGAACAGAGGAATTGAAAATGGGAAGGGAGCACAAGAACTGGGTCACACTGCTCACTACGTGTGTTGTGCCATGTATGAGTAGACAGGTATCATCCTCCAGGATGGTGCCTGTTGGGTATATATTTGTGAGAAGGAGGTTCCAGGTGGGAGAGAACCTGTGCCACAATGAAGATTATGACATGGATAGATGAGATGGTCTAAGTTATGCATAGAAGCACCTTGGGGATTCTATTTCACTTGTTTTGTTAGGACAGGAATTTTAATATATAAAGAATTCTATCAATAAACAAACATTTCAGTTGAAATGTGTTAAAAGAATCAGAAGATTGCTCATGAAGTTTGTACCTGATTCTGTACTTCTCTTTCATTATTTCAGCTTCCAGCAGCGATGTTCTGTTGACCCAAACTCCACTTTTCCTGCCTGTCAGCCTTGGAGATCAAGCCTCTATCTCTTGCACATCTAGTCAGAGCCTTGTACACAGTAATGGAAATACCTATTTGGGATGGCACCTGCAGAAGCCAGGCCAGTCTCTACAACTCCTGATCTATGAGGTTTCCAAACGACATTCTGGGGTTCCAGACAGGTTCAGTGGCAGTGGGTCAGGGACAGATTTCACACTTAAGATCAGCAGAGTGAAACCTGAGGATTTGGGAGTTTATTACTGCTTCCAAGGTACACATTTCCCTCCCACAGTGATGCAGACCTTAACAAAAAATATCCTTGCTTGGGGTCCCAGCTGTCAAATAAGTTACTTATCTGTGTGAAAGAGAAGTGTTGAGGATCTGCAGATTATGTGGTGCAGCTGAGGGCATGTGCAGCTTGGCTACAGCTCACTGGTCATTCTTTTTGGCTTCACTGGCGACAATAACAATGATATCATATCTGCCCCATGAGAGTAGTGAAGAGGTAGCCTCCCAGCAATCAGCAATGATTGTGGTAAAGCTGAGTGTAAACCCATTCTGTTCCTACAGGCCTTGTCTTTCTTTGTTATTCAACATTATCTGGTAAAGCAGACAGGAAACAGGGAAGTATTTCTTTATTAAATTGTCTCACTTACTAATAATTATATCATTTGCCACATTTTAAGCTTTTGATTTAAATTCCATTGTATATGTATATTATCTTCTGTTTTTATTCCATCTGCATGATGTATTTCCATTGACTCTGTAGCTTTCACCAAATGCTTTACCATAAAGTATTTCTTTTCTGACATAGTTTTCTCAATGCATCACAGATCTAACAAGAATCTTTTAGGTTAACCCTATTATGGGGATCACTGCTGTAGTTAACATTCTGCTAAAGAGATGTACATTATTGACAGATATGAAGTCTACAACTGAGTAAAATTTATGAAAATTTCTTAATCCACTGGGAATTTGAAGGGCATCTTCTAGAACTGTGATACTTAGCAATTCAGCAGTAGACTTTCAGTTTAATTTCATTTTTACCTCTCTATGTTCTTCCTCTAAAATGTATGTTGTCTCTTTAGCAATAAGGATTTGTGACCTCCTTCTGGTGGTCAATCAAAAAATCTGACAATAGCCTGTATTGTTTTGTGGGTTTGGGACCGCTGTTATAATGCGGATACCTATACATGACACTAGGAACCTTTCATCTCTAGAGGATCATTATTCACCTTGGAATTAAAAAAATAACGTGTTTTTGTAGTGTTTTTGGTATACACTCATACTTTTGTTTGCAATTCAACATGTTACCTGTATTTTTTGGCTAATATTCACTTTTAAGTGAGGACATGTCATCGATGTTGTTTTTGGACTTAGTTACCTCACTCAGGATGATATTCTCAAGTTACATCCATTTGCCTGCAAAATTTGTGATGTCTTGGTTATTAGTAGCTGAATAGTATTCCATTGTGTAGATGTACCACATTCTCCTTACCTACTCTTCAGTGAGAGACATCTTGGTTGTTTCCAGTTTTTGCCTATTATGAATAAAGCTGCTATGAACATAGTGTATCAAGTATTTTGTGGGATATTGGAGCATCATTTGGGTATATTCCCATTAGTGGTATAGCTGGGTCTTTAGTTAGAACTTCTTTCATTTTTCTGCACTCACACAGACACACACACACACACACACATACACAATTGACTTTCCAAGTGGTTGAATAAGTTTTCACTGCCACCTGCAATGAAGGAGTTGTTCCCCTTGCTCCACATCCTCAGCAGCATGTTCTAACTTTTTTTATCTTAGCCATTCTGATGGGTGTAAGATGGAGCCTGAAAAGGACTTGCTTTTGACAAAAATGTCAAACCCAAACAATGGAAAAAGAAAGTATCTTCAAAAAATGGTGCTGACTTAATTGAATGTCAGCATGTAGAAGAATGTAAATAGATACATATCTGCCATCTGGCAAAAAATTCAAATCCAAGGGGATCAAAGACCTCAATATAAAGGTGGGTACCCTAAGTCCAACAGAAAAGAATGTGGGGAATAATCTTGAACTCATGGGTATAGGAGACAACTTTCTGAACAGAACACCAATGGCCCAGGCTGTAAGACAAACTATTAATAAGTGGTAACCTTTGAATCTGAAAGGCTTCTGTAAGGCAAATATATTGTAAATAAGCCAAAACAACAGATAACAGAATGGGAAAAGACTTTCACCAACCCTACATATGACAGTGGGCTACTATCCAAAATATATAAAGTACTCGAGAAGTCAGCCACCAACAAACCAAATAACCCAATTTTAAAAATGTGATACAAATCTAAACAGAATTCTCAACAGAGGTACAACAGTGTACCCATGAGGAAGACTCAGCTCTGCTGTGCTCATGCCATTGGGATTACCTCACTTGCAAGCCCCATATGCAGGGACAGCTCTACTGTGCTGTGAGATGCAGGGCCTGCTGTCTCAGCTGCTAGGAAGGTGAGGATCAGAATCAGCTCTCCTGCTCTCATGACTCCCTTGAAGCCAACTCACCTGCCCCCAGCTAGTATCAAGGGACAGTCTCCTGCCACCTTCTGATCCTCCTTCCCTTTATCTGCCCAGTTATCAGCTCTCCTTTATTGTACAAATTTAGATGGGAAGCTGGTTTACAAGAAATCACCTGAATGCAGACTCATTCCTTGTTTCCAACCACTCACAGGAGATTGGAATTAACATCAAATATAATTAGCTCCAGGGCTATTTATAACATTTCCCCCTTTCTGTCTAATTCAAAGACTATTTTATCTCAGATATAATTGAACATAACTATTATTATTTTGTAATTTATAAAGTAGAAGAGACCTAACACCCAGCCCATCATCTTTGTTAATTAAACAGAACATCTGTCATGTATCTTTACTTAAAAGACTTATAATTCTACATCTGGATATATCTTGGCTTTATATTGAATACCATCTTAAAACCATCCTCTCAGAACTGTTCCTCTCAAAGTAAAAAGCCTGGGTTGGCTAGGAGACTATGCAGTTTTTCAACCCCATCAGAAATCCAAGAATGACTGATATTAACTGAAAATATATAGAAAGCCTAACACAGCTTCCAAAACTTAGCCAATTTACAGAGATCACTTGGACAATCCCTTACTTCAACATGTTGGAACATTTGTATTCAGCTTATTGGCCAGGGTCATCTGACAGACTTAGAGAAACAGAAGTATTAAGGACTAGCTTACTCTTCCTCAGCAGAATCAAGCTGTCCTAACCTGTTATTGTGTCTGTTCTTTGGACAGTATTATGTCTGTAGGTGAAATGAGGCTATTCTTGCCTAGTGGTTGTTTTGCCACAACTAGGATAACTAAAAGATGCTCAGTTTCTTCTTTGAATCCAAGTCAAGGAAAGCTATCAGGAGCTGACTAGTCTCAACCACAAGTGAATAAATAACATTAAACACCACATTCTATGGACTCCTGATGTTTCTGAAAAGCAACTATCTATGTAAAGTAATCTAGATTGTTCTCAGTTATCTACTCTCAGCCATTTCTGATTAAAATACCTGAAAACACCGTAAAAATAAATTTGGAGCCATAGATTTCCTATTTGGCCTTTAACTCACAGGTTTAAACATCTCTGAATTGTTTCTAATAACAACAATAGAAGGACTGGGTATAAGCCTTGTACTTCAAAATTTTAGTATCAAAGACAACCCATAATAACCACCCCTACTCTCAAAGCCTAGGAAACTGGGACAAAGACTTCATAACTTCTTCAAGCTGAATATGGGCATTGAGATCTTTTTGAAGAGAGGGGGAAAGGTAGGGAAAATGGGGCAATTCATTGTCCTTAAGAAGGACACACCAATGATGTCTCTGATGTCTGTGTCCTGCCTGGATGCAGATGAAAAGCCAAGACATCAGGAATTCAGGCAGGTCAGCTCAGCATGTCTGATGATGAAATTCACCAAGACCGTATATTCTGTAATATATAAATCTCAAAATAAAACATTAATATCATCAAGATAAGCTTTTTGTTTTATTCTCTGGAATCTACTTCTTCGGGGGGCTTCCTTCTATCAAATCTGATCCATATAACTCTGGAAGTGTAAATACCTGAATCACCTATTCCTTAAATCAGCATATCTTCCAACCTGTAACCAGGAAAACCTGTAGCTTGCCCTCTGTCCCAGAGGAACAATAAAACAACCACAATACTCAAATTCACACACATTTTAGCCTATTTAGGCCTTTCTCATTTGTCATGACAGGATATTAACCCAAAATTCGTGTGGAGCCCACGTTAGAGAATATGAATCTCCTACAGTCCTTATCATATCATCTTTAAACAATTGGTTCACACTTCTATCTATACGTCCTCCTTTATTTGGAGTCAGCGACTAATATTTCCTATCTAGTTCTGAACCACAGGTAAAATCTCCCATCTTTATGTACTATACCTGTTTATAAGAGGTAGCTTGTCAAACCAGAATTTAAACCCAAAATTCCTGGGGTGCCCACTTTAGACAGAATATGAGTATCATACCTGTAAGTCTTGTTATAGTAATATATCTTTATACCATCTTTAAAGCAATTATTTCAAACTTCCACTAATATCTGCCTATAAGAAGCAGATAGTTTTTAATTGTTAAACTCCCTACCTATAGACCTCTGACATTTTTGAAAACCAAAAAATCTATTCAATTTTGTTGATTAATCTCCCTTTTTTCCTCTGTCACCAAGGTCTTCAGGAGGTCTCCCTCTATCATGTCTGATTTTTCTTAATTTGGAAGGAACCCATAACTTTTCTTTTCCTGTGGAAACATAGTCATAAGCTTTTCCCCAGTGTAACACATTTCCCATTTTCCACTCTGGTGTTAGAATATCCTCACTATAAACAGGCTGGTTTAGTTCCAAAGTTCTTCCCACAATCCAGTGTTTTTCAGTAGCTGTTGTGTTTTGCTCATGAGCATTTTAAAAAAAAATTAAGGTTAATAAAGCACTATGTAATCTATGTTTGGGGGTTCTTGTCTATCCTTTTTGCCTAGTAAGCAACCCGCTTAGAGTTTGATTAGGTCTTTCCACAATCCCTTGTCTTGTAGGATTATGTGATATGCCTGTAGCATGTTTTATATTATAATATTAAAAAACTGCTTCATCTTATTAGAGATATACACAAGACCATTATCCATTTTAATTTGTATGGGTAGTCCCACAATGATCATAACTTCTAAAAAAAATGTAATTACAGAATCAGCCTTTTCTGATGCTAAGGCCCATTGAAATCCTAAATATGTGCCTATAAGTTTCCTTGACTTATTACCAAATGATAGAGAATCCTTTCTTTAAACCTTTGCTATTAATAGGGTGTTTTTATGGAATTTTGAAGCCTCTAGTATGCTTCCTATCAATAGTTGGTCAATTTCATTATTACCTTGCACCAGAGTGCCTGGCAGGTGTATATATGATTTTATGTGGGTTATATATACTGGATAACTCCTATTTCTAATCATATTTGTAGCTGAATAAATAGTGAAGTCAATTCAGAATCATGATAAATAAGTTCAGCAGTCTCTAAGTGTAAAATAACTTTCGGCAACTCTCAATAGAGTTGTTACTATATTAAGAGATTCTTGAAAATCTGAAAATACCATGATTATTGCATATAATTGACTTATAGGGACTCTCAAATAACTTACTTTCATATTCTGATTTGTATCCTGCCTTTCCTGATTTACTGGCATCCGTGTAAAATGTAGGGGTTCCAGATACTGTAGTTCCCTTTATTATATGAGGGAGAATCCAATTAGTTCTTTTTTTTATTTTTGTTTTTATTTTTAGTAGTATATAACACAATCATTGATTCAATTATATGTTGATTGATATTTGATTCATTTCCAGTTTGGGATAATTAAAAATACAGTTATTGTCAACATTTGTTATAAATCTGTAAATGGACTATGCTTTCACTACTCATAAAAATTTGGAAATAGTAATGCTAATTCATATAAAGACGTACATTTCACTTTTAATTACATTGACAAAGTATTTTCCCCAAAAATAACACTTCATATTCCCAACAGTAGCATGCACATGATCTACTTGCTCTGCATCCCAGCCAACAGTTGTTGTAGGCTGTGCTTTGAATTCTAGCAATTCTAATTAGTAGGTAGTTACATCCCATTGAGGTTTTTTTTTTTAATTTTTTAATATTTTTTATTACATATTTTCCTCAATTACATTTCCAATGCTATCCCAAAAGTCCCCCATAGCACCCCCCCACTTCCCTACCCACCCATTCCCATTATTTGGCCCTGGCATTCCCCTATATTGGGGCATATAAAGTTTGCAAGTCCAGTGGGCCTCTCTTTCCAGTGATGGCCGACTAGGCCATCTTTCGATACATATGCAGCTACAGACAAGAGCTCCGGGGTACTGGTTAGTTCATCATGTTGTTCCAACTATAGGGTTGCAGATCCCTTTAGCTCCGTGGGTACTTTCTCTAGCTTCTCCATTGGGAGCCCTGTGATACATCCAATAGCTAACTGTGAGCATCCACTCCTGTGTTTGCTAGGCCCCTGCATCTTCTCACAAGAGACAGCTATATTTGGGTCCTTTCAGCAAAATCTTGCTAGTGTATGCAATGGTGTCAGCGTTTAGAAGCTGATTATGGGATGGATCCCTGGATACGGCAGTCTCTAGATGGTCCATCCTTTCATCACAGCTCCACACTTTGTCTCTGTAACTCCTTCCATGGGTGTTTTGTTCCTAATTCTAAGAAGGGGCACAGTGTCCACACTTTGGTCTTCATTCTTCTTGGGTTTCATGCGTTTAGCAAATTGTATCTTATATCTTGGGTATCCTAAGTTTTGGGCTAATATCCACTTATCAGTGAATACATATTGTGTGAGTTCCTTTGTGATTGTGTTACCACACTCAAGATGATGCCCTCCAGGTCCATCCATTTGGCTAGGAATTTCATAAATTCATTCTTTTTAATAGCTGAGTAGTACTCCATTGTGTAAATGTACCATAATTTCTGTATCCATTCCTCTGTTGAGGGACATCTGGGTTCTTTCCAGCTTCTGGCTATTATAAATAGGGCTGCTATGAACATAGTGGAGCATGTGTCCTTCTTACCGGTTGGGACATCTTCTGGATATATGTCCAGGAGAGGTATTGCTGGATCCTCCGGTAGTACTATGTCCAATTTTCTGAGGAACCGCCAGACTGATTTCCAGAGTGGTTGTACAAGCTTGCAATCCCACCAACAATGGAGGAGTGTTCCTCTTTCTCCACAACCTCGCCAGCATCTGCTGTCACTTGAATTTTTGATCTTAACCATTGTGACTGGTGTGAGGTGGTCTCAGGGTTGTTTTGATTTGCATTTCCCTGATGATTAAGGATGTTGAACATTTTTTCAGGTGCTTCTCTGCCATTCGGTATACCTCAGGTGAGAATTCTTTGTTCAGTTCTGAGCCCCATTTTTTTAATGGGATTATTTGATTTTCTGGAGTCCACCTTCTTGAGTTCTTTATATATATTGGATATTAGTCCCTTATCTGATTTAGGATAGGTAAAGATCCTTTCCCAATCTGTTGGTGGTTTTTTTGTCTTATTGATGGTGTCTTTTGCCTTGCAGAAGCTTTGCAGTTTCATGAGGTCCCACTTGTCAATTCTCGATCTTACAGCACAAGCCATTGCTGTTCTATTCAAGAATTTTTTCCCCTGTGCCCATATCTTCAAGGCTTTTCCCCACTTTCTCCTCTATAAGTTTCAGTGTCTCTGGTTTTATGTGAAGTTCCTTGATCCACTTAGACTAGACCTTAGTACAAGGAGATAGGAATGGATCGATTCGCATTCTTCTACATGTTAACAACCAGTTGTGCTAGCACCATTTGTTGAAAATGCTGTCTTTCTTCCACTGGATGGTTTTAGCTCCCTTGTCGAAGATCAAGTGACTGTAGGTGTGTGGGTTCATTTCTGGGTCTTCAATTCTATTCCATTGGTCTATTTGTCTGTCACTATACCAGTACCACGCAGTTTTTATCACAATTGCTCTGTAGTAAAGCTTTAGGTCCGGCATGGTGATTCCACCAGAGGTTCTTTTATCCTTGAGAAGAGTTTTTGCTATCCTAGGTTTTTTGTTATTCCAGATGAATTTGCAGATTGCACTTTCTAATTCGTTGAAGAATTGAGTTGGAGTTTTGATGGGGATTGCATTGAATCTGTAGATTGCTTTTGGCAAGATAGCCATTTTTACAATGTTGATCCTGCCAATACATGAGCATGGGAGATCTTTCCATCTTCTGAGATCTTCTTTAATTTCTTTCTTCAGAGACTTGAAGTTTTTATTATACAGATCTTTCACTTCCTTAGTTAGAGTCACACCAAGATATTTTATATTATTTGTGACTATTGAGAAGGGTGTTGTTTCCCTAATTTCTTTCTCAGCCTGTTTATTCTTTGTGTAGAGAAAGGCCATTGATTTGTTTGAGTTAATTTTATATCCAACTACTTCACCGAAGCTGTTTATCAGGTTTAGGAGTTCTCTGGTGGAATTTTTAGGGTCACTTATGTATACTATCATATCATCTGCAAAAAGTGATATTTTGACTTCATCTTTTAGAATTTGTATCCCTTTGATCTCCTTTTGTTGTCGAATTGCTCTGGCTAGGACTTCAAGTACAATGTTGAATAGGTATGGAGAAAGTGGACAGCCTTGTCTAGTCCCTGGTTTTAGAGGGATTGCTTCAAGTTTCTCACCATTTACTTTGATGTTGGCTACTGGTTTGCTGTAGATTGCTTTTATCATGTTTAGGTATGGGCCTTGAATTCCTGATCTTTCCAAGACTTTTATCATGAATGGGTGTTGGATCTTGTCAAATGTTTTTTGGCATCTAAAGAGATGACAATGTGGTTTTTGTCTTTGAGTTTGTTTATATACTGGATTATGTTGATGTGTTTCCGTATATTGAACCATCCCTGCATCCCTGGGATGAAACTTACTTGGTCAGGATGGATGATTGTTTTGATGTGTTCTTGGATTCGGTTAGCAAGAACTTTATTGAGGATTTTTGCATCAATATTCATAAGGGATATTGGTCTGAAGTTTTCTATCTTTGTTGGGTCTTTTTGTGGTTTAGGTATCAGAGTAATTGTGGCTTCATAGAATGAGTTGGGTAGAGTACCTTCTGTTTCTATTTTGTGGAATAGTTTGTGAAGAACTAGGATTAGATCTTCTTTGAAGGTCTGATAGAACTCTGCACTAAACCCATCTGGTCCTGGGCTTTTCTTGGTTGGGAGAATATTAATGACTGCTTCTATTTCTTTGGGGGATATAGGGCTGTTTAGATCTTTAACCTGGTCTTGATTCAACTTTGGTACCTGGTATCTGTCTAGGAACTTCTCCATTTCATCCAGGTTCTCCAGTTTTGTTGAGTACAGCGTTTGGTAGAGGGATCTGATGGTGTTTTGGATGTCTTCAGGATCTGTTGTTATGTCTCCTTTTTCATTTCTGATTTTGTTAATTAGGATGCTTTCCCTGTGCCCTCTAGTGAGTCTGGCTAAGGGATTATCTATCTTGTTGATTTTCTCAAAGAACCAGCTCCTTGATTGGTTGATTCTTTGAATAGTTCTTCTTGTTTCCACTTGGTTGATTTCGCCCCTGAGTTTGATTATTTCCTGCCGTCTACTCCTCTTGGGTGAATTTGCTTCCTTTTGTTCTAGTGCTTTTAGGTGTGTTGTCAAGCTGCTAAGGTGTGCTCTCTCTAGTTTCTTTTTGGAGGCACTCAGAGCTATGAGTTTTCTTCTTAGAAATGCTTTCCTTGCGTCCCATAAGTTTGGGTATGTTGTGGCTTCATTTTCATTGAACTCTAAAAAGTCCTTAATTTCTTTCTTTATTCCTTCCTTGACCAAGGTATCATTGAGAAGAGTGTTGTTCAGTTTCCACGTGAATGTTGGCTTTCTATTATTTATTTTGTTATTGAAGATCAGCCTCAGTCCATGGTGATCTGATAGGATGCATGGGACAATTTCAATATTTTTGTATCTGTTGAGGCCTGTTTTGTGACCAATTATGTGGTCAATTTTGGAGAAGGTACCATGAGGTGCTGAGAAGAAGGTATATCCTTTTGTTTTAGGATAGAATGTTCTTTATATATCTGCCAGATCCATTTGATTCATAACTTCTGTTAGTTTCACTGTGTATCTGTTTAGTTTCTGTTTCCATGATCTGTCCATTGGTGAAAGTGTTGTGTTGAAGTCTCCCACTATTATTGTATGAGGTGCAATGTGTGCTTTGAGATTTACTAAAGTTTCTTTAATGAATGTGGCTGCCTTTGTATTTGGAGCATAGATATTCAGGATTGATAGTTCCTCTTGGAGGATTTTACCTTTGATGAGTATGAACTGTCCCTCCCTGTCTTTTTTGATGACTTTTGGTTGGAAGTCAATCTTATCAGATATTAGAATGGCTACTGCAGCTTGTTTCTTCATACCATTTGCTTGGAAAATTGTTTTCCAGCCTTTCATTCTGAGGTAGTGTCTATCTTTTTCTTTGAGATGAGTTTCCTGTAAGCAGCAAAATGTTGGGTCTTTTTTGTGTAGCCAGTTTGTTAGTCTATGTCTTTTTATCGGGGAGTTGAGTCCATTGATTTTAAGCGATATTAAGGAAAAGTAATTTTTGTTTCCTGTTATTTTTGTTGTTAAAGTTGGCATTCTGTTCTTGTGGCTGTCTTCTTTTAGGTTTGTTGAGGGATTACCTTCTTGTTGTTTCTAGTGCGTGGTTCCCATCCTTGTATTGTTTTTTTCCTGTTATTATCCTTTGAAGGGCTGGATTCGTGGAGAGATAATGTGTGAATTTGGTTTTGTCGTGGAATACTTTGGTTTCTCCATCTATGTTAATTGAGAGTTTGGCAGGGTATAGTAGCCTGGGCTGCAATTTGTGTTCTTTTAGTGTCTGTATAACATCTGTCCAGGATCTTCTGGCTTTCATAGTCTCTGGTGAAAAATCTGGTGTAATTCTGATAGGCTTGCCTTTATATGTTACTTGGCCTTTTTCTCTTACTGCTTTTAGTATTCTACCTTTATTTAGTGCATTTGTTGTTCTGATTATTATGTGTCGGGAGGTATTTCTTTTCTGGTCCCGCCTATTTGGAGTTCTGTAGGCTTCTTGTATGTTCATGGGCATCTCTTTCTTTAGATTTGGGAAGTTTTCTTCTATAATTTTGTTGAAGATGTTTGCTGGTCCTTTGAGTTGCAAATCTTCATTCTCATCCACTCCTATTATCCATAGGTTTGGTCTTCTCATTGTGTCCTGTACTTCTTGGATATTTTGAGTTAGGATCTTTTTGTTTTTACATTTTCCTTGATTGTTGTGCCGATGTTCTCTATGGAATCTTCTGCACCTGAGATTCTGTCTTCCATCTCTTGTATTCTGTTTCTGATGCTCTTATCTATGGTTCCAGATTCATTTCCTAGGGTTTCTATCTCCAGTGTTGCCTCATTTTGTGTTTTCTTTATTGTGTCTACTTCCCTTTTTAGGTCTAGTATGGTTTTGTTCATTTCCATCATCTGTTTGGATGTGTTTTCCTGTTTCTCTTTAAGGACTTCTACCTGTTTGGTTGTCTTTTCCTGTTTTTCTTTAAGGACTTCTCCCTGTTTGATTGTGTTATCCTGTTTTTCTTTAAGGACTTGTTAACTCTTTAGCCATGTTCTCCTGTAATTCTTTAAGTGAGTTATTAAAGTTCTTCTTGATGTCCTCTACCATCATCATGTGATATGCTTTTAGATCCGCGTCTAGCTTTTCCGGTGTGTTGGGGTGCCCTGGACTGGGCGAAGTGGGAGTGCTGGATTCTGATGATGGTGTGTGGTCTTGGTTTCTGTTAGTAAGATTATTACGTTTACCTATTGCCATCTGGTAATCTCTGGGGTTAGTTGTTATCGTTGTCACTGTTTAAAGATTGGAGCAGAAGCTGTGTTCCAATCAACAGAAGTCTTAAGATCCTGTGGCGGGTGTTGTGGGTAATTGGCGAGTGTCAGCCGACCCTGCACAGTAGCTACCCTGGTGCTGTTCTGACCGGAAGAGGCTTGTGGCCCTACTCAGGCCGGATTTCTACCTCCCCAACCAAAGCAGTCTCAGGTCCCGTGTGATTGGACTGGATCAGAAGCTGTGTTCCACTCACCCGAAGTCTCAAAATCCTGTGGCGGGTGTCGTGGGTAGCTGGCGGGTGTCAGCCGACCCTGCGCTATAGCTACCCTGGTGCTGTTCAGGGTGGAAGAGCCCAATTAGTTCTTATGAACTGCAGCTGCCTGCTTTTAGGGTATCTGTTGTTTATCTCTCCTAAGAAATCACTGTGTGTTCTTTGCCAATGTTCATCTTGTGCCCATGATGAGGCAATTTCTGCCTTAGTAAAAGGTACCACAATTTCATCCAGATCCATTTCGACTAACTGTCAAAGTCTTATTTTTCCATTTTGTATAAATTTAGAGATATTTTCAATGTAGGTTTTAAATTTCTTACTCTGTTTATGTGCTAAAAATATCCATTCTAAGAAATAATCTTCCCTCTGCATAAGAATTCCTTTAGGGGAATGAGTAGAAGGTAAGATAACTAAGATGCAGGCCATCTTTGAGTTGATATGATCTAGATGTGTATCCTGTAATTTCTTTTCTACCAAAGCTAACTCCTTCTCAGCCTCACCTGATAGTTTCCTTAGGGTATTTAAATCTTTATCACCTTGTAAGGTTTGAAATTGCTTAGCTCTTGAGTGGCCAAGCCAATCGAAGGCTGAAACCAGTTGATCTCTCCCAGTAGCTTCTGAAAATCATTAAGGGTCCTTAATTCGTCTCTTTTGTTTTGCACCTTTAGTGGCCTAACCCTTTGCAGAGTTATTTTATACCCTAGATAATTAATAGAATCTGCTCTTGGTTCAGGGGCAATTTGCAATCCCCAGGAAGGTAAGCTTTTTTTTTTTTTCTCTCTTCATCAATCATTTTTTCCATGATATTTATAATTTATATCTGGATCAGCGAATAAGATGTCATCCATATAATGATAAATAATGGGTTGGGGAAATTGTTTGCAAATTATCCCCAATGGCTGTTGTACAAAATATTGACACAAGGTAGGACTATTTAACATTCCTTGTGTCAGGACTTTCCATTGACATCCTTTTATCGGGAGACAGACCTCTATTGAAGGTAGTAGGTACTGAGAAAGCAAACCTTTTATCACATTCATGTAGAGGAATTATGAAAAAACAATCTCTCAGATCAAGCAGTATGATAGGCCATTCCTTAGGTTAAAAAGGAAGGCAATGGGATCCCAGGCTACAAGGAATCTTACAGGAGAATTTGTCAACATTCTCCATTTGCCAGACTTTTTTTTTAATGACAAATACTGGAGAATTCCAAGGCCTGGTAGACTCCTCTATATGCTGAGCCTCCTGCTGCTCCTGGACTAGCTGTTCTAATACCTGCAGTTTTTCTTTTGTCATAGACCAATGATCAATCCAAATGTGTTCGTCAGTAAGCTATCTTAGTTGTAAGGCTGAGAGTTTTTTGGATACAGTGGCTCCTTGGGGTAGAGGTAAATTGTCAGTCTCTGCTGTATCTTGTTTATGGACAGCTTGTTTATGGAGTGTCTTTGATAATGTTTCCTAATTATTTCAATTTTTTTTATTAGGAGCCTGACAGTTTTCATAACTAGACACTGAGACTGAGGGGATATTAATTTTGGTCTTTCACTGCTGTAATTTCTGTATTTTGAGAGTCAGTCACTATACTAAGAGACTCTTGAAAATCTAACAATACCACGATTATTGCATATAATTCAGATTTTTGAAATGACTTATAGGGACTCTTAGCCACCTTAACTACATCTTCCGATTTATGTCCTGCCTGTCCTAGTTTACTGGTATCAGTGTAAAATGTACTCCATACATAAGAATGGGCTTTCACTTATCCTTGACTCTTTTCTAAAGATGTACTAGCCAATGGATTTGCATAATCCTTCCTAAGGTCCACTTCTTGCCAGTCGAAAACAAAAGATGGCCCCTCTTTCTGTCTTGAATACTCAGAGCTCTTCATATCAAGTTCTCAGAATGAAGTGTCCTCCTCATTTCCTGGAGTTGTTTGTGTTCTGGATCCTTGGTTAGTACAGAATTTGATAAAGGAGAATGGGGGGCGGGGCAACAGTGGGGATTTCTGGACCCTCCTAATGCAGTGGTAGATTCAGGTGCTGTTCATACATGAGATCATTGGATTTTTCTCCTAGGTGAACCTGGGTTTTTGTGGCTACCCTTACAACTATCAAAGCTGATCATCCAGATGATTCCTAGAGCGTTTATATGTTCTCTTTACATAGGTGTTTTATGTTGATCTTTTTTGAACTATGAATGAAAATCATGAACACAATAAGTAGGAAACAAAGGAAAGAAAAATTATTTGAAAGTACCATTATGTTTCTGCATAACTTTCACTTCTCTCATTTCAGAAGTCAGTGGTCACCGAGGATGAACTTTCCAATCCTGTCACTTCTGGAGAATCAGCTTCCATCTCCTGCAGTTCTAGTAAGTGTCTTCTACACAGCAATGGCAAGACATACCTGAATTGGTATCTGCAGAGAATAATCTCCTCAGCTCCTGATCTATTTGATGTCCACCCATTTATCAAGAGTCTCAGGTTCAGTGGCAGTGGGTCAGGAAGAAATTTCACACTGAAAATCAATAGAGTGGAGCCTGAGGATGTCAACAAGTTCTAGACTATCTTCCACAGTGATACAGTCCTGAACAACCCCCACCCAAATGGCAATGCCCAGCTGTCCCATGTGTTACATGTTGGGAAAATATCTGAACAAATTTTTACTTTGAGATGAAGGAAGAGAAAGAGAAGGAGGAGGAGGAGGAGAAGAAGGAGGAGAAGGAGGAGGTGGAGGAGGAGGAGGAGGTGGAGGAGGAGGAGGAGGTGGAGGAGGAGGAGGTGGAGGAGGAGGAGGTGGAGGAGGAGGAGGAGGAGATCTGAAGATCTCAGACCAGAAACTGAGAATACCCAAGATACAAGATACAATTTGCAAAACATATGAAACTCAAGAAGAACGAAGACCAAAGTGTGGACACTTTGCCCCTTCTTAGAATGTGGAACAAAACACCCATGAAAGGAGTTACAGAGACAAAGTTTGGAGCTGAGACGAAAGGATGGACCATCTAGAGACTGCCATACCCGGGGATCCATCCCATAATCAGCCTCCAAATGCTGACACCATTACATACACGAGCAAGATTTTGCTGAAAGGACCCTGATATAGCTGTCTCTTGTGAGGCTATGCTGGGGCCTAGCAAACACAGAAGTGGATGCTCACAGTCAGCTATTGGATGGATCACAGGGCCCCCAGTGAAGGAGCTAGAGAAAGTACCCAAGGAGCTAAAGGGGTCTGCAATCCTATAGGTGAAAAACAATATGAACTAACCAGTACCCCCCAAAGCTCATGTCTCTAGCTGCATATTTATCAGAAGAAGGCCTAGTCAGCCATCATTGGAAAGAGAGGCCCCTTGATCTTGCAAACTTTATATCCCTCAGTATGGGGGAATGCCAGGGCCAAGAATTGGGAGTGGGTGGGTAGGGGAGTTGGGGGGGAGGGTATGGGAGACTTTTGGGATAGCATTGGATATGTAAATGAAGAAAATACCTAATAAATGAAAGTGTCATGTCTTCCTGCTGCTGAGTAGGGGTCTTCCAAAATGTTTTATGTTTCTTTTTCTGTCCTTTTCTGAATTTTTGTTTAACTCCTGATGGTCCAGAGCCTTCTCCTCCCTTGCCTGAGCAAATGTTTCAATTTGGAGAGAGCACTGCAATTCTAGGAAATGTTCTATTGCATTCAGAACACAACCACCACCAACGTATCAGAGTTGAGATCTCTGAGAACACTGGTAACATCAGGGTTCTACCCAAGTCAGTGAATAAAGCAGATTAGAAAAGGAAACCAATTCAGTTTGGTTCTTCCTATATTGCCCATGTTGAGTCTTTGATATAAGAGGATGTAACACATGCTTACAGTCATCTATTGGATGGAACACATCTATTGGAGGAACTAGAGAAAGCACTCAAGGAGCTGAAGGGGTCTTCAACCCTATAGATGGAGCAACAATATGAACTAACCAGTACTCCCAGAGCTCGTGTCTCTAGCTGCATAGGTAGCAGAAGATGGCCTAATTGGCCATCATTGAGAAGAGAGGCCTCTTGGTCTTGTGAACTTTATATGCCCCGGTACAGGGGAATGCCAGGGCCAAGAAGTGGGAGTGGGTGGGTAGGGGAGCAGGGTGGGGGAGGGTACAGGGAACTTTTGGGATATCATTTGAAATGAAAATAAAGAAAATATCTACTAAATATGATGTTGTAACACAATCTCTGCCTTTCCAGTTCCAGAGTACTGAGCCCAATTCTTTTCTGCTCATGCTAGCTTAACTTGATATAATGCCAAAAACACTAGTAAGTGATAAGTCACCACCAAGAAAAAGTCTCAATTCTAAACATCTATGCCCCGAATGAAAGGGCACCCACATGTATAAAAGAAACTTTATGAAAGGTCAAAACACATTGAACCCCACACAATAATAGTGGGAGATTCAACACCCTAGTATCAACAAGCAACAGTTCATTGAAACAGAAACTAAATGGAGACACAATGAAGCTAATAGAGGTTATGAATAAGATGGACTTAACATATCTATAAAATACTTCACCCTAAAACAAAAGAATATATATTCTTCTCATAGCCTTATGGTACCTTCTCTGAAACTGACCATATAATCAGTCACAGAATAAGCTGCAATAGATTTAATAAGATTGAAATAATTCCAAGCTTCCTATCAGATCACCACAGACAATCCCTAGACCTCAATAACAAGAAAAACAAGAGAAAATCTACATACCCATGGAAACCATACAACTTTCTTCTCAATGATAACTTGTTCAGGAAAACAATAAGGAAAGAAATTAAAGACTTCCTGAAATTCAATGAAAATGATGACACAGCATATCCATACTTATGGAACATAATAAAAGCAGTGCTAAGAGGAAAATTCATAGAATTAAGTGCCCCATAATACATTGGAAAGTTCCTACCATAACGACACCACATCTAAAAGCCCTAGAAGAAAAATAGACAAACACAACCAAGAGGAGAAGACTACAAGAAATAATCAAACTCAGGACTGAAATCAAACAAATAGAAACAAAAAGAACAAAATGAAGAATCCCCAAGACCAAAAGCTGATTCTTTGTGAAAATCAACAAAACAGATAAACCCTTAGCCTAGCCAAATGAAATAATGGGCACAGACAGAGTATACAAATTAACAAAAGAAGAAATCAATCACAGCATGCAAATGGAGGAAGGGATCTTGGTGGGAGGGCAGAGGGAGTGGAAAAGGGGAACATGATCAGGTTGGGGGGGGCAGAGAAAAGCCCTGATGGCCAGCAGAATCAATGAAAAATAATGCAACTTCATAGCATAGGGGATGGGAAGACCCTCTAGGAAGTATCAGACACCTGGGAGATGAGAGACTCTCAAGACTCAAAGGGAGGGATCTTACATGAAATGACCAATACTGGTGAGAGGTAACTCATAGTGTCCACTTCCAGTAGAAAGACAGGACATCAAGTGGAGGGATGGAGTGCCATCCCACAGTCAAATATTCTGACAGAAAATTGTTCCTGTCTGAAAAAACTTCAGGGACCAAAATGGACAAAACATTGAGCTTAAGGAGGTCCAGTGCCTAGTTCAACTTGGGATCCCCAAGGGGAGCCTCCAAAGCCTGACACTATTCTTGATTCTATGGTGTGCATACAGACATGAACCTAGCATGGCTGTCTTCTGAGAAGCAAAATAAGCTCATGACGGAGACAGATGCAGCTAGTTTGAATCAACCACTGGACTGAAGTTTGATAACCCTGTGTTTGAAGTGGAGAAATACTGGGAGAAGCTGAAGAGGAGGGAGACCCCTTAGGATAACCAGCAGTCTCAACTAACCTGGACCCCTGAAATCTCTGAGACACAGAGCAACCAAGCAGGCAGCATATATGAGCTGCTCTGAGGCCTGCATATACAGAAGAGGACTGCTTGGTATGTCATCAGTGGGAGAAGAGTCTAACCCTTTAGAGACTTGAGACCTCAGAAAGTGGGGAGGGGAGGTGTCTCAGGGCATGGGGACATCCTCTTGGCAACAGGGAGGGGAAAGAGGAATAGGATGAGGAACTGTGGGAGGTCAGAATTGGAAGGAGGCAACAATTAGACTGTAAAAATAAAAGTAATAATAATAAACAAAAACCAAACTATCTGTGAAACCTTATAACTCTGGTGCTATTAGAAAGGGAAAAGATTGGTGGGAATTCAAGAGTGCCAGCTCAGCTCTATATACAGTGAGAGAACCTGTCTCACATCCTTCTGTGGAGGGATATACCACCAAAGTTGAGTAGGATGGGGAAAGAACTACAGGACACACACACTTATACTTGGTGTAGATCACAGAAAGGAAGGACGACTGCATTTCCCTGTGAGAATGTCAGGTGACCTCTTTCAGATACCCTATATCTAAATATTTTCAGCAACTTAGAGATAAATAGTAACGGTCTCTTGGTGTCAGATCTGGACTTCGCCTTCTGAAGCACTACCCTTTAGCAGCATTCCTTGAGAAATCCAAGTTGTACTTTGTATCTGCAAGCTTGACTCAAATGATCTAATTGGCAAGACTACAATCTGTCCTCTGACCCTAAATTGTCCTCAAGCCACAGTCATGGTTGTGAGTCTATTTGGGGGAAACTGTTCTCTTCTATCCTCCTGCATCTTACCCTAGCAATGGGTTCATCATTTTCTGTCCATCATCCTGAAATGTTGGCTTAACTCAGGTGTGGGATGGATATGCCTGCTGGAACACAGAGTATTGAAGAATGGTACTTCTTTCACCATGAAGACAGGAAGTGATCCAGTCCTCCCAGATGCATAGGGTGAAAAACCATGGAACTTTAGTTCACAGTAAATGCATTCACTGTGGTCAACCATGTTGTACTAACCACACAGACTAACTCAAGTACTGGCTGTGACAGTTCATTTTATTATTTACTTGGTTCATTGTGGAATAAATTATAGGCATGCATCTCAGTGAATCTGTGAGGATATACCAAGAAAGGATTCATGGGGAAGGAAAGACCTTCTCACAAAGAGGGCATCTGCACAGTTGTAACAAGGGCCAGTGCAAAGCAGTGCTTCTTACAAACCTGCCCTTGGTTCTTGCTGGTGTCTGCCTTTCACTGTCACTGCTGCTGTAATTCCTTGTTTCTCTCATGACTGAGCTCCTTCTACTCATGAGCAGGGTGGAAGAGACATGCTATTCTCTGTTCTGCTTTGGAAAACTCTGCTTTCTAACCTTCAACTTGCTCCCCAAATGGGGAGCAGGTATTGAGGAGTAACTATGAAGTGTGGTATGTGCCAGGTTCCATCGTTTGAGAAGGGATGAGCTAGGGGAATGATAAGGGACTCAACAGAGTGGGTCTTCTTACAGATTGGAAGATACACGTTTCCTCAATGAAAGAATAAATAAATTCCAGGAAAGTGGGAATTAGCATCTGGATAACAGCATGGACTGACTGACACTTTAGAGGAAGGGTCTTACTTCTCCCCATAAATTATTGTCTACAACTTAGATGATCAACTTATGTTTATTCCAGTTCTTCCAGTGAGCCATAAGGAGAACGCAGAAGAGCTGAATGATGCAGGGTCTAATATTGGCTGGCAGTGTAGCTCACACAGGGTTAATCAGTGCCTGACAAGACCACATAAAAAGTGTCAGGAGAACAAACCCAGGAAAACAAAAGTGCAACCATCTGATTCAAGGATGATTTCAACATATCTACATGTTGGTTATCCCCTTGAGTCAAATTGGCTATGGAATGGCATTCAGATACCTGGAAAAACATACATAATTGCAAAGTAGCAATCCCGTCTTACTAGTTTTGATGTCATTAGTTGAAGACATGACTCTTCCAAAGTCTGAGAGTAAATTTCTCCTGGCTCTTTGTTTTGTCTAGCTTTGCAGTGGTATTACAAAATTCCTGATAATTTCATGTGTTTTGCAAATTGTATCTGATATCTTGGGTATCCTAAGTTTCTGGGCTAATATCCACTAATCAGTGAGTACATGTCATGTGAGTTCCTTTGTGATTGGGTTACCTCACTCAGGATGATGCCCTCCAGGTCCATCCATTTGCCTAGGAATTTCATAAATTCATTCTTTTTAACAGCTGAATAGTACTCCATTGTGTAAATGTACCACATTTTCTGTATCCATTCCTCTGTTGAGGGATATCTGGGTTCTTTCCAGCTTATGGATATTATAAATAAGGCTGCTATGAACGAATACCAAAGTGTGGACACTTTGCCCCTTCTTAGAATTGGGAACAAAACACCCATGGAAGGAATTACAGAGACAAAGTTTGGAGCTGAGGTGAAAGGATGGACCATCTAGAGACTGCCATACTCAGGGGATCCATCCCATAATTAGCCTCCAAACGCTGACACCATTGCATACACTAGCAAGATTTTGCTGAAAGGACCAAGATATAGCTGTCTCTTGTGAGGCTATGCTGGGGCCTAGCAAACACAGAAGTGGATGCTCACAGTCAGCTATTGGATGGATCACAGAGCCCCCAATGGAGGAGCTAGAGAAAATACCTAAGGAACAAGAGGGGTCTGCCACCCTATAGTTGGAACAACAATAGGAACTAACCAGTACCCCCAGACCTCGTGTCTCTGGCTGCATATGTATCAGAAGATAGCCTAGTCGGCCATCAGTGGAAAGAGAGGCCATTGGTCTTGCAAATTTATAAGCCTCAGTACAGGGGAATGCCAGGGCCAAGAAGTGGTAGTGGGTGGGTAGGGGAGTGGGGTGGGAGGGTATGGGGGACTTTTGTGATAGCATTGGAAAAGTAAATGAAGAAAATACCTAATTAAAAAAAATGCCTGAGAAAAATTGAGCTGACAATTCTTAAGGGAAGAGTCTAAGATCAGGTAGCCAATGACTTTGGGCCTGTATCAAGGAGAAACATTATGATAGAGGTTTTTGATCATGAGCCCATGATCAAATTGATGATCTTCTGTCCTCCATCCACTTAGAAGACAAATTTCCACCTTCACATCCAAAGAACATGTCACAGGACCTCCTAAATAAGGCTCTATCAGCTCCTATCTCCCAGGGGCTACACATTTCTTATATGGGTACACTCAACTTCCAGACTTGGGACACTAACATTTCTGCTTAATATGTATCCCATGGTTTCACACATATATCAATAAAAATCCTATAGAATTTGAATATCCAAGTCTGTCTCTAACTTCTATCTGTCTCTGTGTCTGGTGTTTGTTCAGGGTCTCCCATTTAACCCTCAATATATAGTGTTTACTGCTTTCCCGACTCTTCAGCACTGAAGTTTTGTAGAAATCTTTTGAAAAGGTGCTAAACATAGGTTAAAGTTCCCAGTGAGGAGTGCTGACAAGGCAGCTGGCCAAGGCATTCTTTAAAATTCACTTGGAAAGTGCTCAAGCTTTCCCTGCTCTTTTGTTTAGAGTTTGTAAGTCAATGAAACATTTATTCAACAGAAGTACTTGAGACTTCTTTTTATCAGAGTTACTAGACATTTGCAGACCGGCTGCAGAACAGTATTTCAGAATACTGTTCATTTTTTCCTACACTGATCTTCAGACTGCTGAAAACCTTACCCAGAGGAGGGTCAGACTGAAAGTATCATTACATGAACCGTGCAGCTATTTTCTGCTAACTATCCTTTGTGCTTCATATTAATTTTAGTATGTATATTTCAATGTATATTTTCATTTCTTACAATTCATGTATACAAACACAAACAAACACAGATATATTTTCATGCATATCTGTGTTCCCATGTACATATGTACATTTTTGTTTCTTCATATTTCTTTGCTCCCTTTTTTTCATGTAGAATGTGTTAAGCATACTGATGTACTAAATATGGTGGTTGACAATATTTTGTTTAAAGAAAACAGTATTATTTGAATTGTTTATCCATAATTTGCCCCATTACGTAGCAGACTAATCCTCAAGCTTCCATTTGAAAATCCTAAAAGTAACATGAAAATACAGATCTACAGTAACTACAGTAGATACAGTAAATACAGTAACTCCTGTATGCAAGATGTAAGTCTCACAAGACCCACTGACAACCGTCACATTTGTTGACTAATTTCACAGAAAATATAATGTAAAAACTTTCACAGTTTTCCTAGCCATTTATGTTCTGGTTAGAATGACAAATTTCCAAAAGAGTAAGTAAATTTGGAAACACTAGCTGAACACAGAAATGATAATCAGGATATTTAAGGTGTAGACCTAAAACATGTTAATGAGCTACTCTCTTAGACCCTTCTATCAGAAATTATATGGTGCTACATGGAAAAAGAGAAACATCAAGAATGTCATTGTGGACTCCTCCCTATTGGGTCAATGTAATACTGAATCATAAACACAAAAGCCTCATTCAGAAGAATGGAGGAGAGAAAAGATAACAACCATGGAAGCAACAGTTTAAACCTAGTCCTATGATTATCTGTTCAGCTGTGTATGAAGTTTCACACTATCTATTCAATCTACTTCCCCACCTACTACCATATTCAATATAATTTGCATGGATCCCATTATCACCTCAGCCTCTCTGATGATATATAATGTATGTCATCAGACTGAGTATGAAGCTGGATAGTACTTAAGGACATGGTGATGTCTTTCCAAGCTCAGCTACTCAGAATTCTCCTCCTCCGGATCTCTAGTATGGTTTCTCTCTTCCATGGCATTAATATTCTCCATTCTATCTAAATATGGTATATTTGATGTGTCTTTCATACTTTTCTTCTATGAACAGATTCTACAGCAGAACATACTGCCACACAGCCTCAATAATTCTTACCCATGGCTGAGGGAAAATATTCCTGTCACTTGCAGAACAAACACAGATATGAGCTCTTAGCAGAAGAAGCCAGGGGATGATCCATAGCTCATTATTTTAGAATGCAATACTCTTCTTTCTGGATTCCTGCCCCAGTTCATCAGCTGTAGCTATGGAGCATATTTTACCATGACAGCTTATGGCATGCATTTGGAAGATGCCGTCTGAAAATACTATTCAATTTTAATAATCAGATACTTCTAAACAACCATTGGCTGGACATACATTTTGGTTATTGTCTGTAATTATTAAATTTAGACATTATAAACTTTAATATCTTATACATTGTCTTTAAGTCTTAGCCTTTATATGTCTTAAATTAACTTATTCAAATGTTCATAACTTGCAAAACTTTCTAATTTGTAAATTTTTTTCTAGAAATGTCTACCCATCTGAATATTCATGTATAAAAATTTGGTTATTACTAAAACAACTGTGATATTAACATCCTTCTAAAATTTTTCATAGTAAAATCTTTCATAGTACTATGAAATATGCAAACATTAAGAACTGAATTTACTACTTACTATGAGAATTTTCTCCCTTTATTTGGATACTAAATAATATATATCCCCTTTTCACATGTTTTGGTTTATGTCCATGGAAAACCAAAGTTCAAATTTATTAAAGTCCTCCCTGTGCTATCAATGAGTTTATTGGGCTTACATGCAGATAATTGGTATGGCGTTGCTGATGAGATTGTAGGTGACCCAGAAGCAGTCACACCTAAAAGACTTTGCTGTTTATGAAGGGATACTGACATTTAAGATGTTCTGCAGAAAACATTTTATGGCAGAATAGTCAAAAGTATGTTGTTTTATAATTTAGAAGATAGGACAAAAGCAATTCACACACACACACACACACACATATGTATGTATGTATGTATGTATGTATGTGTATTTGTATGTGTATAATATATTCATATATATACCTGGCTATAATAAATAACCAGAACAATATTACTTTCTATGTTTTTTTAAGAGGCTATAGTGATAAAAATCCTTAAAATTATTAAAATATTTGTATTGATTTATATATTCAGTACAAAATAATTTTTGTTTAAAGACACTGATGTAAATTATTTATGTATAAAGGAAGTGAAAGTTAAATAGGAAAAACCTGTATCCATTATGCACAATCACATGTCGATGTTATTTTATACCTTCAAACAACAGGAACCATGTGGCAGAACGATAATTCATATAATGATAAAAAGGGATCATGATCTTACCAGAATTGTAGTTGTATGTCTCTCTTGTCATGAAAAGAATATTTAAATATTTTGAATTTAAAGACTCATACGAATTGTTCCAAAGAAAGATTCAAGACCATTAGCCATTGTTAGATATTGTAGCCTAACCTCAGGGACTACCAGTTATTACCTACTTGTGTGGTAAGGCATAAATATCCGAAAAATAGGTTGCAAGTATTGTCAGAACAATAAACCATGAAAAGAGAAATAGTTGATACAGATCTACTATTTGCTCTATAGAGATCAAATAGCCCTAGAGATCTTTTACAAATAAAAATTTTAAATTATTTACTTTATGACCAGAATCATGATCAATTAATTGCTAGCATACATTGAGTAGAAAATAAGTTCTTATTAAGACATCGTTATGTATCCTTCTTCACTGTTTTACTTTCACTTCTATTAGCATATGAGCTTCACTACTATGGTAATGTCACAATTGTTGAACACATAAAACGAAACAAAACAAAACAAAACAAGAAAAAATAACCCTCAAAATTCAAGGACTACATGAGGTCATACTTTACCACTATGGAGAATCTCACTTGTCAGTATAAAAAGAAAACTTTTTTTTTTTTTTTAATGAATGTGAGTACACTTTCACTATGTTCAGACACACCAGAGAAAGGCATCAGATACCATTAGAGATGATTGTGAGCCTAAGAGTACACATGGAGGGATTCATGGCTCCAGCCAAATATAAAGCTGAGGATGAACTTTTCTGGCATCAGTGGGAGTAGAGGCCCTTGGACCAGTGAAGACTTGTTGCCCCAGTGTAGGCCAGGACAGTGAGGTGAGAGTGGGTGGATAGGGGGCATCTTCATAGAAGCAGAGGGAGGGGAGATGGGAGAGATGGTTTCCAGAGGGGAAACTGTGAAATGGGATAAGATTTGAAATGTAAACACATAAAATATCCACTTAAAAAAAGTGGGAGTGGGTAGGTGGGGGAGAGGGTGGAGGAGTGTGTGGGGGAATTTTGGGATAGCATTGGAAATGTAAATGAAATAAATACCCAATTAAAAAAAATGATTTTCCAGAGTTAACACCAAGCTGTGATCTTCACGAGTTCCTACTAAAAGGCTGATCTGACTACTTCAAAAGAACTTTGCTTGACTGGGAATGGGCCTCCCCTCATCTTTATAAAGTGTGTTTGCTGACATTAAAGTTGAACCTTTATCAGAAAACAAAACAAAACAAAAACCAAAAAAAAAAAAAAAACAAAACCAAAACAAAAAAACTTACACATCAAATTGTATAACTGATAATTTTCTCTGTAGCCAAGTATGAATAATTTTAGCCTAGGAACACATATTTATGTTAGCTTTAAACCTATGTTCGTACCTAATAACTGTCTAATGAACATTTTCTAATAATAAAACAAGGAAAGTCATGAACTGAATCACTTTTCAATTCATTAGTTGAAATAACAATAGGAACATTAAATTAAGTGGGCAAGTCACTACTGTAGGCTTCAGTGGGAACTAAAATAGGGTCCCAGGGGAAAAGAAATGCCCACACTCCACCAGAGTTCCATCCATTCACTGGTCATTCGGGCATTGGAGGGCTGCTAACTACCTTCCACTCATCCCTGGGTGGACATCCAAGTCTCTGACCCACTCCAGGGGGTGGCGAGGGGCAGCCCTACCTGGGAACCCCAGAGCTACTTTGCTAAAGCCACCAGATGTATAGGAGAGAGTGATGAGGGAAGAGGTTCCCAACACTGACCAGAGTGAGTGTGCAGTGGATATTGATGGAGCAGAGACTCTCTATGGTTTAGAGCTTTATTGTAGAAAGGCAGGGGGAAAGAGAGAAGAGAAGAGAAGAGAAGAGAAGAGAAGAGGAGAGGAGAGGAGAGGAGAGGAGAGGAGAGGAGAGGAGAGGAGAGGAGAGGAGAGGAGAGGAGAGGAGAGGAGAGGAGAGGAGAGGAGAGGAGAGGAGAGGAGAGGAGAGGAGAGGAGAGGAGAGGAGAGGAGAGGAGAGGAGAGGAGAGGAGAAGAGAAGAGAAGAGAAGAGAAGAGAAGAGAAGAGAAGAGAAGAGAAGAGAAGAGAAGAGAAGAGAAGAGAAGAGAAGAGAAGAGAAGAGAAGAGAAGAGAGAAGGCTAGAGAGAAAGAGAGTAAGAGGGAGAGAGAGCAAAGGAGAGGAGAGAGGAGAGGAGAAGACAAAGAGAGAGAGGAGAGAAAACAAAGAGGAGAGAGGGAGTAAGAGAGAGGGGTAAGAAGCAAGAGAGACAAGTAAGAGAGCAAGAGAGTTAGGTGGGGCTAAACAGCCCCTTTTATGGTCTTTACTGTTGCTAGGTATAACTGGGGAGGAGTTTAGCCTGAAGGTCAGAAGCTTGGGCCATTGCCTATGTGACTACTGACCATGTTTCTTTTGTGGTGGCTGTGGGGGCTGGTAACTTAGGCAGGAGCCAGAATTCCAGGAGCATGCAGGAATGCCTACCATGTCACAAAGGTGATTTATCATCATTCCCGGGGTTCAGACCTCAATTCCACTGGAGACCAGCCTGCAATTCCCCACAAGACACAATCTAAAATCATTCTTAATTAGTCTTGTGATTGTGGTAACTTATTATTTGTTAACAAACCTATTACCTGCTAGTCACAAGGACATTAGGTCAGACAAAGAGGTGGGTAATGGTTCTAAAATTTGCCCAATATAATCTGTAATCAGTCTCTGGAAAAATAAGGATTCAGAATTCTAAGTGACACATGTAGTTGGGAACGAGGTGAAATGTGTTCATCTACTGCATATTTCCTCATTTGGTACTTAAGTAAGCATGTTTAAAGTTGTTAAGTCTTCTTTTTAATTCATTTAAAATAGTCTTGATGAGACAAATATATTCTTTTGTTTGAAAGAAATGACTATTCCAAACTCACAAACACACATAAAGAACACACATTTTTTAAGCAATGTGAATTACTTCAGTGAGTTAAAGATTTAATAGTTACTTCTCTATTGTATTTTATCTGATAGTACAGTATCTCTCCATATGTCCCTATATGCCATTGAATTATGTAAATAAAAACAGAGCTTAGGTATATTAGAAAATTTCACATAACCTCCAGATGCCATTTAGTATTTAAAAACTTTAAAAAGGAATGAATTCCCTGGAGACCTATATGTGGTCTGACCTTGGGCATTTGTGAACACTGAGCTTCTGCTAAGTGCTGAGATGAGCAAGCCTTGCAGCTGTGCCCAGGACTAAATAGTTTCCAGTGATTTGCATGCACACACTGCACAATGTTGGGGACTTATATGACAGTTACACTCTGTGCAGCTGTCAATGCAATCAGGACTGAGAACAAACATGAGGACCCCTGCTCCTTTCCTTGGGATCCTGTTGTTCTGTTTTCTAGGTAAAAAAGGACTAAAATGTGAATTTCACTGTTACACAGTGATTAATTTTGACTGGCATTGGGGCATGTCCTCTCTTATAATGCTTAACTATGGGGGTACTTATTATGTCTTCATTTCTAGGTGCCAGATGTGATGTTCAAATGACCCAGTCTCCATCCTCCCTGTCTGCATCTTTGGGAGAGAGAGTCTCCCTGACTTGCCAGGCAAGTCAGGGCATTAGCAATAATTTAAACTGGTATCAGCAAACACCAGGGAAAGCTCCTAGGCTCTTGATCTATGGTGCAAGCATATTGGAAGATGGGGTCCCTTCAAGGTTCAGTGGCACTGGATATGGGACAGATTTCACTTTCACCATCAGCAGCCTGGAGGGAGAAGATGTGGCAACTTATTTCTGTCTACAGCATAGTTATCTCCCTCCCACAGTGATACAAGTCATAACATAAACCCGTGTGGAAGCAGAAGTGAGAGGCTTTGCTGGCCCAACTGCTTCTTCTCATGAGTCACCACTGAAACATTTTCTCGGTTGCCACAGTATTGGTTGAAAGCTCATGGAGAGTCACTTGTTTTGATAGAAGAGGCTAACAAGTCCTCAATATATTCTAACAATCTTCCTTTTTATTTCTGCAATACAGAGCACACATATTTTTTCTGGAATTCCTTGTGAGAAATCTGAGTTGTAGCACTAGTTGGGACTCAGAATAGGGAAAGAAAGGTACAGTGGATCTTTCTAGCATACATTCCTTAAATACAGAAAAAAAATGTTTCTAAGTGCTAGTACTTTAAAATTAGTAAAATATTAATGAGAGAAACAGACAGTACAAAGATTCCTGGTTTTCTCAAAAAGAGCTAGAGTACATATGTCAGAGAAAGGGAAGGCTGCCAATCATGATCCTCTACTGTGCCACAAAATTGCAGCAGTGAGTGTGAAATTCCAGCTCTCATCTCTCTGTAGTATTTCACATAGGATTCTTCTGGCTCCTGTGTCCAGAACTGCATTTAAGATTCAAATAATATCCAATAGCTGACTGTGAGCATCCACTTATGTGTTTGCTAGGCCCCGGCATAGTCTCACTAGAGACAGCTATATCAGGGTCCTATCAGCACAATCTTGCTATTGTATGCAACAGTGTCATCTGGGGTCTTTACAACTCCTGGCTATTATAAATAGGGCTGCTATGAACATAGTAGAGCATGTGTCCTTATTACCAGTTGGAACATCTTCTGGTTATATGCCCAGGAAAGGTATTGCTGGATCTAGTGGTAATACTATGTCCAGTGTTATGAGGTACTGCCAGACTGATTTCCAGACTGGTTGTACCAGCTTGCAATCCCACCACCAATGGAGGAGTATTCCTTTTTCTCTACAACCTCACCAGCATCTGCTGTGACATGACTTTTTGATCCTAGCCATTCTGACTGGTGTGAGGTAGAATCTCAGGGTTGTTTTGATTTGCATTTCCCTGATGATTAAGGATGTTGAACATTTTTTCAGGTGCTTCTCTGCCATTTGGTATTCCTCGGGTGAGAATTCTTTGTTCAGTTCTGAGCCCCATTTTTTAATGGGGTTATTTGATTTTCTGGAGTCCATCTTCTTGAGTTCTTTATATATATTTGATATTAGTCCCCTATCTGATTTAGGATAGGTAAAGATCCTTTCCCAATCTGTCGGTGGTCTTTTTATCTTATTGACAGTGTCTTTTACCTTGCAGAAGCTTTGCAATTTTATGAGGTCTCATTTATCGACTCTCGATCTTACGGCACAAGCCTTTGCTGTTCTATTCAGGAATTTTTCCCCTGTACCCATATCTTCGAGGCTTTTCCCTACTTTATCCTCTATAAGTTTCAGTGTCTCTGGTTTTATGTGGAGTTCCTTAATCCACTTAGATTTGACCTTAGTACAAGGAGATAGGAATGGATCAATTCACATTCTTCTACATGATAACTGCCAGTTGTGCCAGCACCATTTGTTGAAAATGCTGTCTTTTTTCCACTGGATGGTTTTAGCTCCCTTTCGAAGATCAAGTGACCATAGGTGTGTGGGTTTATCTCAGGGTCTTCAATTGTGTTCCATTTGTCTACTTGTCTGTCGTTATACCAGTACCATGCAGTTTTTATCACAATTGCTCTGTAGTACAGCTTTAGGTCAGGCATGGTGATTCCACCAGAGGTTCTTTTATCCTTGAGAAGAGTTTTTGCTATCCTAGGTTTTTTGTTGCTCCAGATGAATTTGTAGGTTGCCCTTTCTAATTCCTTGAAGAATTGAGTTGGAATTTTGTTGGGGATTGCATTGAATCTGTAGATTGCTTTTGGTAAGATAGCCATTTTTACAATGTTGATCCTGCCAATCCATGAGCATGGGAGGTCTTTCCATCTTCCGAGATCTTCTATAATTTCTTTCTTCAGAGACTTGAAGTTCTTGTCATACAGATCTTTCACTTCCTTAGTTAGAGTCATACCAAGATATTTTTTATTGTTTGTGGCTATTGAGAAGGGTGTTGTTTCCCTAATTTCTTTCTCAGCCTGTTTATTCTTGGTGAACAGAAAGGCCATTGACTTGTTTGAGTTAATTTTATATCCAGCTAATTGATTGAAGCTGTTTATCAGCTTAGGAGTTCTCTAGAGGGATTTTTAGGGTCACTTATGTATACTATCATATCATCTGCAAAAAGTGATATTTTGACTTCTTCTTTTCCAATTTGTATCCCCTTGATCTCCTTTTGTTGTCTAATTGCTTTGGCTAGGACTTCAAGTACAATGTTGAATAGGTAGGGAGAGAGTGGACAGCCTTGTCTAGTCCCTGATTTTAGTGGGATTACTTGGAGCTTCTCACCATTTACTTTGATGTTGGCTACTGGTTTGCTTTAGATTGCTTTTATCATGTTTAGGTATGGGCCTTGAATTCCTGATCTTTCCAAGAATTTTATCATAAAGGGGTGTTGGATTTTGTCAAAGGTTTCTCAGCATCTAACGAGATGATCATGTGTTTTTTGTCTTTGAGTTTGTTTATATACTGGATTACATTTATGGATTTCCATATATTGAACCATCCTTGCATCCCTGGGATGAAACCTACTTGGTCAGGATGGATGATTGTTTTGATGTGTTCTTGGATTCGGTTAGGGAGAACTTTATTGAGGATTTTTGCATCGATATTCATAAGGGAAATTGGTCTGAAGTTCTCTAACTTTGTTGGGTCTTTTTGTGGTTTAGGTATCAGAGTAATTGTGGCTTCATAGAATGAGTTGGGTAGATGACGTTCTGTTTCTATTTTGTGGAATAGTTTGTGTAGAACTGGGATTAGATCTTCTTTGAAGGTCTGATAGAACTCTGCACTAAACCAATCTGGTCATGGGCTTTTTTTTCGTTGGGAGAATATTAATGACTGCTTCTATTTCTTTAGGGGATATGGGACTGTTTAGATCATTAACCTGATCTTGATTTAACTTTGGTACCTAGTATATGTCTAGAAACTTGTCCATTTCATCCAAGTTCTCCAGTTTTGTTGAGTATATCCTTTTGTAGAAGGATCTGATGGTGTTTTGGATTTCTTCAGGATCTGTTGTTATGTCTCCCTTTTCATTTCTGATTTTGTTAATTAGAATACTTTCCCTATGCCCTCTAGTGAGTCTGGCTAAGGGTTTATCTATCTTGTTGACTTTCTCAAAGAACCAATTCCTAGATTGGTTGATTCTTTGAATAGTTCTTCTTGTTTCCACTTGGTTGATTTCCCCCCTGAGTTTGATTATTTCCTGCTCTCTACTACTCTTGGGTGAATTTGCTTCCTTTCGTTCTAGAGCTTTTAGGTGTGTTGTCAAGCTGCTAATTTGTGCTCTCTCTGGTTTCTTTTAGGAGACTCTCAGAGCTATGAGTTTTCCTCTTAGAAATGCTTTCATTGTGTCCCATAAGTTTGGGTATGTTGTGGCTTCATTTTCATTAAACTCCAAAAAGTCCTTAATTTCTTTCTTTATTCCTTCCTTGACCAAGGTATCATTGAGAAGAGTGTTGTTCAGTTTCCACGTGAATGTTGGCTTTCTATTATTTATTTTGTTATTGAAGATCAGCCTTAGTCCATGGTGATCTGATAGGATGCATGGGACAATTTCAATATTTTTGTATATGTTGAGGCTTGTTTTGTGACCAATTATGTGGTCAATTTTGGAGAAGGAACCATGAGGTGCTGAGGAGAAGGTATATCCTTTTGTTTTACGATAAAATGTTCTGTAGATATCTGTCAGATCCTTTTGTTTCCTAACCTCTGTTAGTTTCACTGTGTCTCTATTTAGTTTCTGCTTCCATGATCTGTCCATTGGTGAAAGTGGTGTGTTGAAGTCTCCCACTATTATTGTGTGAGGTGCAATGTGTGCTTTGAGCTTTACTAAAGTATCTTTAATGAATGTGGTTGCCCTTGTATTTGGAGCATATATATTCAGAATTGATAGCTCCTCTTGGAGGATTTTACCTTTGATGTGTATGAAGTGCCCTTCCTTGTCTTTTTTCATGACTTTGGGTTGGAAGTCAATTATATTAGATATTAGGATGGCTACTCCAGCTCGTTTCTTCATACCATTTGCTTGGAAAATTGTTTTCCAGCCTTTCATTCTGAGGTAATGTCTATCTTTTTCTCTGAGATGAGTTTCCTGTAAGCAGCAAAATGTTGGGTCCTATTTGTGTAGCCAGTCTGTTAGTCTATGTCTTTTTATTGGGGAGTTGATTCCATTGATATTAAGAGATATTAGGGAGAAGTAATTGTTGCTTCCTTTTATTTTTGTTGTTAGAGTTGGCATTCTGTTCTTGTGGCAGTCTTCCTTTAGGTTTGTTGAGGGATTACCTTCTTGCTTTTTCTAGGATGTGGTTTCTGTCCTTGTATTGTTTTTTTTCTGTTATTATCCTTTGAAGGGTTGGATTCGTGGAAAGGTAATGTGTGAATTTGGTTTTGTTGTGGAATACTTTGGTTTCTCCCTCTATGGTAATTGAGAGTTTGGCTGGGTATAGTAGCCTGGGCTGGAATTTGTGTTCTCTTAGTTTCTGTATAACATCTGTCTAGGCCCTTCTGGCTTTCATAGTCTCTGGTGAAAAATCTGGTGTAATTCTGATAGGCTTGCCTTTATATGTTACTTGACCTTTTTCCCTTACTGCTTTTAGTATTCTATCTTTATTTAGTGCATTTGTTGTTATGATTATTATGTGTCTGAAGGAATTTCTTTTCTGTTCCAGTCTATTTGGAGTTCTGTAGGCTTCTTGTATGTTCATGGGCATCTCTTTCTTTAGATTTGGGAAGTTTTCTTCTATAATTTTGTTGAAGATATTTGCCAGTCCTTTGAGTTGAAAATCTTCATTCTCATCTACTCCTATTATCCATAGGTTTGGTCTTCTCATTTTGTCCTGGATTTCCGGGATGTTTTGAGTTAGGATCTTTTTGGATTTTGTATTTTCTTTGATTGTTTTGCCGATGTTCTTTATGGAGTCTTCTGCACCTGAGATTCTCTCTTCCATCTCTTGTATTCTGTTCCTGATGCTCGCATCTATGGTTCCAGATTTCTTTCCTAGGGTTTCTATCTCCAGCGTTGCCTCAATTTGGGTTTTCTTTATTGTGTCTACTTCCCTTTT
Organism: Mus caroli; assembly: GCF_978045245.1. Taxonomy (NCBI): domain Eukaryota; kingdom Metazoa; phylum Chordata; class Mammalia; order Rodentia; family Muridae; genus Mus; species Mus caroli. The sequence continues at coordinate 80,081,447 of NW_028227262.1, read as the reverse complement.
TAGGTCTTGGATCCTTTTATTCAATTCCATCACCTGTTTGGTCTGGTTTTCCTTCCATTCTTTAACGGATTTTTGTGCTTCCTCTTTAATATCTTCTACCTGTTTAGCTGTGTTCTCCTGTATTTCTTTAAGTGTGTTATTAAAGTCCTTCTCGAGTCCTCTACCATCATCATGAGATATGCTTTTAGATCTGGGTCTAGCTTTTCCAGTGTGTTGGGGTGCCCTGGTCTGGGCGAAGTGGGAGTGCTGGGTTCTGATGATGGTGAGTGGTCTTGGTTTCTGTTAGTAAGATTATTATGTTTACCTTTCGCCATCTGGTAATCTCTGGAGTTAGTTGTTATAGTTGTCTCTGTTTAGAGATTGGGGCAGATGCTGTGTTCCATTCACCAGAAGTCTTAAGGTCCCGTGGCTGGTGTTGTGGGTAGCTGGAGGGTGTCAGCTGACTCTGCGCCCTAGCTACCCTGGTGCTGGTCAGACCGGAAGGGGCTTGTGCCCCTACTCAGGCTGGTTTTCTGCTTCCTTAACTAATTCAATCTCAGGTCCCGCACGATTGGATTGGAGGAGATGCTGTGTTCCACTCACTAGAAGTCTTAAGATCCCATGGTGGGTGTCGTGGGTAGCTGGCAGGTGTCAGCGGACTCTGCGCCCTAGCTATCCAGGTGCTGGTCAGACCAGAAGGGTCACAGTAATATTTGAAAAGTGACACAGATATATTAATTGTTTATGTATCTCAGTGACAAAGATATAAATAAATAAACCCCTTGCCGAATATGCTGTGAATAATTTTTGTTTGAGGTCAGATTGTTGTATTAATACCATAAGCAATACAGAAAAGGTCAGAATGAGGACTATATTATTTCAAATATAAAAGTAATACAAGAAAATAAAGAATAATTACTTTTGACTAAAAGTAATTTTTAACACTTTGTAGAATTTTCAATATATTTCAGTGAAAAAAGAAAATTAGAAACTTTCAGGAGTTAAGTTAGATTTAGACACTTATAAAGCTTTTTTAATGGTTGTTTACAGGAATTTTATTTTCATATTCACACTCTTCTAGTCCTGGCAACTGCACAAATTACCTCTGATGGATATGACAACTGTTACATCATATGCATGAAGTGGAGCACAGACATGTAATAGGGGAGGGGCTGAACCTCTGGGATGTTAGAAGGGTCACCCTGGTGCCACTCTTAAACTCTCTTGGGTCTCCAGTCTCTGAGGTTTAGGTGCATCATCTCTGAATGAACACAGACCCAGCAGTCCTCTGCTGTATGTGTTTTGGTGGCACCATATAAGCTGGTGTATGCTGCATGTTCCATGGTCCAGTGTTTCAGTGATCTCAGAGGTCCAGATTAATTGAGCCTGCTGGTCCTCCCTCAGGTTTTCCCTCCTCTTCAGCTTCTTTCATTCTTTCCCTAATTCAACAACGGTGTTAGCTGCTTTTGTCCATTGGTTGAGGGCAACTATCTGCCCCTTTCTCTTTCAGCTGCTTATTGGCTCCTCCTGAATGTGGTCATTCTAGGTCCCTCTTTGTGAGCATTACATAGCCTCAGTAGTAGTGTCAGGCCTTGGAACCTCCCTTTGAGCTGGATCCCTCTTTGGACCTGTCACAGGACCTTCTTTTCCTTAGGCTCCTCTGCATTTCCATCTCTGTAATAATTTCAGGCAGGAAAAGTTGAGGGTCAGAGATGTGACTGTGGGATGGACCCCTCTCCCCATTTGATGTCCTGTCTACCTGCTGGAGGTAGGCTCTAAAAGTTCCCTCTCCATTGCTGATGGGATTGCAAAATGGTACAACCACTCTGGAAATCAATCAGGAGGTTCCTCAGAAAATTGGAAATAGATATATCTGAAGACCCAGTTATACCACTCTTAGTAATATACCCAAATGTGCCCCACCATGCCACATGGGCACGTATTCCACTATGTTCATGGCAGACTTAATAGTGATAGCTGGAAACTGGAAAAAACCTAGATGTCCCACAACAGAAGAATGGATACAGAAAATGTGGTTCATTTATACAACAGAATACTACTCAGCTATTTAGAACAAACTAGGGCATCCTGACTTTTGCAGGCAAATAGATGGAACTAGAAAATATAATCGGGAGTGAGGTAACTCAGACTTAAAAGGAACTGCATGGTATATGCTCACTAAATAATATGTGGATATTACAAAACAAATAAACAAACAATCAAAACAACAACAACAAAACACAACCGACACAATACCCAAGATACAGTCCACAAAATGCAAAAAGTCAACAAGCTGAAGTGCCCAAGTGCCTCAGTCCCAGTTGAAGGACAAGAAAGCAATCACAAGTAGGGAGAGAAGGAGGGACTTGGGAAGAAAAGTGGATGGGGAAGGGGAGACAGGGGGGTTGGGGTGGGGATGGGGGAATATGATCTGGTATTGGGAGAGGAAATCTTGAGAGCTAGCAGAAAGAATGGAAACAGGTGGCCTCAGGAGGTAAGAGGTTGGGGAGACCATCCAGAATGCACCATAGACCTGGGAGATTAAAGACTTTCAGGACACAAAGGAAGGAACTTTAGATGAAATGCCCCACAGTGGGGAGAGGGAACCTAAAGGAGTTGTTTTAATGCCACACATTGGAGATTCTCATCTTATTACAAGATGATAATCTTTACATTTAAGTATTTCAGAAAATGTTTTGAGAAAATATTATTTTACATATAATTACTAAAAGACAAATGATTAGGAATATCAATGCTATTTTCTACCAACCCAAGTCTCCACAGTGCCTATTAGGGGTGTGAGATTCTTGGGTTTCTCCGATTACAATACCATGAACTCAGTGTTCAAACCAATATAGATCTGGAATTAGTCTCTCAGAACAGCTCTGACACATCACCATTGCCATTCGCATCTATTTTATTTGACATCTATAAAAAAGAAATCATGAGCAAAGAGTGCAGTGATACATTAAATACAATGGATTGCAATATAACTTTAAATTTTTCAAAACCTCTTTTCAATGATGGATCTTAAATGCTTTTACCTCCATTTAAGCATACTACCCAATGGAGACAGTGAAAAGAAAGGATATGGGGAGGTGAACCTGTCTAGAAATGTTCCTGACTGTGTTGTCTAGAAATCACCAGTTCTATTCACAGGTTAGCGGGCAATGACAGCTTTATCCACTCTCAAAAAGTTCATGGATACACCAATTATCCAGTTCAGTAAAGTGGGTTAGCAACAGTGGTGACAAGACATAGCAGACAGCCAGGCCTCAGCCTCAGCTTGTGCCAGCAGGCTGGACCAACAGGAACACCAGAAGTTCTCAGCTGTGGCTCTCTCAGTGAAGCAACGATCAGCGAAGATGTGAGGTCCACAAGCATTGTAAAGCTGGTTATACCAAGAATAAAAGCTCTGTCTCCATTACTCTGTGGAGTCCTATTTATTCCCTCCAAATATCTCATATCCTCAACTTGTTTTGCCTCAACACAAATCTTGCCTCAACATGTGTCTTCCATCACCATGTGAAGCTAATCAGCCCAAGTCCTTGGAAGTGGCACAAAATTGCGTAAAACAGCAGAAGTATTTTGGTGCATTTCTCTCTATGGAGTTCTGAAAAGATGCAGCTGAGTATAAGGTGGAGCAATACATGCATGTTCTTAGCAAACCATCCTTCATCGTGTGTTCTTTTATGTGCTTGCTTTAGCAGAGCAACTTCTCTCCTGTGTCTGCTTCAACAAAACATTCCTTAATGAGTCTGTCCTAGCCTTTCATACCTGTGTCCACTTTAATGAAATGAAACATTCCTTCACTTGTTTGCTCCAGGAAAACACAATCCAACTGACTTTCCAAAGAACCCTTAACATTTACACTTCATTGCAGTCTTGCTATTGTAATGCACAAAGTACAGTGTTAAACTGTGCACATTTGTTGTGTATGATACAACTACATATCAAGAAGCAATAAAAGTATCACAAAGATAAAAACTAAGAAAGTACTAGATTATTTTTCTTTTTCTTTTTTTTTATTCTTTTTTCTTTTCTTTAACTGTTTTCGTCTTTTCTAGACAGGGTTTCTCTGTATAGCTCTGGCTGTCCTGGAATTCACTCTGTAGACCAGGCTGGCCTCGAACTCAGAAATCCACCTGCCTCTGCCTCCCAAGTCCTGGGATTAAAGGTGTGTGCCATCACTGCCTGGCAAGAGCTAGATTCTTGATGAGGAGAAAAAAAATTAGATTTTAGTAGACCTCTCAAAAGAGTACTCATAACCAAAGTAGATGAAATATTTGTAGTAGGGCTGGTGAGATGGCTCAGTGGGTAAGAGAACCTGACTGCTCTTCCGAAGGTCCAGAGTTCAAATCCCAGCAACCACATGATGGCTCACAACCATCCGTAATGAGATCTGGCGCCCTCTTCTGGAGTGTCTGAAGACAGCTACAGTGTACTTACATATAATAAATAAATGAATCTTTAAAAAAAAACGAAATATTTGTAGTATACTGTATTTCATTACCCATAGAACATTCTCTAAAACAATATTTACTCCTTTATTGTGTGTCTTTGCATATGTTCATATGACTGCTACAGTTAGAAGGGTAATCACAGAACAAACTAGGGTAACTGATCTTGTGAGTTCTGGGTATCAAACTCAGGAGGCAAAGCTAGGTGGTAAGTGCCTCAGCCACTTAGGACAACTCAATTGCTGCATCACAAGAAATTCTGAATACTTTGACTTATATGGCATACATTTACATTGAAGATGTACAAGTGAATATTATTAGCAATAGATTGTGTGAGTTGTTACAGGGAATTTTTATACTTATACTATTAAGAAAAAATTTTCTCCCACTCTCACTTTTCTTTAGAGAAGTCCATTTAATTTATTTCTTTTTTCTTTTTGTCTTGCTTGTCATAGGATATAATTACTTACTTCTCATTCAGATAACTACCTGCATGAAACTTCAGTCTGGAGCAACTAGGCAGGCCTTTGCCTTGTAGATGGTTTATGTCTGAAATTCACATATGTCCAGTCATTTTCAGGGGTGTCCATCTACCCTATAAGCAAAATCAAAGGAAACACTTTATGTTACCCCACACATAAGAATGGGCTTTTACATACCCTTGGTACTTTTTACACAGCTGTACTAGACAATGGATTTGCATAATGCTCCCTAGGGTCCACCTCTCCTTGCAAGTCCGAGACAAAAGCTAGCCTATCCTTCTACATTGAATATTCAGGATTCTTCATATGAAGTTCTCAAAATGAGTTACTCTCTTCAGCTCCTGAGGATGCTTGTGCTCTGGCTTCCTGGTAAGTAAAGAAACAAAGATAAAGAAGGAAAGTGTGGGGCATGGAGACTTCTGGGGTCCTGTTAATACAGATGCAGATGCAGATTCTGTTTGTCTGAGATTACCAGTTTTGCATGCTAGTTATATGTCTGTAAGTTTTCAAAGTTGAACCTATGCTTTTATGACTACTCATAACTACCAAAGCTAATAGTCCAGATGACTCCTAGATTATTTCTATACTCTATTTCCATGGTTATTTTTATGTTGAGCATTTTTGAAATATGAAAAAGTCATAAATATAATAAGTAGGAAATAATAAAGGAAAGGATAATCATTTGAAAATACCATTTTGTGTGTGTGTGTGTATCCCCTTTCATTTCTCTCATCTCAGGAATCAGTAAAGTTATTGTGATGACACAGGGTGCACTGTCCAATCCTGTCACTTCTGTAGAGTCAGCTACCATCTCTTGCAGGTCTAGTAAGAGTCTCCTACAAAAGGATGGGAAGGCATACTTGAATTGGTTTCTGCAAAAGCCTGGACAGCCTACTTGGCTCCTGATTCATTTGATGCCAACCTGTGCCTCAGGAGTCTCAGACAAGTTTAGTGACAGTGGGTCAGGAACAGATTTCACACTGAAAATCAGTAAAGTGGAGGCTGAGGATGTGGGTGTGTATTACTGTCAGCAAGTTGTAGAGTATATTCCACAGTGATACAGATCTGAACAAAATCCACCCAGATGGCAGCACTCAACTACTACATTTGTTGATTGTATTGAGAACAAATTTTGTGTACTTGAATAGAAGGTGGAGGAGGAGGAGGAGGAGGAGTGGGAGGGGGACAGGGGATGAGGAGGAGGAAGAACAGGAGGAGGAGGAGGAGAAGGAGGAGGAGGGGGGAGGAGAGAGCACTCAAGCACTCAGAATTGTTTATAGCTAAGTCTCTATAGGGGTGTCACTTGAGGTGGTATTCTTCAACATAGGTACCACCTGTCTGCTATGAGATTTTTAGTATAATGTAAGTAACATGCTAAGGAAGTAATGTCAAAATGGAATGAAAAGAAAACACTGAATAGCAATACTATCATTTCCCTGTAGACTTCGCAAACAGGAATAGATAATTTTCTTCAGAAAAAGTATTCCTATAATAACATAACAGAGTATTTAGCCTCACCCCTGTCACTTAAAGTCATTTTAAGTTCTTTTTTATTTGGAGTTATTATTTTTTTTCCTTTTGGGACTTAAGTTGTCAGCACACATGCATCAGGGAAATGTTTGATATTGTTAAGATGTTTCTGTCTCCCATCACTTCCAAATTCTCTTAAAGCAGGTCCTTTTCCAGTATTGGAAAAGAGAGGTACTCCTACATTCCTGGACATATCCTAGGGTCACTACTCATTTTTTGTGTTTATGTCTTGTTATTTAGCTTGGTAAGTATAAATGTACACCAAAAATTAGCTACATGTCAAAGTACTCTCACAGGACTCATCATGGCACGGGAAATAAGAATGGATAATCTCAGAATTCCAAAAGTGAATAACAGAAATTAAACACAAGCCTTGGATAGAGAGAGAACATTGGATTTATGGCTTATTGAACAGAACTTGAATGATTAAAGGCAACATCAATGAAAAGAGGTCCTAGTGCCAACAGATTATCATTCCAAAAACTGGGGAGATCAATGGTCTTAAAGTGAGCAGAGACAATACATCCTTTTTTTCCTCCTGTGGCAAGAGAGCAACACTTGTTCAAGCTGTGATATTCATGCCAGGGAATAAATAAAATCAAGCAAATAATCAAGCAAAAAACATGTGCTCAAAAACACAGACTTGAGGGCCACAGGCCTCATCCAGCCGGATCAGCGCCAGGGTAGCGGGAGCGCAGGGTTGCCTGACACCCGCCAGCTACCCACGACCCCCGCCGCAGGATTTTGGGACTGCTGGTGAGTGGAACACAGCTTCTGCTCCAGTCCAATCACGCGGGACCTGAGACTGCTCTGGTTGGGGAGAGAGAAATCCGGCCTACATAGGGCCACAAGCCTCTTCCGGTCAGAAAAGCACCGGGGCAGCTGGGGCGCAGGGTTGGCTGACACTCGCCAGCTACCCACAACACCCGCCACAGGATCTTAAGACTTCTGGTGAGTGGAGCACAGCTTCTGCTCCAATCCAATTGCGCGGGACCTGAGACTGCACTAGTTAGGGAAGCAGAAACCGGCCTGAGTAGGGCCACAGGCCTCATCCGGCCGGATCAGCGCCGGGGTAGCGGGAGCGCAGGGTTGCCTGACACCCGCCAGCTACCCACGACCCCCGCCGCAGGATTTTGGGACTGCTGGTGAGTGGAACTCAGCTTCTGCTCCAGTCCAATCACACGGGACCTGAGACTGCTCTGGTTGGGGAGAGAGAAATCCGGCCTACATAGGGCCACAACCCTCTTCCGGTCAGAAAAGCACTGGGGCAGCTGGGGCGCAGGGTCCGCTGACACTCGCCAGCTACCCACAACACCCGCCACAGGATCTTAAGACTTCTGGTGAGTGGAACACAGCTTCTGCTCCAATCCAATTGCGCGGGACCTGAGACTGCATTAGTTAGGGAAGCAGAAACCGGCCTGAGTAGGGCCACAGGCCTCATCCGGCCGGATCAGCGCCGGGGTAGCAGGAGAGCAGGGTTGCCTGACACCCGCCAGCTACCCACGACCCCCGCCGCAGGATTTTGGGACTGCTGGTGAGTGGAACACAGCTTCTGCTCCAATCTTTAAACAGTGACAACGATAACAACTAACCCCAGAGATTACCAGATGGCGAAAGGTAAACGTAATAATCTTACTAACAGAAACCAAGACCACTCACCATCATCAGAACCCAGCACCCCCACTTCGCCCAGTCCAGGGCACCCCAACACAACGGAAAAGCTAGACACGGATTTAAAAGCATATCTCCTGATGATGATAGAGGACTTCAAGAAGGACTTTAATAACACACTTAAAGAAATGCAGGAGAACACTGCTAAACAGGCAGAAGACAATAAAGAGGAAGCACAAAAATCCCTTAAATAATTGCAGGAGAACACTGCTAAAGAGTTACAAATCCTTAAAGAAAAACAGGATAACCTAATCAAACAGGTAGAAGTCCTTAATGAAAAACAGGAAAACACATCCAAACAGATGATGGAAATGAACAAAACCATACTAGACCTAAAAAGGGAAGTAGACACAATAAAGAAAACCCAAAATGAGGCAACACTGGAGATAGAAACCCTAGGAAAGAAATCTGGAACCATAGATACGAGCATCAGGAACAGAATACAATAGATGGAAGAGAGAATCTCAGGTGCAGAAGATTCCATAGAGAACATCGGCACAACAATCAAGGAAAATGTAAAATGCAAAAAGATCCTAACTCAAAACATCCAAGAAATACAGGACACAATGAGAAGACCAAACTTACGGATAATAGGAGTGGATGAGAATGAAGATTTTCAACTCAAAGGACGAGCAAACATTTTCAACAAAATTATAGAAGAAAACTTCCCAAATCTAAAGAAAGAGATGCCCATGAACATACAAGAAGCCTACAGAACTCCAAATAGACTGGACCAGAAAAGAAATACCTCCCGACACAGAATAATCAGAACAACAAATGCTCTAAATAAAGATAGAATACTAAAAGCAGTAAGAGAAAAAGGCCAAGTAACATATAAAGGCAAGCCTATCAGAATTACACCAGATTTTTCACCAGAGACTATGAAAGCCAGAAGATCCTGGACGGATGTTATACAGACACTAAAAGAATACAAATTCCAGCCCAGGCTACTATACCCAGCCAAACTCTCAATTAACATAGATGGAGAAACCAAAGTATTCCACGACAAAACCAAATTCACACATTATCTCTCCACGAGTCCAGCCCTTCAAAGGATAATAACAGAAAAAAACCAATACAAGGACAGGAACCAAGCCCTAGAAACAACAAGAAGGTAATCCCTCAACAAACCTAAAAGAAGACAGCCACAAGAACAGAATGCCAACTTTAACAACAAAAATAACAGGAAACAACAATTACTTTTCCTTAATATCTCTTAATATCAATGGACTCAACTCCCCGATAAAAAGACATAGACTAACAAACTGGCTACACAAACAAGACCCAACATTTTGCTGCTTACAGGAAACTCATCTCAGAGAAAAGGATAGACACTACCTCAGAATGAAAGGCTGGAAAACAATTTTCCAAGCAAATGGCATGAAGAAACAAGCTGGAGTAGCCATTCTAATATCTGATAAGATTGACTTCCAACCCAAAGTCATTAAAAAAGACAGGGAGGGACACTTCATACTCATCAAAGGTAAAATCCTCCAAGAGGAACTATCAATCCTGAATATCTATGCTCCAAATACAAAGGCAGCCACATTCATTAAAGAAACCTTAGTAAATCTCAAAGCACACATTGCACCTCATACAATAATAGTGGGAGACTTCAACACACCACTTTCACAAATGGACAGATCATGGAAACAGAAACTAAACAGGGACACAGTGAAACTAAGAGAAATTATGAATCAAATGGATCTGGCAGATATCTACAGAACATTCAATCCTAAAACAAAAGGATATACCTTCTTCTCAGCACCTCATGGTACCTTCTCCAAAATTGACCACATAATTGGTCACAAAGCAGGCCTCAACAGATACAAAAATATTGAAATTGTCCCATGCATCCTATCAGATCACCATGGACTAAGGCTGATCTTCAATAACAAAATAAATAATAGAAAGCCAACCTTCACGTGGAAACTGAACAACACTCTTCTCAATGATACCTTGGTCAAGGAAGGAATAAAGAAAGAAATTAAGGACTTTTTAGAGTTCAATGAAAATGAAGCCACAACATACCCAAACTTATGGGACACAATGAAAGCATTTCTAAGAGGAAAACTCATAGCTCTGAGTGCCTCCAAAAGGAAACTAGAGAGAGCACACATTAGCAGCTTGACAACACACCTAAAAGCACTAGAACAAAAGGAAGCAAATTCACCCAAGAGGAGTAGACTGCAGGAAATAATCAAACTCAGGGGTGAAATCAACCAAGTGGAAACAAGAAAAACTATTCAAAGAATCAACCAATCAAGGAGCTGGTTCTTTGAGAAAATCAACAAGATAGATAAACCCTTAGCCAGACTCACTAGAGGGCACAGGGAAAGCATCCTAATTAACAAAATCAGAAATGAAAAAGGAGACATAACAACAGATCCTGAAGACATCCAAAACACCATCAGATCCTTCTACCAAAGGCTATACTCAACAAAACTGGAGAACCTGGATGAAATGGAGAAGTTCCTAGACAGATACCAGGTACCAAAGTTGAATCAAGATCAGGTTAATGATCTAAACAGCCCTATATCCCCCAAAGAAATAGAAGCAGTCATTAATAGTCTCCCAACTAAAAAAAGCCCAGGACCAGATGGGTTTAGTGCAGAGTTCTATCAGACCTTCAAAGAAGATCTAATCCCAGTTCTTCACAAACTATTCCACAAAATAGAAACAGAAGGTACTCTACCCAACTCATTCTATGAAGCCACAATTACTCTGATACCTAAACCACAAAAAGACCCAACAAAGATAGAAAACTTCAGACCAATATCCCTTATGAATATTGATGCAAAAATCCTCAATAAAGTTCTTGCTAACCGAATCCAAGAACACATCAAAACAATCATCCATCCTGACCAAGTAGGTTTCATCCCAGGGATGCAGGGATGGTTCAATATACGGAAATCCATCAACGTAATCCAGTATATAAACAAACTCAAAGACAAAAACCACATGGTCATCTCGTTAGATGCGGAAAAAGCATTTGACAAGATCCAACACCCATTCATGATAAAAGTCTTGGAAAGATCAGGAATTCAAGGCCCATACCTAAACATGATAAAAGCAATCTACAGCAAACCAGTAGCCAACATCAAAGTAAATGGTGAGAAGCTTGAAGCAATCCCTCTAAAATCAGGGACTAGACAAGGCTGTCCACTTTCTCCATACCTATTCAACATTGTACTTGAAGTCCTAGCCAGAGCAATTCGACAACAAAAGGAGATCAAAGGGATACAAATTGGAAAAGATGAAGTCAAAATATCACTCTTTGCAGATGATATGATAGTATATATAAGTGACCCTAAAAATTCCACCAGAGAACTCCTAAGCCTGATAAACAGCTTCGGTGAAGTAGCTGGATATAAAATTAACTCAAACAAATCATTGGCCTTTCTCTACACAAAGAATAAACAGGCTGAGAAAGAAGTTAGGGAAACAACACCCTTCTCAATAGTCACAAATAATATAAAATATCTTGGCGTGACTCTAACTAAGGAAGTGAAAGATCTGTATAATAAAAACTTCAAGTCTCTGAAGAAAGAAATTATAGAAGATCTCAGAAGATGGAAAGATCTCCCATGCTCATGGATTGGCAGGATCAACATTGTAAAAATGGCTATCTTGCCAAAAGCAATCTACAGATTCAATGCAATCCCCATCAAAATTCCAAATCAATTCTTCAACGTATTAGAAAGTGCAATCTGCAAATTCATCTGGAATAACAAAAAACCTAGGATAGCAAAAACTCTTCTCAAGGATAAAAGAACCTCTGGTGGAATCACCATGCCGGACCTAAAGCTCTACTACAGAGCAATTGTGATAAAAACTGCATGGTACTGGTATAGTGACAGACAAATAGACCAATGGAATAGAATTGAAGACCCAGAAATGAACCCACACACCTATGGTCACTTGATCTTCGACAAGGGAGCTAAAAACATCCAGTGGAAGAAAGACAGCATTTTCAACAAATGGTGCTGGCACAACTGGTTGTTAACATGTAGAAGAATGCGAATCGATCCATTCCTATCTCCTTGTACTAAGGTCAAGTCTAAGTGGATCAAGGAACTTCACATAAAACCAGAGACACTGAAACATATAGAGGAGAAAGTGGGGAAAAGCCTTGAAGATATGGGCACAGGGGAAAAATTCCTGAATAGAACAGTAATGGCTTGTGCTGTAAGATCGAGAATTGACAAGTAGGACCTCATGAAACTACAAAGCTTCTGCAAGGCTAAAGACACCATCAATAAGACAAAAAAACCACCAACAGATTGGGAAAGGATCTTCACCTATCCTAAATCAGATAAGGGACTAATATCCAATATATATAAAGAACTCAAAAAGGTGGACTCCAGAAAGTCAAATAACCCCATTAAAAAATGGGGCTCAGAACTGAACAAAGAATTCTCACCTGAGGAATACCGAATGGCAGAGAAACACCTGAAAAAATGTTCAACATCCTTAATCATCAGGGAAATGCAAATCAAAACAACCCTGAGATTCCACATCACACCAGTCAGAATGGCTAAGATCAAAAATTCAGTTTAAAGCAGATGCTGGCGAGGATGTGGAGAAAGAGGAACACTCTTCCATTGTTGGTGGGATTGCAAGCTTGTACAACCACTCTGGAAATCAGTCTGGCGGTTCCTCAGAAAATTGGACATAGTACTACCGGAGGATCCAGCAATACCTCTCCTGGGCATATATCCAGAAGATGTCCCAACCGGTAAGAAGGACACATGCTCCACTATGTTCATAGCAGCCCTATTTATAATAGCCAGAAGCTGGAAAGAACCCAGATGTCCCTCAACAGAGGAATGGATACAGAAATTATGGTACATTTACACAATGGAGTACTACTCAGCTATTAAAAAGAATGAATTTATGAAATTCCTAGCCAAATGGATGGACCTGGAGGGCATCATCTTGAGTGAAGTAACACAATCACAAAAGAACTCACACAATATGTATTCATTGATAAGTGGATATTAGCCCAAAACTTAGGATACCCAAGATATAAGATACAATTTGATAAACGCATGAAACTCAAGAAGAATGAAGACCAAAGTGTGGACACTGTGCACCTTCTTAGAATTGGGAACAAAACACCCAGAGAAGGAGTTACAGAGACAAAGTTTGTAGCTGTGATGAAAGGATGGACCATTAGAGACTGCTGTATCCAGGGATCCATCCCATAATCAGCTTCTAAACGCTGACACCATTGCATACACTAGTAAGATTTTGCTGAAAGGACCCAAATATAGCTGTCTCTTGTGAGATGATGCCGGGGCCTAGCAAACACAGGAGTGGATGTTCACAGTCAGCTATTGGATGTATCACAGGGCTTCCAATGGAGAAGCTAGAGAAAGTACCCAAGGAGCTAAAGGGATCTGCAACCCTATTGTTGGAACAACATGATGTACTAACCAGAACCCCGGAGCTCTTGTCTCTAGCTGCATATGTATCGAAAGATGGCCTAGTCGGCCATCAATGGAAAGAGAGGCCCATTGGACTTGCAAACTTTATATGCCCCCAATATAGGGGAATGCCAGGGCCAAAAGAATGGGAATGGGTGGGCAGGGAAGTGGGGGGCGCTATGGGGGACTTTTGGGATAGCATTGGAAATGTAATTGAGGAAAATATGTAATAAAAATATTAAAAATCCAAAAAAAAAAAAAAAAGAAAATAGGTTCTGCAACAAAAAAAAAAAAAAAAAAAAAACAAAAAAAAAAAACAAACAAAAAAAAAAACACAGACTTGGGTCATCCTAAATTTTGTGTTCCAATGTGGAAGCAGTTTCAACAAATTTAATGGTTTAGAGGATGAAGAAACCCATATATTTAAAATACAAGTTTAAAATACATTGATTCATCAGAAAGGCAGGTGCCGCAAGGTGGGAGAAGCATTGTTCAAGGTTCAAAATACTGTCTGAGTTTTGAGATTAGTGGAAGCTTGTTTTAAAATGTCAAATACAGATAGATCAGTTGATGGAATTTTGTTAATTCTTTTTCATATTTGCTTTTAAAATGTAGCACAAGTTTTTTTTTTAATCTGCCATTTTTGGTAATATACTTTTGTTTGTTTGACAAAGTGGTAAGTTATGGAAGCACCATAACCTATGTAAATCTGGGAAATCCTAGTTATTGTATTTATGAGAGACATGGTCCACTCCAGAGCTTGGTGTAGTGTCTGTTTCAGGACAGTCCTCATAATTCATATCTTGGTTGGTATAGTGATATGGCTAATGATTATCATTGGTTAAAGATCTGTCATACAGTAAATGATAAGAATATGGTACTAGAAGCCGGGTGTGGTGGTGCACGCCTTTAATCCCAGCACTCGGGAGGCAGAGGCAGGTGGATTTCTGAGTTCGAGGCCAGCCTGGTCTACAAAGTGAGTTCCAGGACAGCCAGGGCTATACAGAGAAACCCTGTCTCGAAAAAACCAAAAAAAAAAAAAAAAAAAAAAAGAATATGGTACTAGAAAACAAGAAGTTAAAATGAAATATTTAGTTCCTCACTTAATGCTACTTACATTTATAATGCCACAGGTATTTGGGGCTAATACCAATATATCATACAGTACAAGTTTAGACGTTCTTAACATTTAAAATCATATGAGAAAGGAGAATGTACGGTGTGTTGGGACCTGGGATACAGAGGGTCCCAGGGAGGAAGGGAGAGGAAGGGAGTGTGAAGTTCATTTCTTTGACTTTACATCCTGCAACAGAGAGAAACCTGCAATAACCTCAGCTGTGTGATCAATCCGCTGCCTAAGGATTTTCACAGTTGTCAATACACCTTCAGGCTCCTCTGTTGCCCAGATGGAGAGGAATGTTAGTCACCTTTCCTGCTGCTTCCCATCCTGGGGATGGGGTTTGCCTGGGGTTTGTAGAGTAAGGTATATCGTGTTGACTGTGAAGTCTCTGATCTGACAGTATCTGCCTCTCCAAGGCTTGGAATTGCAATCTCTTACCACTGTGCTTGGAATGTTTCTACATGTTTTCATGTTGTGAAGTAACAATTTATAACATGAACTACTCAATTTTCATCTATATAAAAATGTGATATAATTACAAATCAAAGCAGAGGGACACCTGAGAACCCATAAATAAAATGGAAAATAATGAAGAGTTCAGGAAGAAATTAGTAAAATATTGTAGCAAATATAAAAATGCCAAACACAGAACAGTAAACTAATGGGATGAGACTAGAGCTAATGGCTACTATTCAGTTTTATTAACAAAGTGCAAAATTCTTACATGAGATTCAGCTTTGGAGATACTCCTTCTAGAACTAAAGACCCTCACCTTGGTAAGCTGATACATCATTCTTATTGAAAGAATCCTCATTACCTGAAAGGGCAATGCAAAGAGAAAAGGTCACTGTCAGAAAAGGCACTTATAATCAGATTACCAGACAAGATGCTCTAAACATTTATCAAGTGTCTACAAATTGACCAGCCTCTTTGGCAGTTCAATAAACTGTAGGTCTGAATAGGATGGAGCCTGAGTTGCTTCTGGTGATTACTACAGCAGAGATTAGAAGGTAGGTCCTATGCAACAATTAGCAGCCTAAATGCCTTGATAAGCCTGCTAACTATTAATGCTAAAACAATGTTGTCCCACAACATTAATATTAATCACACAAGACAATATAAATTTTAATTTTGCCTAAATCCTAAATTATAAACAAGTTCTATTTGCAATTGAGACACCAAATGTTCAGTGGCCATGAGTACTTTGTAGTTAGTGGCTGTTGTATTATAGAGGTCACAAATAATATCAAAAACGTGTTTAATTCTGTCTGGATTTTGTTGTAAAAAATATTTAATCTCAAACTGGGGTTTCTATCCTGTCTTTGATCATTCAGTTCCCAGACCAAAGGCCCAAACCTTTTATATTTATTATAAGATTTTAAAGCACAAGATCTGGGCAGATATCTATTCTCTGCTATTATATCTACTTGCCTTTAAATAACTCCAAGTGATAACTTGTCATGTTCCATCTGGGATACTCTTAAATCCAATTGGCCATCCCTCATGGCCATGTTTTCATAACTCACCTACCCCATGGTGTCTTGTTCTCTCTTCACTTTCTTTCTTCTCCTCTTGTGGTCTCTTCTCAGATACCAACCCTGGGAACCCAAATCCCACTCCTATATCTTTTGTCCAGCTACATGCTGTATACATTTTTATTCACCAATCAGGGATAACTTGGGGCAAGTTTGCAAAGCATGACTTGTATATATGAAGATTCTCTTGTTTCTGTGGGCAACCAGGTTTTGAGGGCTAGTACATAGATTTGCAATATAGAGCAAATGACAAAACCTCCACAAGATTTCATAGTAGATACATCCATTAGTTTGTAATGAGTTGATTAATGTCCCTGAATTTGATTTTGTTGTTGTTGTTGTTACTTTATTGTTGTTGGCTTTTTCCAGTCAATTTTGAGGTTATTTTGTACTGTGGTCATATATCATAGAAGGAGTGATTTCAAAATTTTAATTCATATGGATCTGTTTTGTTTCATAGAATGTAGTCTATTTTTGAAAAGCTTCACTGTACTACTAGATAGGATGTATATTCGTTTCTGCTTAGAAAAAATATGTTGCAGATATATGTTATGTGCTTTTAATGTATGTTGTCCATTCTCTATTTACTTTTGTCCAGCTTACCTGCTTGCAGGAGAAAAGAAGGGTATTTTAATCACTTACTAAGAGAGGTGAGTTGCCTGTCTTCCCAAGAACTCTGTCATCTGGCCCAAGGCTACCTCTGCCATTCTTGGTAGCCTTGCTGGTTCTTCAGGATCATCTTGCTTTCCCAAGGATGTATGTAGGACACCCAGTACCATACATTTTAGAACCTTCTTCCACCAATCCAAGTTTTCTTCCACCAATTGCAAGTTTCATCTACTGGGGCACAACCAGCAGAGGTGAGTTGTATGCTGTCCTCTGACCTTCATAATCTGGCCCATAGCACACAATGCTACTCTGAGGAGCATTTAGTAAAGCTCAAATCATACATCAAAACCCACACATTAATAGTGGGACATTTCAACACCCCACTCTCACCAATGGACATGTCATTGAGACAGAAACTGAACAGAGGTACAACAAACCTAAAAGAGGCTATTAGTCATATGGACCTAGTAGATATCTACAGAACATTTCTCCCAAATACAAAAGAATATACCTTAGCCAAACTAACTAAAAGTCATAGAAACAATATGCAAATCAAGAAAATCAGTAATGAAAGGGGGGCATAACAACAGACACTAAACAAATTCCACCCATCATTAGTACTTACTTCAAAACCCTGTAATCAAAAAAAAAATGGATGCTATAAATGAAGATTTTTGCATCAATGTTCATAAAGGAAATTGATCTGATATTCTCTTCCTCTGTGGTGTATTTGTGTGCTTTAAGAATCAAGATGACTGTGGCATCATAGAATGAGATTGGCAATGTTCCATCAGTTTCTATTTTGTTGAACAGTTTGAGGACTATTGGTATTAGCTCTTCTTTGAAAATCTGGGTAGAATTTTGAACTAAAATAATCTGGCCTTGGGCTTTTCTTACTTGAAGACTTTTAATGACTGTTTCTATTTTCTTAACACATACTACTTACCCAAGTTAAATGAAGTAAATAAGCCTAAGATGTTTCACCATTTCACAAAAACACTTGCTCAACTATGTTCATTGTGGCTTTATTTGTGACAGAAACTGGAAACAACCTTCTGTTCAGCCTCTTATCATGCTGTATGTATTTTACTTAGGTTTGGTTTTTTGAATAAGCAGCCTAAAATTTTTAGGCAGTTTATACATAGAAATTTTTTCTTTCTCATTCAACCATTGCTGATAGTGTTGTTGGCATATTATTGTATGTTGTCTATCTCAGTCTTTTAAGAGTTGGAAAACATTACTCCAGACTCTCCTGGCTTTTTATATTTCCAATAAGAAAACAGCTGATTTTCTGATGTGTATTTCCTTAAATATAAGTTGAACTTTTTCTTTTGTAGCTTTCAACAAACATTCAGTGTTATGAATATTTAGGGTTTTATAGATGAGCTTCTTTTCTGGTCTTACCTATTTGGTAATCCATGTGGTTAGTTGGTGTGGATGATTGTTTCCTATTTTGGGAAATACTTCTATGATCTTGTTGAAGATCTTGCCTATGACATTGTCTTGTGATTCCTCTCCTTCACATCTAGCTATAATTAAAATAGTCAGTGTTTTATTTTATGGCACCTTAAAATTCCTTTGTGCTCCTTTTCTATGATTTTTTTAAAAATACTGATTAATTTTTAAACTCCAGATTTTATTTATTCCCACAGACCCCACTATGTACCCTCTGATTGTTCCATATCCCATACCTTCTTCCCACCCCCATGTCACCAAGTGGATGTCCCCATCCTATACCCAACTGGACTTCTAAACTCCCTGGTTTCTCCAGTCTATTGAGTGTTAGTTGTATCATCTCTGAATGAACACAGATCCTGCATTCTTCTGATATATGTGTGCTGGGGGCCTCATGTTAGCTGGTGTATGCTGCCTGTTTGGTGGTCCAATGTTTGAGAGATTACCAGGATCTAGGTTAATTGAGTCTTCTGGTCCTCTGTTGTGCTAAGTTTCCAACTGAAATATATCCTGGCGAGGAGCAGGGAGTGCCATTTTGGTTCCGGGACTCCACTGAACTTAGGAACTTAGTCTGCACAGGTGAGAGTGTGCACCACAGAGGCAGACAGCTTCTGGGACAGGCAGGAGCCACAGAGCCATGGAGGCAGCACCCTTTTGGGGCTGCAGACATCCGGCACCCTCCCAGCCAGAGGACAGTGGCCGGCCCTGCACAGGAGACCTCTGCCTCAGGAGCAGGGATCGCCATCTTGGAGCCAGGACTCCACCTAACTTAGGAACTTAGTCTGCACAGGTGAGAGTGTGCACCACAGAGGCAGACAGCTTCTGGGACAGGCGGGAGCCACAGAGCCACTGAAGCAGCACCCTTTTGGGGCCACAGACATCCGGCACCCTCCAAGCCCGAGGACAGTGGTCCCGCCCTGCACAGGAGACCTCTGCCTCAGGAGCAGGGAGTGCCATCTTGGAGCCGGGACTCCACCGAACTTAGGAACTTAGTCTGCACAGGTGAGAGTGTGCACCACAGAGTCAGACAGCTTCTGGGACAGGTGGGAGTAACGGAGCCTCTGAGGCAGCACCCTTTTCTGGCCGCAGACATCCGGCACCCTCCCAGCCGGAGGACAGTGCTCCGCCCTGCACTGGAGCCCTCTGACTTAGGAGCAGGGAGTGCCATCTTGGTTCCGGGACTCCACCGAACTTAGGAACTCAGTCTGCACAGGTGAGAGTGTGCACCACAGAGGCAGACAGCTTCTGGGACAGGCGGGAACCACAGAGCCAATGAGGCAGCACCCTTTTGGGGTCGCAGACATCTGGAACCCTCCCAACCAGAGGACAGTGGTCCCACCCAGAATGGGAGCCCTCTGCCTCAGGAGCAGGGAGCGCCATCTTGGTTCCAGGACTCCACCAAACTTAGGAACTTAGTCTGCACAGGTGAGAGTGTGCACCACGGAAACTGACAGCTTCTGTGAAGCAACACAGCATCTGGGAAGGGTCCTGTTTTGGGCCTACTTCTTCGGCCAGGAGGAGGTCCAAATACCAGATATCTGTGCAACTTCCCTGTAAGAGGAGAGCTTGCCAGCAGAGAGTGCTCTAACCACTGAAACTCAGAGGAGAGAGCCTGTCTCCCAGGTCTGCTGATAGACAGTAATCAGAATCACCAGAAGAACTATCTCTAAACAGAGACAACTATAACAACTAACTCCAGAGATTACCAGATGGCGAAAGGTAAACGTAAGAATCTTACTAACAGAAACCAAGACCACTCACCATCATGAGAACCCAGCACTCCCACTTTGCCCAGTCCAGGGCACCCCAACACACCCGAAAAGCTACACCTGGATTTAAAAGCATATCTCATGATGATGGTAGAGGACATCAAGAAGGACTTTAATAAGTCACTTAAAGAATTACAGGAGAACATTGCTAAAGTGTTACAAGTCCTTAAAGAAAAACAGGATAAAACAATCAAACAGCACTCCCACTTTGCCCAGTCCAGGGCACCCCAACACACCCGAAAAGCTACACCTGGATTTAAAAGCATATCTCATGATGATGGTAGAGGACATCAAGAAGTACTTTAATAACTCACTTAAAGAATTACAGGAGAACATTGCTAAAGAGTTACAAGTCCTTAAAGAAAAACAGGATAACACAATCAAACAGGTAGAAGTCCTTAAAGAAAAACAGGAAAACACGTCCAAACAGGTGATGGAAATGAACAAAACCATTTTAGGCCTAAAAAGAGAAGTAGACACAATAAAGAAAACCCAAAATGAGGCAACACTGGAGATAGAAACCCTAAGAAAGAAATCAGGAACCATAGATGCAAGCATCAGCAACAGAATACAAGAGATGGAAGAGAGAATCTCAGGTGCAGAAGATTCCATAGAGAACATTGGCACAACAATCAAAGAAAATGGAAAATGCAAAAAGATCCTAACTCAAAACATCCAGGAAATCCAGGACACAATGAGAAGACCAAACCTACGGATAATAGGAGTGGATGAGAATGAAGATTCTCAACTCAAAGAACCAGCAAACATCTTCAACAAAATTATAGAAGAAAACTTCCCAAATCTAAAGAAAGAGATTCCCATGAACATACAAGAAGGCTACAGAACTCCAAATAGACTGGACCAGAAAAGAAATACCTCCCGACACATAATAATCAGAACAACAAATGCACTAAATAAAGATAGAATACTAAAAGCAGTAAGAGAAAAAGGCCAAGTAACATATAACGGCAAGCCTATCAGAATTACACCAGATTTTTCACCAGAGACTATGAAAGCCAGAAGATCCTGGACAGATGTTATACAGACACTAAAAGAACACAAATTGCAGCCCAGGCTACTATACCCAGCCAAACTCTCAATTAACATAGATGGAGAAACCAAAGTATTCCACGACAAAACCAAATTCACACATTATCTTTCCACGAATCCAGCCCTTCAAAGAATAATAACAGAAAAAAAACCAATACAAGGACGGGAACCACGCCCTAGAAAAAGCAAGAAGGAAATCCCTCAACAAACCTAAAAGAAGACAGCCACAAGAACAGAATACCAACTTTAACAACAAAAATAACAGGAAGCAACAATTACTTTTCCTTAATATCTCTTAATATCAATGGACTCAACTCCCCAATAAAAAGACATAGACTAACAAACTGGCTACACAAACAAGACCCAACATTTTGCTGCTTACAGGAAACTCATCTCAGAGAAAAAGATAGACACTACCTCAGAATGAAAGGCTGGAAAACAATTTTCCAAGCAAATGGTATGAAGAAACAAGCTGGAGTAGCCATTCTAATATCTGAAAAGATTGACTTCCAAACCAAAGTCATCAAAAAAGACAGGGAGGGACAGTTCATACTCATCAAAGGTAAAATCCTCTAAGAGGAACTATCAATTCTGAATATCTATGCTCCAAATAAAAGGTAGCCACATTCATTAAAGAAACTTTACTAAAGCTCAAAGCACACATTGCACCTTACACAATAATAGTGGGAGACTTCAACACACCACTTTCACCAATGGACAGATTATGGAAACAGAAACTAAACAGGGACACAGTGAAACTAACAGAAGTTATGAATCAAATGGATCTGGCAGATATCTACAGAACATTCTATCCTAAAACAAAAGGATATACCTTCTTCTCAGCACCTCATGGTAACTTCGCTAAAATTGACCACATAATTGGTCACAAAACAGGCCTCAACATATAGAAAAATATTGAAATTGTCCCATGCATCCTATCAGATCATCATGGACTAAGGCTTATCTTCAATAACAAAATAAATAATAGAAAGCCAACCTTCACGTGGAAACTGAACAACACTCTTCTCAATGATACCTTGGTCAAGGAAGGAATAAAGAAAGAAATTAAGGACTTTTTAGAGTTCAATGAAAATGAAGCCAAAACATACCCAAACTTAGGGGACGCAATGAAAGCATTTCTAAGAGGAAAACTCATAGCTCTCAGTGCCTCCAAAAAGAAAGTAGAGAGCACACACATTAGCAGCTTGACAACACACCTAAAAGCTCTAGAACAAAAGGAAGCAAATTCACCCAAAAGGAGTAGATGGCAGGAAATAATCAAAGTCAGGGGTGAAATCAACCAAGTGGAAACAAGAAGAACTATTCAAAGAATCAACCAATCAAGGAACTGGTTCTTTGAGAAAATCAACAAGATAGATAAACCCTTAGCCAGACTCACTAGAGGGCACAGGGAAAGCATTCTAATTAACAAAATCAGAAATGAAAAAGGAGACATAACAACAGATCCTGAAGAAATCCAAAACACCATCAGATCCTTCTACAAAAGGCTATACTCAACAAATCTGGAGAACCTGGATGAAATGGAGAAGTTTCTAGACAGATACCAGCTACCAAAGTTGAATCAACATCAGGTTAATGATCAAAACAGCCCTATATTCCCCTAAGAAATAGAAGCAGTAATTAATAGTTTCCCAACCAAAAAAAGCCCAGGACCAGATGGGTTTAGTGCAGAGTTCTATCAGACCTTCAAAGAAGACCTAATTCCAGTTCTTCACAAACTATTCCACAAAATAGAAACGGAAGGTACTCTACCCAACTCATTTTATGAAGCCACAATTACTCTGATACATAAACCACAAAAAGACCCAAATATGTTAGAGAACTTCAGACCAATTTCCCTTATGAATATCGATGCTAAAATCGACACTAAAGTTCTTGCTAACTGATTCCAAGAACACATCAAAACAATCATCCATCCTGACCAAGTAGGTTTCATCCCAGGGATGCAAGGATGGTTCAATATACGGAAATCCATCAACATAATCCAGTATATAAACAAACTCAAAGACAAAAACCACGTGATCATCTTGTTAGATGCCAAAAAAGCATTTGACAAGATCCAACACCCATTCATGATAAAAGTCTTGGAAAGATCAGGAATTCAAGGCCCATACATAAACATGATAAAAGCAATCTACAGCAAACCAGTAGCCAACATCAAAGTAAATGGTGAGAAGCTTGAAGCAATCTCTCTAAAATCAGGGAGTAGACAAGGCTGTCCACTTTCTCCATACCTCTTCAACATTGTACTTGAAGTCCTAGCCAGAGCAATTCGACAACAAAAGGAGATCAAAGGGATACAAATTGGAAAAGATGAAGTCAAAATATCACTTTTTGCAGATGATATGATAGTATATATAAGTGACCCTAAAAATTCCACCAGAGAACTCCTAAACCTGATAAACAGCTTCGGTGAAGTAGCTGGATATAACATTAACTCAAACAAATCAATGCCCTTTCTCTACACAAAGAATAAACAGGCTGAGAAAGAAATTAGGGAAACAACACCCTTCTCAATAGTCACAAATAATATAAAGTATCTTGGCGTGACTCTACCTAAGGAAGTGAAAGATCTGTATAATAAAAACTTCAAGTCTCTGAAGAAAGAAATCATAGAAGATCTCAGAAAGCCGGGGGTTCGTGGCGCACGCCTTTAATCCCAGCACTCTGGAGGCAGAGGCAGGCGGATTTCTGAGTTCGAGGCCAGCCTGGTTTACAAAGGGAGTTCCAGGACAGCCAGGGCTATACAGAGAAACCCTGTCTCAAAAAACCAAAAAAAAAAAAAAAAAAAAAAAAGAAGATCTCAGAAGATAGAAAGGTCTCCCATGCTCATGGATTGGCAGGATCAACGTTGTAAAAATGGCTATCTTGCCAAAAGCAATCTACAGATTCAATGTAATCCCCATCAAAATTCCAACTCAATTCTTCAACGAATTAGAAAGTGCAATCTGCAAATTCATCTGGAATAACAAAAAACCTAGGATAGCAAAAACTCTTCTCAAGGATAAAAGAACCTCTGGTGGAATCACCATGCCGGACCTAAAGCTTTACTACAGAGCAATTGTGATAAAAACTGCATGGTACTGGTATAGTGACAGACAAGTAGACCAATGGAATAGAATTGAAGACCCAGAAATGAACCCACACACCTATGGTCACTTGATCTTCGACAAGGGAGCTCAAACCATCCAGTGGAAGAAAGACAGCATTTTCAACAAATGGTGCTGGCACAACTGGTTGTTATCATGTAGAAGAATGCGAATTGATCCATTCCAATTTCGTTGTACTAAGGTCAAATCTAAGTGGATCAAGGAACTTCACATAAAACCAGAGACACTGAAACTTATAGAGGAGAAAGTGGGGAAAAGCCTTGAAGATATGGGCACAGGGGAAAAAATTCTTGAATAGAACAGCAATGGCTTGTGCTGTAAGATCGAGAATTGACAAGTGGGACCTCATGAAACTGCAAAGCTTCTGCAAGGCTAAAGACACCATCAATAAGACAAAAAAAAAAATACACCAATAGATTGGGAAAGGATCTTTACCTATCCTAAATCAGATAAGGGACTAATATCCAATATATGTAAAGAACCCAAGAAGGCGGACTCAAGAAAATCAAATAACCCCATTAAAAAATGGGGCTCAGGGGCTGGTGAGATGGCTCAGTGGGTAAGAGCACCCGACTGCTCTTCCAAAGGTCCAGAGTTCAAATCCCAGCAACCACATGGTGGCTCACAACCATCCACAACGAGATCTGGCGCCCTCTTCTGGAGTGTCTGAAGACAGCTACAGTGTACTTATATATAATAAATAAATAAATCTTTAAAAAAAAAAAAAAAAAATGGGGCTCAGAATAAACAAAGAATTCTCACCTGAGGAATAGCAAATGGCAGAGAAGCACCTGAAAAAATGTTCAACATCCTTAATCATCCCCGAAATTCAAATCAAAACAACCCTGAGATTCCACCTCACACCAGTCAGAATGGCTAAGTTCAAAAATTCAGGTGACAGCAGATGCTGGTGAGGATGTGGAGAAAGAGGAACACTCCCCCATTGTTGGTGGGATTGCAAGCTTGTACAACCACTCTGGAAATCAGTCTGGAGGTTCCTCAGAAAATTGGACATAGTGAACTACTGGAGGATCCAGCAGTACCTCTCATGGGCATATATCCAGAAGATGTCCCAACCGGTAAGAAGGACACATGCTCCACTATGTTCATAGCAGCCTTATTTATAATAGCCAGAAGCTGGAAAGAACCCAGATGCCCCTCAACAGAGGAATGGATACAGAAATTATGTTACATTTACACAATGGAGTACTACTCAGCTATTAAAAAGAATAAATTTATGAAATTCCTAGTCAAATGGATGGACCTGGAGGGCATCATCTTGAGCGAGGTAACACAATCACAAAGGAACTCACACCATATGTATTCACTGATAAGTGGATATTAGCCCAAAACTTAGGATACCCAAGATATAAGATACAATTTGCTAAACGCATGAAACTCAGAAAGTATGAAGACCAAAGTGTGGACACTATGCCCCTTCTTAGAATTGGGAACAAATCACCCATGGCAGGAGTTACAGAGACAAAGTTTGGAGCTGTGATGAAAGGATGGACCATCTAGAGACTGCCATATCCAGGGATCCATTCCATAATCAGCTTCCAAACGCTGACACCATTGCATACACTAGCAAGATTTTGCTGAAAGGACCCAGTTATAGCTGTCTCTTGTGAGACTATGCCGGGGCCTAGAAAACACAGAAGTGGATACTCACAGTCAGCTTTTGGATGGATCACAGGGCTCCCAATGGAGAAGCTAGAGAAAGTTCCCAAGGAGCTAAA
The DNA here is from genome assembly GCF_978045245.1 of Mus caroli. Lineage (NCBI taxonomy): Eukaryota > Metazoa > Chordata > Mammalia > Rodentia > Muridae > Mus > Mus caroli. The sequence goes on along the minus strand of NW_028227262.1, from coordinate 80,055,488 downwards.
GGGATCTGCAACCCTATAGTTGGAACAACATGATGAACTAGCCAGTACCGCGGAGCTCTTGTCTCTAGCTGCATATGTATCGAAAGATGGCCTAGTAGGCCATCACTGGAAAGAGAGGCCCATTGGACTTGCAAACTTTATATGCCCCAATACAGGGGAATGCCAGGGCCAAAAGAATGGGAATGGGTGGGTAGTGAAGTGGGGGGGGGGTGTATGGGGTCTTTTGGGATACCATTGGAAATGTAATTGAGGAAAATACGTAATTAAAAAAAAAGAAATAAAAAATGAAACAAATAATAAAAAAAAAGAAATATACCCTGGCAATGAAAATACAAGTCAATTAATATGAATGCATGCTGTCTGCCTAGATTTGGGCAGATCTAACACTACACTACCATCTTCCACATCTATGAGACTGCTTAGAACTTGTGGTTTCTCCAGGCCATGTGCTTCTGCTTTGATTTTCTTCTTCTTCCTCCTCTGTGTCCTCACTCTCTCCCATTTTCCCCATCTTCTCTACCCCCACCTTCAGATCCATCTTCCCTTTATCTGCCCAATCATCAGCTCTCCTTTATTTTACAAATTAAGGTGGGAAGTAGGATTCAGCAAGTGTTGAATCATTTCTTAATCAAAATCCCTCACAGAAGAAAGGAATTAACATCAAATATCATTAATACCAGGGCTATCCACAACACTTTCACACTTTCTGTCCAATAAAAAGACTCTTTTATCTCAGATATAATTGAATACAACTATTTCCATTTTGCAATTTATAAAGTAAAAGAGATCTAACACCCAGTCCATCATATTTGTTAAATAGAACCTCTCTCATCTATCCTTACTTAAAAATCCTGGCTATGTCTTGGTTTTAGATTGAATGCCAATTGAAAACCATCCTCTCAAATCTGCTCCTCTCAAAGTAAAAAGCCTGGGTTGGCTAGAAGACTATGTAGATTTTTAACCCCATCAGAAATCCAGAACGACTGATATTAACTGAAAATATATAGCCTAACAGAGCTTCCAAAACAGCCAAATTATAGAGACTGCTGATCCCTTAGCCAGTGCCTTACTTCAACATGTCAGAACATCGGTCTTCAGCCTACTGGAGGGCCATCTGACAGACTTAAAGAAACAGCAATATTAAGGACTAGCTTACTCTGTATTGGCAGAATCAAGCTTTCCTAACCCGTAATTGTGTCTTTTCTTTGGACGGTAGCATGTTTGTAGATGAAACGAGGCAATTCTTACCTAGTGGCTGTTTTGCCACAACTGGAGTAACTCAAAATGCTCAGTTTCTTCTTTGAATCCAAGACAGGGAAATATATCAGGAGCAGACTAGTCTCAACAACAAGTGAATAAATAACATTAAATGTAACATGTGGATTTCTGACGTTTTTGAAAAACAACTACCTGTGTCAAGTAATCTGGACTGTTCTTTGTTACCTACTCTCAGCCATTTCCAATTAAAAGAACTCAAAACACCCTAACAATAAACTTAGAGCCATGAATTTCTTATTTGGCCTTTAACATATAGGGTTAAACATCTCAGATATCTTTATAACAACAGCAATAGAAGGACTAGGTCTAAATCTTGTACTTCAAAATTTTTAATATCAAAGACAACCTATAATATCCACCCCCAGCCCCAAAGGTTAGGGAACTGGGACAAAGACTCTTCATAACTTCTACAAGCTGAATATGGATGTTGATGTATTTTTGAAGAGAGCAGGAAGGGTAGGGAAAATGTTGGAGTTGGTTGCTTTAAGAAGACAACAACAATAATTGTATTAGTCTCCGATGTCTGTGTACTGACTGGATCTGGACATAAGGAATTCAGGCAGGAGAGGTCAGCATGTCTGATGTTGAAATTCACCAAGGCTGTATATTATACACTATATAAATCTCAAAACAAAATTTTAGTATCATTAAGATAACCTTTTTGTTTGATTCTCTGTAAACCTAGTTCTTCAGGGGGTCGCCCTCTATGAAACCTGATTCATATAACTCTGGAAAATGTAAATACCTTAATCACCTTTTCCAAAAACACAAAGACAAAACCTTTTCCCCAAATCAGCATATCCTTCAGCTGGCAACCAGGAAAACCTGTAGCTTGCTGTCTGTCCCAGAGGAACAATAAAACAACCACAGAACTCAAAATCACACACATTTTAGCCTATTTAGGCCTTTCTAATTTTCCCTGTCAGAATTTAAACTCAAAATTTCCATGGAGCCCATGTTTGACAGAATATGAGTCTCCTGCAGACTTTATCATACCATCTTTAAAACAATTGATTTATACTTCTATTTTCCTTTTTTCCTTTTCTTTTTCCTTTCCTTTCCTTTCCTTCCCTTCCCTTCCCTTCCCTTCCCTTCCCTTCCCTTCCCTTCCCTTCCCTTCCCTTCCCTTCCCTTCCCTTCCCTTCCCTTTTTCCATTCCTTTCCTTTCCTTTTTCCATTCCTTTCCTTCTCTTTTCCTTTCTATACCTGCTTATAAGAGGTAGCTTGTCAAACCAGGATTTAAGCCCAAAAATTCCTGTGCAGCCCATATTAGACAGAATATGAGTATCCTGTAAGACTTATTAAAAGCAATATAACTTTATACAATCTTAAAGTCTCAAAAGGTTATATTTCTCACTTTACATCAATGAATTACCTGGTCTAGAGCCCTTTGTAACTTTGTGTCCCAATTCTTTATTTATAGGGAAAATCTGAGTGTAAAAAGACCCTCGTTGTCTGTGTCCCTCTTTGGGGGTGTGGGAGGCATGATGGGAGCAAAGAATACGCAAAATGCTGAAATCAAGTGTTTAAATTCTAAGCCTTATGAGAAATCTCATCTTAAAGCATCATATACCACATAGCTCTTACATATTATTATTGAGATATGAATTCCCTGTGTTCAATCAATCCCTGATTTGATGTCTATAATACATTCTGTGTTACTCTCTGTATACATATACATATATGTGTACATGTACATGTCTCACTATTTCTAAAATTTCAGAAATGGTGGCATGGGTCTTAATTTGTTAAAGATGCTGCCACATTATCATTATTAAGGAATTAAGCTTATTAGGAGGATGGATCTCAAGACTAGGATCTGACTTGGTGTGAGAAAGCTCAAAAAAATAAAAAAAAACATTACATAAAACAAACAAACAAACAAACAAACAGGAGCTGGGTATTGGTGGAGCACATCTTTAATCCCAGCACTTGGGAGGCAGAGGCAGATGGATTTCTGAGTTCGAGGCCAGCTTGGTCTACAAAGTGAGTTCCAGGACAGCCTGGGCCTGTCTCAACAAAACAAAACAAAACAAAACAAAACAAAACAAAACAAAACAAAACAAACAAACAAAAAATGAGCAAGAGAGATGGTTTAATGATCAAGAACACTCATCCCTTTGCAGAGGACATATATATTTTTTCAAACATCCACATGGTTGCTCATAACCATCTGTAACTGTAATTCCAAGCAATCCAACATACCTGCTGCCTGTGACCTCCAGAGGTATTAGAGTGTGTAGGATCTACATATATTCACATAGGCAAATGCTAATACATCTGAAATAAAAATTGATAAATCTCTTAAACATAATTATCAGGAGCCATCATGGAAAGACTAAGCCTACTAGGTGAACTTCCTGAGATAATTCACCATGGAACTATGATAAATGAGCACTTTGAATCAAGAACAGAGGGCCAATCTTTCAGGATTGATCCTTGCTATTGATATTCTTTTTCTGTAATTATTAAATTAACAGTTTTTAATAATTAGTTCACCTAATTGGTAATATTTTCTAAAGATCTAAGAAAATGTACTGTCTTGGAGTGGTGCTTTATAGGAAAATAGATGATTTCTTAATTTGTAAAGATAGTTTTATAAGAATTCCTAAATTTAGTAATTGTTGAACCCTTTATAATAAAGGCTAAAATTAGAGCTTTGTGTAATATGAAAGCTGAAACTGGGTTTTGAAATTCTTCAACTGCTACTAGTTAACTGTGATAAAATAGAAAGCCCAGAGTACATTCCTTTAGGCCATGAAAGCTTTAAGACCATAAAAGGGTCTGACTGATTTATTACAGGTGCAAGGACAGAAGACAAAATATTAACTAGGTTCATCTATACAAATCTTCAGTGTTAACATAGATATATGTATTATAGTTTCAGACTCACAGTGAACAGGTGGCATTCAAGGCAGATAAAGAATGCTAATTAGATAACTAGTCTCAATAAAAACACATGTAAACATCCCTGTTGTAAACTACTTATTCAATTTATGAAAATACTGCAACTAGCAATGATAACATTAATGTAGAGCAGAATAAGAATAAGGAGAAGGACAGTAGAAGCAAAATAGAAGCTTTACAGAGATGACAAGCTAGGCAGATGAGAGCCAAAGAAGAGAGTGGACCAGGCAGAGCACAGAGAGGAAACAGGTTCTCTTTACTATGGGACAGGCTTTTTTAACAGCAAGGTTCTCATATAGGGGGATGAGCAAAGCTTTTCCTTATAGACTTTTTTGTTTGTTTGGTTGGTTGGTTTGGTTGGTTTTTTTCATTTTCCAAGAGAAAGCTAGAAGCTTTTTCTTTCATTATGCAAATAAGGTTGAAGATATTTATTCATCCAGAATGAGTGAGTTCTTTCAATGCTGGTATTTGGACTTTTGCTCTATATGCATATGTGAGTATTATATGTATGTTTAAGTATGTAGGTATGAGATAAGTAGTTGGGCCCATAAAGAGTATAGGGAGTACGAGTGCATGTGTGTTTCTATGCTTCATTCTGCAAGAGTAAATTTAATACCTGACAAAGAGTTAGTGAAATCCCCATTTCCCCTGTGGGGCCTGAGGCACCAAAGACCCACAGGGAAATTTCTTGACTTAATCCCATGATGTTTAATAATAGGGTGTTAATCTTCCGAAGCCATTGACTTCTGGAACTAGAAAAAAGAATTAAGAAGAATATATATTATATAGCAATAAGCAACCTATACTCTTGAAAGACCAAGTCTCACCTCTACCAACACTCCACTCTCAATTAGCTGCCTTTCCAGAGAGGACTCAGCCCAGAGCAAAGCTCCTGGTACATAATTTGTACTCATAATTTACAATACCGGGGCGATGGGGGCACACACCTTTAGTCCTAGCACTTGGGATTCAGAGGCAGGCAGATTTCTGAGTTTGAGGCCAGCCTAGTCTAAAAAGTGAGTCCCAGGACAACCAGGGCTATACAGAGAAATGCTGTTTCAAAAAAGCCAAAAAAATAAATTAAAAATAAAATAAAATAATAAAATTAGAATACTGATCTTAACCTACTAAGGATCTTTGATAATATCAGTGCTGCTAGTCTTTTCCACATCTCCATAACTAAAGCTTCATTTCTCCCATGTTAGCCATTGTAGTTGAGGACAGGTTCTAGGTTGTTTGTCATCAAATCTCCTCAATCTTTCGGCATCATATAATTTTGTGTGTTTTTTGATCTCCAGTTATTAAGTATTGGTCCCACATAGGGCGAATGTAAGCCATAGCTTGTTGCTGCTTCTTTAAATATCTTTAATTCTAGTGCCTTTGGGGGACACACAAATTTTTGATAACCTCGTGAATTTTCTTCATCTGGAGAAAAATCCCTTAATATAGCTGGAAAACATCACTTTAGTTTTTTTGTTTGTTTGGGTTTTGTTGTTGTTGTTGTTTGGTTGTTGGTTTTTTGTTGTTGTTGTTGGTTTTTTTGCTTTTGTTTTTATTTAAACTGCCATTTTCAGTCTCGTCACTAGGTGGCAGGGTAGGCTTACCTAAAATCTGTTATGATTCAAAGGAATGTCTAATTTTTTTCTATTGTTTATACCTTAGAAAAGTTTTTTCCAGCTCTTTTCTTATCTAAGTCTGCTTTTTTCCTCATCTCCCTTATAAAGGAATCATAAAATTGCAATGATTACCAAAAATATAACTATTTGTATGATGATAATTGAAAAAAATCATGTGGGATTCAAATGCCCTCTGTAATTGTTTTTCTTTTTTAACAAAGAAAATATTTTCTTCGGAGAGGTCCCTTTATTATTTTGAAACTAGTTGCTTTTCTGTATGAATTTTAAGACCCAGTTTCTTCCAGCCTCTGCTCCCACAATGATGATTTTGAGACTAATTATGTTTTAATAACTGTCTAGGCCATAAGCTTTGGCTCATTCTTAGACTAGCTCATAACTTATTTAACCAATTTAAACTAGTCTATATCTACAATTTGGTCAGTTCCCTCTTCTTCAGTCTTGACCAGCTTCATCCTTAGTGTCTTTCTAATCATCACCCCTCAGCTTCTGTCTTGAATCTCTCTTGTAGTCTTTCATTATTTCCCAGAATCCTCTCTTCCTGCTAGTATCGTACATCCTATTTCTTGCCTCAGGACATTGGACATAGATTTTTTTTTTTTTTTTATTGACAAGTGTTGCTTAAGAGACTTTCTCTACACTAGGTATATGCAAATATTACAGGCTTGGCACAGCTAGTTGTTTTTCAAGTTTGGGTGTGCTCAGTTCAGGGTGCCATATGTCTCAGAATACCACAAATGGCCTGCAGAGAGCCTGTTTTTCCCTGGAAGATATTTGCTACACAAAAGTAGTCGGGAGAAAATATTCCATTTGATTTGCACCTGAATCTAGTTGTGTAATTTATTTAAAAGAAATATAGGGCACCTTTTTGCATCTGACAGATGCCTTGTAAATCTTGGAGTATGAGCAATCATTTTTCTAACTTCCTACAAAATGTATGGCTTATAGTAGTGAATATTTTCTGTTCTAATTATAACTTACCTATCATTTTGAAATAGTTTCCATTCATAAAAATAAAATGATTACTTAATAGTACTGCCTTAAATATTATTAAAATCATTTGCAGTGGTCCCAGAACAGGGCATTTTTTGTCCTTTATTAATATTTTTACCACATTCACATTTCTGTATTTATTTCAAGGGTAACCATATGCCATGGTAAATATGAAAGATAGATGACAACTTTTGGAAAGTTGGTTCTCTCCTACCATGTCAATATGTCAATTCCAGAAGTTGAAACAAAGTTCTTAGGCTTGGCTAAAAATGTCTTTAAACTCTGAGCTGTCTCATGGCCACCACTGATGCTCTTTAAAATATAAAAAAATTATTGATCATACAAATGATAATGACACATTTCTTCATTGTGTTTGTTACTCAGAGATATAAATTGTTTAGGGTTGCAGTTCTTTAACACCCCATAATTAAATAAATTCAGTGGTTTATGAACATCTATATTCTACCTTCCTCTCTGTTATGTTTTAATGGTTTAATAATATGTAATGTTTGACAGAAATGATTAATATGAAGCATGATTATTTGCTTCAAGTCTTCAAGAAAAACTGTGGGATCCATCCTGTAATCAGCCACCAAACCCAGACACTATTGCAAAATGCCAGAAAGATTTTGCTGAAGGGACCCTATTATAGCTGTCTCGTATGAGGCTATGCTAGTGCCTGGCAAATACAGAAGTGGATGCTCACAGTCAACTATTGGATGGAACACAGGGCCCCCAATGAGGAGCTAGAGAAAGCACACAAGGAGCTGAAGGGGTCTGCAACCCTATAGGTGGAACAACAATATGAACTAACCAGTACTCCCAGAGCTCATATCTCTAGCTGCATATGTAGCAGAAGATGACATAGTTTGCCATCACTGGAAAGAGAGGCCCCTTGGTGTTGCAAACTTTACATGCCCCAATACAGGGGAAGGCCAGAGCCAATAAGCAAGAGTGGGTGGGTAGGGGAGCAGGGCAGAGGAAAGATATAAGGAACAACAACAACAACAAAACAAACAAACAAACAAAAATCAAGAGAAGAAGAAGAAGAAGAAGAAGAAGAAGAAGAAGAAGAAGAAGAAGAAGAAGAAGAAGAAGAAGAAGAAGAAGAAGAAGAAGAAGAAGAAGAGAGGGAGAGGGAGAGGGAGAAGAAGAAGAAAGAAGAAGAGAAAACAAGCTGTGTATTCATCAAGGACACTATGAAGACTGCTGACTCTAGCATTTCACTAATGCTTGACTACTATGTTTAGATTAGTGTTTCAGGTAATATATGAAACTCAAACACGATTGTACTGGGACAGGAGATCAGTACATTTTGATTGCAATTGTCATGTCCAGAACAGGTTTCAGGTGCAAGCATACAGGCCCCCTCACCTCACTCAGCTGGAATAATTCAGAAACAGTTCAATCTGCTACTCTAGTTTGGAAACATACAGACTAAAAGAACATGAAATCCATTTTGTATTCCACCTTAAATTGTCCCTAATCTCATAGGATATTTACACATTTTTATGCTATTTTCAAAACAAGCTTTATACTGGATGACTCAAAGTAATACAGCAGACAAAGTCCTATACTTCAAGGGTATGTTTAGTATGATATAATCTGACATATTAACAATATAAATAATTATAAAGTCATGTTATTTTATGCTAATTGACTTAAATCTTAAATTTTTATTTGAATGATATATTTTCCCAGTGTTCAATGATTTTTGCCTTTTAATGAAGTTTGCCAAGAAACCAAAACCTGACATTTCCAATACACATAGAAATTGCAAGGATTTATAGAGATTTTTCTAAGTACTACACATTTACACATAGCTACTCCTATTTCTCATAGTATGAAATAGGAAAATGTTTTAACCTTGCAGATTTAGTGTTTTGTGGACACACAATTATTTGTAAACATTTATACTCAGTTGTCAATTCCCTATGATATGAGTTTAATTGGTTCAACTGAATCTTTCTTTATTATTTTCTGAAAGTTGGTATGGTCAATAGAAATCTTGTTTATAATTGTAAATGCATCCTTGCTACTGAGCAGTGGCAACAATCTCCACCTCAAAGCAACAGTAAATTGTAATATAGCATATATAATGCAGTTCAAGAGATGTTCAACAGTGTTTTATTAATTACCTTTATATTAGATGATCCTGTCCCACTTTATATGAACCTAATTTTTTGAGACCATTTCAGCTTAGTTTGTTTGATATAATATCTTTGTCCAATGACGTTTGGCTCATAATAATGCTGAACTAAATTATTTTACTTGATGTATCCCCATTACAATATACTATCTGTGAAATATTACCCATCTCTCCAGCAGGGGGTAATACAATCACACATTCATCTAGTCAAGGTAGCCAAGCATAGTCCTGAGAACGACTATAACAATGAGAATAATATAAAGAGGCACCCAGTCTCTTGATCTACGAAGCCTCCACAAATGTTTTCAAGCATTTGCCCACTACTATGAGACTGCCCTGAGCACATTTCATTGACACAGACTTTGAGAGCTGATATCCCAGTAAATTCACTATCTTCAGAGAGAGCAGACAGGCTTCTCACAGATACTCCTATTTATAACAGAAAACTTTGACTCAGGAGGATCAGAAGTCCAGGGCCTCCTAAATATCGGCATGAGGCACAATAATAGATTTGTGATTGATACTACAAAATTTATATTTATGTTTCTTTCTGCTTTAGAAAGGGGGTTTCTGCTGGTGACTTCTGTGGTAATATTCCTGACAATAATTGAGTTCCAGTTCCACATCATACATTGAAATTCTTTATTTGAGATCTTTTTGGGTTCAGAATCACTTAATTAGACTCAGGTGGATTAGTTAACCCTTAGCTGAACAACTATCAGGACAATGGTATGGCAAATCTGGGGCCTCAGGTTTTACTATGTACATTCCAGTAACATTCAGCTGAGCTTTATGGTGGGAATAAAAATTCCATATACTGTAGTACTTGTCATCCATGTAGATCAATTCTACCTATGGAAAAAAAAAACACGTGGGAAATAACGTGGACTAGAAAAGAACACATGGTACCTCTTACTCTCTCATGAAGAGCAGCACAGAGGATGTCACTCACACTGACTTCTGTCAACAGGACAGTATCCCATTCACAACATTCTACAAACCAGAACAAAAACACATTTTCTCTTCTCAGGAACTTGCTGCTTCACTCTCAGAAGATGCAATATGATCAAGAGTTTTACTAACTTGTGATAGAATCTCCGATCATGTGTGCAACAGGAGCAAGTCTGAATTTTACTCAAGGACATTAAGCAGCCCCTCCCTGAAAAAAATGCATGTAAGGAAATAATGGAATAAGATAACCAAAGGCTGCATCTTTGTGTTATTCTGTATAGAGGAACGTTTGACAGGTATGAATTTGATTTCCCAACCCAGGCACTGATCACAGGGAGGATGTCAATGGGATTTTGAGAATATATATGGGGCATTAGGATTCATATTTTAAAAAAATGTTCCAGTTTACAGAGGAGTCAAAGTTCTGCCCCACATTAGTCTTTCATCAAAGACTGTCTGTGTATACAGGGTAAAAATTGAGACAATGAAGGCCACATACTCTATCACTTTTTATTGGCATGGGGAACATAATAGTGTATACATAATAATAGTATCTTGCTGCATTTTTATAGAATTTTCACTTCTGAAAAAATGGATTGGCCTAACAATCACCAATATAAAAAGTTTTAAAACTACCAAATTGTGACACAATAAATTTTCTTCATTATATTACTGAAGTTGTAGATTTATAATATTATATAATGAGGTCTTTAAATTTTAGAGTCTGGAGGTACACACATACGTACATACTCTTACAGTCAGAGATTCCCAATTAGTTTCCTACATACAGTGATTCAATTGAATACTTTAAAAATGTTTATTTGAATACATTACTTGTTCAGTACCATCCTTATATAATTTTAACCTCTTGCTAAACTGTGGTTTGTGGTTCTAGTGTTTATACTTGACACTGTGATGCCTTAACAAGCAGCAGAAGCAATACAAGACAGCCCCAGAACCACCACAAAAACACTAATATACCACAATGTAACATATTTAGTAAGCTGCATGAAATAGTCTACAATGTGCCATAGAAATGTGGAAGGGTTTTATACTGGATGGTCTTGTCACATGATGGCCAAATATAAGTTCTAATAAAATATATGCTTGGGGCATTCCAAAGATTAGTTATATTAATTGTATTCTTGTCTAATCCTATTTCCATTCTACACAGGTTTATCTGGTGCAACCCAAATAAGGACTGAATGTATGTGTTGGAAGTAATATATTATCTATTCCACTAACATTTGCAACTATTTTTAATACATTGTCATTAAAATTTACTGTTCTTAAAAACTAGAGACTTTTTATTTTTTATAATGTCCAGATCTCATGTAGGTATGGCTGGCATCGATCTTGACCTGGAAGATGATTTAGAACTTCTGGAAACTCTATCTTCTACTTTAGAGGCTGGAACTTGAGGGCTCCACCAGCAGAATTAGTTCCCTCAATGATGGGGCCTCTAACTCACCATTCTTTCCACAGTGGGCAAGAAGTGCATCAATTAAGTTACATACCTGCCTAATATTTTCTAACTTCTTAGTAGGAAAAGTTGAGTTGCATATATGTGTGTTCTTTATATATTCATGTGTGATAGATTATAGAGTTCTTCTTAATCGCGCCTTTTATTCACAGGAAGATATAGTTTTGCAGGGCGTGGTGGCGCACGCCTTTAATCCCAGCACTCAGGAGGCAGAGGCAGGCGGATTTCTGAGTTTGAGGCCTGCCTGGTCTACAAAGTGAGTTCCAGGACAGCCAGGGCTATACAGAGAAACCCTGTATTAAAAAACGAAAAATAAAAAAAAAGATATAGTTTTGATTTAGTTCACTTGCTCTTCCTTAGCACAATACAATTTAGTTTTAACTATTGTCTGGGCTCCAGTAGCAAGATGAGCACGTGTGTGGCTCCAAACAGCAAAGTAGCATGGTCCAGCAGTGGGTGTGGCAGAACGAATGAGCAGGAAACTCCACCCCTGAGCAAGTAGGTTCCAGGCTGGGGGAGGGGAGACTATATCTCCTCCCTCTTGATAACAAAAAGAAAAAAAAAGAAAGAAAAGGCTGGCCTGAGGCAAAAAATTTGTTTATGCTCAATAGTTCTGCCAGAATTCTTAGGGCTAAAGAAAAAACCTGATTCTGTGGGATTCCCTAACTTTTCTTATGGTAAACTGTATCTGGCTAAGACTGTCCTTTCTATCCTAGTGAGCAACTAACAGAATAGCCCTGAGCTGTAGGCTCTGACTTTATAATGCTAATTAGTGCTGAATAGGTAACTTCCTAGTTGAATATTAAATAGGGCATTGGAACCCTGGCTAAGTTTGACTGAACAAATTTGAAGTACACTTTATTAAGAATAATACTGAGTTGATATTCCTCCGCATTTTGGGATGACAGGCGGGAAACAGGGAGAAGGGAGTGACTGCTGGCTCCGTAGTACAAGGCCAAATGGCTTATAATTTGGGTGGGAGGCAGTGAAGGGCTTGCCCTTCCAACAGTAAGGTCTCCAACCTCTCTCTCCCCTATTAATTAAGTTTAAAAAGGCAACGCTTAACTGACTTAATTTAATATAATATTATTAAAATTATTTTATTGGGGAATTGAGTCCATTGATATTAAGAGATATTAAGGAAAAGTAATTGTTGCTTCCTTTTATTTTTGTTGTTAGAGTTGGCATTCTGTTCTTGTGGCAGTCTTCTTTTTGATTCGTTGAGGATTACTTTCTTGCTTTTTCTAGGGCGTGATTTCTGTCCTTGTACTGTTTTTTTGTTTGTTTGTTTGTTTTTTTCTGTTATTATAGTTTGAAGGGCTGTATTCGTGGAAAGATAATGTGTGAATTTGGTTTTGTCGTGGAATACTTTGGTTTCTCCATCTATGGTAATTGAGAGTTTGGCAGGGTATAGTAGCATGGGCTGGCATTTGTGTTCTCTTAGTGTCTGTATAACAACTGTCCAGGCTCTTCTGGCTTCCATAGTCTCTGGTGAAAAGTCTGGTGCAATTCTGATAGGCCTCCCTTTATATGTTACTTGACCTTTCTCCCTTACTGCTTTTAATATTCTATCTTTATTTAGTGCATTTGTTGTTCTGATTATTATGTGTCGGGAGGAATTTCTTTTCTGGTCCATTCTATTTGGAGTTCTGTAGGCTTCTTGTATGGTCATGGGCATCTCTTTCTTTTTTTTTTTTTTTTGTTTTTGTTTTTTTTTGTTGTTTTTTTTTTGTTGTTTTTTTGAGACAGGTTTTCTCTGTGTAGCCCTGGCTGTCCTGGCACTCACTTCGTAGACCAGGTTGGCCTCAAACTCAGACATCCACCTGCCTCTGCCTCCTGAGTGCTGGGATTAAAGGCGTGTGCCACCACGCCTGGCTAGTGCATCTCTTTCTTTAGGATGGGGAAGTTTCCTTCTATCATTTTGTTGAAGATATTTGCTGGCCCTTTAAGTTGAAAATCTTTCTCCAGTGTTGCCTCACTTAGGATTTCTTTATTGTGTCTACTTCCCTTTTTAGGTCTAGTATGGTTTTGTTCATTTCCATCACCTGTTTGGTTGTGTTTTCCTGTTTTTCTTTAAGGACCTGTAACTATTTAGCAGTGCTCTCCCGTATTTCTTTAAGTGAGTTATGAAAGTCCTTCCTGATGTCCTCTACCATTATCATGATTTATTCTTCAGGGTCTAGATTTTTGGTTGTGTTGGGGTGCCCAGGACTAGGTGGGGTGGGAGTGCTGCGTTCTGATGATGGTGAGTGGTCTTGATTTCTGTTAGTAGGATTCTTTTGTTTGCCTTTCGACATCTGATAATCTCTGAAGCTAGCTGTTATAGTTGTCTCTGGTTAGAGCTTGTTCCTCAGGTGACTCTGTTAGCCTCTATCAGCAGACCTGGGAGACTAGCTCTCTCCTTAGTTTCATTGGTCAGAGTATTCTCTGCAGGCAAGCTCTCTTCTTGCAGGGAAGGTTCCCAGATATCTGGTGTTCGAACTTGCCTCCTGGCAGAAGTTGTGTTCCACTCACCAGAAGACTTAGGATCCCGTGGGAAATCCAGTGTGGGTCCTTGAGGGTGTCTGGAGACTCCACAGGCAAGGCACCCTGGTGCTTGAGTGGACCGGAAGGGATCGTGTCTCAACTCAGGCCGGGTTGCCTGCTTTCCCCCTTGTAAAACTTTCTAATTTGTAAATTTTTTTCTAGAAATGTCTACCCATCTGAATATTCATGTATAAAAATTTGGTTATTACTAAAACAATTGTGATATTATTATCCTACTAAAATTTTTCATAATACTATGAAATATGCAAACATTAAGAACTGAATTTAATACTTACTATGAGAATTTTCTCCCTTTATTTGGAGACTAAATAATATATCCCTTTTCACATGGTTTGGTTTATCTCCATGGAAAATCAAAGTTCGAATTTATTAAAGTTCTCACTGTGCTATCAATGAGTTTATTGGGCTTACTTGCAGATAATTGGTAAGAAGTTGCTGATGAATTGTAGGTGACCCAGAAGCAGTCACACCTAAAACACTTTGCTGTTTATGGAGGGATACTGACATTTAAGATGTTCTGCACAAAACATTTTATGGCATAATAGTCAAAGTTATGTTGTTTTATAATTTAGAAGATAGGACAAAAGCAATTCATATATATATATACATGTACATTCATATATATATACATATATATATGTGTGTGTGTATGTATGTGTATACGTATGTTCATATATATACACATATATATGTATATTCATTCATATATATATACAAATATATATATGTATATATAAGAGGCTTTAGTTATAAAAATCCTTAAAATTATTAAAATATTTGTATTTATTAATATATTCAATACAAAATAATTTTCATTTAAAGACACTGATGTAATTTATTCATGTATAAATGAACTGAAAGTTAAATAGGAAAAAATGTATTCATTAGGCACAATCACATGTCGATGTTATTTCATACCTTCAAACCACAGGAACCATGTTGCAGAATGATAATTTGTATAATGATAAAAAGGGGTCACAATTTTACCAGAATTGTAAATGTATGTCTCTCTTGTCATGAAAAGAATATTTACATATTTTGAATTTAAAGACTCATGTGAATTGTTCCAAAGAAAGATTCAAGACCATTAGCCATTGGTCGATATTGTAGCCTAAACTCAGGGACTACCGGTTATTACCTACTTGTGTGGTAGGACATAAATATCCGAAAAATAGGTTGCAAGTATGGTCAGAGCAATAAACCATGAAAAGAGAAAGGGTTGATATAGATCCTAGCCCTAGAGACCTTTTACAATTAAAATATTAAAATATTTCATGACCAGAATTATGATCAATTAATTGCTAGCATACATGGAGTAGAAAATAATATCTTATTAAGACATCATTATGTATCCTCCTTCACTGTTTTATTTTCACGTCTGTTAGCATACGTAGTAATGTCACTACTATGGTAGTGTCAGTACTATGGTAATGTCAAAATTGTCAAACACATAAAACAAAATAAAATGAAACAAAACAAAGTAAAAATAACCCTCAAAATTCAAGGACTATATGAGGTCATACTTTACCACTATGGAGAGTCTCACTTGTCAGTATAAAAAGAAAACTGTGTGTGTGTGTGTGTGTGTGTGTGTGTGTGTGTGTGTGTGTGTGTGAGTACACTTTCACTATGTTCAGACACACCAGAGAAAGGCATCGGATACCATTAGAGATGATTGTGAGCCATCACATGGTTACTGGGATTTGAAGTCACGGGATCCCCAGTGGAGGAGTTAGAGAAAGGAATGAAGGAACTGAAGGGGTTTGCAATCTCATAGAAAAACCAACAATGTCAACCAACCAGATCTACCTCCCAGAGCTCCCAGGGTCTAAACCATAAACCTAAGAGTACACATGGATGGATTCATGTCTCCAGCCGAATATGAAGCACAGGATGGACTTTTCTGGCATCAGTGGGAGTAGAGGCCCTTGGTTCAGTGAAGACTCATTGCCCCAGTTTAGGCCAGGACAGTGAAGTGAGATTGGGGGGGAGGGGGGAATCTTCATAGAAGCAGGGGGGGGGGAGATGGTAGACAAGGTTCCCAGAGGGTAACCTGTGAAATGGGATTAGATTTGCAATGTAAACACATTAAATATCCAATTAAAAATCTTACACATCAAATTGTATAACTGATAATTTTCTCTGTAGCCAAGTATGAATAATTTTATCCTAGGAACCCATATTTATGCTAGCTTTAAACCCTGGTTCGTACCTAATAACAGTCTAATGAACATTTTCCAATAATAGAACAAAGAAAGTCATGAACTGAATCACTTTGCGATTCATTATTTGAAATAATAATAGGAACATTAAATTAAGTGGGGGAATCACTCCTATAGTCTTCAGACACAGTGGGAACTAAAATAGGGTCCCAGGGGAAGTGGGGAGGGAAAGGCCCACAGAAAGGTCCACCAGAGTTCCACCTATTCTCTGGTCATTCGGGCATTGGAGGCCTGCTAACTACCGTCCACTCATCCCTGGGTGGGCATCAAAGCCCCTGACCCACCCTTCAGGGGGTGGCTAGGTGCAGCACTACCTGGGAACCCCAGAGCTACTTTGCTAAAGCCACCAGGGTTATAGGAGAGAGGGATGAGGGGAGAGGTTCCCATCACTGATCAGAGTGAGTGTGCAACAGATCTTGATGGAGCAGAGACACTCTTTGGTTTTAGATCATTATTGTAGAAAGGCAGGGGGAAAGAGAGAAGAGAGAAAGAGAGAGAGAGAGAGAGTGTAAGAGGGAGAGAGGAAAAGAGAGGAGAGAAGAGAAGAAAGAAAAGGAGAGAAAAGAGAGTAGAGAAGACCAAGAAGAGAGAGGGAGTAAGAGAGAGGGGTAAGAAGCAAGAAAGGCTTGGATCCAGGACTCCACCTAACTTAGGAACTTAGTCTGCACAGGTGAGAGTGTGCACCACAGAGGCAGACAGCTTCTGGGACAGGCGGGAGCCACAGAGCCACTGAAGCAGCACCCTTTTGGGGCCGCAGACATCCGGCACCCTCCCAACCTGAGGACAGTGGTCCTGCCCTGCATGGGAGCCCTGTGCCTCAGGAGAAGGGACTGCCATCTTGGAGCTGGGACTCCGCTGAACTTAGGAACTTAGTTTGCACAGGTGAGAGTGTGCACCACAGAGGCAGACAGCTTCTGGGACAGGCGGGAACCACAGAGCCAATGAGGCAGCACCCTTTTGGGGTCGCAGACATCTGGCACCCTCCCAGCCAGAGGACAGAGGTCCCGCCCAGTATGGGAGCACTCTGCCTCAGGAGCAGGGAGTGCCATCTTGGTTCCAGGACTCCACCGAACTTAGGAACTTAGTCTGCACAGGTGAGAGTGTGCACCACGGAAGCTGACAGCTTCTGTGACCTGCCAAAGCAACACAGCATCTGGGAAAGGTCCTGTTTTGGGCCTTCTGCTTCGGCCAGGAGGAGGTCCAAACACCAGATATCTGTGCACCTTCCCTGTAAGAGGAGAACTTGTCAGCAGAGAGTGCTCTAACCACTGAAACTCAGAGGAGAGAGCCTGTCTCCCAGGTCTGCTGATAGACTGTAATCAGAATCACCAGAAGAACAATCTCTAAACAGAGACAACTATAACAACTCCAGAGATTACCAGATGGCGAAAGGTAAACTTAAGAATCTTACTAACATAAACCAAGAGCACTCAGAATCATCAGAACACAGCACTATCACTTCGCCCAGGCCAGGGCACCCCAACACACCTGAAAAGCTAGACCTGGATTTAAAAACATATCTCATGAAGATGGTAGAGGACATCAAGAAGGACTTTAATAACTCACTTAAAGAATTACAGGAGAACATTGGTAAAGAGTTACAAGTCCTTAAAGAAAAACAGGATAACACAATCAAACAGGTAGAAGTCCTTAAAGAAAAACAGGAAAACACATCCAAACAGATGATGGAAATGAACAAAACCATACTAGGCCTAAAAAGGGAAGTACACACAATAAAAAAAACCCAAAATGAGGCAACACTGGAGAGAGAAACCGTAGGAAAGAAATCTGGAACCACAGACGAGAGCATCATCAACAGAATACAAGAGATGGAAGAGAGAATCTCAGGTGCAGAAGATTCCATAGAGAACATCGGCACAACAATCAAGGAAAATGAAAAATGCAAAAAGATCCTAACTCAAAACATCCAGGAAATCCAGGACACAATGAGAAGACCTAACCTACGGATAATAGGAGTGGATGAGAATGAAGATTTTCAACTCAAAGGACCAGCAAACATCTTCAACAAAATTATAGAAGAAAACTTCCCAAATCTAAAGAAAGAGATGCCCATGAATATACAAGAAGCCTACAGAACTCCAAATAGACTGGACCAGAAAAGAAATACCTCCCGACACATAATAATCAGAACAACAAATGCACTAAATAAAGATAGAATACTAAAAGCAGTAAGAGAAAAAGGCCAAGTAACATATAAAGGCAAGCCTATCAGAATTACACCAGATTTTTCACCAGAGACTATGAAAACCAGAAGATCCTGGACAGATGTTATACAGACACTAAAAGAACACAAATTCCAGCCCAGGCTACTATACCCAGACAAACTCTTAATTAACATAGATGGAGAAAACAAAGTATTCCACAACAAAACCAAATTCACACATTATCTCTCCACGAATCCAGCCCTTCAAAAGATAATAACAGAAAAAAACCAATACAAGGACGGGAACCAAGCCCTAGAAAAAACAAGAAGGTAATCCCTCAACAAACCTAAAAGAAGACAGCCACAAGAACAAAATGTCAACTTTAACAACAAAAAAAATAGGAAACAACAATTACTTTTCCTTAATATCTCTTAATATCAATGGACTCAACTCCCCAATAAAAAGACATAGACTAACAAACTGGCTACACAAACAAGACCCAACATTTTGCTGCTTACAGGAAACTCATCTCAGAGAAAATGATAGACACTACCTCAGAATGAAAGGCTGGAAAACAATTTTCCAAGCAAATTGTATGAAAAAACAAGCTGGAGTAGCCATTCTAATATCTGATAAGATTGACTTCCAACCCAAAGTCATCAAAAAAGACAGGGAGGGACACTTCATACTCATCAAAGGTAAAATCCTCCAAGAGGAACTATCAATTCTGAATATCTATGCTCCAAATACAAAGGCAGCCACATTCATTAAAGAAACTTTAGTAAATCTCAAAGCACACATTGCACCTCATACAATAATAGTGGGAGACTTCAAAACACCACTTTCACCAATGGACAGATCATGGAAACAGAAAGTAAACAGGGACACAGTGAAACTAACAGAAGTTATGAATCAAATGGATCTGGCAGATATCTACAGAACATTCTATCCTAAAAAAAAAGGATATACCTTCTTCTCAGCACCTCATGATACCTTCTCCAAAATTGACCATATAATTGGTCACAAAACAGGCCTCAACAGATACAAAAATATTGAAATTGTCCCATGCATCCTATCAGATCACCATGGACTAAGGCTGATCTTCAATAACAAAATAAATAATAGAAAGCCAACATTCACGTGGAAACTAAACAGCACTCTTTTCAATGATACCTTGGTCAAGGAAGGAATAAAGAAAGAAATTAAGGACTTTTAAGAGTTCAATGAAAATGAAGCCACAACATACCCAAACTTATGGGACACAATGAAAGCATTTCTAAGAGGAAAACTCATAGCTCTGAGTGCCTCCAAAAAGAAACTAGAGAGAGCACACATTAGCAGCTTGACAACACACCTAAAAGCACTAGAAAAAAAGGAAGCAAATTCACCCAAGAGGAGTAGGCTGCAGGAAATAATCAAACTCAGGGGCAAAATCAACCAAGTGGAAACAAAAAGAACTATTCAAAGAATCAACCAATCAAGGAGCTGGTTCTTTGAGAAAATCAACAAGATAGATAAACCCTTAGCCAGACTCACTAGAGGGCACAGGGAAAGCATTCTAATTAACAAAATCAGAAATAAAAAGGAGACATAACAACAGATCCTGAAGACATCCAAAACACCATCAGATCCTTCTACAAAAGGTTATAGTCAACAAAACTGGAGAACCTGGATGAAATGGGGAAGTTCCTAGACAGATACCAGGTACCAAAGTTGAATCAAGATCAGGTTAATGATCAATATAGCCCTATATCCCCCAAACAAATAAAAGCAGTAATTAATAGTTTCCCAACCAAAAAAAGCCCACGACCAGATGGGTTTAGTGCAGAGTTCTATCAGACCTTCAAAGAAGATCTAATCACAGTTCTTCACAAACTATTCCACAAAATAGAAACAGAAGTTACTCTACCCCACTCATTCTATGAGGCCAAAATTACTCTCATACCTAAACCACAAAAAGACCCAACAAAGATAGAAAACTTCAGACCAATATCCCTTATGAATAATGATGCAAAAATCCTCAATAAAGTTCTTGCTAACGGAATCCAAGAACACATCAAAACAATCATCCATCCTGACCAAGTAGGTTTCATCCCACGGATGGAGGGATGGTTCAATATAAGGAAATCCATCAACGTAATCCAGTATATAAACAACCTCAAAGACAAAAACCACATGATCATCTCGTTAGATGCAGAAAAAGCATTCAAAAGATCCAACACCCATTCATGATAAAAGTCTTGGAAAGATCAGGAATTCAAGGCCCATACCTAAACATGATAAAAGCAATCTACAGCAAACCAGTAGCCAACATCAAAGTAAATGGTGAGAAGCTTGAAGCAATCCCACTAAAATAAGGGACTAGACAAGGCTGTCCACTCATTCCATACCTACTCAACATTGTACTTGAAGTCCTAGCCAGAGCAATTCGACAGCAAAAGGAGATCAAAGGGATACAAATTGGAAAAGATGAAGACAAAATATCACTTTTTGCAGATGGTATGATAGTATATATAAGTGACCCTAAAAATTCCACCAGAGAACTCCTAAACCTGATAAACAGTTTCAGTGAAGTAGCTGGATATAAAATTAACTCAAACAAATCAATGGCCTTTCTCTACACAAAGAATAAACAGGCTGAGAAAGCAATTAGGGAAACAACACCCTTCTCAATAGTCACAAATAATATATAATATCTTGGTGTGACTCTAACTAAGGAAGTGAAAGACCTATATAATAAAAACTTCAAGTCTCTGAGGAAAGAAATCATAGAAGATCTCAGAAGATGGAAAGATCTCCCATGTTCATGGATTGGCAGGATCAACATTGTAAAAATGGCTATCTTGCCAAAAGCAATCTACAGATTCAATGCAATCCCCATCAAAATTCCAACTCAATTCTCCAACGAATTTGAAAGTGCAATCTGCAAATTCATCTGGAGCAACAAAAAACCTAGGATAGCAAAAACTCTTCTCAAGGATAAACGAACCTCTGGTGGAATCACCATGCCGGAACTAAAGCTTTACTACAGAGCAATTGTGATAAAAACTGCATGGTACTGGTATAGTGACAGACAAGTAGACCAATGGAATAGAATTGAAGACCCAGAAATGAACCCACACACCTATGGTCACTTGATGTTCGACAAGGGAGCTCAAACCATCCAGTGGATGAAAGACAGCATTTTCAACAAATGGTGCTGGCACAACTGGTTGTTATCATGTCGAAGAATGTGAATTGATCCATTCCTATCTCCTTGCACTAAGGTCAAGTCTAAGTGGATCAAGGAACTTCACCAGAGACCGGAGACACTGGAACTTATAGAGGAGAAAGTGGGTAAAAGCCTTGAAGATATGGGCACAGGGGAAAAATTCTTGAATAGAACAGTAATGGCTTCTGCTGTAAGATTGAGAATTGACAAGTGGGACCTCATGAAACTTCAAAGCTTCTGCAGAGCAAAAGACACCATCAATAAGACAAAAAAATTTCCAACAGATTGGGAAAGGATCTTTACCTATCCTAAATCAGATAAGGGACTAATATCCAATATATATAAAGAACTCAAGAAGGTGGACTCCAGAAAATCAAATAACCCCATTAAAAATGGGGCTCAGAACTGAACAAAGAATTCTCACCTGAGGAATACCGAAAGGAAGAGAAGCACCTGAAAAAATGTTCAACATCCTTAATCATCAGCGAACTACAAATCAAAACAACCCTGAGATTCCATCTCACACCAGTCAGAATGGCTAAGATCAAAAATTCAGGTGACAGCAGATGCTGGTGAGGATGTGGAGAAAGAGGAACACTCCTCCATTGTTGGTGGGATTGCAAGCTTGTACAACCACTCTGGAAATCAGTCTGGCGGTTCCTCAGAAAGTTGGACATAGTACTAATGGAGGATCCTGCAATACCTCTCCTGGGCATATATTCAGAAGATGTTCCAACCGGTAAGAAGGACACATGCTCCACTATGTTTATAGCAGCCTAATTTATAATAGCCAGAAGCTGGAAAGAACCCAGATGCCCTTCAACAGAGGAATGAATACAGAAATTATGGTACATTTACACAATGGAGTACTACTCAGCTATTAAAAAGAATGAATTTATGAAATTCCTAGGCAATTGGATGGACCTGTAGGTCATCATCTTTAGTGAGGTAACACAATCACAAAGGACCTCACACCATATGTATTCACTGATAAGTGGATATTAGCCCAAAACTTAGGATACCCAAGATATAAGATACAATTTGCTAAACGCATGAAACTCAGGAAGAATGAAGACCAAAGTGTGGACACTATGCCCCTTCTTAGAATTGGGAACAAAACACCCATGGAAGGAGTTACAGAGACAAATTTGGAGCTGCGATGAAAGGATGGACCATATAGAGACTTCCATATCCAGGGATCCATTCCATAATCAGCTTCCAAACGTTGACACCATTGCATACACTATCAAGATTTTGCTGAAAGGACCCAGATATAGCTGTCTCTTTTGAGACTATGCCGGGGCCTAGCAAACACAGAAGTGGATGCTCACAGTCATCTATTGGATGGATCACAGTGCTCCCAATGGAGAAGCTAGAGAAAGTACCCAAGGAGCTAAAGGGATCTGCAACCCTATAGTTGGAACAACATGATGAACTAACCAGTACCCCGGAGCTCTTGTCTCTAGCTGCATATGTATCGAAAGATGGCCTAGTCGGCCATCACTGGAAAGAGAGGCCCATTGGACTTGCAAACTTTATATGCCCCAATACAGGGGAATTCCAGGGCCAAAAGAATGGGAATGGGTGGGTAGGGAATTGGGGGGGGGGTAATGGGGGTCTTTTGGGATAGCATTGGAAATGTAATTGAGGAAAATACCTAATAAAAAAAGTATTAAAAATTAAAAAAAAAAGAAGCAAGAGAGACAAGTAAGAAAGCTAGAGAGCAAGGTGGGGCTGAAGAGCCCTTTTTATGGTCTTTTCTATTGCTAGGTAACTGGGGAGGAGTTTAGCCTGAAGGTCAAATACTTGAGCAATTGACTATGTGATTACTGACCATGCTTCTTTTGTGGGTGCTGTGGGGCCATTAAGTTAGGCAGGATCCAGAGTTCCAGGAGCATGTAGGAATGCCTACCATGTCATGAAGGTGAATTATCACCATTCCTGGTGTTCAGACCTCAGTTACACTGGAGAACAGCCTGCAAATCCCCCAAGGCAATCTAAAATCATTCTTAATTATTCTTGTGATTGTGGTAACTTATTGTTTCTTAACAAACCTATTACCTGCTAGTCACAAGTACATTAGGTCAGACAAAGAGGTGGTTAAGAAACAGTGCTTGTTAAGGGCTCTAAAATTTGCCCAAGATAATCTGTAATTAGTCTCTGGGAAAATATGGATTCATAACTCTAAGGGGCACATTTAGTTGGGAACGAGGTGAAATGTGTTCATCTCCTGCATATTTCCTCTTTGGTACTTAAATAAGCATGTTTAAAGTTGTTAAGTCTTTCTTTTTAATTCGTTTAAAATGGTCTTGAGGAGAAAAATATATTCTTTTGTTTGAAAGAAATGACTATTCCAAACTCAAAAATGCACATAAAGAACACACATTTTTTTTAATCAATGTGAATTACTTCAGTGAGTTAAAGATTTAATAGTTACTTCTCTGTTGTATATTATCTGATAGTAGAGTATCCCTCCATATGTCCCCATACATCTTTTAAATATGTAAATAAAAACAGAGCTTAGGTATATTAGAAAATTTCACATAACCTCCAGATGCCATTTAGAATTTAAAAACTTTAAAAAGGAATAAATTCCCTGGAGAATTATATGTGGTCTGACCTTGGGCATTTGTGAACACTGGGCTTCTGCTAAGTGCTGAGATGAGTAAGCCTTGCAGCTGTGCCCAGCACTAAATAGTTTGCAGTGATTTGCATGCACACACTGCACAGTGTTGGGGACTTATATGACAGTTACATTCTGTGCAGCTGTCAATGCAATCAGGACTGAGAACACACATGTGTGCCCCTGCTCATTTCCTTGGGCTCCTGTTGCTCTGTTTTCTAGGGAAAAAAGGACAAAAATGTGAATTTCACTGTTACACAGTGATTAATTTTGACTGGCATTGGGGCATGTCCTCTCTTATAATGCTTAACTATGTTGGTACTTATTATGTCTTCATTTCTAGGTGCCAGATGTGATATCCAAATGACCCAGTCTCCATCCTCCCTGTCTGCATCTTTGGGCGAGAGAGTCTCCCTGACTTGCCAGGCAAGTCAGGGCATTAGCAATAATTTAAACTGGTATCAGCAAACACCAGGGAAAGCTCCCAAGCTCTTGATCTATGATGCAAGCAACTTGCACGATGGGGTCCCATCAAGGTTCAGTGGCACTGGATATGGGGCAGATTTCACTTCCACCATCAGCAGCCTGGAGGAAGGAGATGAGGCAACTTATTTCTGTCTACAGTATCGTTATCTCCCTCCCACAGTGATACAAGTCATAACATAAACCCATGTGGAAGCAGAAGTGAGAGGCTTGGCTGTCTCAACTGCTCCTTCTCATGAGTCACTAGTGAAACACTTTCTCAGTTGCCACAGTATTGGTTGAAAGCTCATGGAGAGTTCCTTGTTTTGATAGAAGAGGCTAACCTGTCCTCAATGTACTGTAACAATTTTCCTTTTTATTTCTAGCAATACAGAGCACACATATTTTTTCTGCATAAGGAGAGGACACTGTAATTCCTTGTGAGAAGTCTGAGTTGTAGCACTAGTTAGGACTCAGAATAGGGAGAGAAAGCTACAGTGGATCTTTTTAGCATATATTCCTTAAGTACAGAAAAAAATGTTGCTAAATGCTAGTACTTTAAAGGTAGAAAAATATAATGAGGGAACCAGAAAGTACAAAGATTCTTAGTTTTCTCAAAAAAGCTAGAGTACATATGTAAGAAAAAGGGAAAGCTACCGACCATGATCCTCTACTGTGCCGCAAATTTGCAGCAGTGAGTGAAAATTTCTAGATCTCATCTCTCTGTAGTATTTCACATAGGATTCTTCTGGCTCCTGTGTCCATAACTGCATTTAAGAATCAAATAAGATACTGCACAGGCACCAGACATCCGGCCACTTCCCGGCCAGAGGAAAGTGATCCACCCAGCTCTGGAGCGCTTTGCCTGAGTATCGGCAGCAGGCATCTTGGTTCCAGGAACCCCCCAAGTGTATTCTGCACAGGCCCCAGACATCCAGCCAGTTTCCCGGCCAGGGGAGGGGGATCCACCCAGCACGGGAGCACTTTGCATGAGCATTGGCAGCAGACATCTTGGTACCAGGACCCGCCTAGTGTATTCTGCAAAACTCCAGAGATTACCAGATGGCAAAAGACAAAAGTAAGAATCCTACTAACAGAAATCAAGACCACTCACCATCATCAGAACGCAGCACCCCCACCCCACCTAGTCCTGGGAACCCCAACACAACCAAAAAACTAGACCCGGATTTAAAAGCATATCTCATGAGGATGGTAGAGGACATCAAGAAGGAATTTAATAACTCACTTAAAGAAATACAGGAGAACACTGCTAAATAGTTACAAGTCCTTAAAGAAAAACAGGTAAACACAACCAAACAGGTAGAAGTCCTCAAAGAAAAACAGGAAAACACATTCAAACAGGTGATGGAAATGAACAAAACCATACTAAACCTAAAAAGGGAAGTAGACACAATAAAGAAAACACAAAGAGAGGCAACGCTGGAGATAGAAATCCTAGGAAAGAAATCTGGAACCATAGATGAGAGCGTCAGCAACAGAATACAAGAGATGGAAGAGAAGATATCAGGTGCAGAATATTCCAAAGAGAACATCTGCACAACAATCAAAGAAAATACAAAATGCAATAGGATCTTAACTCAAAACATCTAGGAAATCCAGGACACAATGAGAAGACCAAACCTAAGGATTATAGGAGTTGATGAGAATGTAGATTTTCACCTTAAAGGGCCAGCAAATATCTTCAACGTAATTATAGAAGAAAACTTCCCAAACCTAAAGAAAGGGATGCCCATGAACATACAATAAGCCTACAGAACTCCAAATAGACTAGACCAAAAAAGAAATTCCTCCAGACACATACTAATCAGAACAACAAATGCACTAAATAAAGATAGAATACTAAAAGCAGTAAGGGAGAAATGTCAAGTAACATATAAAGGGAGGCCTATCAGAATTACACCAGACTTTTCACCAGAGATTATGAAAGCCAGAAGAGCCTGGACAGATGTTATACCGACACTAAGAGAACACATCTGCCAGCCCAGGCTAGATTACCCTGCCAAACTGTCAATTACCATAGATGGAGAAACCAAAGTATTCCACAACAAAACCAAATTCACACATTATCTTTCCACGAATCCAGCCCTTCAAAGTATAATAAGAAAAAAAAAAACCCAAAAATAAATAAATAAAAAATAAAAGGATGGAAATCATGCCCTAGAAAAAGCAAGAAAGTAATCCCTCAACAAACAAAAAAAAGACTGCCACAAGAACAGAATGCCAACTCTAACAACAAAAATAAAAGGAAGCAACAATTACTTTTCCTTAATATCTCTTAATATCAATGGACTCAATTCCTCAATAAAAAGCCATAGACTAGCAGACTGGCTACACATACAGGACCTAACATTCTGCTGCTTACAGGAAACCCATCTCAAGGAAAAAGACAGACACTCCCTCAGAGTGAAAGGCTGGAAAACAAATTTCCAAGCAAATCTATGAAGAAAAAAATCTGGAGTAGCCATTCTAATATCTAATAAAATTGACTTCCAACCCAAAGTCATCAAAAAAGACAGGGAGGGACACTTCATACTCATCAAAGGTAAAATCCTCCCAGAGGAACTTTCAATTCTGAATATCTATGCCCCAAATACAAGGGCAGCCACATTCATTAAAGAAAGTTTAGTAAAGCTCAAAGCACACATTGCACCTCACACAATAATAGTGGGAGACCTCAACACACCATTTTCACCAATGGATAGATCGTGGAAACAGAAAGTAAACAGGGACACAGTGAAACTAACAGAAGTTAAGAAACAAATGGATTAACAGATATCTACAGAACATTTTATCCTAAAACAAAAGGATATACCATCTTCTCAACACCTCATGGGACCTTCTCCAAAATTGACCATATAATTGGTCACAAAACAGGCCTCAACAGATACAAAAATATTGAAATTTTCTCATGCATCCTATCAGACCATCGGGCACTAAGGCTGATCTTCAATAACAACATAAATAATGGAAAGCCAACATTCACGTGGAAATGGAACAACACTTCTCTCAGTGATACCTTGGTCAAGAAAGGAATAAAGAAAGAAATTAAAGACTTTTCAGAGTTTAATGAAAATGAAGCCACAACATACCCAAACCTATGGGACACAATGAAAGCATTTCTAAGAGGGAAACTCATAGCTCTAGTGCCTCCAAAAAGAAACTGGAGAAAGCACACACTAGCAGCTTGACAACTCATCTAAAAGCTCTAGAAAAAAATGGAAGAAAATTCACCCAAGAGGAGTAGACAGCAGGAAATAATCAAACTCAGGGGTGAAATCAACCAAGTGGAAACAAGAAGAACTATTCAAAGAATTAAGCAAACGCGTAGTTGGTTCTTTGAGAAAATCAACAATATAGATAAACCCATAGCTAGACTCACTAGAGGGCACAGGGACAACATCCTAATTAACAAAATCAGAAATGAAAAGGGAGACATAACCACAGATACTGAAGAAATCCAAAACACCATCAGATCCTTCTACAAAAGGCTATACTCAACAAATCTGGAAAACCTGGACGAAATAAACAAATTTCTAGACAGATACCAAGTACCAAAGTTAAATCAGGATCAAGTTAACGATCTAAACTGTCCCATGTCCCCTAAAGAAATAGAAGCATCATTAATAGTCTCCCAGCCAAAAAAGGTCCAGGACCAGATGGATTTAGTGCAGAGTTCTACCAGAACTTCAAAGAAGACCTACTTCCAGTTCTGTACAAAATATTCCACAGAATAGAACTAGAGGGAACTCTACCCAACTCATTCTATGAAGCCACAATTACTCTGATCCCTAAACCACAGAAAAATCCAACAAATATAGAGAAATTCAGAACAATTTCCCTTATGAATATAGATGCAAAAAAACTCAATAAAATTCTCACTAAGGGAATCCAAGAACACATTCAAAAAAAATCCATCCTGACCAAGTAGGTTTCATTCCAGGGATGCAAGGATGGTTCAATATACGGAAATCCATCAACATAATCCAGTATATAAACAAACTCAAAGACAAAAACCACATGATCATCTCGTTAGATGCGGAAAAAGCATTTGAAAAGATCCAACACCCATTCATGATAAAAGTCTTGGAAAGATCAGGAATTCAAGGCCCATACCTAAACATGATAAAAGCAATCTACAGCAAACCAGTAGCCAACATCAAAGTAAATGGTGAGAAGCTTGAAGCAATCCTACTAAAATCAGGGACTAGACAAGGCTGTCCACTTTCTCCATACCTATTCAACATTGTACTTGAAGTCCTAGCCAGAGCAATTCGACAGCAAAAGGAGATCAAAGGGATACAAATTGGAAAAGATAAAGTCAAAATATCACTTTTTGCAGATGATATGATAGTATATATAAGTGATCCTAAAAATTCCACCAGAGAATTCCTCAACCTGACAAACACCTTCAGTGAAGTAGCTGGATATAAAATTAACTCAAACAAGTCAATGGCCTTTCTCTACACAAAGAATAAACAGGCTTAGAAAGAAATTAGGGAAACAGCACCCTTCTCAATAGTCACAAATAATATATAATATCTTGGCGTGAATCTAACTAAGGAAGTGAAAGATCTGTATGATAAAAACTTCAAGTCTCTGAAAAAGAAATTAAAGAAGATCTCGGAAGATGGAAATATCTCCCATGCTCATGGATTGGCAGGATCAACTTCATAAAAATGGCTATTTTGCCAAAAGCAATCTACAGAATCAATGCAATCCCCATCAAAATTCCAACTCAATTCTTCAATGAATTAGAAACAGCAATCTGTAAATTCATCTGAAATAAAAAAAGCTAGGATAGCAAACACTTTTTTCAAGGATAAAAGAACCTCTGGTGGAATCACCATGCTGGACCTAAAGCTTTACTACAGAGCAATTGTGATAAAAACTGCATGGTACTGGTATAGTGACAGACAAGTAGACCAATGGAATAGAATTGAAGACCCAGATGAACCCACACACCTATGGCCATTTGATCTTCGACAAGAGAGCTAAAACCATCCAGTGGAAGAAAGACAGCATTTTCAACAAATGGGGCTGGCATAACTGCTTGTTATCATGTAGAAGAATGCAAATTGCTCCATTCCTATCTCCTTATACTAAGGTCAAATCTAAGTGGATCAAGGAACTTCACATAAAATGAGAGACACTGAAACTTGTGGAGGAGTAAGGGGGAAAAATCCTTGAAGATATGGGCACAGGGGAAAAATTCTTGAACAAAACAGCAATGTCTTTCACTGTAAGATCGAGAATTGACAAATGGTACCTCATGAAACCCCAAAGCTTCTGCAGTGCAAAAGACATTGTCAATAAGACAAAAAGACCACCAACAGATTGGGAAAGGATCTTTACCTATCCTAAATCAGATAAGGGACTAATATCCAATATATATAAAGAACTCAAGAAGGTGGACTCCAGAAAATCAAATAACCCCATTAAAAAATGGGGCTCAGAACTGAACAAGGAATTCTCACCTGAAGAATACTGAATGGCAGAGAAGCACCTGAAAAAATGTTCAACATCCTTAATCATCAGGGAAATGCAAATCAAAACAACCCTGAGATTCCACCTCAAACAAGTCAGAATGGCTAAAATCAAAAATTCAGGTGACAGCAGATGCTGTCCAGGATGTGGAGAAAGAGGAACACTCCTCCATTGTTGGTGGGATTGCAAGCTTGTACAGCCACTCTGGAAGTCAGTCTGGGGGTTCCTTAGAAAATTGGACATAGTACTAATGGAGGATCCAGCAATAACTCTCCTGGGCATATATCCAGAATATGTCCCAACCGGTAAGAAGGACTCATGCTCCACTATGTTTATAGCAGCCTTATGTATAATAGCCAGAAACTCTAAAGAACCCAGATGCCCCTCAACAGAGGAATGGATACAAAAAATGTGGTACATTTACACAATGCAGTACTACTCAGCTCTAAAAAGAATGAATTTATGAAATTCCTACGCAAATGGATGGACCTGGAGGGCATCATCCTGTGTGAGGTAACACAATTGAAAAGGAACTCACACAATATGTACTCACTGATAAGTGGATATTAGCCCAAAACTTAGGATACACATAATATAAGATACAATTTGTTAAATGCATGAAACTCAAGAAGAATGAAGACCAAAATGTGGACACTGTGCCCCTCTTAGAATTGGGAACAAAACACCCATGGAAGGAGTTACAGAGACAAAGTTTGGAGCTGTGACGAAAGGATGGACCATCTGGAGACTGCCATATCCAGGGATCCACCTCATAATCAGCTTCCAAAAGCTGACACCATTGCATACACTAGCAAGATTTTGCTGAAAGGACCCAGATATAGCTGTCACTTGTGACACTATGCTGGGGCCTAGCAAACACAGAAGTGGATGCTCAAAGTCAGCTATTGGATGGATCACAGGGCCCCCAATGGAGGAGATAGAGAAAGTACCCAAGGAGCTAAAGGGATCTGCAACCCTATAGGTGGAACAACATTATGAACTAACCAGTACCCCGGAGCTCTTTACTCTAGCTGCATATGTATCAAAAGATGGCCTAGTCAGCCATCACTGGAAAGAGAGGCCCATTGGACACACAATCTTTATATGCCCCAGTACAGGGGAATGCCAGGGCCAAAAAATGGGAATGGGTGGGTAGGGAAGTGGGGGGGGAGGGTATGGGGGAACTTTTGGGATAGCATTGGAAATGTAATTGTGGAAAATATGTAATAAAAAAATAAAAAAAGAATCAAATAATATTGAAAAACATGCGTATGATTTTTAATCCCATGTAAAGTATAATAAAAATTTGTATATATGAAGTCATATAGAGTAAATGTTGTTTTAAATATGCTTCAAAAGATGGTAGTTATAAATAGTTGGTAGTCTAGAACATAATATTCTAAACAAAACAACACATCAACACAAGTGTGATCCTGTAACCTTCCCAACATTGAGTCAGTTAAGCAGACCTTGAACATTCTTGAACAACAGATCTTATCAACATGGGACATCTGTCTTGGCTGCAGTTGCAGGGTCCCATGGAAATTCAGCTGTTTTGTGTGTCTGCACTGACCTTGATCTACAATATACTCCAGAATGATGCAGGGGACGATTTTTTTTTTTTTTTTCATTTATAAAGCAAAGCTTACTATTAAACTTTGAGCCTTGAACAGAACCTTGTCTTGGCTTCATTTATCTCTCACCCCTACCTTTTTATTTCCAGTCCCCCTTTACGGTAAACCCAGTTTACCCATAGCTACTAGATGGCTACAATTTATTATCTAGTGTTTCTATAAGTTGCATGTAAGAGCTTTTTCTTATCTTTTAATGATGTCATTCATAAATCTGCTAATCTGTGCACATAGAGGATATATAGAGTTAAGTAATACATTTTTACACAAATGAGTAAAATCAACTCAGAACATATACCACATTTCTAGGGTTTGGATTTTCAACAGGAAACTTGCTTACATATGTGTAATGCTTCGACATTACAAAGAATAATAAGTGCTACTTTCCAGAGAGTTATCAAAGAACTACATTAGATTGTTCACATTGCTCAAACCTGTATCCAGAGAACCATTCACAAATGTCTGTCATCTTCAGCATTGCATCATGTGACTAGCAAAGGGAGAGAAAATAAACTCAGAGAATGGTATTATGATCTCCTCCCTTGACCCTGTGTTTAGAAATCGAGCTTGGGATCATTTATATAAGATGGGACCTTACAGAAAGGAACCTACACAGCAGAATATTCCCACAATGCAATATGTCTCCCGCTCTGTTTATAGCAAATATTTCATGTGTGATAATTGATTAGTAATGATGTTATAGATCCTCTGTTGCAGCATTTGGAGGATTGGATTTCATAATGGTGCCTCAACTAATGACTAACTCTTGCTTAATTGATTTTAGCATTTTTATCAGTACAAAATAGTGGACAAACAGTTCTCTATAAATGACAATAAGACACATTATAATATTTTCCTTCTTTTTTTCTCTTTTTTATTGGATATTTTCTTCATTTACATTTCAAATGCTATCCCACAAGTATCCTATATCCTCCCCCCAACACTGTTCCCCTACCCACTCACACCCACTTCTTGTCCCTGGCTTTTCCTTGTACTGGGGCATATAAAGTTTGCTAGACCAAGGGTCCTCTCTTCCCAATTATAGCCAATTAGGCCATCTTCTGATACATATGCAACTAGACATATGAGTTCTGGGGGTACTGATTAGTTCATATTGTTGTTCCACCTATAGGTTTGCAGACCCCTTCAGCTCTTGGGTACTTTCTCTAGCTCCTACATTGGGGGCCCTGTGTTGCATCCTATAGATGATTATGAGTATTTTCCAGGCACTGGCAAAGCCTCACAAGAGACAGTTATATCAGGGTTCTCTCAGCAAAATCTTGCTTGCATATGCAATAGTGTCTGCATTTGGTGGCTGATTATGGGTTGGACCTCCGGGTGGTACAGTCTCTTGATGGTCCATCCTTTCATCTAAAATCTATACTTTGTCTCTGCAACTCCTTCCATGGATATTTTATTCCCTATTCTAGGGAGGAATGAAGTATTCCTGAGTTGGTCTTCTGTTGTGGCTGGCCAGCAGCTCACAATGAACGGTTTAACTGAGATGGCCACTCAAGCTAAAGAGAGGAACTAGACGGGGCGAAAGAAGAAACGGAGTCAAGACAGTCTCATTCTGATCAAAGCTTCATTTTACTTTTTCAGACACTCAGTTATAAAGGAATGGGGGAGGGACCCAATTCCCACCAAATAACTTGGGGTCCAGTAGCAGGATGAGCACGTGTGTGGCTCCAAACAGCAAAGCAGTATGGTCCAGCAGTGGGCGTGGCAGAATGAATGAGCAGGAAACTCCACCCCTGAGCAAGCAGGTTCCAGGCTGGGGGAGGGGAGACTATATCTCCTCCCTTTTGATAACAAAAAGAAAAAAAAGAAAAGGCTGGCCTGAGGCAAAAAATTTATTTATGCTCAATAGTTCTGCCCAAATTCTTAGGCTAAAGAAAAAACCTGTTTCTGTGGGATTCCCTAACTTTTCTTATGGTAAACTGTATCTGGCAAAGACTGTCCTTTCTATCCTAGTGAGCAACTAACAGAATAGCCCTGAGCTGTAGGCTCTGACTTTATAATGCTAATTAGTGCTGAATAGGTAACTTCCTAGTTGAATATTAAGTAGGGCATTGGAACCCTGGCTAAGTTTGACTGAAAAAATTTGAAATACACTTTATTAAGAATAACACTGAATTGATATTTCTCCGCATTTTTGGATGACAGGTGGGAAACAGGGAGAAGGGGGTGACAGCTGGCTCCGTAGTACAAGGCCAATTGGCTTATTATTTGGGTGGGAGGCAGTGAAGGGCTTGCCCTTCCAACAGTAAGGTCTCCAACCTCTCTCCCCCCTATTAATTAAGTTTAAAAAGGCAACGCTTAACTGAGGTGATCAAATGATTTTCTCATCCATAGATGAGTGGGCTTTTAACCTTGGCTTGGGTGGACATTGACCGGATTCCTCCCGTGGGTGCAATCACGACCCACACCTGTGGCTCTTGGTATCTTTTGGGGAGGGGGAGGCAGAGCCTTAGATAATTTTTTGTTTTTTAGCTGTAATAGGATACCAACCTCCATTTTAAACCAGGTATGTCGCACAGGGAACTCAGAAACGGTCAGGCTGGACCTTCCCCTGCAGTAATTCTCTGCACCAAGCGATACCCATACTGTATTCATATGATCACGAACCAGTATGCACATTTCTGAGTACTGTGCAGCTCCTAAAGGAGAATTGTCAACCTCAGACTTAGCAATGCCTAGGCAAGAATTATGTCATTAGTAAAACCACAATTTGTGGCTAAAATAGAAGCTGGAAGTCATTCCTCCTCATCCCTATTATTCCCGTAGCCTGAGGAACTAAGGACACCTTGCAGTAACAGCAAGGGTGAAAAGCCAGAGGCCAGCTAAGGGCCTAAGCCCATCTATCAAAATAAAATCCAATCTCTGTAAATATTTGAAATTTTGACTTTTTTTAGCCCTCTTGGTAAACCTAAATTCTAACTCAGACTGAAAGCCATGTGCTGGAATGTCATTGGAAGGAAGATAGCAGTTGCCACCTGTGTGCTCTTGGGGGAGGGGAATGTATGCCTGCTGGTCTTGCTGGAGCATGTAGATTAACCTGCTTGAAAAAAGAAAGAGATCTAGACAATGAGAAAGTAGCAATGCAAATTTTCTTTTTGGGGAAGACCAGGTACTTTATTCAGTTGCAAATTGTAAAGCTAAGGCTAGTCTCCTGCCTCCTGTAGGGGAGCTGGCTCAGAGAGTAGCAGGAAAACAGCTTTTCTGGGAGCTTCTGTTCCCAGCTGAATTCTAAACACAAGAGAAATTTTAGTCTTCAGAATGATACTTATGAGAAGAGTCAGAGTCTGTGTTTATCTGACGAATTAATCTCTGGCAGCCACCGCGCTCCATCTTCATCTTGTGAAAAAACACAAACTGAGCCCCTTCCCCAAATTAGAACCGGATCTGGACCCTTCCATTCGTTAGTCAGGGGGTGCTTCCATTTTACCAATGCATAAGAATTAGAAATAACTAGATGCCAGTGGCGATCCACTGCAGACTGACCTTTAATAACGGTTGTAAAATATTTAGAACAAATAAGGTAAAGGCAAGATGAGCCTTTGGTGACCTTGGGGGATATGCTCTGAATTAACTTTGCTAGGTAATTTAGAATATAGGAATCTCTAATATTGGACTGAATATTAGACCAGTCTAAGATTGAGTTTGAATGACTGGTCACACTAAAGAAAAGAGAAAAATCATTATGACTCTATTAAATGACTAATTTTACTAAGTCTGAATATACAGTCTCTGATGTATTATTGCCATAAAGTTAAAAGGCTAGAAGCTAGTCTAAACTGGAAAAATGACAAGCAAGGATGGATCTAAAACATGAATTTAATTTAGTTTTTTAGTCATTTCAATTAGGATACTGAGTCAACTTACCTGCCAACTTGGTACACGAATTACTAATATGCTTCTGCAGCGTTCTGTGGAGAGAACCTGTTTTTCCCTTTCCCAATAAGGTAGCTGTTTTAGGATCAATCTATAAGCCAATTAGTAGATCCTTTTAAGATACTATAAAGCATTTATTAAATTCTTTGACATTTAAATTTCAAATTTTGAAAATAAAGGTATGATTTAAATAGTGTGCATGGAAATGCACTAAATAGTATGTAAGGGGGTACAATTTTTCCCTTTTTTGTCTTTTAAGAAGTTAAACGTTTTTAAAATTTCACAATATCTAACCTTTTGAATTAATAACTTGTTGACACACATTTGAAATACTTGGCTGTAAAGGGGCAGTGACTAATTGCACTTTCAATCATTTTTCTTAAGGAGCGGTTGTAACTAGAAAGCTTGAAAAGTTATTAAGAGTCACATGTGTATAATTTATTTATTAACTAGAAATATGCATAAGCAATTGTAAATTTGAGAATTAATAGTATCTGAGGGAAGAACAATTTTAAGCAATTATGAGCTCAGAGATATAGCATTGACTATTAATATAAAAATTAAGGTTTGATTGTTCAGCATTTTAAAGCACCATCTACAGCACACAACTAGATTATTTGTGCTGGAACAGGGGAAACTGTGTGTCTTAAGACTCTGCCCCACAGCAGCTAGTTGGGCCCATGTGGGCCAACGATCGGCTGGGAGGATGAGAAAAATGATTTTACAATAATGTTTTTTTTCTTGCCAAAGAATTGTCTTGGGCACAACTAATATTTAATTACCAATTAATAACAATTATAAAAGCTTTTTTTATTTTTTGTAAAACCTTTTGTAGTAAACTAAAACATTAACTAATAAAAGGATATTGTCTCTGAATCTCTTGGGTGAGAGCAAGGATTTAAGGATTTAAGGTAAACTTCTCTTAAGAAGCATTAGTTAATAAAATACTTTCCACTTAGGAAACAATATACAGTGAAAGATTAAAACGCTTGGCTTCTTGTATAGAAGCAGACACAATATTTTTTTTTTTTTTACATAATGTAAAGTTACATTAGCCATACCTAGAGGCAAAATTTTCTAGTGGTTACAGTTCACTAGAAGCAAAACTCTTTGAATTTAAGCATTATTAAACATCTGAATAGATCTGTAACACTGTTAAAAAGAAATTTTCTTGAACACAGGGAAAAACTTTCTTAGGTACTGTTTGCAAAACACAAGAAGGCCACAAGCCGCTCTGGGGCTGCCCAGAGCCCTGTATTGACTCAAACGTAAAATACTTTTTAATCTAAGCATCAATCTTAAATTTATAATTAAACTGCAAGCTGCAGTCAACGGAACAATGGCAATTTTAACTATAATTTTTAAGTTTCTTGTGCAACGTTAGGATAATACCTACAACCTTGGGAAAGCAAAACTCAAGTTTAAAACAATTTATCATCTTTAAAATCAATATTAGAAGCATTACTATCATATTACGAAGTTTGGATGTCAATTAATACCTATGAATACTTATTAAAGCAAGCTTTAATGCTTTAATAAAGAGGCATTGCTTTAAATCTTATCTTAAATTTTACTATTTAGGATAGGAACCACATTAATTATTATCTAAACTAGAAATATCTTTAGAGACCTAGCCTCCTGGGCTGCCTTATGCCACGTGTCGGAATGACTCTAAACTTGAGTTATTAAATTTAACACTAACCATCTGTAGCAATGTAACAATTATTAATCTTAACCAACAACTTATGAGCTGAATGCGAAAACATACAGAGCACATTATCAATAAAAAGGAACCAAATGAAGCAGTTACATTTAGACCAATCAGAGAATATTAATTTTTGTAGCTACAATCATAGAATAAAAAACACTTTACCATTGTCAAACACATTAATCATGAACCATTTATCAGCTTTTTTACTTAGAAACTAAGAGGCTGTTTTTTCTTTCTTGAACCATGGGCAACAGCTATCTATCTTACCTAAAATTTTTCTTACTAATTGTACTTTAAGCCTTACTCCTCTAGCCTGAAACAACTCCTGAAAACTAAGGGCAACCGCCTGATCTATAACTTTAAACCCTTCCTTCTTCCACCTAAGCAGCTTCCTAAAAAGCTGCGGCCCACCGCCTGTTTCCATTTCTAGTTCCGATTAATACGCTGCTGACCCAAGCAGAACCAGCGTTGGGTTAGCACTGATTCAAGCTTAGTTCGTATCCTACCGCACCCTTAGCAACACCTTACAAAGCTGAAATTTTAAGTTAGTGCTAGCATGTGTACCTGTCTGTTGCTCTGGTGCCCTATACGAAGATCCTTTGCCTTTTCTGTGGAGCTCCACACCAACAGCATTTTTCTTAGTGTCCCTCTGCCATTCTTCAGGTCCCTGTTCCGGCGCCAAACTGTTGTGGCCAGCTAGCAGCTCGCAACGAACGGTTTAACTGAGATGGCCACTCAAGCTAAAAGAGAGGAACTAGATGGGGCCAGACACAACACTCTTCCTTCTTGATTTTCTTGTGTTTTGTAGGATGTATCTTGGGTATTCTAGGTTTCTGGGCTAATATCCACTCATCAGTAATTGCATATCAAGTGACTTCTTATGTGATTTTGTTACCTCATTAGGGATGATATCCTCCAGATACATGCATTTGCCCAAGAATTTCATAAATTCATTGTTTTTAATAGCTGAGTAGTACTCCATTGTGTAAATTACCATATTTTCTGTATCCACTCCTCTGTTGAGGGGCATCTGGGTTCTTTACAGCTCCTGGCTATTATAAATAGGGCTGCTATGAACATAGTAGAGCATGTGTCCTTATTACCAGTTGGAACATCTTCTGGGTATATGCCCAGGAAAGGTATTGCTGGATCTAGTGGTAATACTATGTCCAGTGTTATGAGGAACAGCCAGACTGATTTCCAGACTGATTGTTCCTGCTTGCAATCCCACCAGCAATGGACAAGTGTTCCTCTTTCTCCTCATCCTCGCCAGCATCTGCTGTGACATGACTTTTTGACCCTCGCCATTCTGACTGGTGTGAGGTGGAATCTCAGGGCTGTTTTGATTTGCATTTATCTGATGATTAAGGATGTTGAACATTTTTTTCAAGTGTTTCTCGGCCCTTTAGTATTCCTCGGTTGAGAATTCTTTGTTTAGCTCTGTACCCCATTTTTTAATTGGGTTATTTGAATTTCTGGAATTCAGCTTCTTGAGCTCTTTGTATATAAAGGATATTATAGTCCCTATCAGATTTAGGTTTGGTAAACATTCTTTCCCAATCTGTTTTTGGCCTTATTCTCTTATTAACAGTATGTTTTGCCTTACAGAATCTTTGGAATTTTATGAGGTCCCTTTGGTCAATTCCTGATCTTATAGCACAGGCCATTGCTGTTCTGTTTAGGAATTTTTCCCATGTACCCATATCTTCGTGGGTTTTCCCCACTTTCTCCTCTATAAACTTCAGTGTCTCTGGTTTTATGTGGAGTTATTTGATCCACTTAGTCTTGTGCTTTGTACAAGGAGATAAGAATGGATCAATTCTCATTCTTCTACATGATAACATTTGTTGAAAATGCTGTCGTTTTTCCACTGTATGGTTTTAGCTACTTTGTGAAAGATCAGGTGACTATAGGTGTGTGGGTTCATTTCTGAGTCTTCAATTCAATTCCACTGATCTAACTGTCTGTTGCGGTACCAGTACCATGCAGTTTTTATTACAATTGCTCTGTAGTACAGCGTGAGGTTAGGCATGGTGATTCCACCAGAGGTTTTTTATCCTTGAGAATAGTTTTTGCTATCCTAGGTTTTTTGATATTCCAGATGAATTTGCAAATTGCCCTTTCTAATTCAGTGAAAAATTGAGTTGGAATTTTGATGGGGATTGCATTGAATCTGTAGATTGCTTTCGACAGGATAGCCATTTTTACTATATTAATCCTGCCAATCCATGAGCATGGGAGACCTTTTCCATTTTCTGAGACCTTGTTCAATTTCTTTTTTCAGACTTGAAGTTCTTGTCATACAGATCTTTCACTTCCTTAGTTAGAGTCACACCAATGTCTTTTATATTGTGACTCTTGTGAAGGGTGTTGTTTCCCTAATCTCTTTCTCATCCTAATATTTTCCTTCTTATCTGAGAGAAATACTTAAGCAGCTGTGAACAGTGTTTTTCTTTCTCTTGGATTTATGCTCATCTCTTCTTTGACTATTAACCTATCATTCTAGTGATCAATCATTTAGCTGACATGATTTTACGTGTAGTCTATGTGATGTGGTGTTATTGAGGCCCTTTAGGTTGTTCTATTTAATTTAATTTTTTGTTTGTTTATTTTATTTTTCCAAGACAGTATTTCTCTGTTTAACTCTGGCTCTACTTGATCTGACTTTGAAGACCTGGCTAGCCTCGAAATCTGCCTGCCTCTGCCTCCCAAGTGCTGGGATTTAAGGCGTGTGCCACCACTGCCTGGCTCTATATAATTTTTAATTAAAATATATATTAAATGCATATACAAAAATTGAAATCCCATCAAGCTAACATTGCATCACAGTACTATCTAAAATGTGACACAGATATATTAGATGCTTATGCATCTCAGTGACAAAGATAAAAATAAATAAACCCCTTGTCAAATATGCTGTGAATAATTTTGGTTTGAGGTCAGTTTGTTGCTTTAATACCATATAAGCAATACAGAAAAGATCAGAATGAGGATTATATTATTTAAAATATAAAAATAATACAAGAAAATAAAAAATAACTACTTTCGACTACGTAATTTTTAACACTTTGTAGAATTTTAAATATATTTCAGTGAAAAAAGAAAATTAGAAACTTTCAGGAGTTAAGTTAGAGTTAGACACTTACAAAGTTTTTTTAAAGGTTGTTTACAGGAACTTTATTTTCATATTCACAATCTTCTAGTCCTGGCCACTACACAAATGACCTCTGATGGATATGACAACTGTTACATCATATGCATGAAGTGGAGCACAGACATGTAATAGGGGAGGGGCTGAACCTCTGGGATGTTAGAAGGGTCACCCTGGTGACACTCTAAACTCCCTGGGGTCTCCAGTCTCTGAGGTTTAGGTGCATCAACTCTGAATGAACACAGACCCAGCAGTCCTCTGCTGTATGTGCGTTGGTGGCATCCTATAAGCTGGTGTATGCTGCATGTTCCATGGTCCTGCTTTTCAATGATCTCAGGGGTCCAGATTAATTGAGCCTGCTGGTCCTCCCTCAGGGTTGCCCTCCTCTTCAGCTTTTTTTCATCCTTTCCCTAATTCAACAACAGTGTTAGCTGCTTTTGTCCACTGGTTGAGGGCAACTATCTGCCCCTGTCTCTTTCAGATGGTTATTGGCTCCTCCCGAGTGTGGTCATTGTAGGTCCCTCTTTGTGAGCGCACCATAGCCTCAGTAGTAGTGTCAGGCCTTGGAACCTCCCTTTGAGCTGGATCCCTCTTTGGACCTGTCACAGGACCTTCTTTTCCTTAGGCTCCTCTGCATTTCCATCTCTGTAATAATTTCAGGCAGGAAAAGTTGAGGGTCAGAGATGTGACTGTGGGATGGACCCCTCTCCCCATTTGATGTCCTGTCTACCTGCTGGAGGTAGGCTCTAAAAGTTCCCTCTCCATCGCTGGTGGGATTGCAAAATGGTACAACCACTCTGGAAATCAATTGGGAGGTTCCTCAGAAAATTGGAAATAGATATATCTGAAGACC
Organism: Mus caroli; assembly: GCF_978045245.1. NCBI lineage: Eukaryota > Metazoa > Chordata > Mammalia > Rodentia > Muridae > Mus > Mus caroli. The sequence continues at coordinate 80,014,118 of NW_028227262.1, read as the reverse complement.
CACTTATACCACTCTTAGTAATATACCCAAATGTGCCCCATAGGGGCACATATTCCACTGTTTTCATGGCATTCTTATTAGTGATAGCTGGAAGCTGAAAACAAACTAGATGTCCCACAACAGAAGAATGTATACAGAAAATGTGGTTCATTTACACAAGAGAATACTACTCAGCTATTAAGAACAAACTAGGGCATCCTGACTTTTGCAGGCAAATGGATAGAACTAGAAAATATCATCGTGAGTGAGGTAACTCAGACTTTAAAGGACATGCATGGTATATGCTCACTAAATAATAAGTGGATATTACAAAAGAAACAAGCAAACAAAACAACAACAACAACAAACAAGAGACATAATATCCAAGATACAGTCCACAGAACTCAAAGAATCAACATGCTGAAGTGTCCAAGTGCTTCAGTCCCAGTTGGGAAGGACAAGAAATCAATCACAAGTAGGGAGGGAAGGAGGGACGTTGGAAGGAAAGTGGATGGGGAAGAGGAGATGGAGGGGGGGGGAATATGATCTGGTATTGCATAAGGAAAAGGACTGAAGTCTTGAGAGCCAGCAGAAAGAATGGAAACAGGAGGCCTCAGGAGGTAATGAGGTTGGGGGGGGGACCATTCAGAATGCACCAGAGACCTGGGAGCTGAAAGATTCTCAGGACAAAAAGGAAGATACTTTAGATGAAATGCCCCAGAGTGGGGAGAGGGAACTTAAAGAAGTCATTTTAATGCCACACATAGGTTATTGGACATTCTCATCTTATTATAAAATGATAATCTTTACATGTAAGTGTTTCAGAAAAAGTTTTGAGAAAATATTATTTTACAGATAATTACTAAAAGAAAAATGACTAGGAATATCAGTGCTATTTTCTATCAATCCAAGTCTCCACAGTGCCTATTAGGGGTGTGAGATTCTTGGGGTTCTCAAATTATAGTACCATGAACTCAGTGTTCAAACCAATCTAGATCTGAAATATCAAACTCAGGAGGCAAAGCTTGGAGGTAAGTGCCTCAGACACTTAGGACAACTCAATTGCTGCATCATAAGAAATTCTGAATACTTTGACTTATATGGCATATACTTACATTGAAGATGTACAAGAGAATATTATTAGTAATAGATTGTGTGAGTTGATACAAGGAATTTTTATACTTATACTATTAAGAAAAAAATTTCTCCCACTCTTACTTTTCTTTAGAGAAGTCCATTTAATTTATTTCTTATTTCTTTTTGTCTTGCTTGTCATAGGATATAATTACTTACTTCTCATTCAGATAACTACCTGCATGAAACTTCAGTCTGGAGCAATAGGCATGCCTTGGCCTTGTAGATGGTTTATGACTGAAATTCACATATGTCCAGTCATTTTCAGGGGTGTCCATCTACCCTATAAGCAAAATCAAAGGAGACACTTTATGTTACCCCACACATAAGAATGGGCTTTTACATACCCTTGGTACTTTTTACACAGCTGTTCTAAAAAATGGATTTCCATAATGCTCCCTAGTGTCCACCTCTCCTTGCAAGTCCAAGACAAAAGCTAGGCTATCTTTCTACCTTGAATATTCAGGATTCTTCATATGAAGTTCTCAAAATGAGTTACTCTCTTCAGCTCCTGAGGATGCTTGTGCTCTGGATCCCTTGTAAGTAAAGAAACAAAGATAAAGAAGGAAAGTGTGGGGGATGGAGACTTCTGGGTTCCTGCTAATCAAGATGCAGATGCACATTCTGTTTACGTCTGAGATTACCAGTTTTGCATGCTAGTTATATGTCTGTAAGGATTTCAAGGTTTAACCTATGCTTTTGTGACTACCCTTACAACTACCAAAGCTAATGGTCCAGATGACTCCTAGGTGGTTTCTATACTCTATTTCTATGGTTATTTTATATTGAGCATTTTTGAAATATGAAAAAATCATAAACATAATAAGTAGGAAATAATAAAGGAAAAGAAACTCATTTGAAAATACATTTGTGAGTGTGTGTGTGTGTCTGTGTGTATCCCCTTTCATTTTTCTCATCTCAGGAATCAGTAAAGTTATTGTGATGACACAGGATGCACTGTCCAATCCTTTCACTTCTGTAGAGTCAGCATCCGTCTCTTGCAGGTCTAGTAAGAGTCTCCTACATCATGATGGGAAGGAATACTTGAATTTCTTTCTGCAAAGGCCAGGAGGGCCTTCTTGGCTCCTGATCTTTTTTTTTTTTAATATATTTTATTATGTATTTTCCTCAATTACATTTCCAATGCTATCTGAAAAGTCCCCCATACCCTTCCCAATGTCCCTCATTTCCCTACCCACCCATTCCCATTTTTTTTTTTTTTTTTGGCGCTGGCGTTCCCCTGTACTGGGGCATATAAAGTTTGTGTGTCCAATGGGCCTCTCTTTACAGTGATGGTCGACTAGGCCATCTTTTGATACATATGCAGCTACAGTCAAGAGCTCCGAAGTACTGGTTAGTTCATAATGTTGTACCACCTATAGGGTTGCAGGTCCCTTTAGATCCTTGGGTACTTTCTCCAGCTCCTCCATTGGGAGCCCTGTGATCCATCCACTAGCTGACTGTGAGCATCCACTTATGTGTTTGCTAGGCCCCGGCATAGTCTCACAAGAGACAGCTATATCAGGGTCCTTTGAGCAAAATCTTGCTAGTGTATGCAATGGTGTCAGCGTTTGGAAGCTGATTATGGGATGGATCCCTGGGTATGGCAGTCTCTAGATGGTCCATCCTTTCATCACAGCTCCAATCTTTGTTTCTGTAACTCCTTCTAGGGATGTTTTGTTCCCAATTCTAAGAAGAAGTACAGTGACCCCACTTTGGTCTTCATTCTTCTTGAGTTTCATGTGCTTAGCAGATTGTATTATATATCTTGGGTATCATAAGTTTTGGGCTGATATCCATTTATCAGTGAGTACATATTGTGTGAGTTCCTTTGTGATTGTGTTACCTCACTCAGGATGATGCTCTCCAGGTCCATCCATTTGCCTAGGAATATCATAAATTCATTTTTTTAAGCTGAGTAATAATCCACTATGTAAATATACCATAATTTCTGTATCCATTTCTCTGTTGAGGGGCATCTGGGTTCTTTCCAGCTTCTGGCTATTATAAATAAGGCTGCTATGAACATAGTGGAGCATGTGTCCTTTTTACCAGTTGGGACATCTTCTGGATATTTGCCCAGGAGAGGTATTGCTGGATCCTCCGGTAGTTCTATGTCCAATTTTCTAAGTAACCGCCAGACTGATTTCCAGAGTGGTTGAACAAGCTTGCAATACCACCATCAATGGAGGAGTGTTCCTCTTTCTCCATATCCTCGCCAGCATCTGCTGTCACCTGAATTTTTGATCTTAGCCATTCTGACTGTTTTGATTTGCATTTCCCTAATGATTAAGGATGTTGAACATTTTTTCAGGTGCTTCTCAGCCATTCGGTATTCCACAGGTGAGAATTCTTTGTTCAGTTCTGAGCCCCATTTTTTAATGGGGTTATTTGATTTTCGGGAGTCCACCTTCTTGAGTTCTTTGTATATATTGAATATTAGTCCCCTATCTGATTTAGGATAGGTAAAGATCCTTTCCCAATCAGTTGGTGGTCTTTTTGCCTTATTGACGGTGTCTTTTGCCTTGCAGAAGCTTTGCAGTTTCATGAGGTCCCATTTGTCAATTCTTGATCTTACTGTGCAAGCTATTGCTGTTCTATTCAGGAATTTTTCTCCTGTGCCCATATCTTCAAGGCTTTTCCCCACATTTCCTCTATAAATTTCAGTGTCTCTGGTTTTATGTGAAGTTCCTTGATCCACTTAGATTTGACCTTAGTACAAGGAGATAGAAATGGATCTATTCGCATTCATCTACATGATAATAACCAGTTGTGCCACCACCATTTGTTGAAAATGCTGTCTTTCTTCCACTGGATGGTTTTAGCTCCCTTGTCGAAGATCAAGTGACCGTAGCTGTGTGGGTTCATTTCTGGGTCTTCAATTCTATTCCATTGGTCTATTTGTCTGACACTGTACCAGTACCATGCATTTTTTTATCACAATTGCTCTGTAGTAAAGATTTAGATCAGGCATGGTGATTCCACCAGAGGTACTTTTATCCTTGAGAAGAGTTTTTGCTATCCTAGGTTTTTTGTTATTCCAGATAAATTTGCAGACTGCTCTTTCTAATTCGTTGAAGAATTGAGTTAGAATTTTGATGTGGATTGCATTGAATCTGTAGGTTGCTTTTGGCAAGATAGCCATCTTTATAATATTGATCCTGCCAATCCATGAGCATGGGAGATCTTTCCATCTTCTGATATCTTCTTTAATTTCTTTCTTCAGAGACTTGAAGTTTTTATCATACAGATCTTTCACTTCCTTAGTTAGAGTAACGCCAAGATATTATATATTATTTGTGACTATTGAGAAGGGTGTTGTTTCCCTAATTTCTTTCTCAGCCTGTTTATTCTTTGTGTAGAGAAAGGCCATTGATTTGTTTGAGTTAATTTTATTTCCAGCTACTTCACCGAAGCTGTTTATCAGGTTTAGGAGTTCTCTGGTGGAATTTTTAGGGTCACTTATATATACTATCATATCATCTACAAAAAGTGATATTTTGACTTCATCTTTTCCAATTTGTATCTCCTTTTGTTGTCGAATTGCTCTGGCTAGGACTTCAAGTACAATGTTTAACAGGTATGGAGAATGTGGACAACCTTGTCTAGTCCCTGATTGTAGAGGGATTTCTTCAAGCTTCTCAGTATTTACTTTGATGTTGGTTACTGGTTTGTTGTAGATTGCTTTTATCATGGTTAGGTATGGTCCTTTGATTCCTGATCTTTCCAAGACTTTTATCATGAATGGGTGTTGGATCTTGTCGAATGCTTTTTCCGCATCTATGAGATGATCCTGTGGTTTTTGTCTTTGAGTTTCTATATATAATGAATTACGTTGATGGATTTCCGTATATTAAACCATCCCTGCATCCCTGCAATAAAACCTACTTGGTCAGGATGGATGATTGCTTTAATGTGTTCTTGGATTCGGTTAGCAAGAATTTTATTGAGGATTTTTGCATCTATATTCATAAGGGAAATTGGTCTGAAGTTCTCTATCTTTGTTGGATCTTTCTGTGGTTTAGGTATCAGAGTAATTATGGCTTCATAGAATGAGTTGTTTAGAGTTCCTTCTACTTCAATTTTGTGGTATAGTTTGTACAGAACTGGAATTAGATCTTCTTTGAAGGTCTGATAGAACTCTGCACTAAACCCATCTGGTCCTGGGCTTTTTTTGACTGGGAGACTATTAATGACTGCTTCTATTTCTTTAGGGGATATGGGACTGTTTAGATTGTTAACTTGATCCTGATTTAACTTTGGTACCTGGTATCTGTCTAGAAATTTGTCCATTTCATCCAGGTTTTCCAGTTTTGTTGAGTATAGCCTTTTGTAGAAGGATCTGATGGTGTTTTGGATTTCTTCAGGATCTGTTGTTATGTCTCCTTTTTCATTTCTGATTTTGTTAATTAGGATGTTGTCCCTGTGCCCTCTAGTGAGTCTAGCTAAGGGTTTGTCTATCTTGTTGAGTTTCTCAAAGAACCAACTCCGAATTTGGTTAATTCTTTGAATAGTTCTTCTTTTTTCCACTTGGTTTTTTTCACCCCTGAGTTTGATTATTCCCTGCCGTCTACTCCTCTTGGGTGAATTTTCTTTTTTTTTTTCTATAGCTTTTAGATGTGTTATCAAGCTGCTAGTGTGTGCTTTCTCCAGTTTCTTTTTGTAGGCACTCAGAGCTATGAGTTTTTCTCTTAGAAATGCTTTCATTGTGTCCCATAGGTTAGTGTATGTTGTATCTTCATTTTCATTAAACTCTAAAAAGTCTTTAATTTCTTTCTTTATTCCTTCCTTGACCAAGGTATCATTGAGAAGAGTGTTGTTCAGTTTCCATGCGAATGTTGGCTTTCCATTATTAATGTTATTATTGAAGATAAGCCTTAGTCCATGATGATCTCATAGGATGCATGGGACAATTTCACTATTTTTGTGTCTGTTGAGGCCTGTTTTGTGATCAATTTTATGGTCAGTTTTGGAGAATGTCCTGTGAGGTGCTGAGAAGAAGGTCTATCCTTTTGTTTTAGGATAAAATGTTCTGTAGATATATGTTAAGTCCATTTGTCTCATAACTTCTGTTAGTTTCACTGTGTCCCTGTTTAGTTTCAGTTTCCACGATCTGTCCAGTGATGAAAGTGGTGTGTTGAACTCACCCACTATTATTGTGTGAGGTGCAATGTGTGCTTTGATCTTAACTAAAGTGTCTTTAATGAATGTGGCTGCCCTTGCATTTGGAGCATAGATATTTAGAATTGAGAGTTCCTCTTGGAGGATTTTTCCTTTGATGAGTATGAAGTGTCCCACCTTGTCTTTTTTGATGACTTTGGGTTGGATGTCGATTTTATTTGATATTAGAATGGCTACTCCAGCATATTTCTTCAGGCCATTTGCTTGGAAAATTGTTTTCCAGCCGTTTACTCTGAGGTATTGTCTGTCTTTTTCCCTGAGATGGGTTTCCTGTAAGCAGCAGAATGTTGGGTCCTGTTTGTGTAGCCAATCTTTTAGTCTATGTCTTTTTATTGGGGAATTGAGTCCATTGATATTAAGAGATATTAAGGAAAAGTAATTGTTGCTTCCTTTTATTTTTGTTGTTAGAGTTGGCATTCTGTTCTTGTGGCTGTCTTCTTTTTGGTTTGTTGAGGGATTACTTTCTTGCTTTTTCTATGGCATGATTTCCTTCCTTGTATTGGTTTTTTTTCTGTTATTATCCTTTGAAGGGCTGTATTCGTGGAAAGATAATGTGTGAATTTTGTTTTGTCGTGGAATACTTTGGTTTCTCCATCTATGGTAATTGAGAGTTTTGCTGGGTATAGTAGCCTGGATTGACATTTCTGTTCTCTTAGTGTCTGTAGAACATCTGTCCAGGCTCTTCTGGCTTTCATTGTCTCTGGTGAAAAGTCTGGTGTAATTCTGATAGGCCTGCCTTTATATGTTACTTGACCTTTCTCCCTTGCTGCTTTTAATATTCTATCTTTATTTAGTGCATTTGTTGTTCTGATTATTATGTGTCGGGAGTAATTTCTTTTCTGGTCTAGTGTATTTGGAGTTCTGTAGGCTTCTTGTATGATCATGGGCATCTCTTTCCTTAGGTTTGGGAAGTTTTCTTCTATAATTTTGTTGAAGATATTTGCTGGCCCTTTAAGTTGAAAATCTTCTGTCTCATCAACTCCTATTTTCCTTAGGTTTGGTCTTCTCATTGTGTCCTGGATTTCCTGGATTTTTTGAGTTAGGATCCTTTTGCATTTTGTATTTTCTTTGATTGTTGTGCGGATGTTCTCTATGGAGTCTTCTGCACCTGAGATTCTCTCATCCATCTCTTGTATTCTGTTGCTGATGCTCACATCTATGTTTCCAGATTTCTTTCCTGGGGTTTCTATCTCCAGCGTTGCCTCACTTTGGGTTTTCTTTATTGTGTCTACTTCTCTTTTTAGGTCTAGTATAGTTTTGTTCATTTCCATCACCTGTTTGGATGTGTTTTCCTATTTTTCTTTGAGGACTTCTACCTGTTTTGTTGTGTTTTCCTGTTTTTCTTTAAGGACTTGTAACTCTTTAGCAATGTTCTCCTGTATTTCTTTAAGTGAGTTATTAAAGTTCTTCTTGATATCCTCTACCATCATCATGAGATATGCTTTTAAATCCGGGTCTAGCTTTTCTGTTGTTTTGGGGTGCCCAGGACTTGGTTGGGTGGGAGTGCTGCGTTCTGATGATGGTGAGTGGTCTTAATTTCTGTTAGTAGGATTCTTACGTTTGCCTTTCGCCATCTGGTAATCTCTGGGGCTGTGCAGAATACACTGGGCGGGGTCCTGGAACCAAGATGTCTGTTGCTGATGCTCAGGCAAAGTGCTCCCTCTCAGCTCAGATCCCTTTCCACTGGCTGGAAGGTGGCCGAATGTCAGGGGCCTGTGCAGAATACACTCAGCGGGGTCCCGGAACCAAGATGTCTGCTGCTGATGCACAGGCAAAGTGTTCCTGGGCTGGTCGGATCCTTAACCACTGGCCAGAGAAGTGGCCAGCTGTCTGGGGCCCTAAAAGGGGGCTGCCTTAGAATCTCTGTGGCTCCCCCTGTCCCAGAAGCTTTTAGCTTCTGTATTCCGTACTCTCACCTGTGCATAATACACTCAGTGGGGTCCCAGAACCAGGATGTCTGCTGGTGATGCTCAGTCCTGATCTTTTTGATGTCAACCTGTGCCTCAGGAGTCTCAGACAAGTTTAGTGACAGTGGGTCAGGAACAGATTTCACACTGTAACTCAGTAAAGTGGAGGCTGAGAATGTGGGTGTATATTACTGTCAGCAAGTTGTAGAGTATATTCCAGAGTGATACATCTCTGAACAAAACCCACCCAGATGGTAGCACTCAACTGCTACATTTGTTGATTGTCTTGAGAACAAAGTTTGTGTACTTGAATAGAAGGAGGAGGAGGAGGAGGAGAAGGAGGAGGAGGAGGAGGAGGAGGAAGACGAAGAAGAAGACGAAGAAGAAGAAGAACAAGAAGAAGAAGAAGAAGAAGAAGAAGAAGAAGAAGAAGAAGAAGAAGAAGAAGAAGGAGAAGGAGAAGGAGAAGGAGAAGGAGAAGGAGAAGGAGAAGGAGAAGGAGAAGGAGAAGGAGAAGGAGAAGGAGAAGGAGAAGGAGAAGAAGGAGAAGAAGGAGAAGAAGGAGAAGAAGGAGAAGACAGAAGAGAAAACAAGCTGTGCACTCATGTATGCATCAAGGACACTATGAAGACTGTTGACTCTAGCATTTCCCTAGTGCTTGACTATGTTTAGATTAGTGTTTCCGGTTATATATGAAACTCAAACATGATTGTACTGGGATAGGAAGATCAATACATTTTGATTGCAATTGTCATGTGCAAAACAGGTTTTAGGTGCAAGCATACAGGCCCCCTCACCTCACTCAGCTGAATTAATTCAGAAACAGTTTAAACTGTAATTCTCGTTTGGAAACATACAGACTATAAGGACATGAAATCCATTTTTCATTCCACCTTACATTGTCCGTAGTCTCATAGGAGGTATACACATTTTTGTGCTATTTTCAAAACAAGCTTTATACTGGATGACTCAAAGTAATACAGCAGACAAAGTCCTATACTTCAAGGGTATGTTTAGTATGACATAATCTGACATATTAACAATATAAATAATTATAAAGTCATGTTATTTTATGCTAATGGACTTAAATCTTAAATTTTTATTTGAATGATATATTTTCTCAGTGGTCATTGATTTTTGCCTTTTAATGAAGTTTGCCAAGAAACCAAAATCTGTCATTTCCAATACAAATAGAAATTGCAAGGATTCATAGATATGTTTCTAAGCGCTGAACATTTACTCATAGCTAGTCCTACTTCTCATAGTATGAAATAGGAAAATATTTTAACCTTTCAGATTTAGTGTTTTGTGGACACACAATTATTTGTAAACCTTTATACTCTGTTGTCAATTCCCTATGACATGATTTTAATTGGTTCAACTGAATTTTTCTTTATTATTTTCTGAAAGTTTGTATGTTCAATAGAAATCTTGTTTATAATTGTAAATGCATCCTTGCTACTGAGCAGTGGCAACAATCTACACCTCAAACCACCAGTAAATTTTAATATAGCATATATAATGAAGTTCAAGAGATGTTCAACAGTATTTTATTAATTACCTTTATATTAGATTATCCTGTCTCACTTTATACGAATGTAATTTTCTGACAACATTTAAGCTTAGGTTGTTTGATATAATGTATTTGTCCAATGACATTTGGCTCATAATAATGCTGAACTAAATTATTTTACTTGATGTATCCCCATTATAATATAGTATCTGTGAAACATTACCCATCTCTCCAGCAGGGGGTAGTGCAATCACACATTTATCCACTCAAGGTAACAATCAGAATGATAGAAAGAGGCACCCAGTCTCTTGATCTACCAAGCCTCCACAAATGTTTTCAAGTATGTGGCCACTACTATGAGACTGCCCTGAGCACATTTCATTGACACAGACTTTGAGAGCTGATGACTCAGAAAATAATTATCTTCAGAGAGAGCAGACCGGCTTCTCACAGATACTCCTATTTATGACAGAAAACTTTGGCTCAGGAGGATCAGAAGTCCAAGGCCCTCCTAAATATTAGCATGAGGCACAATGATAGATTTGTGATTGAGACTACAAAATCTATATTTATGTTTCTTTCTGCTTTAGAAAGGGGGTTTCTGCATGTGACATCTGTGGTAATATTCCTGAAAATAATTGAGTTCCAGTTCCACATCACACACTGACATCACACACTTCTTTTTCTGAGATATTTTTGGGCTCAGAATCACTTAATTAGACGCAGATGGATTAGTTAACCCTTAGCTGAGCAGCTATCAGGACAATGGTATGGCAAATGTGGAGCCTCAGGTTTTCCTATGTACATTCCAGTAATCTTCAGCTGAGCTTTATGGTGGGAATAAAAATCCCATATACTGTAGTACTTGTCGTTCATATAGATCAATTCTACCTATGAAAAAAAAAAACACTTGGGAAATACCCTGGACCAGAAAAGAACATGTGGGACTTTTACTCTGTCATGAAGAGCATCAAAGAGAATACCACTTACACTGACTGCTGTCAACAGGACAGTATCCTGTTCACAACATTCTACAAACCAGAACAGAAACACATTTTGTTTTCTCATGAACAGGCTACCTCCTTCTCAGAAGATGCAATATGATCAAGAGTTTTATTAACTTGTGGTAGAATCTCTGAACAAGTCTGCAACAGAAGCAGGTCTGAATTTTACTCAAGGACATTAAGCAGCCCCTTCCTGAAAAAAAAAGTATGTAAGGAAATAATGGGATAAGATAACCAAAGGCTGCATCTTTGTGTTATTCTGTATAGAGGAATGTTTGACAGTTATGAATTTGATTTCCCAACCCAGGCACTGATCATAGGGAGGATCTCACTGGGCTTTTGAGAATATATATGGGGCATTAGGATTCATATTTTAAAAATTGTTCCAGTTTACATAGGAGTTGAAGTTCTGCCCCACATTAGTCTTTCATCAAAGACTGTCTGTGTATACAGGGTAAAAATTGAGACAATGAAAGCCACATACTCTATCACTTTTTATTGGCATGGGGAATATAATAGTTTATACATAATAATAATATCTTGCTGCATTTTTATAGAATTTGCACTTCTGAAAAAATGGATTGGCTTAACAATCATCATTGTAAAAAGTTGTGAAACTGCCAAGTTGTGACACAATAACTTTTCTTCATTATATTACTGAAATTGTAGATTTATACTATTATATAATTAGGTCTTTAAATTTTAGAGTCTGGAGGTACACACATATGTACATACACTTACAGTCAGAGATTCCCAATTAGTTTCCTACATACAGTGATTCAATTGAATAATTTGAAAGTGTTTATTTTAATATATTACTTGTTCAGCACCATCCTTATATAATTTTGACCTCTTGCTACACTGTGGTCTGTGGTTCTAGTGTTTATACTTGACACTGTGATGCAGTAACAAGCAGCAGAAGCAATACAAGACAGCCCCAGAACCACCACAAAAACACTAATATACCACAATGTAACATATTTAGTAAGCTGCATGAAATAGTCTACAATGTGTCATAGAAATGTGGAAAGGGTGGTCTTGCCACATGATGGCCAAATATAAGTTCTAATAAAGTATATGCTTGGGGCATTCCAAAGATTAGTTATATTAACTGTATTCTTGTCTAATCCTATTTCCATTCTACACAGGTTTATCTGGTGCAACTCAAATAAGGACTGAATGTATGTGTTGGAAGTAATATATTATTATTCCACTAACATTTCCAACTATTTTTAATACATTGTCATCAAAATTTACTGTTCTTAAAAACTGGAGGCTTTATTTTTATAATGTCCAGATCTCATGTAAGTATGGCTGGCATCGATCTTGTCTTGGAAGATGACTTACAACTTCTGGAAACTCTATCTTCTACTTTAGAGGCTGGAACTTGAGGGTTCCACCAGCAGAATCAGTTCCCTCAATGATGGGGGCTCTAAATCACCTTTCTTTCCACAGTGTGCAAGAAGTGCATCAATTAAGTGACATACCTGCCTAATATTTTCTAACTTCTTAGTAGGAAAAGTTGGGTTGCATATAAGTGTGTTCTTCACATATTCCTGTGTAATAGGTTATAGAAATTTTCTGAATGGTGCCTTTTATTCACAGGAAGATATAGTTTTGATTTAGTTCAATTGCTCTTCCTGAGCACAATACAATTTAAATTTAACTATTGTCTGGGCTCCACTTGGACAAAGCCTCAACTCTGTACTCATTTTATCTCTCTATTAGGAGAAGCAGTAATGCATGTCTTCCTAGTCAAATTTCACCTTTCACCTGCCAATAACTGTTACAATAGGGACAAGAGACATTTATAGTTTCTGATCACTGTTATCCCTCATAACACTGCCCCCTTCTGTGAGAGTGGTCTGGCTGCATTTCATACTCAGATTTAGTCAGTGGAGACTAGAGGTCCTGAAAATTCTCTGTATTGCAAATGGATAAAAGCAAATTCTGGGAGTCTGGCCCTTCACAATGATCTTTCCTGATGAGGTATATCAGCTATCATGCCTGCTCTCTCTTCCTTTCATTGACTAGAGTCAATCATAGAGCTCATGCAGCTGCCTCATGCATTCTTTATAATGTGTATTGAAGGACAGTGCTGGTTAGCATCATAAAGAGTTTCCAAATAAGGAAACCTGAAGTCTATGGGAAGAAATAATGTCAGTAAATCTGTGAGAAAATATTTTGCATAATAAAGCTGACATCCAGTATTTCCAGACTAATCTAAAAGGATTAGTATAAGAAATGAAAAGACCAGCAAGTTGTGACATTTCATTGTTTATTGAGATGTTTCCTTTGTCCATCTTTTTAACTGCAATATTGTTAATGGCATATATATAGTATGTGCATGCATGCGTGTTTCACCCCTTTATGTGCATATCGACAGCTTAGAGTTAAGATACTAGACCATATCACTCCTATATTTTAGACTATGAAGAAACTGGTTGTGAACCAATATCGTTTTGAACTTCCTATCTCCAAGGTTCTTGTGACTGCTATGGAAAAGTTCTGGTGGATTGTACTGACTCCACACTAAACAAATATAAACTTAATGTGTGGGTTTTCATTTTTCTTCAATAGTGAATACATAGAACACATTCCAGATATCTAGCTCAGTACATTAAAATTGGACAAGCCGTCTTATTCATAATGTGTTTTCCTCTGAATAATCTCATCATTTTACACACTTCTATGAATAGTACAATACAGATGTCCTGGATGTTTAAACAGCAGTCCAAAAATTAAATAGTGGATGGAATGTAGGGTTATTTGTTCTTAGACATTGAAATGTGCTGGGAAACTGGCTTCCAGAGGTTTGTGAAGAAGGGCCAATTTAGCATGGACAGAGATGGAGCCAATTCTTTCTAAGGTATCATATTTTGACATCTGAAAACAATGATAGAATGTCATGAGACTGCAACTTCATGATGGAGGTAAAAGGATAGATAGCCAGAGGAATTAGCCGACACTGTGGTAATTCGAGTATAAAACAGATGTGCTGCAAATATTTTACTTCACAGATAATAAGGCAGATGATGGGCTTCTATAGATTATCTCAATTCTGTGGCAGGTGTAGCTCAGAGATACTGTATTCTACCTGCTGTGAGCCTAGCCTAAGTCTGGGTACTCTCTGAAGCAGCCAAGGGGGAAGAGACTTGGTCTTGTGACAAATTAGGACTGTTTTATATAATAATGTATACCTAGCTTGAATTTTAGTTACTCAGAGGCCAGAATTTATAGGCCTCTAGACCTACTGCCACTTGTTGCTAACAGCAGGGAGATTGGGAATAAAGAATTTATTACTAATGATTCATTCTCTGGCCAGGCAGTCTTAAGTTCCTTTGGCTAGAGCTGGTTAACACTTGTGAACCAGAGAAAAGGAAAGGAACATAATTAAGATGCTTGATACAAGCAAATATGCCCAGACACATAAACACTCATTAACCCATTTCTGTTTTCAATCACATTCCCATTTACACCGTAACACATTCACATTTTTGTTGAGCCAATCCAACTGTCTTATGCACTCCACAAGTATTCATGCATTCTTACATACACATGTATACCCACACACATACATACAGACAAACAGACATATACATTTAGATGGATAAACAGATGGATGATGGATAGATGGATAGATTAATGGTTGGATGGATGGATGGATGGATGGATGGATGGATGGATGGATGGGTGGATGGATGGATGGGGCAGAGACCCCAAGTCAAACCATCCAATGATTTTGTTCCTTCTGGCATTTTTATACCTTCTTAGGCAAACATTCATTAGAAAATTACCTAAGAAATAAAATGTTACATAAAATGGGAGTTGCAGAAGCTTATTGATATTAACCTCAACACAATGTTCCATTTTAACATACTCATTATAAATTCAAACACTTTTTGCATGGCCTTTTCTTATCATAGTGTACATCTGTGCTTTATTCTTGTACCTAAGCACTTTTCCTTGAACACAAATTTGTCCCAAGCCCATTTTTCTTTTCAGTGTGATTATGGAAGTTCATTGTATTTCTTGTATTTCTTTTTTTTTTTACATGTTTATTCATTCTTTAATTCTGAAATGCACGATTAAACTTTTTATTAAGTATTTTCTTCATTTACAATTGCAATACTATCCCAAAAGTCCCTCTTACCCCCCCCACTCCCCTACCCACCCACTCTCACTTCTTGGCCCTGGTGTTCCCCTTAGGGCATAGGAAGTTTGCAAGACCAATGGGCCTCTCTTCCAATGATGGCCGACTAGGCCATCTTTTGATACATATGCAGCTAGAGACACTAGTTCTGGGGGGGTACTGGTTAGTTCACATTGTTGTTCCACCTATAGGGTTGCAGACCCCTTCAGCTCCTTGGGTACTTTCTCTAGCTCCTCCATTGGGGGCCCTGTGATCCATCCAATATCTGACTGTGAGCATTCACTTCTGTATTTCCTTGGCCCCTGCAAAGAGACAGCTATATCTGGGTCCTTTCAGCAAAGCATTGCTAGTGTATGAAATGGTGTCAGCGTTTGGGGGCTGATTATGGTATGAGGCCCCAGGTATGGCAGTCTCTAGATGGTTCATCCTTTCGTCTCAGCTCCAAACTTTGTCTCTGTAACTCCTTCCATGGGTGCTTTGTTCCCAATTCTAAGAAGGGGCAAAGTGTCCACATTTTGGTCTTTGTTCTTCTTGAGTTTCATGTGTTTTGCAAATTGTATCTTGGGTATTGTAAGTTTCTCTGCTAATATCCACTTATCAGTGAGCACACATCATATGAGTTCTTTTGAGATTGGGTTACATCACTCAGGATGATGCCCTCCAGGCCCATCATTTGACTGGGAATTTCATAAATTCATTCTTTTTAATAAATGAGTAGTACTCCATTGTATAAATGTACAACATTTTCAGTATCCATCCCTCTGTTGAGAGATATCTGGGTTCTTTCCTTGAATTCCTGATGTTTTCAAGATTTTTATCATGAATGGGTGTTGGATTTTGTCAAATGCTTTCTCTGCATCTAAAGAGATGATCATGAGGTTTTTGTCTTTGAGTTTGCTTATATAGTGGATTACATTGATGGATTTCCGTATATTAAACCGTCCCTGCATCCCTGGAATGAAACCTACTTGGTCAGGATGGATGATTGTTTTGTCGTGTTCTTGTATTCGGTTAGTGAGAATTTTATTGAATTTTTTTACATCAATATTCATAAGGGAAATTGGTCTGAACTTCTCTGTCTTTGTTGGGTCTTTCTGTGGTTTAGGTATCAGAGTAATTGTGGCTTCACAGAATGAATTGGATAAAGTACCTTCTGCTTCTCTTTTGTGGAATAGTTTGTGACGAACTGGAATTAGATCTTCTTTGAAGGTCTGATAGAACTCTGCACTAAACCCTTTTGTAGAAGGATCTGATGGTGTTTTGGATTTCTATTTTCTTTTTTTTTTTTTTTTTGATTTTTAATAATTTTATTACATATTTTCCTCAATTACATTTCCAATGCTATCCCAAAAGTCCCCCATAGCGCCCCCCACTTCCCTACCCACCCATTCCCATTCTTTTGGCCCTGGCATTCCCCTATATTGGGGCATATAAAGTTTGCAAGTCCAATGGGCCTCTCTTTCCATTGATGGCCGACTAGGCCATCTTTCGATACATATGCAGCTAGAGACAAGAGCTCCTGGGTTCTGGTTAGTACATCATGTTGTTCCAACAATAGGGTTGCAGATCCCTTTAGCTCCTTGGGTACTTTCTCTAGCTTCTCCATTGGGAGCCCTGTGATACATCCAATAGCTGACTGTGAACATCCACTCCTGTGTTTGCTAGGCCCCGGCATCGTCTCACAAGAGACAGCTATATTTGGGTCCTTTCAGCAAAATCTTGCTAGTGTATGCAATGGTGTCAGCGTTTAGAAGCTGATTATGGGATGGATCCCTGGATACGGCAGTCTCTAAATGGTCCATCCTTTCATCACAGCTACGAACTTTGTCTCTGTAACTCCTTCCCTGGGTGTTTTGTTCCCAATTCTAAGAAGGTGCACAGTGTCCACACTTTGGTCTTCATTCTTCTTGAGTTTCATGCGTTTAGCAAATTGAATCTTATATCTTGGGTATCCTAAGTTTTGGGCTAATATCCACATATCAGTGAATACATATTGTGTGAGTTCTTTTGTGATTGTGTTATTTCACTCAAGATGATGCCCTCCAGGTCCATCCATTTGGCTAGGAATTTCATAAATTCATTCTTTTTAATAGCTGAGTAGTACTCCATTGTGTAAATGTACCATAATTTCTGTATCCATTCCTCTGAGGGACATCTGGGTTCTTTCCAGCTTCTGGCTAATATAAATAGGGCTGCTATGAACATAGTGGAGCATGTGTCCTTTTTACCAGTTGGGACATCTTCTGGATATATGCACAGGAGAGGTATTGCTGGATCCTCCGGTAGTACTATGTCCAATTTTCTGAGGAACCGCCAGACTGATTTCCAGAGTGGTTGTACAAGCTTGCAATCCCACCAACAATGGAGGAGTGTTCCTCTTTCTCCACATCCTCGCCAGCATCTGCTGTCACCTGAATTTTTGATCTTAGCCATTCTGACTGGTGTGAGGTGGAATCTCAGGGTTGTTTTGATTTGCATTTCCCTGATGATTAAGGATGTTGAACATTTTTTCAGGTGTTTCTCTGCCATTCGGTATTCCTCAGGTGAGAATTCTTTGTTCAGTTCTGAGCCCCATTTTTTAATGGGGTTATTTGACTTTCTGGAGTCCACCTTCTTGAGTTCTTTATATATATTGGATATTAGTCCCTTATCTGATTTAGGGTAGGTGAAGATCCTTTCCCAATCTGTTGGTGGTTTTTTTGTCTTATTGATGGTGTCTTTAGCCTTGCAGAAGCTTTGTAGTTTCATGAGGTCCCACTTGTCAATTCTCGATCTTACAGCACAAGCCATTACTGTTCTATTCAGGAATTTTTCCCCTGTGCCCATATCTTCAAGGCTTTTCCCCACTTTCTCATCTATAAGTTTCAGTGTCTCTGGTTTTATGTGAAGTTCCTTGATCCACTTAGACTTGACCTTAGTACAAGGAGATAGGAATGGATCGATTTGCATTCTTCTACATGTTAACAACCAGTTAACATGTAGTTTCAATCAACTTTGGGTATAACCTCTAAGAGGACACTTATTCTAGGCGCTACCTGCAAGCATAACAGAGTATCATTAATCGTGTCAGGTATTGGCACTTGCCCATGAGATGTGTTTCAAGTTGGGCCGGTTATTGGTAGGCCATTCCCTCAGTCTCTGCTCCATACTTGTTTTTGAATTGTTTTTTAAACAGGAACAATTTTGGGATGAGAGATTTGTAAGTGGTTTAGTATCCTTCCCCACCCCCACCCCCCATACTGGGGTTCCTGCCTGTCTACAGGAGGCAGCCTCTTCTGTGCATTACTAGTATTTCAATTGTTAATTCTGTACCAGCAGAAACATAATTGCTAGGAGAATTTTGATATTTCATATCTATGGCCTATCACTAGCTTCATATGTGTAACAAATATCAAAGTCTTAGGTAATCAAAGAGATGTATCAAATGTTGTGATGTTGCTGACTGATTATAATAAAGATCTGATGGCCAATAGCTGGGATAGGAAGCAGGTGTCACGACTTTGAGCAGAAGCAGGAAAATTGAGAGCACACTTGGAAGGAAAGAGACATGAACTGAGTAGAGAGGTATTGAGCTAATCACATGGTGGGTCATAGGCTGGGTTAAGTTTGAATGTTAGCTGCCAGTATGTTCCAGTGAAACCCTTTAAAGCTTATATAGCAGCTTCTCTGTCTTATTTATACTTGTGGTAGGTCTGAGAAAGTCCCGTTATAATGCTATGTTTCAGAAGGTTCTTGCAACCACTGATTACAAACTGTCCCTCGTGGCATTTATTCTCAATTCATGACAATTCTACTCTGAAGTCACCATTGTAACATGTTGAACATCCTATGGAATTCTGTTTTTCTTTTCAACAGAAGCCTAAAGAGGATCTCAGAGCCTAGCAACTGCTCTTAAAGACCTTGTGCATGGTTGCCTTTCTGCACTTCTCATCAAAATATTGTGGGCCACATTTGCACATACCTAGCACTTGTGTTTCTTAGATGCCTCAGATTACTGACCCTCTTTTCCCTCTTGACATAGCCATTGTCTTGAGAACTGCAGAAACTCTTTAACAAATAACTATTTGTTAAATTTAACTATTGGATTTCATATGTTCTTTACTTTATTCTACCAACACAAAATCTGTTCCAGCTCCTAATGAAACCATTCACAATTGAAGGGTCTACTTGGGATTGTCTTAATAGTGGAAGATGG
The DNA here is from genome assembly GCF_978045245.1 of Mus caroli. Taxonomy (NCBI): domain Eukaryota; kingdom Metazoa; phylum Chordata; class Mammalia; order Rodentia; family Muridae; genus Mus; species Mus caroli. The sequence continues at coordinate 79,995,052 of NW_028227262.1, read as the reverse complement.
ATGGAACCAGAAAATAACATCCTGAATGAGGTAATCCAGACCCAAAGGGACATGCATGGTATACATTCACTTATAAGTGAATATTAGCCAAAAAATACAGAGTACCCATGATACAAATCACACCAAACCAAGACTCTATTTCTAATACCAGGATGCTCTTCCTGACAGGAGCCTGGTATAGCTATCTTCTGAGAGACTCTGCAAGAGCCTGACTTAAACAGGTGCAAATGCTCACACCCAACCATCAGACTGAGAATGGGGATCCCAAAGGACAATTTAGGAGAAAGATTGAAGGAGCTGAAAGAGTTTGCCACCCCATAGGAAGAAAAACAGTATCAACCAATTAGACCCCTTAGAGTTCCCAGGGAATAAACTACCAACCAAGGAGTACACATGGAGGGACCCAATGGATCCAGCTGCTTATGTAGCAGAGTATGGCCTTTTCGGGCATCAATGGAAGCAGAGGCCCTTGACCCTGTAGAGACTCAAATGTTCCAAAGTAGAGAAATGCTAGAGTGATGAGGCAGAAGTAGGTGGGCTGGTAGGGGAGCTCCCTCATAGATGCATGGTGGAGGCGTATAGGATAGGGGTTTGTTGAGGGGAAACCAGGAAGAGGGCTGTAGTGGCTATTCTTGGTTGTCAACTTGACTATATTTGGAATGAACTACAATCCAGAATTGGAAGGCTCACCAGTGACCCTTATCTGGAGGCTTGGAGATCCTTATCTGGATCTTGGTATGGAGATCTTGAGCCATAGTGGCTATGGATTCCAGAAGATTAAATCTCCGAGTTTAAGGAGATTTAATCTGGGCTACACCTTTCATCTGGGATTAAAGGTGTGGTGGAACACACCTTTAATCTGGGCTACACCTTCTGCTGGAGACAATATAAGGACATTGGAAGAAGGGAGTCTAGCTCTTGCTCCTTCGCCTGCTTGCCGTGTGAGACTGAGTAACTGCTAGATCCTTGGACTTCCATTCACAGCTGTGACTGAACCATTGTTGGGAATTGGGCTGCCGACTGTAAGTCATCAATAAATTCTTTTACTATATAGAGACTATCCATAAGTTCTGTGACTCTAGAGAACCCTGACTAATACAGAATTTGGTACCAGGAGTGGTTCTAGAGTAACAGAAGTACAAGGATGAATCTTTTAAAATACTGGAATTGGCTTGTTGAGCCACCAGCACTTTCAACTACTGAAACCTCTCTAGATTCTCTCCCTCCTGGGAGCTCAGAGAATTTTGAAGACCCATGGTTGAAACTATATTTCAAACTTAAAGAAGCTAATGCCCTTGATTTTCTTAATGAATTAGGTGATTCAGTGCACAAAGCTTTCTACAAGATGGGGAAAAAATCAGAAAATGATTTTACTGGCTGGCTGCTCTTACTATCTGGGGAAAAAATGATGAATGAAAGGAAGGAGTTGTGTGATAAAATCGAAAGGCTCCAGACACAAGTAAACGATCTAAAAGTTGCTAAGTGTGTCCTTGAAGAGAATCTTCTCTCTTGCAGCAATAGAGCTCAAGTTGCAGAAAATCAAACTGAAACCCTCATTGTAAGGTTGGCTGAACTACAGCCCAAATTTAAGTCTCAGCCTCAGAATGTGTCGACAGTTAAAGTAAGGGCACTAATTGGCAAAGAATGGGATCCTATAACTTGGGACGGGGATGTGTGGGAAGACCATGTTGAAGCTGAGAATTTTGAATCTTCAGATTCTCAAGGGTTTGCCCCACCTGAGGAAGTAGTACCCTCAGCCCCACCCCTTGAAATAATGCCTTCCCCACATGAGGAAATTAATTTTGCAGAGTCTGATAAACCAGCAATGACTTTCACTACTGATGTTTCTCAAGGCCTACCAATAGTTTCTTCTAGACCTGTAACCAGACTCAAAGCAAAACAGGCTCCTAGAGGGGAGGTAGAAAGTGTAGTCCATGAGGAAATTCGCTACACTACTAAGGAGCTTAATGAGTTTGCTAATTCATTCAAACAGCAACCTGGTGAATATGTATGGGAATGGATTTTAAGGGTGTGGGATAAGGGTGGAAGGAACATAAAACTAGAGCAGGCTGAGTTTATTGACATGGGCCCTCTGAGTAGAGATTCTAGGTTTAATACGGAAGCTCGCATGGTTAAAAAAGGTGTCAAAAATTTGTTTGAATGGTTGGCTGAGGTGTTTATCAAAAGATGGCCTACTGGAAATGACTTGGAGATGCCTGATATTCCATGGCTTAGTGTTGATGAAGGGATTTTAAGACTTAGGGAAATTGCAATGCTAGAGTGGATATATTGTGTAAAGCCTAATTGTCCACAATGGGAAGGTCCAGAAGATATGCCCTTCACCAGCTCTATAAGACGCAAATTGGTGAGAGGGGCACCAGCACATTTGAAGGGTTTTGTTCTTTCCCTTTTCCTTGTGCCAGATCTTAGCATTGGAGATGCTTCTGCTCAATTAGATGAATTAAATTCACTGGGTTTAGTTGGATTCCGAGGTAACAAGGGCCAGGTGGCAGCATTGAATCGCCGGAGACAAGGTGATCCTAGTTATTATAATGGACAGCGTAGGCAAAAGAATGTTTATAATGACAGACCCAGTAACGGTCAGCACAGGAAAGGTGAAATTTATAATGGCATGACTCGCTTGGACCTTTGGTACTGGCTAGTCAATCATGGTGTTTCCAGGAATGAAATACATAAGAAGCCTACTGCATATTTGTTTGATTTGTATAAACAAAAAAATTCTCAAACAAATGAAAGAAAGGCTACATTAGATTGTGGTAAACAGCAATCTCGGCCAGTGAATCAATTTCCAGACTTGAGCCAGTTTGCAGATCCGGAACCCCTTGAATGAAGGGGTGGCCAGGTTCCCCTGAGGAAGGATCCTGATAAGACACCCAAAGGTTTTGCTGTTACCCTTTCTCCAGTTCTTCCCCAGAGGGACCTACGGCCTTTTACAAGGGTAACTGTACACTGGGGAAAAGGAAATAATCAGACTTTTCGGGGTCTGCTGGATACTGGTTCTGAGTTGACACTGATCCCAGGAGATCCCAAGAAACATTGTGGCCCTCCAGTTAAAGTAGGGGCCTATGGAGGGCAGGTGATTAATGGAGTTTTGACTGATGTCCGACTTACAGTAGGTCCAGTAGGTCCCCGGACACATCCTGTGGTGATTTCCCCAGTTCCAGAATGTATAATTGGGATAGATATACTCAGAAACTGGCAGAATTCTCATATTGGTTCCCTGAACTGTAGAGTGAGGGCTATTATGGTTGGAAAGGCAAAATGGAAGCCTTTAGAGTTGCCTCTGCCAAAGAAAATAGTGAATCAAAAACAGTATCGTATTCCTGGAGGCATTGCAGAAATTACTGCCACTATCAAGGACTTGAAAGATGCAGGGGTGGTGGTTCCCACCACATCTCCATTTAACTCTCCTATCTGGCCAGTGCAGAAAACAGATGGATCATGGAGAATGACAGTTGATTATCGAAAACTAAATCAGGTAGTAACTCCAATTGCAGCTGCTGTACCAGATGTAGTTTCGTTACTTGAGCAAATTAACACATCTCCTGGCACCTGGTATGCGGCTATTGATCTGGCAAATGCCTTCTTCTCAGTACCTGTCCATAAGGACCACCAGAAGCAATTTGCTTTCAGTTGGCAAGGCCAACAGTATACCTTCACAGTTTTGCCTCAAGGATATATTAACTCTCCTGCCCTGTGTCATAATTTAGTTAGAAGGGATCTTGATCGTTTGGATATTCCACAAAATATCACATTGGTGCACTATATTGATGACATTATGCTGATTGGACCAAGTGAGCGGGAAGTAGCAACCACTTTGGACTCATTGGTAACACATATGCGTATCAGAGGATGGGAAATAAATCCAACCAAAATTCAAGGACCATCTACCTCAGTGAAATTCTTAGGAGTCCAGTGGTGTGGGGCATGCAGAGATATTCCTTCTAAGGTGAAAGATAAGTTATTGCACCTGGCCCCTCCTACAACCAAGAAAGAAGCACAACGTTTAGTGGGTCTATTTGGATTCTGGAGACAACACATCCCTCACTTGGGTGTGTTACTTAGGCCTATTTACCAAGTGACTCGGAAAGCTGCTAGCTTTGTGTGGGGCTTGGAACAGGAGAAGGCCCTTCAACAGGTCCAGGCTGCTGTGCAGGCTGCTCTACCACTTGGACCATATGACCCAGCGGACCCGATGGTACTTGAGGTGTCTGTGGCTGATAGAGATGCTGTTTGGAGCCTCTGGCAGGCCCCTGTAGGTGAATCACAGAAAAGACCTTTGGGATTTTGGAGCAAAGCTCTACCATCATCTGCAGACAACTATTCTCCCTTTGAAAAACAGCTCTTGGCCTGCTATTGGGCCTTAGTGGAAACTGAACGTTTGACAATAGGACACCAAGTTACTATGCGACCTGAATTACCCATTATGAGCTGGGTACTATCAGACCCTGCAAGTCATAAAGTGGGACGCGCACAGCAGCAGTCTATTATCAAATGGAAGTGGTATATACGTGATCGGGCCAGAGCAGGTCCTGAAGGCACAAGCAAGTTACATGAAGAAGTTGCTCAAATGCCTATGGTTTCTACTCCTGTTACAATGCCATCTGCTGCCAAGCATGCGCCTATAGCCTCATGGGGTGTTCCCTATGATCAACTGACCGAAGAGGAAAAGACTAGGGCCTGGTTTACTGATGGCTCTGCACGTTATGCAGGCACCACCCAGAAGTGGACAGCTGCAGCATTACAACCCCTTTCTGGGACAACTCTGAAAGACACAGGTGAAGGGAAATCTTCACAGTGGGCAGAACTTCGGGCAGTACACATGGTATTACAGTTTGTTTGCAAGAAGAAATGGCCAGATGTACGATTATTCACTGACTCATGGGTTGTAGCCAATGGATTGGCTGGATGGTCAGGGACTTGGAAAGATCACAATTGGAAAATTGGTGAAAAAGACATCTGGGGAAGAAGTATGTGGATAGATCTCTCCAAATGGGCAAAGGATGTGAAGATATTTGTGTCCCATGTAAATGCTCACCAAAAGGTGACTTCAGCCGAGGAGGAGTTCAATAATCAAGTGGATAAGATGACCCGTTCTGTGGACAGTCAGCCTCTCTCCCCAGCCATCCCTGTCATTGCTCAATGGGCACATGAACAAAGTGGCCATGGTGGTCGAGATGGAGGTTATGCTTGGGCTCAGCAACACGGGCTTCCACTCACCAAGGCTGACCTGGCTACAGCTGCTGCTGATTGCCAGATCTGCCAACAGCAGAAACCAACACTGAGCCCCAGATATGGCACCATTCCTCGAGGTGACCAGCCAGCAACCTGGTGGCAGGTTGACTACATTGGACCACTTCCTTCATGGAAAGGACAGCGTTTTGTTCTTACTGGAGTAGATACTTATTCTGGTTATGGATTTGCCTTTCCTGCACGTAATGCCTCTGCTAAAACCACCATTCATGGACTGACAGAATGCCTTATCTATCGTCATGGTATTCCACACAGTATTGCTTCTGACCAAGGAACTCATTTCACAGCCAGAGAAGTACGACAGTGGGCCCACGATCATGGAATTCACTGGTCTTACCACATTCCCCATCATCCTGAAGCAGCTGGCCTGATAGAAAGATGGAATGGCCTTTTGAAGACGCAGTTACAGCGCCAATTAGGTGGTAACAGCTTGGAAGGCTGGGGTAGAGTTCTTCAGAAGGCAGTATATGCTTTGAATCAGCGCTCCATATATGGTACAGTTTCACCCATAGCCAGGATTCATGGGTCCAGGAATCAAGGGGTGGAAAAGGGAATAGTTCCACTTACTATCACTCCTAGTGACCCTCTAGGAAAATTTTTGCTTCCTGTCCCCATAACTCTAGGTTCTGCTGGCCTAGAAGTTTTGGCTCCAGAGAGGGGAGTGCTCCTACCAGGAGCTACAACAAACATTCCATTGAACTGGAAGCTCAGACTTCCCCCTGGTCATTTTGGGCTTCTAATGCCCTTAAACCAACAGGCTAAAAAAGGAATAACCGTGTTAGGAGGAGTGATAGATCCAGATTACCATGGGGAAATTGGATTACCTCTTCACAATGGAGGTAAGCAAGATTATGTCTGGAGTGTAGGAGATCCCTTAGGGCGTCTCCTAGTACTACCATGTCCTGTGATTAAAGTCAATGGGAAACTACAACAGCCTAATCCAAGCAGGATGACAAAGGACGCAGACCCATCAGGAATGAAGGTATGGGTCAATCCTCCAGGAAAAGAGCCAAGACCTGCTGAGGTGCTGGCCGAAGGTGAAGGAAATACAGAATGGGTAGTAGAGGAAGGTAGTTATAAATACCAATTAAGGCCACGTAACCAGTTACAGAAACGAGGATTATAAAGTAATATGAATGCCCCATTGTAAATTTACAAATGCGTTTGCGATTGTACAAGGGATAGTTATATCATGTTAGGCGTATTCACAAACTTGTTATTGTTTCATGTGAACATGAGATATTATTTGTGTCAAGTTGACAAGGGGTGGATTGTAGTGGCTATTCTTGGTTGTCAACTTGACTATATTTGGAATGAACTACAATCCAGAATTGGAAGGCTCACCAGTGACCCTTATCTGGAGGCTTGGAGATCCTTATCTGGATCTTGGTATGGAGATCTTGAGCCATAGTGGCTATGGATTCCAGAAGATTAAATCTCCGAGTTTAAGGAGATTTAATCTGGGCTACACCTTTCATCTGGGATTAAAGGTGTGGTGGAACACACCTTTAATCTGGGCTACACCTTCTGCTGGAGACAATATAAGGACATTGGAAGAAGGGAGTCTAGCTCTTGCTCCTTCGCCTGCTTGCCGTGTGAGACTGAGTAACTGCTAGATCCTTGGACTTCCATTCACAGCTGTGACTGAACCATTGTTGGGAATTGGGCTGCCGACTGTAAGTCATCAATAAATTCTTTTACTATATAGAGACTATCCATAAGTTCTGTGACTCTAGAGAACCCTGACTAATACAAGGGCTAACATTTAAAATGTAAATAAATAACACAACCAATAAAAACATTAATAACTTGAAGACCCTAAGAATTTTAACAAGGCCCAATTGCGGATGCTTCAATCTCAATTAAAAGGGAGAACAAAATTTTAAGAGGCAGAGGAGGAATCTGGGTTGGAGGGGAGAAATGAGGCAGGGTCAGGAATGGATGGAGAAAATAAAGAAGCCCAGAGGGCCATGGGGATGATTGAAAATATGTAGCTGCTAGGGTTGGAGGTTGGTGGAACCTCCAGAAAGTTCCAGAGGCCTATGATATGAGATGCTTCCAGGACTCAACATGAATAACCCTATTCAAAATCTGCAACAATGAGAAGATCAAACCTGAAGGGACCACTTCCAGAAGCTATACACAGCCCCTAGCAGATAGACGGGGCCACCCACCCATCTTCACAGTTTTTGATCCAGAATTGTTTCTGGCTAAAGGAAATGCTGGAACAAAAATGGATCTCAGCCTGAAGGAAAGGCTATCCAGCGACTGGCCTATCTTGGTATCCATCTCATGCTCAGGCACCAAACACTGACACTATTACTGATGCCATGTTGTGCTTGTAGACAACATGCCTGTCCTCTGAGTTGCTCTACCAGCAACTGGCTGAGACAAATGCAGACACTTACAGCCAAATATTGTTCTGAGTTCAGGGTCCCCATGAACAAGTTAGAAAAAGGATAGAAGGAGCTGAAAGCAATGGCAACTCTATAGGAAGAACAATATTATCAACTAACCCAGAATGCTGGGAGCTCCCAGAGACTATGTCATCATTCAAACAACATGCATAATTTGGTCCATGGCCCCTGGCACATATGTAGCAGAGGACTGCCTTATCTGGCCTCAGTGGAAGAGGATACACATCTTCCACTAGAGACTTGATGCCCAGATAAGGGGGATGTTGGTGGGTGCCAGTGAGATGGGGGTGGACAGAAGAATATCGTCTCAGAGACACAGGGGAGGAGAGAGAGGGGATGAAAAACCCTGGGAGGTCAGACTGGGAAGAGGGCAGCATTTGGAATGTAAACAAATAAATGAATTTAATTAAAAAATTAAGCAAGCTCCTAATAAAATTGTTTTTTTATAAATTGTCATGGATATACTGTCTTTTCACAGCAATAAAATGGTAACTGCAATGACAACTGTCCACTGCCCCCCACAAAAAAACCCAAATCCAAATTCCATACTCTTCTTCTCTTTTCAGCTGACATTTCCTCTTTGATCTCAGAGCCAGGGACCTTGGGAACAGCGGGGGGGGGGGGGCGGGGGGGCAGGGGGGGCAGGGGGGGCACCCTGAAGGAATCTCTGTCTTGTATGGAGCTCCATGGGCAGGAGAGAATCAGAGGATCTTATCAGGCACGGTGAGCAACAGGTATTTATGCTAGGGCTGACTTTAAACTTTATTTTTAAAAAGTGTTGCTTGAGGTGTGGAAGGATACAGGCAAAGTTTGGAACAGTGCTAACCCGGAGCTTTTTCCAATTAGGATTTGACAGCGAAATATGTGTGGGACTAGAAACTGTGAATGAGGTGGTTGTCTGCAGCTTTTAAAAGCTGTTTCAGGCGAGAGGTATTGGGTTTAAAATAATGAAACAGGTGGTTGTCCACAATCGAGAACTGCATCAGGATAGAGGAATAGGGCTTAAAATGATGAAGTAAAATAATATAGAGGAAAATGGATTTTGAAACTCTTCCAGAGACAGAGAGAAAATCGGGGAATGCCCTGCTTTTATCTCTCTGGCCCCTGCAGCAGAAGTTATATACCCTCTTTGTGTGGTCTAATGTCTGGTGCACGAAATCTGTTTACGTGTAAATCCATGTGTGTTTTGTGTTGTTGTCTGAATGACTGAATGTTCTGTGTTTCATGTTGGAAGATAAAAATGGCTAAGACTTTATCTGCTGATTAAACATGTATATTGTTCGAATACTTCCAATTACAGGCATAACATATGGCATCCAGTTGACACAATCCCCATCCTGCTCATCTTCATATCTAGAGGACGGTCACCATTACTTGTGTGGCAAGTGAGGAGTTTACTACATCATTAGACTGATGTTAGCAGAAACAAGGGAATACTCGTAAACCCCTGCTATAACACATATGCAAGTTAAAATCAGGAGTTCCTTCAAGATTCAGAAGCTGTGGACCATTTTTGTAGCTTCATATGCTTTTCCATTTTTTATCTGGCCTAGTAGATGGACACCTTTAGAAATAAAAATCAATAGTAATAAAATTGGGGTTGTGTTCCCTCAAATGAAAGACAAAATTTGTACATTGGATGGATTGTGGTTATGCCTAAGGCTCCCATTTAATAATGGAAGCTTTTCTTTAAGAATATGATATCGTGATGTACAGGCTACAGAGGGTTAGAATAAATGTCGTTTTGTCTACTTTGCTCATAATGAAGGTAAAACTGTCACAAATAACTGTGTTGGGTGAATTTCTTTGTAGGCAAATATAAATATTTATTCCAAATTGTAGTGAGACCAATAGTCATAAAGTAGCAAGAGGAAACTTACTTTGAACTTTGGTATTGTATTTACATGTATATATCTGTATGCCATGTGTATATGCCAGTGCCCAGAGTGTTTAGACAAAAGGGTAGAATCTCCTGAACTGCAGGTATTGCAGTACACTGTGTGTCACCAAGTGTGGATGCTGAGGGCCAAACTTAGTTCTTCTGAATGAACTGCTAGTTCTCTTTAATCTCTAATCATCTTTCACTTCCATCCCAATAAATCTATCTAGATGAGCAATGAGATTATCCTTGTTATTTACATAGAAGTTGATGTAGTATAATCCTAAAATTTGGAGAAATGCCTCAGATTCTTCCTACTAGTCTTCTATTCTATATAGTTGTGAGCTCATGACAGAAGTCATACAAATTTTGACTTGGAATTCTACCTAATACTGAAACAATAAAAGTACTAACAGGATAAAGTAACTTGAGATACAAGCCAAACCAAACTCATGGGAAATTACACAATTAGGTTTGTTCAACCCTGTCTCTTTTCAGACATTCTTCTGTTTTAGTAGCAAATTACCATACCATGTGCATGATTCCTTTGGCGTGTTTGTTTGCTTTTGTTTTTGTTTTTGTTTTTGTTTTGTTTTGTTTGTTTTTGTTTTTGTTTTTGTTTTGTTGTTGTTTTGGTTTTGTTTTGGTTTTGTTTTGTTTTTGTTTTTGTTTTTATTTTGTTTTTATTTTGTTTTGTTTTTGTTTTGTTAGATAGTCAAGGTAACAGAACAGTGGATTAAGGCATTATTCATTTTCATATCTATAATATCAGAAATGTGCTATGTAACATCTATGGTGTGAGTGTATGTGTGTGTGAATGGATTATGTATGCTTGTGTGTGTCCACATGGTTTGTGTATGTATGTGTATGAAATATGTATTTAAAGGAAAGGAATTATAGAATTGTTTTCCCTGGATAAAGAACTTCTCAGGACATTGATAGAAGGATACAATTTTCTGTTATCCTTCAGGAATCTTCTATGAGAGGGAGCTTCAAGAAGTTCTTTGTCCCATTTTTAGTCTCCTGTGAGGTAAAGAGGAACAAAGAGCAAAAACTTGAAATTAAACATTTCTCGTGTTTGGAGAGTATTAGTCTACTCAAGGCAATCTGTTGGCCCTTTGGGGAGGCAACAGAATTAACTGTAAGAAGTATGGAATCCCTAAGTGCCACTGTGCAAAACACATTTAGTTAGAACTGAAAGTATTTGGTTATTAAGAAGACACCTTCTGTTTCCACTCTTCTACACTATATTATTTGCTACATCCACTCCAGTAGTGACACACATTACAGGCCTGAAAGCCTGGAAGCAGTCCTGAGGCAGGGTGTTTCAAGGAAACTTTGCCTCCTGGAACCTTGGCATTCCCATAGCCTGTATACTCAAAACCTGTCCCTGTGTTAGTCTGGTATTTGGATCCCTGTGCTCTCTTTCAGGATTGTTTTATTTTAAGTGCCTTTACGGATTGATTTTGATATATAGCTAAGCCTCCACTAGGTTCCAATGGTTCCTAGAAAATCCTTGAAGCCGACTCTGAGCTTGGAATTCAGTAAGAATGTTACCTATTTAGTAACATTCAAATTCACTTCTAGTAGAGAGAGTGAAACTAATTAGGCATTACAAAGAACAGAGCTAGAAAAGCTCAGGGCTAGTCTGCATAGTAATTACTTAGGACAATAGCAGAGTCACACCCAAACACAGGAATACACAATGGCCTAGTAAGTAGGTGGGTTGTCACATGAAAGGGTTAGTGGAAGAGATTCCCCTGGTGCAGGTTTCTTCACTAGGCCCAGAGGAATAGAATAATCAGGTATTTACTAAAGAACCCCTGGTGGTGGGTTTAACAATAGACTAACATTGCATCAGTGCATTCACCTGGCTCCTGTGTTTAGCTGATCTTTTTAATTAAGGGTTGTTCCTATTCTCAGAGGTAAGTGCAGCCTGGCTTCTGCCATCTTTTTATGTATGCATTCTTTTTGTTTTGTGTCAATGTAACTTGGCAGATGTGTTCACTTGGCTTTTCTTGTTTTCTTCTGTATTACAAGTCTCCTGTTCATTTGGACAAAATACATTCAAATTCAGCACACTCTCTCCTGTCTATGTTTGTCAATTCTCGCCAACCCTTGCTCACCTGCAACCAGAAACTCATTCCCCACAGATAGGAGACCCAATAGAGGTTAGTCTGTGGCAATTATTAGATTTGATGAATTGTACTTTCTGTAGTGCACATGACAAAGTAGTTTATAATTGGAAATGAATGAATTTCAGGATCATTTTAGTGAACAAATCTTAGAGACACAAGGTTACACTAATGAGAAACACATTTAAGGAAGTCTGAAGAATAAAATTCACAAACAGAAACCCTGAGATTTTATCCTTCCTTTGAGTCAATAAAGAAGAGGAAAAGGAATTGAAAGACCCCCGTAGGGAGACCCTCACTCAAGTCTCGGGACCGCCGCGCACCCAGTAGGACACTGAGACCGGGTCTTGTGATCACACGAGGAATTTTATTGAAAGCGAGACAGAACGAGACAGGACGAGAGCTCAGGCCAGCATGCTGTGGTCGAGACTCATGCTCCCGGCAGGAGTAGAGGAGTTTCGACCCCGGCCTGAAGTTCTACAGAGCTTTTAAAGAAAAAAAACACAAACCAGGGGGAGGGAGGGGAAATCATAAATTTTTTCAACAATTAGATCATAGATCATGTGCTACCTTAGGCAATGCCTCTGGGGCGTTGAGACATTCTACAGAGGTCGTTGGAACATTATGATTGTTCCAGGAAAGGTAAGGTATGTTCCGGGAGTGGCTGAGGCCCGGGAGTGGCTGAGGCCTGGGGACCAGATGCTTATGACTCAAGTGTTTATGACCTTAACGGGTTGCCAGGAATTTTCCACTCTTCAGAATCATTTTGTTTGTCATAGTCTCACTTGAAAGAAAATGTAGCCTTGACTAAGTATTGTAAGTTGCAGAGTGAAGACTGGAGGAGTTTTTATATAGTGCAAAGCTTTTATTTAAAAAATGCTGTTTATCCAAATGATTTTTGCGTCAGTCCTTCAGAGCCAGTTACAAAGTTATATATGTTGTCGATGTTCTACCTCCTAAAGCATACCTTCCACTGTGCTTTTTCCTTTGAGCTAAATATTCTAATAAATTTCATTTTTAAGTATGCCTTCCCTTAATCTTACTCCCTCTTTTTAATTTTTACAAAATGTAATTTTGGTCTACAACAAAAATGAAGTCTCTGGTGTGCATTATTCATAAGTAAATGAGTATTTGTACTGACATTTTATAACCCTAAACTCATCATTGTATTTTTCCCAGATATCTGTAAGCTAAGCTTCATTCAGAAATCTACAGCCAAATTTTCTGATACACCGGAAATAACTAGGTAAAGATAAAGTCTCTAGATATGCATCTCTTGTGGGCTTTTTTACAATTAACTCAATTTTCTCATATATATAAGCTAAGGAAGTCTACATAGTTGTGATTTTTGATTCCACATATGGATTCAGAAAGCATACCTTGGTCTCTAACTCATCTAAATAGCAGAACAAGGGGAAAACAGTGGTACATACTTATAAGAATCCTTCCACATGTTCATTTCATGCTAGTGGTGAATAAATTATGGATGAAGTGTCAAATTCATTGCCATGTTTCCAACACAGAATTGTAAGAGCAACACACAGAAAACTTAGTCACACAGGCTGGTGATATAAATATGTCACACTTGCTTACTATGTTCAAGTACTAGGGTTTCTTTTTGGAAATATGAATATTCAATTTTTCATATCTCATATTAACAGAAATTATTAATCGCAAGGTTATATACAAATGGGAAAAGTAGTCTTCCAAAAGAATAAATGTGTTCAATTGAGTAGAAAGGAATCCTATAATTTATTTCTGTTTTCATCTTTTATGTAGGTATGTGCCTAGAATTTCAGGCACCTGCTTGCTAGACATTATTCTGCAGGTGGTAAAAAGTGTAGTACAACAATCTAAAATCTTGAGTTTTTTTACATTTAGATTTTACGTAACATTAAAAGTTCCTTGGGTGTTTGCTGAATAATTATTTATTGATCATATTATGTAGGCAACTTTTTAATTCATTTAACTAGGGTTCATAAGTTAAGTTTTACTTAGAAAGAAAAGAAACTGAGCTCATTCTAAAAAGTTGTCAAATTTATTCCAAACAATGCATTATAACTTCAACCTAATAGCCTCCTTTCGGCAGAATATATATATATATATATATATATATATATATATATATATACACATTAACTTTTGGGATTGAATCTTTGTTGGTGCTTTCTTCTTACTCATATGAGACCCTGGTACATAGTTAGGTTCTGGACTGGAAGAAAAATAAAAAAGTGCCCCCAAATGGGTGCCCACTTTTAAGTTCCAACCTTGCAGAGAATATGAGAGAATCATGAGGAAAAGAGCTCAAATCAAGAGTCTCTTCCTTGACATCATCAAGGATTCTCAGCAAAGATGTCTGAACCTATAGAATCTCTCAGGTGAAGCCTTGGGCAGTTGTGCTCCACAAATAAAAAGGTAGAGATTTACTCCAGGTCCATCCATCTGCTGGTGATACTCTAATTCCTCACCATGCCCCATTTGCATTTTACTGAACAACCACTTACCAGAGACACCTTCAATATAAACCTTATACTAATCTCTAAAAAGGATCACAAAATGTATCACAAGCTTAAATGTACATTGAAATCCTGTTGATTTTCTAGAGGTTTTTGTGCATGTGTTCATAAAAGGTCACAAATGATGACTTCAACAACTACAAGCATCAACTCTCTAAAAGTAATGGTGAGTAAGCTTGAGGATGGCAACCATACCTGGCCACAGATAAAATGATGGACACAGACCAGTTATCAAAATGAAAGAGATGAGTGAGTTTATTTGCAAGGGAGATATAAGGGGTGATAGAAATAATAGACTGACATTGAACAAGAAAGCTAAGTAACTAATAAAACCCACTAGTTATATTAATAATCTAAGAAGTCAGTAATAGAGAATGTGGTTATTCTTTGAAGTTAAACAAGACACATATTTTTAAAAATAAAATACAAACAGAAACTCATATTTTACATGGATAAAGGCATGAAGTTTATGAATAAATAAATAAATATTTGATATGTAGATATGCAGATATTGACCTACAGGTTATAAGAAATTACACATTATGTTATAATATAGTCTCAAACAGACTATGACAATTTTCTTGGACTGATATTGTTTCTTTCAAAATCCATGGCATATTCACCAAATTTTCCATTTTCCAAATGGGAAAAACCTCCCTACAAGTCCCTCAGGGTGGCCTAAGGATCTCAAAGCAAAGTAGAATATTACTATTGCTCTTGGCTCCCTCCCAAATGTTGATGGTAAGATTACATTGCTGAAGACACAGGACATACTAGTCACATTTGTGACGACAGAATGTCAATTATACTTACAGTAGTCACTAAAAAGCATTGCTTGCTAAAAGTAGGGGCATGTTTGTACCATCTTTAGGTTCCTATGCAGAATTTTCCCATGTGCCATAACAGAGTGTAATTACTTTGGTAGGTTTTAAATGAATTTCAAGACTTGTCTCCAATGATGGGAGACCGTTGTTTAGGAAACCCTTGTGAGAACTGGACTCTCTGCATGTCAAGTATAAAATGAATCTATCTTGATATTGCCAATCTTGTTGAAGAAATTATATTAGAAATCACCTTGCATTGGAAAATCTGGTCTCTGATTCTCTGGTTTCTGAGTTAGAATTTGTTACATATGGGGTAATGTTAATTAAGATAATGACTGTCATGTTATTCCATCATTATATGAGATTTTTGAGAGCATTCATGGATATTTCAATCAGTGATCCAGATAATGGAAATTTCAACATCTTCCTTTTTAATCTCTACTACACATCATTTATTCTTAGTCATGAAGAATAAATGCTCCCTCCTCATGCTCCCTCCACATGCTCCCCTGGTGATACAAGCAGTGACATAATCTACCAAAGTCCAGCTGTCCTTCTCATAGCTTCCATCCACTAATACTTTTTTTTTTTTTCAAATATAGTCAGGCTATGAAATTAACTATTCAGTTAGGTTACAGCTACCTCTAGAGGCTCTTTTGTTCCTTAGTCCCAACAACACTGTTTTTAAAGAAATTCTCTAATTTTTTTATTTCAGAACAGTATGTTGAGAGTCATATAGCAAAAAAGAGAAAACTCTACAGACATTCATAGAAGCTCTTTTGATATGCAGAATTGGAATTAGAATGACAGTCTCTGCATACTTTGTCAGGTGCCTCTTTTGAGGCTGGAATATTCTTTAAGTCTCATCTGTTGAATAACTGATTCTCAGCTTTTTACAATAGTGTTGAATCTTGGACACTTTTATAAATGTACTAGGCTGAAGAAACTGCAGGCAGATCCTTGTGAGTGCATTGATTACAGACACTTAATCATCTGTTATCTACTATCATCATACTGCATTCCCCAACTTTCTTCACTTTATGAGCTGGGATAATGGAAGACATGAGCCAAAATAATACATTAATTCCCATCTTGCATCTATGAGATATTTGTCACAGCCATGGAGTAATCATGAATGCAAGGTGCTTATTATTTAAATGAAGTTGATGAGAGAAATAGAGGAAAATTTAGGTACTTTTTAGAGTACATCTGCCCTATTCAGAAGCTATTGCACCTTCTCTACTGGAGCATGTCTAAACATCTAACATAGAATGAAGACAAGACAAGTCCAGAGGAGGATATTCTGCTAAGTTACTGGTAGGAACCTTTACAATGACAAGATCATTACATTCTGATCGGAAAGAGATTGACGATCTGTTATTTATCACAAGGGGAGTCTGGAATACTCATCTGGGTATAAAATTCAGTATTAGGCCTATTAACCCAGTTCAGAGCCAATGGGAAGAATAAAGGGAAAATACATTGATGCCTGAGTGTCATTAGCATGTTCATTTGCAGTGATTTAATAAAAAGTCATTGATGGAAAGCATATACTTAAACCTTGAAGTGACTGTCAACCAGGTGATCAACATATTCTCAGATGATTCCATGTGATAGACCAAGTCTGTGTTATTTAATTTATGAGACTATAAATTCTTTAAAATGATAATGATTCATCCATTTCAAAAGCATATTGAAAGAAGGCCCTAACATTCTAAAGAAGCTCAGACCATCATTTTTATGACCATCTGTGGTTTTTGGCTAAATGATTATGTGTTTGTTAGAAGCTCTTTTCTATGATTGTATTAGGAATTGGTGAACCTTTGAAGAGAAAATCATACTAGAATATGGATAAGGCATTGATATCACTTTATTTAAATTACTGTGATTTCTGTGATCCCTTTTACAAGAAGAACAGAATCAACCCCTTCTCACCATATCTTTTGAACCTATATGTGTGTATAAATGTCTCTTTATGTTGTAGAGTAATGGCTGGTATTATGTACATTAGTAAGAGAAGAGATTTATTTAGCTCACAAAGTTAAAGCTGAGTATATAAAATTTTGTTGTCTTATATTTCAGCCTGTTTTTCAATTTTTTAAAATATTTGCAGTATTGTGGATGATACTATGCCAGGTTCTTAGAAAAGGAGATCACATCTCATCCACAGAAAAAAGATTGAATAACAGCCATAATATATTCTTTTGGCCCAATAAAGTATCATGAAGAACAAAGCATAACTGTGCATGCTCCATGTCCAGCATCTCAGAGAATATTAAAATAAGGATCCACCCATCTTGGGGTTTGTTCTTTGTATGATGAGGTTTTATGCATTTAAACAATGAAACGCAGCCCTTTCCATGAGAGAAATGGAAAAGCAGCCTACCCATCTCACAAAGGACTAGAAACAACAGGCTATCATCATCTTTGTTTAAGGAAATTCATCTTTAATTCCTGATACTTGCATTCTGAAACAACCATTTGGACACCATAGTAATCACATGGAACAGCCTCAGTTTTTTCTTTACAAGATAAACCTACAGCAGAGCTCAGAACCTGATGACTTCTCCTTAAGATCTTCTACATGGCTACATCTTTCCTCAAGAATAAAAATGAACATAGTTCTGACCATGTTCTTCAATGAAAAAGACATTCCAAAAGCATTCCTGGCATTGATAACATGAACTGGAATAGATTTTATGGTGCTAGAATATCGCAAAGAACATAGAATACATAATAGTTAAATGGACAAATGTCAGAGAACTTCATTCTGAAGACAGTGGGTATGTTAAGAGGGGACAGACAGCAGGATTTATAATCTGAGACATTTAAGAAATACCAGGAAGGATCCGGCCGGATCAGTGCCAGGGTAGCTAGAGCGCAGGGTTGCCTGACACCCGCCAGCTACCCACGACCCCCGCCACAGGATTTTGGGACTGCTGGTGAGTGGAACACAGCTTCTGCTCCAGTCCAATCACGCGGGACCTGAGACTGCTCTGGTTGGGGAGAGAGAAATCCGGCCTACATAGGGCCACAAGCCTCTTCAGGTCAGAAAAGCACTGGGGAAGCTAGGGCGCAGGGTCGGCTGACACTCGCCAGCTACCCACAACACCCGCCACAGGATCTTAAGACTTCTGGTGAGTGGAACACAGCTTCTGCTCCAATCCAATTGGGCGCGGGACCTGAGACTGCATTAGTTAGGGAAGCAGAAACCGGTCTGAGTAGGGCCACAGGTCTCATCCGGCCGGATCAGCACCGGGGTAGCTAGAGCGCAGGGTTGCCTGACACCCGCCAGCTACCCACGACCCCCGCCACAGGATTTTGGGACTGCTGGTGAGTGGAACACAGCTTCTGCTCCAGTCCAATCACGCGGGACCTGAGACTGCTCTGGTTGGGGAGAGAGAAATCCAGCCTACATAGAGCCACAAGCCTCTTCCGGTCAGAAAAGCACCAGGGCAGCTAGGGCACAGGGTCGGCTGACACTCGCCAGCTACCCACAACACCCGCCACAGGATCTTCTGGTGAGTGGAACACAGCTTCTGCTCCAATCCAATTGGGCGCGGGACCTGAGACTGCATTAGTTAGGGAAGCAGAAACCGGCCTGAGTAGGGCCACAGGCCTCATCCGGCCGGACCAGCACGGGGGTAGCTAGAGCACAGAGTCGGCTGACACCCGCCAGCTACCCACGACCCCCGCCACAGGATTTTGAGACTGCTGGTGAGTGGAACACAGCTTCTGCTCCAGTCCAATCACGCGGGACCTGAGACTGCTTTGGTTGGGGAGGCAGAAATCCGGCCTACGTAGGGCCACAAGCCTCTTCCGATAGTAAAGCACCAGGGTAGCTAGGGCGCAGGGTCCGCTGACACTCGCCAGCTACCCACAACACCCGCCACAGGATCTTAAGACTTCTGGTGAGTGGAACACAGCTTCTGCTCCAATCCAATTGCGCACGGGACCTGAGACTGCATTAGTTAGGGAAGCAGAAAACCGGCCTGAGTAGGACCACAGGCCTCTTCCGGCTGGACCAGCACCGGGGTACCGCCAGCTACCCACGACCCCCACCACAAGATTTTGAGACTGCTGGTGAGTGGAACACAGCTTCTGCTCCAATCTTTAAACAGTGACAACGATAACAACTAACCCCAGAGATTACCAGATGGCGAAAGGTAAACGTAATAATCTTACTAACAGAAACCAAGACCACTCACCATCATCAGAACCCAGCACCCCCACTTCGCCCAGTCCAGGGCACCACAACACACCGGAAAAGCTAGACACGGATCTAAAAGCATATCTCATGATGATGGTAGAGGACATCAAGAAGGACTTTAATAACTCACTTAAAGAATTACAGGAGAACATGGCTAAAGAGTTACAAGTCCTTAAAGAAAAACAGGATAACACAATCAAACAGGTAGAAGTCCTTAAAGAAAAACAGGATAACACAATCAAACAGGTAGAAGTCCTTAAAGAAAAACAGGAAAACACATCCAAACAGATGATAGAAATGAACAAAACCATACTAGACCTAAAAAGGGAAGTAGACACAATAAAGAAAACCCAAAATGAGGCAACACTGGAGATAGAAACCCTAGGAAAGAAATCTGGAACCATAGATACGAGCATCAGCAACAGAATACAAGAGATGGAGGAGAGAATCTCAGGTGCAGAAGATTCCATAGAGAACATCGGCACAACAATCAAGGAAAATGTAAAATGCAAAAAGATCCTAACTCAAAACATCCAAGAAATACAGGACACAATGAGAAGACCAAACCTACGGATAATAGGAGTGGATGAGAATGAAGATTTTCAACTCAAAGGACCAGCAAACATCTTCAACAAAATTATAGAAGAAAACTTCCCAAATATAAAGAAAGAGATGCCCATGAACATACAAGAAGCCTACAGAACTCCAAATAGACTGGACCAGAAAAGAAATACCTCCCGACACATAATAATCAGAACAACAAATGTTCTAAATAAAGATAGAATACTAAAAGCAGTAAGAGAAAAAGGCCAAGTAACATATAAAGGCAAGCCTATCAGAATTACACCAGATTTTTCACCAGAGACTATGAAAGCCAGAAGATCCTGGATGGATGGATGTTATACAGACACTAAAAGAACACAAATTCCAGCCCAGGCTACTATACCCAGCCAAACTCTCAATTAACATAGATGGAGAAACCAAAGTATTCCACGACAAAACCAAATTCACACATTATCTCTCCACGAATGCAGCCCTTCAAAGGATAATAACAGAAAAAAACCAATACAAGGACAGGAACCACGCCCTAGAAACAACAAGAAGGTAATCCCTCAACAAACCTAAAAGAAGACAGCCACAAGAACAGAATGCCAACTTAAACAACAAAAATAACAGGAAACAACAATTACTTTTCCTTAATATCTCTTAATATCAATGGACTCAACTCCCCGATAAAAAGACATAGACTAACAAACTGGCTACACAAACAAGACCCAACATTTTGCTGCTTACAGGAAACTCATCTCAGAGAAAAAGATAGACACTACCTCAGAATGAAAGGCTGGAAAACAATTTTCCAAGCAAATGGTATGAAGAAACAAGCTGTAGTAGCCATTATAATATCTGATAAGATTGACTTCCAACCCAAAGTCATTAAAAAAGACAGGGAGGGACACTTCATACTCATCAAAGGTAAAATCCTCCAAGAGGAACTATCAATTCTGAATATCTATGCTCCAAATACAAAGGCAGCCACATTCATTAAAGAAACTTTAGTAAATCTCAAAGCACACATTGCACCTCATACAATAATAGTGGGAGACTTCAACACACCACTTTCACCAATGGACAGATCATGGAAACAGAAACTAAACAGGGACACAGAGAAACTAAGAGAAATTATGAATCAAATGGATCTGGCAGATATCTACAGAACATTCTATCCTAAAACAAAAGGATATACCTTCTTCTCAGCACCTCAAGGCACCTTCTCCAAAATTGACCACATAATTGGTCACAAAACAGGCCTCAACAGATACAAAAATATTGAAATTGTCCCATGCATCCTATCAGATCACCATGGACTAAAGCGGATCTTCAATAACAAAATAAATAATAGAAAGCCAACCTTCACGTGGAAACTGAACAACACTCTTCTCAATGATACCTTGGTCAAGGAAGGAATAAAGAAAGAAATTAAGGACTTTTTAGAGTTCAATGAAAATGAAGCCACAACATATCCAAACTTATGGGACGCAATGAAAGCATTTCTAAGAGGAAAACTCATAGCTCTGAGTGCCTCCAAAAGGAAACTAGAGAGAGCACACATTAGCAGCTTGACAACACACCTAAAAGCACTAGAACAAAAGGAAGCAAATTCACCCAAGAGGCGTAGACGGCAGGAAATAATCAAACGCAGGGGTGAAATCAACCAAGTGGAAACAAGAAAAACTATTCAAAGAATCAACCAATCAAGGAGCTGGTTCTTTGAGAAAATCAACAAGATAGATAAACCCTTAGCCAGACTCACTAGAGGGCACAGGGAAAGCATCCTAATTAACAAAATCAGAAATGAAAAAGGAGACATAACAACAGATCCTGAAGACATCCAAAACACCATCAGATCCTTCTACCAAAGGCTATACTCAACTAAACTGGAGAACCTGGATGAAATGGAGAAGTTCCTAGACAGATACCAGGTACCAAAGTTGAATCAAGATCACGTTAATGATCTAAACAGCCCTATATCCCCCAAAGAAATAGAAGCAGTCATTAATAGTCTCCCAACTAAAAAAAAGCCCAGGACCAGATGGGTTTAGTGCAGAGTTCTATCAGACCTTCAAAGAAGATCTAATCCCAGTTCTTCACAAACTATTCCACAAAATAGAAACAGAAGGTACTCTACCCAACTCATTCTATGAAGCCACAATTACTCTGATACCTAAACCACAAAAAGACCCAACAAAGATAGAAAACTTCAGACCAATATCCCTTATGAATATTGATGCAAAAATACTCAATAAAGTTCTTGCTAACCGAATCCAAGAACACATCAAAACAATCATCCATCCTGACCAAGTAGGTTTCATCCCAGGGTTGCAGGGATGGTTCAATATATGGAAATCCATCAACGTAATCCAGTATATAAACAAACTCAAAGACAAAAACCACATGGTCATCTTGTTAGATGCAGAAAAAGCATTTGACAAGATCCAACACGCATTCATGATAAAAGTCTTGGAAAGATCAGGAATTCAAGGCCCATACCTAAACATGATAAAAGCAATCTACAGCAAACCAGTAGCCAACATCAAAGTAAATGGTGAGAAGCTTGAAGCAATCCCTCTAAAATCAGTGACTAGACAAGGCTGTCCACTTTCTCCATACCTATTCAACATTGTACTTGAAGTCCTAGCCAGAGCAATTCGACAACAAAAGGAGATCAAAGGGATACAAATTGGAAAAGATGAAGTCAAAATATCACTCTTTGCAGATGATATGATAGTATATATAAGTGACCCTAAAAATTCCACCAGAGAACTCCTAAGCCTGATAAACAGCTTCGGTGAAGTAGCTGGATATAAAATTAACTCAAACAAATCAATGGCCTTTCTCTACACAAAGAATAAACAGGCTGAGAAAGAAATTAGGGAAAAAACACCCTTCTCAATAGTCACAAATAATATTAAATATCTTGGCGTGACTCTAACTAAGGAAGTGAAAGATCTGTATGATAAAAACTTCAAGTCTCTGAAGAAAGAAATTATAGAAGATCTCAGAAGATGGAAAGATCTCCCATGCTCATGGATTGGCAGGATCAACATTGTAAAAATGGCTATCTTGCCAAAAGCAATCTACAGATTCAATGCAATCCCCATCAAAATTCCAACTCAATTCTTCAACGAATTAGAAAGTACAATCTGCAACTTCATCTGGAATAACAAAAAACCTAGGATAGCAAAAACTCTTCTCAAGGATAAAAGAACCTCTGGTGGAGTCACCATGCCGGACCTAAAGCTATACTACAGAGCAATTGTGATAAAAACTGCATGGTACTGGTATAGTGACAGACAAATAGACCAATGGAATAGAATTGAAGACCCAGAAATGAACCCACACACCTACGGTCACTTGATCTTCGACAAGGGAGCTAAAAACATCCAGTGGAAGAAAGACAGCATTTTCAACAAATAGTGCTGGCACAACTGGTTGTTAACATGTAGAAGAATTTGAATTGATCCATTCCTATCTCCTTGTACTAAGGTCAAGTCTAAGTGGATCAAGGAACTTCACATAAAACCAGAGACACTGAAACATATAGAGGAGAAAGTGGGGAAAAGCCTTGAAGATATCGGCACAGGGGAAAAATTCCTGAATAGAACAGTAATGGCTTGTGCTGTAAGATCGAGAATTGACAAGTGGGACCTCATGAAACTACAAAGCTTCTGCAAGGCTAAAGACACCATCAATAAGACAAAAAAAACCACCAACAGATTGGGAAAGGATCTTCACCTATCCTAAATCAGATAAGGGACTAATATCCAATATATATAAAGAACTCAAGAAGGTGGACTCCAGAAAGTCAAATAACCCCATTAAAAAATGGGGCTCAGAACTGAACAAAGAATTCTCACCTGAGGAATACCGAATGGCAGAGAAACACCTGAAAAAATGTTCAACATCCTTAATCATCAGGGAAATGCAAATCAAAACAACCCTGAGATTCCACCTCACACCAGTCAGAATGGCTAAGATCAAAAATTCAGGTGATAGCAGATGCTGGCGAGGATGTGGAGAAAGAGGAACACTCCTCCATTGTTGGTGGGATTGCAAGCTTGTACAACCACTCTGGAAATCAGTCTGGCGGTTCCTCAGAAAATTGGACATAGTACTACCGGAGGATCCAGCAATACCTCTCCTGGGCATATATCCAGAAGATGTCCCAACCGGTAAAAAGGACACATGCTCCACTATGTTCATAGCAGCCCTATTTATAATAGCCAGAAGCTGGAAAGAACCCAGATGTCCCTCAACAGAGGAATGGATACAGAAATTATGGTACATTTACACAATGGAGTACTACTCAGCTATTAAAAAGAATGAATTTATGAAATTCCTAGCCAAATGGATGGACCTGGAGGGCATCATCTTGAGTGAAGTAACACAATCACAAAAGAACTCACACAATATGTATTCACTGATAAGTGGATATTAGCCCAAAACTTAGGATACCCAAGATATAAGATACAATTTGCTAAACGCATGAAACTCCAGAAGAATGAAGACCAAAGTGTGGACACTGTGCACCTTCTTAGAATTGGGAACAAAACACCCAGGGAAGGAGTTACAGAGACAAAGTTCGTAGCTGTGATGAAAGGATGGACCATTTAGAGACTGCCGTATCCAGGGATCCATACCATAATCAGCTTCTAAACGCTGACACCATTGCATACACTAGCAAGATTTTGCTGAAAGGACCCAAATATAGCTGTCTCTTGTGAGACGATGCCGGGGCCTAGCAAACACAGGAGTGGATGTTCACAGTCAGCTATTGGATGTATCACAGGGCTCCCAATGGAGAAGCTAGAGAAAGTACCCAAGGAGCTAAAGGGATCTGCAACCCTATTGTTGGAACAACATGATGTACTAACCAGAACCCCGGAGCTCTTGTCTCTAGCTGCATATGTATCGAAAGATGGCCTAGTCTGTCATCAATGGAAAGAGAGGCCCATTGGACTTGCAAACTTTATATGCCCCAATATAGGGGAATGCCAGGGCCAAAAGAATGGCAATGGGTGTGTAGGGAAGTG
Organism: Mus caroli; assembly: GCF_978045245.1. Taxonomy (NCBI): domain Eukaryota; kingdom Metazoa; phylum Chordata; class Mammalia; order Rodentia; family Muridae; genus Mus; species Mus caroli. Next base: position 79,970,206 of record NW_028227262.1, on the reverse strand, counting down.
GGGGGCGCTATGGGGGACTTTTGGGATAGCATTGGAAATGCAATTGAGGAAAATATGTAATAAAAACATTAAAAAAAAAAAAAGAAATACCAGGAAGAAGAGTGTAATTGTAAGCATGATATCTTGATGGGAAGTAAGAAAGTTCCATACTTTAGATGATTGTGATGGAACTATTTGTCCATATACTTGATAAATGTACAGACAAATGTAGCTGGTAACAGATACATATTTTTCTATTATTGATAATATTTCATTAAAAAAAAAGAACATTTTTCACGTTCCTCCCAAAAGTAGTACTGAATCTGTCCTAAAGTCAAGCAGCTGTCTGCTTAATAAACCCATATCTCCCCCTCAAAAAAAGTGAATAAAATTTCATCAGGTTTCTGGGATTCTATCTGAAAGATAGTCACTACTTTTAATGGAAAAAGAACCAAAAGTCATGTACAGAAAAGGGAATTATTAAAACTTCCATTCTTTTCTCTTGGAGGATTCCACACTGATATTCTTTGTGCCACAAAAAGGAACTTGTTTCCCAAATACTAACCTGTGTTGTTCTTGATTTTTTGAGCCCTGCAGGACTCACAGACCTTTGCAGAATTATTAAGATGTGTATGAGAAATCCCACAGATGTGCCCATCCCTTCTCTACTCCTGCTGATACAAAGTAACACCCAATGTTCCTCAAGAGAATTACTACAGTTGATAAACAACTTTACCAATATGTCAGGATATAAAATCAACCCAAACCAATCATTAGTCTTCCTGTATATATAAAAGATAAAGATGATAAGAAGGAAATTAGTGAAAAATTACCCTTCACAATAGCCACAAATAATATAAAATATCTTTGTGTAACTCTTACAAAGCAAGTAAAAGATCTGTATGAAAAGAACTTCAAATCTCAACAACAACAACAAAAGTTTAAGAAGAGCTTAGCATATCGAAAGAGCTCCTATGCTCAAGGATCGGTAGGATTAAAATAGTGGAAATGGCCACCTTACAAAAAGCAAACTATATGTTCAACATAATCCACATCAAAATTCCAACACAATTATTAAAAGATATGGAAAGAGAAATTATGAAATTCATATGGAAAACAAAAACAAACAAACAGGATAGCCAAAACAATTCTCAACAGTAAAATAACATTAAAAAAAATCACCATCCCTGACCTCAGGCTCTACTACAAAGCAATAGTGATTAAAATGGCATGGTATTGGTACAGAAACAGACAGGTCGATCAATGGAAGACTCAGCAGTAAACCCACACAGTTTGATTTTTGACAGAGAAGAATAAAGCATGCAGTGGGAAAAAGAAAGCATCTTCAATAAATGGTGCTGGTCTAACTGGCAGTCTATAACTATACAATGAAAATAGTCCCGTATTTGTCACCCTGTACAAAGCTCAAGTCCAAATGAATCAAAGACCTCAACATAAAACCAGATACACTGGATCAAATAGAAGAGAAAGTGGGAAAGAGCCTTGAATTCATTGTGGTAGCTTTCCTAAACAAAACTCCAATGGCTCATGCTCTAATATCAAGAATTGATAAATGGGACCTCATGAAACTGGAAAGAAAAGTACATAGTCAATAAGTCAAATCAGCAACCTACAGATTGGGGGAAAAAACTTCACTAACCCTACATTTGACAGAGATTAATATCCAAAACACAAGAATTCAAACTCTATAAACCTAAATAACCGAATTAAAACATGGGTTACAAAGCTAAATAGAGAAGTCATAACAGAAGACTCTTGAATGGCTGAGAAGCACTTAAAGAAATGGTCAAAGTCCTTACTCATCAGAGAAATACAAATCAAAACAACTCTGAGATTCCATCCCTCACCAATCAGAATGGCTATTAAACCCAAGTTACATCAAAAGCTGGTGAGGATCTGGAGAAAGAGGGACACTTCTCCATTTCTTATAAGATTGCAAACTGCGGTAACTACTTTGTTAATCAATCTGGCAATTCTTCAGAAAATTGGATATAGTTCTATTGGATATAGCCATATACCCAAAAGATTTCCCACTATAACACAAGGACATGTGTTTCACCAGGTTCTAAGAAGCCTTATTTGTAATAGCCAGAAGCTGGAAACAAAACAGATGTTCCTCAACCAATTATGGATACAGAAAATGAGCTATTTTTATACAATGGAATACTGTTCAGCTATTAAAAATGAGGACATCATGAATTTTGCAGGCAAATGAATAGAACTAGAAAATATTATCCTAAGTGAGGTAACCCAGACACACACACACACACACACACACACACACACACACACAAAAAAAAAAAAAAAAACCCACACATAGTATGTACTTACTGATATGTGGATATTAGACCACTTATATTTCCTACAGATGGTAAGAAGTGTAACAAACAGAACTGCTCAAATGAGGAGGTTTCAACTCCACTTAGAGGGAAGGAAATATTCATGTAATGTGGAGGGAGAGAGGAACCCGGGAGCGAGAGGGGAGGGGAAGGTGAAAGGAGAATATGATCAGATATGGGTGGACAGTACAGGAGAAAAGACCATAGGGTCAAGAGAACAAATGGAAATAAGCAGCCTTGGGGAGTGAGAGATGGTGGGGGTGGGGGGCATTCTAGATTGTATCAGAGACCAGAGATGTATAACACTCTTGAGACTCATTGGTCACCACCTTAGCCAATATGCTCTAGATTGTGGTAAGAGAACTCAATGAATTCAGTAGATAGACAGGGCCTCAAGTGGAGGGACAGGGTTACTAACCCACAGTCAAAATTTCTGGACTCAGATGTGTTCCGATCTAAAAGAACTGCCAGGACAAAAGCAGAAAAGAGACTGAAAGAAAGGAGGTCCAGTAAGTAACCCAACTTGGGATCCATTTCATGTGGGGCTCCAAGGCCTGCCAGTATTAAGCTATTATGTGCTCACAGACAGGAGTCTGTCATGGCTGGCCACAGAGAGAATCTACTAGCAGCTGACTGAGACAGGAGCACATAATTACATCCTATCACTGGACTGAAGTCAGATACACCTATGGTTGAATTAGGAGGAAGATTTAAAAAGCTGAAGGGAGAGCAACCACGCAGGAAAACCAACACTATCAACTAACCCAGACACAAGGTTGCTCCCAGAGAATGAGCCACAACCAAGGAGTACACAGAGGCCAGTCCGAGGCCCCTGAAACATATAGAGCAATGGTTTACAAGGCCTGGCCTCAGGGAGAAGATTTGCTTAATACCTGAGAACCTTGAGGCATCAGGGAAAGGGGATGACTGCTGTGGGGGAGAGAATCCTGTTGGAAGCAAGGGGAAGAGGAATGGGATGATGGCCTTTTGGAGGGGAGAGTGACAGGGTGGATGACTGTAATGTAATAATAATAGTAATAATAATAATAATAATAATAATAATAATAATAATTTAAATTAAAAATAAATAAATGTACATTAAATAAAATGAATGAAATAAAATAGAATTAAAAGAATAGTAAGAACCAAACTATTTTAAAGCTATTTATGCTATTTTTATATTCTTATGCCCAGAGTAGCCATACATAGTTGTATGATATCTTAAACTGGAGTTATTACAATTGATTATCACCAACCAAATTTGGGTGTTTTGTTCCAAACTTAGTTCATTTTTAAGGTGTAGCTAGCATTTTTAATTATCACACTGTATGGCTCTACCGTTTCAATATATCCATCTGGATCAGTAAATTTGTTTTTTCTATGTAATTATGAATCAGTTAATGAATTTGGAAAGGTTAAGCCATTCCAGCCAATCTATTCACTGTCTGGGTTGCCAATGATAATTTGACTCTGAGTGGTCTGGAATACCTAGGGAGCACTATGCAAGGCAGACTCAGTTAGTAGAATGTTTACAGTTATGAAGAAGATACTTTCTGTTTCCATTCCACTTCATTAACAAAATTATCAGATGTGGCAAAATGAATTTTCCCTGGAACATATGACACCATGGTTCACAATAGACAATGAACTGAACCACAAATGTTGGTAGGATATATTGTAGAAAATATTTAAATGTGGATTTCTACCCTACCTTAGATCATTTAGCTCACAGAAAAAAATACATAAAATATTATATTTATATTTATGATAAATCTTTAAATAACTAGAGCTGGGCAGATAGCTACCCACTAAGAAGTTAATATCTCCTTCCCTATCGATACCACTGAGATATAATTTGCCTGGGATACTCTTACTAAAATTGTCCAACCTTCACCTTCTATTCTCTCTTCTCAAGGACTCCTGCATCAACATCCCAGCCTTGGAACGGAATCCCCACCTTTCTCTCTTCTGATCAGCTATAGACTGTAAACATATGTATTGACCAATCAGGGATAACATGAGAAAGAGGGTAGCTAGGTTACCTAGCAGCACTTGGTGTATATGAGGATCCCCTAATCCCTGAGGCAACCAGGGCCAGCATTTAGCATTACAACACACAGCAACAGACCAAACTTCAACAGTTTTAAATTAAGGATCAAGATTTGAACTACAAAGTCTGGTAAATAAGAGAATTTATTCCTAGACTTAAACCTTCTTGTGTAGAATTCAGCATTACAATAGATAGCAACAGAAAAGAACTTAGTAGTATGACTGATCTCTAGATCAATCAAGCTACTCAGAATTAATTGGGTAACACTTGAAAGTCAGGGTCACTTTCAAGGAAAAATCTTACAGTCAGGAGAACACAGAAATGAGAACCATGTATAAGGAGGACTAAGGAATAATAATAATAATAATACAGACAGAAATAGTGTGACTTTATTTTACTTCTGAATAAATGAAGCAGAGAACAAAATCAAGGGATTTTTTATCACAATATCATCGGAACAGGAATACAGCCCAAATTTCAGTTTTGTGATTTGGATAGTGCAGGATGGAAGAAATCTTATATAATTCAAGGCTCCCAAAGCTCACTTTAGAAAATACTGTTGTCCCAAACAGGTTTTGTATCAGAACCTATTCAGATACTGACTTATCTCTATAATCCTAGTATCAAAAAACAGATCTTGGACCATTTCTTAGGGGAAGAGGAGTTTAGGTATTAGAGTGAGTTATAGAGCAGCCTGGGATACAAACTGAGATATTTTGTCAACCTCTTCAAATATCGGTATTTGCTTTTCCTATGAGATAATAATTTAATGAGATATGTTTTAACTTTTCCTTGATTTCACTCTCTTTTTAAATTTTCATATGTTGTGTATATTTCATTTGAGAAATGGGGTTTCTGAGTACACAGAATACATAAGTAAATGAAGGCTCATACTGGGCTTTCTTCAGAAACCACTAAAAATATTTCTGGCCATTATAAAGACATAACTGATATGGTAGGTTTTATTACTTTATTACTCGCTGTGCATCTTCCAGGAAGAGAATTGGGGTCACTACATAAGGATTCAGACATAATATCTTGATTTCCATGACTGAATTTCATCCCCATCTTTTGTGTCAGCAAAACTGGAGATGTGTTATAGTCACTAATACAATTAGCATATCTTCTCTTCCCTCACAGGCCGATAACTCATCTATATAGCAGAATAAGCATGCAATGGTTCATACTTATGAGAATTTTTATATAAACTCAGTTTATTTTAGAGGTGAACAAAATATAGATGCTTGGGCAAACTGGTAAATCTACTTCCATGTTATTGAGGCATTAAAGAATCAGTATTCATAAAATGCCATCTCACAAGGCTAGAGACGTGAATCAGTTACACATGACTACCTTATTCAAGTCCCCAGTTTTAAAATAATTACTGATATTAACAGAAATAGTGAGATTCAAGCTTATGTTAAAAAGAACAAGGTCCTTCAAAGGAATGCATGCTTAACTTGGGTTGAAAGGAATTTATTATTAATTTACTCACTTTTCAAACCATATGGCGGCATATACCTGGCTTGGACACTTGATAAACATCATCCTGCATCTGATGAAAATAGTAATCCAGTCAACAAAAATATGGAATGTTTTTCTTTTAGAATTTTGTTATATTTAAAGCTTCTCTCTCTCTCCTCTCACTCTCTTTCCCTCTCCCTTTCCCTCTCTCTCTTCTCTCTTTCTTATCTTTTTTGTCATTTTCTCTCTTTCTCACTCCCCTCTGTTTCTCTCTTTCCCTCTGTCTTGCTTATCATTTATTTATCAGGTCATGTGTGCAACATTTGAATATTTATTTTAGTTTTTTAACTTTTATTTTAATTATTTAACTTGGTTTCATGAGTTGAATTTTACATAGAACAGAAAGAAACTCAGCATTCATTCTACATAACAATCTGATTTATTTTCTAACAAAATTATAATATCTATTTAATATTATCTTTGTGAGAGAATACATATGTATTATGTTATGTGTGTTTGTACTTTTTATGTGACTTCTGAAAACTCATACCAGACTCTAGTAAATGAGGAAAATCTGAATAAGAAGAGAAACCAAAAATAATTCCAAAGGTGGTACTAAACTTTTGAGCTAAATCAAGAGTCAGTAATTCATTTATGCCTAGACAGTTTCCACCAGCCAGCTACCCAAATAATGACATAGAAACTTTTTGTTAAATATGAATGGTTAGGCCAGGTCCCAACTGACTCTAATAATTTTAATTAACCCATTTATACTGATGCATATTCTGCCATGTTAACATCTCCTTAAATTCACACCTCTTCCCTCCTCTGAATTTGGATAGCAAGTTCCTTCTTTCACAAAATTAATTACTATCTCTCCCTAGAAGACCCAACTATCTTTTTCTGCCTTGCTAAAGGACATTATCTCTTTACTAAACCAAACAGAAGGTGATAAAGAAGAATGTTCACAAAATATTAATACCTTTAAAAGAAAAAGGAGATGCCTTATTAAAAAAAAATACTGTCTTGGGTCAGTTCTCAGCATTGTGGCTGGCAGAGAAATCAACATTTGAATAATACAAAGAGAACCTTTACACAGTGCACAAGAGGATTATCCAAACACCTCCCACTTTTAGTGCAATGAAAGTCGATTTCTCTAACTTCAATAAACTATATACAATAGGAACAATATGAGAACAATCAGGTAAGATGTACATTCACAATATCCAGTCCCTGCAATCATGGAGATAGAACTCTACGATCCTATCTTGGTAAGTCCAAAGTTCTATACCTAAATCACTTTCTATTATAACTTGCATTTCCTAATTATCATAAACTTTATAATCGTAGTTTTCAAGGCTTAGAACATTACATTGCATTTAAAATGAGTTACATAGTTACAATAGCCTAAACAAGAGTAGATATAGATATAGATATAGATATAGATATAGATATAGATATAGATATAGATAGATATAGATATAGATATAGATATAGATATAGATATAGATATAGATATAGATATAGATATAGATATAGATATAGATATAGATATAGATATAGATATCTATCTATATATATATGTGTGTGTGTGTGTAAATCAACTCTCTCTCTCTACATATATACATGTATACATATATACATATATATACAAAAGTTGATATATAAATACATATATATATATAATGTAGTAAAATATAACCTTAAATTTGTATCAAAATAAAATAATCTATACTAATATAAAATACTTGACTTATTTATGTGTTTTATTTAAAAAATAGATTCAAAAATCTACCTTTTTATTCTATTATTCTTCTGTTTGTTTGTTTTTTGGTTTTTCGTGACATGGTTTCTCTGTGTAGCCCTGGATGTCCTGGAACTCACTTTGTAGACCAGGCTGGTCTCGAACTCAGAAATCCGCCTGACTCTGCCTCCTGAGTGCTGGGATCAAAGATGTGTGCCACCACACCAGCCCTAGTCTATCATACTTATATACTCCCTTTTCTCTTTTCATCACCTCTTTCCCAGTTTACCCTTAACAATAGACAAAAGTTTAGAGGAAAGAGAAAGACAAGAGAGAAAGGGATCCCTGAATCTAAGTGCCTTTAGTTTGTTTCCTCTCTTACCAAGACCGTTAACAATGTGAACAACCCCAAACCCTTAAATGATGACAAACTTCCTTCACCCACCAAATGACGAAAAACCATCCAACCCACATCTTGGAAATGGGGGCATTGTTCTTTTAAAATTTCTTCCTGCTATCTGAAGGGGACAGCATCTTTTAGGGCCTCTATGAAATTTCTGGTTTATAACCTGCTATTCCTGATTTATTGGCATCTGTATAAAAGGTAGGAGCTTTAGAAATTATTGTTGTTCATATCATATGAAGAAGAATCCAATTAGTTCTCTTTTTTAAAATTCTTTAATCTTTTTTTACAGTTCAATCCTTATCTACCTCCTAGTTCACCCTCTGACTGTTCCTCATCTCATCCTATATCTTCTCCTACAGCCCCCTGTCTCCAAGAGGATATCCTCACACCCCAACCCTCACCCCACCAGACTTCCCCATTTCCTGGGGCATCAAGTTTCTTGAGGGTAAAGTGCATCTTCTCTGACTGAATCCAGACCAGAGAGTCCTCAATGTATATGTGTTAGGATCCTCATATCAGCTGGTGTATGCTTCCTGGTTGGTGGTTAACTGTCTGAGAGATCTCGAATGTCCAGGTGAGTTGAGACTTCTGGTCTTCCTATAGAGTCCTCCTCCTCCTCCTCCTCCTCTGCTTCTTGCTTTGGGGGTATTTGTTGATAATTTCTCTCAAAAAATCATTGTGATGCCTTTGTTAATCTTAACTGATTACTCATGAGTTAATTTCATTATTAGTATATGGCAAAATCTCTGCTGGGTCTGTTCCTAATAATTGATGGAAGTCTTTGTCTCCTTTGACAATCAAATCAGAAAACTTTTCTATATGAGTTTTAAATTTTTTATTGTTTATGTCTAATCTATAATCAGTTTTCTCCCTCTCTCCCTCTCTCCTTCCCTCCCTCCCTCCCTTCCTCCCTCCCTCCCCCTCTCTCTCTTTTTCTTTCTTTCTTTCTTTCTTTCTTTCTTTCTTTCTTTCTTTCTTTCTTTCTTTCTTTCTTTCTTTCTTTCTCTTTCTTTCTTTTTCTTTCTTTCTTTTTCTTTCTTCCTTTCTTCCTTTCTTCCTTTCTTTCCTTTCCTTTGGCAAGGAATGATTTTTTTATTGGGACAGAGATATCCCAAGGTACTTAGGCTTAGGCTCTGGACCTGCAAATTTCATTATGTGATTTTTTTTAATTAGATGTTTTCTTTACTTAAATTGCAAATGTTATCCCCTTTCCTCATTTCCACTCCAAATGCCCCCATCCTAACCCCCTTCCCTTGCTTACTAACCCACCCACTCCTGCTTCCCTGTTCTGGCATTCCCACATGCTGGAGCATAGAGCCTTCACAAGACCAACGTCCTCACCTCTCATTGATGTCCCACAAGGCAATCCTCTGCTACGAATGAGGCTAGAGACATGTGTTCCTCTTTTTGCATCCTTTGATCAGTGTTTTTGTCCCTGAGAGCTATGGGGGTACTGGTTGTTTCATATTGTTGTTCTTCCTATGGTGCTGCAAACCCCTTCAGCTCTTTGTGTCCATTCTCTAGCTCTTCCATTGGGAACCCTGTACTCAGTCCAGTGGATGGCTGTGAGCATCCACTTCTGTAGTTGTCAGGCACTGGCAGAGCCTCTCATCTATAGAAGCTGCTCGATTTCTGTTAAATGACTTAAGTTTTGATTAGCTGTTTGTCCTACCAGGGTTTAATTTTTCAAATTGCTTTCCATAACACTTTTTCTGTGGTTGACATTAAACAAATTCCTCACATTGTTTCTTTGTCAGGCCTTGAGCAAGGCCCCTTAGTTTTCCAAAATTAAAGAATGTTCACAAATATCTGTGGAGGACATTCATAGGTCCTGTGTCTGTTCCTTTCACATTGTCTACATATCATAGGAAACTTTCTCCCTGAATCATTAGAGAAAAAAAAATCTGTATTAACTGTTTGTCTTTGGTCCTTTATAGATTGTCCTGATCTTTCACAGCTGTAGCAATAGGCAATTTTAGTTTTTATATCTTTTGTAATTGTCCACCCATAACTGAATTGTGAGCATTAGATTCAATATCTACAATCGTTTTAATTCATAAAACTATTAAATAGGTACAAATGTGGCCCTTAAAAGTCTCATAGCTTTTTGCATTTAGCATTAGCATTTTCAAAACCTAAAGATACAATTAAACTTTCTCTAAAAGTTGGATATAATATTGTTCTATTTAGAACTATAGTTGATACTTGTTAAAAGTCAGTGAAAGATTCATTTGAACCCTGGGATGTCTTTATAAATGATTTGGACCTTCCCTGTTGTTCATCCTTGTCTCAAGTATTTAAAGCTATTATGTAACAGTGTTCTAAGATGGCATCATCAAGCATTATCTGTACTCTTAATTCAGAAAATTGATTCCACTAGTAATTGGTCCTTGACAATGTCAATGCCTCCAGTTCTATTTTATTGTTCTACAATGAAATCTCATCTTTACATCATGTTAGTCATTGTAGCTGAGGGCCAGGTTCTAATATGGCTGATATAAAATCTCTCCAATCTTTTGGACTTACATGATTTTGGGTAGCCCACTTATGAATGGAAGCCATAAGTTGTTTTGCTTAATTAAATTTCTTTCAGTCTGATGCCTCTATTCAAATTCTTATATATATATATATATATATACATATATATATATATGTATATATATATATATATATTTACATCTTTTCCTCAATTACATTTCCAATGCTATCCCAAAAGTCCCCCATACCCTCCCCCCCACTTCCCTACCCATCCATTCCCATTTTTTTGGCCCTGGCATTCCCCCTGTATTGGGGCATATAAAGTTTGCATGTCCAATGGGCCTCTCTTTCCAGTGATGGCCGACTAGGTCATCTTTTGATACATATGCAGCTAGAGTCAAGAGCTCCGGGGTACTGGTTAGTTCATAATGTTGTTCCACCCATAGGGTTGCGGATCCCTTCAGCTCCTTGGATACTTTCTCCAGCTCCTCCATTGGGGGTTCTGTGATCCATTCACTAGCTGACTGTGAGCATCCACTTCTGTGTTTGCCAGGCCCTGGCATAGTCTCACAAGAGACAGCTATATCTGGGTCCTTTCAGCAAAATCTTGCTAGTGAATGCAATGGTGTCAGCGTTTGAATGCTTGGTAGCCAAATGGATGGATCTGGAGGGCATCATCCTGAGTGAGGTAACACAATCACAAAGGAACTCACAAAATATGTACTCACTGATAAGTGGATATTAGCCCAAAACTTAGGATACCCAAGATATAAGATACAGTTTGCTAAACACATGAAACTCAAGAAGAATGAAGACTGAAGTGTGGACACTATGCCCCTCCTTAGAATTGGGAACAAAACACCCATGGAAGGAGTTACAGAGACAAAGTTTGGAGATGTGACGAAAGGATGGACCATCTAGAGACTGCCATATCCAGAGATCCATCCCATGATCAGCATTCAAATTCTTGATAACCTTGTGTACTCTGATAATCTAGGGCTAATTCCCCATTATTATAGCTAGAAAAAATCATTTTAAGTTTTTTTTAATGGATTTAGACTGCAGTTTTGCAGTCTTATCACAAGGTGGCAATGAAGACTGTATATTGGACTCATCTGAAAATTATGATTTCAGAGGATTGTCTAAAATTTTTTGTTTTGTTTTGTTTTGTTTTTTGAGACAGGGTTTCTCTGTATAACCCTGGCTGTCCTGGAGCTCACTTTGTAGACCAGGCTGCCCTCAAACTCAGAAATCCACCTGCCTCTGCCTCCTGAGTGCTGGGATTAAAGGCATGTGCCACCATACCCAGCTGGATTGTCTAAATTTTGTTCTATTGTCTGTAACTAAGCATGTGTTATTTCAGGTCTTTTCTTACCCAGTCTGCTTCATTCTGCTGTCACTTTAAGTGGATGCATAAAATTGTAATCATTACGAAAAATATTATTTCTATAGTAGTAATCAAAACAAAATTACTTGAAACCCATATACCCTCTGTCACTAAGTTTTTCATTTTTAACACAGAAAATATTTCCTTTTTAATCTCTCTTCTTCCTATAAAGATTTCATTTTAGTATTGTCAAACTGTTTCTCTCTATGATTTTTTTTTAATTTTTAATATTTTTATTACATATTTTCCTCAATTACATTTCCAATGCTATCCCAAAAGTCCCCCATAGCGCCCCCCACTTCCCTACCCACCCATTCCCATTCTTTTGGCCCTGACATTCCCCTATATTGGGGCATATAAAGTTTGCAAGTCCAATGGGCCTCTCTTTCCATTGATGGCCGACTAGGTCATCTTTCGATACATATGCAGCTAGAGACAAGAGCTCCGGGGTTCTGGTTAGTACATCATGTTATTCCAACAATAGGGTTGCAGATCCCTTTAGCTCCTTGGGTACTTTCTCTAGCTTCTCCATTGGGAGCCCTGTGATACATCCAATAGCTGACTGTGAACATCCACTCCTGTGTTTGCTAGGCCCCGGCACCGTCTCACAAGAGACAGCTATATTTGGGTCCTTTCAGCAAAATCTTGCTAGTGTATGCAATGGTGTCAGCGTTTAGAAGCTGATTATGGGATGGATCCCTGGATACGGCAGTCTCTAAATGGTCCATCCTTTCATCACAGCTACGAACTTTGTCTCTGTAACTCCTTCCCTGGGTGTTTTGTTCCCAATTCTAAGAAGGTGCACAGTGTCCACACTTTGGTCTTCATTCTTCTGGAGTTTCATGCGTTTAGCAAATTGTATCTTATATCTTGGGTATCCTAAGTTTTGGGCTAATATCCACTTATCAGTGAATACATATTTTGTGAGTTCTTTTGTGATTGTGTTACTTCACTCAAGATGATGCCCTCCAGGTCCATCCATTTGCCTAGGAATTTCATAAATTCGTTCTTTTTAATAGCTGAGTAGTACTCCATTGTGTAAATGTACCATAATTTCTGTATCCATTCCTCTGTTGAGGGACATCTGGGTACTTTCCAGCTTCTGGCTATTATAAATAGGGCTGCTATGAACATAGTGGAGCATGTGTCCTTTTTACCGGTTGGGACATCTTCTGGATATATGCCCAGGAGAGGTATTGCTGGATCCTCCGGTAGTACTATCTCTCTATGATTTTTACCAGCTTGTTTTCTTTTCTTTAACTCTTAAGCACAAATCCAAACATACTTACCTGATCAAAAGTTTGCCTGTGCTCAGGTACTTAGCTTTTCAGTCTTGGCTTGGATTTCTTCTTCTTGCAATCCCTGTTGCTACTTCTTAGCTGTTCAGCTTAACACGTGGTGACTGCTGACTCTGCCCCCTCACCTTGATCCAAATGGCCACCCCACTTGTTCTTCCTCAGCCACTCCTCAAACAGGGAAGAACTAATTGTAAAGCCACCAGAGAAACCATAGCTTCTCTGCACTGGAACATATTTTTCCCTCTGTGCCATCAGCTGATGGGCGCTGTCTTTGGAATGAAAGGAAATAAAACTTGAGACCTGTGATTCATGTAATGTATGTCAAATAGCCCAAAGAGTTGTTTGTGAGCTTTGAAACCTGGGGCTGAGAACATAGCAGAACAGACCAGGACATGCCCGGGCAGGCCCATCGCTTCCCTATCTCCCACCCCTCTGACCTCAGGCTGCTGATGTTTAAATGGACCAATCATGTAAAACCGCGCCAATTCCTCCCCCAGCCCCACTCCTTTTCTATAAAAACCCCTAGCTTCCAAGCCTCGTGGTCGAATCCACTGTCTCCTGTGTGAGATATGTTTCGACCCGGAGCTCCGCCATTAAAATACCTCGTGTTGTTACATCAAGGTGTTGTGTTCTATTCGTGATTCTTGGGTGCACGCTGAATCGGGAGTTGGGTGGGGGTTTCCCCACTAGGTTCTTTCAGGACCAACTCTGGTTACTATGGTCCCAACATTGCTTGAGAAACAGGTCTCTTGTAGATATGCTTTCTCATATTCAGAGACATAGGGAAGACAGGAATATTGCTCTCTTGTTCATCTTTAAATGAAGAAAAGGTTTTGATATAGTATTATTAGTTTACTGCATTCTTCCTTCAAAATAGAGGTTAACCACTGTACCCTAGTTTGTTGTGTTTACTGAAAAATGTACAGTCATGATTGGAGCACTCCTATGGCAGCCTATAAGATCCTGACCTTTTGTTAACAAGAGTTTGATGCCAAGAAGTCTAAGGGTGAATTTGCTCCAAATAAAAGTTTCTGTTACCCCTTGACCCTCCCATATCTGGATCTACCTGTTGTGGGGCTAATTATATTTGATGTAAATTCCAATCTCCTGTGAAAGGCTATGAACAAGGAATGAGTCAGCACTCAGGTGATTTCCTGTAAAACTGCTTCCCACTGTAATTTGTAAAATAAAGGAGTGCAGATGATTGGGCAGATAAAGGGAAGGTGAACTGGAAGAGGGAGAGAGAAGAAGGAGAAAGTGGAAGAGAGAGAGGATTCAGAGGAGGAAAAAGAAGAGGAAAAGTGGAACAGAAGCACATGGTCTGGAGTAATCGCAAGTTCTTAAGGGGTCTCATAGATGTGGAAGACGGTAGTGTAGCAATAGATCTGCCCAATCTAGGCACTCAGCATGTATTCATATTAATTGAGTTGTGTTTTCATTGTCAGGGCATATTTGGGTTGGAGATTTACAGGAACATCTGTGAATCATTTTGTAGTTCAGAAACCTTTATTGTATATCTCTTAATTACCATTGGATGATTTTGAATGTCTTAAGCCCTTCTAGAACCTTTCTGACTGGAGCCTAATTATCTACTTTTAGTCTAACATAAATTAAAAAAGACATGCTATGTCATTTCCATGAATATCACTTTACATTTGATCCTATATGGTATTAAAATCATAGATTTCAATAGTTAATTTCTCCCTGTTGTAGCTATTTTCTGCCTCCACCACTACAGCAGCAGCAGCCTTTGGGCAGAGAACACACCAGTCTTGCTCTAGCACTCTCAATCTGCCCCTGGTTCTAACTACACAGATATGAAACAAGCAAAAAACCAACACTATGTGATGGGCAAGTGGGTGGGGAGAAGGGCTGTGGGAGGTTGGAACAGGACAGGGTACAGTGATCAGGATATAAAGGGAATAAAAAACTAAAAATGAAGAAGCATCCATCTCTGTCTGTCTGTCTGTCTGTCTCTCTCTCTATACACACACACACACACACACACACACATGTATATATATATATATGTGTGTGTGT